>NC_141693.1:320913441-322338441 GCF_964263255.1 Lissotriton vulgaris | reverse complement strand
GTATTATTGTATAGGAAGCGTGTGTGCCGACGAGGACACTGGAATAGCTCCTTGAAAGACACGTGAACGCGCAGATGGATTTCATGGGATGTCAGTGGAGCAGACTGCCAGAGTCCCCCTGACAGAAAAATGCGCCAGCTTAAAAAATGTGAAATTGAGGCGGAGAGCAGATTTTATGAGTCTGAGAAGTGTAATCTGAAAACCTGTGTAGGGTTTAGTTGGTGAGGTCATTATGCTCCCAGCTCCAGGGGCACACATGCACGGCTGGATTATGGTTGTGGGTTGGTTTGTATAGCTCACGTGTAGGGGTTGACGGCCTTATGGCGCTTTCTACAACGTTCTCTTTACTTTCTTTCTCCCTTTTTCTCAAACATTGTCTGTCTGTGGCTCTTTTTCTGTTTCCCCTCTCCCTTACGCACTTCCTCGCATACACACAACCGCACTGCGCATGCCATTTCCTTTCAGGAAAACGTAAACACACAAACTATACACACCTACACACACACACGCACATTTAATCACAATTACCTCCATTGTCGATCACGCACAAAATACCCGCTCTTCAACACACACACACTATCAGCCAGGACCGCCTCTTCTCTCTTTTACACCTGCAGAGAAACGCAGACGTAGGCACACCCCTATCCCGCAAATCATCTCTGCTCCCTCACGCACACGCCACAGATAACGAACCGCACACAAATACACACGCACTCACTCTCACACACACACACCCCCTCTCACCCACCGCCTTTCTCTCACACATCGTTTCCTTTGTTTCAAAGAGAGGCGTAGGTCCTGCCTCACACACAGAGAGAACCACAGAACGCACACACATCTCCTCGCGCACTTCACCCTCACCACACACATTCTAACACACACACCATCTCTCTTCCCTCAGACACAAGCACCACATCGCTTTGAAGCACAAACACCCTCACACATTCTTCCTCCAACTCTCATCTCCCTCTCACACACATTTTCTCTCTCGCACACTTTCCCTCTCTCTCCCTCGCACACTTCTCCCTCAACACACACATTCTAGCATACACTCCATCTCTCTTTCCTCAAACACAAACACCACATATACTTTGACGCACACAGATGCTCACACATTCTTCCTCCAACTCTCATCTCCCTCTCACACACATTCTCTCTCTCGCACACTTTCCCTCTCTCTCCCTCGCACACTTCTGCCTCAACACACACATTCTAGCATACACTCCATCTCTCTTTCCTCAAACACAAACACCACATATACTTTGACGCACACAGATGCTCACACATTCTTCCTCCAACTCTCATCTCCCTCTCACACACATTCTCTCTCTCGCACACTTTCCCTCTCTCTCCCTCGCACACTTCTGCCTCAACACACACATTCTAGCATGCACTCCATCTCTCTTTCCTCAAACACCACATATACTTTGAAGCACATAGACGCTCACACATTCTTCCTTCAACTCTCCATCGCCCTCTCACACACAAATCCTCTCTCTCCCGCACACTTCCCCTCTCTCTCCCTCACCCTCTCTCTCCTTCTCCCACCAACCCTCTCGTTGAGACACGAGAGAGTGCGTGTGTGTGACCACGACTCTTCAGACTGTGACGTCACCTAGAGACAGTGCGCATCCTCTGGGACACTTGCCATGAACACCTGCGTGCGCGAGAGCACTCTTGTGAAACACCCTTCCTGCATCTGGCAGCAAGCGCTTCTGTTTCGAGGCGCTTTGCTGTTCGATGTCAAATAGGGCACTGGGGACAGGCGGGGCGGAGCTGGGCGGCAGACTCGGTGTCTTGGGTCGATGGCCAAAAGGTCACGGCTGTTCTTTTTTTATTTTTATATAGCGGATCAATATCGACCCCATTTCCCAAGACCCCGTAGGGTCGCTAATGCCTTCACACCGCAGCCACCCCACAGTGGGCAGCTTAGCTGTCCGTGGTCGAGTCCTGGAGTCTGGTCGCCCCTCCCCCTCCCCTGGTTTACATACACCGACGGGGCACCGTGCTACACACACCCCTGGCCCGGAGGGTACCCTGCTGACTGTACACATATTGAATATAGGAGCCAGCCAATAGGATTCATCTGTTCCCTGCCTTTAAATAAGAACTCTAGAAATCCACTCTTCCGGTCCAGGTGTTAAAGTTAGGGTCCACCCCAAAAGCCCCCGGGCAGGCGCTACACCCTACCAGCACACTGGCCACTCACAGACGCCCAGAACCACCCCCGCACAGGGACTAACTCGCGGACTCATTCCCCTCGCCACATAGGGTGCCAGGGTGCCCCAACCCATGTACAGGGGTCTAGAGTCACATCCTGTGCCCCCCGACACCCCCGCCTCTCTAACCGCGCCACTTGGATGCACCGAAGCTGGTTGAACAATTATTAGCCATTAATTGAGCCCCGGTCCTTTAACGGGTGTGGGAAATGGGGAATTTAGCCTCTAATCCCAGTATAAAAGACGGGGGGCGGGAGGGGAGGTGTAATGCAGAAAAGGCCAAGAGATCTGAAAAGTCAGACAGCACGGGCTGCCCCCGAACATAACACCCCCTCCTCTCGAGGGTTTCGGGGAAGAAAGAGCATTAGTGGGGAAATTCTATAGGTGACAACTTCAAGTGCGGAAACCTTCGAGTTCCATATTGGAGCAGGAAGTTTCAGTTTTAATTCGCTTGTTAGCAAAGTCTCGAAAGGTATGCCCATTCTTTTAAAGTAAAGCTAATAGGCTACAAGCTTGCACGACCCACACACTGAAACGCACACATATATTTGCACACTCACATGAGCAAACGCACACATATGTGCAAACACACACACTCAAACACACACACACACATTTACACACTTAGATGCACACGTTTATACACACATATTTACATACACATGCACGCATTTACACACACATAAACATGCACATACATACACACAGAATGCCTTATTTAAAATCGAAATTGTTCTATTTAACTGTGTTTTCCAATGGCGATTCAGGCGCAAGCACTGTCTTTCTACTCTTAATCATTTTTCCCATTTAAGGCATGACTAGAACTTACTCTTAACAGCAATATGTGCGCCTAGCTCCTTTTATTTCGCCAAAACATAACTAAAAATGCAGCGTATCCGGTAACATTTATGATGCAAAAAATAAAATAAAAAATTAAACATTAAAGGCGAGACTGTATTTGTGAAATCTGCAGTTCGTGTTCACGTAAGTATCAAGTAACAAAAGTGAAAAAATGGTTAGCTAAAGTCAGTTCATCGAAAAGACTAACATCTTGCATAAACAAGTCGAATTTTGGTCGAAATAAATGAGTAACGAATTTATAAAACTCGCGTCGAATTTTTGACGAAAAACCAAACCTGCTCTCTAAGTAATAATAATATCAAACACGGGGGTCGATGGGGCGACCAATGAGCGCATATTTCAAGCTGGTGCTCGTAGGTGATTTGTTGAACTTCTACATCCGGCAGCAGGAGGCGGGCCGAAGCGGAGGATCACAGGCGGCAGACCCTACCTGCAAATGTGGTCATCTCTCGAATTTCGTTTACATTTGTGTGTAGTAAATTGGCTTCATAGGGGTGGGGTCGTATGAGACGATGCGATATTCTAAGTATTTGGGTTTTTCATTCAAGTAGTAGGGATGCAATTAGTTGTATTTTTTCCAGAGTAAGGCGGGGTTGCCCTTTTTTTATTTAAGTACGTGCGCTTAGTACCATTTAGAAGGATTAGTGTCAGAATGTGGCACCTTCGGTACGTGAAGTGCCGCTGTCTCAACTCTTTCTGACAGCCAGCCAGAGTTGTTTTGAAAACGCGCTTCCCTGCTCCAAACTTTGATTTCTGCGTGCTGCGTGAATGTGTGCGTTCGTCTGTGCTTACAACAAAGAGATGAGAGGACCGGCCCTCTGTATTTATTTTAACCCCTCAGTTCCACACTCTTTCCCCCGCAGCTACATCCTCTAAAGACTCATGGGCCTATTTACAAGCCCCTTGCACAGCCAGTGCGCCACCTTTAATATGGGAAAAAATGACGCACCAGCGGCGCAAGGGGCTTGTAAATACACCGCTAAATGTAATATTGTGCAGAATGTGCAGTTTCATCCGCCCTCTGGTTACAAACGTGCAGCCCTCGCGCCTCCACCGTGAAACACCAGCTGTGTGGGTGCACCGTCATCACAATCTCTGTGCCTCAGGTAGTTCCAGAGGTTGTGCGCATACTGCAGAAGTCTGGGTAACACCCGATGGGCGCTGCTTGAACCCTGGCTGAGTTTGCTCGGCCTTTCAACGTTCTGGACAGGACGAAAGGAGTGCCACTGACCTGGACAATGGTAGCATCTAATATTTAAGACATAAGAAGCATTTCCGTTTGGTACATATGCACGACGATAAACACCATCACTCGCATTAATTTCTGCAATTAATTATGCACACTTTCTGTTTAGGGTTACTGGTCCCTGACATTATTACTACCGTTCATAATAAAACACGTTAAAAGCTGCAAAGCAATAAAGAAAAACATATTATTACGGCTCCCACTATTGCATTTAATAATAATTGCATGACATGAATAATACAATATAGAGGAAATCTTGACGTTTACGCTCAGTTTATTTTTAAAAATGATATCTTACCAGCCAATTTAATTTGCATTTATCTAAAACGGCATTGGTTGATTACATCGACATATGTTGCAAAGTCTAGTAAGACTCATATAAGGGACGTTATATATATTATGCGAGCACTATATAGAGGAACTCCTTAAACAGGACTCCACGTGCCGCCTTATTGTAATTAATACCACGTTCTCCCGGCACAGCACGAAGAAGGCTGCTTTTTTTGTAGAGGCGCGCGTGCACGCGAGTGCGTACTCGTGACTTGGAGCAGTGCACAAGGCACCCTATGTGTGCGTCTCCTCCAACTCTTAACACACGAGCCCGGACAACTGGACTCGCTCCATGCAGACGACGTCTATGTTTGCTAAATTCAACGATGATTCACTCACAATGGACATCATTTAGCGACATACTAACTCACAGAAGATCAGAACTAGTCTTTCCTTCTTTCTTTCTTTCTCTCTGTTCAACCCTCTAAGTTGACGTTTTCACCCCTCAGATTTGTTCTCCTTTTTGTCCTTTCCATTCATATTTTTCCAGCACAATAGAGTGCCTTTTCTCTTTCATATACAGATGCTATCACCAGTGCCCTTTTATCACTTTCTTGCATATTAATGTACACACAAAGGCGTAGCCCTCTCTGTCAACTACTGCGCACCCTCACTCACATCATCCTCTCTCTCTCTCTCTCTCTCTCTCTCTCTCTCTCTCTCTCTCTCTCCATAGAACCCCTGGATCTCACCTGCTCTTGTCTCCTGCAGTCTTGTTCTTCTTTCCATGACTTCCCAACACTCCATATTATTTTCTCTCTGTCTTTCCTCCTTGTTATTATCTGTCTCCCCCTTTCACGCTCTCCTCTTTGATTCTCTTTCTTCGCCCCTCTCCCTGTCTTTCAACCCATTATTCCATCTCATCTACCCCCTTCCCTTTCACTCTCTCACCTACCACCCCCACCACCCAAAATTTAAATCTGAAAAAAAAACAAAGAAAAAGTTACTTTTCTGCCTCTATCTACCCAGCGTTTCCGGGAGTTTGTGTACCCTCCTCACCTCATAACAATAAAGGCGCGCACCTTTTATCCTCCGAGGACTCTCGGCTTTGTAAAGTCACCTTTTCACAGAGCAGCTTTCACCGTGCCAAGAACATGTCAGCTCTGGTGTAAACTGTAGCTTCCCTGCAGAAACGCCCCATCTAACACTGGGACACTCTCGATATCCCCGAAAGAAAGGCTGCTGTGTTACTTCCCATTAAAGACTATATCACACTTGGGCAATAACTCCTCATAATGGCCCGTGATGATCCCCAGCTCGAGAACAAATCATCTTTTAACAGGAACATTTTGCGTTCAGACTTATTTGGGAGATGGCGAATTGATATAATTATTGTCCTAACTAAGAAAGAACCCCACCCCCAATAAAGTATGTTTTTTTTTTTAAAAAACTTCAATACATAGGAAAATTTCACTGGGGACACACATTCCTTGGCTGGACATATAATTAAGAGGCACATATAATCATATTGATAGATGTGGATTTAACAATCAAAACAAGCATTGTTTGATTAAGAAAACAGGAACACGAGCCTTTTTTCCGCGTATGTACATAGAACCGACACTCCATTTCCCTTTTCTTTCACGACAACAAACAGGGCGACACCAAGCATGACATATCAGGAACGTGTTTTTTTTGTTCATTTCTGGCACAGTGACGTTTTTTAAAGTTATTTCTTGCATACTATAAAATCCAAAAAACACAATTTGGAGGCTAACGTGTCGAGTGTTAGGTGATTTTCCTAAGACAGTTGTATTCACTAGGAAGGCGCATGCCAGCCAAAATTATTTGGAAACGTGTGTCTCGGGCGGAGCCAGCGGCACATGGCAGAGGCTGAGACAAATATGCGTTCGTGTGACTGTCACACTTCATGCGTGACGAGGAACACCTCGCTCCCCTGGCCGCTGCACGCCTTGAAGTGACGCGGTCGGACCCTTTCAACTAGCTACAGAGACGGCTCGGAGGAGTGGGAGAGCGGTGGCCGCCGCAGCCAGCATCCCCACCCTGTAAAGAGGGAAAACCACATTCAGTAAATGCCAGCGTTTATTCGACCTTCGGCATACTCAAACCAATAATCCAATATTTTTATAAAGCGCCTCCGCGGTTTCTAAGCACTGCAAATAAAGGGATAATGTTACCAATGCATGGCACTTTCTCGAACTTGGCAGGTTGGGATTCTGAGTTGGGCTTTCCAAGGTATCAACTACTGAACTATACATCACTGCACATGTTAGCAGCGAGTGCTGAACGCAATGAGTCATCCACAAACACAAGCTAAGCCTATCAGAAATTGACATCCTTTGGGAATCTCGAAACAAATCTTTGCATCTTAGCAAAGTTTACAAAGTTTTTATTTCACCATAAAGGTGTGAAAACAACATGTTACACAGATCCTTTTTTAGACTAATAAAACGGCTCTGAACATGCTATGTACTATGCAAAAAAGCATTTGGGCCCTCAACTCACTTGAAGTGGGAATACTGCCTGGCAAATTATCTTGGGGAACAAGCCTACTGAACCTTGGGGATTTCCCGATGGTGAATTTACCCCCCACCCTCCCTCCATTTCGAGTTGTGCTTGACCACAACGAGGAATAACACATAGTTTACATTTTACTGTATGGTAAAACCCGAGGCTTTCAATAGGATAAACTAGGTGTGTGTGTGTTGGGGGGAGGGGAGGTCTCTTAAAGGGGAGGGTCGAAACAAGTGTAGCCGAATCCCTTCAAAGAGGCGAGGCCTGTGTAATTAAGGGTGTGACTTAAAAGAAGTACACTAAAATCTACCACGTCACACCAGTGGCTGCCCACAAAGTGCAGCAGGGGTGGGGCCGTCACACACACAGGCACGTCCCCCTTTCACAAACATGCTCACACCCAGCACACACATACGTACACACCCATTCAAAACTTGCACACACAAACATTCATGCATACACACACGCACAGAAGTACCCGTCATTTCAAGAACATATAAAAGGCTTAAGGGGGCTGCATCTCGGGTGGGAGGAGGAAAACCTCGGGCGTTTTATGAAGGAAGGGATGGAAGAAAGATCCCGCTGTCTCCTCTCACTGGATGACCTTGTCACATTACACGCACTTGTTTAACTTGTAAAGTTTACTTGGACCTTCTGAAAGGCTAGAAAAACATCTTCGCAGACCCCTAGTTATCAATGATCAGTCAACCCGCACCATTTTGTCATCAATGAATGTGGAAGTCCAAGCATGTGATTGATATGGTCATGTTTTTGACAAAAAGTGTTTTGTAGGAAGTCCCTGCCTGGGATGAGTGGGGGAGACGATGGAGGATTAATATGCTCTGGACGAGCCTCGGTTACATCTACATCCAGCTGCTAACAGCTAAAGGGGCATCGATTCCTAGAGACGAGACGATGCGACATCTGTTTCTGTTGTTGGCGGCCGTCTTAAGTCTATATGATGTATTAAGCTGAAGAAAGAGCTTCAAGAGATGAGCTATCACTCCATCCACATGTTGATGGACAAGGACAACATTAGATTGCGCAGAACTTTTATGCTTTGCCAAAAGAGTGCTTGTACTACTGGCACTCCGGTAGCCTCCTACGGTCCCACCACAGCAGATGTAAAAAAAGTACCTCTCCAACGGGCACATCAATAAACCTGGCTGAATGAAGGGTCATTCTTAAGAGTGAGGGCTCGCCGGAGGATGCGAAGGCCCCTGAGAGAGCTGCCTGGCCCTGTGCCTGACCTCAAGATGGCACCCGATCTCCTCCATTCACAGCACACCTTTGGGGATTAAGCTGCTCAGGCTTCCGCTCTCACCAGCGCCATCCGCTTCAGGAATCTAGGGAACCAGGGGGTGCCACAAGAAGGCAGGGGAGCATCGGTGCCCGGAGACCCCTCACAGCTTGTCCACTGACAGAACGGCCCATTCCCTCCATTGCACTGTGGAGACCTAGCTGCTTGAGGAGATGGGCTATGGACTGCCCCCTCGGCCGTCACCTACCCAGCCACACATTGGGCAGACTTTCTTTCGTCTCTCCGCCGTATCCCCTCCCTGTTACCCTGTTACTTTACCCCCTCACCCTTCTACGCACCACTAATCAACAGATGTAACCTGTAACTTATGTATTTTGTAACAATGTTTTTTTTGTAAGTGATGTAATTTTCCTCATTTAAAGTGCCCTGATACCTCTGGGTCTAGCCAGATGCATGCCACAGTGTTTACGCCACCAAAAAGTAGCCACCAAGGTCTCCACGACTAAGACTTCCTGTCTGGATTGACAATGACGATGCCCCATGGGCGGATTCTAAAATACCACGCAATACATCATTATCCATAAATTTACCACCATTGTGTGTGCCCTTTACCAAAGCACTCCTTCTCCCCTTGTTGGGGAGGGACTCAGCACTTATACCCAGGAGTCTCAGAGACCCCCATGAGAGAATCCATAGCATCAAGGGAGCCACACACAGTGGAGGTGTGGATATGACGCCCCTTGCCAAAGCACTCATTCTCCCCTTGTTGGGGAGGGATCCAGTATTTATGCCCTGGAGTTTCAGAGACCCCTGTGAGAAAGTCCACAGTGCAAAGGAAGCCACACACAGCAGAAGTGTGGGAATGATACACACCGGACGTCAGACACTGTTTCTCCTCATCTCCTGGTTGTGTTTTCCTTCACCACCCTTCCTCTTTCCCTCGCTCATTTTTGGTCTATCTCCCATGCTCCTATCACCTCTCCCCTGAATCTCTCCCCCGCCTGCTTTTTTCTTTCCTTACATCTATGTTTTTAACGCATGTAACTTCGCTCCAATAACTCATGTAACTTGTAACTATGGTCTGAAACAATGTTTGTCCTCATGTAAAGCGCTCTGATACCTCAGGGTCTAGCCAGCGCTTTATAAAACTTTTCAAATAAATAAAATAAAATAAAAAACGTAAAAGGGGTTGCGACACCGGAACATCACTTTTAGCAATGTTCCAGTGGATCAATGCCCTGTTCCATAATCACAAAGCGGCGTTAAACCACTTTTTGTGTCTTAACACACCTTTGTAAATATGGTACCCTTTCTAGCAGGTATCTGCATGAAAGGGGCATACAAAGGGTGTTGCTGTGGGCATTCCACCCCAACACCCGTTGCTTTTTGATTCTGCCCCAGATTTACAAGGATCTGTAAATCTGAGGCAGCGCCCAAAACTAATGCCATGCAAAAGTAAGTGTTAGATTGGCTAAATGAGGAGAAATACTTTTATTTCTCCTCGTTTTTGCTTATTCTATGTGCGCTGCATCATGCAGCGCACATAGAAAGTGCAAAACCCCATTAATGATTGTTTTTGTGCATGAAGTTGTGCCTTCATGCACAAAGCAATCATTATATAATGGTGATTGCATCACACATAGAAGTAACAAATCAACATTATTGTTTGTTTATGTGGTATTTTTAGCACCAGCGCAAGGAAAAACACAAAGGTGCATTGTATTCTTATAAAATAGCGCTTTCGTGTATTTTGGATATGGCGTGGTGGTGCAAAATGTGCCGCAGCGCTGCACCATTTCCTTGTACAAATGCCCCATAGTTGTGTCAAAGTCTCTACTAGGTACCTTTGGCTCTCCCTTTCATACTAGAGAGCACCTCCAGGCTACACCTTGCAGGAGGGGTTCGATATGTAGCTAAGAGCAGGTACAATGCTAAACTGAAGCAATGGATCTAGAACTCAGACACAGGTACATGCCAAAATAGTAAACATCTGTTAGCTAGAAAGCACTGCAACCATAAATTAGCAAACAACATTAACAGCTGCCTTAGCATTCAATAGTGCAGGGCTTTCTTGTAAATATAGGTAATTATAAATGGCTACTGAAGTATTAATAAAAGGCCGTAGGAGTCAAATCTCTGGGCTGGGCTGGTTCAGGAGGGGACCAACTAGTGTGAAGGAACTATTTGCGCCCTACTTTCTGAGTTTGTCTTTCCTGAGCATCAAAGTTACCTATATCATTTCTTATGTGGTGCCAAAGGCTTCTGGCACTGCCGGTTCACTTGTAGAATCATGGTGTTCTTTAGTGTGCTGCACAAGGATTCCTCAGCACTTTGAGTTTTTCATAATTTGTTGGTCAAGTTCCATATTTCATCTATGCTCAAGAGGTGCCTTTATGAACTGCCCGTAAAGTGTGCTCCCTGCCTTGGGGCCTACTCTGCATACCTCGCAACTCCATGAAGTGGGTGAGTATGGGATCATTGAGTGCAATCCTGTGGGATTCTCTTCCACCTCACCTTAAGGCCTCAATCAATCAATCAATATATCAATCAATCAATCAACAAATCAATCAATCAGGGTACGCATAGAGCAGTAGCGCTCTATACGTACCCTGATTGATTGCTTCTACTAATCACCCTTAAATGTCTCAAGGTGCTGGATTGTGGGTGTGGAGGATTCTGCAATTCAGTCGAAGAGCCAGGTCTTGAGGTCCTTCCTGAATCGAGGCAGCAATGGTGATTACCTGAGATGCAGAGGTAGGGAGTTCCAGGTCTTCGCAGCAAGGAAGGAGAAGGATGTTCCTCCAGCTGATGTCTTGCGGATCCGAGGGGTAGTGGACAGGGTCAGATGAGCGGAGCAGAAATGTCTTGTCGGTTTGTAGAAGGAGAGGGAGTGATAGAGGTATTCGGGTCCGGTGTTGTGCAGGGCCTTGTAGGTGAAGAATATGGAAAATGTTGGTTCTGTCGGGTATAGAATTGATTCTAGGTTTACTGAATAATAACCAATAGAAGTGCTCAAAACTTTCAGGAATAATCAATGAAAAGGAAGGAGAAGACAACAAGCAAAAGTCAAAGGATCCACACGCCAAAATTAAATCAATCTGAATTTGTATTGAGGGATCAAACAATATATTCTTGTTACATATATGATGTTGAGATAACATTAAATGGCTGTCAGATTCATAAACATACAATTTGTTACAACAGCGCAAGTGATATAGTGAAGAAAGTGAGTAAAAAAGTGCTCAATATGAACAACATATATATAGTGTGGTCCTTCAAAGGACATCCATCCCATCTAATGTTATCTCAACATCATATAATGTAATAAGAATATATTGTTTTATCCCTCAATACAAATTCAGATTGATTTAATTTTGGTGTGTGTATCCTTTGACGTTTGCTTGTTGTCTTCTGATTCCTTTTCATTGATTATTACTGAAAGGTTTGAGTACTTCTATTGGTTATTATTCAGTAAACCTAGAATCAATTCTGTACCCGACAGAACCAACATTTTCCACATTCTTATACACCCAGGTTCTGAGGGGCACTGGGCCACCCCATTATACTAGATGGGCCTTGTAGACGTGCATGAGGAGCTTGAAAGAGATTCTTTTATTGATCAGGAGACTGTGAAGGTCTCTCAGGTGACAGGAGATGTAGTTTTGGCAGGGGATGCCCAAGATGAGTCTAGCGGAGGCGTTCTGGACGCACTTCAATTTATTTTGGAGTTTTTGGGTCGTGCCGGCATTGAGTGTGCTGCCATAGTTGAGCTTGCTGCTGACGAGTGCCCGGTCACAATTCTCCTGGACTCGGTGGGGATCCATTTGAAGATCTTTCAGAGTAGGCAGAGCATGTGGAAGCAGGAGGATGATAAGGCGTTGATTTGGTGTTTCATAGAGAGCGAGGAGTCGTGGATGATGCTGAGGTTGTGTGCGTGGTCTGTGGGTGCGGGGGGGCTTCTGAGTGCTACTGGCCACCAGGAGTCAACCCAGGATGAGGACTTCAGTTTTGTCAGAGCCGAGACATCAGCAAAATATTCAGTATTTTTATCAAGCAAGGCTTGTCTGGTTTCACTTTGCCTGCTTACTAGCACCTAGAACCATATAAGCACATGAGTACATTAAAAATAAAAACATGGCTATGCATTTAGATGGTTCATGATTGTTGTTTAACTCTTCAAAAGCACTAGCACAAACCCACTGGTCCTTACCAAAACATAATATGCTTGTGTTTGAACTGGATGTAGGATCAAAATAAGTTACGCTGTGACAATAGAAACTGTGTCCAAATTGGTATGGTCTTCATTAATTGTCACCATATGCAACCAGGGTAGATTTTAGTTCTCAACTATCAGACCGGGAAAGCCATCATTTATTAAAGAGCTAAACGTGGGCTTAGAGTCCAACAATGGTTTACCATTGTTTGGCTTTATTGTCACTTGCATTTGGTTGCTTCTTATTCTTTGGCTTGTGCTGGCTTGCTTTCCTCTTCTTTTGTTTGTCCCTCCCTTAGAGCACAGCTTATTTACCACAATTTTGATTTGGTGCCTTGTCTCCTTCAAGCACCCACTTCTAAGGAATTATGGTTTTCTTTTAGGTTAAACACCCCATGAGAATGAGTGTGTTTTTTAGCTCTCTTCTTGTGCTTCTTGCCAGTGCAGTTTGTTGTCACAAGCTTCTCTCTCGCTTCTCTCCCGCTCCCTCACTCCTTATTGTTCTTTTTCTCGCGTACTTCATCTCTCCTCTGCTACGTTTTTCTCTTCCATGTGTTTCTCCATCCAGTCCCTTGTTGCTCTCTTGCACCTGTGCTGTTTTCCCCTCCCATATTTGAATTCCTATTGTTCTCCCCATCCACTGCTCCATTGTCAACCCGCACACCGTCCTTTTTTAAAATTTAGTTATTTTTTAAGTGTGGGTAGGCAGATAAATTCTGCTGGGCCCTCTGCCATACAAAAGTGTTCTTATGCTATTCACAATTTGTTTGTTTTACATTTACAGATAGATCTCTGAACAAAACAAAAACATGATCCCAAAGTCATCTTGTTGGTGTGACGATGCATAAGCATTCACTCACTTCTTGATGCATTAACACACAAACAAATTGTCATGACCATGTCATCATGTCCTTTTTTCTTTTGTCTGAAATTATTTTTGCCTATACTGTAAAGCACCACCAAAAGGCATTTTCAAAGATCTGCCTGCAGGCGGATGCCGTGAGTTCTTGCACCCACCTTTAGGCGGATGACTGGGGATAAATGGGACTTCCTTTGTCCCTTCCATTGGGCTACCCTCAGGAGACAAACTGACAGTGTGCCATCTGTTTGTGGGGCACTGTCAGTGAGCCTCCTGAAGACTTCTTTGCCTTTGCACCCACATTCATAATACCGTGTGGGTGCAGAGGCAAAGAGATTCCCTCTTTTCCATGGGACCACACTCCCATACAAATGAGGGAATGCCCTCACGAGATAGCACTGCACTACATGTGCACCAGAGGTATCAGTATTACAGAAGTGGCCACACATGCATTTGCGGAACGTCTTGTAATACAAAAGTTCCCTGAAGGCAAATAAAGAGGGCACACAAGTCCGTTGAGCCTTCAGGGCACTTTGTGTAATATGGACTCAGAAGATTCCTCAGCATTTATATGCATAAGCAAGCCAGCCCCTGAATAACAGGAGGTTTTGGGATTCACCCCTAGGGCAGAAAATTCCATGCAAGCCAATTCTCAAAAGGCAGATTTGAGAGGACACATTTATTTAGAAAATAATTTGCTTTTGAAATTTCATTTGAAAAAATATTCAATTAGAACTATCAATTTCATTGTGATTTAGAATTGTGGACACAATCGAAAGCAATATCTTGTGGTGGAGCTGGTTTAAACCTGACTAAAACATTTGTTTAATTCCTTTACATAGCTATTCCTCCTTTTAGGGGGCCAATGTACCTGTGATCCTGGTACAGAGCCTTTGCACAAAGGTCTAATAACACATTAACAGGCACATGCATCAAGCGATTTAGCAATCGCAAACGGTGCGAATCGCAAAATTCGGCCGTTTGCGATTTCCAAATCACTATTTGGGATGCATTAACCAAAAAGTGATGAAATCGCTATTTTTGCGAATTTCTAAAGTGCGATTGCTTTTAAGGAATCGCAATTTTGCGATTCCTTAAAAGCAATGCATGAAACTGAAAAAAATTGCGATTTCGCAATTAGAGAGAAAAAATTACCATGAGGTTGGACCTCATGGTAATTTTGCGAAATGTTAGAAAAATGCAATATTTTGCATTTTTTTAACTTTCATGTTGTGCACACACATGCCCTTAGGGCATGTGTGTACACAACATATGTGCATTGTTTGATTTCAGGGGTGCAACAGGGTGTCCTTTGGACACCCCTGCACCCTTGAAATCGCAATCTCAATTTGCGATTAGCTAATTGCGAATCGCAAATTGAGATTGTCTTCCCATTCATTCCTATGGGCCTCTAGGCCCATAGGAATGAATGGGAAGGGATTCCTTAATTGCGATTCGCAAAATGCTAATCGCAATTAAGGAATTCTAAGAAATCGCAATTAAATGCCGAGTTTGATGCATGTACCTGTAAAAGTAAAGGATTGAAAAGTACCAGGCTCTTATATTATCGAGCACATAGGATTGTGGCTGCCTGCAATAGCCTGAATCCTTGCTGAAGTCAAGAAAGATTTTGGTGCAAAAACAAAAAAAGCAAAAAATGTCAACAGGTTGCAGAAGAATCTCCGATTCTGTTTGCTCTCCTTTGGACACTACACAGCCTTGCTGAATACTTAGCAGGATTCCATCCTCCTTAAAATACCGATAATTAAGACGGCACATAATTTAGAAATGCATTGTATTGTAACATAATTAAGGAGCAGATATTTTGATTAGGCAGTAATCCATTGGTACTGAAAGTTGGCTGAGGTAGGTACCTTAGTCCAAATAGGGACCCTTGCTTCTAGTCAGAGAAAGGAGGGAGACCCTCTTAGATAACTCCTGCTCACCCCCCGGTAGCTTGGCACGAGCAGCCAGCCTTCTCTCCAAGGAAATGTGTAAAGTATTTGCAAACACACTCCCAGTAACACAGTGATAACCCCACAAATGGACACCACACTGATTTTATAAAAAAAGCGGTATCTTTATCAAAAGGAATACGATGAGACCAAACGCATGAAATCCAACATATGCGTATTCGTAACATTTTACTTTGCCAGTTATTAGGCCAGCAATCACTTGTAGGTTCTTGCGGTATTAATGAGCAGTTCACGATGATCTAAAGCAGTCCTAATGCAATGCTATGCAGTTCGTAATGCAGTTCATAATGTAGTAATAAGACAGTCCTTAATGCACGTACTAATGTAGTTTGTAAAGCAGGAATAATGCAGGTCGTAATGCAAGAATAATGCTGTTCGTAATGAAAGAATAATGTGGTTCGTAATGCAAGAATCAGGCAGTTTGTAATGCAAGGAAGAATGCTATTCGTAATACAAGAATAAGGCAATTCATAATGCAAGAATCAGGCAGTTCGTAATGCAAGAATAATGCGGTTCATAATTTAAGAATCAGGCAGTTCGTAATGCAAGGAATAACGCTATTAGCCAATCTGCGCGGTCAACTCGGGCCCCACTAGGCCCCAACAGCAGAGACAATGGCCGCAAGTCTAACGGCGTGGCCCCGGTGCCGCTGGGCAGGTATGGGCCACTCGGGGACTCAGCGCGTTTAACGCTGTGCAGCAGTAGAGAGATCAGAGCACTCCTGTACTCCTCCTGCATGCCTCCCCAGACAACACACGCTTGCTGCTCCAGACCAGAGTCCAAGCCTTACCTGGGTGGTCTGCTGCCTCACTCTCTCTCTCTCCTCAATCATTGGACGTCCTGCTGGGCGGCCAGATGACATTGCAGCTCCGTTGTTAGGCGACGCTATAGCCAGACAGGTTACGGCGCTGCCTTCTTCTTCGTTGACGATCTTGGGTAGATTCCTCTTGGCGACCAACGTTCACGGTGATCCTTACTCACAGCCTCAGTTACGATGACGGCTCGGGCCACAAACACAAATGCAGCAGCGTGGACGATGTTTCACGCTGTGGGAGCAATGCGGTCATGGGGCACCTCGTAAAGAGCAACATGGACCACACAGCAGTCTCAGGCGTGCATAAGCACATGCACCAAGCGTCGCTTTGATGTTCCTGAGTTTCCACAACAGGGGATCAGCTCTCCTCGGGCCCTTGGAGACACGCTACTTCAGGACACAGCACACAGCAAAGTCCTCACAAGCAGGGGGACACAGCACACAGCAAAGTCCCTTGTCCTCTCCTTAGTCAAATCAGCAAACTGCAGGCCAACCCCAGAACACACAGCAAGGCAGTCCCACTCTTCAGTCTCTCCAGCTGTTCTTCTTTTCAGAGGTTCCTCTTGATCACCAAGTAATTTCAATCCTTTTTCAGTCTGGATTCCAGTCTTCAGTGCAGGGGTTCCAGCTCTCACATTTATACTCCTAAATGTCTTTGAAGTCTTTGTGTTCAGGGGGCTATGCGCCCGGTTGAAATCAGACCTGGGTGTCTTCCTGCCAGTGCACACCCTCTTCCTTTGATAGTGAGGGTCTGGGCCCCAGATGCTCATCAGCAGGTGGATCCATCCTTTGGTGGCAGCAATACAGCCCTCTTCACAACCAGGGAGCTACTCTTCCCCCCACATCAAATGTAGGCCAGCCTGTTGCTGTCTCACCTACTCCTCTCTGGTGTCAGGATATTCCCCAGACCCTGTCAGATCCAAACCCAGATGGTCACTACACAAACAGGCAGAGGCACACAGGATGGTTTAAGACAAGAAACCAGCCACTCCTAAAAACATGGTTTCTAACCACACAATTTAAAAACCATCTTCACAAAAAGATGTATTAAATTCTGAGTTCAGGCACACTAAACTCCATTTCTACATCTTATGCCTATGGGAAGATATGCTGGAAACATATGACACAGCATTCCCCATTCTGTCCTCTGGGCAAGATGGCCTTGCAACAGTGAAAACGAATTTGGCAGTATATCACTGTCAGGACATGGTACACACCTCAGTACATGTCCCACCTTTCACATACACTGCAACCTGCCCAGGGGGGTACATTGGGCCTACTATAGGGGTGTCTGATATGCATAAAAAGGGAAGGTAAGGCCTGGCAAATGGGTGCATTTGTCAGGCCAACAAGGCAGTTAACAAACTGTGCGCAGGCACTGCAGTGGCAGGCCTGAGATCTCTTTTTAGGGCTACTTGTGTGGGTGGCACAATTAGTGTTGCAGGCCCACTAGTAGCATTTGCATTACCAGCCCTGGCACACATAGTGCACTTTACTAGGGACTTTAGTAGTAAGGCAAACATACCAATTATGGACAACCAATTACCATAACACTTTAAACAGGGAGCACTTGCACTTTGACACTGATCAGCAGTGGCAAAGTGCCCTAAGCATCTAAGCCAGCAAAACGAAATCCGACACAGCATCAAAAATAGAGGAGGTAGAGGCAAAAAGTTTGGGGTAACCACGCCAAGAAATGCCAGGTCTAACAGATACCTTTGGCCAACTTCAAATAGTTACTGGAGTGTGTGGTTCCTTGTAGGCAATATGATAAAAATATATCCCAATCAAACAACACTCACAGATAACGCAAGTTAATGACCAGGCAGGGAATTCCTCCATTGCGGCAATGAAATAAAAATCGAAAGACTTGTCATCTGGATATTCTGGCTCCAGAATCTGTGTTTTTAGCCATTAAATGCAAGACATAGGTCACTGGAAAAACATGGCAAAAAAGTAATGTAATTTATTGCTACACCATTAGAGGCTGCTGTCTCTACCAGGCTTGTTTTCAGCTGTATTACATCTACATGAATCTGCCTCTCACAGCCCTAAATCTGAAAAACCCTGGCAATTGGCTACCAATTAAAACTTAAGGTGGAAGGGGAATTAAAACTTAAGGTGGAAGGGCAAGAATCCTAAGGAATGCAGTATGTGAGTGCATCAATGGGAGACCATATGTTCTCGAGTTTATGCTTTCGCGAACTGCTCTATAGGATAATTTGTAGACATCAAAGTGTAATCTCATTGGTGCTAATTGAAGGTTGTTATCAACCCAAAGGATGCAAATCTTGTAAGAGGTTATGTAGAATTAGAACTATTGTCTGACTGAAATGCAATGAATGTCATATGTTTCCTAATATTCACCATGAAGAGTTCAGTACAGAGCAGAGTGGAAGCCAGACAGATGGAGACCAAGAGCGGATTGTCTCGCAATTACGTCAGCAGTCGTGAAATGATCATTCTCACCAATATCCAGGTCTAAATCACAGGACCACTAATTGGTGTATAATTTCCTGCTGTTGGTAGGTACGGATCAGAATCCTTTAATAAAAGCCGGAATATGATTAGTTTAGTTTAGTTTATGGCATTTATTAAGCGCTTGGTTGCACAGAGAACAGTGCGTCCCCGCGCTGACAACCCTACCTACAACTCTTCGGCCGGGCTCAAGAGGCTGGACACAGGGGCAAGAATACACTATGCTGAGTTTAACCTGGGAAAGAGAAGGGTTTTCAACCTCTGTCTGAACCTGGTTTCAGAGGGCTCCATCCTCAATTCGATAGGAAGGTTGTTCCAGTTGTTGCTGGCGTGGAGTCTGAAAGAGCGTCCTCCCATCCTTGCTCTGTGTATCCGAGGTACCACTAATTGCATGCTACCCATCGACCTCAGAGGACGTGTAGGGCGATATACTGGAAGCAAGTCCTGGAGATATGGAGGTGCTTTTTTGTGGGCTATACGGTGGGTGATGCACATGGTTTTGAAATTGATTCTTTCCTTTATTGGGAGCCAATGAAGGGTGCGTAATGCATGTTTCCCCTAGGCTCTCCTAGGGAGGTTGAGGACCAGCCTCGCTGCAGCGTTCTGGACGCGTTGAAGCTGTGTTAAGCCCTTTTTACTAATTCCACATAGGAGGGAGTTCCCATAATCTAACTGGGAAGTGACCAAGGCGTGTACCATGGTTTTTCTGGAGCTAGGGGGCAATAGGTCCAGGATTTTCCTTAGGACCTTCAAAAGTCCGTAGCATTTTCCCGCAACCTTACCCACATGATTGGTGTAGGCAAGATTAGAGTCCAGATGAAAGCCAAGGTTCTTAACTGTGTCCACTGGGACCGGGACAGAGCCCAGTTCGGTGGGCCACCAGGCAGAGGTCCAGATGGAAGGACGTGGACCTACAATAAGAACTTCCGTCTTGTTACCATTAAGGCGGAGACAGTTTTGTTTCATCCAGCCGTCTAGAGCCACAAGGCAAGCCGAGAAATTCTCAGCATCCACAACTGGATCACGGGACAAATTGATCACCAGTTGTGTGTCATCTGCATAGGAGACTATTGCCACACCATATGACTCCACCAGTTTGGCAAGGGGTTCCATGTACAGGTTGAATAATGTAGGGCTCAAAATAGAGCCCTGAGGAACCCCTTGCCTGAGACATCTTACACTGGATTTGCAAGGTGGGCAATGCACTTGAAATCTTCTGTTTTTCAGAAAGGATACCAGCCACTCATGAGCGGGACCGGTTATTCCCTTTTCCCTCAGTCGGTTCAGTAGTACGGGATGTGATACGGTGTCAAACGCCGCACTTAAGTCTAATAAGACTAGTGCGGCCGTGTGACCTTCGTCCGCCTTGCTCCGCAGCAACTCTGTTGATAGGAGGAGGGCAGTCTCAGTCGAGTGTTTCGCTCTGAAACCCGATTGAGACGTGTGCAGGAGCAAGTTTTCCTCCATAAAACTTACCAGCTGACGATTGGCCAGTTTTTCTACTACCTTCGCGCAGTAGGGGAGAAGGGAGATAGGCCTTAGATTGTCGAGTTGCGCTATGCTTAAGTGGGCTTTCTTTTTTATTGGGACGACTTGGGCCAGTTTCCAGCTGTCCGGCACTAGACATTCATCGAAGGAAAGCATGGCCATATTGCCTATCTGCTTCGCCACCTGGGGAAGGTGATTACGGAGAATTCTCGCTGGTACTGCGTCAAGGGGAGAGCCCGAGTGGATGTCCGATAGGATGTTGATAAACTCCTCAGTTTGGGGAACCGCAAATTTCCTGAGTTCTTTTTTGACCATATTACCGCGGTTATGGTCGGGCAAGTTAGTAGCCTCTAAATTAGTCTGGAAAGAAGCATAGATCTTTTCTACCTTCCCTATAAAAAAGTCTGCAATCTCGTTGCATGACTCGGTCGTGGGTGGAACTTCCCCTGAGCTCGCGGGAGTAGTGGAGAGTTCCTTTAGAATCATAAAGAGTTCTTTCGAAGTATTCTCTGCACCACCTATCCTGTTGTTATAGTACTCTCTTTTAGAGTTCCTGATCTGGCTGTGGTAGACTCTGAGCTCGCACTTATAAGCTTCGCGTAGTGAGGGGCGTAATCCACTCTCCATCTACGCTCCAAGGTTTTGCATTTGGTTTTAGCAGAGCGTAGCTCAGCGGTGAACCACGGAGCGGATTTGGTGCTCCTTGCCATGGGTTTATGAGTCCAAGGGGCTACATTGTCCAGCGCACCTTGAACCCATTCTTCATACATCTTGTATGCCTCCTCCAAATTATCACTATGTTTTGGGGGGTCCTGTTGTAGGGCTTGACGGAAGGCCTTGTGACTGAATTTCCTCCAGTCCCTGCGTCTAATAGCGGGAGGTTTCCGTAAGGGCCCCCTGTTGGGCAGTTTTCTGAATTGGAATGGTATCAGATAATGGTCTGACCATAGGATCTTAATCGGAGCAGAGACCCTTATATCGTCCCAGTTAGTAAAAATAGGGTCTAATAGATGTCCTGCTTGATGGGTGGCACTATTGTCAGCTAACTCAAACATAAGAGCCCTGAGTTCATTAATTAAGGAGACGGCCTCTCTGCAGTAGACATCCTCTAAGTGCACGTTGAGGTCTCCTACAATCATGAATTTATTATGGCGTAAGGCCGATTGCGTTAAAACATCCAGGAGGCTTTCAATGAACGCAGTTGCCACACCCGGGGGGCGGTATATAAGGAAGCCCTTAATGGTACAGTTAGGGCTGACCGTGATAGAGAAGAGTCCTGATTCACATTTACTAATGGGAGTTGGTTCAAGAGAGACTGATAGGTCGCTTTTGTGAATAATAGCTATCCCCCCCCCTCTTTGGTCCCCTCTATTGATGTGAAGAATATCGAAGCCGGGAGGAAGGGCCTCTACTATATCACGGATGGATTGTTCATCCAGCCATGTCTCGGTCAAAAAGACCAAGTCGGGTCTGTCGTCAGTCAGTAGGTCATAGATATTCAAGCTATGTTTTTTCATTGAGCGGCAGTTCAGTAATACGGCAGAAAGTTCCTTACCCTCATTACTCGTTGCTTGGTCTCTGTGTATAGTATGGCCACAGCCCGCACATTTCAGGGGCCATTGTTCCACCCGCAGCTTGTGATAGCATTCCGTCGGCAGCCTCCTGCGCAGCTGAAGTAATGCCTGCCTCGTATATGTTATATTCCCATATTGGTCTGATATGGTTTGGACAGGGGGACAGGGCCTGGGCCGCGGATGGACGCGGACGGGCGCAGACGGGCTTGCCTTAGGCGCGCCTTCGGCGCGCAAACGGCGCTCCCGCTGCGCTCGTCCGCTGCGCTCGTCCGCTGCGCTTGCGAGGCTGGCACATTTGAGGAGGGAGTGGGCGTGGCCAGAGAGATGGGCGTGGCCTCGCGAAGCAGCAATGGCGGCCCTTTCCCTGTCAAACCCGCGATGCAGCGCTGGCTCCGCTGCTCGTGGGGTGCCCTGAATTATGCTAAAAGGTGCAGTTAACCTCAAGAGAGGAGAAGTAAGTTTTAAAAAATGTCAAACACAAGATGCAAATTTATTAAAAAACACGAGTGCAGCTAGCCTCCGGCTTCCGCCTCAGAGGTGTAGGGAGAAGTCACTAGCGCTTTCAGACAGCGCTTAATTATAGGCAGGGGAGAGGGCGTGGCCAGAGAGATGGGCGTGGCCTCGCGAAGCAGCGATGGCGGCCCTTTCCCTGTCAAACCCGCGATGCAGCGCTGGCTCCGCTGCTCGTGGGGTGCCCTGAATTATGCTAAAAGGTGCAGTTAACCTCAAGAGAGGAGAAGTAAGTTTTAAAAAATGTCAAACACAAGATGCAAATTTATTAAAAAACACGAGTGCAGCTAGCCTCCGGCTTCCGCCTCAGAGGTGTAGGGAGATTCCTTTGGCCCTGGCCTCGTGATGAATAATGATCAAAAAGGTAATCTCTGGGCCTAGGATTTCTGACAAAACCTTAATGACCTCTGGAGGACAGGATATCAGGAACAAGGACTAGTGACCAAACTCTTGAATTGCATCCACAGTGGGGAAAATCTAAGTGAAGCTAAATGAGGGATGTATTAAATATAATTGGCGTAAGATCCTCAATTTAATTGAGGCACATGTGATATATTACCTCAAATACATCAAACAATACTCCCTAAAGAGTCACATTGTGTCTGCAAGTTATTGGTAAAGCTGACACCTAGGCAGGAATTGTGGGGCATATTATCAAGGGGGTTTATCTCCGCTTTTTTGGCTTTAAAAGCCAAGAAAGCGGAGATAAAATTATCTCCCTATTACCTAGCTGTCGCTAACACCAGTTAGCGACAGCTAGTAGGAGATAGCGACCATCTTGGGCCCCACTTTGCATGTCAGTGATATTTATCACTAATGACATGCAAAGTGGGCGTGCCAAGATGTTAGCGACTGGAAACAGTCGCTAACATCGCTATCTCCTATTACCAACTTTTGGAGATATTCGCGCTAAGCGCGAATATCTCCAAAAGCTAACACCTGCCCTGAGCAGTTCTAAGCCATGTTATCCAATTGGTAGGTGGATAACATGGCTAAGAGCATTAGCTCGGTAATGCATGAATATCGCGGACTTTTCAGCGATATTCATGCATTGCAGCAGATTTTTATCGCATTTGCGATGAACCTTGGTAATACCAAGGTTTATTTGCGATAAAAATTGCCGCAGCTTAGCAGTAAATGTTTGTCTCTAACCAAGCAATAGCGATAATTATCGCTATTGCTTGGTAATATGCCCCTGTGTTCTTTAAACAGTTTTAAAAATTGGATGTTCTCATGGTGAACTACATCAACCAGAGAAGAAACGTATCAGTAAGCAGCCTTAGAGATAGCTGTGAACCATATGTTCTTTGTTTACCCTAACTCTTTTCCAAAGAAAAACGTTTTTTAATGTTGTGTAAAATATGTAACTTCTTTTTGGCCACTTTTCTGCAACAAATTGTTCTTAATTAAAACACACTCCAAGAATTAAAGGGCTTATTCAGAGATCCCCAAACCTACACATATAACGTTATGGCCTTTACAATAGTAACACTGTAGTTTCAAATGAGAATGCCACCTCTCTCCAAGTACCTGGATATTACTCTTGCTATCCAGCACAAATTTAATCGAAGGCTTGGCAAGGTTTTCCTCTGACTGTTGGACATGAATGTTACAAACTTTGGGACAGCTGTAGGTAATTCTGAAATACTGAGTCCTTAATAGCGATTTTTACAGATTCGCTATTAAGAACTCGGTATTTCAAATGTACATAAAAAGTCGGTAAAAATTACTGATTCGGTAATAGGCAGTACAAATTAGTGATTCGGAAAGAATCGGTAAAAATAAATACAGATCCCTCATTACCGAAACGTTATCACTGATTCCTTAATACCAATTCAGTAATTAGCGATTCAGTAATTTAAAAAATCAGTAATTGTCGAATCAGCCAATCCTGTGCATCCTCATTACCTACCAACCAGGAAGTGGCCACACCCATGCAGCTTCACTGATCCTGAAGCTGTTTGTGAGGCAGGGAGCACAGCAAACAAGCCAGGAGCAACTCTACAAACTATTTGAGGACAACAATGAGCAAATATGGACAACCAGGAGAGGGAGAAGGAGGCAGATGAAAGAAAGAGGAAGCATAAATTCAGTGAGAGGGAGCTGGAGATCCTTATCGAGGATGTCACAAAGGACCACAACAAACTTTTTGGGAAACAGTCTCTGCACATGCCTGAATCCCAGAAAAGGCAGATTTGGCTGGTCATACAAGAAAAAATCAACGCCATTGGAGTAACCCAGCTCTCCATTGAGGAACTAAAAAACGCTGGTGTGACCTGAGGAAGCGTGCTAAGGAGAGGCTGGCAGAGAGAAAGAAGCAAACCAACCTTACAGGTGGAGGGTGAAACACAGCACCTGCACCAACTGCCCTGGATCGCCTGGTCGAGTCCACCCTCCAGCCTGAGAGTGTGAGTGGGATTGGGGATGCAGACAGCTCAGCCAGAGCAGGCAACAAACAAGGTAAGATGCATGCACTGCATGCTGTGCCCCCCACTCCCTAACCCCAATCCCCAATGAGGCATTGTGAATCACACTACAGTACATGTTTTACTAAAAACCAGCAATACATTATGGGAGATGTAGTCTGAAGTAACACATGTCAGAACAGTCAGTCCACTGAACCCAAAGGCATGTGACACACATCAGCAATTAACAAGCAGAGGACAGTCAGTTTGATTGGCAGGCATGAAATGTATTATTACGCAAATGCTGCCAGATAAGTGAGCAAATGTACATTCTGTCTTTACAGGCGAGCCATCGCGCAGGGCTGCAGAGGCGAGCAAAGGAAAGGCACCCAGGGCAAAGAGGACACAAGAGGAGGAGGTCCTGTCACCTTCAGGGCACCCCACCCCACCACCACCACCACCATCACCACCACCATCACCACCACTACCACCACCATCACCACCACCACCACCACCACCATCACCATCACTAACGCCACCATCAACGCCACCAGCACTGAGAGCCAAGAGGCATGCAGTGGCCAGTCTCCAGCAGATGGAGGTGTCCGAGGAGGACAGCATAGTAGGACAACAGTCCACGGTGGCAGAGGATGCCAATAGTGCTGGCTCACAGTCCCCCACAGAGCGCGCCCACACATGCTAGACGCCGCAGGGCAAGGGCAGCCAGTCCAGCTTCACACGGCGAGGATGAGAGTGTGTTCGCCGGTCTTGAGGGGAACATGCTCAAGGTGCAGCGTCTCCAAGTCAAAGCCATAAGGTCAGTCCAGCGGCAGATGGTACAGAAGAATGGGCACATGCTGTGAATAGAGAAGGGCATCTGTTCCATGAACAATACTGTGGCTGAGGGCATGAGGGACATGTCCGAGGCAGTGAGGCTGCTGTGCAGCAAGTTGGATGAGGACCGTTTGGCAAGGCGAAGGGAGAGGCAGAAACTTGACAACTACACCAAGGCGGTGCACTGCCTCTCCACTGCCACCTCTCTGCTCTGCAGGTGCTCGGTGGCCATGCAGGAGGAGGTGGCCCACTGCAGCCGAGATGTGGCAAGGGGGCTGGTCACAGTGACCAGTGCACTAGAGGTGCAACAGACCAACCAGGTAGCCACTACAGGAGATGGGGGAATAGTGAAGAGGCTACTAGCCGCAGTAGCATCACGCCACCTATCACAGAGTCCAGGATGCGCAGCTAACAGCACAGTGCTGCCACAGGACAGACTGGCAGTGAGGACAGTGTGCCCAAGGAATGCAGCAGTGCAGCACGTTGGCGCAAGAAGTATTGCCAGCCAACACATGGTTTTCTGAAATAGGTGGTGTAGCCCGTTTTGGTTTTGGAAACTGCATTTGAATTAGGCCTGGCATGTGACGCCCTTCATATTGTGGTGGTGTGCTATGCTAATTAAACACCGTCACACACTTACATTAACTGGCGGTGTCACCTTACTTACTCAGAAATAGTTGCGTGTTATCTCTGCCCGTCTGTGTCTCCCATCTGGTGCTGCTGCCACACCTGCTGTGCTGTGCTCTGGCTGTGGACAGTCCTCACCCATGTCCTCAGTGTCAGTTAGTTCCACTGCTGTTCCTTTCTTTGTGGCAAGGTTATGCAGAATGGCACATGTTGCTAATATTTTGCAGCAGATGATGGGGCGGTACTGACATGCACCTCCACTTTTGTGGAGGCAACGGAACCTGCTTTTTAGAAGTCCAAAGGTGCACTCCACAACGTTGCGCGTACTTTTATGTGCCACATTGTATCTTCTTTCACTTGGGATGGAAGGGTTGAGGTATGGAGTTAGGATAAATGCCCGCACGGCATATGCGCTGTCACCAACACAATTATCCAAGGTATACATCAGAGTGTGTCACATTGATTTACCTAGCAGGTATCCTTCACCAAATTCACCCCCAGCCAGATGTGTGTAGATCCCACTGTTCCTGAATATGTAGGACTCATGGGTACTCCCTGGAAATTTGGCCACGATGTCAGCGATGATGTTGTCTGCATCGCATAACACCTGCATGTTGATGGAATGCGTAGATTTGCCGTTCCGATATATGTATTCAGTAGTGGCAGGTGGGCAGATTGGTATGTGGGTCCCATCAATGCACCCTATTACATGTGGGAACTGTGCCTTTTGGTAGAAATCCAGCTTTGTCTGCTGCAGTTCCACCTGTGTGCTGAGGAAGCGTATGTAGTGATGCATTCTCTGCATCATGGCATCCAAGAAGGAATTGAAGAAACAGGAAAGGCAACTCTGTGACACACCACCTGCCACAGCTATCACCCACTGGTAACTTCCTGATGCAAGTAGGTACAGGCTATAGAGCACCTGAACATGTGTTGATATGGCGTGCGCCCTTGGTGTCTGATGCTCAGGGAGTGGGTGCAGGTCCTGCATCAGGCCTAGGATGGTTTGAGGGTGTAGCCTGTACCTCTCATGTATTTCAGCCTCAGTCATTTGGAACAGTGTAACACGCAGTCTGTGCACACGCTCCTCCCATCTCCAGATTCTCAGTCCTGCTGCTCGCAAACGTAGCCGCCTTGCTATTATGTAGAGGTCCGCTATTGTGTTCACACTGTTGCATTTGGGGCTGTTTATATGCAGTGCCCCTGATTACCACCTGCTTTGAGTCAGTGGTAAGCATGGGTGAATTTTGCGAATCTGGTGTTCGCGAATTTGCGTATTCGCGAATTCGCAATCCGCAAAATCCGTGAACTCTCGCGAATTTGCGGATATTTTGTTTTTTTTGTGTTCGCAAGGGTTTCTGCCAGTTCACGAGGGTTTTGTACCAATTCACAATTGTGAACTTACTTGTCGGCTCGCAACGGTCGTGACTATGTTGTTTCTACGTCTGGTTCATCATCACAGGTTCACAGCACCCTCTGTATAAACACTGCCACCCTCTGGTTCATCACTGTAGATTATGGGGGGGACAAGCAAGCACACCTGCCCTGCTTCAACTGACATGAATTAATTTGGGGTTGATTTATTAATGTGTCACTGAATTTAAACTTCCAGTCTGGCACCAGCTTCCTTATCTGTAATTTGCTTTCTGTTGCAGTGCAATTTTTTCCCAGGACCTTTGTGGCCTACTTGTAGCTATTCTATGAGCCTGCTGTGAGGGTCAAAGCAGGGTCATAGAATAGTTGCAAGTAGGCAACTGAACTCTGGAGGGGCCCCTCAGGAAGCACTACAGGGAATGGTTACTAATGATGAGTTTGAACTTTTGCACCTGCTGAGTGCTTTCAGTTTAGCAAAACTCGTTTTTCTGCAGAACAGCAACTGTAATGCCCCAAACAAACGTAGGCAACTGAACTCTGGAGGAGCCCCTCAGGAAGCACTACAGGGAATGGTTACTAATGATGAGTTTGAACTTTTACACCTGCTGAGTGCTTTCAGTTTTGCAAAACTCGTTTTTCTGCAGAACAGCTACTGTAATGCCCCAAACAAACTTACTTGTGAAAGTTGATTTCTAATCCAACAGTGATCCAAAGAAAGTCAAAAAGGCCTCAAATCCAAAAAAGTGCAGGCAAATGTCAACCTGAGGAGTTATTCTGATAAAAATCATCATTTTCAGAAGGTTTATGCTGCTTGCTGGTGGATTTCTTGTGCAGAATTGCAAATTTTGTAATTTCGCGAGTGCGAGATTGTTGCTGCCCGCCGCATCTACGTGTTCGCAATTGCGAACTCCCGCGATACGTGATCACGGCGTACTCGCTGTGCAAGGTGGCAAGCCGTGATGACGTAATCGCTGTCGCCAAACTCCCGCGGGATCCCGCAGTAAGATCCAAAATGGCGCAGCACTCGCAAAATATCGAGAAAAACAACTCGGCAAACGCTGAATGACGGTAAGTGAACGCTGCGCGCCACAATATTGTATCACCAAGCAAAAAAATCGTCCGCGTGCAAATTTGCGGATATTCGGCAAATTCGCGAGAGTTCGCAGATTGCGAATTTACCAAAAATCCGCGAAATCCGCGAGCGGAACGGATTTTACGCCCATGCTTAGTCAGTGATAATTAGCGACTCTTAAATACCGAAAATTCAAAAATCTGTATTACCGATTTTTGGTACATCGCATTTGCGATTATTTAAGGATTTCTTATTTACCGATTCAGTATTTAGGGGTTTCGGTGTCTGCTAATTGCTAAATAAGGAATCGATAACTGGTTTCCCTTATTTTTACCGATTCCTTATTTGCGATGGCATTCGATATTACCTACATCGCACATGGCTAAATACCGGTCGGTAACACAGAAATTTAACGGATTTCGGTGTTACCGACTGGTATTTAGCCACCTACATCTGGCCCTTTATTCTTACATGCCCTCAACTGACAATCACTGACTACCATCTCTACATATAACCCATTTCGGGTCCCTAGCACAGTAAATCACTAGCTATACATATTAATCTTGGTCACAAAATCCTAGGAGGCTCAAAATTCTGTGCATGCACCAAATAGAGTGGATCGACGCTAACTGTATCCTCAACCATTCAATGCCTCTGAAATTCATGAATGTCTCACAGACATATACCTTTCATCTTCCATAAACATCTTAACAGACTGGCATCCCTTATCTTCTTAAGAGTCTTGTTAGCAATCCCCTTCTACATTGACCACACCACATCATCCATAAATTACTGCCTCCCACTTCTTTTTCTCACATCCCTTATGCACCATCTTCTCTTTAACTTCTTTTACATTAACTATGACAAAGAGTTCACGCAATAACAAAAATGTGTTAATTTTATATACTGCATATAAAATTGTAATCTTGTTTATAAGCCAACCATGTAATGATTCTTCTTCTTCTTCTTCTTCTTCTTCTTCTTCTTCTTCTTCTTCTTCTTCTTCTTCTTCTTCTTCTTCTTCTTCCTTTTCTTCTTCTTCTTCTTCTTCTTTTTCTTCTTCTTCTTCTTCTTCTTCTTCTTCTTCTTCTTCTTCTTCTTCTTCTTCTTCTTCTTCACCTTCTTCTTATAAATATTATTATTATTATTTTAAATAAAGTGTATGTCCAACTAGGCATCTTGGTTCTGGGAACGAAAGAAAGATAAACTAAAACAGGTAAAAAAGAAGAATACAAATTTAAATATTAGGAAAGAAGAAACCTCTAACAGAGTATTTTAAAGTTAAAAAATAAGAAATGATTCAAATATCCTGGTGGTAGATCATTCTAAATTTGAGGTGTTGGGGCCCTGAACACTCTTCTGCCTCAATGTGTCTATTTAAACAGTGGTTTAGGGGCACCCACCTTGATAGTAAAGCCAGACAAGACTGATTCAGGGCTCTGTGAATGAGGCAGAGACCTTTGAGATGAATCCAAGTTATACTCAAAAGCCAGCATAGGGAATCCGTGGCCAGGAAACATGGTCAGGTTACTGACATTCGACTAGTTTCTTGGCCATGTTCAGAATATCGATGCCCATTTTTCAATGGCGACACTTTTCATTTAAGACCATACACATAAGGCCTGATTATGATCTCATGGACGGATTACTCCATTGGCATGTGTCAGCCTAAAAACCCTCCACAGAGGTGTTACGGCTTTCTTTAGGACCTGATCACATGTGCTTCTGCTCAATGTGCTCAATCAAAAATGGGTGCATGTGGAAATATAGATATATAGGTTTAAATATGCAAAACTATCCAGTGATCCTATAAATTGTCTTAGAATGAAGGATTCACTGTTGGCACCTGCTGACGTTGGGAAATGTGCCTCAACTCACCCAGGCAAGTGGCTCAGGGGACTCTCCATCCTGTATATGGGGAGCCAGCCGTCCATTACGTCACAGCAGATGGGGGATCTAGGATGACCAACTTGATGCTACTAGAGATGATGGGTTGGTGTCTGGAACACAATATATTTTACTTCAAACATTACATTTACAAACAGAAATAGGGGAATGCAATGGGCACATGCTTTGCCCCAAGTTTTGCCAATCTCCATATGGTTTGATGGGAATACCAAGTTTTGAATAACCATCCGCTAGACAAATGGAATAGCCACATTTCATTGTGGCTGTACTTTATAGATGACATTTTTGTAATATGGAGACTAAGCAAAGATACAGCAGAGGCGTTTGTTAGAGAGATTAACTAGTACCCTCTGAGCCTAAGATTTACCAGCCACATCAGTGCCAAAGAAGTAGAATTTGGGGTTGTCAAGGTTTAGGTGAAGGAGCAATAATTGGTCACTACTTTGTTTGGAAAACCAATCACATGTAATAGCACACTACATGTTAAAAGCTTCATCCCGCAGCCTCTAAAAGAGAGCATACAGTACAGTGAAATTTTAAGAGCTAGGAGGACATGCAGCTTAGGCCAAAGTTACAAGGCAGTAAAGTACGATATGGTAAAGAGGTTAAGGAGGTTTAAAGAATGGGGGTACAGGACAAGAACTCTCATGGAAGCTAACAACAGAATAGAGAAAGAAAAGAGAGAGAGCATTCTGTTCATAAACAAAGGTAAGCGTAACAAAGGAAAAATAGAGCAGAGGTTCATCTCCTAACTCAGCTCGCATCAAAGCTTAAGGAGAATACTACATGAGCATTCGCATCTATCGAGACGTTATTCAGTCAAATGAGAAAATATATCTAGGAGACCCATGATAACTTTTAGAGAAGCTAAATACATGAGGGAAAAGCTGGTAAAGAGTGATGTGAGAATAGAGAGAAACATTTGGTTGCAACTGAGAGATGGTTTCTCGTGGTGCAATAAGTTCAAAGCATCTAGGAATGGTGATAATTGGATGAAAATACACTGCGGAAGGGAAACCCCAAGATTAAGTGACACTACAACTTCAAAAGTGAATTTGTTATATACATTCTCAAGTGCAGTTGCCCTAAAATGTATGTGGGCAGCACGACCCTCCAGGTACATAGGAGAATACTGCAACACTTACGGGCATAAGGAACTGTGTTACAAGCTACCAGTAGCAAGGTATTACCAATAAATGCATGGAGGGGATGAAAAAGCATGAAATACACAATTTGAGGATTTTGGAATCTATTGATTTCAGTAATTTAAAGAGTATTTGTAATGCACATTCTTGTAGCAAAGGTTTGCCACTTCTTTAGAGAAATATTACAGTCAATTTCATATGTGTTTCTCTGCAGGGTAATTTAAGTAAGGTGAACAAGAAATAGAAGTCTGGAAAAATGTTTCGACTCGAGCATGAAAACAGGAAGAAGTGCCAAGTCCCAGTATAAACAAGAGACTTTGGTTTAGAGGTGACAAGCCCACAAGGGCATTATGAGTCCAAATACTCATTTTCAGTTTATTTTTGAGACTATATGACATATAAAACCCCTATAAGTTACAAGCATTAGCCCACAGGGGCTTAATTTAAAGTTAACCATCCCAAGACAGAGGTTTAATGGGCATGGTTTATCTTATTGCATATGTAATTACGATTGTTAGGAAAATGACAAATTAAATAGGAAAAGTATAATCCTGAGATATATCTAGCATGGCACGCATTTAAGTTAGATTATGACTGTTTTATCTTGCATTGTTTATCTTATGCCATATGTGACTATAATTGTTACTAAAATTCTGAATGGAATATGAAAAGCATAAACATAAGAAAAATCCGTGTATAGCACGTATTTAAGTTGAATTTTGTTTGTTTTCCCCGCTCTTGCCACATGGGAAGGAGAAACCCATATTTTTCCATGGCAGTTATTATTACACACTTATGTGAGTAGATAAATGCTTAGAAATTGGCGGTACATTGATGACGAAGGCAGTGAGCCGAAACACACCTGAAGAGACCATTGATGTAGCCTAATTTGAATGAAATGGAATAAACTTCTCTTACCAACATTCAGAGTGCCGAAATTCCCTTTTTTTTACTTGAAAGGATAAGTTTGCATATATATATATATATATATATATATTACCTACTGGCGGTCGCCAGTAGGTATATATAGTTAGGACCTAGTTACCATAGGAAATTCCGAACATTCTTTTGGGAATAACTTTGTCGCCGATTGAGGGATCTGCCTGTAATTTTCCTTAAATTTGCCTCGCTGCGCTCCGCTCCTTCCCTGAAAGTTTCGGGGGATTCGTCAAGCGGGGGCCGAGAAAAAAGGGGGGCCCCAAAACGTGTTTTCCCCATGTTAATTTCCATACTGACATTCTGACAAGGTTACAGCTCGAACGGCTGAGCGGAATTATACCAGATTTGGCAAAATGGTAGGGACTGGTATGCAGCAGTGCCTTTTGTATGTTTGGTGTAAATCCCTCCAGTAGTTCTTGAGAAAATTGAATTTGAAATTTTTCAAATGGCATTTTCTATGGGACCTTTAGACACGGCTACAGCCCGAACGGCTGAACGGAATTACACCAAACTTGGCAAAATGGTAGGGACAGGTATGCAGTAGTGCCTTTCTATATTTGGTGAAAATCCCTTCAGTAATTGTTGAGAAAATGAATTTGAGCAAATTATATATCTATATGCGCTCAACATTCTATTGGGAATAACTTTGGCGCCGATTGAGGAATCTGTGTGTAATTTTCCAGAAGTTTGTCCAGCTCCGCTCCGCTCCTTCCCTGAAAGTTTCGGGGGGATTCGTCAAGCGGGGGCCGAAAGGGGGGTCCCAAAACGTGTTTTCCCCATGTTAATTTCCATAGGGACCTTTAGACACGGCTACAGCCCGAACGGCTGAATGGAATTACACCAAACTTGGCAAAATGGTAGGGCCTGGTATGCAGACGTGCCTTTGCTATGTTTGGTGAAAATCCCTCCAGTAGTTCTTGAGAAAATTGAATTTGAAATTTTTCAAATGGCATTTTCTATGGGACCTTTAGACACGGCTACAGCCCAAACGGCTGAACGGAATTACACCAAACTTGGTAAAATGGTAGGGACAGGTATGCAGTAGTGCCTTTTCTATATTTGGTGAAAATCCCTCCAGTAGTTGTTGAGAAAATGAATTTGAGCAAATTATATATCTATATGCGCTCAACATTCTATTGGGAATAACTTTGGCGCCGATTGAGGAATCTGTGTGTAATTTTCCAGAATTTTGTCCAGCTCCGCTTCGCTCCTTCCCTGAAAGTTTCGGGGGGATTCGTCAAGCAAGGGCCGAAAGGGGGGTCCCAAAAAGTGTTTTCCCCATGTTAATTTCCATAGGGACCTTTAGACACGGCTACAGCCCGAACGGCTGAATGTAATTACACCAAACTTGGCAAAATGGTAGGGCCTGGTATGCAGATGTGCCTTTGCTATGTTTGGTGAAAATCCCTCCAGTAGTTCTTGAGAAAATTGAATTTGAAATTTTTCAAATGGCATTTTCTATGGGACCTTTAGACACGGCTACAGCCCAAACGGCTGAACGGTATTACACCAAACTTGGCAAAATGGTAGGGACAGGTATGCAGTAGTGCCTTTTCTATATTTGGTGAAAATCCCTCCAGTAGTTGTTGAGAAAATGAATTTGAGCAAATTATATATCTATATGCGCTCAACATTCTATTGGGAATAACTTTGGCGCCGATTGAGGAATCTGTGTGTAATTTTCCAGAATTTTGTCCAGCTCCGCTCTGCTCCTTCCCTGAAAGTTTCGGGGGGATTCGTCAAGCGGGGGCCAAAAGGGGGGTCCCAAAACTTGTTTTCCCATGTTAATTTCCATAGGGACCTTTAGACACGGCTACAGCCCGAACTGCTGAATGGAATTACACCAAACTTGGCAAAATGGTAGGGCCTGGTATGCAGATGTGCCTTTGCTATGTTTGGTGAAAATCCCTCCAGTAGTTCTTGAGAAAATTGAATTAGAAATTTCTCAAATGGCATTTTCAATGGGACCTTTAGACACGGCTACAGCCCAAACGGCTGAACGGAATTACACCAAACTTGGCAAAATGGTAGGGACAGGTATGCAGTAGTGCCTTTTCTATATTTGGTGAAAATCCCTCCAGTAGTTGTTGAGAAAATGAATTTGAGCAAATTATATATCTATATGTGCTCAACATTCTATTGGGAATAACTTTGGCGCCGATTGAGGAATCTGTGTGTAATTTTCCAGAATTTTGTCCAGCTTCGCTCCGCTCCTTCCCTGAAAGTTTCGGGGGGATTCGTCAAGCGGGGGCCGAAAGGGGAGTCCCAAAATGTGTTTTCCCCATGTTAATTTCCATAGGGACCTTTAGACACGGCTACAGCCCGAACGGCTGAATGGAATTACACCAAACTTGGCAAAATGGTAGGGCCTGGTATGCAGATGTGCCTTTGCTATGTTTGGTGAAAATCCCTCCAGTAGTTCTTGAGAAAATTGAATTTGAAATTTTTCAAATGGCATTTTCTATGGGACCTTTAGACACGGCTACAGCCCAAACGGCTGAACGGAATTACACCAAACTTGGCAAAATGGTAGGGACAGGTATGCAGTAGTGCCTTTTCTATATTTGGTGAAAATCCCTCCAGTAGTTGTTGAGAAAATTTAATTTGATCAAATTATACATCTACATGCGCTCACCGTACGCGCACCGTACGCGTACAGTACGCGTACGTGCGCATACCCTTACGTGCGCAAGCGAGTTTCTGATTGGCTGGCAGTCGACTGTCAACATTCAAAACTGTCCAAACCAGGAAGTGTTGGCTACCATCTTGTTTTTCAGGAGAACTGAGACACAAGATAGCCTATCGTTGTTCCAACACACTACTCCCAAAATGGTTTTTCCTGAGAATGCAATGGATGAAGATACTAAGACTCCTATTATGAATTGACTGGAATCGTATCCCAGATGGGAATAACACTCTAGGCAACTCCAAATCGTCTGCTGTTTTCAGATACAAAATGTCCATCTGGGTTAAATTTCACCTGACCACACCAGTTTTACCTGTGGCAGAGCCATACCTAGAAAACCTAGGACAGAGGCTGCAGAGCAGAGACAAATCCAGGACCCTGCCCACCCTTTCAGGCACTTTTAGGGGTGGGGGTGGTAGACAATGCTCTACCTAACGAGCTACAGTCTGCATATTCCCAGGCACCCTCCTACCAATGCTAGTGTATCAGAAAGCAGCGCATGTTTCGCACTTTCAGCTGGAAGGGTGCACTTTTCACAGTCTAAAATCCCCTTTGAGAATAGCTGATGATACTGGGGCAGATCAACGCAAACATTACTAACACAGCCAGCGTAGGATACCTACCTAAGGCACCATCAAACAAAGGGAAAACTGTTTGTTTTTTCTCTCAAAAATAGTGATGCATTGCCTGTGTACCACAATGCAAAGCACACATCTAGGGTACTTGAACTTTCTGGGTTGATCTGCACACAGGATTTGTTTCTGCAAGAGTATTCCTCCAATACAGATGCTAAGCTAGACACACACACTCATCATCCACAAAAATATGAGGATGTTCTGGCCTTATTATGAGTACGGCGGTCCACAGTATTCAGAGTGTGGTGGTTGGACCACCACAGGGCCGCCGTGTCCTCTGGGGATCAAGGATCCCGCGGTGGTCGCACAGTGGAAGGGGCAGTAATATGCTGGTGCTGCTGCTGCTGCACCAAAGTGCATATTACTAGTTGCATGTCCATCATCTCTTTCATGGCGGTGACCCCACCATAAAAAGAGTGGTGGTAGGCAACTAAAGGGTTCCTAACAGGGCCCCCTGCCACTCCTGGGGGTACATGTGCTGGCGCCAAGAAACCTAATGGTGTTAGTTGCGCCTTACAAATTTGTTTAACATAACATTTAACACACATGTGGAGCGGTACATGTTGTGCCCCCCGGAACTGCATTACAGTTCCTGCATGGTGTGGCTTGTATGCCTCACCATACACAAATGTGTTGCACGGTGGAGTCTTCAGTTAAGGCTCACCTATTAGTCTTATATAATTGCCGCTGTGAGATTGCCGCAGCACCGCCTGCCTCCCATGGATTATAGTTGTAATCCGGCCGGCGGCCGCTTGACAGGCTTGGTGGCCCTCCTGTTGGCACGGTGCTTGCGAGCCGACAGGAGGACCACCAAACTCATAATAAGGCCTTAAGTGTCATAGGTCTCAGAACCAAGGTGTGTTCGAAGTGAACTGGAACTTGAATTCAAGCATTTCATTGATATGCCTCTGTCCTTTTCTCTTTCATGAAGATGCCTTGGTGAACTGATGTACTTCTAGGAAAACAATCATGATGGGCAATATTTATGGTAGCTGTTGTGCTTTAATCATCTTTGTGGAGCACAGAACTAGAATGTAGGAATTGGGGGTTCCTCTTAGGCAGTTGGAGTATAGTGGTAGGATGTACACTGAAAAAAACAACTTCAATCCAATGACGTATATCTCCTATTTATTATGGAAACAACGTTTTAGTGGCAAAGAAGAAAACTACGACCTGGCATGACTGACCAGCTCAGTTGCATGAGGAGATCGTTTGTGATCAATTAATCAGCTGTAATTCAAGGCTGAAAATACAAGAGACGTTGTTGGATTTAATGGAACCATCGTTAGAAAAGTCCATAAAGGTTGCCAAACCAATGTAGAAAATAACTCTTGCTATGTGGAGGATTGATAGAGCAGGAGGAATTTTGCAAAACCAAACTTGAATGTGTGCAATCTATGCTATATGTGGCAGAAAGCACCAACGAGAAGAAAGAGGACAGATTAAAGGATGGGTCTGGCTGTGGGAAAAAGTCATATTTTATATGTAGAAGTGCAAAACATGTTGCAACATTTGGAAATTGTCCTGCTCCAAAAGCTAAATATTTAATTGCCAAAAAGTTGGACATCGTTCAAGGGTATGTAAACATGCGGGCACTGTTCCCAGGGGAAATGTTAATATGGTAAGAGCATGCATAATATATTTACAAGGAAGTTCAAAATAAAGTTAAGTCAGAGGATAAAGTGGATGTGTTACTAGTGTGTGTTATATCTAAGGTAAGACAGCCTTATCATCTGCCAAAATGCTGAGAGAAAAAGTGCGGCAGAGAAATTGCTATATGGGCAGATTCTGGCTCTACTTATACTTTAGTGGATGTGGAAATGTGGAGCAAGTTGGGAGTGAAGGAACTGTTAGAAGAGGATGATGAACCAGAAGGTTACTGTGGGATTTAACTGCTTGTCTTTGGTCACATTTAAGTTCAGTATGGGGTCGAGTGTATGTGGTCAGAAGAGGAAGAATGCTCTTGGGGTGGTGTGTGAACAAAGGGCATTTGAATTGTTCTGAATCCAAATACAGAAGAACAAGTGTTGATTTTTGATCAGGATGAAGTACAGTGATAGGTATGTCAATTTCTTACACTGTTTGGAAGCGACTTGGGTTGCTTGAAGACATTCAATTGATGCATTAAATTATTTTAGAATGGTGAAGTCCAGTTGTGATCACACACAAGCCCAATGGCAAAATTTGAATGTGTTCGGATCTTAGGGACCTTAACAAAAATATATGAGTGCACCGCCATCCTCTGCCTTATATCAATTAAATGCTGGCTAGTGTGACGGGTGGTATTATTCTGCATTAGGTTTGTCTAGTGCAACAAATACGGTTGCATCCTGATTCCAAGAATTATAATTTTTTGTGTATATGCCCTTTGGATTGGCCTCTGCACCAGCAGTGTTCCAAAGGATCATGCAGCAATTGTTGGGTGATCTTGAAAATATGATGACTTTACAGGATGATGTGTTGGTGTGGGCAGCAAATATGGATTGTCATCATTTGTGGAGGCTTGAGAATTGAGGTTGAGAATTGTTGAGGGAAGTATAAAGCATTTTGGAAGAAGTTGGTCTGACTTTGGAGATTAGGAAATGTAAGTTGAAGAAGTGGAATATTTAGGACATAACATGTGCAAATCGGGCAATAGACCTAAGATTACACTTATGCAGCCCAGTGAAAAAGCACTGTGTCCCCAAGATAAGGGTTAGTTGAGATCTCATTTTAGATATGGTGGAGTATTATGCCAAATTTGTGGAGCACTCTTCCAATAAGATCCAACTGATGAGAGTGATAATGAAGAAGGGCCAAAAGTTTAAGTGAACGCAAGAATGCCAAAGGGCATTTGATACGGTCAAGGAATATGTGATGAACACTGTGGAACTTAAGCCATTTCTTGCACGATGATAGAATAGAAAAGTTTATGCTTTCGCATTGCTCTTTGTAAGTTAGCATTTGCAGCACCATTTTCTAGTTCAGGCACCATTTTGAATCATGATCGAAACCAATCCTTCGTTATATCTGAGAAAAGGCCTCTGTTAGTTTTCGATTCTCCAAGGTTGGGTTTTGCTTCACTAATGAATAGACTGTTCTTATTAGCACATACCTTTCTTAGTAGAAAGAGGCCCTCTCCCACTTGTCTGGTGATGGGCCTGACTGGAACAACCTAGGACTTTGCAACTTTGTGAAAGATATGGGTGCTGAGATTGTTTATTTTTGTATTGTATTGCTCAGTGGCACCTGCCTAGAAAATTCCACTATGGGCGAGTTTTAGCCCAGTTACGAAATGCACATAATGTATCTTTATGCTTGTTCATTCTAGTCCCTCTGTAGCACTCCTAGCGATTGGACAGACTGGGCTCCACTCTGAGTGTACATTGAATAAACAGTTATTGGTTTGTATTCTCTACTGTCTGACCAACTCTTCATTTGTATGGAAGGCTGAGATGTGGTAATTAGTGACCCGGGTGACCATAAATGGAAAACTTCCTTCAGTTGGTACCCGAATAGGAACTCCTTCGGGAGAGAGACCCATCTCCTTCTGTGGACGGCGGGGAGGTTGAGGCCATTGTCGAATCGGACTGATGGTTCAGGTATCCCTGCATAAGGAGTATTGAATGCTAGCAACTGCCCTTTCCGTTCTGCCAGACGGTGCCTCACCCAGTGGTCATCCCGACTGGAGTCCTAAACAGCGAAACCCTTGGATCTGACTGTTTGGTCTGAAGAGTCGGCAGTGGAGAATTGGTTCATTTGTGCTAATCATATCAAGTGAGTTTGTTTTGGTTCTTTGTGGATATGGTACGCTGTGGTTTGAGTTTTGGTACGGTCTGAGGACCGTTTTTGATTAAAAGCATTTGCAACTGCTTTGCCAGGCATAAATAACAAACTTGTTTTCTTTTTGAAAATGCCTGGAATTAGTACATTTTTCTCTGTGTGTTGTTGTTGTTCTGCAGATGCTCGATTAGAAGAAGCCCAGCCAGCACCTCCAGAAGGCACTCCTAATTTTGATATGTATGCGAAGCACAGTCTTGGCCCTAATATGTCTAGTACATTATGGCACAAATATACAAGGGACAATGCTGAGTTACAGTGGCTGTGATCGGGCACTTTTGATGAACAAAAGATTAGGTTTTTACAGGAACAGTTGTTTAAAAGATGAAGAAGACAGTCAATGTTTGATTCCCTCAGAACATGGCAGAAAGCAGCTAGGCAGGGGTGACTGGAGATAGAAAAAGATGTACAGAAAGGAAAGATGCAAAGACTGTCCCAGAAAGCTGTAACATATGATAGAGAAAAACAGGAGACAGGAGTTGAATGTGAAGATAGGAGGTTTTGGTTACATATTGATACGTCTTATTTAGCCGAAAAGGAAAATTATACTTTTGTGGAGGAATTACTTGATACTCGACCCCTGCCTCCGTATGCCCCGCATAGGATATTTCCTGCTGTTCCCTTTCAGTCACAACTGCCTGTTACATCCTCTCCGACTGCTTCCGTATCCATGGCTGTTGTTTAGACGGCTTTGGCTATGGCACCCCCTGCTCCTTCTTTGTCTTCACCATCTGTGGGAACTGTGACTGTTAGCACACCTACTGTTTTGACTCCTATATCCCCTGCTCTTTCTCCTCCGGCGCGACTGCCAGCGACGATTGTACCTGTCACTTCTGTCACTTCTCCTTCCATGGTTTTTCACCCTCCGACATCTTTGAATGTTGAGTCGCCAGTTTGCGGATATGAGGCTAGAGATTTGACGAAATTTAAGAAGCTCATAGGCCCTTTAGTGGGATCTGGGGTGGGGGACGAAAAGAAACAGTTAATAGCTGATCAGGCTGTGCAGTGGGCTCCTACTGTCATTTATAGTGTGGAGGATGTCTGGGAAATTATGCAAGATTTTCAGCCTTTTACACAGCAACATGCTCTTGTGCATATGTTTGCTACTTTGATTGGTGTTTGGCAGCAACATTTTGGGATGGATTTCCTGCAAATATTATTTGATATTAGAGATCATGTGTATGTTAGTGGTTTGGAGCCAGCCCAAGTTTTTGAAAATTTTCAACTTTAATTGCTTATAGGGGTAGGTTGTATGAGAAAAGCCCTGAGTAGTTATCTCAGTTCCCGATGCGGGAGGTTTATCCTATACATCACCCAGAAATACCTGAGTTGACGGATTAGCTCGGTAATGTCACCAGACCGGGTATAGCCATCCGTTTTCAGGAACAATGGGTTTATACCCCATGGAAAAGAAGTGAGGTTCTATCTCTTAAACCTCATTTGCCTGATCCTAGGAAAAATCCCACTGCTTATTATAAAGAATTGACTGAAGCTGCCTCTTCCACTGTAATGAATCTTGCTGATATCGAAATGTTCTTTGGCTTCCTTGTTCCGGTTTACATTTGGAGACAGGTTCATACTCAAGATCAAGAGTTGGGTGGAACATGGGATGCAATTAAGGGATGGGATCAGAAAAGAAAACCAGGTGATTAGCCCTGAGCTGAGATACTTGCTTTGCCAGGTCGTATTATTACATACATGCTCTCTTATCCCGCCAAAGTAGGTAAGTTGGGATAAGTTGACTCCTTGTTGACAGAAGAAGGAGGAAAGTGTGTCTGATTTCTTAACTCAGTTTGAAGATATGTTTTTGGATTATAGTGGCGAGGCTATGTTCATTGAGGAAGGAGTTTGGTTGTTTGTGGATAGGTTTGCTACTAACTTGCTTCTGGAAATTGCGACCCATTTACAGGCGTCTGAGAGTACTTGGTCTACTTCTTCCCCCTCTGTTATTTTGAACATGGCTCAATATTATGAACATCGTGACCAAGACGAAGGTGCTGTTCCTGCAAGTGTTTAGAAGACATGGTAGAGTGTAGTGTAGTTCCGATAGTACCCTTTCATGCAGGACCTACGCTGTTTACGGATAACATATACCGTGGGATTGGTGGCAAACTGAGTCTGTACACCCCCACCGAATATGTCAGCCAATGTTTTCGCATTAGCTAGCTCGCAGTGCTACTAGAATCTCCTGTTATCAGAGAGATTAGTTTGTGCAACTTCAGAACACAATAACCTCAGACTCTTGGAAACAATATACTACTTTTCACCCAGTCACTCGTGCTTGCTGTTTTGCTCTCAGAGAAATACACAGAGGAAACAGTTGAGCGAGTTTCCAATAAGAATCTATTGTACCGTTGTTCTTCTCATGTAAAATAAGTGTGCTGCTACAACTGTAATACAGTAGCAGAGAAATGGAACCAGCAGTACAGTGAATAAGAAGAAATAGTATTGTTCTACCATTTTACAATAGTCGTGAACACACAAATGAATATGAAATGCATTTATAAAATAAAGTGCGTACTCCTAAGATGCCTGCCTAGATGTACCTAAGTGTACCCAGCATGTGATTAGGTGCGAAAGAGCATAAGCCTACAAGTTTAAAAGTCTAAGAGCCAAGAATCCCACTAGGATTTAGTCCAACCCACATACCTGACTAGTGAGAGTGTGGGACTTCATCCTGGACTTGAGCTGGATACCCTGCAAGTGATCGTCAGACCAATGTCAACGGGAACAATGTCATGTCAGAGCTGCAGCGTCTCTGGTCAGTGTGTCGGCCTTGAAGTCTCGGTTCCCTCCTGCTTTCTGATAGCAAGAGGTGCTGTATTTATACAGTCTATGTGTGTATGTTCCCCATTGTTTAGTACAAGGATGACGTTTGGGGACTAAACCTTGTACATCAATGGGAGAGGTGAAGTGGACCTCCTGTAGAATGTACTCATAAGTTATTCATATGTGCTAAGGATGACGTCTTAGCAATATTGATTGGGAAAAACCCGCCATCTGCATGGAACCAGGTGAAAGGTTTAGTCCGTAAAAGGCTACAGTCCTTATATGGTGTTATGTCCATATAAGGCACTCTGTCCTTATTTGGAATATGCCCTTATAAGGCTCGTTCATATGAAATGATAGGGAGACAATATAGGGAAAGTGCACAATGTTCCCTGTACCTACATCAGTACCGATATGAAATATAACACCCACTTCACTTATACTTAACAATTATAATACACATATGAGATACACATTTATAACGGTGTTAGTGCATAAAATTATCAAGCAGTCATTAAAAATGTTTCTAAAACCATTAAAATTTCATTTAAAAACAGTTTAAAATGAGGAAATAAATGTTTTCTGTGCAAGTATGACGTTTGTAGTAAAGTTCCGCAAATCACAGTTCTAAATGATTTTGATCACACAAGTTGAACTACTGTAAGCGTACTTAGAAGGCCATGCTTTGGTATAGTAAGTGTCAATTTGAAAAAAAAGTTCTTTTGAGAAATAGAAGGGGAAAGAAAAAACTGAATTTGTTCCCAACACATGGTGAGCCAGATTCTGATTACATGCCCTGGCTGGGAGACATAATATTGTCGTTGCCTGCTGTTGTAGGGGACAAACATTGCAGTACCTCGCATAGCACGTCAAGTGTGCATAGATGAAACTCCTCAGTGCTGCCAATAGTTGTTGGTGTGGCAGCCATTGCTGTATTCAATACCTCGGTGCCAAGGGTGGAGCTGAAATCCAACTCGGTCAAGGGCACCTGCGGATTCTCGAGGAATGCATGCGTTAAGATGGAAATACGCTGGGGACAGAGTCGAGCATGGGACCGCAGTGGTTCCAGCCTGGAGTCTAAGTCTGGTGGCGTCTCTGTTAGAGGTGTCGGACAGATGTCCAGCTCGCATTCTCCTCTACAGAACATGCATCAGAAAACAGGTATGATGCAGTCTTCGAAGACTGGTCTGAATGACAGGAACCAAAAAGCACTTAGTTCTCAAAGGCGCGGCACACCCAGATGTTGTACAATGCGCTCACGGTAAAATCTTTCCAGGAGAGCTTTTACAATATCGCTGGCGGATGGTCTTTCCATTGCGAAGCAGGTAAACGACAATCAGGATTCCAGCAATAGCAAGCAGGATCAGAGGTAGACTGCGAAAATGCTTCCGAATACGGAGTGTATAAAGTTAGGAACAACTCCGAGGATGTTCTGGAAGGTGTTAAGGAATCCCGACCCAATGGATTTAAATAGGTGTACAATACCGCTCGTATCTGACATATTTACGATATAACCCACCATTTCTGTGAAATGTCGGGTGCAGTTTGGACGGATTAGTGCCTGTATCTTTATTGAGGTCCTCTCAACTTGAAGTTCAAAGGTTTCTCATGCAGAGGTCAATGGCACGGTCTGCTGTAAAAGCATGTCTTTCATTCTGCCCAAAGCATCAAATTGTATAAAAGAAACATTCAGCGAAGGCCATACTGGTGCCTCCTTGACTGTATTTGTCAGAGGAAACAATACTTGCATACAGCAAGTAACCCTGGTCTTCACAGTGACCAGATAGGCAATGCCCAGGAGCATCCCAAAACAACCTTGATCATTCAGCATCAAGTAACTCCCATTCGAACGTAACTCGAACGCTGGCGTGATCACGGCAGCTGGAGTTCCTTTCATGTGGTAAGACACATTCGAAACTGAACCATTACAGGCCCATATAAAACGATATCTTGGCACATGACAGAACCACTTAAAGCACTCTTGCAGTTAGTACCACTAAGAAACACTTCCTGATCCCCACTCCTGCATCGAAATTGATATTGTAAATGGCAGCATTTCTTAATGTATTCTTTATCCAACTTTTCATATTTGCCTGCCTGCCTCTGTTCAAGGCAATAGTGAAACTGAAAGGTAGTGGCCGGGAGAGTGATTTGGCCTTGGATTAGCCACTCTGTGAATTGGTAATTCAGCCACTGTGAATGGAAGCCTGTCCAGTTTTTCAATTTGCAGCATTGTATATTTAGCTCCCCTTTGTGCCATTTCTATCTGTTTATCAGTTAGATTGTATTCTGAAAACAGAGACATACTGATTATAAAATGCCACAGCACAAAGCCTGCTCACAAAGATTGTAGCGTCCAGCTCAACAACATAATAGAGCGTAACTGTGATTGGCCGTGTTGTACTATGGCTAAATCCTGTTACAGTATGTCTATAGCAGAAGATACAAAGTTTCCCAATGAATATACTCTGGAGGTCAAAGTTGTTAACCCATTATCCACCACAGCTCAAGATTTTTCTAAGTTTATATGGTCTATTTCCCGTATTCTCTCTGCGGCTTCCTGTTGGGAAATCTTCCAGATTTCATTATATGCAGCATGAATGCCTGCATATATCAAAAGTTTCGACGTTGTTTCCTAGGTCCCAGTAAATAGTCCCTAAGATTCATGTCTTGTGAGAGTAAAGATAAGTGTTGTTTTACTTCAGCAAGTGTTGAGGTTTCTAGCCATTCTAGGCTCAACTTCCCAACACTATAAGATGTCACTACCCCTAGATGTTCTCTCTGTACATAACGCGGATCTGGCCTATGCATACTGAGTCCCTCAGTGATGTTTAGGAACCGTTTATGACATGTGTTCGTGTCTAAGGGCCAAACCCCCCACTCCTACCAATTTGGGTCTGATCTATTATATTTCAGTATGTCATTAATTGTTGCCCCTTCCTTTGAAGAAGAATTCGGCCACCCCTGTTATGGTGTAGGAAACTTTGGAGCATTCAGGTCCTTAATCTTGGCTATTCCAAGACAGGATGTCTGTTGCACAGTATCCTTTCAAAAGATCATCTGTGGAATAAGGCAAGCTCTAAATATTGCCTATGTACCCTGGACTTGCCAGCTTCTGGTACAGCAAATCGATTTTGAGTCAATTTGTCTTCCCATAGGTTGAAACCTTGTTCAGACACTTGGGCCATAAAGGAAGCAGAGTAAATCTGTTTGGTGTTTGTGAACATAATTTTCAGTGCTGATATTGGTACAGCCTTATAATAAAATGAGGCTGGGTCTGTGGTGTTAAATCCTGAAAAGTTTGCACATTTGTTTGCAAACATTTCTGAACTACTTTTTGGTGGTGTTGGGCAATGTTCCCACTGATTATACTCAAAAACACTCCTAGGTGAAGTGGATTTGTGCAGGAAATGATGGCCAAAATGTTGATAACAGTACAATTTGTCATATTCTGAAGAACCCTCTAACATTTCATTATTAGAAAATGCAGCAGTTTTCTCTAAATCAGACAACATGTTATTTACAGTTTCAGTGTCCCAATCATCAGAAAATGTACTGGAGGTAATGAAATCACAATGAGATTTTAAATATATGATTGATTTTTAAAAGTTCGGTCGGTCCAAATATGTTGAAATCAACTTTGTCCCATACTATACCATTGAGTATAGGAACAGCTGTTACGTTCACTTATGACAAGACTCTTTGTTCACGATGTGATGATGGATGTGGCTTCAGTAGGATGTTGACCTTTTGGACTGTGGAACCTTGTTTTAGTAAAAGTGTCCATTGATAAGCATACTAAAAGTCAATACTAAGCTTAGCCAGAAAAGCAAAAAACAATACCTCAGAAATTACCCAGAGTTTAATCCAAGGTGATACCAGGTATATATTTTGAAGAAAGTTATTTAATTCTTGTTTGAATGGTGTTTTGACTGGAATCGTTTCCGACTCGCTTGTATCCAAGGAAAACGTATCACAGTTAATGAAATAGCCAGAAGCTGTTCGATCAATTGTAGGAATTGCATCGGGATTGGTTGAAATGTTATTTTCCTCTCGATGAGGCATGTTGATATAGACGTCTGTATTCGGTCTAATTGTAACTTGTGCATTAAACTGATTTTCATTTTGAATTAGAATGTCTGTTTCAAGTGGAACAAGTTCCATAGCATTGTTGCTCAATCCCTCATTCCTTACAGGTGGCTCCTCAAATGTGATGAGTCTTTCTGTTTGAACTTCTTGGATTGTAGCTAGAGGAGGACGTCTGCTACAGTGGAGTCCACTAGACCTACTGTTTAGTATCGGCCACATAGTGTGGTTTGATTAAATCAATTAAAACAAAACTTTTAATCCTTTTTTCCAGCAAAAGGCGGGAGTAACACAGTTATTGTTCCGTGTACTGTAAAGGACCGGTTCAGGTTTTCTCTAAGAGGGTCCAAATTCCTTTTTGTCTGCTATTTTCTCTCTGACCAGATACCCAACTTTTGGGATCCAGACAGGTCATGCCATGACTACCTTGACTTCTTCAGTGGCGGTATGCTTTAGATGGACATTGCTTTGTTTTGTCCTGGATTCATCTAGATACTGTAAAACAGCCAATCAATCATGGATATCAAATGGTCTTTCATCTGCCACTGCGCCTTCACAATCAACATCAGGTACCCACATTTGTGTCACAAAGAGGACCCCATATGGAGTGACATCCCCTAGAGAGCTTCTTGGCTGGTTGTTTAAATATTGCTTTAAGTCAATTTTTTTTCTCCAGAACCAAATTTCCCTCAGGATGGTACAGAGATGAGAACCACAATGCTACGCCCATTCCTTCCATGGCTTCTTTGTAAGCCCAAGAGCTAAACGCAGGGCCGCGGTCAGAGTGTAACGTGCTAACTGCGTATGTACCGATAAAGACTCGCAAATCTTTTATAACAGTTCGAGCTTCAGCAGAAAGCTGAGGCCATACCCATAGGAATCTCTAGCATGAATCCACTGCTACTATGAAATATCTGTAAGCCCCATCCATTTGTAAGGGGCCACAGTGGTCCAAGTACACACATGCAAGATGTTTGTCCGATTTCAGTAATGGCTTCTGTGCCGAGCGTGCAACAGTGGAGCCTTTCATCTGCTGGCAGATGTCGCATTTCAAGACATAGGTGCACATACATCAAAACTAGAAAAAGAGATTCCTTATTTGTGATAAATAAGGAATCGCAAATAAAAAAATCGATAACCGGAATGCGTCACGAGAATCGCTAAAAAATTGAGATTCGTTAAAAATCGCTAAATCGAGACCAAGTACACAATTGCGACTCACTAACACAGGAAATCGTAAAAAGCAATTTCGGTATTAGCGAAATCGCTATTAGTGAAATCGCAAAAAAAAGGGTCACTCTGGATGCAGGCTGATGACATCACAACAAGAAAGACCTCCAGTCCACGCCGTATTCAGTGCCATGAGGAACTCAGAGGAGGAGGCAGAGACCTGAAGCTGAGCTGAGAAACCTCACACTCTGTATCCAGCTACTGTTCCCAGACCCAGGAGGGACAAAAACGATGCAGAGAAGAGTGCAACACCTAGGAATAGGAAGATGAAGTTCTCTGAGAGGGAACTTGAACACCTGATTGAGGGTGTCAGCAGTAGTCATGATAAAATGTTTGGAAAGTTGTCCCTGAAGGTGCCAGAGACTGTAAAGTGCAAAATATGGCTGCGCATAAAGGAAAAAGTGAATCCTGTGGGAGTCACACATCACAGTATTGAGGAATTGAAGAAAAGGTGGTATGACCTGAGGAAAAGCGCCAAGGAGCGCATAGCAGAAAGGGTGAAGGAAGGAGCTGGCACAGGAGGGGGTCCATCGAAGGCAACTGCAAACACAGCCCTGGAGGACCTTGTTGAGGGGACAATCGAGCCTGAGGCAGTCGTCGAGTGACACAATTGGACACATCCGGCGCAGCAGGAACATCCCAAGATAAGATGCATGCAAGCGCTAATCCTCTGCGTACTGTATAATTGTGCACATTATCCCAGGAAAATCACGGTGTACAGGTAAAACCCCATGCCACATTTCACCTCATACACAAAATGCATCATGGGAGTTGTGGTCATGTCAGACAAGTGGTCATTCAAAAGCTAAAATGGTTAACTAAAAACATACCAATACCGCATGCCAGCCAGTGTATTTCAATCAGTGATTTATTTTGATAGTAGTAAGCCAAATGATAAACAGAATTAGGATCATACAAGACTAGCACTGCACTGTTTCACAACACAAATGGAGCGGAGGCAGACTCTGAGGATGGTGACCAGCTCGTCATCTCAGAAACACCTGCAGAGACGGATGCTGAGACTCCTGGGGTCCCAGAAAACACACCACCCCATCACCAAAATGGAGGGCACATATACCCCCACTGCTAGAAATGGAATCCGATCACACTCCACCACCCACTACATCCTCCAGCCAGCCCAGTGTCCCTCCATCAACTCCAACACAGGCACAGGTGCAAACAGGATTCTCAGATGCTACGTGTTCAGCGCCTGCAGGGGAGACACTTGGGCACAATCAATATGCAGATCACAAAGCTGACCAAAAACATAAGCACAATGGCAGACAATGTGCGTGAACTAACATCCGTGGTTGCTGAGGGGAATCAGCAGACAAACTGAGCCTGCAGGAGCTCACTCGTGCAGTGCTTGCAGGACAACGCACTAAGCAGAGAAGGCATCACCAGAGTCTGATCCGCATGTCTGCAAATACAAGGGCCATTAACAAGCTCTATAACACCACCGCTCTATTGGCACGGTGCTCCGTGTCAATGCAGATTGATATAGGTAATTTCTGTGGGGATGTTGCCAGGTCCTAAGGGCAAGTGACCACTGCTGTGGACCACATCCAGTCCGGGACTGTGAGTGCCATCAACATTGAAGGGGAGGAGGGGAGTGAGGAGGCCTCTAGCCTGAGTAGCCTATAGTTGCGAGTGACCACTAACGGGAGGCGTAGTTTGCGCAGCTCAACATCCACAGGATCACGTCAGGGTGATGTTGCACAGGCAGGCGACAGGAGTCTGGGGGTACGTGGCAAGAGGCGCTAGCCAGGCATCTACTCCTTTTTGGCCATGGTGGGGTAACCATGGTCAATTTCTACTTGGTGATTGCCTTCCAGTGCTGAGTACAATTTTATTCTGACTTTTAAAACCAATGCAATCACCTTCCAAATTTCTAAACGCACTTCTCCAGTTTGACATGTGCTCATGTTAATAAACATTTACGTTCAGCATTTGTTTGTAATGGCTCATTCTTACCTGCCTCAAACATGATGTTGTGTGATGTGTGCAAGTCTCCTCTGACCCTCTGCAGTGTTTGCCACATGCGCCTGTCGGTGTTGTGTGGGTGGTTGCTCATCACCATCAGAGTCACTGTTGTCCACCTTAATGGGAATGCCCCTTCTGGTGGCAATGTTGTGCAGCATGGCACATACAGCCACAAACCTGCAGCAGGTCTCGGGGCTATATTGCGATGCCCCACCAGTTTTATGAAAGAAGCAAAAACGATTTTTGAGTATGCCGAATGTCCATTGTACCACATTCCTTGTGCTTATGTGTACCGCGTTGTACCTCTGTTCCTGTGGTGTGGCTGGGTTGAGGTATGGTGTCAGGATATATTCGCACAAGGCATATGTGCTGTCACCTACAGGGTGGAAAGCCTAGGGTTAGCTGCAGTAATGCTAATACACTTTGTTTCATGATGTAGCAACTAGAAATATGTATGTACCAAGTGGGTGTCCTTCTCCAAATTCACCCCCGAGCAGACTCCTGTAGATGGCACTGTGGCGGAATATATACCAGTCATGTGTGCTCCCTGGAAAATGTGCCACGATATTGGTTATTATATGCTTTGCATTGCACACGACCTGCACATTGATGGAGTGGTACAACTTCCTGTTCCGGAAGATGTACTTGTTGGCTGCAGGTGGACAGATGGGGACATGCATGCAGTCAATGCATCCGATCATATGTGGAAAATGTGCCACCTGGTAGAACTCCAGTTTAGTCTGGTTCAACTCCTGTGGGGTTGCGGGGAAGGTGATGTGGGTGTGAATCATTGTCAACATGGCGTCAAGGAATTTTTGGAAGAAGCATGAGAGTGCGCTTTGGGATACACCTCTGGCTATGGCTACTACCCCTTGGAAACTGCCTGATGCTAGTAGGTACAGGCTGGATAGGACCTGTATGTGTGCAGGGATGGCATTGGTCCTATAGGTCTGGTGCTGCAGCAAGGGTTCCAAATCTGCTATGAGGCACAGTATCATTGCACGGTTCAGCCAGTACTTACCATATATTTCGTCTTCATTTTGTCCCAGCAATATTATGCTCACTCGGAATACCCTCTCCTGTATTCTCCTCCTGCGCTGGGCTGCTGCATTGATCCTCATCCTCCTTGCCAGCACTTAGAGGGCTGCCATTGTGAAAGGCTTACGGGGTCTCTTGAGGCATTTCTAAAGAGCTTTTAATAGTCTGCACCTGTTAAGTTTCGATTTTTTTTTTTTAACTTTACCTCCTCGTTAAGATTCCCCTTGTTCTACTCTTGCTAAATAGCGAATTTCATGGAATTCGCTAATTGCGATCTATGATGCGTTGCTTTGCGATTCTTTATTTGCTAATCGCTATTTGCAGTAGCAGTTGTATGTTTCACTATTATGGTTTCACTAATTTGCTAATCGCTAAATTTGCAATAGCTTTTATTTGCGAATCTCTTGTTTTTTCGGTATTTCAGTTGATGCATTGGAAAGTTTCGTTTTACGGTCGCTAACGGCCAAATTTTCATTTTTGCTATTTTTGCCAGTACAATTATGCTTGATGCATGTGCCAGATAATCTTTAGTTTGCTTAGTTAAGCCTGGCCACCAATAGAGCTGTTTCAGTAAAGAAGTAGTCGCCGTAATGCCTGTGTAAGCAGTGCCCAAACCCTCATGTGCAGCTAGTATTAAACCTTGCCTACGATCCATATTTGGTGTTACTCTATCCCCCACTCCAGGAATCTGAGCATATGGAATGTTTTGTGCATCTAACTTGTAGCAGTCACACATGGTTAGTGTGGTGAATTTGTGATCCGTATTTACAAGTGCTAGTATAAGTGCTTTTAATTATGCCAACTGAGCCGTGCAGTCTCCTAGAGATTTCGGTTTTGTACAGCTAGGATGGAACTTGCCATCACGCATGTGACCATTAACGATAGCACACACCGAAAAATGTTGCTGCTTACTTCCTATAGCCGGTTGCGCAGATCTGTCAGTATGAATAATATGTTCATTCTGATCTAGAGGCAAGATTTCATTGGGTAGAGGATATTTTTGTTCATATTGCAGGAATGCCTGTGTTTTAAACTTGGATCAAATCTGTATTCAACATCTGCTGCAGTAAGAGAATTAGCCCATTGTATCCATCTTGGATGTAACGCTTTCGCATTTGGGATACTAGCCTTTGTACCAGCTTCTAAAGCTGGTACCGGAGTTACGACAATTTTGCGTTTCCTCTGAGCCAGTGCTTTTCCTCTTGCTACAGCAGTCTGAACTGGTGTCAGAATTTCTTCTTTTGAGGTGAAACGCATTTCTGCATTCGTGTACAGCTGTGATTTATAAGCGATTGGTACAGTTTCTCCCTCATTAAAGGTTAAATAAGTGTACCGGCATTGACACGCAATTATTCGGACCACTAAGTGGCGTACGTTTCCTCGTGTTTGTAAGTGTTTGGAATAGATCATGTCTTCTTGGAGTAAAAAAATAATATGAGTATTTTCTTGTGTCCAATCTCTGGCTGAAAAGTCAGGTTTTATTAAGTCATAAAAGGTTTTAGCCTTTGTGCGTAATCTAAAATGTATGTCCTGCCGAAATTTAGGAATCCTAGTATTGATTGTAATTTTTTTTAAAGATTTTGGAGTCTGGAGCAGAGCACACTTTTCTAAAAAGTTAGCTGCCAGACTTTTGATCCCCTGATATTCAAGTTGATCTAACATCTCGCTGACCTGTTGTTTAGCTTTATTAGATATTGCCTCTGAGTATTAGGTAAAACTTTTAACGGGATCACGTGGTAGGTAGAGTTCTCATCCCACCCTGCATGATTTTTGTACAATGCCTGAGCTCGGGCTACTGCCCAGTCCTGTGAATATGTATGTTTAAGGTGAACGGGAAAGTTGTTGGAAAATGCAGGAAAAATTATACTTTCTCCCCGGGGACACTCCATTACGAACGCAGGCGGCCTATCTTATTCTGCTAACAGGATGTCATAACCAGATGATAAGTTTTTCCAAAAAAGATCTTTTACTTTCCTGGGCTTGTCCCCCTCCAACTGGAGTGTTATTTCATATAACTTATGTGGGACGCTCACCCTGGTGTCTGGTATTTATACTGTGATGTAATCATTCAACTCCACTGTCACCAGAAATTCCTTCAGGTTCAGGCGAGCTATTGTTACTTCTGCCACACTGTCTAGCATCATCAGAGCCCATTCCTCTTTCAAAAGTTGTGTCCTCAGAATTCTGGGCATGTCTGACCTTCAGACCAGCAACTTTCTTTTTCTTAAATTGAGGTTTTGGATTTTATCTTTTTAGAAGTAAAGTCTTGAGCGTGCTGCTTGTCTCTGGACTGTGTGCGCTCTTCTCTATTTTCTGATCATCCTTCCCTTCGGAACTTTTTTTTTTTAGCCCTGAAAGGAACGAGAGGAATGTGTATCGGTATCCTGATACCTGTCAGGTTACCTAATGTTATCCTTATTCCGAAGGTTATACCTCTTTTCAGAGGGCTCCTGTGGAGGAGACCTACCTCGGGGATGAGACCTCTTGTCTTTAGAGTTTTCTTTTTTATTTTATTATCCAACTTCTTTTTAAAAGAAGCTGGTGTCTGCTTAGGGGGCTGCGCTGTAGTTGAGGGTTAAAAACTCCCCCCCCACTGCCTAATTCTGCATATGCAGTTTCAATTATTTTGAGTAGTTCAGCCTCCTGAATTAAAGGGCCGACCTCACTTATGCATTGGCGCATTGCCACTGATGCTGCTTCCCCTTTAATATTAGCTAGTATTATGGCTGATACCTGGTCTTAGTTATTTAATAACTTGTGATGGACAGTATTATCATGATGATTATGATACGGATAAGGTGACTGGGATGTCTTACAGCTAGGACAGCCAGGGAGAGAGTTTGAGACCAGTTCTGATACCTGTAGATCAGCGTGGTCCTTATGTCACTGCTGAGTTGCAAGGTTTGACTAAGGAATTTTTGGTGGACACAGGTGCGACAAAGAGTTCTGTTTCTCAACATATGATCCCTAGGACAGCTCTGTCTGATCATAATAATGTTTCGGTCGTTTTTTTTGGTGTACCAGTTGTAAGCCCCATTTCACGATCTCTTGCATTGACTGTTGGTCCATTTACTGTGGATTCTCCATTCTAGTTGACCTCCAGTTGTGGTGAAAAGTTGATGGGTTCGTTGAAAAAATTGTATGCTACTATTTATTGTTCCCCGGCAGGTGTTTGCATGATGATGGGTCCAAATGTAGGTACCAAACAGTGTATGTCTCTCCCTCCTCCCACTGAATTGGCTGACATACCACCCACTCTATCGGCGAGAGGTGATACAGATGTCGGACTATTGCATATACCAGTTTCAATTCAGGTTAAAGACAGCGCTATTTTACCTCGTAATCCTCAGTATAAAACACCCAGGTGCGACAATGGGCCCTCCTGCAGAATATTCAGGATTTGATATAAAAAGAAGTAGTTGAAGAGACATCTGGCAATATTTGTAATAGTACCATTCTTCCGAATCTTAAACGGACAGCCTTAGGTTCCCCTGATGATCATCAGGATGTTTACGGTTTTGCGATTGATTTGCTTGAAGTTAATACAATTGTGATTAATCAGTTTCCAGTGGTTCCTGATATCACTACGCTCTTGACAATGATTCCTTCTACTGCTACATTCTTTTCTGTTATGGACTTGAAAAATGCATTTCTTAGTATTCCTTATCATCCAGATAGTAGATATCTGTTTGGGTTTACCCTAGCTGGTAGAAGCTTTAGGTTCTGTTGAGCTTCTCAGGGCTATACAGAGAGTCCGAGTATTTATAGCCAAGCATTGAAAGGTCAGTTGGATTCCTTGTCGCTACCCTCATGTAATGTATTGGTGCAGTATGTTGATGATCTCCTTATAGCTTCTGATATGGAGCAAGGTTGCAAAGATAGCACTGTTAAATTATTGCTACATTTGGCGAATCATGGACACAAAGTTTATCTTTCTAAATTTCAGTATTGTTGACAGGAGGTCACCTATTGAGGTCACCTAGTGTCGAAGGAGGGTAGGAGGTTGACCCCTGAGTGCATCAGTACCTAGTGAATGGGCAGACTGGGCAACGCTCTGAGTGTACTTTGAATAAACAGTTATTGGTTTGTATTCTCTACTGTCTGGCTGACTCTTCATTTGTATGGAAGGCTAAGAGGTGGTCATTAGGGACCTGGGTGACCATAAACGTGTAACTTCCTTCAACAGAAGTGTACCATTGTGGCCACGGATGCAATCATACATGGGTTGAGTGCTGTGCTGTTGCAGGCGAGCAAAGGACATGAGGGAGTAGTAGCTTTAGCTTCTAGGACCTTAAGCTATGTGAAGATATCCTATGCCACCATAGAGTAAAAGCGTTGGCAAGTTGGTGGGGTGTGCAACATTTTAGGAACTATGTTTGGGAAACTGAGTTTCAGTTGAGGACAGATCATAAACCTCTGATAAATTTATTTACGGCAAAGAGAACAAGCAAGGCAACTCCACTCATTGCATTTTATCCCCAAATATGTTCCTGGAGTTAGTAATGTCAACTATGACTGCCTTTCTCGATTGCCATTCCAAACAGAGGATGGTGAATTGGAGAAAGACTGGATTGTTTATCAGAGTATGACAGTAAACAGACCCTGTCTCAGATTGCTGTTATGCAAAATATCATTGAATTATTAGCTCTAAACAGGATGTAATCATGAGGGGATGTGTCGGAGGTGCTTGATTATAAGTGTATATGGCACAAACTATCATATCAAGGAGGTGTATTGAGGAGAGGAAACAGATTGTTGGTGTCTTCAGATTTGCGTTAAGGATCTTGGACGTGTTGCATGAAGGGCATGGTGTGATGTCTGCCATGGGAAGGAAGGTGTGTGAAGATTTTGGTGGCCCAGTTTGGATTAAGATCTGGAGAGATTCGTAAGAGGATGTGTGAGTTGTGCATTCAGTGACAAGTCCCAAACGCCAAAAGAAATGCCGGTGGTACCTATTAGGTTTCCAGAAAGGGCATGGCAGAAAGTAGAGATGTATGTATGTAGTCCATTTGAGTTGTTGGGCACGGGAAAGAAGTATGCTATTGTTCTCATAGACTGTTATTCCAAACTAACAGCCCGTCCCGACGTTGTCCGGGTATGAATTGCTGCCGGCCAGTAGTATATTGTTTTGTAGGATTTCGTTTTGATAGCATTTCTTATCAGTGACAGGCCTGTGAAACTCTCCGATTCACAGTGCACTGCTGATGCACTTAAGAGTGCGCTTTCAGTAGTGTGTGAATTCGAGTTTCCCTACTTTATTTTTCCTTGCAATATTATATAGCGCGAACTCGACAACATGGCATGAGCACAATTTACATTACAGAAGAACACATTAATTTGTGGTAGGCACGGGGAGACAAAGCGATTTGCCTGGAATCACAGGATGTTGAGCTGATGTCGAGATTCGAACGTAGCTCCCCAGCTCTAAAGGTCGCAAATCTAGAACTTGTGGCGGGAGGTGTGTCTAAAAGTATATGTCGGTGATGGCCATCAATGAGAGAGACCTGTGCATTTTTCAAATGGGGGATGAAAAAATATGAGTATATTGCTGGAGATGTGGGCCGCCGTGCCACCAATGTACTTACCGGGGGAGGGTAAACACCCATTATTCCGCAACTTTCTTTGCGCATACCAACACTCCGCATACTTTCATTACGAAAGTACCATGACTCCGCAATGCCATTATAACGCATGGCATTACATTTTATATGCTTTTGCCACGCATACATTTACAACTAAATTCGTTGTAAATGCATGAATGGTAAAAGCATGTTTTTTTAAAAATGTTTGGATACGGTAAGTATGGGTATAGGGGTATATGTTTTGGGGTACTGAGGTATATGTTTTGGGGTGTTTGGGTATTTTAAGGGTTCAGATATAGTTTTGGGTTATGGGGTACAGGGGTAGTTTTAAGGGTTTAGGGATAGGTATGGGTTTTGGGGTACAGGGGTATTTTTAGGGTTCAGGGCTTGGTTTGGGTTTTGGGGTATAGGGGTATTTTTAGTTTTAATTTAGTTTAGTTTTGGGGTTAAGATCACCAATTGAATTCTTATCATTTATATGTTTTGTTCTAATCAAAATGCAACCATCGGTACTTTTGATTTATAACTATGCACTTGTTTGGGTTAACCAAGGACGACTCATTTCGAACCGTCATTTCCTTCAAGGGTTTCTCCTCAGGACCAAAAATACTGTGGACACAAAAACAAATTTACTTATGTTAGAAGCCACTGTACTTGAAAATCACACTGCACCTCCTTCATAACAATTTCTAATATTTCAAATAACTTTGACCTATTCTTAGGGATCAACCAATCTCCTCTGTGCGCAGTCCATCATCATGCAGTGAAATCTGACATAATCAGAAAAACCAAGGGAAGGAAGAAAAGAAAAGAAAAGGATAGTTCAAATCTCAAACCGCCCGTAATCTCTGTGAGTTAAACTGCGCATGTTGGTGCTACTAACTCACTTTCCTTTCCTAGAGGAGTGGTGATTTCATATTGTCTCTCAATTTCTGTAGAAGATCACAGCAGTGTCTTAATGGAGTAAAGGAGGCATTGTTTACTAAACCAATCTTGGGTAATAGATCTAAATAAAAAATGCGCTTTTCTTGTCTACGCATACCTTCTTGAATATTGATTTTTCTGCTACTGGGACACCGCCTATATCAGACCTTGCTTCTGCTTCTCTGTTTGAAAAGCAAATTGAAATTTTCTTTTACTTGCAGCTCTTTATTAGCAGACTGCACTTGCGCGAATATCACTAAGTACTCAGATGCTGAGGTTCCCCTATTTAAGAGCACACACATACCTTTTTTGTTGTGTCTTTGTGGGAGACTTTTATGATTGTATGCTCCAATTGGCTCTGTTAGAAAAAAACAAGGCATTTGTCAGATACTCATGTTTGTATGCTACTTGCTGCGTATAGTTATCAGCATGTTTATTTCAATGTTGGTGGCAAACTGCACTATTAAGCTTTTCTGAAATGATTTGATGTTTGCGCGGTCCGATTTTCTTAATTAAATTTACCATATTGTACTGCTCGTAAGTAAGTAAATTTTCCTGATCACACTTCTATCGCGCACTGGCACAATGTCTTTATTTTGCCTGTCTTGCAGTTTACACAGTCAAATTGACTCCCTGGTTTCGTAGAGTAAGCGCTTACGAGCTCTATCTGGTCCTCACGCAATAACTTTGTTTGTCATATCTCACACCTTTCGTTTAGCTGTTCATTCGGCATGACGGCATCCTCCCTGCAATCGTTGTAGTTGGATGATCATGTGACAGGAGTTCTTTTAAACTTCCGGTTTGCGGTATTATTATTGTCAGCTTGTACCCAGAGGATTCTGGGACATGTAGGTAAAATTAATTCTGCATCCTGAATCAGAAGACCAGATCCTCGTCTGGCCAATTGGTAATCAGGAGTTCCTCCATATTTTGTAATGACTCTTGTCTCAGGCCAGCATTCTGAGTTTAAAAAAAAATGTTTTTGACTATTGTTTGAGGATAAGTCCATTTTAAAATATGTTTTTTCTAACGACCAGCATTTTTTATTTTTCGTTAACTGATCCCACTACTATGTTATTACTGCTCAACCTGTTGTATGTTATCTCTGTTAGATCAAAAGACAGGGAGGCATTTTGATCCCTCAAAAGTGTTGTTTGTGCATTTCATTGTGGTAGGGAGATTCTAATGTTCAATATCTCATTAATTTAGCTTAAATGACGGGATATCTGAGGTGTCCCAATATTGATTGGTCAATGCTGGAATTCTAAGTAGTTCTTTTGATTCTTTTCAAACTATACAGCTCTGAAGGTTCATTCAATCCGGTTATTGCTGTGTTAAATTTTACTATTAGCAGTGCTTCATGTTGGATCAGTTTGCCCCCTCAGGGGTCCTGTTTTATCTTGGAAATAACAATCCACCTGAGATCTTTTTCCAAATGTTTCTTATTGACCCAGTGGTTCACTAATGGTGCTGTCTGCACATGCTTCTGAATCCTTGATTTGTGTTGTCTTATGCATTTCATGACCTCTTGATTTGTTTTGCCAGTATACAATTTTGGGCGGGGGCACACGATCCCATAAACTACATTTCTCACACAGCGCAGCACAGCCAGGTGGCTTGCTGCATGTGTGATTTTTTTAAAATAAATATGGACCAATCTGGTTTGCATGGAACGTGTGGTAGGAACTCCTCATTATTGGTCTAAGGACCCTGAGTCAGTATAGTGCCCACACCGCCATGCGCTCCCCCCGCTTCACAATACACAATTACAATTACCACCTAAAGGAAACTCAGGAGACATATTTGTGGGAAAGAACTGCTGCAGGTTTAGTTCATACAACACAGGTATGACGTTATGGTGGGTCATCTTACGGGCGATCCAAAGCAGGCCGCCCCTCACTGTCCCGCATGCCTAAGGAGCTATCTTGCACGGCGAGTCGATGCTCTGACGGTGCAGCACATTACCATTTTGTTATACTCCTGCCCCCCCTGTCAGGGCGGAGCGGTGTGGCACACCCACGGTTGGTTCAGGCCCCCCGACCGCCCGAAGGACTAACGGGGCGCCGTCGCGGTTTCCCGGAACCTCCTTCGGCTCCTGGTCCTTGGCTCAGGCACCCTTACTGTGCCAGGCAGAGGTACCCTTACTGTACCCTTCTGCCACAGAGGTACCCTTACTGTCCGTCTGCTTCCAGATCGCCCTGTAACTCCACCTGCAACACAAAACCAGACCATTACACATTCTAAAACATCGCTCCGCCGCTCTAGCTGCTGGGTCAGGGTTCAGGGTGGGAACAGAGCAGAGCCGCGGGAAAATCCAGGAAGGAAAGAGAGGCCGAGCAATGGCTGCAGCGTCATAAATACTGAGGGGCGCCCCTCCTCCCCAGGTGAGCCCTCCCCTTGGGCCCGTGCGAGGTGGACGCAGGGAGAGGTGCTGATAGGTGGCTCGCTGGCCGGGTGGGACTAAAGCGCTGCCCTGCCCATGCTCCCCTGCGGGTCACGCGGTCAGCGGCATAGTGCCCACACCGCCATGCGCTCCCCCCGCTTCACAATACACAATTACAATTACCACCCAAAGGAAACTCAGGAGACATATTTGTAGGAAAGAACTGCTGCAGGTTTATTTCATACAACACAGGTATGACGTTATGGTGGGTCATCTTACGGGCGATCCAAAGCAGGCAGCCCCTCGCTGTCCCGCATGCCTAAGGAGCCATCTTGCACGGCGAGTCGATGCTCTGACGGTGCAGCACATTACCATTTCGTTATGCTCCCGCCCCCCCTGTCAGGGCGGAGCGGTGTGGCACACCCCCGGTCGGTTCAGGCCCCCCGACCGCCCGAAGGACTAATGGGGCGCCGTCACGGTTTTCCGGAACCTCCTTCGGCTCCTGGTCCTTGGCTCAGGAACCCTTACTGTGCCAGGCAGAGGTACCCTTACTGTACCCTTCTGCCGCAGAGGTACCCTTACTGTCCGTCTGCTTCCAGATCGCCCTGTACCCCGCCACAGCTCTGGAGGAGGCCCCCGTCGATGACAGAGCCCCCCACCCATCATGCTACTTACAACCCGCCGCTGTCAGAGCCTCTTGTATGTCTAGGAGGAAAACATCCATACCCAACCCGGACAAGTGCACCCCGTCTTTCTCGTAATACCCTTCGGTTCTGTCTTGTATGAGTGCATGCCTAATGAACCCCAGGCCCCTCTTTTCCATGAACTTCTGCATGGACCTGTTGACCCTCCTGCGAGACTGCTCTATTGCGACCAGCGATCTTGCACCCCTCCACACTTTGCGAGGGACAATTTCTGACCAAAATAGCTGGTGGCCCCCAGCTTATTGGTTACCGCTGCCAGATCCCTCTGCATGGCTTGAATCAGGGCCCTTCTCCCCAGCATGACCAGATCATTCCCTCCCAGGTGAATAATGAGGATGTTAGGAGGACCACCCCGTCCCACCAGGCATTGTTCAAGCTTGTACTTCAGGTGACCCCATTTCATCCCAGGAACACCCAACCACAGAATTTGTGTCCTCGCGAAAGCCAAGTTCCATTTCTTGGATGTCGCCCATTGTTCCAACCTGGGAACATAGGAATGGCCCATCACCCACACGCAACAGTCAGCTGTAAAGAAAACAATACAATGTTCAAACAACAACTAAAAACAAAGAGGGAGAGGACTATACACCGTCATGTTAACACTTTGTTTATTAGTGCACACTGCAAACTTCACCTGAAAAACGTGATGATACATAAATACAGCGACCCGTTCACCAATAGGCGTAGCATTCGATTAAGTATGTCACAGATTACCAGCCACTTTGTACAGCATATCGCCCGAGCAACCCTCCTAAGGGCGGATGTAGCGCTGGTAGCAAGAGGATGACCACCTTCCTACCCTTTTGACCCCTTCCTCACCCAACCAGGCTCTGAATGCAATTGTGGCTGCCCCAATCCTGAACGAGTGGCTGGAGAATTTTTGACCTGCCCCTGACAAACCTGCCTTGGCCAAGGCTGCGTCCATCACGCGTTCAAGCTGGAACCTAGTTAGGGGCGTGCCATCAGCATGAATGAGGAAGTGCCCTCCCAAAAGTGGCCTGATCCCCAAGTACTCCCTGACCGTGGCAACCGGGCAATACCTGGGGTCCTCCAACGCCTGTAGTAATATTGTCACTCCCTTCCCGGCCTGGTCCGTCTTGGATTTCCGAACCCTCAGCACCAGGGCGTCCCTTGCACAGACATCCAGCATATCCAAAGCCCTCCCAGATCTATCCGACTTGGATTTGGCCACTAACTCGCTTGCTCTAAAGGCGCCAAAGAACGCTAAGCAGAAGGCTGTTGAAAAAAGCTGGCCTTCGAATGCTGAATTGGTCACTATCGGCAAAATGTCTATCATGCGCTGCAATGCGGGAAATTCGATCCCTACCCTCTTGTCGGAGGACCTGACCTCCTCACGGGCCCACCCCCTTGAGTGCTGCCAGGTGGCCGCACACCCATGAATGCGCCTTGCCCGCCTCCTTGGCCCACACCACAAAAGTCTCAACCTGTTCTACAGGACTTAAAGCAGAAGCTCCTAGCGACAGTATTACTGTTCTGAAAGGGTCAGCTGGGCCGCATATCTTCTCCGGGTGGCCTGTGCCAAGGAATGCTGTCCCATCATCTTCAAACGCTCCCCCACTGAAGGAGTCGCCACAGTGGCGCCGGGAATGGTGTCATCGCCGCCCTCGCCTGCGGTCAGGCCTCTCAGAATCTGTGCCACTGAAAGCGAGAGAGAGCGTCAGCTGCCGCATTCTTCACACCTTCAATATGCCTTGCCCTGAACTCAGTGTTACTCCGCAGACCCGCCCTGACTAATTCCCTGAGCAGACTCAAAACCAGTGGGCAGTTGGCTGACATCCCGTTGATGGCCTGAACTACGGCCATGTTATCCGACCAAAAGACTACTTTTCTGTTGCCCAGTCCACCCGGCCACAAGTGTAGTGCCGCCACTATGGGGAAGAGTTCCAGTATTGTTATGTTTGCGGTCACCCCTTTCTTGTGCCAGGCGTTTGGCCATCGCATGGCGCACCACTCTTCACCAAAGATCACCCCGAAACCTTCCCTACCAGATGCATCTGAAAACAAGCAAAGTTCCTGGCTGCTCTCCCATGGTGCCCTCCAGATCAAAGTGCCATTAAAGTTCATAAAAAATTCATCCCAGATCTGTAGGTCTGCTCTCAACCCAGGACCAAGGCGCACTAGGTGATGCTTCTTTCCAATATTAGCCGTCGCCTTTGCTAGCCTGCGAGAGAAAAGCTTGCCTGCTGGTATAACTCGTGCTGCAAAGTTCAACTTGCCCAAAAAGGCTCTGCACAACCTCCAATGTTGCCTTGTTCCTGCCGATCAGTGACCTAATGGAAGGGACGCCTCGGGAACTGTTCCCATTTCTTGGTGTCCAACTCACCCTGCGCCTTGTACGGCGTGTCTCTCTGACCGTTACCTGTCCTGCACATGTGTTTGATCCAGAGCTGGATATCCTTATGGTCCCACCCTAAGTCAGGGCAGCTGGCCATCGTTTTCCTAAAATCCTGATCATACCAGAACCAACTCATCCCCCCGGACTCCCTTGCTCCCTGTTGGATGGTGTTGGCGTATTCCATCAATGCCTCACTCTGAGCCGGGTCCTTCTGCACTATCACTGCCGCTAAGATGTTAAACGCCTCAGTCCAATTTTCTATTGTCTTCTCTGGCCAACGCTGGTACCTAACTTTTTTCTCATCATCTTTCCCCCCCATCCTCCTAGTGTCTGCACCTGTGGTGTCATGCATTAACAGAGTCAAAATATCAATGTACTCCCTCCTCCATATCCCTTCCTAGGCGGCCTGTGTTACCTGTCGTGCCAGGGAGCAACGACCAGATGCCAACGGAGCTTGTGTAACACTTGGCTTGCCCGGCCAGGTGAGCCCTCCCCTTGGGCCCGTGCGAGGTGGACGCAGGGAGGGGCGCTAATAGTTGGCTCGCTGGCCGGGTGGGACTAAAGCCCTGCCCCGCCCATGCTCCCCTGCGGGTCAGGCGGTCAGCGGCAAATCCCATAGTACTAGAAAGTGGCATCAGTTGATTCTTTCTTCACATAAACTATCCTCTTCCAGAAGGTATACTTCCCACTGAAGCGGTCGCTCCCCCGCGCTCCCTGACTCCGGAATTGACAGCGCCACACTCCTTCGTGCAGCCTGGTATCGTTGCGCTCAGTGCGAATTAGTAGCTGAGCCTGATTTGCATGATTTGCATGATTTGACTCCCGTAGCGCCTAGCATCGTAGCGCTTGCTTTTACTTGCCTACAGAATTGTTGATTTGCTGAATATTGGTGTAGTGCAGTATTGTACTTTGCTCAATTGCGTGTATCATTTATTTTAAAGTGCCCGATCTGCCTGCATTTGTGCCTGACTGTGCTCAGATCATAGCGCTATCCCGTGCCCCTCTTTCGCTTTCCATTTTGTTCTGCCATCTTGTTGTTGTGATCCCTGGCCAGCGTCTCCTCCCCGCCCCCGCCTCCCAGCTGACCCCCCTCGCCCCTCCCCTTCCACTATCCACATATGACAGTTGCATTTGCGTGCAGCGTTCACGCGCAGCGGTCGCGCCCCATTCGCGCCGAAGGTGCGCCAAAGGTAAGCCCGTCTACGCCCGTCCGCGCCTGGACCGTGCCCAGCGCCAGACACCCTAGCCCCCGCAAAGCGCACTCCTCAGGCATAACGTATGACGCCACCACCCTCCTAGCCCTTAACCCCGGACGCACACCTCTATGCTGCGTAGCTGCCCCAGGACTCACCCATGGACGCTTCGCCTGCCACTCCTGCAAATTTACCAGCATCAAGACCCATACCACATCCACTAACACCAAACACAGCTCCGACTCTAATCACCTGAAGTGCATCCTGCTGAACACCCGCTCGGTCCACAGACATGCCACTGAACTCTGGGATCTACTCAACACTACATCACCGGACGTCGCCTTCCTTACTGAAACATGGATGAACGCATCATCAACACCCGACATCGCCATAGCCATCCCGGACAATTACAAGATTATCCGAAAAGACCGCTCAAACCAAACAGGAGGAGGCATCGCCATCGTCCATAAGAACACCATCAAAATCACGACCAGCTCCGACGATAACCTTACAACCGCCGAACACCTCCACTTCCAGGTCCACACCGACCCTAGAACCACACTCAGAGGCACCCTCATCTACAGGCCTCCAGGAACCCGTAGACAAATCAGCGAAGACATCACTGACTTCATCAGCCCACATGCCCTCGCCTCCGAGAACTACATTCTATTAGGAGACCTCAACTTCCACCTGGACAAGAAAAAACACCACCACCCTTCTGGACAACCTGGCCAATCTCGGCCTCAAACAACTTGTTGACACCCCCACCCATGTAGCCGGACATACGCTCGACCCATTCTTCACCTCCAGCAAACACATCTCCTTCGATCGCACCACAGCTCTCCACTGGACGGACCACAGTTGTGTTCACTTCAGCTACAAAACCACCTCAACGCACAACCCCCCACAACCTATCCCCCGAAGAAAATGGAACAAAATCACCACCGACCAACTCCTCACATCGCTCAACCAAAACCCACCCGCCCTCTCATCGGACCCAAGCCAAGGTGCCATCAAATTCAAACAATGGATCACCCACAGTGCTGACGAATTAGCACCCTTGAAAAACCATCACACCAAACAAGACAGCAAAAAGGCCCCCTGGTTCAACGATGACCTTATGAAATCCCAAAAACTATGCCGCACTCTCGAGAAAACATGGAGAAAAAACCCAACCACCGACAACATGCCACCTTCAAGGCAGCAACCCGCAAACACCACCAGCTGATCCGAGCCACCAAGAAATCAGCACTCAAGAATCGACTCAACAACAACGCCCATAACAGCAAGGAACTATTCAACATTGTCAAAGAATTCACCAACCCCACCGCAGCCTCAAACGACATCACTCCCTCCCAAGACCTCTGCGATTCGTTATCCTCCTTCTTCTACAACAAAATTGCCGACATACATAACAGCTTCGAAAACAGTTCCATCAAACAATCCTCTCCACCCCCCTCAGAACCTAAACCGCCCTCTAACAACCTCAGCGCCTGGAACCCGATCACCACTGAAGACACCATCCGCCTCATGAATTCCATCCACTCTGGTTCGCCAACCAACCCATGTCCTCACCACATCTTCAACAAAGCAGACTCCATCATTGCACCCCATCTCTGTGATGCCATCAACTGCTCCTTCATCTCTGCCACCTTCCCAGAAAGCTGGAAACATGCCGAAGTCAGCGCCCTCCTGAAGAAACCCACAGCAGACCCCTCTGAACTTAAAAACTACCGCCCCATATCCCTCCTCCCATTCCCGGCCAAAGTCATTGAGAAAGCTGTCAATAGCCAACTCGCCGCCTTCCTCGAATCCAACAACTCCCTCGATCCCTCACAGTCCGGCTTTAGAGCCAAACACAGCACTGAAACCGCCCTCATCGCAGCAACAGACGACATCCGAACACTACTGGACAACGGAGAAACAGTGGCCCTCATTCTACTCGACCTCTCCGCCGCCTTCGACACTGTTTGTCACAGCACACTCATACAACGCCTCAGCAACATCGGCATAAAAGGAAAAGCCTTGGACTGGATCATCTTGTTCCTAGCTGGGAGAACTCAGAGAGTCCAACTTCCCCCCTTCAAATCAGAGGCCACCGAAGTCATCTGCGGTGTACCACAAGGATCATCACTCAGTCCCACCCTCTTCAACGTTTACATGAGTCCACTCGCTTCCATCGCGCGTCAACACAACCTAAACATCATCTCCTACGCTGACGACACCCAACTGATCCTTTCCCTCACCAAAGACCCCAACACCGCCAAAACCAATCTTCACGAAGGCATGAAAGAAGTAGCCGTTTGGATGAAAGACAGCCGCCTTAAACTTAACTCAGACAAAACGGAAGTGCTCATCCTAGGATCAACCCCCTCTGCCTGGGACGACTCATGGTGGCCTTCAGATCTGGGCTCAGCACCCATACCCACGGACCACGCACGTAACCTTGGCTTCATCCGAGACTCTTCACTCTCGATGACCAATCAAGTCAATGCCGTCTCATCCTCCTGCTTCAACGTACTTCGTATGCTCAAAAAAATCTTCCACTGGATCCCCGCCGAGACAAGAAAGATTGTCACCCACGCACTGGTTACGAGTCGACTAGACTACGGAAACACCCTCTACGCCGGAATTACAGCCAAATTACAGAAAAAACTCCAACGCATCCAAAATGCATCAGCGAGACTCATTTTGGACATCCCCCGCCAAGATCACATTACCGGCCACCTGAAAGACCTCCACTGGCTTCCCATCAACAAGAGAAGAACATTCCGTCTCCTCACCCACGCACACAAGGCCCTCTACAAACTAGGGCCCGAATGCCTCAACACTCGACTATCCTTCTACACACCCACTCGCCAACTAAGATCATCCAATCAAGGCCTCGGCGCAGTTCCGCGCATCCAAAGATCCACCGTGGGAGGTAGATCCTTCTCCTACTTGGCGCCCAAGACATGGAACTCACTCCTCACTCACCTCCGCCTTACACAGAACCACATCTCCTTCAGAAAAGAACTTAAAACCTGGCTATTCGATAAATAATGAACCCCCTCCCCAAGCGCCTTGAGACCCTCTGGGTGAGTAGTGCGCTATATAAATTCTTGAACTTGAACTTGAACTTGAATATTGAGTTTTAAATACTGTGCTAGGAAAACAAAATACCCAAAATATTGACTAACAGAATAACATGAATTTCAGCATATTTATGTAATTATGGATTTAGTATTTTATACCTTCAAGGAGAGTAAATGTGGAGTTAAGATTAGCAAATCTATACTTACCTAGGACTGTACTACTAAGTATTGACAGTATGAATATTGTTATACAAAAATATCTTGGACAAAATACAGATGATCAAAATATTGAAAGGTAAGTGCATATAGAGGAAGTATAGATTTACCATTCCTAAATTGATATCTACATACCTTTAAATATTTATACATTATCAGGGTACATAAATGTGGAGTTGTTGCAGGGATTCTGCAGAGTCACAGACCTATGCTTGGGATCACAGAACCTTAGTAGACAGGGACTGAGTCATCCTACCACCTGAGTACCCATGTGCCCGGACTGACTAGCTATTGTGTCTCACTTGCCCTCCTACACACTCACAGAGGAACAAGTGTTTAGACACCCCAGAACACAACACTCCCGACCCTCTCAGGAATCGTGGTTGCAGGACACACCCTCCCCTTCTACAGAAGCAAAATGATTACATATCAGAAGATCTCTGGGTGTTGTCAGCAGACCCCGTACCTTACCATACACATATGAAAGTTCTAGATCTCAGGTGCTTTCACGTTCTTTTCCCTGGAAAGATCCCTCTTCAAGTGTATTTTACCTATGCATGCATACCTATATGACAAAGCATGTGTTCCCAAACAACAGCTGCATCTGCATGTATTGTCTAGGTGCTAGGGCCTGACCAGAACAAAATAACAATTGGCATTATTGCTTGACCTTGTCTACAGTGTTCAGACTAAATCCCAGGAAAGAACGGAACACGAAAACAGCAGAAAGTTTCTGTGTGGAAGGACAGTGTGGCACAAAGCAAAATCTGTTTGTATAGTAATGTGCGCAAAGCATTTGGCAGTCTGCAACATGCTCATGCTAGCATAGGGAACACAACAATGGGCCTGCACTGGACATGTGACAGAGTTAGGCATAGAAAATTACTTACCTTCCGATATTTTGGTTGCAATATTTGTATATGACAATATTCCGTTTTTGATATTCAGGGGCAGACCGTTACCAGGTATACTTACCCTCAAAATATTTTGGTAGTTGATGTTGAGGCTACAATATTTGTTAGCTTGATGTTCTAACACACAGCCCTGGGTGAAATTATAAAGCTAGGTGGCTGATGCAAGGATCCACTGACAGCAAGTTAGATGGAGCCTAAAGACATAAGGGTGTATAACTTGGTGGAAGCTGGTACTAAATCAAGGCAAAGTGCTGTGTTTGTGGCTGCTTTGAAGACTGTATGTGTGGCGCAATTTGTGCTAGTCACCCACTGCAAAGGCAGGTTTCAGCAGTGCTGTTGTCACTTGCACTGAGCATGGACATGAGTGGAGACTGAGTTGTGGAGAGACACCAATCCCAAGTGAAAGACTGTCACTTGACCCTGAATGGTGATATAGACAAGGGAGTGAGCATGTGTCCATCTAAACTAAGAGCTTGACAGACATGCAAGATAGGAAGTTAAGTGTTAATGCGCCTTGTAATGCACTGGCGACTAGCAATGTGGAGGTGGGGTAAGAAGTCTTTTATCCTGCAAAAACATCAGAGAATACCTTACAGCATTGTTAAAAATCACCAAAAATCTGATCTTTGCATCTACCTGGTCCCAGTGGAGCCCTCTGCAATGCCCATCTTGCAAAACATCCTCATTTTACTGCTGCTTTCCACACCTCTGAATGCAGCCTAAAGCTGACCACCCCAAATTCAGCTCACCATCACTCACTAAGCACATTAACCTACCCCTACCACCAACCTTCCATCTCGTCTGGAAACACCCCACATTGACTCAACGATTTACCCCATTGTACTTTTTAAAGTCTTCCGACCTATGTTATGTTTGATGCAAATGCCTCATTTTATAGTTGTATAGTGTACCATTTTCTTAAGTAAAATTTATTAAATGATAATGAGTAAAATTGAGGGAAATCATTTTGTCATTTTTTGGTCACAGTGCTTTACAATCAGTTTGCTCTTCTAGCAGGAAGTACCTGGCCTTACGGGAAGATAGCCAACTTATTCCTTCTTCACTAGAGGTCAAACAATCATAACAAAACAACTATACAAGAGATATGTGATCTGTGGATGGTGAGTGATCTGTGTAGGTTAACGTCATTGTATGAAGTTACATCTGAAATAATGGCTTTAGCTTTACCGTAAAAAACATACTTCTTCTTCCATCACAAATTTCAAATAAAGCACTGATTATGAGGCACATTTAATTCACCACATTAAAGAACATTCATTAAATTGGAGGGAGTTGTGCAACGTGTTCGTAACACCTGATGCAAATGTAAGTGGTCAGCATGACTTCGCATGCGAGTGAGCATTCGACTGAGGAGGATATGGGCTGTAGTTTCTGATATTACAATGACAAGCTCTTTGACATATCATAACTGGTAATGCCATAAGTGATAATGTACTGCCTACATGCCTGCAGTTTGCTGTGGATCCCCCCTGTTTGCATTGTTTGAAACTGTGCACCTACCACGACTTTTTGAAGAAAATAAATAAAGGTTATTAAAAAATGTACTTTAATTAAATTACAAATTTGTACAACAAGGTCTTATGAAAGACACTAAAGGACATTCAGATTACATAGGGACTCTGTAATATTGTGTTCGCTGGTGTCTGCATATTTTTGTACTGAGTCCTTTCTGTTGCTTGCAGTCTTATACTGGGCTTTCTCAATTCAAATGTAAATGCCTCTGCATAGGCTGTAGACTTGTTCTGGCACATACTGGTATAGAGGCGTGTCTAGACTCAATCTTATGTATACCAAAAAAAAAAGTGGATGGAATGCTTGAAATAATCTCAGCCACTGCTATTTACTCGGGCCACATCCCAGTCCATTGTTATTTTGCACATCATGCCAGTTCAGTTTGGACCCTGCCACATCCAAATAAATCTCAGCCCTGCTCCAGTGAGAACAGTCCCATCCGAACTGCCAACCCAGGTTCTCCCTGCTCCAGAACACAAGCAGAGACCTTTTTTTCCTAGTTACGGGTCATCAGTCAGGTAATAGGCCATTGGTCTCCCTTACAGTGGAAGTATCAGGTCAACCTAAAAAGGAGGGAGCACAGTGCCTGCCATAACAGCACACAATTAGTCCAGATGCATTGTTGTAAGTGCAGTGAATGATAACACTCACTTCAGTTGAGTCTTTAGTATTCACCATTGTTTGTACAGTCACTGCTGGGTATCTCTATACAGGTGTTTCAGGATTGTTGCCCTTCAGTAGAGAGTAACGTCTAATTTGGGGGTGCTTGCAATGCTACACAGTTTTCTATGCTTTAGCTTCAATCCCAAAGCAGAGGTGCATCCCAGAGTTCATCAGCCCAATAATTCAGCAATGAGAAAATCACAAAAGGAGGAGGGAACACACTGTCTGGCTTACCAGCACGCATTTAGCCCAGAAGCATTGTGGTAAATGCAGTGCATGGCAACACTCACTTGTGAGGCAGTGTGCTTTCTTTTTATCAGGTCAACCTGCATGCACGATTTTCCTTACCTTCAAAGCATTACTGCATTCTGTCCAATGTCTGTCAGTTAAAGTCCTAAAAGAAAACATGACTTGCTACAAGCAAGAGTGTGAGCTCATGTCTCCATTATATGGAAGCACTGACTTTATGATCTTGGGCTCCGGCTCATGCTCTGTGGCTGATCATGATGAACCATCTGATGGGCCACCTGAATGTGCAGGCCAACGATTTATTAAGCCATCCGACCCGACCTGACCATTACTCACACCTTCCTTCGGAGGGGGTTCAGTCCATCTTACCACTCTGTGACACTTCTTGGTTGGACCCTTTTGCCACCAACAAGAACAATCACTGCTTGTAGTGGTTTCCACAGCTGTATCTTCAGCAAGGATTCCTCTGACTTTTTTTGTCTAGGGTGGAAATTTCACCCAGTCCCTCTGATTTGTGAGGGAGCTACTTCCGATACGGGCTGGACTGTCTGTAGAGGGTGTGGTTCTCTGATCTGCTCTGCCTATTCTCCTCAGTGCAGAGCTCCTCTCGTAGTGGGAGGGGGAGTTCTACATCCGAGCTACCAAAGTCTCCGCCTTCAGGCTTGAAGCACGATCTGCCTGTTGAGGTTGTGGGGTGATTTTAATGTTTTATTTTTGTTAGCTTGTTGCCCCTCTACCAAGTTGTTTTTAGGTATCCTGCCTAGCGTTGCAGTGCGCAGCAGTGCTCGCGCAGCGAGAGACCTCTTATACGGGGTTCTGAAAGCTGTGGTTTTGCTTTCACCGGCAGCATTGGCTTTAGCATGCTTTAAAAAAAACTTTTTTTTTAAAAGGCACGCAATTGGGCAAAGGCGGACACATGTCCTGCCTTTGCAACGCCCATTCCCGTCCATATCTATTTCACTCAGCTGCACGCGTTTGCCTCGCTGCCACGCTCCCTCGCCCCCCACTCCTCTGTGGTGCGCGCACACCACTGGTTTAATCTGTTCTGGTTTTTATGGCCCCAGCGTATTGCAGCTGTTTTAGGTTAGAGTGTAAAGTCAAGTAGGGCCGGCAATGTTTATGAAACGAGTGGCGAGCCAGCGCACCCGCCAGGCTTTAAAGAGTTGGCATGAGGGGCACTTTATAAAAGCCAGTCCCTTCCTGTCAGTACCCCTCACATGACCACCTTCCTGCTGGTGTGACGGCCCCCAGGTGGCACAGACCGGACCATGGAGGGCCAGGTGTCCATGCCGCTGTGGCAGCGGCTGAGTTACTCCACCGGCCACTTCCTGAACGACCTGGGTGCTCCATGTGGTTCACCTACTTTCTGCTCTACTACCACTCGGTGCTGGACTTCAACACCACCTATGCGGGGGTCCTGCTGCTCCTGGGCTAGCTGGCCGACGGCATATGCACCACTCTGGTGGGCTACCAGGTGGACAGCTCCCCCGGGTGCCTTTGGTGCAGCCGCCAAACATCCTGGCACCTGGTCGGTAAGGTTGTCGTTTTGTCATTTGTGTACTGGTGTCCATGTTTCAGTGCCAATTGTGAGTGTTTCAGAAATGTTATATTGTGAGTACCTCTGATATCACGTTTTCTCATTTCTGGTGTGAGTACCTGAGAGGTCTCATGATATCCCAGGTTAGGCGGGGCTGTTCAGGGATCTCAAGCTGTTTCACTTTGTGTGTGAATGATTCAAGGGTCTCACGTTTCGTGTGAGAGATTAGTGTAGTTCAGACACTTGTGGTAGTCCTGTGCTTGGTCTGAGATGAACAGAGATCTCAAGGTGACTTGTGTTCAGAAATTCCAGATTGTTCGGTGACAGGTGCTTCAGATATTCCCAGTGGTCTAGTGCCTGATTTGATTACTTCCCAGTTCTTTGATTGATTCTTGTTTTTTTCTTAACACCCCCTACCCCTTCTCTCCCCCCCTTCCTGCAGCAGCCGCCATTTGCTCCCACCTCAAGTGTGGAAAAAAAGCTACTAGCCCAGACTCGCCTGAAGCTTCGCCACAAACTCTTATACTCAGCAAAACTGAGCTGGCTTCACTCCAAGGGCAGGTTGTATGAGATAGGGAGGGTAAGCTGATTTACTGGCTGGCGACGGTCAAACCACCATGCAGAGTGATAGCCGAGCTACAGAGGGCGAGACATAAAGGGTGTCCAACCTCATGGTGCTGGAATTTGCCTCGCATTTTCAGACGCATACACCAGTGGGAGGTTACACCAGACCTTCGAGGCATGACAATTATGGGTATTTTGAAGGCTAATAAATACGGAGTGTGGGTCATACAATCAGTAGTACGTGGTACACGCGGACCAAAAAAGCTTTATGCCAGGCAGGGGCAATTGGAACTGCCTGCGTCATTTACATTTGGTGCTTGCTCATTCGGAGGAGCTGTTGGGTGACTCAGCACCCCTTATCGTCGATATCGAACAGACATTCAATATGGTACATTAGCCTTATTTTTTGGCGGTCCTCCGCAAAATGTGTATTGCCCCGATTCCAATGGTGGGCGACATTACAGTATACGGATTTGTGAGCCCAGGTTAGAGTCAGTGGGGAGGTCAGGTTTCGCTGTAGGCGGACATGCTCTTCTTCATTTGGAGACCTAGCGACCCCCTACTGAGGCTCACAAAATATTTGAGATGTATGGGGAGGCCTCTGGGATTGAAGTCAACCGGGGTAAGTCGACCTTGGTACCTATTCCAGGGGTGCTGGACTGTGAGTAGGTGAATCCTCTGTTGTGGATGGAGGGCGGCACTTTCAGCTATTTGGTCATGGCAGGATCCCTTACTAGGTCCAGCCACTGGAACCGCAACATAGTCCTGTTGATGGCCAGGGCACGGAGTGACAGAGGAGTGGTCCATGCTGCTGCTCTCCATAGCAGGCCTGCAGGCTCTCTTTTAGATGCTGTCTCTCCCTCGTTTTCTGTATGTACTGCAGCACTACCCTCATACACTACCGTCAAACTTTCTTCATCGACTTGCAGGCGCATATCATCAATTTCCCATGGGTGGGTAAACACCCAGAGTGTCCTTCAAGAAGTGCCAGTTCTTCTCATTCGAGGCAGGGCTACTTACGTATGGGCAGATATCAGGCTATAATATTGGACTTCGCAGTTGGTCAATATCAACGATTGATTCCGGGCTGATAGAGGGGACCCAGACCATAAACTGGAACTGAACTTGCTACACCCATATAGTCTACTCTCTTTGCTGTTTAGCAGGACACCCCGTGTTCATTACCATCGAATACACAAGCCCCTCTACGCTGCTCTTCGCCACATGAAATGGTATGGAACCCTTACGGGGAGACTTCCCTGTGGCATAGGACGTGGATGGCGGAAATGGCGGGCCTGGTAGGGTTTCATCTTTGAAACCTTATTGGCTTCTCAATACAGATGTCTGGAGGGAGGGGTACAGCACTCATTTCAGGAACTGGCAACAGAGTTCCATTTTCACTCCTCAATTCTATAGCTACTTCCAACTGTGCCACACTCTCAAGGGCTACACATATAAACTAGTGGCCATCCCGGAATTCAAAGTGCTGGAATGTAAATTGGTCACTGATGAGCTGGGTATGGGGGGCATCTCACGTTCATGTAAACTACCAGTTATCAACACACCAGACCACCTGGGGGCCTAAGGTCGCAGTGGGAGAAGGACATGTGGGGCCATGAAGTATGAGGGTCAAGGCAATAATGTCTTCCAAAACACTTGCAATCTCCGTGCATTTCCACTTGATCTAGTTCAAGTTCTTTCTTCGGATCTATTACTCCCGGGCATGCCTCTGGGGCATGTAATGTGCTCAGGACCTTGTGTGTCTACTGTGTAGTCATGCTCCGGGTTCCCTTTAGCATGTGTCCTGGGCCTGCCCAGTGGTATGAGTGTACTGGACCAAGGTCAACAGTCGGATAGGGCGGGTGGTGGGATTACCACTAGCTTTTGACCATATGACTATTCTGCTTGCAATAATGGACACAGTGGGGGGCTCTAGAGCCGCACTTGCCTTCATTGCTATAGCGTAGCTGGTGGCTAAGAGAGACCTGCCAGGCATTAGAGAGATGTGCAGGCGCCACCTCTACATGGATGGGTTAGAGGCATGGACTCCTGCGCAGCAATGAAAAACTAGTGTACAAAACACGAGTAGTCCCTCGGAAATACGAACGAATGTGGGGCCCATGGGCAAGATTCAAAGGTCCTGCAGACTGAGTCTGTAACGGATACTGGATGGCTCCTTTCTCCTATTGTACAGTGAATTTACTTGTCAATGGACAGGCAACTATATTCATACATTTGGAATGTGTACCATTGATGGCTTAATAGGTGTTGCCTTGCGCTTAAACCGGGGCCTAGCTTGTAGGAGTTGTGCATTTTTTTGTTCGCCTGCAGTGTGAAAACAAAATGCATTATAAAAATAAAAATACATATGCATAAGTGTACCTTGTCCCCTTTAAAAGAAATAATAAAGGGGGCAGCCTGGTAGCCCATTGCTTCTGCAGGGCCCTTCAAACATATATACATATATTTTTAAAGGGAGACTGGGAGAGGGGAGCAACCGAGGGGAGGTGAACTATACACCAACTAATGGGGGGGAACAGTAGGGTGAGTGAGGGAAGCAATAGAGGATCTTGGTGGACAGGACTAAACATGTTTTTTAAAACTTACAAAACAGCTGGATGAGAAGGGCAGAGGTGGAAACAGTTGAGTTTAGTGGCAGGCGTAGCAACAGCGTGAGGTGGCAGGTAGGTGAGTGGGAAGCAGCGCACATGCGATATAGAAGGACAATATGCACTCCTAGGGAGTGCTGGAGACAAAATATTAACACCCGGAGGTGGGGCTGTGGAACAGCAGAACTCATCTAATCAAAAGGATGATAAATAAGCTAGGTATGAGCATAGACATAAACACAAGAGAAAGAAAAGCCACTGAATAAGATGAAAGCAAATGCCATGGACAACAAAGCCAAAGGTGAGCAATAGGCTCATCCAAAACGGCGTATAGGTATTGTCCACAATAGGTCTTTGCCAACATATAGCTAAAAGCTCTTTGTGGTGAAAACTAACAAGAAAGGGTGATAAGAACTTTAAAGTGTTCAATAACTTTTTTCAAATGTTGAAACACCCAAAGAATATGATTGTAGTAAGAACAAATAACTGCACCCGATATGGTGTAGACCCAGCAAACATTTCGGTCAGTAAACCCCTCTTATCCGCTCATCAGGCAAAAGCCCGTGCACCTTAGACAAGTCGAGCAAGCCAGGCAACGCTTGTCCTCAAGCAATGCTTAGAACAAGGCTCCAGCAAGAACTAGCCCAGGTATGGGAAACAAAATACAAGCAAAACTGCTGTACCCTTTATCTAAAACCTCATGCATCTATGTAAACTGCTGGAACAAACTATAACTCCTGTAAATAAACAAGCTACAAAGTCTATGACCAGCTTCAACCACTTCTTCACAGAACCCTACAACCCCAAATCAAAAAACACAGCTCAGTTAATTTACACCATGATCCATTATAAATGTCTTAAGCACCAATGAAAGTAAGCAATCAAGGGGCACAATCAACCACAAATACGTGATAAATGGGTCGATCTTTATTTCAAAGCTGTAAGAGCAGCAGCGGTAAAAGCAAGTTGGAAGAATAAAGGAGCCACCAAGGAAAGAATAGCCTACATCACACCAGAAATCTGCACTATACAGCAAAAAAAAGATGGGCATCAATCAAAATGAAATGGTGCATTAACCCACCATCCATTGGTTGGGTCAGTATTCTTCTGTTAGTCCTCTCTTTTTAGGTCTTGCCTAGCGACCTAGCCCATGTGCTGCTCGCCTTGGCAAGATCTATTGTTGTGGGTTTTGGTCCGAAGGGGGACAGGAGATGTGTTCTTGCCCGGACAGTCGATGTGCACGCGCACGGCGTCTTGCGCGCTCCCACTGCGCTTTCACTTTCGTGCGCTCAAACAATTCCCCCGCTGCACTTGTGACACACTAGTGACCATATTAACGTGATGGCTTTGTTCCTTTAGGACTGACATTCCTAGAGTGACATCGAAAGAAACTGCCGATCTATTTATTCATTTTTTTTAAAAACTCGCACTGCTACGTTCTCTCCGTGACTCGCGTTCTGCTACGTTCTCTCCATGACTCTCGTGATTTGAATTCTTGTAATACCGATATGTTCCACTCAATTCATGTAGCTCTTTCAAGTGTAAATAGGAACATAGAAACAGCAATAACTTTCTAAATAAAAACTATAAATAGACGCCCTTTGTATGTAGTACTGTTTCAGCCGGTCCAGGTTTCTACGCAGACAGCTCTTTGCATACTAGGATATACAATTCATGTATTCATTTTTTAATGTGAAACTACCCGACCCAGAATGCATTCCTTGTTACAAAGCCAGGAGTAAGTAAACCTAACATCTCGCACTTGAAATGAGGCCACTAAACTATAATGGAGTCTGCCACAAATACAGACATGGCGTCTCTATCTAACATTATATTTTATTCGCATTGGCATCTGACATTTAGTATTCGATTTTCAAGGCTCAATATTACATGAGAAGCTCATTACTTTTTTATCCCAGAGAAGGATGCACATGAAAGTGGTTGTGCAAGCTCTAACTAGCCTGCTGTGAGCCGACAGGCTGGGAAAAAACTGGAAGCATTTACTGTACAGGTAAGCCAGTGCCTGCGCTAGGTTTCGGCGTGACGTCACCGCAGGCCAGTCACCTGACCCAGGAGTATGACACAATGTCTCAGTATGGGCGGAGCCAACGGGAGAGGAAGCTACTTGATGCGCGGGAACAGGTAAGAGACCCAAATGCACAGACTGTGCCCCCCGCACATGCAAAATACAACACCCTTTGTTTAATGTTTACCGCATACTCACAGAGGGACACTTACACTGTCCGCTCGGAGCACTGTTAGAGCTGTCGTCTCTCCCCCCTACCCTCCAGGGGATCTGGTCTTAAAGGGCAGCTCTTTGGGGAAGGTTTCTCTCCGAGTAGGGAAACAAGCATTTGCAATGCAATAGGTCTCGCATTTACACACGTTTAAGTTATTGGCATTGTAAATTACACTGCCTTTTATTTATGTTTTAAAAACAAAAACAATGGGTTTGCAACTCATGTACCTATTCTCCAGCACCTATTTGGCCGTCACATACACAGCTATTCTTATGACATTCTTTTCCTCGTATCCCCGTTTATGTCTCCTTCCCTCCCCCTCCTCCTCCCTCTTAAGATCCTTTGATTCAAACTGATGTAACTATGTAACCCGTAACTCGCTGATTCAACTGATGTAAATTACAAATCTGTTTGTACCTACCGCAGAGACCAAGCAACATTGGCCGATGCCCGGTGGAGCTGTCCTATGCAGCTATAGAGGACTCTGGCCCCTTGGCCGTCACCTTCCCAGCCGATCATCTGACATTGTTTTCCTCTTCTCCCCGTTCGTGTCTCCTTCACTCCCCCTCCCTCTGTGATTCTTTGATTCAAACGGTTTTAACTATGTAACCTGTAACTCGCGGATTCAACTGATATAACTATGTATCCTGTAACTTGCTGATCCTCATGTAAAGCGCTCTGATACCTCCGGGTCTCCAGCGCTATATGAAACTTTGCAAATAAACAAATAAATAAATAGCTTGGTTCCAGTGACACAGTGTGCACAATCTACTTTGTAGAGTCTATCTTGAAGCGCGACATTTGCATGACGTGGAATATATTTGTGGAGGTCATTAAAAGAGCAGTGAGTACCGCCAGTACAGTCAGCCTCTATAAACAGATATATAGACATTTAGTAACAGTAGCCATATTTCAATGTCTCCTAAAAAGGTCAAAAGTGTAGAGCACAAGGGGTTGGAAGCTCTCCCTGTTAGAGCCGAGTATGCCATCTAGCTAGCAGTTTCAGGAAAGTAATTGAACTAAAGTGTTGTATCTTTACCTTTAAATCCAGCATTCCTTGTTAGGAATGTTACATGACATCAGCAAGAATGTCATGGGTCAAGCTGATGCTAGTTGAAGCCACCACTTTGCAGTTGCCACAAGCCTCTCCGGTGGGTGTAAATAAAGCTGATACAATTCAAGAAAACAAATCCATCATTTTATTACTGGCGACAAGGGACTGACGCCCTCCGGAAAAGAAAGAACTTTATTTAAGAAATTTGTTTTTGAACTGCTCCGTGAAATAAAATGTTAGTCAAAGATTTTGAAGCAGCGAGAAATTGTATGGAAATCGTTTGGCTGAAAAGATATCTGGATGACAAATTAAGCTTTTGGAAACAGATAACGATAAAGAGCGCTTTTGTTATTTACATTTGTTTTACATGAAAGATGCACGTGGCATGCTTACTGCGTGATTTGGAAAATCCACGTAGACGATCCTGAACTGTGCGGCATCATTTAAAACTACGATGGAGCGTGTGTGAAGGCTGAATAAAAGCGCAAGCAGAGGCGTTTTATTAGCGCGTGGTGTTGAATCTCCATGGCGCGAGCAGACACCAGCGCGAAGCGTAGGATCTCCACAGTGTGAGCACAAGCATTATCAAGCGCGAGGGACGCTGCAGAACACCACGTGAGTCATAACGGAAAGACGTGTGTGTTTAAAGTAAAAAAAAAGGAAACATGTAAAGATGAAAGCAGGAAATTGTAGATTTATAAATATAAGTCTTTTATTGAAGATAAGGCACAGGAAACTCCAGCTCCTCTATCCACCCGCTTCACTCTGCCAGTACACAGGCTTTCTAATCATCACATTCTAAGTACCTAGCAACACATGTACATTCTAATAAAGACATCTCTACACAACCGAGGACAGAAAATACAGCAAAGCAGTGAAAGGGAGCAGGCGCATTTCAGTTTTCGATGAACATAGTGGAAACACTATTTATATTAAGAAGAGGATTGGCAGTGTATGTTTGGGAAGGAGAATTAAGCGATTACATGCACAATATATTGATTTTGTGACTGAGGTGTTAGTGGCACGTTTACAAAAAAAAAGAAGTCAGAATAAATTAACCAAGAAACTTGTTTGAATTAAAGAAGTAACAACAAGCTATTTAGAAGGAATTATAAGGTGATATTGGTAGAGCAGCCCTTTTCATGGAACAAAAAAGCAGGAGATTTAAAAAATAAGTTAATTTATTTTAACTTATTATGTTAGTTTTACTAATTTAATTGTTTTCTTTGTTGTTTACCCCCTTTTGTAAATCGTTTTTGGCCACTATAGGTGTGGCAGGGTATACTCAGACATGAGTCCCTTTCTCACTGCTCCATCAGGATTCAAGCAAGCCGGGCCGAAGAAGGCTGAAATGCCAGAAACCGGTCCCCGGTAGCTTGTCTCCTTTCTGGTGAAGAATTGGCTTGGTAGTTTAGTCTGCCCTGTTCCCATGATGCACTGGGCCAGGGACAGACTGATTTGCATATAGCCAGGTTCTGAGCTGGGATGGGGCAGTGAGATAAATAACGGTGATGGATCAAGCCCTGATCTTTGGACTGGGTAAGAGTGGTCTGTTTAACTCAGACACTCTGTTCATCACCACCCCCTTTTGTAAATCGTTTTTGGCCACTATAGGTGTGGCAGGGTATACTCAGACATGAGTCCCTTTCTCACTGCTCCATCAGGATTCAAGCAAGCCGGGCCGAAGAAGCCTGAAATGCCAGAAACCGGTCCCCGGTAGCTTGTCTCCTTTCTGGTGAAGAATTGGCTTGGTAGTTTAGTCTGCCCTGTTCCCATGATGCACTGGGCCAGGGACAGACTGATTTGCATATAGCCAGGTTCTGAGCTGGGATGGGGCAGTGAGATAAATAACGGGGATGGATCAAGCCCTGATCTTTGGACTGGGTAAGAGTGGTCTGTTTAACTCAGACACTCTGTTCATCACCACCCCCTTTTGTAAATCGTTTTTGGCCACTATAGGTGTGGCAGGGTATACTCAGACATGAGTCCCTTTCTCACTGCTCCATCAGGATTCAAGCAAGCCGGGCCGAAGAAGGCTGAAATGCCAGAAACCGGTCCCCGGTAGCTTGTCTCCTTTCTGGTGAAGAATTGGCTTGGTAGTTTAGTCTGCCCTGTTCCCATGATGCACTGGGCCAGGGACAGACTGATTTGCATATAGCCAGGTTCTGAGCTGGGATGGGGCAGTGAGATAAATAACGGTGATGGATCAAGCCCTGATCTTTGGACTGGGTAAGAGTGGTCTGTTTAACTCAGACACTCTGTTCATCACCACCCCCTTTTGTAAATCGTTTTTGGCCACTATAGGTGTGGCAGGGTATACTCAGACATGAGTCCCTTTCTCACTGCTCCATCAGGATTCAAGCAAGCCGGGCCGAAGAAGGCTGAAATGCCAGAAACCGGTCCCCGGTAGCTTGTCTCCTTTCTGGTGAAGAATTGGCTTGGTAGTTTAGTCTGCCCTGTTCCCATGATGCACTGGGCCAGGGACAGACTGATTTGCATATAGCCAGGTTCTGAGCTGGGATGGGGCAGTGAGATAAATAACGGTGATGGATCAAGCCCTGATCTTTGGACTGGGTAAGAGTGGTCTGTTTAACTCAGACACTCTGTTCATCACCACCCCCTTTTGTAAATCGTTTTTGGCCACTATAGGTGTGGCAGGGTATACTCAGACATGAGTCCCTTTCTCACTGCTCCATCAGGATTCAAGCAAGCCGGGCCGAAGAAGGCTGAAATGCCAGAAACCGGTCCCCGGTAGCTTGTCTCCTTTCTGGTGAAGAATTGGCTTGGTAGTTTAGTCTGCCCTGTTCCCATGATGCACTGGGCCAGGGACAGACTGATTTGCATATAGCCAGGTTCTGAGCTGGGATGGGGCAGTGAGATAAATAACGGTGATGGATCAAGCCCTGATCTTTGGACTGGGTAAGAGTGGTCTGTTTAACTCAGACACTCTGTTCATCACCACCCCCTTTTGTAAATCTTCTTTGTTGTTTACAGCAAAGTAATGTTTGAGTTAGCTTGTTATTTTTCCATACTTATTTTGAATTGTTATTTTAGGTTACTGTTTTGATCTATTTTGTTAGCTTGTTGAGTTTTTCTTGACTTACAGGATGTCAATGGCAGGTGGAATGAATCAACCCCCTCAATTTTTAAGCGAACAAGGTGAACCAGTTTTGCCATGGAAAAAGTGGAAACCAATTTTTGATTCTTATTTAGTTACAATTGGCAGGGAAAAGTTCTCTGCTGCCAGAAAGCAAGGTGTTTTGCTATGTAACCTTGGCATTGAAGGAAGGAATACTTACGACAGCCTAGCTCCTATACCCATAGGCAGAGGGGCAGGAGAACCCAACAATGTATATGAGATGAGTGTTCTTCTTTTACACAGACATTTTGGAGCATGTATAAATGTAGTTACGGAAAGGAACACATTTTTCATGCGTGTCCAAGCAAAGGGTGAGAGAGTAGGCAATTATGTGAATTTGAACAGCTGAATGACTTTCTCATTCGTGATCAACTTGTCCATTGTACAAATGATCAAACAATTCAGGAAAAGTTGTTATCAAAAAATCTGAATTTAAAAGAAGCCATAACCATACCTGAGAGTGTTGAACATACTTCTCATTGGGTCAAAGAAATACGTAAAGGCCCAGGTCAGACTGACCCTGTTTCAAATATAAACAATGAAAACCAAGACAGACCGAAACCTAATTTCAATTTTAATAGGGATGGAAAGTTTAGATGTCCTAGGAGTGGAAGTCAAAATCACTGGCCTAGCTTTCCGAATTGTTTTACAAAGAGTACTAATTGCAGGGACTGTGGGTAAAAAGGTCACTATGCCCGAATGTGCAGGAACAACAAGGTGAATTTTGTGGATGATGAAGAAGAATTTGTTCAACAGGCAGTTCATTGCATCACTGACAATCCACTTGAGCCTGTGAATGGCGTGAAGTCTATAGACTCTGATACTGTGACCATGACGGAATGTGACATATACATAGGAGATGAGATCGTTCCTGTTTTAGCTGACTCAGGTTCTCTGTATACTTCGATTAGCGACAAGTTTTGGTTCTCAACTTTTGGGTCTGACAAAATAAAACTTTAAGCACCTGACATAAATCTGGTTGGGTATAGAGGTAAAAGGATTGATTTGATTAGTTATTCTGTTCAGACCATTTTGTTCGAAGATAGGGAAACAGTGGGCAAAATGTATGTTGCTAAGGGTGGGGATAATCTTCTAGGTTGGCGTCACCAAAGGGACTTTGGGATTTTTTTTAATCCGAATGCACCTGAGCAGGTTATGCTAATTTCTCTACAGGGTGATGTTCAGGACATTGTTGAAAAATTCCCTGGAGTTTTCACTGACAAACTTGGTCTCCTGAATGGTTTCAAACATAAAATAATTTTAAAGGACAATGCAAAACCTGTTGTGCACAAAGTAAGGAAAGTACCAAATCTCATGTTGTAACCACTTCAGGAGGAAATTGACAGACTATTGAAACTAGAAGTAATTGAAGAAATAGAGTCTTCAGAGTGGCCGGCACCCATTGTTCTGGCACCTAAGGACAAAGGAACTAAAATTAGGATGTGTGTGGACTTAAGAATTTTGAACAGCTCAATTTGGGTTGATAGACAACCCATGCCAAATATTAATGAGACCCTGTCAAAGTTAGGTGGAGCAAGTATGTTTAGTTTTAAGTATTTTTCGGCAGCGTACCACCAAATTATGCTTCATGAAGATTCAAGACACTTAACTTCTTTTGAAACCCCTGTAGGAGCTTACAGATTCATTAGAATGCCTTTTAGTCTGGCAAGTGCAGCTGCTTGCTTTCAAAGAGTTATGAAAATTGTTTTGTCAAGGCATTGATTCTGTATTATTTTTTCAAGATGACATTCTGGTACATGGACATGACAAGGGTAAGCATGATGAAGTTTTATTCAATGTTTTGTCAAGACTGGAGAAACATGGGCTTACTTTGAAACGTGAGAAGTGCAAATTCAGGGTGAACTCAGTATCTTATCTTGGGCATTCCATTTCTAGATAGGGAATCAGTCCTAAAATTGATCTGGTGGAGGCCATATTACAAGCTCCACCTCCCTCAAACAAAGATCAAGTGAAATCATTTATTGGTTTGTCCGAGTACTATTCTAACTTTGTTTACAATTTCGCAAGTGTTATGCAACCCATTAGGTTACTCTTGAAGAAGGGCACTGTTTTTAATTGGAATGAAGAATGTGTTAATGCTTTTAATGCAGTGAAATCAGAGATTGCAAAAATGCCAACTTTAGGGCATTTTGATGTACACAAGAAGACGTTTTTGACCACTGATGCAAGTGTTCGTGGGATTGGGGTTGTTTTTTCCCAAATTGTTGATGGCATTGAAAAAGTAATTGGTTTTGCCTCTCGATCGCTGAAAGGTGCTGAAGAACATTATTCAGTGATCGAACGTGACGCTCTGGCTTGTTCATGGGCCAGCGATCATTTTAGATTTTACTTGTGGGGTTTACCATTTCTAGTTAGGTCAGATCACAAACCCCTTGTGCAAATGTTTTCTTGTAGGAATGTTGAGTGCACTACTCCGAGAATTAAGAGATGGATTGAGGGACTTTTGGAATATAATTTCTGTGTGGAATATTTGCCTGGTTTTAAGAGTATTCCATCTGATTTTCTTTCAAGATTGCCCTTGCAAAAATATGTGGTAAATGATTCAGAATGTCAAAATGTTTCTTGGGTGAAAGAATCAGCACTAAATGAAGTTGAATGGAAAACTTGTTTTGTAAGTGACAAAGCCAGAGCACCAGTTATGGATTTCACTGTCAATGGTTGGCCTCTTTTGAAAGATGTTCCAGATTGTGCTAAAGGTTATTGGAATGTCAGGGAAGAGTTAAACATTGTGCAGGGTGAACTTTTTCGTGGGGACAGATTAATACCCCCATTGATGATGCGAGAAAAAATAATAAACCTTGCACATGAAGGACACCTTGGGCAAAGACTCACAAAGGCAAGGGTCAGAGAATCTTACTGGTGGCCTGAGGTGGACCGCCAAGTTGAGGAAATTGTAAGAGATTGCACTATTTGTGCTGGAAATGATAAGTCAAGGAAGGTGAGGACCACTCCTCTTTCTCCTGTTGCTATACCTGAGCATCCCTGGTCTAAACTGGCAGTGGATAATTTGGCTCCTTCAGAGAGATTTGTCGTTGTTCTGGTGAATTATACATCAAAATGCTTATCTGCCTTTTGCAAGAGTTCAGTTATAACAAAAAACATTATTGAATTTCTAAAGGATGCTTTCACTTGTATAGGGATTCCTGATATCCTTGTTTCAGATAATGGGGTGCAATTCACCTCACAAGAGATGTCAGATTTTTTGAAAGATTTATCCATCACCCATCAAAAAACAGCTCATTATGCTCCCCAGGCAAACGGTTTAGTTGAGAGCATGAATAGATTGTTTGGGCTTCTGCACAAACCGCCTTAGAGTTGAGAGTTCCACTCAAGCCTATTCCCAGGGAAAAGCTATGGGCACATAGGAACACACCCAACAGTGTGACTGGTTGTTCCCCATTTAAAAAATTGAAGGGTAGAGCGGCTGGTTCAAAATTGAATCCTTTATGGTTAAGTGTAAAGGACAGAGGTTGTGGTGTCAATAATTGGAGAGTGAGAAAATATCAAAATAATTACAAGCAGAGGTTTGACATCACAATTGGAGCAAAGAAAATCTTATGGAAAGTGGGTGATCTTGTTTTTATTAAAAAAGCAGCGTGGTCACCAAAAGGTGAATCTAAATATTTTGGACCAAGACGTATTGTACAAGTTATGAATAATGTTGTCATGCTTGCTGGCAGTGATGTTTGGAGTATGTCTTGTTTATCTAGCATTTAGCATTCCCTGTTAGGAATGTTACATGACATCAGCAAGAATGTTATGGGTCAAGCTGATGCCAGTTTAAGCCACCACTTTTCTGTTGCCACAAGCCTCTCCGGTGGGTGTGAATAAAGCTGATACAATTCAAGATAACGAATCCATTGTTTTATTATAAAGTCTTATGGGGCCTGACTTCATCTATTAACTCATAATATTGTCTTGGCATCTGGAAGAATGGGGAATCATAAATGGAGATATTTTCTCTCAGAATACCACAACATCTGTGCGTCCAGGAGGCCTAGTGGAATGTGGATATTGCATTTGAGGGCTACTTGTGTTTTTCCTCTGGTCATGCAGTACCAGCTAAAAGAGAGCACTCACAAAGGAAATATTAATTAAAAGTAGAAAGATCTTGCTCATTTCTGTGCTTCTCTCCTTCATCTTTAGTCCTTGCACACTTTCATCATAATCATCATCAACTTTATTTTCGATCACAAGGTGCCATACAATAAAAAAAACAGAACGAGCAATGAACAAGCAATGCAAGAGACGATTTACAAAGTCTAATATACAAAAATGCATAATAAAAAACATTTTCATAAAACGGCCAAAAGTTTGCTATACAGAGATTAAAAACTATTTAAAACGTTTGTTCCATAGTGCATGCCAAAATGTGGCCAAACCAAAGACAACCACCCTGCGAGTGTCGGTAGCTAAGATTCTCATAACCTCTAGGTAATGACCAGGCCCAATCAGTTTACACAACTGCAATCTATACTGGGGGCAAACAAAAAAATAAGTGGACTATTGATTCTGGGCATGTCTCACATGCAGGACACTAATCATCTGATCATCTGTGGTGGCCTTGTTACTCCACTTTTTACAAAACAGTGTGATGGGTAGGGTTTTGAATAACCCTGGGTGAAGGACTTCGCTACGCCCATGAAGTGGGGGTAGTGTTGCCTACTTCGCCCTTTGCAAAGTAGGCGAAGCAGGCAACACTACGCCCACTCCTTGGGCGTAGCGAAGTTGCCCGCCACCCGCCTCCCTCCCGCCCTCCCGAACATACCTAATTTAATGAAATGGGCACATAAACATAAATAAAAGACACTTACCTTGTCCGCGGCGTCCCGGAGCTTCCTCTGCTCGTTCACGCCACCGTCTGCTAACCAATGCGCATGCACGGGCGGCCGCGCATGCGCAATACTCGCGAGAAATGCACATTGGTTAGCAGACGGTGGCGTGAACGAGCAGAGGGAGCCCCGGGACGCCGCGGACAAGGTAAGTTTTTTTATTTATTTTTATATGCCCATTTCATTAAATTAGGTATGTAGGGGAGGGGGGCTACGCGAAGTGCGCAGGTGGGCGTAGTTTCTCGCCCACTTTGCGTAGCTTCGCGTAGCCCCACTACGCACACTACGCCCAGGGTTAGTTTTGAAGCGAAATTGGATAAACACATTACGTGCCAGTGGTGGTTTCCTAGTAAAATGGGGTGAATTTTAAAATTGATAAAATCTCGGCTCAGGATGCCCACTGGATTGGCCATCTCCTTCACCATAATAGTGTCCCAGTATATCTCTTGAACCCTACATTTGGGATAAAACACAATCTTTCAGGAGTGTACTAATATTCCTCCATCCCAAGGCTCTTCAGTAGAGTCTTCAGAGAACTGAACCACGGGATAGAGTTAAACTGAGGTTGCTTCAGGAGATCCATTGCCTCTGCTCTATATGGAGTGAACTTATTTACCGACCATGTTCGGTGCCAAAACATTAGCTGCTTATAGCCCAACTTGTGCGATAGCAATTTTAGACCCAGATCCAGGAACATGGGAACCAAGAGGGTGCTAGAGGGAAGGTTTAATATTGAAAGAGGTAACCGATTCTCTAAAACAGTGAGTGAGTGAGTTTGTATTTCCAATATCTCACAATTTGGCACCATAGAGGGCTCCCCCTAGTATTTTGGTGTGAATTTTTCTTAAGTTGGCCACTTATTGTACTAGTGATATTTGGGCCTTTTCTCTATATAGGACCCAGTTTAGCTTTGAGGTTAGGTGGGTGCCTAGATAGTCAAAGGCATGGACTTGCTCTAGAGGACTAATTCCTACATACATTCGCTTTTATGGAGGCTTTAAATTACCCTTTGAGAAGGTCACATATTTTGTTTTTGTCTTGTTTAGTACCAATCCATACTCATTGCAGAATTCCATAAATGTATTCAACAGTTGTTGCAGACCATGGGGGGGATTTAGAGATTAGTAGGGTGTCATCCGCGAAGAGTAGAGTTGGTGCTCTTCTCTTCCACATCTTTGGTGCATCGCATCCATCCCTATCAAAGTAATCAATCACCCCATTTATAAAAAGAGAAAACAGTGTGGGGGGTAGGATAAACCGTTGTTGCACTCCACATTCGACACGAAATTGCTCAGTGAGTTGATTATTATCCCCACCTCACTTGTGCTGTATTTGAAGAGTGTGGCCAAATTAACATTTCTAGGAGGTTATAAGGTATACCCATCTATGCCAGCACCCTCCACAACTTGGCTCTCAGTACTAGGTCGAATGCGGTCCATAGGTCCATAAAAGCAACATATAGTTTTCCCGCTTTAATGCTGACCTCCCTCCAGTAGATACACAAGAAGCAGAAAACCTGATCCGATGTGCTAATATTAGCACGAAAGCCTGGTTGAAAGTCGCTCAGTATGTAGTGCTCTGAAATCCAAACCTGTACTCAACGGAACACCTGCTTGCAGAACTTTTTCTGAAATTAGTTGATTAGGCTTATAGGCCTATACTGGCTCTATCGCCCTTCTTAAAAATGGGAGTTATCTCCGCTATATTCCATGATGAGGGAATATTCATGCCTGCTGTAATGACATTTGTGATCATATTAATGTAAGAGGCCCAGAGAGTTATATCCTCTTTATGCAAATCATTTGGGATTCGATCAGATGCTGGAACAGATTGCCAACCGAGTTTATTCCATGGAGAACACCAAGACCTCCATAGCATCTTTCTGGTTTACTCCCCTCTTTTGGAGTAAAGCCTCCATCTCAACACTACCTAGTGCATAGAGCCCCCCAAAATGGGTCACCCATTCCTCTGACTGAACTTTAAACTCCAGTTTCAGCTTCCTACCATGTAGCCAATGAACTGCTTGTTTCCAAAAGGTTTTAGAATCCTTAATTGATGATGCCTTTTGGAGGGAGGACCAGAGTTAGCCTTCCCATCTCTTCTTAGCTTGCTCTAGAACAATCCTGTAGCTTTTCCTACATGCCACCAGATCAAGGTGAATGTTGGATTTTGCTGCTCATACAAGGTCGGACTTGGCTATTCTACATTTCTGGTTATACCAGGGTACATGGGGTTCTTGTTTAGTCTGGATCTGATTATACTCCTGCTTCTTCTTACAACAGGGTTTGGCCAATAGATCCCTAGTGTCATTAAATGTGGTTTCATGCCTAAGGGGCAGCTTCTCGATTATCTGGTTCGTAGGGAGTTTTGATATCTCTATCAGATTTTGGCATACTATGCATTTTGCTAATTCCAGAGCCTCAGGATGTTCCTCCGCCCATTCCCATCTAATCGTTCTCATATTATTCGTAATGGACAGTTCTCCCAAGTCCTTCTTTCCCCGGCTATCCAATCCAATAGTGTTATCCCCCAAATTTGCTAGGGACAGGATCAGGCCATTATGGTCTCCATCTGAGTGATTGACCACTGTCATAGCATGAACTAGTGGCCAGAGGCTAAGTGCAACCAGACAATAGTCAATCCTGCTGGCATAGCCAGGTCTATTAACGTTTAGCTCCCCTTTTCTGTCTGATTTTGTTCTCCCATTTGTGGCTCTTAGGTCATGTTGCAATGAGAGGGCCAACACCTGACAACCTCTATTTGTCCACCTAACTGCGGGGAGTTCCAGCTGTGGGACCTGCCAGACACTATCCCACTCCTCGGTCAGATCTCTTGGGACCATGGCTAAGGGTTCAACGGTACAGTTCATGTCCCCGGCTATCAGGATTTGGGCACTATCAGAAGTTTCAGATAGTACCTGATTTAGGATTTTGATGGTGTTTGTATCTTCAGAGCCCCATACAACTCTGTTGTATATTTTATAGATCCTTATTTTCGAATCACTACGAGTTTTCAGATCTATAGCTAGTAAATCAGAACAATCTTTATGGACCGTATTTATTTTTAAACCAAGAGCGTTTCTAACCCAAATAGCCAGACCTCCTGATAGCCTCCTTTTCTCTTTTCTAGTAGCATTTGTGCCATAGGATAACATCCCGCTCTTATAGGGGGTATACAGACTCCATGTTTCTTGAAAGAGTATTGCATTGTATGTGTCCACAAAAAGGCCCCAATTAGGATCTGCCAAAAGTTTTGAGATCTTTGGCACATTGTAGACCAAATTCTTAATTGGCTTGGGTGGGGATTTGTAGGGGTGTGGTTGGTGTTACTCTTGACAGATACTTCCCCAACCTCAGTATTGGGGAAACCACTAACCCCCTCCCCTCCTACATCCACATTCAAAAGCACACCCCTAACCTCGGTGGTGGCAGGCCTCCTCAGCCCTACAGGAACTTGTAATACACACCCCTCCTGATTTTGGCAAGGGGGGTTACACACTCATCTGGGGACAGCAATCCTCCTCTCTGCAGTCATACCTGTGCTCTTTGGCCATCTGTTTTGGCTCAGACCCTCTACTTGTGGTGGACCCTGGGATCCTCAGTTTCTCATTATAAATTCCTGCCGGTGGTCTATATCTAATTGTAATAGAGGTGTTAACCATAGGAATAGTACGGGAATCAATTTAAATTAGACCATCAACAAGGGCCAAACAAAAAAACAAGACTATAACCGTATCCCTTACTGAGCCCGGAACTGGTACTCATTTGACATTTTGAATGTCATATCTTTTAATTGAGTAGCAGTGCCGCGTTACCCTGAATCAGTGGGTAACCTTGTTTTTAAGGGAGTCTCTATCTTCATATCAACCCCTTGGCAGTCTGGGTACTTCAGTGTGATATATTATATGATTGTTTTCCTGCTGGTGGGATCTCATATACATTCCGTCCACTATTTTACCCTTCCCTAGTGTCCCCCAGATCAAACATAGTAGGTCGCCTTTCTATTGATGGGGATGTACTTTCCACCACCAACTCTTCCTCCCTCTTTCCCCGGGGTATTTGTAGGGAGGCCGATTGCCTTGTAGAATGCACATTTCTTGCAGAGCCATTTTCATGGCCGGCAGGGCGATTTGGGATAGGTCTGGGGGGAAGTCATAGTGGGTCACAATAGGGCCGGGGTATGTACGGCTACTTGTATTAGCCCCTGTAGGCCCAGAGCCTGCAGAGGCTTGGCTCTTGCAATCTTTAGGCAAAAATTCAGGGTTGGCCTCAAGGGCGTGGGGCTTATCAATGTTGCCCCTTCCTACTAGATCTTTAACCTCCTTCCTTAGAGATGCTACTTCCTCTCTCAAGGCTTAATTTGTGGTTTTTAGCGTCTGAAGTAGTCCACCCAACGTACTACTCCCAACACCTTTATTAGCCATCCCACCCACCATTTTACTGTTGGCTCTGGCTGAAAGGACCTCAAATCTGTTATGGCATTCTTTTTGGGGTGCAACCACCTCCTCGTTGGAATCCAACAGGATACTAGAGAGTAGCAATGTTTTTTTCTGGGGCTCTGAGTCAGACAAACTACTTCTAGGCCTTTTCCCTTTTTGTGATTTCTTAAACATTGCGGGATTTTTGTGGCCCGGATTTTAGCTGGAGAAGAGACAGGGAGGGGTTTCTGCATGGTCCCACTGTTAGTATCAAAGCAAGTGGGATTACCTGATGTGACGAGAGCAAGGGGAGTTTCTGAACTAGCTATCTCATGGCATTCGGTAAAGAAGCCTCAATCCTGTCTGTTGACTCGTGGCTTACAGCACCAGTGCCCCTCTTTTTAGGGCAGGGCGCACCCTGGACTTTACCTTGGCCCTCCCTTTTGCCCATAGCCCTTTCGAACCCTGGGGGGAAACTCTTAGTACAACAAAAGCATAGAAAAACCTCAAATATATGCCCACCCCACTCCACTCAAAGTTAACAGTCACAATCTCCCCTGAGAAGCTTGTGCCCTTCGCCGGTTCACCTAAAGTTCTGTTTAGGGTAATTACCAATACGTTCAGTAGGGGCAAAAAATTAAAACAATATTTTAAAAAAACAATCAGCTAGCTGTAGAATCTGTGGAATTGTGACAGTACCTTATTGTCAGTAGGTGCTTCGTGCTGATAAACAAGGAGCTGAGGGGTGCATACCATCCAGATTTGCAAAAGACCAAGTGGTATGGCCCTGCCCTGCCTCTTCCTGGCTCTGATGGGCATGGATGGTCCAGCCCTTGGCCCGGGCATTGCCCCGGCGCGTCTGCACGCTGCCTGTGCTGTGGGAGCCCTGATCTGTATTTAAGCGCCTTCTGGTGCGGAACAACGTTAGCGGCGGCCGCAGGGCATGATGGGCGATGCAGTCCCATTCTAGCAGGCTGGCTGTAATGGGCTCCCGCGCTGTGGGAGCCCTGAGCTGTGTTTAAGCGGTGCCCGGCGTGGAACAACTTTAGCGGCAGCCGCAGGGCATGATGGGGGAAGCATTTCCCTTCTGGCAGGCTGGCAGGCTAGCAGGCTGGCAGGCTGGCTGTAACGGGCTCCCGCTCTGCGAGAGCTCTGAACTGTGTTTAAGCGCCTCCTGGTGTGGCTTAACGTTAGCGGCGGCCACAAGGCGTGATGTTGGATGCAGTCCCCTTCTGGCAGGCTAGCAGGCGGGTAGGCAGGCAGGCTGGCTGTAACTGGCTACCGCGCTGCAGGAGCTCTGAGCTGTGTTTAAGCGCCTCCTGGCTTGGAACAACGTATGGGGTGGCCGCAGGGCATGATGGGGGATGCAGTCCCCTTCTGGCAGGCTGGCAGGCTGGCAAGCTGGCTGTAACAGGCTCACTTTCACACTGTTTATCCTTTCTTTCATTCTTTCATTGTTTCTCCTTGATAACCTTTAGCATTCTTTCTTTCTTTCTTTCTTTCTCTCTTTCTTTCTTTCTTTCTTTCTTTCTTTCTTTCTTTCTTTCTTTCTTTCTATCTTTCTTTCCTTCTTATTCTCTTTACTCCCTCTATCCTGTCTCTCATCTTTTCTGTCTTTCATCATCTATTTCTTTCTTTCATCATTACTCCTTTGATCGTTTTTTAACCTGAATCTTTTGATTCTTTACATCATACTATCTTGTCTCTTTCTTCTATTTTTCATTTTATTTATCCTTCCTTTTTTTCGTTGTTTTAGCAATTATTCCAGCCTTTTGTTCATCCTTTCATCCTTCCCAATCACCACTTCTTTCTTTCACATAGACTCATTTGTTCTATTTGCCTCCCTTTCTTGTTTGTTTCTTTAAGCTTTCATTTGCTTTCTCTCTCTCTCTCTTAGTCATTTAATTTCACAACTTTGGTATACCACAGACCACCTGTCAGCTCAATAATTATTTTCGCTTGCAGTGTTATTTATAATCTTTTGTTTGAAGATATGTGTTTCTGATCAAAGCTTTATTGTGGCATAGAACTGCAACAGCCAGCCCAGCAGGCTCATAGGTAACACCTGCTGCAGATAATGGCGTGGGGCCTTCACAATGGACTTGTCCCCGTGTGCATGAAGGAAGATCACAATGTTTCCTTCTTTGCTGCTCGTATTCCACATGTGATCAAGAACGGCTGGCATTCTTTGATGCCCTACAGAAATAACCAGTTGTTCAAACATTTGGAGGTGATTGTGATTGTGATTGGGTTCTTATATAGCGCGCTACCACTCCAAGGAGTATCTTGGCGCTTCAACTCCTAGTTGTCAGATATATGCTGAGAGATCATGATGGTGAAAAATCAAACACAGAGAGGGTCATAGCAACGCTTTGTAACCTGATTCCGACAGAGGGTAGATCCAGGTTATTAAGGCTTTCCTGAAGCTGAGTTCAGTTGTACTTTGACGCAGGGACATGGGAAGGTTATTCCAGGCTTTCGACCCGATGACTGCAAGGGATTTCCCTCCCTTGGTCGTTAGCCTAAATCTGGGGACGTGAAGCAGATTAGTTGTGGATGACCTAAGGGTTCGTTTCGGCTGGTAGGGTTTAAAATACTTCCTCAGGTACAGCGGGCCTTGTTGGTGGTAGGCTCTGTAGGTGATGGTAAGTACCTTAAAAAGTGTGCACTTTTGCACCGGGAGCCAATGCAGTGCATCCAGTGCTGCCGATGCCGAGGACTTTCTGGGCAGTTTCAGGACAAGCCTGGTGGCTGCATGCTGGACCATTTGCAGTCTGTGCAGGGCCGATTTATTCAGCCCTGCGTACAGACTGTTACAATAGTCCAGTCTGGAAGTTATGAGCGCCATAGCCACTGTCCGCCTGGCGATCAGAGGGAGAAAGTCGAAGAATTTCCTAAGGCTTTTAATAGTTCTAAAACAGGCCCTTGCTACTTATTTGGCTTGTAGATTGAAAGACAAAGTGTTGTCGAACTTGATACCCAAGTTACGAACAGCATTAATTGTCTTGGGAGGGGCTTCCACCATTTCCGGCCACCAGTTCTGTGGTGAGAAACAGTTATTGAGGCCGAAAGGGACGATCTCCGTTTTTCCTGAATTACATTTTAAGTGATTTTGAGTCATCCACTCAAATTTTGCTGATAGACACTCTTTCAGCGTTTGTTCGGCATTAGTTTGGTTCTTATCGAGGGTCAGCACCAATTGGGTGTCATCAGCGTAGGCAATTGTACGGATGTTAAAGGTGGAAATAAGTTCCAACAGGGGTACCATATAAAGGTTGAATAGGGTTGGGCTCAAGCTTGAGCCCTGCGGCACCCCAGAGGTCAGGAACTTTTCCTCAGAATGAAAATTGCTTAGCATGAGAACCTGCCGCCTCTGCTCCAGATAGTTCTTAAGCCATTCGAACACGGTTCCTGCTATGCCAGCATTAGTCAGGCGATGTAAAAGGATAGCATGGGACACCGTGTCGAATGCTGCAGATAGATCTAATAGGATCAGGACAGCCATTTTGCCCTGATCCAAGGCAGCACGAATGGTTTCAGCTGATGATAGTAGAGCTGACTCTGTAGAATGGTGAGCCCTGAAACCAGCTTGACACGGATGTAATATATTATTACTTTCCATGTGTGCCATCAGCTGTTTATTGACAAGGGATTCAGTGATTTTACAGACTGTGGGGAGGAAGGAAATGGGGCGCAAGTTGGATAATGTCGAGGGGTCAGGTATTGATTTCTTCTGAAGCGGCCTTACAGCGGCCAGCTTCCACTGCGGAGGAATATCCCCTGATTGCAGGGACGCATTAATGATGGAATTAATGCAGGGGTTGACCTCCTGTATTATGGTTCTCAGAAGCGTGGGGGACAGGGATCAAACGGGAAACCAGATTTTGTGGCCAGTATCCTCTGATGAGATTCTTCCAAACTAATATGGCTAAAGGTTGTCCACCTTGGATGGACTGAATTTGTGCCGGAATTGGCCTCGGAGTCTTTTAAGTCTGGTTGAGGGAAATCTTTAGTCAGGGTGTCAATTTTTAGGGCAAAGTAGTTGGCGATGTCATTGCACAGGGTCTGGGACGGTGGTATTTCTCGTGATAAGGCTTTGGGTTTGGTGAAACTGTTGACTATTTTAAAGATGTCCTTATATTTATTTTTTGACGCCTCGATGCAGGAGGTAAAATAGGTTTTCTTTGTGTTTTTAATCATTGCATGATAAAGTCTCCTGGCGTTCTTATAGTCCTCTTTCGCTACACTCTCATATGTCCGGCGCCACTTACGTTCCAAGTATCTAACACTGACTAGATGCTCTTTAAGTGTGTTGGAGAACCAAGGGGCAGACAGTCTCTTTTTATTCATAGTGCCTTTAGTACCAGGGTTCCTGATCTTATTGCCAATAGTGGCCATCCATCCCTCAAACTTCTGACTGTCTTCTATAGTATCCCCTGATAAGGTGGGTTTGCTCTCTTTGGTCCAATCGCCAAGGTCAGGATGTTCCAAAATTTTTCCCCAGCAGGGGAGGTTTATCCCTTTCTTTACCGCCATCTTTGTGTTTCTTCTATTTCCCTTCAAGGGGATAGAAAATTCAATAAAACGATGGTCCGTCCAGATTTGGGGCTTCGGGGGTTTACCTAGTATCTCAGTTAAATTCGAACATATGCAATCAAGAGTGTGCCCTGCATTATGTGTAGCAGCGAGCATTTGAAGTTTTAGCCCTATAACCTGTAACGTTTCTTTAAAGCTCGAAGCATAGCAATCAGTGGAATCGTCAAGGTGGAGATTAAGATCTCCCAACAGGGTGAAATTAGCGTATCTGAGAGTCAGGTCGCCTAACACCCCCCCCATGTTTTCAAGAAACTGGGTAGGATGTCCAGGAGGGCGGTACACCAGTATCCCTGCAAAAGTAAAGGTGTCCTGCACTTGTATGCAGAAACTTAGGCTCTCAGCGCCTCTTATATCAGGCGGTTCTTTCATACCACATTTTATAGAATCCCTGTAGATAATAGCTAGGCCGCCCCCACGCTGTTCTGTGCGATCTTGCCTGCATATAGAGAAACCCGGGGGAAGGGCGTGAACTATGTCAGGGTTTGACCACTCGCGGAGCCAGGTTTCAGTGATGAAAAGGCAGTCTAAATCATTTTCCGTGATGAGCTCAACTATGTGTGAGGAGTTTTGCCAATTGATTGTGCGTTAATTAAGCCACTTCTTAGATTATTAGGGCTTTCTTCCTCAGTGGTAATGTGGAGAGGTTCTATTATATGCTTACATACATGGCAGCAGATAGGACCCACCCATTTATCTACATTAAAAGAGTGAGTGCATCTAGTATATGCATGATTATTGAGCGCTAAGATATCCTGTCTGGATAAATATGTCACCTGGGTGTCCTGGCTGGCCCCTAGCCCGTTCTCCGGACCGTCCTCGGCGCGGACGAGCGCAGACGGGCTAGACTCAGGCTCGACTCCGGCGCGATGAGGGCGCACCCGCTGTTTGCATTCGCTGCGCGAAGCGGCGGCCATCTCCTTTTGTAGTCCCTTCTGGCGCAATCTTGATAATGTAATGTTGGCTGTACAGTACCAGTAGAGAATCTTGTCATTTTATTCCATGTATGATGAGACAATGTTCATCTGGGATTGATGGTGTAGGAAAATGTCTCTTTTAGTATGGTCACTCCAAGTATCTCTGTATTGACGCTGCTGATTTGTTTTACTCTGCCCGCTGGGACATTACTAACCAGGTGCCCGTATATGCTCTACACCTGAAAACATGTTGTTAAAATTGGCTACACAACTGTTTGAAATATTTAACTTACCCATAAATAAGTCTCCAATATATAGCAATAACTTGTTGCCAGGGCCTGTAAGGTAAATGTCACTTGTGGACAGAGGCACATCTTCTGTCACCTCTTAAGTGACAATGCAAAGCATGTCACCAGGTCTGCCCCTGCAGCCTGGTTAGGCTGTTTTAAAACTGCCAATTTAAATTGGCGAAAGAAACTTTTGCCAGACTTCAACATTTATTTTTGTTACTTATAACTCCTCGCTCTAAAGCAGGGCCTACATGCCCGTAGGACAGTGTGCATGGAACTTAACAAGTAGTGCATGTGTACTTATGGTTTATCTGTGCTCAGAGTAAAGAAGACAAAGCAGTTTTTCACTGTGCTGAGGCTGGCTTCCAACAGGAAAACACTGGGTTACATCATAACAGATTGTAATGCTTAACTTCAGTTTGGAAACAGCTAGAAAAATGGTTCAAGCACTTATTTTAAGGGTAGTTTAAAATGCAGCTTAATGGTCAACTTGGACTTTAGAATACTATTTTGCACATTACACTTTTAGAAAGTTGTCATTTTCCTGCTTGAGCCAAATGTGCCTTCCTGCCATTGTTCAGTGTCACCTGACTGTTGATGGCTCCCCTGTGGTGACATGAGCATTCTTCCAGGCAAAAGGCTTGGGTGTGGGGAGATATTCTTCACCCTTGGGTGATGACCATCTTGGCTGTGTCCAGGAACTTAATTAACTTCAAAGGGTGCCTACCATGTCACAGGCAAATATAGCTCTCACATGATCCTGCCCCCTCTTTTTTCTGGCTAGGCAGCAAGGTAGAAATCTCACATGAGAGGGTCTGCACCCAGAATTGATTTTGAGTGACCACAAGGGACGGTTTACTCATTATCATAGCCGCGCCTCTGGGTAGGCCCTGGGAGCTCTGCATAGGGGAAGAAAGGGTCTGCAATGCCTATTTTAGGTAGTGTGGGGCACTGTGGAATATTTTATAGTAAGGTACACAGAAAGTGCTGGAGAAGTCGGTAAGGTCTCCCTTAGCAATTGTTATCCTATTGGTGAGGGTGTGGCCAGGAGTCTACCCCACCCATAGGCTGGTACAGGGAATAAATATGGTAGTACCAGGACCCTCTACAGAACACTACTGGATCTCTGGAAGACAGAACAAGGACTGCACCTGCAGTTGTTACCTTTGAGTAGAAACCTATGGCTGGACCTGCTCCCACTACCTAGGACCAAGTGGACCCAGAGGGTTAGTTGGATGACCTCATGTTTAGCTTCAAGGACATAAATGCTACAAGAAGTCCACTGGGACTCTTTTGTAGGTGTCAGAGTGTACTCCTCCTGCCTAACCCTAAAAACTGGGACCTGGAAACTTTTTCAACGATTTTGTTCCTGGAGAAGTCAACATAACTAAGGTACATTGGCGCTGGGCCAAAGATTCAGGTTGCTCCCCCCTTGGAGCTTTTCAGCAGCAACAAACCAGTTTCAGAGGTATGCCGTGGCAAGAGTATCTGGCCACATGGAGTCCTGTTTAAATTTGGTCTCTGTATCCAACCGGCGCTCCATCGTGATCGGCCTTAATTCTTACCCTTGGCCTGGTCTAGAATTACTGACCGGGCCGGGGAATGAATCATTACCAGCTGTTCATGATTGGTGCCTGCCACTGTTTGGGGTTGTTTTTCTAAATAAAACATTAACATTTCATTTCTCCAGATCCAGATTTTTGCCGTTTTGGTGTAATTTTGTGCATTAAAATATTATCTTAAAAAAAAATGTGGATTGGGGTTTTAATTGTGTTATGTTTTTGACTTTTTTTACTATGTTGGTACTTCTAAATGCTTTACAAATTTTCTTAAGTTAAGCCTGTCTGTTTTGTGAAATAGCTACGAGGGGTTGAGCTCAGATTTAAATTACCAAAACCTTTGCAGGACCTAACATGAATAGTGACATTATTACTTGTTGTGGACTACCACCCACCCCAACTAATAAGCCACTTTCTCACAGATGGTCAGTGACATTTAAGGTAGCTGTGGGATCGAAATCCTATTGTATGATCAGAAATGTGCTATCTATGACTTGAATGCTTGCTATTTCATCGATGCAGCATGCTCTGAAACCAGATTGGAACGCTTGTTAGGTGGAATTGATGTTTACTCATCTTTTGGTTGGCTAGGGACTGCTATTTATGTTTTGAGGTAAAATAGACAATGTCCTCATGGATAAAGTTTGCATTTGATGTATCTGGGGGGGATAATTTCAGTTTTTATTGCTCCTGAAAGATGCCTAGCTTAAGGGATATTTTGACTACATTGAGGGCTGTGTGCTGCTCTGGAGAAGAGTCTAATGACACTGATTGGATGGGATAATAGTGATATCTGTGAAAGTTGGTAAAGTTACCAAGGTCTGTTAGGGATGGTGTCAGAGAGTACTAGCTTTATACTCTGGGTTGAGTGGGAGCAAAGCTCTCTTTTCCTCTTCGCTGCATCCCCCATAAACAACATTAATTTAATAAGATGCTAATTAAAGGTAAAAATGAGGAATGTGTTATGGGATAAGGTGAGATATCTAAATATTATGTCATGAAAGTTGTGCATCCAACCTTAACCGTAGAACGGATATAGCTTAAGATTAGCACTTGTAACACTGTGTTCTTGTGTGAAGCTTATGTTCCTAAAACTGAAGCATGACAATATTTAAACACCAATACATACATATACTTTCTAACCCTTCTTCACTATTGACAAGAAACATATCTTATACCTTGAAAATATGTGCTCTCTGATTCTTAAAGGGTTAATTTGCCTTTTGTAAAACTGAAATATAATAAACAATCATCACTGTTCTGCAGTTCTTGCTATGAGCAATGCATAATTTTGCTAAAGGCCAAATGTACCTTAACATACGTACACACATATTCACAACACACACATACACACATATTAAATGAATAGTTAGCAAATTGTGATGCAAATATCCTTCTAATTTCCTCCTGAGAATCCAATGTTCAAAGAGTAATCATAGCACATTCAGGGATACTACCGATCCCAAATTATTCCCTAGCAAGCTTTCAAGGAAAAACAACTGTTCTCCAAACAATTCACAAAAACAAACAGGAGGATACTTGCTGCTAAAACATAGTTTTGCAATTACAAGGCCCACAAGGAAATTTATACTCAATGATTCAAAATTGCTGCTATATCTCCAAACAACCGGAGAGTTCAAGAATACTTGGGAAATGCAATTTTGTAGTAGGGTGCCAATGTTAGGGGCGTAGCTTGGTCCGTAAGATTTGGGGTGGTGAACTCCAGATTTCCCAACAATGGCGCTGGCACATAATGTTAAAATATATTATACGCCAAGCAGTGTGCATGAGAGGAGCTAAACGGGCAGTGGAAAGGGTACGAATGCGGATTGGTAAGGGCACTAAGTGAGTGTTGAATACTTTGAAAACAGAGAGAGATTGAAAGTGTGTGTGAGAGTTTTTGTCCGCGTGTATGTAAAAATTCCTGTTGAAATCCGACAAACACCTCCCCCATACCTGACTGAGAGCACATGTGCCCAACTATTTGGCAGAAAATATATTTATTAGAATGGTGTAACACCCCAAACACGGCCCTAAGACCAGGACCATGGCCATTGTATAGGCTTCAGAGATGCAAAGCCTTGCCCCAAGCAACATCAACCTTCTGTGACCAAAACCTGCTTTTCCTTCGATGAGCAGATTCATAATACTGCTCCCACCATCCTCCGAATAATGACAAGTGAACCATAAATCCTTAAATCAGGCCATTTTTTTTTGGCGGAGACCACTTTAGTATATTACATAGAGGAATGGGAAACACCACAGTAGCTTCCATTGTGCTAATAAGGCGGTGCTTGATCTGGTCTTGATTTGATGAATAAATGATTGATAACATAATTGTGAGTCGAGAACAGTATCCTGTGGATTTGGGATCAAATTAAGACAATGGTTGAACGCTTTGATGATGATTTGTTGGTTTTGAAGATGCTGCATAATCATAGATTTGTTATATTTGTGAAGATGAGATTCTGTGTGAGGAAAATAAACATTTCAGTCTCAAACGTGGATTTTGTGGTGTTTTGTTTTGTGCTGAATGTTCATTTGCTCTCAGTAATATATTGTATTCACCATGATGAGAGCGTTGGCTTTATAAATCACACCTTCAGTGTGCACACATGTCAATATTGAATTTGTGCATGAGCTTGAACAGGTGTAGGAAAAAGATGATAAAGGATTTGATTCAGGTGGGATTGCCAGTGTGAGGAGTTTTTGCTTGGAAGCTTTCAGTTGCAAGTTCATGAAGGAGCAGTACTGATTGACATTGATTGCATGATTGATGTCTAGGGTGTTTATGATCTTATTGGCAGTATGGGTTGCCAAATCCAGTGTCCTTTGGAATACTGCATGACAGTGAAGATTAGGGATGTGAATAACTTGCTATAGTGTAATTACCACAAAATAACACCAGATTCTCTTTAATTAAGCAAGATGGGTAACTTGGCATTTAGTGCTATTTTCTCAGTGCAAAAAGACTGACATGCGTCCAAAATTAACTCATGTATGCACTTTGCACTAAGAAGTAGTGCTAAATGCAACAGAACATGAATATCAGGGCAATGTTTCCCCAGTGAACTCCCTGCATTTAGGGCTATTTTTATATCACAAAGTGCACCCTTGCATTCAAAATGGATGGGAGGATGCACTTTGCTCCAAGAAAACAACAACTGCAAAACAACACAAACAACTGTGCTCATTTTCACCCCAAAATTACTCTTAATTAAAGGAGCGGATGTAATTGGTAATTCTGTGTCAATGTGTTGCACAGAATTGCTGAAATTACTCTGATTACTCCAGGTTAATTAAAATTACTTCCAGGCCTAGATTAGATCAGCTTAACAATGTTGACTTTGGTCTGTATTGGTTCTGAGAGTTGTTTGAATTTCATGGTAACAAGGAGGTTGAATAGGTTCCAAAATGTTGCTGTATGAATTGCTAGGAGTTTGATCCCATGAGAAACTTACTATCCGATTAAATGATGAATAAGGTTCTAGTGAGGTATGTGATGACCGTGTTGATGGTTTTGCTTTGATTGGATTGACAGATTGGATGAAAAGAGAAAGGTTTAGAAGAAAATGGCTGATTAGTATTTACATACAGTTAACGGTACAGCATTCATAGAGACTGATGGTCAAGACAAGGAGTGAATGATCAGGAGGTTATGAAGATATGTAATTTATCCAATGAGGAATGAATCACTTGACCTGAGTAACCAAGGCTAGCACCTTGGTAATTAGAAAGCCCTCAATCACGTTTCGCAAGGTCGTGGGGCGGTATATCTTTGTTCTCCGCCAAGTTTAAAAACTTGCAAGCATCATCATCGGGCTCTTTTTTGTAGTATGCTTACCTCCAACAGGAGGAAAACCACTGGTTATTACACTAGTGATCAAGGAATAAGGGATAGTGCTCAGGTGAAGTGAGTCTAAAAAGCTTGAATATCCTTGACAGTATTTTTAATCAGTCAGGAATCAAGTAATATTAAAAACAGGGTGGTGCGTATGTGAACGAATTACTTGCCCATCGCAATGTAAGTGTCCAAAAAATAGGTCAACATGTTTCAGCCCTCTCTGTACTACTGGGTTGGTCGTTGGGGCTTTCTGCAGGACCTCAAAAGAAAGTGAAGGTAGCTAATGTATTTCACAGGTACCTATTTGAACAGTAATAGTTCCATTATGTGCGTAGAGAGCTATTTTGTTTTAAAAAAGAAGCAGAGAAAAAATATATGTACATATATACACATTTTCTACATTTGCAACGTCATGTTGAGTGGCTACCAATTTGTCAAATGATGTATCGCTTGCTGATTTGGTAAGAGAGATAAGTAACTGGAAAATGGCAATTCTTAATCCTTATCAGTCACCCACAGATCAGTGACTAGCTATGTTGTGCGCTTATCATTAATCATGATATTTTTGTTAATGACAATGGTGTCTACATACACATAGCGATGTGGCACACTAGTATCCTAAAGTTACACTTGTGATATGGTCAATGATGGCATAGATATTAGTGATCTTATCTTGTTAAGTACGTGAGTTATACTGCTGCTTCAAAATGTTGTGAGGAGGTATTGTTAACAGTAGTGGGTAAACTGAAGTGCACCACTCGAGAATGCTCCGTGAGGCGTCTGTTGAATCATGCTCTCAGACTTATCGTGGATATTAATAAAGTATGTTGGGAAGCTGGTTACAGCTTGATGTTCGTGCTGTGGAAGTGTCTTCTATATGGTGATTAATTTGAGGATTGTCCTCCCTAGCGCGCTATAGTTCGTGGCAGTGTGAAGTTGTGATGGCAATCTTAGTCTCACTTACGAGCTCTAGACAGTGCTATACTTCGATCGATTGTTACTCTTGGTCAACCCCATGAGCTTCAGATGGCGCTATGCTTTTAAAAGGAGGGATTTCCTCAAGACAAAAACACCTAGAGTACCTTACTTCAACTCTCTTCCAAAGACTCACAAGGACTGCCGTCCACCACCAGGAAGCCCCATTGTCTCAGGTCTAGGATCTATCTTAGAACCTCTCTCACAGTTTGCTGACCAATACCAGAGACCACTAGTACAAAAAGCACCAACATACCTCAAAGACACCCAAGATTTGCTCAATCAACTCAAAGAACAAACCTATGCAAAAGAGACAATGCTACTAGTGGGGCTTGATGTTGAAAGCTTATACACAAGCCTACCACAACAAGAAACTTCAAATACCTTGGAATAGTTACTTCAGTGAACAATGGGATTTCAAGACCCTAAGACATTTCATTCTTGAATGCTGTAGATTAGCACTTACAGAGATTTACTTTGAGTGCAACAATACCCTATACCTACAATGTCACAGCACTTCAATGGGCAGCACATTTGCCCAAAGCGTGGCAGGATTGTACATAAGTAATTTTGAGACCGCCTTTATACACAATGAGAACAATCCTTTCCTACCCAGAGTACGTTTCTGGAAATGTTACATAGACGACAATATCGTCATCTGAGAAGGTGATAATGAAAACCTACAAGAATTCCACAGGTGGATCAATAACAGAGACGAATGCCTCAAGTTCACTTACACTGCAAACAAAACGGAACTAGATTTTCTGGATACTACCATCTATATTGACAATGATGAAATAAAAACCAAGACCTTTTTCTAACCTATCTCAAAGAACAGTCTGTTATCATATGACAGTTTTCATCCCCGTTGGCTGAGGGAGAATCTTCCCTACAGCCTATTCTTGTGCCCCAGATGGAATTGTACTGACTCAGGGGAATACAAGAGCAAAGGATTTCAGTGAAAAACTGAAAAAACGTAATTACCCGGTGAGAATAATCAACAAATGCCAGAAACGGGCCAGGAACCAACAAAGAGAGAGTCTCCGGGAAACCCTACCGAAAGAACCGACACCGGACCTGGTAACATGTGTCAGTATGTACTGCACAGCATCAAATGACTTTAAGAAAATCATCAAAAAAAACTGACGCATTCTGACCTCAGGCGAATTGGACTGGCCAAAGCCTAGATTTGCAAATAAGAGATCCAAAAACCTAAAAGATATATTAGTGCACACAAGACCAGTAGCAACAACTGGGAAACAAACAGCAGCGACTCTCTGGAATTTACCTCCTGTCACTGGCCACTTCCCCTGTGGATCTTGCTCAGTGTGTCCACTGACAACAGCCACTAAAACAATTCAACTATCACCAGAACTGAAGTGGACTGTTAGAAACCACACCCACTATAACACTACCCATGTGATCTCTATGATCACATGCCCGTGTGCCCTCCATTACATACGGATGACGTGCCGCAAAATAAAACAACGAATTTGCAAGCACAGAAGTAACATCAAATGTAAAAAACTCACAACCAAGATGAGTACCCACTACATTGAACATGGACATACTATCAATTACCTGAAATGGGTTATTCTAGAGACTTTACAGATCAAGAACCAAAATGCAGGACGCATTTTCGTTGAGAAAGAACAGAGATGGGTGCATCACCTAAAGACCAACAAATGCGGTTTGAACGATAACATTCCATGGTTGAGTCGGATCCACTAGAAATCTTTCAGAATGAACTTCCAATGAGAAAAGTAAAACCAATCAGAGCATCCAAGAACCATTTACCCTAAAATAGGATTGACTAATTACATGTTTTATTTATTTTCCTTTTATACCATTATAAATAGGTATATAATGCTGGCTATTAAAATTCAAGAACTTCTGAAATTATCCTCCCACGAACACCTAAAAACTAAATACAGTCTCTTTTTTCACCCTGTGTAATGACCTAGTCTGTTTTCACTCTCCAAAGTCTCTCTAATATATTCGAGCAAACGTGGCACCAACATCGTCCAGGGTGCCGTGGGAAGAGCGAGCACAAGTCATCGCAAACCAATACAAGCAGGTGTGAAAGAGAGGCGAAGGATCGTCCCATACGGAGATAAGTACAACTCCCCTTCCCTTACTAATCCACTCTTTATATTAACTCTGCTTTCCCAGCAGGTCAATCGTGCCCGCTGGCCCGCTGTTGAAGCCCGTATTATCGAACACAGAGGTACACCACGTTTAAATAGTACGTGCAATACTAACAATATGCTTATAGGATAATTTGACTGTTAGAACCATTCCCACTTTAAAACACGAAGCACTGTCTGACGCGCAGAAACTATGAGAAATACTTCCCTCCTTTTAAAAGCACAGCGCCGTCTGAAGCGCATCGGGGGGGGGGCAAGAGTGACAAACGATCATCAGCCTTTATAAGAATATCGCTGTCTAGAGCTCGTAAGTGAGACTAAGATTGCCATTACAACTTCATACTGCCACAAACTATAGCGCGCTAGGGAGGACAATCCTCAAATTAACCACCATATAGAAGACGCTTCCGCAGCACGAACATCAAGCTGTAACCAATTTCACAACATTCTTTATTAATATTCACGATAAGTCCGAGAGCATGATTCAACAGACGCCTCACTGGAGCATTCTCGAGTGGTGCACTTCAGTTTACTCACTACTGTTAACAATACCTCCTCACAACATTTTGAAGCAGCAGTATAACTCACGTACTTAAAAAGATAAGATCACTAATATCTATGCCATCATTGACCATATCACAAGTGTAACTTTAGGATACTAGTGTGCCACAACGCTATGTGTATGTAGACACCATTATCATTAACAAAAATATCACGATTAATGATAAGCGCACAACATAGCTAGTCACTGATCTGTGGGTGACTGATAAGGATTAAGAATTGCCATTTTCCAGTTACTTATCTCTCTTACCAAATCAGCAAGCGATACATCATTTGACAAATTGGCAGTCACACAGCATGGCGTTCCAAAGGTAGAAAATGTGTAATGCACATATATTTTTTCTTTGCTTCTTTTTTAAAACAAAATTGCTCTCTCCACACATAATGGAACTATTACTGTTCAAATAGGTACTTGTGAAATACATTAGCTACCTTCACTTTCTTTTGAGGTCCTGATGAAAGCCCCAATGACCAACCCAGGTATGCAGAGAGGCCTGAAACATGTCGACCTATTTTTTGGACACTTACATTGCGTTGGACAAGTAACTCGTCCACATACGCACCACCCTGTTTTTAATATTACTTGATTCCTGACTGATTAAAAATACTGTCAAGGATATGCAAGCTTTTTAGACTCACTTCACCTGAGCACTATCACTTTTTCCTTGATCACTACTGTAATAACTAGTGGTTTTCCTCCTGGTGGAGGTAAGCATACTACAAAAAAGGAGCCAGATGATGATGCTTACACGTTTTTAAACTTGGCGGAGAACCAAGATATACTGCCCCATGAACTTGCAAAACGTGATTGAGAGCTTTCTAATTACCAAGGGGGAAACGAGCAGAGGAAAGCCGCCACTTACCTGATAGACGCCGCCACCGCCAGGAGTCACACAGGGGCTGCCATCCACTTGAGTGCACGCCGCCACCGCCAGGAGTCATTCTAACGCTGACAAACCGCGCCGCCGCTCCGGGACTACAATTCCCGGCTGCCTACGAGGCGGCGCGCTCTGTGACACAGCGTCAGCGCCAGGAGGCGCACAAAAGCAGCGCTGCACCCCGCCTCGCGCGGCGCGAGCGGGACGCCCGGGGCGAAGCCCGGGCAAAGGGCGGGCCCTCTACGGCCCTCATCGGCAGGAAGAGACAGGGACAGGGCCCAAAACTCTGCCCAAATAATTTCCTGTAAGTTTTTCTTACTTATATTGAAGCTGCAATTGCTGAAAAGCTATCCTGTTTTCTGGTATCATATGACTTTATTTTGCCGTTATTCTCTACGTTGACTTTCATCATGTCCAAAGCAAAATCGATTATAGCGGTTAACACCATTGATAATTACATGGTCCAGAAGGTTGCAAAAATTAACAATGACAGGAGATCCTCGCTGGGGTTGAGCCTTTCACCTGAACTGCCATTTGATAATACGCCTCTACCCACACCTGCCTTTGACATTAGCAATGAGGTACTCCAGACACCTGAGAATAATCCATTAACCCAGCTACTAGTAGCTATTGCAGACTCAGCCTCTGAGAGCATACCCGATGAGGAAATAATACTGCTAGAAGAGGAGCCCCCAGCACCGGTGCCAGCTCCAAGAGCTGTTAAGGGGGGGGAGAAGAGTCTATCCAAACGGGGCGGGCTTCGCTCAAGTAAAAAACGCCCTGATGCATCCCCATTGGAAAACATTGGTGAAGATATAAGGGGAATCTCTGGCGGGAAGTTACTCTTGGACGAAGACCAATTTAAGAAACTGCTAAACGCCCTAGATAGTAAAATTAAAATTATTACTAAACCTCTCCTAAGTAAAATAGATCACCTCACGGAAGAGGTGAATATACTGGGGGGCCTTCTGCAAAAATCACTAGAAGAAGCAGCGAATATTCCCAAGCAGAAAACACTTAGAGTCGAATCAAAAAATACACAGACTGACTCCAGGTTAGAATTACTGGAAAATACTCCCCTTATCCCCATGTTGACTACTGACACAGGGGGGGGGGTGTTCTAGGGGATTAGATATTCATATTGGTGAATCTGAAGGGCTAAGCCAAAGGGACAGAATGACAGATTCTAATGAAGAGAAGGGGCCCGTAGAACTAATTGTGGAGGCATCTCCCCTGATATTGGTCTTGGCAAATGTTCCCCTCTTAGAACCTGGGCAAGGTGAGAATACTCCTTCCCTGATAAATAAATCACTCCACTGGTTATCAAGGAACATGGCCTTCACCCCGGGAGGTATGGACCAGCTGGCACAAGAAGTTGTGAAAGCTAGAAGAGTAGAATGGATCGGGGGTGGTATCAAAAAATTTAAAGGGGATTGCGTGGTGTTACACCTCACTGATCCCGAAGTGCTGCCAAACATTCTAGCAAACATATATCCCCCCAGCGTAGATCCACAGAAATAGTCCCGTTAACTCTAGATTTTTTCTATGCAAAAAAAGGGAACACCCTAAATCCCACAGTGCTTAAAACAAAATGGAATCCTGTACTAAAAAAAGGTAAACCCCTCAGTATGAGAAGCAATTGGGGTATACCGATGGAGAATAGATTCTCTGCCCTTTCTGGCCTCAACGAGTGTGATTGACTGAAGGGGCGGATGACTATAGTAAAGGATAACTCAACAGGGATTCAAGAGAGGGGTACAGGGGTCGCTATGAAGCTTACTGCAATAAACCTTAGCAATGATAGGACACTTAGTTCTAGTGGGGAATCTTCTTGTATTGTGGGGCAATTGACACCGATTCCACCCACTATTGAATGTAGCGGGGAAACTAGCCCCCCACCCATTTTGATCCACTCCCCGCATGTAACACCATTACAAGGGAGGGTCAGCCAGCCGAAGACAGGTCTTAAATTTCTTTCCTGGAATCTGGCGGGAATTCACCACAAATTAGAGGCTCCTGAATGGGGTGAATTTGTTGACAGCCATGACATAATTATGTTCCAGGAAACCTGGGCAGTGTCCCCTGTTTATCGGCTGGGCTTTCTAAATTTTTTTGCCCCCGCGAAAAAGAATCCAAAAGGGCGGCCCTCAGGGGGTCTAATCACATGGGTACGCCAATCTTTAAAATGTACTATTAAAGCGAGGTCCGTTAACAACTGTGATTTACTCCCAATTGTGATAACATGGGCCGATGGCCATGAGATGGCCCTCTACAACATCTATGCCAGGGGAACTCAAGGGGGTAAAGCCTCTGAGGTGGTAGTAGCATTAGATAATGACTTAGAGAATCTTCTAACACACACCACCATCCTAGTGGGGGGAGATATGAATACTACATTCGAACCACTAGGTCATGAGGATAATGAAATGTCCCTAGTTGAAGATACTAAATGGGGAGTCCCTCAATTGGATTTACCTGTGGTAAAGAAATGGACTGAGGTGGCAATACAGGTGAAGAGTTTGTGCTTGGCTAGGGGGTTGAGGGCAGTAAATGGTCGCACTCCCTCAGACCTCCAGGGTGTGCATACCTTTGACAATACAAGATCAAGTAGTCGGATAGACTACATCCTTGTAGATGTTAGAGATTGGCACAAGATAACAGATATGAAAGTGACATCTAGATTAGAGAGCGACCACAACCCATTGTGCTTGCTCTTTAAGCTGGACCAAGGAGAAAGTTCACCTATCCAGGAAATGGGCCTTATGCCGCTAGATGTCATTCCAACTAACAACCTCCGTCACATTAAATGGGCATCACTGATGGATAAGCCTGGGGATACGCAGGATTTACTGGAGGTTGTCAGTAAAGAGATCAGCAGATTGCAGGCTCATTGTAATGAATCAAATGTTAATAAATTAATTGAAGAGTCACATCCCAAGTTTTTTGCGATTTTACAGGGGTTTTTCCTAAAAAAAATTCAGCAGGGGAAGGGTGCTGGCACCCAGAGAAAGCGAGGGTGGTATGATCATTCTCGTAGAAAAGCACAGCAGAACCTCAGCCTAGCGTTGAGGTCTAAAGAAGGAGTGTTGAAGGCCAGGGATGATTATAGAAAAGCTCAAGCTAAGGCAAAAAGGTTGTGGGACGAAAACCAATGGTTAGATCTTAAAAAAGCCTGTGCAGCTAAACAGCAGAAAGAGTTTTGGGCTATTTTAAAATGGGGTTGGGGGGGGAATTGCTGAGTGTCCAAAAAATCATGTAGCAAAGGAAGCATGGGTGGATTTTTTTAAACCACAATATCCGGACAATTCGACCTCGCTATCCCATTCGCTTCCCAAAATGGTATTTTTTAGTCATGGAATATTCTCATTGAAAGATGTAAATGTAGCATTGGACGGGGTGACTAGAGGTAAGGCGCCAGGAATTGATGGAATACCGGCAGATGTATTTTTATCTGACCGGGTTAGCTGGTGCCAGTATTTTGTATGGCTTGCGAATTCTATCGCACAAGGAGCAATGATACCAGCATCATGGAAGGGTGCGGAGATTATCCCAGTTTTTAAAAAAGGGGATAAGGCTTTACCAAGTAATTATAGGCCCATCAGCCTTATCGATTCAGCTCAAAAACTGATGGGTAGAATGATACAAAACAAAATACAAGCCTGCATAGATGATAAGGATATCCTTTCCCCGTACCAAGCTGGCTTCCGACCCCTAACTAGCTCCATCGACCAGGTATTCCATTTTCTAACTCTTTACTGGAAAAACGTGACCTTGACAAATGGCCCATTATATGCTGTTTTGTTGATTTGAAGTCAGCATTTGACTTAGTACCCCGACAAAAACTATGGATTGTTTTAAGTGAACTTGGTATCAGCCCCGAGTTATGGACCTTGCTCGTGCGCATGCACGAAAACAACTACACTAGGATTAGGTGGGGTGCACAGGGGGACGTCACAGATTTTTTCCCCGTGGAGCGTGGGGTAAGACAGGGATGCGTCCTGGCCCCCGCCTTATTCTCTCTTTACATTAACGGCGTAGTAGACTTTTTAAAGAAATCCCCAACAGATGCCCCAATGCTAGATGGGGAACGGGTTCCAGTATTAATGTTTGCTGATGACACTCTACTGGTCTCGCGGACCCCAAGTGGATTACAAAAGACAATTGATGCATTTGGAGATTTCTGTCGGATTCGGGGATTGGAGTTAAATACTACAAAGAACAAGTTTATGAATTTGAATCCTGCTAAGCAATTCAAGGGAAAAATACATTTTAATGGGTCCTCTTTGGAAGAAGTGAACGCTTTCACCTACCTTGGTATTTCTTTGCAGAGTAGTATGAATTGGAAATCTCATATGGACTCTGCGGTCTTAAAGTTCCATCAGTTGGCCGGTGCCATAGCACAAAAATATAAATCCTCATTAACAAAACCTATTCAGCCTATGATGGAGATTTATAGTATGAAGGTGCTGGGCACCTGTCTTTGTGGATCAGAGCTATGGGGCTTTACCAATCTGAGCGTCTTGGCTACTGCAGAAAACAAATTTCTTCACCGGTTGGTTGGTGTCCCGCAGAGTACTCCATCGATTCCGCTCCTATACGACCTTGGGAGGAAAAAGATTGAGGACATGGCGCGATTGCGCCCACTCTTATATTGGAGGCGCATAAAGACCACTCCTGAACTGGGTCATTATGCATCTGCTCTTAAGGACATTATCAGCTCTGATCGGTTCCATAAAATAACCTGGCTTAAAGAAATTAGGAACTTGCTTCAAAAATTGCACTTAGACCACTTATGGACTACCACTGATCCCTCCGCCTTTCCATCTAAGGCGTCACTGAAAAAAATGTACTGGGACATGGTACATGATTCTGTTTTAATTTCCAATCAACCGTCTATGTTGGCATCCCAGTACTTGGAGTCTAAAATAATCCCTAAATGTGAACAGTACTGGGATTTGATCACAAAACCCCTGGATAGAAAGTTGTATTTCCAGTTCAGAGTTGGCTCCCTACCTTTAAATGCTTTTACTTTTAAATGGTCTCCAGGCAATGTAAATACATGTTGTTACTGCAAGGTACACGTTGAGGACATCCCACATTTTTTGTTCGTTTGCCCACTATATGCTGCCCCAAGAAGTAGATGGCTAAAACCGGTTTGCAGGAATTTGGGTATAAGGAAATACCTAGAAGCACTAAGAATATTAAGATCAAATTGTGCTCCCAGTCTTGCAATCGCCCTAGCCAAATACTTGGGATGGGCCTGGATAATTCGCATGCGCACTTTAACTGCAATTGAGTATACATGATGGAAAAATATCTAATTTTAAGATCAATCCCACTTATCATGAACTAGGCACTGTGACTCTGATTTTTTATGTATGAATTTTTTTAAGCTGAAAGAATTTGCCAGCATTTATTATATTTGATTGAATTTAATGTGTATTTTATGTCGATCTTAAACTTAGTGTAGTATTTATTTCTGTTTAGAATAGGGAAAAAATGCTTTTATGACAATGCTGTCGAATAAAGTATTGAAACTTGAACTTGAAAATTACCAAGTTGCTAGCCCTGGTTACTCAGGTCAAGTGATTAATTCCTCATTGATGTTGGATATTACGGCAAGGTAGCTGAATAAATCACAGCCTCTTTCTTCTCCCCCTTTTTGATTTATATTAATGATTTGTAATTTATAACATTAAATATATAGAAATGTTGCGAAAAGGAGGATCCAAATTAGGTCTGCGCCTAGGGCTTCCAGAATGCTTACCATGGCTCTGATCACCACATATCATAACACAGGTACCTACAGACCATCACATCATCCTGAATATGATAATGCAACACTGAGACATGAAACACAGACAAGCAATCACACACTGCAGAGTATTAATTCTCACCATTACACCAACAAACACATCATTATAACCATCTCGGCATTCCATACCAACACAGGTATACCATTACACCAATGGAAGTGCGTTGACATACACACACATACACACATTATAGAATTCATTCACACATGCACATAATTTTTCTCACACACAAAAACCAACATAATTTTCATCACACCAACACACACACCTACACACGCACACACACACATAATCAAACACAGACGCACCCTCATACATGCACATTATCACAAACAAGTATCAGCACATACGCAGTTTCGCACATCACCACACAACACACAATTAAATAAATTATGTACCATCACATCAGCATGCAAATCACACCACCGGATACCACTGTGCCACCAGTTTCAATGGACCACAGAAAACCCTAGTAATCACATATACATCTATAAGACTAACACACATGCAATGTCACAGATGAAACCCTCATCACTCACACATTAACACTACAAAGAATAAACACAACCACACAGCACACTGCACACCGGTATACACACAAATGAATACGAACCCAAACATAATTATACACACTCACTTTCACTTACATATATGAATGCACACAATCGGATGACTAAACACACACAATGTCAACTAAATATTTACGCCATCTCACCTGCAGCATCACAAACACATGCATACATGCATGTATTCATATACTTCACATGGGAACACCTTTCACTTAACATTTGCTCCATCTCCTCATTAGTAGTTTCTCACAAGGGGGCTGCCTGATGTCATTCACCACTTTACAGGAAATATTTGGTCTACCTAGAAGCTATTTTTTAAAATTCTTACAAACCCTGAGCTTTCTAGGCCCAAGATTACAAAAAAATCAGGGTAACTTGCAGCCAATTAGCATAATCGGATTAATGCAAAGACCATCACGCATTGGGGTAATCTATCAGTCTTTAATTTCCCAGTTGCCTGATGAGTTAATACCTCAATGTGATCGATGGGAAAAGAAACTAGGGGGAGTAAATATCAATTTACTTAAGTCGCTTGAACTGGCTAATTCTATGATCTTGTCTGGCAGCCTGAAATCGCAGTATTTCATGTCTGTTTTTGAATTGTATTATTCCCCCGCCAAAACCTCAAAATGGGCGCAGTCTATTGGGAGGTCATGTAATAGATGTGGACTATCTGGAGCCGATTCTCTACATATGTTTTTTACCTGCCTCGGGCTGGGAACTTTTTTTCAGGACATAAGGCACTTCTTAAATCTAATATTGGTAACCCCAGTTACACTTACCCCAGAGTTGGTAATTTTTGGGGTTGAGAGGCCTACAATAGGGACGGTCCATGCGAATGCAGAAGTTAACTTTCTTTTCATTGCTATTTCAACATTGAGATTATGTATTACTTCCCTGTGGATCAGTACTGATGCCCATAAATTTATTAATTGGAGATCCAGGTTACTTGGTTTATATAATTTAGAGATATCTTTTTATAAAAAACGTGGTGTTAAGAAACACATTTGGAGGCTAAAAATCTGGCGTCCGATCATTAATTGGTTAGAAAGTAGTGTTTAGATTTAGACTGCGATTCTGCCATTGTGTCTTCTTTGCTGTCGCAGATACTAATGATATGTTTTTTGTCATTTTTTGTCTTCCCCTTTTCATTTTCAGATATGCATTATTGTTTGGTTAGATTTGGAACTTGTAAAGGAGGATGTACTTACTGTATAAATCAATTGTTTAAATAATTTTTTTTTTAAAGTAGTTTCTCACAAGGCGCTCAAGACTTGGCTCTTGAATGGTAAGTGCTTGTTTTAATTTGCCGGTTTGTCTCACCCAGTACCAAGAGACCTTCATGGCCAACAAACAAATCATTGAAAGCCAATCACATTCACAATATAACAGCGACATACTGTCACACACACATTCACCATTTCTCTCTCCCCTATGAACACCATTCTCCACTAAGTATTACACAACACACACAGCATCACAATTACACAGAGTATCACAAACTCACATCGCATGAACACGCACCATCTCACAAACAAACACCACATCTTCAAACACACAACATCAAATAAACAAACCACCTCCATTATCACCTTCTCACAAACACACACAAAACCACCATCAAACAATCACCCAGGACGCAAACATCAACACTATTACACACTCGGGCGCCCTAGATCCACACACATTGTACATCCATCCACCTATGCACCAAACATTCCTCCATCATGTTGTGTCACCCTTCACCCGACATACTTTATCAGTTCCTCTCTCATCGACCCACCCACTCACCGTCATTACTCACTCACTCTCCCACTCACCTACTCCCTCATTTATCCACTCATTTACTTATCCCTCCACTTACTCACCATCAAAACCCAGCCACCCACCCACACTCCCTGTGCGTTAGGGGCTGGACACAATGCTACCGCTGACCTTTGGATCTGAATACAGCATGACACAGAGCTCCTGATAAGGCCTCCTGACCTGCACACAAAACTTCAAATGAGCTATCCCCAACAGGGCTCAGTACTTCACATAAGGGCTCCTGGCAATAATCCAAATATGCCCTTTACATTTAGAGCAGGTTAGGTTCCTACATCACATGGGTTTTACCTGTTCTTTGTGCATGAACAAACATGAATTGCTGCTGCCTTTGTTAGTTTGCAGTTGTGGGCGTGTTGAAAGGCTTGCCTGGTAATGAAGATGCTGTGGCTGTTTTATGCGAGTGAAGAAGCATGTACTTCTGCTACCATTGTTGAATGTTTCTGATTGTTTTAGATAAAGTCACAGTCCCGTGTTCCTACCTGCTTTGTACCTGTCTTGTTGCTTAGGGAAGTATCTGCTGTTGCTGTCTTTGCTGCAGTCGGATTGGAAATGTGTTTTTGTTTCACCAATGGGAAAATAGTCGGATGTGTTTTTGCTTTTTACTAGTGCACTCTGCTAAGTTTTAAGGATTTTACGCACAAAAAAACGTTTCCCCTGTATTTTCTACAGTGCATAGAATATTTTCTTGTAACAAATTGCAGACTACTGATTTTTGTCACATAATCTTGATGCCCCCTTTATTCTAGAGCTGTGCGGTAGAAATATCTCTTTCATCAAAGGAAGAATAACAGCATTGAAGGTACTGCCTGGTAGGCCCAGCAAATTTTCTGGCTGTTCTCTTTCGTAATTTCGTGTTTTACTCGTTACAAAAAAATCCTGAAATTATGTTTTTACACCACGTGGCGTACTTATGTACTGCTCATGGCATCGTTTAGCGTGAGCATGTTGTAATAATGCAAACAAGTTTGTGAGCACTTGCAGTTTGCAGCAGTGTTTTTTTTTTGTCCCTTCAATGGGGGAAAAGGCACCGGTTTTGCATTACATGCAGTTGTGAATAATTTCACATAATTTTTCGTAAACCATGCGTAATTATCCAAACGCAAATCACGCAAATTTCACACATCCCTTCTACTTGGAAGTGTGTGATCATGTATTTATTATAAGGCATACATTGCCAATAACTATGCATTTAAAAGGCATGCCAGGTCCAGAGGAGATCTTTGACTTTATTTCTCGCATTTCTTGAAGACGACTGCAGCAATTTATCTGGTGTGCTATATATACATCAACAAAATCAATATATAGGAACATTTTCAACTGTTCATGGTTGCAGATCGTTACATAAAGGTGGGAATGAGACATATGGTGATATGAGTAGAAGGACATTTTCATGCGCAGGGAGAGGAGCCAACATTTAATCTAAAACAGGGTAATGCACTTCACACTTTATTTGCAGTATTTACAGTGCCAACATATGCACTTTTCAGGCGGTGAATCCTGGGGAAGGATGGGGATTAGTGGCATGAGTTTTCTATTTTCTGCACATGTGATTTAAGGAGGTGTTTTAATTCTGACATAGCAGGAGAGCCTAGGAGTGGAGAAGGAAGAGCTTTTCAGAGGAGTGGGAAAACAATTAAAAGTATCGGACCCTGGGGGAGTGATTTGGAGTTAGGGTGCAGCCAAAAGTTGATGGTTGTCAGGGTGCAACGGTTGTTGTGGGATCCAGCACGCAACCTTCTGAGAAGGGACGAGACAAAGTTGTGTAGGGCTGTGAATACCAACATAAGCAGCTAATTCGGTGCTTTGTTTTTTATGTGCAGCTACCCTGCATGGTCTCAGAGGTATGAGGTGGATGATGTTTCAGGTAGGTAGATTAAATGGGATGCAGTTAGCAAAGCTGATGATCATGTTTAATGTGGGCAACACAAAGTGGGGTAGTCCCACAAGTAATTTATTCACTCAATCAACCAATCAATCAGGAGTTTGTAAAGCGTGGCTACGGATGTATGACGTTACAACGCATGCTTTTACAACGCATGCCTTTACAACGAGGTTTTTACAACGCATGCCTTTACAACGCATAGTGCTTTGGGGCGCTGGATAGTGAATAGTTTAATTTACTATTCCAACTCCAGTCCCCATGGATAGTAGGGAAGGTGTTGGATAGTACATTAAACCTATTCCCTATCCTAGAGCGCCCCCCCGCGCAATGCGTTGTAATGGTTTGCGCTGTAAAAGTTGCGTCGTAATGGTAGTGCGTTGTAAAAGTTTCGTTGTAAAGGTTGTTTACCCGTGGCTACTCATCCTTGAGGGTCTCTAGGCAATGAGGAGGGAGCTGCTGATCCGTCTGGGCGGTCTATAGTCCCCTTTACAATTTACCAACACATTTGTTTACTATTTATCAATTTGCTTACCAGTGGTGTACTTCCTAGGAATCTGATGCTTTGAGGCAAATGTTGCGGAGTCTCTCAGTATTGATCAACTAGGATTGCATTGTGGGGAGAAGAAAGATATGTCAATCAAATCACATGGTGGAGTTCTTAACCCCTTCCGCGCTGATGACGAGCTCAGCTCATCATGAGGCTTACCTGCCGTGCGCTCATGACGAGCTGGGCTCGTCATGTAACGCGGTATTTACAAAACCGCCGCACACAGCGGGAAAAGCCGCAGCAGCGATGCGGTTAAAGGGTCAGGAGAGAGGAGCTATTAGTGGGGAGCGGCATTTGCTCTGGTGAGAAAAGGGTATATAGGATTTCTGTTATGTGGAATTCACAATGAGAGCAGAATGGGCACATGAAAACTGTATGCCACTGATAGAGGGGGTATAGAACTGGGCAATCATAAAGGAGCAAGGCCAACAGGGGCATGATGCACAAGGTTCTACACTTTTCAGGGCTCAGTAGTCCATCAGTAATATGTATTTATACATCCTAAACTGTCTTCATCTATAATAATTAGACAGTTTTAGTTACCATAGCCCTAGTTAGCTCTAGATGCCACATGTGTTCTTTACTGATAATTAGAAACAGGTAATTATGGCACCTTTCAATTCCAGCCCACACTGTTGTGGCCCCAGGCATTGTAATACATTCTGGGAGGCCTGGCATAGAGGGCAAATAGTAGAGGAGTTAGGTCGCAGCCTTGAAGTATACTAACTGGTGAGGGTAGTAGTTGAGGGTGAGAATTGCAATGAAATAGAAAAACTGCATTTACAGGTGTTTGAGTGGAACCAATCCAGTGGTCTTCCTTTGATGCTTAGGGAGGCAAGTGAAATAAGTGAGGAGGTCAAGTACCTCAAAAAGTGCAGGAAGGTCAAAGAGAGAGAGAATAGAATAATAGTGAGTGCCTCCGGTGGTAATATTTTAGATCTAGGGGAGAGCTAGTTGGATTGTAAGACATTGTGGAAGCCAGATTCCAGCCACATAATGGCATGGATGGAAAAGAGATTATGAATAAGGTAGTTGAACACCAGGTGTTCAAGGGTGCTAAAGAAGGACCAAAGTAGAAATATTATGTGATCGTAGGATAGGAAGGAGTTCATTTGTTAGACATGACAGCAAACTTTCATAATTCTCTGTAGATTTCAAGGGAAAGGCTTATTAGGTGGGTGAGTCAATGAAGGATTTTGGAAGATGGGGTAGAGGCGTTTGTAGTGCGTATAGAGTGATGTGGAGAAGAGTTGGGGGAGGAGAAGTTGACATGTGCAACCTAAAAAAGAAGCATGTGCAGTAAAAACTGAGGGTGGGGATTTGGGGAGATGGGTAAATATCTCCCTTTAAAGAAAGAAAAATAGGTAGCAAAGTTATTGTTGTAAGGTTGAAATGGATGCTGTCGGTGTTAAGAAAGAAAGAAGTTGTTAAATTATGTGAAATAATTTAAAGACCTGGGTGTTTGCTGCAGAAAATGTGAAAACAGCGCACTTAAGACCCTGGTCCGAAACTGCTGATTCTACACAGTTTGGTGATTCTGAAGTGCAGGATCACTGGGCCTTTTTGAGTGTTTTTATTGGGAATAGGGATTTACATTAGGAATCTGATGTTATGCCCCCATTCCATATGTTTTTCTCCTGTTCTGAGCATGTTTCTTCACCCACATTTCACCAGAATTTTCCTGGCAAAAAGTGTGTGTGAGAAAAAGAACTCAGAAGGGTGGGGTTCCAGCACAACTTGGATTCCCAGTTCAGCCATTAAGGCATTATTACTACCAAATCGGGATTCCCTTAATTCTCAAGATGGCCTTATTTTTCAGCCTTTTTACTCTATAGTCACAGAACTCCTTGGTAACTTGCATTCATTCTCGCAATAAGGGCCTTACGTTTCATCCTTTGTTTCACTCTAATGTCTGGCTACTCCTGTGTGTAATGTACAATGTGCATGTCATCAGTGCTGGAAAGTAGAGAAACTCTCCGGTTCGCGGTTCCGGGAGCTGCTACCCATGGTAACATGCTGAATTCGTCCTGGTGTCATTTTCCGACACGGGACATAATACAGCAGCACCTCAACATTGTCTGCATTCCATTTGTAGCAGAAACCTGCAGGCAACAAGGGTGCTTTCTTATTTTCACTTTCAGCTAAGCCCAGAACAAAGGCCTGATTTAAAGGGCAGTCAGCCCTCCTTTTGTCAAAGTATCATCTTGGCTGGAAACCATCTGTCGCCTAACGCCTAGGCCAAGGCAATGGGAGGAAACAAATGCACATAGCTTGCTATTAATTCACAAGTACTTAAGAGGAGGCATGTGTTTTACTTTGCTCAAGTCCCTGTATGTGAGATATGCCTGCACTGTAAGAATGCAAGATTTATCTGTCTATGTGAGTAATTATTGAAATCTTGATTTAAATGGTACCTGCTATTGTTTTTATTTAATTCTTGCATAGTTCTACTCATCCAAGTGTGGGGTGTCAGAGTGGCTTGCATCACACACCGAGGCAACACATATCATACAAGTGTGTAAATCAATGTACAGGTAATATTGCATAAGGCAATGAGGGTTATAAGGTGTAGGATTATAAGCTGACAGGCAAAAAGGTCAGGAGAAATACAAATTCATGATGTAAAACGTAACACCGTGATTGTGCTTGTCTGTTCTAACAAGACTTTATTACTTCTTAAATGAACCTTTCTCTGCATTCATAGAATAAAAAAATTGAGAAAAAACAAGGATATAAACCCGGTTTGCATGCACTTTTCTCTGCCACACATTGACCTCAATTTTTGCGTTCTCAGAGTATATTTTTTCCAATTCCAGCACTGCGTCGTATAAGTTTTTTATTGCTATTGCAACGCACACACCAACAGAAATAGCGTGTTTACGCCTGAAGTATACTTTTTTCTTCTATGGACAGAATTGTTAGAAGATGTAATTATTTTTTAATCACAGCGCCTGCACTGATTTGTGCATCGTCAACATGCAGTGGCGAAAAGAAAGTACTCGGGTCTGAAGTTTCAAAGCGGATTTATACATTCAATGACACTTAATGGAACAAATACAATTAAGCCTGCAATTGTACGTTTTGCCTTCTAACATGATGGAAATCTGATAAAATTAGCAAATAAAGAAAATTGAGCTTTGACAATGATTGATACCGCTGCCCTCTGTTTCAAAAGCCTGGGGGATGTCACTGACATGAAAGTCTGGCATTTTATATCTATTTTAAAAACGGGTAAAAACCTTATGGGGCATTTGTTTCCTTTTTTTTCAATATCAAATATAACTTGCCAAATAAGAAAAGACGAAATCAGCAGGCGTTGGATTCATCATAGCCCCACCACACTTTCTGCACTTTGTATTCAGTTGCAACACCATATTGCCTGCTTATTTTCTTTTTTTTGTATGCCTTTCTTTGCATGCAAATTGTCTTCCCAAAATCAAGGAGAACAGGGTTTCAGAAACAGAAATTGCTCGCCTTTCCCCCTTTTTTTTATAAGTGCAAGTTAAAAAGGTTGTGAAGGTTCAAGATTCCCTAAAATAACCCCGAAAGGAGCACCATGCAAGGCGAGCAGTAGCGCACATGGCGCCATGAATAATCAGAATGTCTCTTTTCCATACAATCTCTTTCACCTTCCCATGCAGTCTGCTAAAATGTGCCTTAATTGCGTGAATTGCTTGGGATGGGGCCTTTGTTCCTTGGAGAGCGAAATGACCCACACAGTGTGACAATATTTAATGGAAACATTTGATAGAAAAGCTTCATACTCCCTTTGCACTTTGAGTGCTGATTTAAATATGTTAGCTCTGCAATCAGACTTCGACTATTTAATATTTTGCAGCATTTAAAATCGTTCAAAGAAGCCAGCAACTGCATCCATCTGCTGGCAATGTTCATGGACAGTGGGCTATGTTTACAGCTGCCAAGGCTGCAGTCCTGAAAGAACCACACATGAAATCAGTGTGTAAGGCACCCCCAAAAAAACACAACAAAAAATCCACAAACCAGCACTGAGCAGGGATAAATTAAAGCAAGTTAAATTATATGCATCTGCTCCTGTTTAATTCAAATGTAATCGCAGGCCAATGAAACATATGACACATTAACCATTCCCTTTGCTGCCTAAATAATTAATGTGTCCTTATGGCATACTTCATTAGGCAACAAATTCATTACCCTGCAAAACAAACAAGCAGTTGACAATTTTCTTGCTTTGTGTCTGCAAGCAGGGACCACCACAGAGCGAGCTGACAAAATGAGCAGCTGTTGACACTATTTTAAAAACAATATTTGCACGCTTTTTGGAGGGAGCAGTCGTTTTGCATGCATGCAAATGACTTCTGTAGACGTATTAACAAGACCTTGACACAGTGTATGAACAACTTTTGAAAAAATAATCGGTAAATGCTGTGGAAACTGATCACCTTATTTACCAAGGTCTCAAACAAATCTATTACTTAGCATTTTTAAATAAGACTTACTTATCCTTTCTATTGTTCGCTTTATAATATGTGTAGAAATGTAAAGTGACACATCTTTTTTCAAGGTGTATCTGCACTGGTATCAACCTTCAAAGGCCATGATAGGGAATATATGGCTGGAGTGTGCTACTATCGATAACTGGCAGTTGCCAATGGAGGTAAATATCACACATGAAATATTGTTTGAGGTTTTTTATAGTGCCATTTGAAATCTAGATTACGCCGGCGTAATCTTGGAACTTTTCGGTTACACTTTGTTAAAATAAATCCCGAAATTACGCCATGATATTAACGCATCAAATTATTAGGCCGCCGTTTGGAGCAAAATTAAAGCACAGTGGGACCAATGTGCACATCTAGAGTGCGAACAGCTGTTATTTGCTGCAGTTGTGTTTTTCATGCTACTGTTTACTGTGAAATGCATCCTTGCATCAAAAATTGATGTGAGGACTCATTTTGTACTAAAATATATTGCTAAATGATAGATTTGTATTTCCCATAATTACATATAATTTCTCAGAAATGTCACATAATTATGCATTATGAGACTTACCCACACAACTATTTTTTTACCACCCAACAGGATGTAGCTTCTGCAGCATATACCCCTGCTCTTATTTAGTGATGGCAGCACTGAGTGGATTATCACTTGGAGAACAATGACCCCAGGAAAACTTAATTCAGCTGGTGGTGGTTATTATGCGATGATGGCACATTGCATTTGTGACACTAGGGCTTTAGCAAATAGACATAGTTTTCCAATAGCTAAGGGCCCATAGGAATAACAATTGGCTCGATGCAACCAGGTTTTATGTACATATACAAGAAAAAGCCACCAGAGAGAGAAAATCACAGATCCTGATTCATGCAATTATTCGGAACTAGATGCAATTTAGCAACACAAAAGTCTACCAGTGCAACAGGTTTTGCAACATCTTTATTTTAGGGGTAAGGACATGAAAATGGGTGCTTCATTAAGAGGAGACAAGTAGTGCCAATTGGGAAGCTAGGGAAAACCCTCAAGACATAAGAGGTTTTGGATATTCAAATAACCTCTCAATTCTTCTTTCCTCTCCTTTTTCTCACAAAGATCTACATCAAGAAGACACTAAAGGACTGGTACTTTTTGGCTGAAAAGTTCATCAAACCTCTTATTTTTCAAGGAGTTGTTGAGAATTTGATTTTCCTCCAGGAAAATATTTTGTAGTGGATTGACAAAGGGAACAATAAATACACTAATGCACATTTCTACAAAGCATAGTATTTACTCACTATCTGCCTCGGAGACAATTATCAGGAGAGAGATTTTAGGAAGGGAACTCTCATGGAAATCAACAAGTCCTGGTGATTTCCATGAGTTATTCCCACAAAAAGGTATGTCTCCTCAAATTGGAGGCCAAAACCTACAAACATTAGAATTATCTCTTTTTCATATCTTATTTTATAAACTGCCTTCATATCTTTCAAATTTGGAGAGGTTTGCAGTCAGTTATCAGACAGTGAAGGATTAGATATAAAAATCCATCTCCTTTCAGTTGGTAAATAAAGTAGCCTAAACAGACCTAATTATCAAAACCAGCCATTTCCCTCAGCCATCAGGGGGACCATCAGGTGTAAATGTCACCAACAATAGGATATGGCCTTTTTAGTGCTACAACCAGGGATTTGGCTTGTACCATATCTTCTGGGGAGGACAGGTTTCTCAGTTCCCCACTAACACAGTGTGGATTTCTCTGTTAACCTGTTACGTCACTCAAGATCAGGCCAGTGAATCTCTATTTATTTTGAGTTATATTTCACTTTACTAATCTGATATTACAAATGCCAAAATGCACCACACTCCAGGGGCAGCAGGGGTTGTACCTATTTGCATGGGATCCACCCTCATGCAAATGAGACTTGCACATGAACATGGATACCTGATAGAATGATCAACCAGCATAATTTGAAACCCATTGTAGCAATGATTACATAGCACTGAAGCTTCCCATAATGGTCAGTAAAAGAACACAATGGATTATCTGCAATTACAGGTCGACTGTATTCTATTGTCCGTTGTGTAAAAAGGGATTTACATTTCTGTTTTTCCCAATGACAGCAATGGAGTTAATGCAGTGTGTCACAATTTGACATTGAACTTAACAGTGCTTAATTTGTAAAGAAATGAATGCAGGTGCCCAAAACTCTGGATAGAATCACACATTTGATGCTATGACATGACGAAGCACCAAATACCAAGGCTGCACAGTCTGGAATCCCCCTCATGCCTCTTTAAACCACTTCCAGATACTCTCTGCTCCTTTAGCTCACTCTTGCGGGTCCCTGCTTTCTCTCTTTGTGATTTTTTTCTCCATATGTGTCTTTCTCCTTCTTTCCTCTTTATGCATTTTCCCAATCTTGACCTCCAGGTGAGGAAAAATAGGTGCTGATCCTCATAAATAAGTGCTGGTGGGCCCCAACCAGCAACCACAATCTAAAATTGAGTACAGATTGCACTTTATTTTAGAAGGAGTAAAACCATGAAGCTTTCTGATGCTCCCTGGCAAGGATCACACTTCAACAGCAACAAGACAAACACACAAATATGCATACAGGTAAACCACAATTCTTTTTTCATATTCCACAGGAGTGCCTTCATGTCAGGTTGTTCGTTACTCCTATTAAAAACCTGGTTACTACTAGAACTACCTTTGCAAGCCTCCTGTTTATGAGGTGACCATACCATTATTTGTCAGTGATTTCCTGTCTCTTTCTGTGTCTTCTGGCATTTGTCTGCAGTCATCTTTCTGTAAATTGTGCTTCTAATGAATTATAACCAAGTAAAATATGAATTTGATATGCGTACTCAATCCTACTGCTCAATGTGTGTCATGATTTGCAAAGGTGTATCCTTAACCTCACTTCTGGGGATCAGAACTCATTTTCATCAGTTAAGTTTGACCAGAGCAAGAGTGAAAGAAATTAATAAAAGGGAGAAAGAAGGAGGCATACAGAAAAACAGTGACAAAAGCAGAAAGCAAACATGAACAAACATTGGCAGAGCCAATAGGTTTGGCATTTCACGTAAGTGCAGTACATCAGGTAATTACCAGATTTCCCACTTGAGCTACAGGCAACTGCTTAAAAAGCCTTTCACAAAGCTTCTATATGTTACTTCATTACTAGTTCCCCTTGAGTGAGATTCAACTGCTTGAAATCCTCATAATCCTGCAGGACCTCAAGTCGTTAGAGGAAGCCAATCTTGAGTCAGATACAAATGCTTCAAATTAACTTCATAAAGGTGGGGCAGCTTGGCTTCAATATTAAAATGTAAGCATACACTTTTCTTGCACTAATGCTTTGTGTTTGTTTTCTATAGGATAGGAAATTGGGCCAATGCTGGTTTATGATGATGAGACAATATTTCAATTGCCTTGATTACTCTGAAACACCTATGATGACAACCTAGTCATCCATAGGTATCAGTATTCCCTGGTCAATTCAAGTGCCTTCAACTTATTCTTTAAAAACTGTTTTTTGAGTGGCACTATATATCTGTGCAAGCAAATTGCAGTTGCTCTATAAAAGCACACTGACTCATGCTGTGGACTCTAGTACGAATAAGCAGAATTATAAAGTAAGCAAACAACAATAGAAAGATATTCCAATATTTATAATACTAAAATGACGTTATAGTTAGATGTTGAAATTACACAAAACTTAAAGTTTAAAAAATGAAAAACACTGAAATGTATCTGTTATAATTCACAAAGCTAACTATAACATGTCCCTCTAAGCACTGAAAACAACCTCATATATTACATCCCTCATGACATGTCAAATAACATAAGTGATGAAATTACTGAAAACATCTCAAATGCTACCATATCTATGCAGTACCTCAGTTCATTACCATAGGTTCCTCTCGACTCAGTTGAAAGAGCCTAGATTTTTTTCCACAAACCTGCATTGCCTCATGTGGTTACAGGGTTTCCACCTCGAGTCACATAGATTCAAATGGCCTCCAGAAAAGCTAAGGCAGCGTGGATTCCATGTACGCATTAGCGTGTTCATTTTGACTGTTCTAGTGATTTGTGCTTGTTTTTCGTTGGATAAATATACCAACGCTTTTATGGTAATGAATCAATATAGCAGACTCCAATACATTCTTAATTTACTATCCAAGTAAGCAATGCCATCCAATAAGCAGTCACTGTTAAATAAAAGTGCCGATAGACATCTGACCTTGGGGCTTGAGGTGGACGTTTATATATGCTTAAGGAAACTTCAGTTATTCAAAGTGAAAGTACCCATAGACTGAAAGTGGCTCCCCATCATCCTATACCTTGTGCTGTGATAGGAGGAAGCATATTTTGAGTGAAATTTGTATTGCAGAATGGACAAAGAGGTTTCACTAAAGGTAATCAGTAGTCATACATTTTTTATTATGTCGTTTTGGAAAACTTGAGGCCGCAAGACGTTGTCTAGATCTAAAAAGAAGCTGCAAGAATGAGTTAAAGAGACCGGATGTATAGGGTGCTGGAAAAAGTAGTACAAGGTGGAAATACACTAGATAGATCTATCATTCTGCCACCCCAGCATCAATGGTGTCCTAAGAAAACTAAGGAACCCTGCATTTGTTTGTTTCCAAATTAAGCATTGACTTGCCCTCGAAGATATGTAAAGATGTGGGACCTTAAATAACTTCTCCTAAATGTGTTGACAGCTCTAGGATTTATGCTCAGAAAAAACCTGTCCTTTTCATCAATTGTGAATATGTGCACCTGTGAAGGTGCTTAAGTCAGATTTGGAAGCCTACTGGTGACCAGTAAGCCCCATTTCTGCTGCCTACTAAAGAATATCTATTTATTAGGTGTTCTTTAAGAGACATGTTTCCCAACTTTAAGTCATGCTTCCAACTGGAAGGCTTATTGTGGGTGGTGTTTAAGTTTGACCCTTAGTATCCCCCTCCTGAAGAATACACAGACCTTCTTCATAGGCACTGTTTGAGTCTTTGAAATTAATGCTTATTATTGTTCAAATCTTTTGTTTTAGGGGCCCCTTTATATGTCAGAGGCATTCAACAGCAGTTCCAGATTACGAAATAGGCAAAGTAGGCACTGGTCGGTGGGCCCCACTCCTTTTAGGGGCCCCCCAACTACAGATCAAAATAATATTTATTTGATCTTGAAAGAAAATACAATCAAGCTTTCTTAAATACTGTTTCCAAAAGATAGAAAAAAATGTATCAACTCTAAAAAACTAAAACTTTACATTAAAGACTCTATAGAGAAAATATTGTATTATTGTAATGTACACGTTAACAACTTTAAGTACATAAACCAGAGACATCAGATTCACGTAACAGTTTGTCTCTTCAAAGCTCATCTTCTGTCAGCTGTCAGTTTATAAAAAATCCGGTGCATTGGGTATTAGGAGATAATTTGTGAGAGGGGCCCTGAAATGTCGACTGCCTAGGGTCCTCCACAGGGTTTAATCCAGCACTGCTCAACAGCAGGCTGATGCTGGAAACTTCCCAATGACAAAAAGGTAAAAGGTAAGAGTATGCTCTACCAATGTTCCTCTCCTACCCCTAGACCCTTCATAACGGTAAACAGTCATAATATCTATTCCAAAATATAGAATGGACATAATATCGAAGTAAAAATATAGAATGGACAAAATATCGAATGGACACAATATAGTGGTTAAAAATATCGAATTTAAGGTAAGTAATATCGATTTTCTAAATATAGAAGTCAAAATATCGAAATATACAATATAGGCATTAAATATATCGATTTTTTAATAATATAAATTTTTTTAAAGTGTTTTGTATGTTAGTATATGTGTGAAAAGTGTATATTAATTTTTGTAATGTATGTTTAATGTATTTTAAGTAATGAATTTTATGTTATTTAATTTTTGCGTAATTTAATTCTGTAGCGGGTTGTGGGTTTATAGGGGAATAGGGTGGGAAGTAATTTAATTGTAATTAATTAAATATTTTTATTTATTTATTGGTATTCATTTTGAATGTATGGTATTTTGTAATTGGTAATTAATTTTTATTAATTGCCAATTAATTTGTATTAATTGATTAATTGTTAATTATGTTAATTTTCTAAATTTATTTTCTGTAGCAGGTTGTGGGTTTATAGGGGAATAGGGTGGGAAGTAATTTAATTGTAATAAAGTAAATATTTTTTTTCATTTATTCGCATTGATTTTAAATTTATTGTTAAGTAATTTTTAATTGGTAATTAATTTCTATTAATTGGCAATTACTTTTTATTAATTGGTAATTATTTTGTATTAATTAAATATTTGATAATTATGATAAGTGTATTAGTGTATTTTCTGTAGTGGGATGTGGGTTTATAGGGGAATAGGGTGGGAAGTAATGTAATTGTAATTAATTACATATTAAAAATACTTTTTGTGTATTGATAATTAATTTACTGTTAATTTTTAATTGGTATTAATTTTTATTAATAATTAGTTTTTGTTATTTAAAATTAATTTGTTGTTGAATAATTATGAATAGGTTATTAATTTTTAATAACTAATATGTAGTTGTATTTCTAATTAATTATTACATAACATTAAATTGGTTATTAATTTCAATTAATGTTTCATTGGTATTGATATTTAATTTATTTTTAATAATATATTAAATCATTACTTTCCCTACTGTTAAACTCACTGGAATGGGAATAGTAATTTTCACCCTCCCACTATCCAACGCTTTCCCTACTGTTGCACTCTCTGGAGTGGGAATAGTATTTTTTACCCCTACGCTATCCAACGCTTTCCCTACTGTTGCACTCTCTGGAGTGGGAATAGTAATTTTTACCCCTACGCTATCCAACGCTTTCCCTACTGTTGCACTCTCTGGAGTGGGAATAGTAATTTTTACCCCTACGCTATCCAATGCTTTCCCTACTGTTGTACTCTCTGGAGTGGAAATAGTAATTTATACCCTTCCAATATCCAACGCTTTCCCCACTGTTGCACTCTCTGGAGTGGGAATAGTAATTCTTACCCCTACGCTATCCAACGCTTTCCCTACTGTTGCACGCTCTGGAGTTGGAATAGTAATTTTTACCCTCCTGCTATCCAACGCTTTCCCTACTGTTGCACTCTCTGGAGTGGGAATAGTCATTTTTACCCTTATGCTATCCAACGCTTTCCCTACTGTTGCACTCTCTGGAGTGGGAATAGTAATTTTTACCCCTATGCTATCCAACGCCTTCCCTACTGTTGCACTCTCTGGAGTGGGAATAGTATTTTTTACCCCTACGCTATCCAACGCTTTCCCTACTGTTGCAATCACTGGAGTGGGAATAGTATTTTTTACCCTCCCGCTATCCAACGCTTTCCCTACTGTTGCACTCTCTGGAGTGGGAATAGTAATTTTCACCCTTACGCTATCCAACGCTTTCCCTACTGTTGCACTCACTGGAGTGGGAATAGTATTTTTTACCCCTACGCTATCCAACGCTTTCCCTACTGTTGCACTCACTGGAGTGGTAATATTAAATGTTACCCTCCTGCTATCCTACGGTAAAATATTGTACATTTTGTATTAATAACTTAAATTAATTATATTTTAATTTTAATGTTATTTGAGTATTTTTAAGTATGTTTTAGTTAATTATATTTATTATTTCATTAATTTTAAATTACTTTTAAGACATTTAAAAAAATTCGATATTTTGACTGACTATATTTTTTACAGACTATATTTTGGATTCGATATTTTTGTACTTACCTGTTTGTAGATAGGAATTCGATATTTTGGCATTCTATATTTTGGTGACTATATTTTGGTAAGTCTATATTTTGTCATTCTATATTATGTCAGTGATCCCTTGATAACACCTGTTTCCACTGCTCACAACTTAAATATATAGGTTTTTTTTATAAGCCCTTTGCGCCGCCGGTACGTCACTTTTTCCCATTCTAAAAGTGACACTTTGGTGGTGCAAGGGGCTTGTAAATAAGCTCCATATGGTGTATGTGGCCGTTGATTTGCCTTTTTCATATATTGTTTTAAATTTAAATAGCACAATCCACATGCTTAAATTACTTGTCAAAAAATGGCAGTGCGCTCATTCTCTGTAACCCAGTGCTCATGATGCCAAACACTCTGCTGCAGAAAACATAGCATAAGTGAAAAAATAAATCAATTACAGCTGCATATATATATCATAGTTCACTCTGATAGAACGTTGTAAACTTCATAGTAGATTGTAGTTTCATTTTATTAGGGCGAACACCTCCTTTCAGACACAGCTGCCTCAGCATTTTGTTGATTGCACTCTGTTCTATTTTTAGAATTGATTTGTTGTCAAAAAGTTTTTTTTAAATAACCAACTAAGACGGGCCACTAGAGAGTGGCAGGGTCAACTGGGTAGTGTCTAACACCGCTAAGCAGGTTTAAAAGAACCCTCATCCACCAACCGGGTTCCCAGTTGGGTAGCGGATTGCTACCCAACTGTGCTCCAGCACCTGATTACAGTGGAGCAGATTTTTTGTTTTCGTGTGATGATGCTGTGAGTGAAGTGACGTTAAAAATACCTCTGGGAAACTCAATATTCAAACCTTTATTCCCAGTGGCCCTGGGTATGTTAAAAATAGTGAGATGGATCATATGTCAGAACTACAAGTAAGTGTCTGGATTATTCTTTGGTCAACATGTTTCAGCTCTTGTAAAAATTGGTGGAGCTTTCTTCAGAACCTCTCTATACTGATTTATATGCGAAGGTGAAAAGGTGAGTGGTAAAAATTAAACTACGTGTGTACTGAATTTTTGCACACTCGCTAAGACATGTTTATCATGCAAAGATGGACTAACCTTGAGTACCGGTCCATCAATGGTAAAATTTTGTTATTCATGGTATTTCCATGGGATGTAGCTCATACATCGCATTCCAAACACCACGCGTGCCATTACAATGCGGGTATTACTACGCGATGTCAATGACATGCCATTACATTGCAAACTTTTACCACGACTATGCCTTTACCACGCATGCCATAACAACATAAAGGCATGCGTGGTAAAGCTATACTTGTGGTAAAGGTTTGTAAGGTAAGTGACTGTACCCTACCCCTGCAAAACCCTCCCCGACCCCCAGTCCTCTCCCTACAATAATGCTACACTACCCTGCACAACCTAAACCCTAAAACACTACACTACACAAACACTACAACACTACCCTAAAACCTAAGGCCCTACACACACACTACAACACTACCCTAAACCGTAAAACACTACACCAACACTACCCTAAACCCCAAAACACTACACTACACAAACACTACAACACTACCCTAAACCTTAAAACACTACACTACACAAACACTACAACACTACCCTAAACCGTAAAAAACTACACTACACAAACACTACAATACTACCCTAAACCCTAAAACACTACACTACACAAACACTACAACACTACCCTAAACCCTAATGCACAACACTACACAAACACTACCCTAAACCCTAAAACACTACACAAACACTACAACACTACCCTAAAACACTACACTACACAAAAACTATAAGACTACACTAAACCCTAAAACACTGACACTACCCTTAAACACTACACTACACAAACTCCCTAAAACTACCCTTAAACGTAAAACACAACCCCACACAACACAAACATTACAACACTACTTTGACACTACCCTAAACCCTACAAAAATAGCCATCACCCCAAGCGCAATCCCCCTTACCTCTCTTTCCACATGGTACCTCTCCAGCACCGGCATCTTTGCTCCCGGTTCCTGCTTCCAGCATCGTCTGAGGGGCGGTGCACGTCGTTGTGAGAAAACAGCCTCAGTTTCCTCACAACGATGTTGATAGCCATTACATAGCATGCGCTATAAAAGCGCATGCGATGTAATGGTATGCGTTATAAACGCTAGGCGTTGTTACATCGCATGCGTTGTAACGCATGCGATCTTATGGCTACGCGTGTTAAAAACGTGTAGTAATGGCTGTTTCCCATTTCCATTGGTGTACGATTCCAGGGTGGGGAGAGCTCCTATTTGGTACTTTGGTTTTGGTGCTACCCCGCGTATCAACTTACTGTGGCGTCCTCTGGAAAGTTGTTTTTTCCAAATCATTTATTCGTATATCAAAGCAAATAAAAACATGTAATCCATATCACATGCTCCAACTTCAATTAAGGCTTCCAGTTTTCCGTTTTTACTGATTTTTAATGATCAATACAGCCAGAAAATTATTCCAGTTTTCCGTTTTTACAGATTTTTACTGATCAATACAGCCAGAAAATTATTTATTTCCTGTTAAAAGTGGAAAAATACAGACAAATGTGCTTCTTGTGAGTGACTCTCCTTGTTGTCCTTAGTGAATTCCTGACCAGCTACTAAGCAGATAGACACCACGGGATTTTCAAAACAAGATGAGAGTCCATTAAATACAGGCATATGTTAACATATATTTGTACATTGTGCAACTATTTACCTGTCAGAGTAGTGTTTTGTTATATTTGCATGCTTAATTTGCTAAAGTGCGGCAGGCATCAAAGTATGAGTGCATGTTTAACAGTTAAATAAATGTGGCAATATACCATTGTATGACTCCATTTATTCTCAAAACATAAGATAAATATGGATAAATACCAATAAAATGGGCATAAAATAAATATGGATAAATTCAGACGGAAATGTTAAAAAATTAAATGCCATAAAACCGGAGCCCTGTTTATAATATACAAACCAGAATAATGTGTTGAAATTATATGTTGAAAATTAGTAGCTACATGTTACTGGCAGCAATGCAAAATAAGAGCTATCAACTGAAAACATGACAAAAATGCCGCTTTGTAATGACACAATTTGGCACACATACCCAAATCAGGACACATAGGCAGTTTTCACAGTCCCTCACCACCAGATAATTCTTGCAGGTAACGGGCAGTGAAAAGTGCAAAATGATGCCCACACCATGGAAGAAGTCTCCTATGGTGATTCAGTCAGTGTTTTCTTTAATTTTCAAAAAGAAAAGTCTGCTTTGGGGTTTTCTTTTTGAGAATAAAAGATAATATTGAAAGTTTGAAATACGGTTCCATCATGTTCACAGAGCCACCGTCAAACTATAAATGTATTCTAAGGAACCATCATGCCAGTGGTTCCTGTAAATCAAGTGATGTCAGCTGGACTGGTGGCCATCTCTTACTTTGGTAGGAGGAGTACCCTTGCCATTGTAGGAGTAAAGTACTCCACTATGGCGACAGAAATTAACCAGCAAAGTATAAATCAGGCCCTTGGTTATAATACTTTGACTCCCTCAGTAGGATGTAAAATATTTTTAAAAATAGGCACACAAACTCCAAACATCCTAGGAGGTTACCAGGAGCTTAATTGGAAATCATCCAACCAGGCGAAAGCACACAAAAGTATATTGAGGTGGCAGCGTATTGGGATTGGGTGCAGGCAGAGGAGCAGAATAATGCCAATTGGGGGATCCTCACTGAGCAGTTCCTGGAATATAGATCTGTCAGGAAGCTCGAACCTTTCCTTGACTTCATTCAAACTCCGAGAGACAGGACTCTCTATTTGAAGCTGAGGTTTGGTACTCTCCCACTTAATGAAGTTACTGTAGGCTGGAAACAACATATTTCTGTATCTGCCGCCTGCCCAGGTTGTACAGCCCCTACCGAGTCACTAGCCCACTTCCTTTTTTGCATGTACAGCGAACAGGGTGGCGAGAAGAACATGGCTTAAACCCAATTGCAAAGAGCTAGGTTTAAGGAATTATAGGATGGCACAACGCATTTTAATATCTGATACCACTTCTCTTGTCACTGTTTGTGGGGTGGCAAAGTATTTGGGAAGAGCTTGGACCTTTTTTTCCAAGAACAACATTACGGCTGGAACAGCGAGTGTAGAAAGAACATGCTTCTGATTAGAGGCAGTTACCCCTGACGAAGGGCTGAAATTGCCCGTAATGCATTGGGTTAATAAAATACTGCCATTGTGAAGATATGCCTCTGTACTTGTTCTTGGAAAAAGGTCTGGATGTACGAACCTGAACATGAGAAAACTTTGTAAATTGCCATGATGTCTGACGTGTGGAACTAAACAGATGGATTTAAGACAGAGAAAAAATATGAAAATCATGAAAACGAGGACGAAAATTGTTTTCATAGGATGAATTGTGCAAGTAGCATTTTACTGTGCCATTGGTTTTGGGGCAGAATGCTGCCCCATCAGATAATTATCCCAGTAAATGGAGCCATAGTTTATCCTCCTTGGTCATTAAATTGACTAGGGGAATGAGATAGAAAGCTTGGTGCTAAATAGAACACTGAGGTTTCTTACTTTCTGGCGACAGGTGGAAGTGTTCCCATGTTTGGCAGCCAGTAGATGGGCAGTCCCAGAACTGACACTTGATCATGGGTCAGTTGATGGAGAAACTCCAGGAAGATGTTGGCCTACTTCCATGCTTACTTAGGCTTCTAGCTGGAAGAGTATTTAAGTTTCATCCGAGTACATTTGAAAATTCACTGGATACTGCTAAAGAAGCGGTGCTAAGAGATGCAACTGGACTTTGAACTGTAGGCAAGACAGTGGTGATATCTATGGCATGACTTATGTACCTGCAAGTGAGGAATGAAATGTGGACCCCTAGGTATTCTACAAAGTACAAATATCATCAATGAATGCCAGCAAGTATGAGGGGAGAGATCATATTTGAATGTTTCTATTGTTCTTAAAATGTGATGAGCCATAGCTATCGGATTGGACACCGCCGGTGCTTTAACTGTTCAAACAAGTTTATCATACAGAACCTTGACGATCACTGTGCAAAAGGTCTGCGGTGACAGGTGGTGTAAGTAATAGTAGGGAACGCCTGGCCGCATGCTGTAGGGATGGCGTTTTTCATTTCCAAATACTCTATGATAGTGAGCATAGCAAACCTGTTGGTAGATCATCCAGAAATAATAACAATGTAAAATGATATCTTAAAATATGCTAAGGATTATAATATTTGACCCGATATTTCCCTTCCTTAAATTCACACCTCGCTTTAGAAAATGTGTTACTCTCAGTCACCTGAATTCTATGGAGTAATTACTTAGCAATGCCGAAGTAAAGGCTGTCACAGTAGTCCAATCTTGTGGAAAAGAGCACATAGGATACAGGTTCCCTCACGGCTACGGTGTAAATACAATTTTTTGTAAGTGATTTGATCAGGGAGAACTTGAGGGCAAAAAGATAGGGCATTGTAGAATTTGACTCCAAGATTCTTGGACACTTCAACCGGTGGAGGAGTGGGCAGCAGATTGTCCGGCTACCAATCTTGCGGGGAGGATGGGTTATTTTTCCAGAACAGAATTAACTCTGTTTTATCAGTATTACACTTGAGATGATTAAAGGAGAGTGTCCTAAGACTGATCATCCAGTGAGACTGCAGCAACTGCTTCTTAAGAGGAAAGAACAGCTTGCTTAGTGATCCAATCATATTCTTGACATTAGGAAAATGGCTGCTTTCAAATAGTTCTGCTCTTATTATTGTGGGGTCCCTGAAAACGTTTTCCTGATGATGCACCCACCCCGCTAATTCAGAGGTGGGGAAAGCATTGAGTTTTCAATGTTAGCGACACTGCTAAGCTAGGCGTTTGGAAACTTGCGATGGATGCTGGTCTATTGGCCGACATTGCATTGGAAGACCCTATGAGCAAATGCTTAGAGATGGACGGACCGACATTTTGTATTTTATAGAACTCCTGCCATGTTGGCAGAAGCACATCTGACAAAAAAAGGAGTTACCTCACATGCAGCCAATCCTAGATGTTCAGGCTGGCAGAAACGGCTAAAGGTTTCGGATGGAGGCAATGACTCTGATGCCCGTTAAATATACATATGCAAGCAAGCATTGATCCATTCTGGTAAAAACATTTTGCAATTTTAAGTCTTCTAAAAATGACCATCATTTTCTTCAGGTTTGCTTGCAGTACTGTGACATATGCAACACAGTGCTTAAAATAGTAGTTTAAATAACCGAATTGGTGATGTATGTATTTATTATGAAATGATAAGTAAATCACTAAGGCCTTTGCCAAACACACTTGTTCTCATTTGCCACTAACCACAAAGAGGAGGTCGAAAATATTTTCAACATTGTCTAAGCAACCTGTCTGCAAATCTTTTGAAAATTATGTTTTGGCTGTATTTCACCATCTACTTTAGAGCCACGAAGATAGAAAGTTAATTTTGATAAAATTCAAAACGTGGAGGAGTTTTTTCTGTGCTATTCAGTAATTTATAAATTTTATTATAGCTACCCCTGTGGCTATTATGCGTTTTCGAGTCCTTAAAAAGAGCATTTTACAGCAGTAGGGCTTCTCTGAAGGACAAATAATATCCAAAAAGGGTTTTTTTTTCAGTATGAAATTAGAATATTGAACTAACATCTAGAGCGCGGGCGATTTTTCAAAACTAGTACATTTGTCTCAAATGTTAGAACTTAAATGAAAAATCCAAACGGATACTACGTTTGACGAGATACAATTTATTGCCTCGCAAAGTACCACTTATCAAATGCACCAGAGACAGACAGTATGGTTTATTGCGGACTGCAGTGCGAGCAATATAACATACTTTTATTTCTTTCTCTTAAATTGGTGTGTTTTAGAATTCTCATCTCCCAGCAGCGCACTCAATCATTTGGCGCATAAGGAGATTACACAAAGGGCCTCTTTTCTCTGGAGCGCGCATTAAACGGTAGACGGGGAACTTGACTTGGGAAATAATTGAGTGAGATCAGCCATACAATTAATTTTTAAATGGGTTAAATAACAGCAGTTCTCTCCATTTTGAACAAAAATTCCCTTTGGACTCGAAGCCACCGCCACGCTAACGCCATCTCAGGAATGTCAGTACCTTGTGGCAGAACTGCACAAGGCGGCCGTCCTCTGGAGCCGAGGTGGTTTACGCTGCTATTTTTTTTAAAATAAAGATTAATAGGCACTGTGCTCCTGCCTGAAAGACTAGAAGGTGTGAACCAATTAAAAATCACAAAGACATTTTAATGGAGTCTGATAAAAACAGCATCAATGTTGTTTTGAGTGTGTAACCCATAATCCACTGTGACCATAAAACACCATATTTGTTGTGTCGCCCGATAACTTCACTGTACTTGAGCCATTGGACCTTCTGTTGTTTCATTGATTGGATTTCTTTTTCCTCTAATTTTATTAATTGTTTGTATGTTTTTGTTTATTTAGGGTTTTATATGGCATCACATTCACCCTGGCCCCTTCAGAGCTTGTTGGACTTTGGGTTCTAGATTCACTATCTGAGGTGTGTTTTTGTAGGGGAACAAGGTAGGATGCTGAAGGAAGTACCGTCCACAGCAGTAAACATGACACAAAACTGTCTGCCAGTGGAAAGGGATCAAGAATAACCGGCATACCAAAAGATGCCTTAAAATCCCATTGAATGACTGAATGAATGAAGAGGATTTATGCCACGCGCAGCTACACCTAGTCGAGACCCAGCGCTGAGCGATGATCTGACAGACATATTGCTCCAACCACAGTTTGGTAGTGGAACATTTAGGGGTTCATTTATGAGGAATTGGTGTAGGGCAGCACCACAAGTCTTCTTGCTACGCTGCCCTACGCCTATGTGAAAGGGCATTCCTGTCCTTTCCCCTTGCACTGGTGCATAATCTGCTGCCTAGCGCCAACGAAGGCACCCTTGCACCATGATGCACCATGTGCCTTTTTTGCAGGTAGGACTGTTTTTGTGCAGGAAGGGGTACTTTCCTCCACAAAAACAACCCTGAGAAGCGATTTTCCTCTTTCCAGTGTGCTGCATGGAAAGAGGAGAAAACGAGAAAAAAAGTAAATATTTCTCCTTGTTACGCCAGCTCTGGGAGGTGTAAGTTTTTGGCGCTATCCTAGGTTTATGTAATTAAGTAAATCGGGGACAATGTGGAAATGAATGGGTGATGCATGGGAAAGCCCACCGCAATGCCCTTGGAACACCTTCTTGACAAAGAGTAAGACAAGGCAGCAACTTGCGCTGCTTTGTCCTACTTCCTATCTATGTGGCCATGCAAAGCCACTCAGAGTGGCCTTGTATCCCCTCATATATAAGACTGATAGGCTTACACCGCAGGAGCATCAAAAAAAGTGATGTACAGGAGGCACAAGCCTTTCAAAAATAAGCCCCACAGTTATCATGTTAGATCTGCTGAAGCAGTGTAGTGTACGGATGTAATCTTAAGGCCCTGGCAACAAGTGGTGCAAATCACACGACCTCCAAAAAGCAAACTGTGCATTCAGTAAATACTGATTGTAAAGGGCTCAAGTGTTAGTGGGTCCTCAGTTTACGGCCATTTCCTCTGTACTAACTCTTCATGCTATGCCCCGGCCGCATAGCAATGGTCTCATTGGTGCAAATAAAAGCAAGAAAATGTCACCCTATAGTCCAGCGTAGGGTACTGCAGATGCTATCATTGGGATGGAGTTTGCCCCTTAGATCTCTGGGGCCCAAAGCCAGTGTAACGTCTGTTGTCCTGCATTCTTGGGTACGCACAGAGGGCATGTGCGCTATTTGTGCAGATAAATTGTGCCCGGTTTCGGCTGGGAACTTCCACATTTCCACCCTCCAGGTTGCACTATGCGTCTCAAAGGAGTAACACTGAGTTAGACGCAAATTGTAGTTTGTTCTTGACTCAATATTTGCCCTTGAATTTGTCTCCAGGTTACCATGGAGACTTGTGGGGAACCACTGCATCTAGTCAATTCTACATGGTGTAGAGAAGTGCCAGAAGCAGTGCCAATGTTCATACACATGATCCAGCCATGTTGCTCTCTAACCTCTGATTAGATTTTTAGCATGAAGGACCATACTATCAATGACACACCAGCAGAGGCTGCCCAGAATGTTTTAATATATCCAAAATAAGAGACCTAGAACTAAAAGAACAACTATTACTTCTTACATAATTACAGCCTCACAGACACAATCTGTAATGAGTTTTTAATAAATATCCCCCAATATGCAATTAACGCCACATCCAGATATTTTAAGAAGCCTGGAAAAGGAATGCGTCTCGGATCGCGAGTCCAGTTGAACCTCTATTAAACAAAGACGGAACTTAAAACAAAATCCTCTGGAGGAGATGATAGCCATGTATAAATCCAAATGCATCTCCACGGCTTTATACGGGGCAGGGGTATGGGGATATCACAAAGTAGACAGTTTCCAATACATAGATATTGGATTCACACATAGGATGCTTGGAGTCCCAAAAAATTCCGCAAATTTCATATGCCATGAGGAGTTAGGTTTACACAATATAGGGGACCAGATCAAAATTGCCCCACTCCTATTATGGATTAAGTGTTGGCAAAACCCAGAGGCAAGTGTGGTGAGAGCATGCATGTTAGACTGTTTACCCTTCGAAAGAAATGTGAACAAGATACCCCGGGCCTCATTTATGAAAAGTGATGCATCACTGCAAGAAAACAGCGATGCATCACTTTTCATTGCGCCCTTCTTGCGAAACCAATGATGCGTCATATTTACTGTATGACGCATCATGTCGCAAGGAGTTGCAGATACGTCAGTCTTTCTGACAAATCTGTAGGCGCAAAAATTATGCATTGCTGGAGTGTGTCACAAAAGTGACGCAACTCCAGCAATAGGTAATTTCACATGGGCAAGTCCCATGTGAAAGGTGCCCACGTCAGTCTAATGCCTGCCATGAGGCAGCCGTAAGATATTGACGCATTCGCATCCTAAAAGTGGCTCAGTGAAATCCAGGATTTCACTGCAGCACTTCTACGAGGCTTACTTGCGTCAAACCGCCCACCCTGCATACATTATACGTGGCGCAGGGATTTACAAAGAGACGCAGCTACCTAGATGCGTCACTTTATAAATATGACGCAACATGGCACATTTTTCCCCTGCTGGTTCGTCACAAAAAGTGGCGCACTGGCGGCGCAAAAGTAACGCAAGGGCTCATAAATAAGCACCCCCATTTTCTTTAAATTGGGAAATGTTCATGTCCCCTTATAGCATTCTGCCTAATTCTAAGACTATTGTTAAATATCGGCATGCAGATTATTGTTTGGAGGAGAGTATAAGGGGTCTCTTAAATATGAAAACAGTCCAGCATTATTTGCAAATTTCAACTGTTCAATCCATTGAACCGTATTTAGGCTGGATTGAAAATGTAAAACATCGCCTTCTCCTAACACTTTTTAGATTACATTTAATCCATTTTAAAGTGGCTTTTCCTACAGAGTGCCTTTGGCTGCGGGAATTACAACCATGTCAATGTAATAACATTACAAAACAGAACACATGCCACTTTATTCTATTTTCCCCATTATATTCAGGACCGAGGAGTACGTTTTTTTGGTTCCTTTGCTGCGCATGGGCAAGATTAATGATTACCAGGTAGCATTGAATTTTTACAAAAAATAAGCATGACAGACACATGTTTAGCTGTCTTAAATTTTATTAGAAAGCGATCCAGATCAGATAACGTTATGAGTGTGTAACCTTTTAATTATTGTTTAGTCTTATTGATGATTTTGTTCTTTAATACCATTTTTTAAAGTAAAGTCTTTTTAATGTTTTAATGTCAACAAATCTATATCTATGTATTGTGTTCGTATATGAGATATTTTTACATATTTTTATGCAAATTAGCCGAGATAAAGATGTTTGATTGACAGACTGAACAGTATGACATAGTAAAACGTTTGAATGTTGGGCCGACTACAGACACTTGTCACTTGAACCACACACTATACCCAGCCAACACTTACACAGCGAGATAATATCATACGGACGCGATCAGAAAGACACAGAACAGATCAAGGCTTGTAGTTGAAGGTGATGTCGAGAAGGAACAGGATATAGAAATAAGAGTGTGTATGCACAATGTTTTCTTTTATAGCTTTGTTACCTTATGTTTTCATTTTTGTTTACTATTCTCTATACAGGCCGCAATCATAGCCGGTGAGCACACATAAATTGTAGAGGTATTTCAAAATGGCGGTTAATGTTTCTCTCTGTCCAGATCCACACGGTCTGTATTGAACCAAACTTCAATAAAATATGTTGTGAAAAAAACAAAAAACGTTTGAATGTTGGACTATCACTGTAAGAAAGAACGTGATCTAAATCAAATGTAGTAATATTGTTTACAAAAATATTGTCACACCTGTGTGTTTATATGTCCACCCTAAATCTGAGCTGAACCCCTTTATATAGTGGGGCTCACGGTAGTATCTATAACAAATGTCAGCAAGGAGAAAGTACTGGTGCTCCAAACATAGTGAAAGAAGGTGATCAAATCCCAATAGGTTAAGGCAATAATGTCACTCTTCAAGAGCTGATGCATTAGTACTTGTCCAGGGTGAAATTTCCATTACCTTCCATTCTACTACCTGGGCATAGTATCATCACATTTCGGTAATTTGCTTGTTCCGTGAACATAACCAGAAATGATGCTATTATTCCACATATTCAGGAACAATTTAGTGGAACCAAACAAGAATAACATGAACAACCAGAAAGCGAGAGGCCGCAGTCGCCGGTGCTTTTATGTTCTTTTGCACTATGTTTTAGCTCAGAATGTATCTTTGCATTCAAAATATAGGCGAGGACACATTTAATACAACAATATAGTGCCTAATCACTTTTTTGCATTTTTTATAATTATGTGAAATCGTGCATAATTTTAGAGGTATTACACGAAAGCAAATGAGGCAAATTTAGCACACCCTCCCCCCAAATTAATACTGTTGTGTTAATGGAAAGGGGCGACCACTCGGTCCCCCCGAACGTATGGTGGAGTACCCCGATCCCCCCGGGAGGCCATCTTGGGCGGGAGGCGAGTCTCGGCTGGTATGCCCGAAGCGGCATAGCCGGGGCGCACCTTTTCCCGCCCTGGAGTGGGTTGTCCTAGACGCTGACGCCGCCGACCACGCCCCCGGGGGGCAGGCGGAGGCGGGTTTACGCCCGCCCGAAGACGGATAAAAGGAGCAACAAGCCAAGAAAGCATCCTCTTGTTCCTGTGCTCTGAAGCTGCACCTCCCCGCTGCACGTGAGCTCGAGACGGAACGAAGAGCCAATTTTGAGCGTTGTAATTTTGTTCTTGTTTTTACAGATATCTTCGTTGGAGAATGCCGGGCAAGAAGGTCGGAAAGCGGGTCGGTACCGATCAGATGCTCCGCATGCTCATAAAGGAGGTTGCCGATTTGAAGAAACAGATGGCGGAGAAGAACGGGGAGGGAGGCCCGAAGCGAATCGTCGGACCAGCTTTGCCGGGAGTAGTCCCTAGCGGGAGAGGCAAGAGGTCCAAGAGGGGGGCACCTGGGGGGGAGACCCCGGTTCCCGATACACCGATAGAGGAGCCGATCCTGGTTCCGAAGGAGGGGCATCCGATTCCCGTGGTGGTCACCCCCGTGAACGGAGAAGATATGCCTCCTGAGTTGGCTGCACAACTGGCAGCGTGGTTGGGAAAAGATAGCGAGGGCGTGATGAGGCAATTGCAGGAATCTAGACAGGCTGCGAAGGCACCATCTCCTGTTCCCCCGCAGGCTCCGATGGCTGAGATCGCGGCAGGCGCAAGTTCGGCAGCAAGTACAGCACCTAGTTCAGGTAAGTGGCTACTGCCGATTGCGGGGGAGGGGTCTGTACCCTCGCGAAGGGAGAAAGTGGCCCAGCATGTTCCACTTGAGATTAAGGAAAAGATTTGGGCTAATAAGTATGTGAACATGTTTTCTTTGCTTACTGACCATTACGAGATCGAGCATGTGAAGGCCCAAAAAGAGCTTATGCATCCGAATGTTTGGCGCGCAAAAATGGCCGCCTTTAAAGTCGATGAGAACATAGGTACTTGGGGCAGAGCATTTGGCATTTTCACCTCCATTATGGGTGAACGAAGGCCTGAGTTGTTGACGGAATTGCCTATTTATCAGACACGTATTATGGAGTATGCTCTAGCCTATGAAGGCAATCAGTGGTTTTGTTATGACAATATTTTTAGGAAGGCTAAGGAGCACGACCCAGCTCTAACTTGGGATTGTTATGACTCCATTTCTTGGCAAAAAATTGAGAATTCGGGCATGCTAAAGGTACCATTGTCGGGGGGTAGCGGGGGTGAGTCTTCCCGCCAAACCTCTGGGACACCCTTTCGGACGGGTGCAGGTAACGAGCACCACTCGAAGTCGAGTGGCAACACAGGGAAAAAGGGGATTTGTTGGAATTTTAACAGGGGGAAATGTACAAGGCCTCAGGGGTCATGCAAATTTATACACGAGTGTGGGGGTTGTGGGCAGTCCTCTCATCCCGAGACCATCTGCAGAGCCAAAACGGGTGATAACGGAGGTAGGGGAAGCGCCAAACAGGTCTGAAATAGTCCGAGGGGCGCCTTTACCTACCCCGGTTGATACCATGGCAATGATTCCTTGGCTCAATGAATACCCGGATCATGTCTCCGCAGGGGTGTTGCGAGACGGGTTCTCGTATGGTTTCCGCATTCCGGTGGGGGACTTTCAGGGTAAAACAAGTTGTAAGAACCAACTGTCGGTCCTGCAGCATACAGCGGTGGTACAGGTAAAGATTGGGAAAGAGGTGACTCGAGGGCGGGTTGCCGGTCCATTCGATCTACCGCCTGTTGCTAACTTTGTTTGTTCTCCCTTAGGGGTGGTCCCCAAGAAGGACCCGGGTGAGTTTAGGCTAATACATAATTTGTCAGCCCCGCGAGGTCTTTCCGTGAATGATGCGATAGACCCGGAAGTGTGTTCGGTGCGGTACGCATCTTTCGATGAGGCCGTCGCCATGTTGAATCGCCTGGGGCCCGGGGCGCTGATGGCAAAATCAGACATCGAGTCAGCGTTCCGGTTGCTCCCGGTACACCCAGACGATCAGCGTCTCCTTGGTTTCATGTTTCAGGGTCGCTATTACATGGACAAATGTATGCCAATGGGATGCTCCATATCTTGTGCTTATTTTGAAAAGTTCAGTTGTTTCCTGCAATGGGTATTCACAAGAAAGACGGGTTTTCAGCATGTTATGCATTATCTCGATGACTTTCTGTTTCTGGGGGCAGCCGGGGATCCAGAATGTGGACAGGCTTTAAGTGAATTTTGTGGCTTAATGAATCATTTTGGTGTGCCATTGGCACCAGGTAAGACTGTGGGTCCCTCGACTTCACTCGAGTTTCTGGGGATAGAGCTCGATTCGGAGGAGAGTTGCTTTCGGTTACCCAAAGAAAAGGTGGTAAAATTCAGGGCCTCCCTTGAAACATGTATTCGAGAGACTAAGGTAAACTTGCATCAATTGCAGCAAATGGTGGGCCAGTTGAATTTTGCCCTGAGAGTAATGCCAATGGCCCGCCCCTTTTCCCGCTCGATTGCACAAGCCATGGTCGGTCTTAAGGAAGGACACCACCGCACGAGGCTCTCGGCAGAGATTCGCCAGGACATGTGCATTTGGTTGGCATTTCTGGCGGATTTCAATGGTCGAATTGTCTGGAACCAACCAGCAGTGTCCTCCGAGGAGCTGGGGCTGTGGACAGATTCGGCGGGGAGTGTGGGTTTTGGCGCCATATTAGGGACGCAATGGTCGGCTCAAAAATGGCCGTCATGGTGGCACGAGTGCGGGCTGACGAGTAACATTGCTTTTCTTGAACTCTTCCCTATTTTGGTGGCCCTGAAAACATGGCCTGAGGGGTTTCGGGATCACTCTGTGGTGTTCTGGTCTGATAACATGACCGTGGTTGAGTGTATCAATAGTCAGGCAGCACGTTGCAAATGGGTTCTGAGACTGCTCAAAGAAATTGTGTTATTATGTATGCAGTTGAATGTGCTCTTTAGGGCAAGACATGTCCCGGGGGTACTGAACCAAGCGGCTGATGCGCTTTCTCGTTTCCGTATGCAGGCCTTCTGGGGTTTTCTGCCCACAGCGGACCCGGTAGCGGCACCCTTTCCCGAAGCTCTCTGGTCTCTCGGTGCCCCGAACTACAAAACCTGGTGGGAGAGAGTTTAGCACCCAGGACAAGAAAGGCATATGAAGGGGCGTTCCGTTCCTATTGGTCCTTTTTGGGTGCTGCTAGGGGGGAGCTTTGGGGCCAGGAAGAGTGTGTGGTAAAATTTTTGCTGTCTTTACATCAGGCAGGCAAATCAGTAGCTACGGCCCAGAGGCATCGGGCCGCCATTTCCTTTATGGCAAGGGCTCATGGGATCCAGGACCCGACGGCGTCTTTCGTTGTGCAGAAAGCGCTACGTGGGTGGCAACGCCTTGAGGGTCGCAGAGTAGATGAGAGGCACCCGATAGGTCTGGATAGGTTGGCCCTGTTATTATCCGTACTCCCTGTGACATGTTCATCTCAGTATGAAACAGTGTTATTCCGGGCCGCTTTTGCGTTAGCATTCCATGGGGCGATGCGGGTAAGCGAACTGGTGGCGAAGAACAAGCGGGATACGGTGGGGGGACTGTGCCGAGAGCACATTCAGGTTAAGGGGGAGACGATGATTGTCTCGTTTGTCAGGTCCAAGGCCGATCAGGGTGCGATTGGGGATTGCGTAGTCATACATCGGATTCCCGGATCTCCCATGTGCCCTGTGGTTTGCGTAGAGGAATATTTAGCGCAGAGGGCGGCATCATGGGGGGGGACCTTGTTGAGACACGCTGATGCCACCCCACTGACGAGGTTTCAGTTCCAGCGGGTGCTTACAATGGCAATTTCGGCCGCGGGCTTGAACCCCGGTGAGTTTGGGACCCATTCCTTTCAGATAGGGGCTGCTACTGAGGCTACAGCCAGGGGTCTGAGTGTGGAAAAAGTGAAACGATTGGGGCGTTGGTCCTCGAATTGTTACAAAAGGTATGTGCGGTTGCACATGTTGTGAAGCTGCTATCATGTACTCACGCTTCCTGTTTTTGTTTGGTTTACAGTTTCGCAAGCTTACGAGGCGGGGCGGACTGTGCAGTCGACCCGACACCTGGGAACCAGCGGTCAAACATCACCGGCTGCGGAAAAAGTGGTGTGGGTCGTGGGCCACTCATACGTGAGGCGTGCCGCGGACGTATTCAAAGCAGGTGACATGATTCACGTGGCTGGGGAATACGGGTACAGGGTGACCTTCTACGGAAGGGGCGGGCTCTGTATTGACCAGTTTCAAAATTTTATGGAGGGTTTGTTAGGGCGGACAAGGTCACCGCCGTCTATAATCATAGTCCATCTTGGGGGTAATGATTTGGTGACCACTGGTAGACGACTGCTTCTCGAAGCAATGCTTTCCACTGTAAGTTGGTTGGCGAGAAGAGTTCCAGGGTGCACAATTGCATGGTCCCATATGATTCCACGAAAAGTGTGGCGGGGGGCGATTTCGGTTTCTGCTCTGAATCACTCAGTGAAGAAGGTAAATAACAAGTTGGGTAGATTGTTTCGTTCAAGTACACTGCATTCTATTCCACATGGTTGTATCAAGGGGGACAGTATGTTTTTGGGAGATGGGGTCCATTTGTCTCGGATGGGGAATGAGTTACTCATAGGAGACCTCATAGCATGGCTAAAGAGTTTAGAACATGACCTTTAGGCAGGAGTTGTTGTGGGGGGTCCGGATAGCCGGTCAACTATCCGGCCTGTGGCGGTAAGGTCATGATCGGTGAGCAGTAATTGGAAGATCCCTATGGTGGGGGCGTCACCCATTACGGATGGGAGCGCCCGGGGGAGGTGGCCATTGGCCCCTCAACGGGGAGGCGGTCCCTTCTAAGGATGGGCCGCCGAAAGAAAAGGAAAGGCGGTCAAGGCCCCTTCCTTGATAGGAGGGGCTACGGGCCCCTCCTGGGGAATTTCCCGGGGCCAGGACACCTGCGACGGCAGATGTGGTAAGTTGTGTGGGGTGGGGAGGGGGTTTACGCTACCTTCTAGACACCTCACACGAGTCCTCGGACGACCTTTAAATGGCGTCGAGTTCATTGGGGCCCCCGTCAAGTCAAGGGAAATTGGTAGATGCATTTGAGGTACGGCCTCTGTGCGGTCGCCCCTCCCAAGTGGGGGGGGTAATTATGGTTTAGGGATCTGACACCGGTTACGACCTTGCCGTTGGCCCTTAACGTTAGGATGTACAATTTCAAGTTAAATGTTTTGCAGGATGTTAGTTCGGCTAGGAGAACCTTTGTATTAGACATATGTTAAGGTTAGCCAAACATCGTAATGTGGAAATGAAATTGTACATAATATGAAACTGTTATTTTAATGTTTTAATTTTGTTTCATATTTTAATAAATACGGCCGGGAGGGTCACTCCCTCCCGCCTTCCAAAAGTTCAGAACCGTTTCCGTTTTCCCATCCTTGGGGATTGCGTCGAGAGGGGGTGGCGGGTATCTCAGCCATATGCATTGTATGTTGTTGCCTCCCAACAGCAGAGATGAAAACTTAAGTCACAAAAGCATAATTGATAGACAATGCATGGTAGATGTAGGAATTAGTTAATCTGTAAAAGTCCTGAATCCTATTTTGCAAAATTTGGAGACCTTAGTCCATTGACAGAGCTCTTGAGAGTCACCAGAATTGAAGGCCCAGTGACTGAATGCCTGCAACTAAAGGCATTTAATGGTTATATGAACAAAAACCAGAGGTCGGAAGATGTCAGTTAGTCAACTAAAGACTCATCATGGTTCAATATCTAGGAGTGCTAAGCACTCTTCCCAGAAGTATAGGGTGCAGGTTCAAAATGTAATAAAATCTGTCCTAGGGGATGCCTAGAGAGTTTGGCAATTGGCAGCCAAGATAGTTAAATGGTGAAATGATCCAGATAGTCTCAGGGTAAATATATCTTCATTCTGGCATTGAGTGCAGAATAAGAAGGGTGCTATTATTATCATGTTTGATTTATTCATCGGGGAAAACTGGGAATTTGTATCACAATATGCATATTTGACAAAGCTGCTGCTCTGTTTAATATGGATGGAGTTAGGATCAGGAAGAAAATCTCTATATGTTTGACCAAGCTGAAAGCTCACAAAAATATTATTGTAAGAAATTGGGTTATTAGTTGAGGGGTCTGGAAGCACCACTCAAATATTAAACACAGTCATTGTCAGGATAAACCACAAAAGTCACTAAATTAACCTGTTCTTAACCCCTTGGTAGAGTGGCACAAAGCAATCAGGCTTCACTTAGAGGCAACGTGTAAAATATTTATGCACCACTCAAACAGTAATAAAGTGACAACACAACACAAGAACATTCCCAATCTAATTTAGAAAAATAGAGTACAAGTCATAAATAAAATGACACCAAAAGGACAAAAATTCAATCAGTATAACCAGATATATGAGTTTTTAGAGTTTTTGGGGACAAAAGAACCTAACGTCACAAAGCACCACAAGGGGTTATCTGGTCATGCTTGATCAGGTGAAAAACACAAATTCAGGCCGACTGGGATGAAGCGTGTGTCGGGTAGAGGGACTAGGTTGGTTCCACTGAAGAGGTACCTTCTTAAGTCTGTCACAAAGGGTAGGGTTCACGTTGGGCGTGTGGAGAGACCATTGGAGTAAGGAGCAGGTTGAGCATCGTGGATGGTTATTTCTGTTGCGTGAAGAGCCGTTCTTTGCTGGAGCTTCATGTTGGTTGATTGTTGTAGATGGTTGCTGTCAGTGTGAAGTGCAGGTCTTGAGTTGCTGGTCATCACGAAAGGTCACTGTCTGCATAAAGAGCAGGTCCCCCTGGAATGTCTGATGGCGCTTGTCACCGCGTTCGATTCTCTGCAAGAAGAGGTCACTTTGCGGTCGTAAGGAGCCCAAAATGACTGTATCTTCACCATTTCTTGAGAAGGCGTTCACACTGATGCCAACAAAGTGTCTAGTACATGGGCCCACCTCTTGGGGATCAGGATGCCCTCCAACAGAGGGCAATGACAGGCAGCGGGGTCAGCGAGATTGGAGTCCAATAGGCGGCAACACTCGGAGCAATTACTAAGCATGTACTCTCTCAAAATTAGATTGTACCGCTCCTCAAAATTTGTCAATTTATTGCCCTTCAGCCTATCATTTAGTACCGTACAGAAGTAATCCATACAATCTACTGATGAGACAGCTTCTGGCTGTCCCTGAACTTCAACCTGCACTTCTCAGGGTTGAGACCATACTTTCTTCATGAGTGAGTACATCATACTGTCTCCCTTCCATGGGACCAACAAAGAATCCCTCTGTTCAGTGGACATATACCTCCAAAGGCTGGCTCCCAGCTCCTCCGTAGGAACCCAATGCATTTCTATAGCTACCTCATAGGCTTCAAACCACTTGCATATGTCATCCCCACCTCAAAACTATGCACCATGTCCTTGGGGATGTGGACACTTCTCTCTTTCAATTGGACACTGGATCACTACTTCCACCATTTGTACTGAGTTTCTTTATTTTCAAATCCAATTCCCTTTGACTCACTTCATGAGCCATCAAACCTTTCATCTCTTTCAAGGCCCTGTCAACACTAACTTTTAAGCTTTCAATGCCAGCTGCTGTTGGAACAACCTTTCAGCTCCTTGTCCTCCAACTCCTCAGGGGACATGTTGTGGGAGAACACTCTGGTACCGCCTTTGGTAGGGGACCTCATTTCTGTGGGTAAGTTGTCCAGCCCCTCTTGCTGCAGCTCTTTGCCTGAGGCTATGCCATTTATTTCCTCATCCTCCACACCCAGCTCCTCATCCTTATGGCCATCACCTTCCTACTCTCTTGTTGCAGCCAGCAATCTGTAGACCTTCTCATAAGGTCTGTGGGCTATTGGAAAGACCACTTTTGTGCCACCCTTTCCCAACCCCTTTCCCAGGGATAGTCATCTCCTTGCATAGCTTCCTCATATATGCCACCCTGATGTTGTCAATGCTGCTCAGCTTCTGCGCTGTTGTTTCAAGCAGGTATACCAGGTGCAAAAATGAAAGGCAGGAATTACATTTGGAAAAAGGAAAATTATATGGGCAATCAAGGAGAATTAAAAAGAAGAAATTGATTGTGGTATCAGGTTATTCCAGTGGATATTTGGATGCACACAAACCACTGAATAAACATAAGCTTTGGGTCCCACTACTAAAGACCAATGTAAGAAATTGGGTTATTAGTTGAGATTGGTGGATGCCCCACTCAAATATTAAACACAATCCATGGAACCATAAAAGTCACCGAAGAAACCTGTGCTTAACACTGGTAGGCAAAAGAAAGGATTGATGGACGGAATGCTGGTCAATGCAAACATTCACCCCCACTCACAAGGATCTGGGTTTAATCGATCATTCTTTTGCTCACCATACCACCCCAGTTTGGACCCAGCGATATGCAAATCAGCCTTGACCCTGTTCCTTGTGGGAACAGTCCAGCCCGAACTACCAAGCCAGGCCCTCCCTGGACCAGAAACAAGCATCCTTGGACCAGTTTCAGGGCATCACCCTTCATCAGCCAGGCTAGCTTGAATCCAGTGGTGTATTGAGCACGGGACCCACGTCTGGGCATACCCTTCCCACCTAGGGTGATATATGCAAAAGAAAGAATTGATGGACGGAATGCTGGACAATGCAAACATTCACCCCCACTCACAAGGATCTGGGTTTAATCCATCATTTTTTTACTCACCATACCACCCCAGTTTGGACTCAGCCATATGCAAATCAGTCTTCACCCTGTTCCTTGTGGGAACAGTCCAGCCCGCACTACCAAGCCAGGCCCTCCCTGGACCGGAAACAAGCATCCTTGGAGCAGTTTCAGGGCAACACCCTTCATCAGCCAGGCTAGCTTGAATCCAGTGGTGTAGTGAGCACAGGACCAATGTCTGGGCATACCCTTCCCATTAAGGGCGATATATTCAAAAGAAACAAATGATGGATGGAATGCTGGACAATGCAAACATTCACCCCCACTTACAAGGATCTGGGTTTAATTCATCATTCCTTTGTTCACCACACCACCCCAGTTCAGACCCAGCCATATGCAAATCAGTCTTGACACTGTTCCTTGTGGGAACAGTCCAGACCAAACTGCCACGCCAGGTCCTCCCTGGACTGGAAACAAGCATACTCGGACCGGTTTCAGGGAACCACCCTTCATCAGCCAGGCTAACTTGAATCCAGTGGTGTAGTGAGCACGGGACCCACCTCTGGGCATACCCTTCCTACTTAGGGCGATATATGCAAAAGAAACAATTGATGGACAGAATCCTGGACAATGCAAACATTCACCCCCACTCACAATGATATGGGTTTAATCCATCATTCTTTTTCTCACCACACCACCCCAGTTTGGACCCAGCCATATGCAAATCAGTCCTGACCCTGTTCCTTGTAGGAATAGTCCATCTCGTAATGCCAAGCCTTGTCCTCTCTGGACCGCAAACAAACATCCTGGGACCGGTTTCAAGGCATCACCCTTCATCAGCCAGGCTAGCTTGAATCCTGTGGTGTAGTGTCGCGATCACACAGCACAGACAGAGCCTCCCTCGCCAAGCTCCCAGCTCTTATGGACATAACGCCCGGTTCAGAGGTAACCTGCACCCAGAGAACTACATTTCCCAGAAACCCCTGGGTCACCAGGTGAAGAACCGGCATTTGTCTGTTCTCCATTCCTATAAAGCACCTCCTCCCGGAAGAGGAGGCGCTTCACAATCTCGCCAGTTTGAACTTTTGCTTGAGGGTGGATGGTATTCCCCGCCGGATCAATTTTTGGTTTATTTTATGCTGTTCTCGGACCTTGGATGCGCTGTTCCAAGAATCTGACAAGCTGCAGCAGGAAGAGGTTGCAGAAGGGCGCTCGTCGATTCAGCCGCATTTCCATCAGCATCCCCTTGAGTCCCAGTGCTGGAATTACAGGTGTTTTGTTCACGACCCGAGAGACAGGGAGAGAGACCCCGGATCCGCGCCTCCCTCATTTTGAGACTTTGGTTCCGTTTTGTGTGCTGGGAACTCCCGGCACCTTTCTGGCATATTGACACTCTCACTATGAAGGAAACAGTGAGACACAGAGTGTATACTCCTTTTAGTCTGAAGCAGGCAACTTGCGTCCTTTCACGCTGTGAACTAAACAGCGGCGGGGTGCCTCTGTCTATTCAGAACTTCTGTGTCCCCACTGTGCTTAGATTTACAACAGCGTTGGGGACACACCTCGTGTGACATGCTGGTTTTTACCCTCCTGGAATTATTCTTTTGTGTGAGATACATTTTGTGCCTGCATCCTAGTTCATAGAGGTCCTTCTCTGCCCTGTTAACTTCCGAATCCATTGTGTGGTGGAGCACTTCTTTCTGGCTGCCTCGAACACACATTTTTGTTGGGAACAAGTGCACACTGCCATCGTTATACTAATTGCTGCTGGTCTATTGTGAGTATTTATAAGTCCTGGTGGTCTCCTATGTAAGTCTGGTCCGTTTGTTCCTGCTCTAACCGCTCTCTTTTTCTCTTTTGCACAGTATTCCCATGGGGAGAGTATTGATGACTTCCAAAACCCTAGAGCAGGCATAGGGTGACGAGGACCATTCAGAACAGCTGTATTTCTTATTTTATCCTCTTTCCTTTTCCCCGGGGTGCTCCCTTGCACAGTAGTATTTATTACTCTGTGGGAGGTTGTGCTCAGGGGAGGTGGGGGATCCTCACCAGTCATCGTCCCCGCTGGACGATCCTCAAGGTTAGTGGCATTTTCTCATCTTATGCTACTGACAGATCGCAACATATAGTGAGCACGGCACCCACGTCTGGGCCTATCCTTCATACCTAGGGCGATATATGCAAAAGAAACAATTGATGAATCGAATGCTGGACAATGCAAACATTCACCCCCCACTCACAAGGATCTGGGTTTAAACCATCATTCTTTTGCTCACCTCCCCACCCCAGTTTGGACCCAGCCATATGCAAATCAGTCTTGACCCAATTTCTTTTGGGAACAGTCCAGCCCGAACTGCCAAGTCAGGTCCTCCCTCGACCGGAAACAAGCATCCTGGGACCGGTTTCAGGGCTTAACACTGGTAGCCTGGCACAAAAGCAGTCAGGCATGTAATACTCAACAGTAATGAAGTGAAAAGACAACACAAGCGAGATCCCAAACTAATTTAGAAAAATAGAGAATATTGTAATCACTAAAATTACAAAAATGCAATCAGTAGAAGCAGAGGTGTGAGTTTTTAAAGTTTTAGGTAAATATACTGGCAAAAAAGCACAAGGCACCACTCGCAGTTATCTGATTGTGCTGCACCACAAGTAAGTCACAAGTTCAGGCCCACCCTAATTGAGCGTGGGTTGGATTCTGGGAACAGGTTTGTCCTGCTGTAGAGTTACCTTCTCAAGTCCGAGTGAGATTATGTCATTCTCATTGGTGGGGGCGCGAGGAGGTTGTTCATGGCAAGAGATGCAGGTCGGAATTGCAAATGGCCATTGTTTTTGCATAAAAAGCTGGTCATCACTGGAGCTTCACATTGATAGTGGTCGCGGACTGTTGGCGTGAAGAGCAGGTGTTGCTTGAATATTGCTGTGGCGGTCATTGCAGGCGGTCTCTGTCGATGTGAAGAGCAGGTTTTGCTGGAGCTTCGTGTTTGCGGTCATCGCGGACTGTCATTGTTCATCAAGAAGTGTCCATGTTTCAGTCATGAAGAGCCAAACTTCTGTATTTTTCACCAGGAGGAGTACACTCTGTTGCCAATCAAAGGTCCAGTACACAAACTGAAGTTGTCACTTATTAAGTTTTTTTAGGGTAAACCAGTGTTAGACTATGGGAGAGATAACCTTACAACAGCGAAAACAATACTTTAGTAGTTTTACCCCTGACAGGACATATAAAATTTGGTATATATAAGCTATTTTTTTAAATACCATGCACCCTGCCTATAAACGTTTAGTGCCTACCTCAGGGTTGACTTATAGGTATCAAAAAGGACGTTTTAGTTATGGAAAAAATAATAGTTTGCTAGATCAAAATGGCAGTTTAAAGCTGCACTACAAGCTGCAGTGTCTGGTCTGTGTCATGTTTTACAGTGCTACTTTAATGGGTGGCTAATGGAGTGCTACAGCCCAATAGCAGTGTTTAATGTACAGGTCCTGGGTATGTGTAGTACCATTTACTAGGGACTTATATAAGTATATTAAATATGTCAACTAGGTGTAGTGCAATTATACCATGTTAAAGGAGAGAGTGAACACACCTTACCACTGTCTAGATGGGATAAAGTGCGCAGAGTCCTAATGCCAACAAAACAGATTCAGCAAAGGAAAGCATGGGAAGGCAACAATTTGGGGTAAGGTCCAACAATAGGCCTCAAACAATCAGGGTTCAGACTTTCAAACTAGACAAAAAGTGCCATTTTAGACTTCAGCGATAACATCCTCAGCTCACTAGATGCTGGCCAGCTGGCACTTTTGGTGTTGTTACATCTCTCTACATTGTTTGATGGCTTTGGCTTGGCTAGTACTGCTTCAGAAATTATAGGAAGAGGGAGAAACACTCAATTGTTTTGATGATCTAATAGCAGATGTATCAACGCAATATGATTAGGGATATTATAGGTGAAGGCTAATGAATGACCGTGTGGGTCCCCCTTGGGTACCAGCTTTCACCTAGGGGTGGGCGATAAATTCCACTCTGCCTGCAGAGTTTTGGACACTCCCCATTATGTGTGTAACACGGAGTTCCAGTCAAACTCTGTCTACCGCCACATGGCAGAGTTTTTTCTCATGTGCAGCTTGCCAATGGTAAGTTGGCAAGTGCGAGCGAGAATAGATGTCCCCAGCACAATTTTCAAGCGCTAGGATGGCACCCAGCAAGATTTTCCAAATGTGGGCAGTCACAACCGCTCACCATGAGAAAACTGCTACTCAAGTAGAAAATCTACTCGAGTGGCAGCAAAATCAATGTGAGCAGCAGTGCCTTCTGGTGTGCCATGTGGTGGCACTCGCCCGATCTTTTAGACCTTAATGAGCTCCTACCGCTTGAAATCAGTGCAACATGCCAATTTCTGCACATTAGCTCAGTGAAATCCTGTGGAGTTTCCATGTAACTCCATGGAATTCCTCAAAAGAGTATAGCGTGGAGTAAATTGGAAGTATGTTAGAACACTTTAGAAGACCACAAGCAATATGTGCTCAATAATGTGGCTTTGCCACCACTAGCATGCCCTTTTCTAGACTTCTTTGTGGGACTTATAATAACAAAGTAATCTTTCACCTCAAATTTATCAGTTACCCATGTCTCTTGTATACATATTATGTCTGGGTTTACTGGGCCAACATACCGAATTTTCTCAACACTTTTGGATCAGCCCGCTAAGTTCCAAGACAAAATATAAATTTGTTAATCAATAGAGTGACTGCACAGGGTTGGCCATGAACCCTTATCATTTAAGCCTCCCGCCAAACACTGTCACTGCAACAAATCATCATCAAGCCTAAAATTGTCCGTATTGGCTTTTGGACCATCATGCTGTTTACATATAGTTAAACATTTGTCATCCTCTGACTTTGCTACATCTGAAATCTCCTGGACCAGTCACTTGGAGCCAGTTGGACGTACTGCCGTCCCTTCTGTTTGAGTTTCCAATTGCACTTTGATCTTAGGGAATTTGACTCTTCTCAACTCTCTTTTATTAATCCATCTCAACTTCCTTTTTACCTTTCTTTCTTTCTTTCTTTCTTTCTTTCTTTCTTTCTTTCTTTCTTTCTTTCTTTCTTTCTTTCTTTCTTTCTTTCTTTCTTTCTTTCTTTCTTTCTTTCTTTCTTTCTTTCTTTCTCTCTTTCTTTCTTTCTTTCTTTCTTTCTTTCTTTCTTTCTTTCTTTCTTTCTTTCTCTCATTAGGCTTCTGAATATCTTCCTGCACATCTTCCAGTGCAATAGGGGCCACATTTTTTCATTGTTCCTCCTTTTTTGAAGATTGGATACATTTTGATGCTTTTTCTCAGTTCAGAAGCTTGAGTAAGGGACTCCTCCCATTTATTAGCAGGCTCAGAGACAGCTTGATCTCCTTCTTTGAAGAGGTCTTTTAGACGATTTAAGTCAATTGACAAGTCATGTTTTTTGCCCTTCACCTGAAACTTAACCCAAGAACGACCCGTTTGTGTACCAGACTCTACCAATCTGGGTGCAGGAAGATTCAATCCATTCAGGTTTGTGACCCCAACAGATTTAATTGGTAACTCTTTAAGTATCAACGTCAAGATATCTAGATTATATCAGAACTGTCTGTATGTTTTTCCAGGAGAGCCATGATAGGCAATAAAATGTGCTCCGTGCTTTGTAGTGATTTCGATAAATACATTTAGTCTATTAAAATGCTAACTGGTGTGTTTACTGACAGTTAAGGAGTCATCAAGATGTTTGACATTGCAGTACCTGTCTGACTCAGGGTGCTAGAAAACCAGCCCATTCATGTTTTCTTTGTAATAGACATTACTGGTGATGATGACTCAATTTTCCCATTTTCTGCCTTGGGACTGGATTTAACCACATGGCTGCTGGGCGTTTCCCCCCCCCCCCCTGTGCTGGAAAATGCCATTTTAGTGGCACCATGACGAGCTCAGCTCGTCATCAGCACACGACACCTGTGGGTGATGACGAGCTGAGCTCGTCATCAGCATCGAAAGGGTTAAAAGGTGATATATCAGATAGCATATAATATAACACAATAGACATTTGGGAGCTTTGCAAAACATGCTCTACTTCCTCATCATTTCTAATTAATGAACTGAAGCTCAATGGACTTATTTCTCCTTTATTAAGATGGGTCACTAATTTGTGTTGTTGACCAGAAATATTTAACCCACCAAGATCTTCTGAAGGCACAGACTAATATGCATCCGTTATCATCTGGCTCATGATCAACCCCGGATACTTAGAATCGCACGGACACCCCCGAGGTTGTCTCCATTTGAGATTCATTCTCAACCAGCCGACCACGCTTGGGATCGGCTACCTTGAATTCACTTTTATCCGGGATCGCCACGGTACTCAACACCTCTGACCCGGGCCAAGAAGTCCCTTCGGACCCCACATTAATCGATCCGGATACTTCTGCCAGTCCTGAACAAGAAGTCAAGCTTACCACTCGGTTATTGCTGTCCACCGGCGATTTACTCCCAGAAAACGGCCCTCAGCACTGCCCACGACCCAGTCCTGATGAAGATCCTGTAGTAACCTGGATCGAAACGCCGTCGACCTTCCAGCGCAAATACAGGCGGGAGATACGAAGCGGTTGACCACATTGAATACTTCCAAAATGAACTTTTAATCTACTTGGAACCGCCGTATATCAAATATTACACTGTATATTCATTCACCCGTCACCTTGCGCCACCCACGCTGTTTCACATTGTCACTTGCGTCGCTATTTTGGTTTCCACTGTTACACCTAGAGCCCACGTACAATTTGGGTTATTTTTCAGTTGTTGCGATTTATATACTGCAGTGCTGCCATAACTGTAAACTATATCTCTGTTTCACCTTTAAATATTAATGCATAAAATGATGCTTCTAGCACATGTCAGAATTATATAGAGTCTCCTGGTTTCCTTCCGGATAATGTTTTTACATATCTTTACTAACTGTCTTTTATCAATACCAGTTGGGATATTGTTGTTCTTACATCATGATCAACCCCAGTGGCATCCCGGACCTAGAAGTAGAAATTCCTTCAGGAACGTTTTGGAAGTACACGGGGATAATCCCACTCCCTTTGATGATTCAGAGATGAGGTGCTGTATTTCTTAATGGATTAGATATTGTTTTTTTGACAGAGTCTTGATGAGGGAATTCTTGTGGAACCAAGTTTCTGTGCCCTCCAGATGTAAAGATACCAGGGGATTATAACCTGTAATCTGCAAACTGCACACAAACCTGGACAGGCCGCTTCTGCTGGGTATGAAGAACTTCCTACTGTTTTATGCTACTAATGCAACAACACCCCCATTTTGCAGCATAACCTTTGCCTCTTACAGGTGCCACAACACCTCCCCTAGGTCAGATTGAGAGCCACACATGACCAGGGTAGGGCACAAGAGCACCTACGATTCCACCTAGAACTCCTCTAAGGCTGAGAGGGGACCCACAGTCCAGAGGAACAAATAAATTGGTTAACCAGCAGTACACATGTGGCAGAAGTTCAATATCGGCTGGCAACCACAGGTAGCCAACTTAGAAAAGAATTGAGTCACAGGAGGCGACTGATCAATGAGGTGAGCCAACTAGCAAATAGTCCATCACACAAGCTGCACCCCAACCATAGAGTGACTGCTTCCATACCTTCTGTGTGGCCTCACTTGCCACCTGCCTCCTGGTGGTGGCTTTAAGATTAGCCAAATGATTGTCGGGCCCGACACGAGGTGCAACAGCAGCTATGTACTCCTGCTGCAGCTGCTAGAGGGACCCCTGCTCCTTATAAGGTGCCTAGTGCTGCTTCTCCGTGCCCTAGGCTACTGGCAGGCAGGGCAATCCATGGAGCCAGGCTGCTCCAATTGCCCCCAAACCACTAAACCAGCTCAGAACGCCACAGTCGTCTCCCATGGCATTTCCTCACTCGCTTGCTCCTCCTTGGTGCAATTTGTAGTATTGATTGAAAAATTCATCTATATGTAACATTTCTACTTATAAATTATCTGTTTAGAAACGTAACATAAAAAATAAGCCATACTATGAGTATTAAGGTGATTTAGATAAATACAGATATTGCAGTGTGTCAGCAATTAGAGAACAGAAGAGAGAGAGGGTAGTAAACAGGATATCAAGGACGGAAATTGCTGGCACAAAATATTTTACCATGCTTTTGATTGAACTGATTGATAAACAATAAATGCTGAGTTAACATGGGAGGTACTCAAAAGAATAAGGCATGTAGTTACACATGTTGCATCTTTTCATGATTACAGAAATGTTTTATTTTTTCTTAAATTAAATGATCCTGTTTGTTGATTGCATTTCAAAACAGTTTGACTGTACATCCATTAGTTTGTTGATCATATACAAGTAGATACAAGTTATTACTATGAAGAGACTATCTGAACTACACATAGAGCCTGATGTCACTGGGATCTGACTGGAGTTAAAAATGTTTGAGCAGGTGGGGATATTTGTCTGCTACAAACCTTAAATATATTCCGGAATTTTGTCCTCAAATGAATATGAAAATTAAACATATTTTTAGAACATTTATGATGAGCAGGACTATATAGCCCAACGTTCATAATCTTATAGTCATTTGGTAGTGGCATTTGACTAGGGTTCTCATGATATCTTTGTGGACAGTCTCACACCCGTGGGCCTGCAAAGTAACGTTTTGGACTGGTTCAAGTCCTTCTTTATTTCAGGTAATCAGACAGTTTATATGGCTCTCTACCTGTGCACCTTCAAGAACATGAGTTGTGAGTTTCCTTAGGGCATTTATTGAGCCAGTCACTTTTCAATTTGTATGTGGCACCTCTTACTGATCTGAGTGCCTCTTTTTGTTTTCAATTTTACTCCTCTACTGAGGATACTCAAATCATCTTGCTTCTGAAGGATGGGCAGGATTCCTTCTAGTCTAAGGAGATTATTCCAACTGGTGCCTTTTCAATAGTCACCTCAGTCTCTGAGAACCTTTCCCTTTCTCACTTCCATTTCTGGCAATCCTGGAGAAATGTTTGATTCCAATCTCTCTTTTGAGACTCAAATCAACAAGCTTATGGCCACTATCTTCTTCTTGATGAAGGGTCTCAGGAAAATCATGCCTCTTATTCCTAACTCCTCAAAAAACATTGTCCAGTCTCTCTTTACAAGTAGATTGGATTACTGTAATTCGTTCATTGTAGGTCTTTGCAGCCATCATGTTCACAGCCCACAGTTTATACAGAATGCAATAGCTAGGCTTATTTTAGGTCTTCACAAAACCACCAGGATTTTTGCTTATTATACTAGTCTTCAGTAGCGTTCTACTCATAACAGATGAATTTTTCCTGAACTCTGTTTCGTCCATAAGACTTTTCATTGCACACTTGTACCTTTCCACTACCTTTCTTTGCTGAGCTGTGCCTGTGTCAAGCGCCGGAGGACTGAGGAAGCGCCCTGTGAACCAGCTGAAGCGCATTGCAAAGCGCTACCTTTCGCCGGACCCGCTCCGCGGGTCCCGCTTCAACGGAGCTGCATCTTGCTGGAAACTGAGTTCACCAAACTAAGGGCTTCAGGCAACCAGGGCTGCAAGCGAGCATACTGCTGGACTCAAACTCCCAAGAGTCCCAGCAGCTGCCATCACCGATACCACCTGGTGACGCTCTCCCTGTAGGCCACGCCCCCTGCTATCCAGTAAAAGGCGCCGGATCTACAACTGCAGTGGATACCTTTCCACTACCTTTCTTTGCTGAGCTGTGCCTGTGTCAAGCGCCGGAGGACTGAGGAAGCGCCCTGTGAACCAGCTGAAGCGCATTGCAAAGCGCTACCTTTCGCCGGACCCGCTCCGCGGGTCCCGCTTCAACGGAGCTGCATCTTGCTGGAAACTGAGTTCACCGAACTAAGGGCTTCAGGCAACCAGGGCTGCGAGCGAGCATACTGCTGGACTCAAACTCCCAAGAGTCCCAGCAGCTGCCATCACCGATACCACCTGGTGACGCTCTCCCTGTAGGCCACGCCCCCTGCTATCCAGTAAAAGGCGCTGGATCTACAACTGCAGTGGATACCTTCCCACTACCTTTCTTTGCTGAGCTGTGCCTGTGTCAAGCGCCGGAGGACTGAGGAAGCGCCCTGTGAACCAGCCGAAGCGCATTGCAAAGCGCTACCTTTCGCCGGACCCGCTCCGCGGGTCCCGCTTCAACGGAGCTGCATCTTGCTGGAAACTGAGTTCACCGAACTAAGGGCTTCAGGCAACCAGGGCTGCGAGCGAGCATACTGCTGGACTCAAACTCCCAAGAGTCCCAGCAGCTGCCATCACCGATACCACCTGGTGACGCTCTCCCTGTAGGCCACGCCCCCTGCTATCCAGTAAAAGGCGCCGGATCTACAACTGCAGTGGATACCTTTCCACTACCTTTCTTTGCTGAGCTGTGCCTGTGTCAAGCGCCGGAGGACTGAGGAAGCGCCCTGTGAACCAGCTGAAGCGCATTGCAAAGCGCTACCTTTCGCCGGACCCGCTCCGCGGTTCCCGCTTCAACGGAGCTGCATCTTGCTGGAAACTGAGTTCACCGAACTAAGGGCTTCAGGCAACCAGGGCTGCGAGCGAGCATACTGCTGGACTCAAACTCCCAAGAGTCCCAGCAGCTGCCATCACCGATACCACCTGGTGACGCTCTCCCTGTAGGACACGCCCCTTCTCAATGACATCCAATAAATAGAGTGCTAGTATACCGCTGCGCGGGAGCGCGCGGGTAGCGCCCGGGAGAAGCCCGGGACAAGGGCGGGCCCTCTGAGGCCCTCAGAGGCACGAGAAGGCTAGGCTAGGCCCTGTCCCTAACAGTTACCCCCTCATTAGCCCCATAAACTATTCCGGCTATTTAGGATTTGTACTTTTTGTTTGTGCACCTTAGATTTAAACCATCCATTCCCTTCACTAATGATAAATAGCTACATTGATCATCTGAGGCTTATAATCTGGTAAACGAATTCCACTAATACCTCTCCAGCCCCCTTTCTGATATCACCGGAGTGGGATGATGACAAAGAAATTGAGGTCTGGGAGAATATTGGTAGGAAGATCAAATTCTAAAACCAGATCGAACCCCCTCCGAAACAAGCTTGGTCAGGCCTCCAATCTGAAGAGTACTTGTCAGATTTTTAACTTGTGGGAAAAGGGCAAGACTAAAGCTGCAATGGAGGATAACAAATCAGTGGTCCTTATAGAATCTGGTGTTATTCCCACGGATACATTGTCCAACTCACCAAGAGAATTGTTTGAAAACAGAAAGGAAATTGCGGTTACCAGTATAATAGAATCAAAAGTAGTTCCTCTGACCGTCGAGAGTGTTTTCTCTCCTCCCGTATTCTCCACAGCGAAAAATAACACTGAACTAGAACCAGAAGTAATTATGAAAACTAGGGATGGTATACTAGAGGATAATATGCATATAGGGGAAACTCTGCCAGTGATCACCAACCATACTTTAAACACTTCTTTGACAAAAGTTTCCTTTAACAATGGTCTGTCCCCATTGTTGTTGGATAATGACCTATGTCAAAGATATATAGAAAACGACCCGGTCAAAGCAGAGATGGATCTAAAAACTCCGCTAACATCGACCCACGCTGGCTTGAAGTTGTACAGTAGTACCCCTTCCAAATCCTAGCATTCAAATTTTTCCATTAGTCCTAATCTAAATTTGACTGGGATGGAGGCACTACAATGCCAGGGAAATGACAATCCTATCTCTGACTCCCTACTTACATTAGAACATTTATTGTCATCCATCCTACAACTTTTGGAAAAATTTGTGGGGGGATCGGATTGTGTCTTGGACACAGTGACCAAGATTCTAAAGGTCTTATTGGCCACTCAAAAAGAGAAGGATATAGTCTAAGTACAGTCCTCTTCTCCTCCAGCATTAAATGGGGTAGATATAAAAGATCAGCAGTCCAAAATCAACAAAACTGTGATTGAAGTACTTGAAGAAGGAAATCTAAGTGTCAACGATATAGAAGTAAACCCCTCTGAAAATCCCCCCCCAAAACTAGGGACTGACCTTTTTCCAATTTTTAAGAAGCAACTGGGCGAGGGAGATATAGAAGTGGGTGAGGCTTCAGAAGAAAACGGCAACAAAGGGAAGTTACAGGATTTAAAGAAGTAGGGAAAAAACAAAAGAAAATTGCTGAGACGGATAGAAAAAAATAGGCGGAGGAAAATCCTCTTTAGAAAACACCTTAATTTATCCTTAAATAATGGGGTTCCCCACATTCAGGCGGTAGCTGAAAAGGAGAATAACACTGAACCCAAGAGCAACATGGGAAACTTCGCACCCCTACCTGTGATTATGCCCGCAATATCCCTGAGACCTGCTCCTCCCCTCTTATTAAAAGTAGACTCAAATATTACCTCCCAACAAGCTTTCGTTGCTAGGGACGTAACAGGGTCCAATCCTCCCACATCTTTGGGTCAAGATCATAAACCCCCGAGTAAAGCGGGCGCAACACTCAATCCCTTGGCGCCATCTTTCTCGGGAATAGTAGCAAAAGGAATTACACCGGCTGAGCCCAAAGAAAAAGGTATAGATACTCTATGGGTGGAATTCTCTCCCCTGTTCGATACCGAATGTATTTTGAACAGATCCCTCTCACTCAAATACTTTCAAGAATCGGCCAACTTGAAATTGATACAATCGGCTGACTTAGATAGAGTACAAATATTACAATCAGAAGTGGGGATGACAACTAGGGTGAGGTTCTACTCTAAGTTAGTAGCCAACCTTATTCTACAACGTTCAGAAGATTTGCAGAGCAGAGGGATAGACGTCATTCCGGTTTTGGGTCATTCAGGTCAAAATAAGGTTTGTTCCAAACCCTCCCAGAAACCCCCATTCTCCCTGTTGCATGCAGCCACAGGGCGTATAAATAAGCCTGGGGAACTAACAGAGCTAAAAATATGTAAGTCTAAGGACTCCCGTATGGTGTCCTACCTTGCCCCTCCTCCGTTATCTTACCAACCAGTTTCAGGAATCGAAAGTGCCCAATGGAATTGGCTCCCCCGAGTCTTGGCAGAAAAAGCCTCAAACAATCACTTAAATAATCAGGATCTTTAGCACAAAACTTTCCATAATCTCTTGGAATGCAGCGGGCATAAAAAATAGTCCAGAGAAACTGGCTTTTCTCTTATCTCTGGAGCAAAACATAATATGTCTCCAAGAGACATGGTGCCCTGATAAAATCCAACTGGGGAAGGACTACTATGTCTTAGAAGGCAGTGCTATCTTGAACAAAAAAGGTCATGTGAGTGGGGGGATAGCCTGCCTTTTATCAAATAAAATAAATTGGAACTATGAACATTATCTGGACCCCAGTAATCTGTTCCAAGCAGTAACTATACTTGGGTTTGATCATTCTAAAACTACCAACCGTCTGGTCCTGATTAATGCTTATATTCCTCCAGAAAAAGGCTTTAATGCAATACTTAAAAAGGTTTTCTTGCATGTCCAGGGTATTAGGGAGAAAGATCCGATGTCAGACATAATTCTAGTTGGGGATCTAAATAGTAAGATTTCCAATCTAAGCTTAAACTTATTCAGTGATAAATCAAGAGAGGAAACACTTTGTATTCCCCGGGCAATATTCCCTGAAAGCATAAAAACAAATAAACGGGGTAAAATAATTCTAAAGGAGTTGGTAGAAATAGACGGGCTCATAGTTAATGGGAGACTCCCATCAGATTCCCCGGCTAATTTCACCCACAAATCATATAGAGGGAAATCGATTTTAGACTACTTAATAACGGGGTTCCACTCATTCGTGCTGCTGAAGGATCTTAAGGTAATTAATACCCCACTAAGTGATCATAAAATTCTTTTCGTTTGGTTAAATATAAAGCCCCCAAGTTGTGATCAATGGTCACTGAACAATGACCAAACAAATTTCCATTCCAAATCAGGAAGGTGTTTTTGGAACGCGAAGGCGCATCGAAATTTGGAGGTAATGCTGGATGCAGCAATCTCCGAGCTTCCGTACTGGAATGGCTTTGAAATCGAAAACTTCTGTGTTTTTATGAATTCAGTGGTAGCTGGGACAAAAACACTCAATAGGAAAAAATCTATTAGGATTTCCCCCAGCCCTTTGAGATCTCTAAATATAGAAATAAACAAACTAGTTAGGGCCCAATATCTGAACAGATTACCGGATACAGCACAAAAAATAACTAAGCTAAAAAGGAAAAGGAGAAGGTTATTGACTAGGTTACGCAAAGAAAAGGAGGATTCTATATGGGTAAAACTAAGAGAAGCGGCTATCCACGGGGAAATGAGGCAATTCTGGTCCCTCGTAGGTGAAGGGTGCGGAATGAGAACAAGTCCCGCCCCCATTGCCATCGAGGAACAAATATGGAGGGAGTTTGTCATCAACCTCTACGCTAGTAACAACGAAGCGAATTCTCAAACATGGCAAATAGATACAAGGGTACCATTAGAACCATTTACAGAAAAGGACATAGATTTGGCAATTAGTGAAATGCGTTTTTCCGGGGCAATGGGCCCGGATGAGGTGCCCATCAATGTATTGAAACAGAACAGGGCTAAATGGTGCAAGCTACTCTGTCCAGTTTTTAACATTTGCCTATTAAGAGGTAAGGTGTTACCCTCCTGGAAGGGAAGCATCCTGGTGCCGTTGTTTAAAAAAGGTGATCGCCTATCCCCCCAGAATTACCGCCAGATTGCATTATTGGATGCAGTCGGCAAAGTCTTCACAAGGTGTCTGCTCAAGCGGATAAATATCTGGGTGGAGCACTCGGCTGTTCTTCCACTTGAGCAGACAGGCTTTAGGAAAAATCACGGTACCCTGGATAACTTGGCAGCCCTCCAGGTGATAACAGATAAATATATCGGAGCCAGAAAGGGGAGAGTCTATGTGGCATTCATAGATTTCTCCACGGCTTTCGATAAGGTCGACCGACAGCTACTGTGGAGAAAGCTACACGATCTTGGCATGCCTCATGGTCTTTTAGGATTGGTTCAAGACCTACACGACAACACATGGTGCAGAGTATTATTGGGGGGGGAAAGAGGCCTATCCCAGCTCATACCATCTGCAAATGGCCTCAAACAGGGTTGTCTCCTAGCCCCTCTGTTATTCTCCCTATACGTAAGTGATCTTCCCCGTATAATATCTGCAGGTGACGGCATTGCCCCTCGCTTAGGAGACTCATACATCTCTTGCCTAATGTATGCGGATGACATATTGATCTTAGACCTCACCCCAAAGGGACTTAACAATCGTCTCCAATTATTACATGCATTTTCCGAAGAGCATTACCTGAAAATAAACATCTCTAAAAGTAAGGTAATGTGTATGGAGGGGAGGAAAAAACTAAGATTAGAAAACATCAGCTGGGAATTGGGAGGAAAGAAATTAGAAAGAGTATTATCCTACGTATTCTTGGGCAAGGTTGTGAATAGTAATCTTAAGCAATAAATCCCATATTGAAAATAGCACTCACAAGGCAAAAACACAGGGAAATGGCTTAAGAGCACTATATAAGTCGACTGGTAAAAGGCACTTTGATTACCTATTGGAGGCATTCCGGGCAAAAATCCCCCCAACTTTGCTTTATGGTATAGAGTTTATTGAATTAGCTGAATGGGGTTTCTTAGATACAGTTGAGGGATCCCTCTTGAGAAGCTTAATATCAGCTAATAATAGCTGTAGCACTGCAGCTCTTCGTCTGGAACTCGGGCTAAGAAGCAGCTGGGCACAGGCTTTGGCAGGAGTCATTCGCTGGGTAATATGACTGATCAAGGGAAAGCCGGCAACATTAAGATCCCTAATTAAAAAAGAGTTGATGGGCCCATTAAAAGAGTACTCTTTGCTTATAAGGAATTATGGGAAGGCCCTCAAACTCTTGGATCTGGAGGAAGTTTCCCTCCTAGCCCTTTCTACTCAACAACTAAAGCTCACATTAAAGCATGCCACCTGGAAGTTGAGCTATGAAAGGGATCGTACCCTGACCTTACAAAAAAAGGGGACAAACCAAGCTGTTGATTCTTGTATGGTAAAACAAATACAACCTTACGTCACTTGGAATATGCCCCATGGCTTGCGCCGCTTCTGGCTACTTCTTAGGCATGATATACTTCCATTGAATAAGCTGCTAGCTAAATGGTACGGCACTACCAATATATGTAATTTTTGTAACAGTTCAGTCCAAGACTCCCTACACGTCTTGTTAGTTTGCCCAGCTCTAATGGCGCACCGTCGGCAGTGGGTAAAGCCCGTATGTATCCAATTTGGTATTTTAACTGCTAAATCTTTGATTAATGCAATCATCTGTCCCCCGAATGAAATTTTCTGTAACAGAATTTTTAACTTTTTTAAATGTTTCCTAGAATTGTATTAGTTGAATGGCATATCACTGTTAAATAGGTTGACAACATGTGGCGTTATTTTATTATGTTTAATTTGTATCATTGTAATATGTGGATCTCCACGGAGTTCCAAAACCATATTTATAAATAAACATTTTTTTTTGCACACTTTGAATAACTATAAGTCCATGTGCTTTCTAGATATTTCCTATCTAGAATTCTGTGTTGCACCTTATCTATTCTCACCACACCTAGGTTTTATAGAAAGCATACCAGGACCATTCCTTTTCTGCTATTATGCCTCTGGTCTGGAATTGCCTTCCATCTGTCACCCCTTTTGAAACTAACCTTACAGGATTCCCTAAACTCTTGAAAACTCATCTTTTACAGCAATAAACTGCGCTTCTTTCATTAGATTTTAGCTCCAGAACCCTTTTGAGTATTTGAACCCTTTATAAATCCACATCAAATCAAATCAAACCAAAGTTGGATAAGGGAAAACACACTTGAGGCACTGGTTGTTTATCAAAGCTACAGGGCCTTCCTACTGGAGCTGGCTCATGATATACCTCTAGCAGGATATCTGGGGCAGGAATAAACCTTTGCCAGGCTTGTCCCCCACTTTTACTGGCCCTGGATGAAGATTTCCTCCAATACATTCTGTAGGATTTGCTCGACCTGCCACGCCAGCGAGATGACAGGGCAGAAGCTGAAAGCTCCCCTGAATCCCATGCCTGTCATTGGCACCGGTATACACTCAAAATATCGAGTTGTAGATATCGAGTTACATTAATATCGAATTAAAAATATAGAATGGACACAATATCGAATGGACACAATATAGACTACAAAAATATCGAATAGAATAGCATTAATATCGAATCCAAAATATAGAATGGACAAAATATCGAATGGACAGAATATAGACAACAAAAATATAGAATGGACAGAATATAGACAACAAAAATATCGAATTTTAGGTAAGTAAGTTAATATCAATTTTTAAAGTGTTTTTTATGTTACTAGGGGTCGATTCCGATTCGGGAAAAAAAACGTCCGTACAATTTGTATCCGGAGCCCTCTCCGTACGAATCGTACCCGTCCGTCCGAGTCGCGAAGTACGATCCGTATTCCGTGAATCCGTCCGAATCTTCACGATATTGCAAGGCTGAAACCGTGTACCGTACGACTAAGCATGGGCGGAAAATCCGTTACGCTCACGGATTTTGCGGATTTTAGGTAAATTCGCAATCCGCGAACGCTCACGAATTTACCGAAAATCCGCAAATTCACACGCAGCGGATTTTTTTTTCTTGGTGATACAATTTTCGGCGTGCGGTGTAAGTTCGCAATTGCGAACATGTAGGTGCGGCTGGCAGCAACAATCTCGCACTCGCGAAATTACAAAAATTGCAATTCTGCACAAGAAATCTACTAGCAAGCAGCATAGACCTTCTGAATATGATGATTTTTATGAGAATAACTCCTCAGGTTGACATTTGCCTGCACTTTTTTGGATTTGAGGCCTTTTGATTTTCTTTGGATAACTTTTGGATTAGAAATCAACTTTCTCATATAAGCTTGATTGGGGCATTACAGTTGCTGTAAAGCTGTTCTGCAGAAAAACGAGTTTTGCAAAAGTGAAAGCAGGTTCAAAAGTTCAAACTCATCATTAGTAACCGTTCCCTGTAGTGCTTCCTGACAAGGGCCCCTCCAGAGTTCAGTTGCTAGTTGCAACAATTGTATGACCCTGCTCTGACCCTCACAGCAGGCTCATAGAATAGCTACAAGTAGGCCACAAAGGTCCTGGAAAAAAAGATTGCACTGCAACAGAAAGCAAATTACAGATAAGGAAGCAGGTGCCAGACTGGAATTGTAAAACAGTGACACATTAATAAATCAACCCCAAATTAATTCATGTCAGTTGAAGCAGGCAGGTGTGCTTGCTTTTTCCCCCCATAATCTACAGTGATGATGAACCAGAGGGTGGCATTGATGTCCCAGAGGGTGGCATGGGTGAAAAAGAGGGTGGCAGGGGTGAAACAGAGGGTGCTGTCAACCTGTGATGATGAACCAGACGTAGAAACAACATAATCGTGTCCGTTGCGAGCCGACATGTAAGTTCGCAATTGCGAACTGGTACAAAACCCTTGCGAACTGTCAGAAATCCTTGCGAACTGGCAGAAATCCTTGCGAACACAAAAAAAAATCCGCAAATTCGCGAGAATTCGCGGATTTTGCGGATTGCGAGTTCGCAAATTCGCAAAATTCGCGAACGCCAGATTCGCATAATTCGCCTATGCTTACGTACGACTCGTACACATACCGTACGACTCATACACATGGCGTACGAGCCGACGAGTACGACCTGGACCGGGGTATGAGGACGCAATTCGTACGGTCCACGTCAGGTAAGGGCGAGTCGTACGGAAAAGCATGCAAACACATACACACCGTGCAGTCCGTACACCCCATGATCGCAGGGGTACGCACCGTACCCCTGCGATCATGGGGTGTACGAGCCGTACCCCCAATGTACAATTGGTGCACGATCGGTGTACGAGCCGTACACCATGTACGATCGGTGTACGAGCCGTACCCCATGTACGATCGGTGTACGAGCCGTACCCCCATCGTACATGGGGTACGGCTCGTACACCGATCGTACAATGGGGGTACGACTCGTACACCGATCGTACATGGGGTACGGCTCATACACCGATCGTACATGGTGTACGGGTCGTACACCGATCGTACATGGGGTAGGGCTCGTACACCGATCGTACAATGGGGGTACGGCTCGTACACCCATTGATCGCAGGGGTACGGTGCGTACCCCTGCGATCATGGGGGGTACGCACCGTACCCAGGGGGGCCGTTCCGTACCTATTTCGGCACGAACTCTGCTTTTACGGCTGTTTTCAGCTCCCGTAGAAAAAGGGTCATACGGTGCGTACCCGACACATATCGTACTTGCTGGGTCGTAAAAACCAGCCGCGAACGTACAGATGTCGTGTACAGCGGGTTCCGAGGGAGAATCGTACGGAGATTAGAGTCGTACGGTGTCTTGTAAGACTCCTGGTACAAATCGTACTTCGTTGTACGTACGGGGGACGTTGCAGGGTACCATTCGTACGGAGCGGTTTTTCCCGAATCGGAATCGACCTAATGTGTGAAAAGTGTATATTTATTTTATAATTTATTTTAATTAATTAATTTTATGGTATTTAATTTTTGCATAATATAATTCTGTAGCGGGGTGTGGGTTTATAGGGGAATAGGGTGGGAAGTAATTTAATTATAATTAATTAAATATGTTAACTTATTTATTGGTATTTATTTTTAATTAATTGTTAATTAATTATTAATTGGTAATTATTTAAAATATAATTGGTAGTTCATTTTAATTAATTGATTAATTGATAATTATGTTAATTATATTAATGTTTTTTCTGTAGCGGGTTGTGGGTTTATAGGGGAATAGGGTGGGAAGTAATTTAATTATAATTAATTAAATATGTCAATTTATTTATTGGTATTTATTTTGAATTAGTTGTTAATTAATTATTAATTGGTAATTATTTAAAATATAATTGGTAATTAATTTTAATTAATTGATTAATTGATAATTATATTTATTATATTAATGCATTTTATGTAGCGGGTTGTGGGTTTATTGGTATTTATTTTGAATTAATTAGTAATTCATTATTAATTGTTAAAACATTTATTTTTAATTAGTACATAATTTGTATTAGTAGGTACATTTTCATAAAAATTACTTTTCCTTTGTATTTGTAATTGATTTATTAATATATTATATACAATTGTTAATTATTTTAAAATATTTGTAATTAGTATTAATATTTAATTTATTTGTATTTTTATTTTTATTTTTATTCATAAATGAAGTATTTACTTTCTCTACTGTTTCACTCTCTGGAGTGGGAATAGTAATTTTTACCCCTACGCTACCCAACGCTTTCCCTACTGTTGCACTCATTAAAGTAGGAATAGTAATTTTTACCCCTACGCTATCCAGCGCTTTCCCTACTGTTGCACTCTCTGGAGTGGGAATAGTAATTTTTACTCTCCCGCTATCCAACGCTTTCCCTACTGTTGCTCTCATTGGAGTGGGAATAGTAATTTTTACCTCTACGCTATCCAATGCTTTCCCTACTGTTGCACTCTCTGAAGTGGGAATAGTAATTTTTACTCTCCGGCTATCCAACGCTTCACCTACTATTGCACTAACTGGAGTGGGAATAGTACATTTTATCTGCACGCTATCCAACGCTTTCCATACTGTTGTACTCTCTGGAGTGGGAATAGTAATTTTTACCCCTACGCTATCCAATGCTTTCCCTACTGTTGTACTCTCTGGAGTGGGAATATTACTTTTACCCCTACGCTATCCAATGTTTTCTCTACTGTTGCACTCACTGGAGTGGTAATAGTAAATTTAACCCTCTCGCTATTCTACGGTAAAAATATTGTATATGTTTTGTTAATATTATGTTTATATATATATATATATATATAGGTATTAAAATTATTATTATATGTATTTTTTTTAAGTTACATTAATTATTTATTATATTTAAGGTCTTTTAAGTAATTTAAGTATGTTTAAGTTAATTATATTTATTATTATATTAATTTTAAATTACTTTTAGGATATTTCAAAAATTTGATATTTTGACTATCTATATTTTTCATAACAATATTTTTGATTCAATATTTTTGTACTTACCTGTTTGGAGATAGTGATTCGATATTTTTGTATTCTATATTTTTTACTCGATATTTTTGTAGTTCTATATTTTTGACATCAATATTATGTCAGTAATCCATTGGCACCCACTTAGAAAGGGTGGGCATCAACATTGCGAGTACCATGGATCCCCAGACAGCATCTGGCAATAGGCTTATCCTGGTCCTGGAGGATCATGCCACAAAAATACCCAGAGGCCAATTCTCTGATGACTGCAACTGTACGTGTAGTGGCTAAGGCCCTAATGAGGATCCTTACCAGAGTGGGTTTCCTCAAGGAAGTGGTGTCTAAGAGGGGCACCAAATTCATATCTGCTTATATGCAGTCAATGGGGACAGAGTGTGGAATTACCTCCATGTTTTCCACACTCTACCATACACAAACCAATGGGCTTGTTGAGAGATTCAACAAGACCTTCAAGGGCATGATTAAGGGGCTGCTTGAGGCCATGAGGGTAAAGTGGGATGCCCTCTTACCATGTCTGTTCTTTGCCTTCATGAGGTACCGCAGAATGTGGATGAATATAACCCCTTTGAGCTTCTGTATGGTCATCCTGTGAGAGGACCTCTCAGCCTAGTGAGGGAGGGGTGGGAGCAAGCTCCCGGGAAACCCTCCCAGGATATGATTAGATACATGATAGCCCTCCTGAGCCAGATGGCCACGTTCTGGAACCAAGCTTCTGAAAACATAGAAGCCAGCCAAGAGGGAATGTAGCAGTGGTATGAACAGACGGGTACCCCTGTGGAATTTCAGCCTGGACAGAAAGTATGGGTAATGGTACTTGTGGAGCTCAGGGCCCTTCAAGACCATTGAAGTGGGCCCTATGACATTGTAGGGAGGAAGGGGAGGTCATCTGCTTGGTGGACCTCAAGACCACCAAACACCCCCAAAGGGTTCTCCACTTCAACCGTCGCAAACCACACTTTGAGAGGTCTGACCTCTCCATGTAGTTGGTGGCAGATGGCAGAGAGGAAGATAAAGTGATTCTCTCCCTGCCCTCCTACCCTCCAAAGAGAAGGATGGGTCGTGGAAGATGTCACTCTCTATCCTACCCTTATTTCAGAACAGCAGAAGGACTTTCACCAGTTGTTGGGACAATTCCCCTCTCTATTTTCCCTCACTGCTGGGATTACCCATCTGTGTACCCATGATGTGAACACAGGAGACAGCTTCCTGTAATTAATAAAATCTATAGGCTGTCTGACAAAATGAGGGCCATCATCAAGGATGAGGTATGCAGGATTTTGAAGTTGGGGTGATTGGACTCTCCAGTAACCCCTGGTCCAGCCCTCTCTTGTTGGTACCAAAGCTGCACCATCAGGCACTATATCAGAACTCTTGTTCTGTGGTAATTACAGGGGGCACCAACTCAGTCACCAAGACTGATGCTCATCCCATTCCCCAGGCTGATTGTCAGGTTAGGGGTTGCCCAGTTCCAGAGTACCTCTAATCTTACTTCAGGGTACTGGCAGATTGCCCTAACTGATGGAGCCAAGGAGAGGCCAGCCTTCTCCACTCCAGAGGGCTGCTCTAAGTTCAGAGTGATCCCTTTGGATAAACGAATGCCCCTGCTGCTGTCCAGAGGCCAGTGAACCAGGTTTTGGCTTTTTACTGGTAAGGAGGAGTCAGTGATGCTTACTTGGATGACATAGCTGTCATCAGTACCAGCTGGAAGGGGCACCTTTTTCACCTGCAGGAAGTGCTTCAGGCCCTGCGTTAGGCAGGCCTGACTATCAAGGCCAGTAAGTGCCAGATAGGGCAGAGGTCTGTGGTGTACTTGGACACCTGGCGTGCACGGATAATGTGCAGTCCCTCTAGGTCAAGATAGAAACCATCATGGCCAGGGAGTCTCCAAAAACTAAAATTGAGGTGAGAGCCTTTCTGGACCTCACAAATTATTGCAGGTGTGTCACGAGAGAAGGCATAATTGTTGCCCTCTTGACTGAAGTGACTTTGAAGAAGCAGCCACAGAATATGATGTGGACGGAGGCATGCCAGAAAGCAGTTGAACTCTCCAAAGCAGGCCAAGTGCACAGCCCCTGTGCTCAAGCCCCCTGATCTTTCAAAGGAATTCATCATGCAAACTGATGCTTCAGAGCATTGCACAGGGACTAATTCTGTCACAGTTAAATGAGGAGCCACTAGACCAACCTGTAGCTTTAATCTCTAGGAGTTTACTTACCAGGAAACAGAGGTTAATTGCTAATCAAAGGGAATCCTTTGCTGTGGTCTGGGCATCAAAGAAGCTGAGACCATACCTGTTTGGGACTGACTTCCAGATTCATACAGACAACAGGCCCCTCAGGTGGCTAATGCAAATATGGGGTGAGAACCCAAAATTGTTGGGGTGGTCTATGTCCCTACAGGGAATGGATGTTAGGGTGAAACATGGACCTGGGATAGACCACACTACTACTTATGGTCTCTCCAGGTTTTCCCGCCTTAGTGAAGAGAACTCCCAGGAGGTTGGGTAGCTCTACCCACTTTCAGCTCGGGGTGACACGTGTTAGACCTGACAGCCTTAGATTGGTCTTCCTACAAACATTTTGACTGTTTACCTCCAATTTTGCTGAATTTATTTTTGTTGGCCTTAGGACGTTTTACCACTGTTAACCAGTGCTAAAGTACTTGTGCTCACTCCCTTAAACATGGTTTGATTGATCCATCCACAATTTGCATATTTAGTTTACACATAGTTCCCTAATAAAGTGCAGTACAGGTGTCCAGGGCCTGTATATTAAAAGCTACTAGTTGGTCAGCCACACTGATTGTGCTATCCACTTAGGTAGCCCTTTGAAAATGTCTCAGCCTGCCATTACAGAGCTGGTCTGTGTAGCTTACACTGCCATGCTGACTTGACATTTAAAACCCTTTACCAAGCCTTAAACTCCCCTTTTATTACAAATAAGTCCCCCCTAAGCTAGGTCCTAGGTAGCCCGCAGGGCAGGGTGCTCTATAAATAAAAGGTTGGGCATGTGCTTTTAAGTTTCACATGCCCTGGTAGCGAAAAACTTCCAAACTCATTTTTCACAACTGTGAGACCTAACCCTCTCATAGAATAACATTGAAAATGTCTTATTACATTTAATAAGCTGTAATTCCAAATAGAGAGAAAGTAGATCTGTTGTGTTTAGTTTAGTACCTATGGAAGGGTAATGATAAATACTTCTTTTAAAAATCATATCTCAAAATCTACAAATTTTATTTATGCCGTTTTGATCTTTTTTTATTTATTAAATCAGGAGCTGTTTTTCTAACTTGGTGTGGAATCTTTTTATGTAGTACTTTCACAGTTTTACTGTTTGAAGTGTTGCACAAATGCTTTACACATTCCCTCTTAAGTTAAGCCTGGCTGCTCTGTGCCAAGCTATCAGAGGGTGAGCACAGGTTAATTTAGAGTGTGTTTGCGACTTACTCTGACTTGGATTGTGGTTACTGTTCCACCCCAGTCAACCAGGAACCCTATTCCTAAAACCTACTAAGGAGTATGGTCATTGAAGAAACAAATTAGGGACCAGAAGGAGGGGATGAAGCAAGTAATAGGACTCATGGGTTGGAAGTGCAAGGAATATAAATGTTTGATGAGAAGAGAAAGTTGTAAAAAAGGAATTATGAAAAAATTTACATCAAGGAGCATGCAATTGAATAACAATGAAATATTTACAGGCACAGTTAGTGCATCAAAAATAATGAAAGTGCAATGTTATGGATCACTCAAAATATTCATTACGATTAATGCAGCGGAAATTATTGTGAATCAAAAAACACTAATCAGTAAAACAAAGTGATCCATGTACATCCTTAAATTTTATAGAAATATGTTTGCATCAATATGCCTTAGTGTGCATGCATTTTCTATTAATTTGACATGTAAAATAATTTCTAATTTGTAAAATATTTGTGATATAAAATTACTGGAAATGTATACAGTGCCTGCTTTAAGATACCTGATATCAAAGTGCAGATCAAAGTTTTACTGTTGCCTAATTTTATCTGTGCACTTTATTAAGTTGAGAATGAAAGCAGGTTGAGTCCCCATGTGCAACTCCCTTAACCTTCCCAGCTTTGGTTAGCCGTGTACTTCTCCATGCTGTATTTGTCCTCCATTCGTCATCGTGTTGCTTTCTCATGTCCCCCACGTGTCTATTTAACAATGAGCAAAACTGTGAACATGGCTGCTGTCAAAACAGTCACCTTGAGTGCCCAGCCTTTATGGTTAATGGACATCACACTCTCCTCTCCTTGATGATAGGACTTTATTGATCCTCTCTTCTAAGACCAGCAAAGTTTCAAGGTCAATCAATCCTCATGTTTGATGCACATGACATGCTTCTCCACTGTAAAGATGGTCCTCTTTTGTGATACTTCAGTAACTCAGACATGAGAGCACGACTCTGTGGGGGCGTTTTATCTATGTTCCATGCAACGGAGCACAGCAAGGGTGCCTGTGTTGTAGGCAGGATTGTTTTTATGCAGAAAGGGGTATCTTCCTACACAAAATCAGTCCTTAGAGGCAATTCCCTCTTTCTAAGTGTGTTGCAGAATGCAGCACGCTCAGAAAGATGAAACAATGAGGAGAAATAAAGATATTTCTCCTTGCTGCACCTTTGTTGGGAAGGTGTACAGTTCTGACCATTCCCAGATCTACCAATATTGTTAAGTCTTGGAATGCATCACAATACATGGGTGAATGCATGGGAACACCCACACATCACTCATGTAATGCCCCCACCATGCAACGTAATACAAGGTGGCGACTTGAGCTGCTTTTGCATTACACCAGATTTACCAAGCTATACATGGCCATGCAGTGAGATCTTGGTGTCTTGGTATATCTGAATCTAGGTTTTGCCTCACCCTGCTTAGCCTTGAGCCACTAGGGCAATGCAAACCATTGATACATTTGACCCTTAATGTATTGTTTGACTATACAGATAATTTCTAGGGTCTAGAAGAATCATTATACTTCTTGGGTGATCCTCAACCATATCATTTCTTTTCGGTTGTAGAACATCATCTGGATCATCTTAGACAATCGTTGTCAAAATCTCTTCAACCTCAGAAAGGGGGAGTACTTTTTATGTAGACAATTTAGGGTCAGATGCACAACCCTAAATTGTATGTGCAAACGGGTTTGTGGCCCGTTTGCACATGCAAAATGGCCAAAGGCCATGTACAAATGCTAAATAGTGAGTCGCAATTTATTTGCGACTTGCTATTTAGGAATTGCAAGTCGCTATTAGGAAGGGGCGTTCCGTTCCTAATTTCGTCAGCAAAGCAATGTTTGAATGTTTTGTGACCGCAATTGCGGTTTCAAAACATTCACAAATTACCACCCTCTTCATGAGGGTGGTAATGCAGTCACAATTTGGAAGGGGTCCCCAGGAGACCCCTTCCACTTTGTGACTGTCTCTGAATTTTTTTTTAAGCGCAGGCATTGGTCCCAGGGACCCTTGCCTGCCTTTAAAAAATGAATCGAAAATGTTTTTTTAATTTTTTTTTAAATGCATCCCGTTTTCCTTTAAGGAATACGAGCTGCATTTAAAAAAAAAAACTGCTTTATTTAAAAGCAGTCCCAGACATGGTGGTCGTCTGAGCCCAGCAGGCCACCATCCCTGGGAGGGCCTGTCATTCCCAATGGGCTCGCAAATTGCGAGAGGCTCATTAATATTCATGAGCCTCGCAATTTGTGACCCCATTGGGAATCGAAAACAGTGTTAAACACACTGTTGTACATGCCAAATAGCGCCTCGCATATTGCATCGCAATTAGTCGCAATTTGTGTGGTGCTATTTTGCAGGTCGTACATCGGGTCCTTAGTGAAGTGTAATATTTATTCCTTTACCTAACAACCTAAAATCTTTATTCGTAGCAGCATACTGGCGATGTGCCTCCTTTCTACGGGACAGTACTCTGACTTGAAAGTTTAGGGTTAACAGAACTTTACGTCCTGAGGAAAACATAACAGTAAGTCCCAGCATGCAAAGCGCTGCTGGCTAAAAAACGTGGCAAAGGAGGAGGATGGCCTAGCTCATCCAAAAGGAATGGAAACACATTGGGCCTTATTTATGAAGCACTTGCGCCGCCGTTGCGTCACTTTTAACATGGAAAAAAGTGACGCACCGGTGGCGCAAGGCCTTCATAAATAAGCCCCATTGTCTTTCCTACCCAGCTGGTACTGTAAATGCTTTCTCTTTCCTATCCAGCTGGTCTCGAGGATTAAGGTAATCCATAATGTGTTGTAATATCAACAGTGAAGTGAGCAGAGACATATCTGTAACCAAAAGCGAATTGCACGCTCCTTTTACAATTGCCAGACACTGTGTGGGTTTCCACAGCAGCCAATTGAGCGATGACGTAGTAGCGGAACTCCCAGGAACAGTAATCACACTCAGGTCCTGTCATTCATTGTAACGACTCCATAAATTCATGACAAGAGAATATCCCAGTAGACAACATCAGGCTCCTTCCAGGACTTTTATGTTTTTTTGTGCTGGGTTTCCAACTTATTTCCTATTGTTCCTGTGAAAGATCCTGCCAAAAATTCTCAGCACATTTTCTGGTTGTGATTATAAATACAAATAAAACAGCATGCATTCGATCCATGTTTTACACTCTCCGTAAGAAATGACACCACTTTAGAGATGGTTGTTTACCGGGGCAACTATTTCATTGTCCGTGTCGTGATCTGAAAATAAATTTGGTAAAGTCAGTAAAAATTATTTTAAATTATTAGTTGACTTAAATAAATGTGGTCATCTGTTCAAACTTGGTTATGTTTTTGGCTTTGGGTGCGTACCATATAAAACCATGCTGTTGTACCACAACAGTGCCTACTCGTCCCGAAAAGAATTACAAAAGCATAGCTTGAAATTGCTTTATGTGTTACTGTAGTAACTCAAATCTACATTTATTTGAATAGTATAGGAAACATGGCAGAATCTTTTGAATGCTTATTTAAATGTTTGATCAAGTTCCAATCCTGTTTGAATTTGGGGAAAATATACAAAACGTTCTAGGTTTATCAAGGCATTGCGCTGGTGTAGTGTCCCAAAAAGCGATAAGAACAACAACTAGTCTTAAATTGGGATTTACTTTCCAGTGCAAAGCTTGATAAAGTAAGACAAAGTGGCACTGTGCTCTATTTTGCCTCAAAGGGGCGTCCAGTGGGTGGTATGGAATTCCAGTGCAATCACCCACTAACCAACCATCCACTAAAAAACTGTAACTAGGGCTTTGTGCATAAAATGTAGGCATCCTCGAGGCAGGTGTAAGTTTTTTTTTCTCAAAGAGTTTCTAACTCCACGTACAGTATACATATTTTGTGCAATGGTTGACTTTGTATATACAGTCAAGTATTTGCAGAAGTGCGAATTTCCGTCTAAGTTCGACCAGATCACAAAGCAATTGTTAGCTGGGTGGATTATTGGGCTGTCTTCATATCAGCCCATTGGCAGCTGGTAGGGAACGAGGATGGCAGGACAGGGGGCGACGGGGGAGAAGGGGTTAAAAAATATAAAAATAAACCCACTTACCTTTTCCACTGACTCTCCTCCATCTTCGCTTCTCTTCTCTTCCTGACTCCAGTCTGGAAAAAGCTGCAGGAAGGACTCAGGCACACAGGCTCCCCTGAGCCAATCACAATGCTGTAATTCAGTGTTGTGATTGGTCTGAGCGCCGTGGATTGGTGCTCAGATGGGGACAGGGAGCCTGTGCATATTCCCCACCAGACTGTGCATTACAGTATGGTGGGGAATATGCAAAGGGCGCATGACTGTTTGGCCAGGCCAAGACGGCCAGCCAAGCAGTCATGCGCACTTAAGTGTGCTCAAACCACTCCTCCTCCCTGAGACACAAGCCCTGCCCTAACACAGCCCCACAGTAACAAAAAATAAAATGATAACATTTTTATTATAATTTTATTTTTCCCTTTTCCACTGCTCTAAGAGCAGTGGGGTGATGCTTCTCTGCCTTACCGGAGGAGTTGCCACTGTCATCCCCTATGGACCTCGCAGCAGAGCAGTAAACAAGATCCAATAGTAAATCACCTATTAGGTCAAATGTTAAAAATTGTACCCTCTTATTCCAAATAACCCCAATTAAAATAATGGGTCTCTTTAAGCTGCTTAAAGAGGAAATATTGTTTGCTTGAGGGCTATTTTAAGAAAAGGAATAAAACTGACCTCGTTGTACTTGCAACCCTTCCATTACTATTTTACATACAGTGGACCGGGGTCCTTAGCACATGTGTGACAGCTTTATGTTCTTGCTTTTTATAAACAGTTGTGCGGTAGAGGATTTTTGTCATAAAGAGGTGTCCCTTGAGTTCGTTTGAGGAATATTCCCATGATGCTCTGGGCACGCAGCCCAGAACTGGAGGCTTGCTGTCCCAGCAGGTCTCGGTGTTTGCCAGTGCTGTCCAGGGATGCCAATCACCAATGAGCCTGTCTGAGATGGACATGCCCTTTCATATGCCCGTCCACTGTAGCCCACGTAGACCACAGCCAAAATACACAGCTGCTTAATGGCCAATTAAAGAACAAATTGATATGTTGTCTTTGGGCCAAAAAATGGATATTCTCTCATGGGAGTGTCAGGAATTGATCAGTTCACTAGGGAAATATTGACTGTGTTATGGGATCCAGATGGTAGTAATCAGTGTCATTCCGTATATTAGAACAATTAACTAATTAACTAATTGACAGTCATTAATGTGAACATCTTAAATTGAAGCTTATATGTGATCCAGGACATTCTCCGAGTGTGCGTTAAATTAATGCTTGTAGTCACAAATATACATCATGTAATTCCTCTGTCTCATAACATCTGTAAAATTTATGTCCCGCATTCTTTATATACAGTGCAATAGCTGAGCCCGTGCCAAAAAGGATACAGGATGCTATAATAAGAGCACTAAAATAAAATCAGTCTAAAGGACACCAGGAGAAATAATAAAAATATTTTTCAACGGTGTCCATGAATTCCCCCTGGGTGAGCTCTTTCAGTTTCATGTAAACCTCATCAAGTGTGTTGTTGGAAGCTGTACAACCTCTGTTGATATTCGAGCCCTTCCCATCGGTGCCAGTTGGAAGGAGTTATGAGTTAAGGTTTCAGAATGCTATAGAAAACGTAATTTCTGAAGTAATTTCACAGCTTTGGAGTTTTTTCGAAATCAACATATATGACTTCTGGAAAGGAACTGCCTAGTCACTTTTGACTTGTGGGCTACAACGCAGAAAGGGAGGGAATAAAATCAGGATGAATAAGGTGTTTTGCCACCTACCAATTGCTATAAGAAAAGGGTTTCGTTGAGGGCTTTTTTTCACTATTGAAATTCTTGAACTATTGAATAAAATATGCTGAATGTTGTATTCTCCAAAAATAAGTGCTTGTGTCAGGTTAATTTTGAAATAAGCAGAGTGGAATCCCTACACGGCAGGCAAGAAGCAGTCATGTTGGTAAACTACCAGAATATCATGGTCAAGAAGATACATTGAGTAGCAAAACATTGAAAAGTAAGAATGAATATATGTATATTACCCACTGGCAGTTGCCAATGGGTAGTTATAGATAGGACCATGTTTCTATAGGAAAAGCATTTTTTTGTTTTCCTAATAACATTGGCTCCATTTCAGTTCTTCCACCTCAGCTCTTAACTGAAATATTTCAGGGAGATTTCAGTTTTTCCAAGCAGATGCTGAGAAAAAAGGGGGCCCCAAAACGCATTTTCCCCCTTTCATTTCCCATAGGAACTTTAGGACTTTAGAACTTTAGACACAGCTGTAGCCCAAGCGCCTGAACGGATTTACACCCAATCTGCAGAAAGCTTGATCGTGGTCTAAAAAGAGTGCTTTTTGTGATTTGGTGCAATCAATGTAAAAGAAAATTGTATATTTCACGCTGTGGAGGATTTACAGGTCTGACTGTTTTCATGGAGAGATCTGATTGGCTGTCACCACAGCAAGAGAAATATGTGTGTATATATATGTATATATATATATGTTTTAGCCCCAGGGTATGGGGTCCTTGGGACCACTAGTGGCTTGGGGAGGAGGGGGGGTTGTACGCCCCTCACCTTAATATATATGGTTTGCCCCTGGGAATGCGATCCATGGAGCTACTATGGATGGATACTATGTGCAACTCTGTCTCTTTAAAGACCCCAGGGCACAGTGTACCCGGGGCCCCTTTTAGCTTGGGGAGGATGGCTGTGTGGCGCACTCACTTTAAAAGAAATACCCGAAGGCCAACCCTACACTGCACATGAACTTTAGCTGTGCGTGGCGTAGATTTGGCAGCATGCGGGTGGAAGGTCACATGGCCTGACATGGAGTTGGGTGACTGTGGGGGGTTGAATGTAGGTTATGGCCATAGGCTAGGCCCTGTTGCCAATCCCCGCTGCATATGGCCAAAGGGCGTGAGTGACAGGGGTTGGCTTTACGCACGGTAATAACATATTACTTTATGTTAAAAACAGCCCTAGAAATTCACCGAAAAAAACCAAAGGATAAAGTGACGTTATTGTTAGAAACTGTAATTATATCTTATTTTACATTAAAGAAAACCTTAGACATTCACTGAAAAAACTGAAGGTAAAAGGGACTTTAGAGTTAGGTGAAAATATCAGTTAAAACATGCCATTTTAAAGAAACAAAACCACTGAAATGCACAAGATTTAACTGTCTCAAGAAAGGATAACTTGTGCCCTAAGTAACAATAACTCATACCCTCCCCATGCACTACTAATTATCCCACCTATTACATCACTCATGACATAATCTGTGACATCACTAATTAAATCACTTCAACATATGAAACTACATCATTGATTAATTTACTGTGCATGGTATGGGTGAGAATTATAGTTACTTTAGGGTATAAGTTATAGTTCCTCGAGATAAATATAACTGATCAACTTCTGTGGTTTTGATTGTTTAAGACGGCATGTTTTCACCTAACTATAACATCCCTTTAATCATTGTTTTTTTCATTGAATATATATATATATATGTGTGTGTGTATATATTTATATATACATATATATATATATATATATATATATATATATATATATATATATATATATATATATATATATATATATATATATATATATATATATATATATATATATATATATATATATATATATATATATATATGTAACAATCCCTGCTACCTCTCGCCCGGAGCACAGTCCTGGAAACCGCTGCGCAGGAAGAAGAGAGGAGACCTCGGGTGCAGTGAGCAATACTTCTTTATTGTTTCCTCGAGGAAGCGGCACACCACAGCATGACGTTTCGGCCTACACAGAGGCCTTGATCACAATATATATATATATATATATATATATATATATATATATGCAGAAAACACTCTCAAAGCCACCTCCAATCCCCACGGACCGGCGAAGCACGAGACGGACCACAGGATCTGACTGGTACAGGTAAACAGCAATGACGCGTTTCGGGCTCGAAAGCCCTTGATCACATATATATATATATATTCACTTAAAAAAACAAAGGTTACAGGGACATTATAACTAGGGCTCTCGGTTTTATGGTAGTTATTTTTTTAACATTCCAGTCTGTACTTATCCATATTGATTTTTTACCCATCTTATTGGTATTTATCTATATTTATTTTGTGTTTTGCGAATATATGGAGTCACACAATTGTATATTTCTACATTTATTTAACTGATAAACATGCACTCATACTTTGCTGCCTGTTGCATTTTAGCAAATTGAACAGGCAAATATTGCAAAACACAACAGTTTCAGGTAAATATGAGCATTATAACACAAATATGTTACCATACACCTTCATTTATGGAAATCTCAACCTATTTTTAACTTCCCATGCTGCCTATCTGCTCAGCTGTTGTCCTAGGAATCACAAAAAACAGCACAGAGAGTCACCCACTAGAAGCACTCTTTTCTGCATTTTTCCCCTTTAAAAAAAATGTCGATAGGAAACACTTTGTTTTCTGTCTGTAATTATCTGTAAAAATCAGTAACAATGGAAAACCAGGAGCCTTAATTATAATTAGGAAATAGAATTTGAAAAACCTTAGAAATTCACGTAAAAAACAAAGGTTATAGGGATGTTATAATTAGGAAATAGAATTAAAAAACCTTAAAAAATCATAAAAAAATAGGTTACAAGGATGCTGTAGTTAGGAAATAGAATTTAAAAAACCTTGGAAATTCATGAAAAAAACTAAGATTACAGGGACGTTATAGTTAGGCTAAGATTTCACTCATACGTATATGAATTTTGCAAAACTACCACAGTACATAATGATGACAAGGCATTATGTGATTGGCTAATGGGTGCCTTTACAAAAGTTAAAGGCAGCCATATTGTTTTAAGTCCACTTTGGCTGTGTTCTGAGTTATGCCCTTAGATAAAGGTAAGTATTAGGTTTTCTATTTTTCCTCTACTTATTACCCCTTTATTAAAGTCCTTTTAAAAAAAAAAGGTACAGAGTACCGCTCAGCTTTCTAGGAAGTATGGCAGTACTTTAAAAAAAATGATAGAAAGCTAAAAATACACTGTACTACACTGTATTTTACAAATATAGTGTCCTTCAGTGTATTTTCAATGTTTTACATATTTAATTCTTTACAAAAATGTCTGCAGAGTACTCCCATAGTACCTACAAATTGCTGCACCATTTAAAAAAAATGCAGATCTCCGTAAAGTGCTGTAAAAATATATGAAAAATATAACTACATTTATCTACCTATTATCAATTTTATGAAGTGGTAATAGGTAGGGAACAGCAATAAAACCTGCTACTCACCTATATGTAAGGCCATAACCCAGAACATAGAGAAAGTGTGCTGAAAACTGCATGGCTGCCTTTTACATTTTTTAATGACAGACCTTAGTTAATCAGATACTGCCTTGTCATCAGCATGTACAGCATAATATTGCAAAGTTAACATGATATTCCATGGAACAACATATAGCTAAATGGTTTAACACTAACAACTTTAGCACTGCTTAAACTATTTACGCTTACTGCCAAAATTACAATTTACACCTCATAATCTATATTCTTGCCACAATACATCTACATCCATACACCTACTGTCACACCACGTGTTTGAAGTAGCACACTTCACTCTAAGTCATTTCACTATATGTCACTCCACTCTACGCCACTAAACTGTACGCTATTACACTCCACTCTTCATCACTCCAGTGTACACCACTCCACTCTATTCTAATTCACTATACGCAACTCCACTCTACCCTACTCCACTCTACGCTACTCCACTCAACACCCCTCCACTGTATGCTATTACACTCTACGCCACTCCATTTGGCGACAGTCCAGTCTACGCCACTCCAATGTCCGTCCCTAAACTCTACTCGACTCTACTCTACTCCACTTTATGAAATTCCACTCTACGACCATACACTCTATGCTTTACCACTGTATGCCACAACACACTACACCACTACACCACTCCACTGTATGCTTTTTCACTGTAAGTCACTTCACTCTATGCCACTTGACTGTTTGCCGCTGCACTGTATGCCACTCCATTCTGCGACATTCCACTGTGCACCTGCACTTCTTAGCTCTATGCCACTCCAATGTACTTCACTCCACTCTACAATCAATCAATCAGGGATTTGTAAAGCGCACTACTCACCCGTGAGGGTCTCAAGGCGCTTGGGTAAGGGGGGTATGAGTAGCTCCGTCTCATCGGAAGAGCCAGGTTTATGGGCTCTTCCTAAATGTTTGCAGTGTGGGCGTTCGTTTGATGCTGAGGGGGAGTTCATTCCAGGTCTTGACCGAGATGTTCTGGCTCTGCAGATGCGTGGGATTTCAGCCAGACCAAGGTCGGCGGAGGGGAGATTTCTCTTGGGTGCGTAGAAGTGAAGGAAGTGTCTCGATTAGGGTCTCCCGGGTCACCAATGATCACCTCTCAGACTTCCATACTAAATGAAGAGTTGGTCAGACAGTAGAGAATACAAACCAATGACTGTGTATTCAATACACTCAGAGCGGAGCCCAGTCTGCCCAGTCGCTAGGAGTGCTGCAGAGGGACTGAAATCAACAAGCGTAAAGATACATTATGTACGTTTCATGACCAGGCAAAGGCACGCCCACAGTAGAATTTCCCAAGCAGATGCAGCTAGACAGTGAAATACAAAAATAAATAAGTTTTGGTTCTCATATGTCACACTACCTAATAAAACTCAAGGTCATTTCATCCTGCACCCGCCACCAGACAAGTGGGAGAGGGCCTCTATCTAGTAAGAAAGGTATGCACTAATATGAACAGTCTATATATTAGTGAAGCAAAACCCAACACTGCTGAAACTAAACATAACATATTTCTATTCTAACAGAAGGAGATTCTTTTGTTGAGATATTGAGGTTTAGTGTTGTGGAGGGATTTGTAGATGTGAGTGAGCAGCTTGAAGGTCACTCTCTTTTTGACGGGGAGCCAGTGGAGGTCTCGCAGGTGCTGGGTGATGTGGTCTTGTCACGGGATGCCAAGGACGAGTTTGGCTGCGGTGCTCTGGATGGTCTGGAGTTTTTGGAGTAGAGATTTGTTGATCCCAGCAGCATAGAGAGCGTTCCCGTAGTCCAGTCTGCTGGTTATGAGTGTGTGGGTGATAGACTTTCAGGATCCGGGGGGATCCATTTGAAGGTCTTGCAGAGAATGCAGAGGGTAATGAAGCACGCGGAAGAAACAGCATTGATCTGTCAGTTCATGGTGGGGGAGGAGTCAAGTGTGATGCTTAGATTGCGTGCGTGGTCTGTAAGTATGGGAGAGTTGCCGAGGGCAGTGTGCCACCAGTTGTTGGAAATGAGGATGAGGACTTCCGTTTTCTCTGAGTTGAGCTCCAGGCAGCTGCTGCTCATCTAGGATGCAAAGTCTTTCATTTCTTCCAGGAAGCTGTGTTTTGTGATGTCGTGTTCCTTGGTGAGGGAGAGGATGCGCTGGGTGTCATTGGAGTAGGATGCAATGCTGAGTCTGTGCTTTCTGACAATGGTAGCCAGGGTTGCCATGTAGATGTTGAAGAGCGTGGGGCTCAGCAAGGATACTTGGGGTCCTATGCAGCTGATCTCTGTGGGCTCGAAGAGGAAGGGCGGGAGTCTGATTCTTTGGGCTCAGCCAGTGAGGAAGGAGCAGATCAAGTCAAGGGCAGTTCCCTGTATGCCTGTGTCATGGAGTCTGGTGGTTGGTGTGTGGTGGGAGACAGAATCGAAGGCTCCTAAGAAATCTAGTAAGATGAAGGCCGCCGTGTGGCCCTGGTCAAGGAGAGTGCGATGTCGTCTGTGGCAGCTAGATGGGCAGTCTCAGTACTGTAGTTGCTCCAGTACCCTGATTGGAAGGTGTCGAGGATCGACTTGGATTCTATGAAGTTTATGATCTGGTTGTTGACCATCTTCTCAGTGACCTTGTCTGCGAAGGGGAGGAGAGAGATGGGTCTGTAGTTCTTGAGGTCCATAGGGTCTTCGGAGGGCTTCTTGAGGAGGGGCTTGACTTCTGCACATTTCCAGTCGCTGGGGAACATGCCAGTTTTGAAGGTGAAGTTGATAGTACATCATAGTTTGGGTGCTATGGTGGCGGCGGCTCTGTGGAAGATGTGTGGCAGGCAGGGGTCAGTGGGGGCTCCTGAAGGTATGCTCCTCATGGTCTTAGCGGTGTGTTCTGTGGGACAGGGGTCTAGACAATGATGGCAGTCTGGTGGGTGTTGCCCGTGGTAGGTTGGTTCTGTTCGTTGAAGTTGACGTAGAGTCTTGATCTTGTGATGGAAGTAGGAGCCAAGTTTGTTGCATAGGTCCTGGGAGGAAGGGGCATCTGAGGTTTCGCTGGGGGGTTTGGTGAATTCTTGGAAGATGCTGAAAAGTTCCTTAGAGTTGCAGGAGTTGGAGAGGATTCTGTCCTGGATAAAGTTCCTCTTCGTGGATCTGATGAGTTGGTGGTGTTCTGTCATGGCGGTTTTGAAGATGGTACATGCTTTCAAGGTTTTGCTGTTCCTCCAGGCTTATTTGAGTCATTGGCACCTGCAACTGGATTTTCAGGGGTCGGTGGTGATCAAGGTGGCTTTTGTGGGGCATTGTCTGTCAGAGTTCTGGAGGGGGCAAGCGTGTTTGCGCATTCGGTGATGCATCTGTGGAGTTCGTTGGCTACAGCATTGGCATCGGTCATGGTGGGTGGAGGAGCGTGGTTGAGGGCACAGTTGAGGTGCTCTTCAGTGACCTTGCTCCAGTTCATGCATGGGGTATGTGGTGTAAGCTTGTGTGCAGTGGGTTTTGGAAAGTAGAAATGGATGCAGTGATGGTCCGTCCAGAGGGGTTGCTTGGTGTGGCTGCAGCAAATGTTGTTTCCTCCTGCGAAGATGGGGTTGAGGGTGTGTCCTGCTTTGTGGGTGGGGGTTGTGACGAGCTGTTTCAGTCTGATGTTGGTGAGGTTGTCCAGGAGGCCGCTGAAATTTGGGTTGCTGAGGTTGTCGAGGTGGAAATTCAGGTCTCCGAACAGTACGTAGTCCATGGAGGCGAGGGCGTGGGGCGGGACGAGGTCTGTAATGGTTGTGGTCAATGTGGTGCGCTGTTTGGGAGGTCTGTAGGCGAGGGTGCCACATAGAGTCGTCCTGGGGTTGGTCTGGATTTGGAATGAAGGTATTCCATGGGAGACGAGGAGTCGTTCGTGCTGGCTGTAGTGAGTCAGAGGGACTTTTTGTATACAATGGCGAGTCCACCTCCAGGGTGGTTGGGGCGGTCCTTCCTCTGGATCTTGTATCCGTCTGGGATGGCGGTTGCGATGTCGGGTGCGGAGCTGGCGTTGGTCCAGGTCTCTGTGAGAATGCGACATTGGGCAATAGGGTGTCGAGGAGGTCCCAGATCTCTACGGCGTGTCTGTGTAGGGAGTGAACGTTGAGGAGGATGCAGCTCAGGGGTTTGGGCTGGCTGGCGTCTGGTGGGTTGAAGGTAGCAGAGGTGGGTGAAGGTGTGTTGACAGATTCGGCAGGAGAACTGGTCATTGGTGGTGTTCAGCATCAACAGCTGGCAGTTGTTGTTTCTTCCGGGGTTGAGTGCGTGGAGGGAGGCTGAGTTGTAGCAGTGGTTGGTCGGAGGACCAGGGTCCCTGATGCTGTAACAGTTTGGACACAGACAGGCGCAGACAGGCTTGTCTTTGGCGTGCCTTCTGCACACCAGTGGCGCACCCACTGCACACCGCAGCGCAGCGGCTGCCAGTAAGTAGGGGTTGGTGGAAGGGAGAGCAGCTGGGAGGCGGAAGCGGAAACACGCAGGGGTAGGGGCCACGGGGACAGCAGCAGTAGAAAGAGGGAGCGAAGGGAAAACGGAAAAATAGAAGAAACTGTACAAAATAGGCACAAAGAGAGAAAAAAGCAACAAACAGACATAAAGGCACAAAGAGATAAAAACAGCAGGCACAGATAGACAAAAAATGGAAAGACAGAAAAACAACAGAAAAATAGACAGGAGGCTGAAAGAGCAGACCAGCAGAAGAGCAAGGCTCTCCCACTGGACCACCATAGATGAGGCACAGGAAGGAGCCTGCGGGTAGAGGAGGGCCTCAAACACCTACCTGGAAGCAAAGAGGTGCAGGGGGAAGCAACGTAATGACTGAGCTGCATGAGGGGAGAGCAGTTTCTCTGACCAGGAGGTCAGAGGTCTACTCTACTACATCTATGCTATTCCAGTGAATGACACTCCACTCTATGCTATTCCTCTATATACCACTCCACTCTACATCACTCCACTGTATGCTATGACATTCAACGTTATTCCACTTTACGCCACTCCACTATACACTATTTCACTGAATGGGTACTCGTCTCTATAGCACTCCTCTCTATGCAACTGCACTCTATGATTTTCCACTCTGTGCCACTCTATTTTATGCCACTCCACTCTACGCCACTCCACTCCACACTGTTTCACTATATGTCACTACAGTCCACCCCACTATTCTCTATACTACTCCACTCTACAACACTACACTCTAAGTCACTCCACCATACGTCATTCAACTGTTATTCCACTCTGCAATACTCCATGGTAGGCCACTCAACTATACGGAACTCTTCTGTATACTATTCTATTCTATTCCACTCCACTCTAGGCCACTCCAGTGTAGGCTATTCCATTGTGGGCCACTCCACTGCATGCAACTCCACTGGACGCCCCTCCACTCTACGCTGTTCCCCTGTACGAAACTACACTTTACCTCACTCCACCCTACACCACTCCACTCTAAGCCACTCCACATTGCACAATCTACTGTATGCTATTTCACTCTAAGCCCCTTCACTACATGCCATTCCACTGAGCGCTATTCAACTGTCCACCACTCCAATCTACAATACTGCACTCCACATAACTGCACTGTCCACCACTCCACTGTATGCTATTCCAATATACGCTACTTTACTGTACACCACTCCAGTCTATGCCACTCCACTTTATGTCACTAAAATCTACACCACTGCACTCTATACTGTTTCACTTTACACAACTCCACAGTATATTACTCCACTCTCTGCTACTCCACTATACGCTATTTCACTGTATGAGACTCCACTCTGCACAATTTCACTGTATGCCACTCCACTATATGTTATTCCACTGTATGCGACTACACTTTACCTCACTCCAATGTACACCACTCCACTCTACGCCACTGCACTCTACACTATTTCACTGTAAGCAGCTCCAGTGTAATCCCACTCCACTCTATGGGATTATACTGTATGCATCCCCACTCTACGTCACTCCACTGTAAGCTATTCTACTATACATAAGGCCACTGTATGCCATTCCAGTCTATGCCATGACACTCTATGCCACCCCACTCTACACCACTCGAGCCTACACTGTTCCACTGTACATCGCTTTGCTCTATGCCAAGAGACTCTATGTCACAGCACTTTATGCCCTCCAATGTATGCCACTAAAGTGTACACCACAAAACACTACCCCATGACACTTTATGCCATGAGAGTCAACCATTCGACCCTCTACAACACAACACTGGACAACACTCTGTGCCCCTTAACTCTAACACACTGTAACACACAGTAGTGTACTGTAAGTCACACCACTGTACAACACTGTACTTCACGCTATGCCTTTCCACTGTACTGCACTGAACAACAGTTTCAGACACTCTATGACATGCCACACCACTCCACATGCCACCCCACTCTATCACACTCTATTACACTTGTTGTCACTGTATAACACACTACTACACTTTATGCACCTAGACTCCGCTGTGCAAAACACTACTTCACTCTCTGACACTGAATAACACTCTACTCCACTATATGCCACTCTACAGCATTATACCCCACTCTAGGACACACAACACAACTCCCTCTATGCCACTGCACCCTACTTTACTCCACTCAACACCATGACACACTACTCCTCTAAACAACATTCTACACCCCTACACTCTACTCCACCCTATAGCACTCCACTGTTCAACAGTGTACTCTAGTCTATAAAAGTATACATCACTCTGTTTTACAGTATGGCACTGTTCTACACTCTGATCCACTACACAACACTATACAGAACTCCCTCTATGTCACTCCAACCTACCTTACTGCACTCTACTCTATGACGCCCTGTTCTACTCTGCTCTGCTATACTCCACTACTCCACTCTGAACCACGCCACTCTATGTTACTCCACACCACTCCACTGTACAACACTCTGATCCACTCTGTAGCACTCCGCTGTACTCCACTCTACAACACTTTCCAAGACTTTATGACATGCCAGACCACTCCACTGTACTATACACACCACTCCACTCTCTGACACATTGCTCCACTGTATGCTACACCAGGCCACTATGATCTACTCCACCAAACTCTACTCCACAACATAACACTCCACAACATTTTACTGTACTCTATCCTACAAGACTCCACTCAAATCCACTTGACTCTACTCCACTATGCAATACATTACTTCATGCTACTCCACTGTTCCACATTCCACTCTACAATGCTCAATTGTACGGCTCTCTTCTCCACTTTATGTACCCCACTCTACAAAACTATATTATACTCTATGAAACTCTACTCCACTATATCCCATACACTCGACTGTACAGCTCTGTACACCATTTTATCCCACTACACTCCTCTGTTCAACACTCTACTCCACTTTACAATACTTTACAACACTTTACAACATTGCACTCCACTGTACTCTACGAGTTGGCACTCCAATTATGCCACTTTACCCAACTCTACACTATGCCACTCCTCTCTACTGCACTCCACCGACTCTACTCTATGAGACGCCACTGCATTGAATGACACTTTACTCCACTATACGCTACGCCACTCCATTGAACTTCATTCAACTCTACTCCACTCTATGACACACCACATTCCACTGTAAAACTTTACTGAATGAAATTCCATATAACGACTCTCCACTTGATGACACTGAACTGTACAATTTGAAACCCTTTTTTTTTTTGAACATTGAATTTTAATGAAAATAAGCAAAAGTTACAACTTAGTTATTGTTAGGAAAACTGTATTCACTCTCTCAAAACAAATGAAACTTAATCTACACACACTTTGGAAAACCCAAAGTTATAGTTATACTGTGCATTTATAATTTACGCATCAACTTCAAACTACTATAACTTTATTTTTTCCTACTGAAGAAAATAAACTTAAACTAAATAAACTTTAGAACTTGTAAAATTACGGTTACACCTTAAATGTAAAATTATGCACAAACTTTGCAATATTATTAGTAGCACTCCTCAATACACACTGTGTTCTGCTCACTAACCACACAACTATTACTATAACTCACCAGTCGACGATGCACAAAGTTTTCACAAATGATGTGATTTGAGATGTTATAAGTGTTGTTATGAATTATATGGTTTCATATGGTATAAGATATATAATATAAAAGGGTGTAGGCATTGCATAGTGAAGTAGTGAGTTATGACTATTCAGTTGGAATACAAGGCCTTCTTGACATTTTCCAGTCCTCAAAAAGGAATGATAAAAACTATGGGGCAGATTTACAATAACTGGCGCATCCCCAGGGATGCGCCAGTTATTGTGCGCCGCAGCTCCGCCACCCGTGGTGCGCCGCATTTACGATTGAGTCCTGCACTTTCGGCATCACGCTATGGGTTATTGATGTCTGTATATCCTCACCTGCATGTAGTTAGAGATCTGCATGGATGTTATGCTATAGGTTATTAGAACTGAGTAATGGCTACAAATTCACGGCTACACCTGTGGGCAAATGCAACAAATTAGAGGCTATTATTATCAAAATAGGTGTGTATGTACAGTGTTTTCTTACATGCCCTAATCTATGAAATCTGTTTGTCTCCCCTTTTGTTTCCCAATTTTCTATGTTTGTTATAATGTACGGTTTGGCAATTTTTGTTATATATAGAGGCTGAGCAAGTCAATTCTGATTTTGTTATATTCTCTGATAAAGTAAAAGGCATATATGTAATGTCCTGAGGATGAACCTGTATTAACCATAGGTTCGAAACGTCGTCGACTGTACCACACTATATGCAGTTGAAATGTACTAATTTATATCGGCAATAGTGTGTTTGTATTATTGTCTGATTGTGAATTGACTACACAGGCTGTTTTAGTTGCCTTGTTTGTTTTTCTTTAGTGTGTCAGTTGACATCGGCTGGTGTCCCGCTGTAACACTTTAAAAAAAAACTTTTTTCTAAAATTGTTTATCACAAAATAAATCTGTCCGGCTGGACTAAGAATATAGCGTCTATTTAGCCTATATTTATTTGATACAATTGCTTTGTCTAGGGACCACTGTCCTGTTTATAGATATAATTACCCTAAGGTCCCTAGCTTATTGCTTCCTTGGGTTCCCTTGTACACTGAAAATGATATGTAGCGCAATCGCTTGATTGCAAGGGCTAGCACCCTTATTCTCCTGTGAGCGGGTCCCTTCCTTTGTCCTTCTGGGATACTTAACTTTCCCTATTTTTTGTTATATAGTTTGTGGGCATGTCAGACCATACACCCTTGTATACTGAAGATTACATTAATAAACTATGTGAAGGTCCATCTTTACTAACTGATATCGTTGACACTCCGTCAGCACAAAGTACTAGTCTAGGTGATCAACTAGAAAAAACTAAAAAGTAAGTGGTTAGGCTTGAATTGATGAAACTTCTGCTTACAGCCTACCTAAAAGCGAATATCATCCCATTAGGACTTCAGATTCGCAATGTGCCCGGTGTGTTCACCGATAACCCTAAGTACCTAAATGGGTTTAGCTATATCAGCACAACAGCATCAAGACATTGGATGGTGTTAGATGTTGATATCGCGTCGGAGGAAATTAAAAAACTAGAGGTTGAAATTATTGATTTGGAGAAATTGATTAATGATAAAGGTACAGTGACTGACTGCAAAATACTTCTAGAAAAGGTTAATAAAACCGTTGAGGAATTTCATAGGATTGAACAGAATAAAAAATCGACCAAGGTGAAAAAGGATATAAAAAATTACTCACAACAACGTACTTATCCATACCTTGTTAAGGATTTTTATACAAATAAGGCTTATAGTGGCCATAATCAGAATCAAAACCAAAGACCGTGGGGACGCTATAACAAGCGTCAAATATTGGTTGGTTTTTCCGATACTTCAGCAGAATCTTCGGACAGTTTGGATCAAGGGGAAACCCCAGGACCTTCCAATAGAACTCCTTTTTTACCCCGAGGCCAACAAGAGCCACCCAAGAGGGGGAGGGGCAAACAACCACAACGATGGCCTTATCCACCAGGCGAGGGCAACACCCGCCGCCAACATTATCATTGGTAAATTCAAGCAGCCCTTTGACTGATAACATAATGGACATATCTGAACCATTGGTGATTGAAAATACATTGCCAATTTTCAATCTCAGTGATCACCTTCTGTCAAGTAATGAAATTTCTATATTGAGCAAGGGACTTTCCTTTGTTCCAACTGTTCGTCCCAACTTTTTGGAGATTCAAACTGAATTGTTAAGGTTTTTCCGCAAGTTGAGATTACATGCCTATTTTACATTGAATCCCAGATCCTATGTTCCCTCCAATACTCCTTTCAGACCACCATCCACGTTTTCTCCATCAGCTAGTATGGTTCCCTCAGAAATTTTAACTTTTGAAAAGTTGGTGTTGAAAGATATTTTGTCAATTGAAGAGCGCCACCTCTTTGTTCCTTTTAATATCACAATGGATGAGAAGAATGCCATAGCCAGTCTAAAAACCAATTCCAACTTGGTGATTAAACTGGCCGACAAAGGTGGTGGGATTGTTGTACAAAGTATCGACACATATAAGAGAGAAGTTCTCCGCCAACTAGATAATCAGGAACATTACTGCAAATTACCAAAAAAACCTACTAAGGAAATTCAACAACTAATAACTGAGGTTACAAATGATGGCCTTGCACTTGGGTTCCTTAGCCGCAATGAATATCAATTCCTGAATAAAAAGAACCCAAGAATACCGGTAATATACACCTTACCGAAAATCCATAAAGACACTACTCGGCCTCCAGGACGACCAATAGTATCTGGTTGTGGCTCGGTTCTAGAGCCCCTTGGTCTATTTGTTAACTATTTTATCAAGGATTTTGTGCCTATCACTGAATGTTACATTCGTGATAGTATGCATATGATTAATATGATTGAAGATCTCCCATATGATCCCACGTCCGGAATACTTTGTACTCTGGACGTGGAGTCATTGTATACAAACATTCCTCAGATAGACTCTATTCTGGTCATCCAACAAGTCCTCGACCGACGTCCTAGGCCTCATCAAGTTCCCACTCTTTTTATTTTACAGCTACTCGAAATTTGTCTAACAATTTTTTTTTTCTGTTTTGATGATCAATACTATGGCCAGATTAAGGGCACCTCAATGGGCGCAATTTTTGCCCCAAACCTGGCGATTCTGTATATGGATCATCTTGAATGTGGCCGTATCTTGTCCTCGACCACCCCCTTCCATAGTGGCATCGCCCTATGGAAGAGATATATCGATGACATTTTCCTAATTTGGCAGGAATCTGAAGTTTTACTTGTCCAATTTCTACATTGGCTTAACAGCAATTGTAGTGGACTTACATATACTCTATCTACCAGCCGTGGATCTATTCCGTTCTTGGATCTTAACATTCAGTACCATGAAGGTCGCCTTATTACAGGATTGTACCGTAAACCCACAGAGCGTAACACTCTATTAAGTTATCAGAGCCACCATCCTCGTGCCTTACGAGATTCCCTTCCGTATTCACAGTTCCTGCGGTTACGCAGGAACTGTTATATGAAGGAGGATTACTTTCGTGAGGCTAAACATCTTAGTTCTAAGTTGAAAGTGAGGGGTTATCCACATAGGCTTATTCGGAGTTCATTAAAAAGAGCTTGGTACTGTCCAAGGGACATCTTGCTTGAGCCAAAAACTAAGACCACTGAGAATCGTCTTGTATGCTTGACCACTTTTTGCCCGGCATCGAATCTTATCACCAAAAGTGTCAAGAAACACTGGCCTGTTGTAAATGCTGGAGTACTTACTGTAGACAGACCCTTGTTTGCCTTCAAAAAATCAAAAAATATTAAAGATCATTTAGTGAGGGCTGCTTTACCTTCCATCAAAAACACTGACACCTTGGACGACCTATGGGGCCTCCCCCGGGTAACTGGTCATGCTAAATGTGGGAATTGTTCTATGTGTGAGATTACCATTGAGGGCAAGGAATTTAGCTATGAAGATTCAAAGTTTAACGTAGATATCTTACCAATTGCAACAGCGTGAATGTTATTTATGCTATTCTTTGTCCATGCCCTAAAATCTACATAGGGCAGACGACCCAAAAAGTATGACTAAGGATGTGCCAACACAGAAGCTCTATTAGATGTAAGACACCCAACGCACCGTTGGTTGACAACTTCAGTGCATTGGCCCATACGGAACTGGATTTTCAATGGACTGTGATTACCCAAATCAAAATACCTCCAAGAGGGGCCAACGTACAACAGCTCCTTAATAAAGAAGAGCTCCATTGTATACTTAAAACTAAGAGTATACAGAATGGGCTCAACCGAGCCGAAGACTGGACCCCACTACTATGAACTCTGTAAATTAATCTCTGATGTGGTTCACGTGTTGGTACTATGTTTACCCTTTGCTCTGTATGTAAGAATTACTGGTTAAATTATTCATTGCACTAGGATCATCTACATTTATGTAATCCCCCAGTATAGCCTGTCGCTTTTGTCCACTATCCTTGGAAGAATCAAATAGCCTGGATTTAATTGATGTATTATAATATCATGTTTTTAATCTTATGCAGTGCAAACTCCCCTGTTTACATAACCCTGCGGTGTGAGAAGCATTCTGAATAATGTCCGTAGTGTTGCCATGGTTACCCTTTGTATAGCGACCTTTGAATGTGGGCTTTAACCCTTGTAAACAGAAACAATGTTTGTAAAATACGTTTTTGTTCCTTGCGGGAGGGGCATGTTTATTGGGACAACTTTAAATATGCCGAGTATTGCCCTCGATCTAAACATATGTGGGCCGAGAATACTTACATTTGATTGGTGACAATGTGCCACATGATTAAGGCAACTATTTCCTGACCAATTTAAAATGGCGGTGTAATTCCGGTCTATGGTTGGGTTATCCCGTACCATGTGACCGCGTGATATTTACTTCCTGGTCTTTTGACTTTTGCCCGTAGGGTGAATCGATCCATAGACGCTGACCGCATTGTCGGCACGGCACTACTTTACTCAGGTAAGAGCTCATATGTCGGGCTTTTGAATAAAATCTTCGACTGTCCCCTATCTCGCCAAGTAAGTTATGGTGGTGAGAAGTAACATAGTGTTTTTATTTACAGCCATCTCTCTTATCACGAGGGCTGCATTGCTGCACCAATTGGTAAGCAGTCTTCGTTTTAGATTGAAATTAGCTCACGAACACCTCAACTATATTGGTCTTTTTTTAACTTACCCACCTTTTATTCAGGTAGCTTGTTAAATACCGAGGCTATTGACGTCTGCGTTTACAGGTACAACTAAAGCAACACTAGTTGCGATGTGGTGAGGTGGCGGTTATCTGGAAATCCCACTTAGTGCACTTAAACCTTTTCATAACGTGTGGCAATTGGTTATGTACAACATCCGCCAGGCGATTAGATGTTTCATAGCTATGACGATTGAGTCCTGCACTTTCGGCATCACGCTATGGGTTATTGATGTCTGTATATCCTCACCTGCATGCAGTTAGAGATCTGCATGGATGTTATTCTATAGGTTATTAGAACTGAGTAATGGCTACGAATTCACGGCGACACCTGTGGGCAAATGCAACAAATAAGAGGCTATTATTATCAAAATAGGTGTGTATGTACAGTGTTTTCTTACATGCCCTAATCTATGAAATCTGTTTGTCTCCCCTTTTGTTTCCCAATTTTCTATGTTTGTTATAATGTATGGTTTGGCAATTTTTGTTATATATAGAGGCTGAGCAAGTCAATTCTGATTTTGTTATATTCTCTGATAAAGTAAAAGGCATATATGTAATGTCCTGAGGATGAACCTGTATTAAAGATAGGTTCGAAACGTCGTCGACTGTACCACACTATATGCAGTTGAAATGTACTAATTTATATCGGCAATAGTGTGTTTGTATTATTGTCTGATTGTGAATTGACTACACAGACTGTTTTAGTTGCGTTGTTTGTTTTTCTTCTTTAGTGTGTCAGTTGACATCGGCTGGTGTCCTGCTGTAACACTTTAAAAAAAACTTTTTTCTAAATTTGTTTATCACAAAATAAATCTGTCCGGCTGGACTGAGAATATAGCGTCTATTTAGCCTATATTTATTTGATACAATTGCTTTGTCTAGGGACCACTGTCCTGTTTATAGATATAATTACCCTAAGGTCCCTAGCTTATTGCTTCCTTGGGTTCCCTTGTACACTGAAAATGGCATTTACAATGCGGCGCACCATGGGGCAAAAACGGCACAGATGCGTGACGCATCTGTGCCGTAAAGGTGGCGCATTGCTGGAGTTGCGTCGCAAGCGCGATGCAGCTCCAGCAAGGCTCGGGGGTGCCCTATCTGTCCAATGCTGCGTCAAGCCTTACGCCTGCTTCAAGCAGGCGCAGGGTTTTGACGCAGTATTTGCCTAAAAGTGACTGAGTGAAATCTTGTAGATTTCCCTCAGCCACTTTTGCGAGGCGCACCTGCCCCGGAACTCCCACCCTGCGCCGGAACGCCCACATGTGGCGCAGGGCTTTACAACGTGACGCATCTGCCTAGAGCGTCACGTTGTAAATGGGTCGCAGGGATGCGCCATGTTTACGCCGCCGTTGCGTGACGCAATGGCGACGCAAGTCCGACATAAATCTGCCCCTTTGTTTAAAGAAAGACTCACAGAAGTGTTGATTTATTTTTTTTGTTCAAACTTTATTGCACATTTTTATGTTATTTACTATTATTAAACATTGCATTTTATGAATTTCCAAAATATACATTTAATTGAACATATTGGTGATTTTTGAAGATTATAGATCTATTTGAAATATACTGATATGCCTTCCCCTTGATAAAACTAATTGGGCACCTATTTTGTATTTTGGTGTTGTGACAGTAAGTCTGGCTGAGGGTGGCCAGGAACTGCAAGACCGACGCATGCTTTGCATTCCAGAAAGCTGTACATGGCATGGGGTTGACTGCTCACAAGGGGATAGATGCAGGGCCAGGTGCTGAGGCATACTCCACACCACACACAGCCAAAAACGGTATGCAGCATGGGGTTGATTCCCTGCAGCAAACCCCCCGTAGCTCATGGCCTTTGGCAGCACGTGGTGTGTGGTTGGTTTACATATGGTAATACTACTTTATGTTAAAAAAACTTTGGAAATTCACTGAAAACAACAAAGGTTAAAGTGATGTTATAGTTGGGAATTGTAATTGAATCTTACTTTACAATTTAAAAAAAACTTTTGAATATCAGTGAAATAAACAAATTTCAGAGACAACATAACATTTTAAGCTTAAAAAACACTGAAATTCAACAGCGGCTATTTTGTTTTTATTTAAGTTGTGCCCCAGTGTCCAACTGGGGCACCCCATACCATTATTATTGCTGAGGGCCGGGGGCAGGGCCACCCCAACTCTGCCAGCTCCCTTCCAGAACCAGCCACATCTTTCATTATTTTATTAAATGGGGTGCCCCAGTGCCCACCCAATGCACCCCACAGCTTCTCTCCATTTGATGCAGCGGGAGCCAGCCAGCATTTCTGCCACCCGGCAAGAGCAGTTTTCTTTTGCTTCCACCAGGCAGAAGCAATTGTTTGTATCTTCCCTGCCTGAGAGCATGGGCAGGGAAGATTTTTGTTCCCCCACTGTGCTGGAGCAGCTTTGTGCTCTCGCATGGGGGGGATGGCACTACTCTTTCCCTGCCCCTATTCTCAGGCAGGGAAATTGATAATGTCTTGTGGTTTGGGACCCCGGGACACCATCTCTGAGCTGGCCAGGGGGAATGGGATCCCTGGGGCCATGGTATGGTTCATGTACGATTGCAGCATGGCAATACTCCACAATTCATAGTTTGCAGCCTGGGGGATTGGGTCCTCTGGTCTCTTCAGGCTCAGGGTGGGGAGGGCGCATTGTTTTAATTTTTTTTACCTCAGATATGTGGATCCTCCATGAATTTGCAGCAATATCAAAAAACACCCCACCAACGTGTCACGAGGGTTAAGGAATTCCTATCTTGCTTTATTATGCCTTTATTATGTTTTGTTAGGACTCAAGACTGAGTCCTAAGATGGTTGCTGCCACATTGGCGCAGATGTGGTGGCAGCCAATCATATTTCACAATGAGATATTTTGGCCCGGCAGATCCTTTGCGGTGTGATATAGGCAATGTTTCTGAGCATTAATTGTTCAAAAACCACTGAACAGATTTTCATCAAATCACATAAAGAACTCTCTCTAGACTAACAGCTAGCTTTCTGGGAATTTGGTGCAAATCGACTCAGTGGTTTGGTCTGCAGCTGCATCTAAAGTTCCTATGGAAAAATGAATGTGGAAAATGTGTTTTGAGACCCCCCTGCTTTTTCTTGACCCCTCCTGACAGATCACCTGAAAACTTTCATTGTAGGAGCTGAGATGAATTTATATTTGTAAAGTTTTGTGAAGATTCATCAAACTGCTCCAAAGATATTAGCAAACCAAAAAAATGCATTTCCGATGGAAACACAATCCTAATTATACCGGGTGGTATAAATATGAAGGACTATAACAAAGCAAAGGATACCATAAAAAAAGATTTAGAACATTGGAAACGTGAAGGACTGATTACCACAGGGGAATATCAAAATGTTTAATGAATACCCTGTTCTTCCGTTCTTTATCTTTTACCAAAGGTCCATAAAAATGTTAAGGCAATACCGGGCCGCCCCATAATTTCCGCTATCATCAGTATGGCTGAGCATGTGGGGGAATATGTGGACTATTTTTTGCAAGATCTGGTCAAAACGCTGTCCTCATATGTGAAAGATACAGGTGACATTTTAAGCAAACTCAATGACATTATATGGACAGACAATTTGATTTTAATTGCTTTGGACATAAAGTCACTGTATACCAGTATTGAACATACAACAGGCATGAATGCTGTAAAGCACTTCCTAGATTCCAGGCCATGTGAATACCATCAACATAATAAGATGTTACTTGCCCTCATTTCGTGGTGTTTAAACAATAATTACTTTCTGTTTGGTAAAGATATCTACAACAGATACAGGGTGTTGCTATGGGGGCCTGCTTCTCCCCTACGCGTGTTTGCAAGTGGGCAATTGGGAGGAGCAGGTCCTCATGAGACAACACCTTGAGATCTTTACACACAAAATTGTTCATTGGTTACTCTACCTCGATCATGTTTTTATTATATGGAATGATGATATTGAGAGTGCAAGACAGTTTGTGGAAACAATCAATGTCAATTGTATGAATTTGCATTTTACATAACATATCAGTCATTCCAGGATTGAATTTCTAGATGTTAGTGTTTATATCAATAAAGGAAAATTAGCTACCACCTTTTATAGGAAACCAACAGCAGGGAATGCAACATTACACACAACTAGTGCACACCCAAAGCACCTCATCAGCAATATCCCATACGGGGAAATTCTGAGATTGAAACATATCTGCAGCTCTTTGAATGATTTTGATAGCTGCAAACAGGAAGCCCTGATGAGACTGAAATAGAGAGGATACAGTGACAAGATACTTGCTGAAGCAGTGAGTAAAGCTTATAATCGAACAAAAGCATCACTGCCTCCACAAATAGATGAGAGGGGAGAAAATCCTGCAGACACAACGGAAAGTACACCTAGACTGATTACATCATACATCACCAGAAAAGGAAAACAAGGGCCATAATTAATAGGAAATTGACCCATTGTCCTTACTGATAATGTTCTAAGTACTAGACTCCCAAATAACCCAGTCATCACATTCAGAAAAACACAATCTAGGGGATCTAGACTGTCGAAAAATAGCCCAGAATTAGGCACTAGTGGAACTTGGTTAAAACCAAGGCAGGGCTTCTTCAAATGCTCATCTTGTCGAGCCTGTAGATTTGCAGTCAATACCACAAACTACATGACCGAATTTAGAGTGAACAAGGCTGCCATTAGGGGCAATTACAATTGCCGAACTGATCACGCAGTATATGTTCTGACGTGCACCTGTGGGCTTCGATACGTGGGAAGTACTAATCTACAAATGCACGTAAGAATACTCCAACATCTACGAGCAATTATCAACAGTGATCCGGCTTATCCGGTTGCTCGACATTTTAAAGAGGCCCACAACAATGATGTTAAATGCCTAACATATTTTGTCATAATTCGATCCCTGCCCCACGTGGAGGGGGAAATCGGGAAAGTCTTTTGAGACAGCGAGAAACAACATTTATTTTAGAGCTTGATAGCAAGATACCGAATGGATTGAATAATACAGAAGACATGCACGCCTTTTTGTAAATCGTTTTTTTTATATGGATTATTTATATGTGATTTTCAGATTCTAGGCAGATTAACAGTATTGTTTTTCGGGGGTGTCTGAATCATAGATTTCAATCCATTGGTTTAACTCGTAAAATTAAGATGTCCTGACTATATGACTTCTTTAAAAATCGAATAGGACCTTTCAGCTGCATGTGCAGTTACTAATTGTATAGATAAACCTTACTCGCTGCTAAAAGAAATGTAAATAGAAATTACAGAATGCTTCTCTTTTTTAAACATCCAATCAAATAATTGTTATGGGAACATCACCAGCATTTTTATTTTTTGGGTTTTTTATTCATATATCAGGCACTAGGCACTTTATTTTATAGATAACACAAAGATTTGCATAGATATTTAGGAAGCACTTTCAATTTAGAACATTGCACAGTAAGAACCGATGCACTGAAACCATATATAACCATTTCTGAATATGTGCTTTGAATACTTGAGCATTTAAGCTGTTAGTAAGAAAACCCCCAAAACACATGGAAAAAGCCTATAATGCATTCAAGCTGGCAGTAAGAAAATAGGCAATCAGAATGGGAAAGGGAAAAGCATTAATGCAGAAATATGATTATCGCTTTGGAAGATTTTGCACATTATTGATATTTATATCTACATTTATTTGTGTGTGATGATATGTATATTTTAAATTATTGATACATATTTATTTATTTTAATGAATAATTTATTTATTTGAAATATTTATTGAATACACACTATTTGAAATGCAAGTTGAATGCATATTTCAGAAAAATATACACTGTTGATTTTACTCGCAAAATGTGTAAAAATGAGAGAAATATATAATGATAGCCTATGCAAGTGAATGAGCATATACAAATAAGAATAGTTTTCTTCTCTGTTTACTGTCACATGGGTGTTTTTTTTCACTAAGCATATACAAAACATGGCGTACTGCACTCTCTTTATGTGATCAAGGGCACTGGATGCCCGAAACGCGCCATGGACAATGAAGAGTGAGGAGAAATAAACAACATTGCCATCAAATTGTCCTAGTGTTTTGTTTACTCACAGTTCACCGAAAGGAAGTTCTGGGAGCAGTGTGGGTTGTGTGTGTATATATATATATATATATATATATATATATATATATATATATATATATATATATATATATATATATATATATATATATATATATTCTGCTCACTATTTCCGCTTTCTCTGCCAGAAATCACAGCACTCAGGAGGGTAAATCCATCCACAGGTTTATTGTCCAGGAACCGCACGTTTCAGCATACTGTCTTCGTCAGTGTCAATGACACTCAGTTTTTGACATGTTAATAAAGTTTCTTAACATCACCAGACATAGACAAAGGACAAAACCTCTCTGGAACACCATAGGCGCCATCTTTAAGTGTACATGAGTAACATTACATTGTCAATACGTTATTATTTTATTCCACCTACAGATAGGTTACTGCCTGCAGTCAGAGGGTGCATGTTACTTACCATATTGAATTAACAAGTCATAGAGCCGTAGATCAGCAAATGTCCTTTGTCATTATGTCCCCATTATTTGTGTCATTTAAAACCTTAAACCGAGCCAAAACCAAAACAATTCAAATGATCCGGAAAAAATTCAAAAGGATCAAAAGTAAAAAAAATGGATCAAAAAACAAAACACAAAACAAAAGGGTTTATCTATATTTCTATATCTATGTGACATAGCCCTACTAGTATGGGTACAGATCTCCAATTTCCTATGCATCTTTGCTCAAACAGATACCTCCAGCAGCAGTCCCACAAGATTATTATCCCTAGTAATCCATATACTTGTCTGAAAACTGTCTCATCATGATTTGTCATTTCATTACAGTTAGATCAGGTATATCATATTTCCTTTACTGGATCGCACACATGTGTATCGGACTTCAGTGAGAGTAAGACTGGTCAGAATCCCCAATTAATCTCTTAGTCCAAAATCATTTCCCTAAATGAACCGCCATCTCCTCCCCACTGTTCAGGCCCCTAGGGTGTTTGGTGGATAGATCTATAATATACCTTGACTCCAGTCTTCGGAGCCGTCTCAGTCGGTCCCCACCCCTAATATTTGATGGAACTGTATCCAGGCCAAAATATTGCAGCTTGCTTCTGTCCCTATTGTGCATCTCAGCAAAATGATGGGCCACCGGGTAGGTTGGATCTGCTTTTTCAATGGCCCTAAGGTGTTCTAAAATCCTCATTTTAAGTTGATTGATTGTACTGCCAATGTAGCGTAGGCCACATTGACAGACCAAGCAATAAACTGCATAAAGGGTACTGCAGGTGATGAATTTTTTAATGTGCATTGTTCTCCCTGTATCAAGTATCTCATACAATAGGACTCTCCTGCTGCCTGCACAGGCCTTGCAGCGACCACAGGGATAGAAGCCTTTCATTTCCCGTAATGTGTTGCTCTTAAGTACGGGTCTTTCTAGATGGCTGGTTACAAGCATATCCTCTAGTGACCTAGTCCTGCAAAATGTCACCAAAGGGTATGCTGGCAGGTCATCCTGTAGCACACTATCCGTTTGGGGAATGTGCCAATTTTTCTTCAGCATGGCTCTTAAATCATTTGCCCCCGTAGAGAAGGGAGTTATCATTCTGAATTTACCTTTACTCATATCCTCCTTAGTCTCTGGATGTCTCTTGGGGGATTTAGCAATAAGTAGTTCTCTCCTCTGGATCTTTTTCACCTTACGTAAGGCATTTTGCAGCAACGTTGCGCCATACCCTCTCACTGCGAAACGTGCTAAGCATTCCTCTGCAGCCACCTCGAAATCCTTATCTCTCGAGCTATTCCTCCGGAGTCTCAATACCTCCCCGTATGGAATGCTCTTCACTAGCTTGGGTGGATGACTACTGCTGGCAAAGAGTATGGAATTGCCAGCAGTCTCTTTCCTGTATAGTGCAGTGTGCACCTGACCCTCCTCTACGAACACCCTCAGGTCCAAGTACTCCGCTGCCACCGGACTAATAGTACCCGAGAAGTGCAGGTTGTACTTGTTATTATTCAGTACCCTGATGTATTCTTCCGCTGTATTTACTGCCCCATGCGATACAATGAATAAATCGTCGATGTAACGCTGCCAGCACACTGCTTCACCCCTATCCTGCCCCACCACACAGCTCCTGGACACCTGCACCTCCCACCAGCCAATGAACAAGTTTGCATAGCTGGGAGCAAAGCAGGTGCCCATCGACGTCCTGGACCTTTGTTTGTATAGTGGATCTTCAAACAAAAAGATATTATTAGTGAGGCAGAACTCTACAAATTCCAGGATCATGATATAATGCTGTGCAAACCGCATTTGACGTTGGTCCAAGAAGTGTCGGACCGCCTCCAGAAGGTGACTATGTTCTATGCATGTATATAAGCTGGTAATGTCTAGCACCATCAACAGATAGTCAGAGTCCCATCTCATGTCCTGGATCTTTATATATATATATATAAAGATCCAGGACATGAGATGGGACTCTGACTATCTGTATATATATATAAAGATCCAGGACATGAGATGGGACTCTGACTATCTGTTGATGGTGCTAGACATTACCAGCTTATATACATGCATAGAACATAGTCACGGTCTGGAGGCGGTCCGACACTTCTTGGACCAACGTCAAATGCGGTTTGCACAGCATTATATCATGATCCTGGAATTTGTAGAGTTCTGCCTCACTAATAATATCTTTTTGTTTGAAGATCCACTGAATTTACCTTTACTCATATCCTCCTTAGTCTCTGGATGTCTCTTGGGGGATTTAGCAATAAGTAGTTCTCTCCTCTGGATCTCATATATATATATATATATATATATATATATATATATATATATATATATATATTGAAGCAATGCTTTTCCGATATCCATAAAGCAAACTTGAGCCCAACTTCATATGCGTGAAGATTTTATTTACAAAATAGCAAACAGAACGCAAATGGTGCAAACATAGAGTGATATTAACTAACAATGAAAGTAGGACTACCTGCCCTAACACCATATTGAAGACAACATAAGCATGGCATCCATCTTGGAATGGTCTGTTGTACCTTATATTAATTATATACAAGATTTCATTGTCAACTTAGATAGGTTTTTTTCAAGTGATTGGCGAAATTATTTCAAAAATGTGTGATAAAAAACACCTTAGTTTGAGTTATATCACAATATTTCTCAAGAAATAAACATGTTGCAATGCGTGTTATAAAAATATATACATTATATACAATATATACAGAATCGTAATTCAGCCCAAGTGGGCGGAAATTATTCAACCCCCTCTCTGTTTTTAACAATTCTTCCCCAGTGGGCTTAAAAAACAGTCATCAAAAGTTTTCTCAGAATCTTCCTTCCTTCATTTGAAACACAACCTAGTCGTACAACTTGATCAAAATCACACTGTGCACTTGTCTGTAGATCTCCCTTATTGTACGCTGACAGTTTTGTCTCCTACAAAAATTAAAAAACGTGTCATCACTATACTATGCGTGAATTTTAAAAGAACAAATAAACATCGGCTTCATTAATTACAGTGATACTATACAACTGATCTTTCTCTGTACAACAAGAGTCTAATTACAAGCAGTTAACCTAGATGGATTGACATTTCCTCATCTTTATTTAGCCCCGACGGGTGTACTGTATCATATTTGATAATCATTTTAGACTCCAATTGTCTTAAGTCTCTCATTCTGTTACCTCCTCTCTCCGATTTTGGAATCCTATCCAGGGCACAAAACTGCAAGACATTGATGTTCTTATTATGCATTTCATTAAAATGTCTTGCAATCGGATATTGTTTATCCTCATTAATGATTGCCCTGGTGTGTTCTAGAACTTGTTTCTTCAATTGATGAATGGTACTCCCTATATATACTAGGGGACAGGGACAGCACAGTGCATAGACGCAGGAGTCTGATTTACATGATAGATGTTTTTGAATAACAAATGGTTTGTGTTTTTTAGATAAAGTGAACTCCTTCCGGTTAGTACTGTTCTTACAAGCCTTACAAGATTTACATGTAAAAAAGCCTTTTATAGCTCCCTGATTTTCTTCTTCTTTTGGAATGCTACCGCATAAAATGTCATTTAATGCTGTATATTTCCTGAAAGTTATTTTCGGTTGGTTTCCCACTGATTTTTTCAAAGTTGGATCAATATTCAACATGTGCCAGTATTTTTTCAGACATTTTCTGACTTGCCATGAATGATTTGAGTATGCAGTAATGAATATGATTGATTCCTCATCCTCTACACTAGGGATTTCTGGATTTAAAAATTCTCCCCTCAAGACTGTTTTAACCTTTCAGCATGCTTGCTTTACAATTTTATTAGAATATCCTTTTTCCAAAAATCTATTTTTCATGATTGACATTTCTTGTTCAAAATCTGATTCTGTACTGCAATTCCTCTTTGCACGTAAAAGTTCACTATATTGTAGGCTGTAAATCAAATTCTTAGGGTGACAGCTTTCAGCGTGCAAGAGACTGTTCCCTGCTGTTGATTTGCGGAACAGCCTACTTTCTAATTTGTTCCCTTGCACATTCACCACCACATCCAAGAATTCAATTGTTTCTTTTTTTATGGTGCTCGTGAAGGTTAAATTGCATTCATTCTCATTCAATGTGGCGACAAATCGTATGTCATAATCTTTTGCACCCTTCCAAACGTAAAAGACGTCATCTATGTACCTGGCCCAGAGAATGACATTTTGGAAAAAGGCCAAGATGTTACTGGCCACCTGCTCCTCCCTCCAGCCTAGGTATAAACCTGCGTAGATGGGGGTGAAGCAGGTTCCCATCGCCGTCCCCCGGGCCTGGCATTATATCACATGGTCAAACAAAAAGTAATTGTTTGTCAAACATCTTTGCATCATGCACAATAACATTTCAGTATGCAAATAATATTTCACATCTCGCTGTCTCAGATAATGTTGATTAGCTTTAATCCCAGATTGTGTGGGATGCACGTATATAAACTATTGACATCGAGTGTCATAAGCCACATGTCATCACTCCACTGAACCTGTTCAATAGCTTAGGTCATAAGAAGTGTGTAGCACACAGTAGATGCAAAAGATCCCAAGATCATCTGGAAAACAATCACTCAGTATTCTAACACTGCTGGTGTTTTTATCCTGTGTGGACTACTTTGCAAACCTTTTAATTAAACCAATGTGACTACTACATTTTTGAAAGCAGGTATGTCTGTGTTTGTTTCAATTTAAAGCAAGTGTTTGCTTGTACACATTTTTATCTGCTATTTATTAACATGCTTTACGTAAATTAGCATTAGTGGTGGTGACAACTTGCATGATTTGGCCACCAATAGCATTACTGGGTTGACCCCTTGTCAAACTGTTATACACACAATTGTATCCTCAGAAAAAGCACAGGTGCACAACACAGAAATCCGAAATGTAATAATCACAAGAATAAAGTTCCTCAATTTTGATTTTCTTTTTTTATTCCAAAATGTGGTAGAAATTACAGCTGCGCGTTTCGTCCCTTATTAAGGACTTCTTCAGGGCGATTATGGATTCAAGCAATCTTGTCAGTGTGTCCTCAATATTGAATTTGTCGAGCTGGGCCACAGTCTAAGGTCCTGATAGTGGGTCTTGAAAATGGGTATGCAATGTAAATATCCAGGACTTTCAAGAAGATAACCATAAAATATTTTATAAAGGAAGATATCAGTCAGAAATTCGAGAGTCAGAGCTGCGCCATTCCTTCATGATATGAAATGGGGTATATTCATCCCAAAATTCCAAATCAAGGATTGTGTATCAAGGCCAACATCAGTTGCTGGTGATATATACAGGGAGGTGGTTGGTAACCTCCGACAAGCAAGAAAGCGCGCAGCCAGTTTGTAAAAAAATCAATACTTTAATGAATGATCTGAAGCTAGGTACTATGTTCGGAGTCCACTAGAGAGCTTGCAGAAGGAACCTACGAGAAGAGGAATTACTGTTTACTCGTGAAGGTCAAAGATTGTGCCCCATCTGATCTCACCAAACGGCTCGTGATATGATAGTCACGGCCCTATTCGTCCCCCTGCACACCTCGAACAGCAACAGACTCCGTCAGACAACAGTATCCTATTTAATATTGAGTAGTAGGGAGAGGTGTGAGAAGTAGAAACTGCAGAAAGTTTCCCAGTCTACTGCAGCCCAGTTTCCCTTTCCCTCTTGCATTCTCTTAAACAAGGCATTTAGAGGCGGGTTTACTTTTTGTACCTTTGTCAATCTTCTTAATGACCGCTGTGACCAAGGATAGGAATCAATGAGAGAGACAAAAGAACAAGCCTAAACTGTCTCTAATTGGTGCCCAAGATGCTGCAGCACTGACATTCAATAAAGATTATTGCAATTAATTTATAGCGTTTTGTCATCCGTGTCAAACTACAGATGTTATCTCCTCTGTGATGTAATTTGCCATGAAATGGTGTGTGATATACCTTCAAGTAACCCTGGGATTTGGGGGTAATTTCACCCCTGTGAATTTTGCCAGGAGATGGTTGTATTCCAGCTACATATTTAATTTAAAGGTTCCTGTGAATGAAAATAACAGTTCTGTTGGGGGGCATTTTAGGGAAGAGGTTTCTTATAAATGTTATATCTTAATCAAAAACTTGTGCGGTTACACAGCTAGAGCAGAAAGGCTCTGTCTGGGTGAGAGCACACATGATTTTCCCTGCCCATGCTCTCGTGGGTAGGGAAGCATACAATTGCTCTCACCAATCTGGTGAAGAAAGAAAAGCTGTTCCCACCTGGTGGGAGCAATGTCGGCTGTAGTGTCTTGTGAATTAGCAATAATGGGACTCTTCTGGTTGCTGATGGACTCCACAGAACTATGACGTGTTCAGGTGTGTTGAATAAAGTTCATGTTTAGTACGTTAAGATTGCAGTTACACGCTGAGGAATAAAGATGTGTAATACTAAGCTCTGGGTGTGGTGTATTCATTTATGAGTACCCCGACTAGGGAGAACACTACAGTTGGCAACAAGATAGGGGATGCATAACCCAAAGATCGACAGTGCTCTCCGAGAGAGTTTGCCATGGTCCAGTAAACAGCGCACCAAACATGCCTCAGTCAAAGTGAAGGTCGACGATTGGCATATGTTGAGTCAAAGTACCACTCCTGCCACTGTGAAGCATTTGATGATAACAAAAGCCTCAGTGAGACGTTTACTCATCGTTGGCTAGAAATCTTCTACCAAGGCAGTGAAAGAGGTACTGCGCCACTACGCAACACTGAGCTATATATAGTAAGGAATGATAATTCTAAAGGCAGAAACAACCAGGTACAGTGATGCACTAGAAGCAATGACAGATAAGGGCCCGAAAGCACCAGCACCAAAAATAGCCAAATACCGAAAAGTACTAAAGGCAGTGAAAACCAGGATTAGAGAAAATTGCAGTCCTTACCAAAAGTTGAGTAAAGAGGGTCATCATACCATCACTGTTGGCAAAGTAACCCAAGTAGAATATTTGGGGTTGTGAATACAGAGCTGTTGATCCCTGAAGAGAACACCAGTGAAGGTGCCGGGTGCCTTCTGCACATATCGAAAGTCATTCGAGAGTTGAAAAGTTCAAATGGCCATGTGAAAAGAACCTCTACCCAGTCTGATTGGGCATAATGACCTAGAAGCAAGCATTTTGTAAGGACTTGACAATGGTACTAGTCTAGCTGAGCAGAATAAACTCTCAATGTTAGTAAGCTTCACAACTAGTTATACAGCCGCCGCCTTCCTGAAACCACCACCTCCATTTGACACAGCTAAAAAGCAGAATAATGGTGACAGATGGACACCCTGGATAGAAACATTTGATGATATCATCAATGCACTGGAAGATTGACAACAAAATAATTGTCAAATCTCTTACAAATCTTGCCGTTGAAGGAATAAAGAGGTCATCTTGAATTTACAGCAAACTGACAAAAGTCACATACCGTCAAATCAAAGAAGTGTTAAATCTCAAGTTCAATCCACTGCCAATTGTCGGTTACAGAAGATATATTTTCAGTCAGGAATGACACAAAGCTGGTGAAACAATTGGCAAATTTGATATGCTCATTAAACACTGTAAGTCAAATGAATTAAATGATAAAGAAGCTATACATCCACAAGTTATTGATGGATGTCTGTCAGATTCATTGAGGCAACAAATGCTAAGAGTTCTCATGACTGCCAGAGCTGAGGAACGTGATGTTTGACAAGCTATTGACATGGAGGAAAGAGGTGCCCAGAATGAGTCAGTCAGGAACATGAAAAGTAAGCAGAAACACAAAGCTGAAGGACACAAAGTGATGTCTCTAAGAAAAAGAAACTGTGCTTTAGATGTGGATTTCCTTTCCACACAAAGGTAAATGTCCTGCGTTTGAACAAGTATGCACAGGCTGTGGGAACGAGAAACATTTGTAATGGTTTACAAGGCAAAGGAAAAGTTAAGTGCGTCACGATGAGAAAACAAATTGAATGCTCGAATGTTCCAAAAATGACACTCAACGCATGCCCACAAAGCCAAGCGGCAACATCAGCTGAGTTAAATTGACACTAAACAAAGTCGATCATAGTCTAAGTGTTTGTCCATGAGTTCTTCCATTTCATTGTCAAGTGACAGTGAGGAAGATGGATGTTAGATGTTTACCTCAGAAAAACATGCGCATATCGGACTGGCTGCATGCAGGGAAAAATGCTAGTCAAAGAAAAGTCGACAAGTAAAATCGCAAAAGTCATTCAAACATTGTCTGAAAATTACAAAAAAAATAATTGGTTGCTCCATACCTTTTATTATTGACAGTAGTACATCAATAAACATAATGCCTGAGGAGAAATGCAATGAACTGTCTCCCTTGCCACTCCCATCGAAAACTAAAGTGTATACGTGGGCTGCATCAACGCCATTAAAGAGTCAAGTTTAAGTTTAAATTTGTATAGCGCACTACTCACCCAGAGGGTCTCAAGGCACTTGAGGGAGGGGGGGAGCTTTACTTATCAAATATCCAAGTTTTTAGTTGTTTTCTGAAGGAGAGGTGGTTCTGTGTGAGGCGGAGGTGGGTGGGGAGGGAATTCCAGGTCTTGGCCGCTAAGTAGGAGAAGGATCTTCCTTCCATGGTGGATCTTTTGATGCGTGGAATTGCGGCGAGGGCTTGATTGGACGATCGAAGTTGGCGGGTGGGGGTGTAGAAGGACAGGCGCGTGTTGAGGTATTCGGGTCCTAGGTCGTAGAGGGCTTTGTGTGCGTGGGTGAGGAGGCGGAACGTTATTCTCTTGTTGACGGGGAGCCAGTGGAGGTCTTTCAGGTGACGGCAAATGTGAGCTTGGCAGGGGATGTCTAGGATGAGTCTGGCTGAGGCGTTTTGGAGGCGTTGGAGTTTTTTCTGTAGTTTGGCTGTGGTTCCGGCATAAAGGGTGTTTCAGTAGTCTAGTCGGCTTGTGACCAGTGCATGGGTGGCCGTCTTTCTTGTTTCGGTGGGGATCCAACGGAAGATTTTGTTGAGCATACGTAGGATGTTGAAGCATGATGATGAGACGGCGTTGACTTGCCTGGTCTTTGAGAGGGAGGAGTCCAGGATGAAGCCCAGGTTACGTGCGTGGTCCGTTGGTATGGGTGCGGTTCCCAGGGCCGGTGGCCACCATGAGTCGTCCCAGGCAGAGGGGGATAATCCTAAGATGAGGACTTCCGTTTGGCTGAGTTTAGTTTTAAACGGCTGTTCTTCATCCACTCGGCTACTTCTTTCATCCCTTCGTGTAGGTTGGTTTTGGCGGGGTTGGCGTCTTTGGTGAGGGATAGGATCAGCTGAGTGTCGTCTGCGTAGGAGATAATGTTGAGGTTGTGTTGGCGCGCAATGGATGCGAAGGGACTCATGTATAGGTTGAAGAGGGTGGGACTGAGTGAAGATCCTTGGGGTACGTCGCAGATGACTTCGGTGGCCTCTGATCTAAAAGGGGGGAGGCGGACTCTCTGGGTTCTTCCGGCGAGGAACGAGATTATCCAGTCCGATGCTTTTCCTTGTATTCTGACGTTGCTGAGGCGTTGTATAAGGGTGTTATGACAGACTGTGTCGAAGGCTGCAGAGAGGTCGAGTAGAATGAGGGCAGCAGTTTCTCCGTTGTCCAGTAGAGTTCGAATGTCGTCTGTTGCTGCGATGAGGGTGGTCTCGGTGCTGTGTTTGGCTCGGAAGCCGGACTGTGAAGGGTCGAGGGATTTGTTGGATTCGAGGAAGGCAGCGAGTTGACTGTTGACGGCTTTCGCAATGACTTTGGCAGGGAATGGGAGGAGCGAAATGGGGCGGTAGTTCTTAAGTTCAGTGGGGTCTGCTGTAGGTTTTTTCAAGAGGGCGCTGAGTTCGGCGTGTTTCCAGCTTTCCGGGAAGGTGGCGGAGTTGAGGGAGCAGTTGATGACGTCTCGGAGATGGGGTGCGATAATGGAGTCTGCTTTGTTGAAAATGTGGTTGGGACATGGGTCGGTTGGCGATCCTGAGTGAATGGTGTTCATCAGGCGGATGGTGTCTTCAGTGGTGATTGTGTTCCAGGCGTAAAGGTTGTTGGAGGGGGTTTTAGTTCGGAGGTAGGTGGGGTGGGCTGGTCTCCAAAGCTGTTATGTATGTCAGAGATTTTGAGGTGGAAGAACGAGGCTAGAGAGTCGCAGAGGTCTTGGGATGGAGTGATGTCGTTGGTGCCGGTGGTGGGGTTGGTAAACTCTTTGACGATGTTGAATAGTTTCTTTGCTGTTCTAGTTCTAGTTCTAGCACCTTGTATTCATAACATTACATTTGCCTGCTGCTTAGAACATACCTGAAATCAGCTGCAGCTCTTGCAGGTAAGAGCCTAGGTGCCCTTGGGGGGGTTTTCGACAGACGACAACGAGGTAATCTTTCGAATCCCCCCCTCAACCCCACTGCCCCACTGCTCTTACCTGCATGGGCCGCGGCTGCCTGAATTATCTATTTTTTCAGTGCTTTTTTATCGAGACTCAACATTTTATTACTATAGGATACTTCATTTTATACACATGCAATACGTGCCTTATCTTAGTGAGCCTGCTTTAGAAATTTAGTTCAGTGTGATTTAAAATCGTTTGTGATGATTAACCTTATGCATTATCTCTGTGTGCCTGCCCTGTGGATATTCACTTTGAAAACTGAAACTTTGCAATTGATCTTGAGACTTGAGAAATAGGGTGTAATGCTAAACTGTGAGCCATCAAAGCAGGCTTTGATTGCTTTTTTTAATTCCATGCTGAACATTGTAATTACCTTCAAAACCATTTAAATATGTCTTGGTTATTGTGCATTTTCTATGATTGAACATTATAACGGTCTTCTAATATCCCATCGAAAAACCTTACCATCTACAGTCTTTTTTTTAACCGTTGTGATTAATTTCTAATTTACTGACTAATGCTCTCATTGCCCACACTTTGCTAGTCTTATCAGAAGTCCTGGGTTGGAGTTTTATACTGTTGTATTTTACATTGTTGTATTTTATTCTTAAAGTGCTTGTAAAGATTTTAAGTAATCATACAATAAGGCTATTGATTAATTGAGTTAGTACAGTTCCTCAAACAATGCAATTTTATTTTTCTTAGAAAAGGTCTTTTCATTTCTAAGTTTTCTCCACTTCTTAGAGCCAAAGACATCATTACTTTATTCGAAGTAGAGCCTGAGATTTTCCTTGGCGGCCATTTGGAAGGTTGCTTTCCATCCACGGCTGAAAGTCAGCCACGGATCGCGAGGAACATTGCATCCCTGGCTTCTCAGAATACTGACTCATTCTCCTGGCACAAGCGCTCTTGGTGAAACATCTTAAACATCTTAAAGCTTTTTCAGTTCTTCCTTCAAAGGCAGATTATACAGACAGTTATACTGAGTAGAACCAGTGTAAGATACCAATAAGCGAGAACCATCACTAAGACATAGACAGCCACCCATAAGATTCTGCTATGTGTCATGAATGGGATCCCTCCCTCAACCAAGACATTTCCAATTTAAGATACACTCATTACACCATATGCTTCTAAAATAGACAGAAATTACTAATTTTATCATGAATAATGTTAAATAGTATATGTAACTAAATAATGAAAGAAAGAATGCATAGATTTTGTGACTTTACAAATAAGTTTATTTCTATCTTAAAGCACAACATGCAGTCAGATGGACTGTGCTGCCAAAAATGGATTTCCATGCCATTTTCATTGTGTTTTTTAATTCATGATTTTGTATATGATGATCCTTGCTTGGCCATCCTCATTTTACTCGGTTATGGCAGCATAACACATACCATTCTGGATCTTGAAGCCCTTTCAGATATTGCTATGTTTAGTTCACATGTCAGTGATCAATTTACAAAGTGATGTTGCCTTGGCATTGAGCAGATGCCCCGGTGGCTGAAAGAATACATGATTAAAAGAAATCTGTAGGTGAGCAACTTTGGATGGACCTTATTTTTAAAGATTTCATGCTACTGACACCATCAACACTTAACTGACTTGTGTTTTGTGGGATGAGGGTGACCTGTGGCCCTGCAGAATATCTTTTTGAATATCCAATAAGAAGTCTTGCAGACACTGTGCATTAACGACCATGAGCAGAGAAGCTCTAGGGATTTTGTTTTCCATCAATTAGAACCAACAGGACTCAAATTAGTCTTTGATGACTTGACTGTAGTAAGTAATGGTTAGATCATCTGGTCGTTCCAATTATGAGTTGTGGTTATGCACCAGGAAAGAAGCTATTAGTTGAAACTTTTCACCCAGTGACAGGTTAAATGGATGTATCTCCTGAGATCTGGATGTACTCTGTCAAACAATTTATGAACAATTCTCAGAAGATTGTAGCTCCTGGAGATTCTGATACTACGTGTATCGAGTACTGGTATTAAGGCATTATATCATAACTATGTTTGCAGAAACAGGAAGGGGGTTTATCCAGTATTATTTGTCAAAGATTGAAATAAGTGGCCTTGTGAGGAGAGATAAATCAAGCCAACCTTGGAGGCACAGGAGCCACTCTGTGAAAATATGGAATTACATCTACCTATCAGGAGAACAATGTCACTAGTAGGAGTGCTTTGAACTTGTGATTCGATTGTAGCGTGATCACAGTCCACAATATTTTCTTGTGTAAACCTATGTATGAGACTGTGCAATTCAAATCAGAATAAATTGTGGCAGAAGCCTTTTAGTTTATCACAATTGCCTTAAAGATGAAACAATAAGTGCTAGATGATGTGACTTTGTTTCCAATATGTTGTAGAATAAGGTTACAATCAGCAGATTTATTAAGTTGACTGATGTCATAGATACTACTTTATGGGATCATAAGTAATTAGGTATTACAGTTTTGCATTTCGTTTAAATGGTAAAATGCGGAAAAATTGAGTGCCTGTTTTGGGTGCCATTTAAAGATGTAAGAGATCTAGGGTCCTGTTAGGTGCCTATTAGTACCGTGGTTCCCAAACTGTGAGCCGCGGCACCCCGGTGCGCCGCCATGAGGTGCCAGGGGCGCCGCGCGCACGTTGTGAAAAAAGGAAGTTTTGTGTGTCAGCTGTAAATCACGTGTCCCCTGCATATTCTGTGTTTGACTTTGACTGCTTGACTTTAACTTTAAGTCGATCCGTGGAGCCAGCCTTTTTATAGTAACATGCATGTTTGAAAAAACGAGCAAAAGGACACGGTAATGGCGACTTAAATGAGTCAATATTGATTGTTGACGCTGTCTACATGATCGATTCACATCGGCTACCAACGTTTTTGACTGGCCTGCCATTTCATGGATATCACTCCCTTGCAGGCAGGCAACTAGAGCCAAATTTCGGGGGTGGGGGGGATGAAATATTTCCGGGGAGGGGGGGCTAATTCTTCCAACCACAGACAGAGTGGCTGTAAGAATGGGTGAACACAACAAAAGCCTCATTTACAATTCATGGTCTTTTAAAGACCTGTTAAGTACTCGGGTGCGGCTGCAATTTAGATGCTCGCCAGCCCAGGAAGACGTGTCAGCCCAAGCTGACACACACGGCGGTGGGGGGGCTGAAGCCCCGTGAGCCCAATGGGTGTTGCGCGCCTGAGTCCCTTGGGTAAAAATTCATTAAAAAGGTTATTGTAGGAAAAAAGTGCCAGGTTCTTCTTCGGTGTCATTAAACAAAATCAGAACGCCCAAGTGAATTCGAAGGTTCTGGGATTCCCTTTCTGGCTTCCATTTCCTTTTGTTTACTATTTTCAGTGTTAAACCGCATAATGGGTTCTTATTATTGAAGTGATCCTGCAGTTTAGGAATGAATCTTGCTTATTGAATGTTGACTGGCGCATCTAGTTCCCTCATTTGTGTGATTTACGGATTCATTGTTCTCCACATGAGTAAAATTATTAATCAAACGCCATGCCGATCTTCGGCCCAACCTCCGTTTTACACCTGTACCACCCCCATTATTTTTACTGTAAATTTCACAGTAAAAATAATGCTGGTGGTACAGCTGTAAAACTGAGGTTGGAGCGAAGATCAGCATGGTATTTGAATAATAATTCTACTGGAGCTCATTGCATCGTTGGACTGCATTTTTTGAATGTTGGCAACAGCATGCCATGCCACATATATTGTATTTTAATTTTCCTGATTTTTTGGACTGGGGAAACTCATGCACACAAGCTGGAAAATTAAAATAATATATATGTGGCATGGCATGCTGTTGCCAACATTTATAAAATGCAGTCCAACGATGTAATTAGCTCCGTGGAGCCCGCCTTTTTACTCATGCTTCACATGAGAACCAGACATTTTATAAAAGTACCAGACTACAGGCTGCTATTTTTTTAGTCATGGGGGGGGTTAAATGATTTTCCGAGCTCAGAATCACAGGTTGTTGAGAGTTGGCCTCTTTAGCTATTAGGCCACATCTCCTCCTCCTCAATCATGAGGTTAGACATGAAGGGTGAGGATAGTCTGTGAGAATTAGGGAGTTGGCCAGTTTTTACTTGACGTGGTATCACAGAGCTTGCATTTGTTCTAGAATGTATAATTTGTCTGTCCAAAATATTTACTATGGATCTTTAAAATCCTATTTATTCACTTTTTACAACCGGTTTTCCTGTTGTGAGTTCAGTCTTCTCCCTTTTACAGTAAAAAAAAAGTTAATTTAACAATTGTGTGGTTAAAAAAAGGTGCATGGAAACATATGGCTATTAATCTTGTAGTATTGTTTCTCACTTAACGAGATCTTATTAAACAAGTGTTATCTTTTTTTTTGTTACAAATATGATTATAATACCTTCATTACATCCCAATTACTTTAGGAAGCCGACAGTAGGTACTCCCGAGGTCGTGCTTAAACCCCCCCGCCCCCCTCCCGCCCACCGGTAAAAAATTGGTGGGGAGCCACGGCCAACTGCCAATTAGGTCAAGGGAGCCACGGGTCAAAAAAGTTTGGGAACCACTGTATTAGTATGTAATAATTACCTTATTGAGTTCAGCAAGGAGGAATAGTGAATACATAACTGAAAACTTAAGCGAGAAGAAGTTGTTGAAAACTTTGTAAAGGCTTTTCAGAGACTGGTATAGCTGAAGTTGGAAATGGCTGTGGACCTACTACTCCACTTCTTCACAAATGGTCAAGCTTTCCCACTTCTGAGATTACTTGCTGCTGGGAAATCCATTCCCTCATTTTATTGAACGGAAAGGCATTCAGTAAAATTCCATGTCTGGGAAGGAGTTGCAGGCACAAGCCAGACTGACTCCTGCTTGACCCCTCTTGCAGTTTAAAATGCTCCACCTGACAACCAACAGCATTGCCTGCACACAAACAAACTCCCTAATCCCTGACTCTCAGCAATGGTTCCACTCCTGTTTACCACCTGCACAAAGTAGATTGTAAATGGGAGCAGAGAACAGAGATTTGGCGCAAATAGAGATCAATCATTTACATAACTAAATGAAAGATGTGTACTAACAGACTGTATGGTGATGATTAGGTAACCACTTTTGAAGTCAAGTCTCAACATCTGATAAACCCATTATACACTGGTTAAGGTTATTGCAGGTCTTTGTACTTCTTACACATCAAAATGCAGCAGGTTAGTTCATTGCTCCACCTAGAGCATACAATGGATCATAGGGTTCAGTAACAACTCTTTACATTTTGGCAGTGACCAGAAAGGAAAGTGGACAGAAATGATCAAATATTCACCTCACAATGATTGACTTCTTGGAATGTTGTACTCCCTTAGTACAGTTTTTTGTCAGGGTCCTATTGAACCATTTCAAGCAATGGACAGGTGAGTTACAAATCACCCCAAAAGGCAGAAACTAAATGTAACAGTGGGATGTTGGACATGCACCATGAGGTGGCATTGACGACCACATATTTTTTACCTCTCCATAACACATTTCTCAACATCTCCACTGCATTTGATACAATTAGGTTGTGATGTGGTTTGGTACAAGCTGAGAGAATGCTTTCACTCCCTGTACCACCTGCGGCCATATCCCCCCTGTAGCTACACTCTAAAGAAACAATCTTTCCTTGCCCATTCAAGAGTGTAAATTAATGAATGGATAAAATTGGTGTCTGCACATTGGACTTGGCCCTTTATGCAAGGTCACTCACAAACTTTTTGCCTTCACCCCTCCTGTTTTTTAATCAATTTTTGTTGACATTAGGACTCTGCACAAGTGCTTGTGCTCGCTCCCTTAAACATGGTCAAATTGACTTATACTCAGTTGGCACATTTAGTTTACTTGTAAGTTCCTGGTACCGTGGTACTACGGGTACCCTTGTCCTGTGAATTCATTGCTATAAGTAAGTCTGTAGCACTGATTAAGTCACCCGCTTCAGTAACCTTTCAAACATGGCTCAGGTCTGCCATTGCAGCCCGCGTGCACAGTTAAAACGGCCATTTTGATCTTTCAAAATAAACTTTTTGCTAGGCCCAAACATTCCTTTTTGACACATTTAAGTTACACCTAGGACAGACAGTCAACAGTTCAAATGGCAGGGATGACTGTATTTAAAATGTTGGACAAGTACTTTTTTTTACATGTCTTGGTAGGGAAATACTCCCACATTTGTTTTTCACCATTGCAAGACCTACCTCTCCCATAGGATAACACTAGGTTATCTTATTACACTTAACAAGTGATAACTTTTGATTGGGACAGATTGGACAGTCTTGCTTGGTGTCTTAGGAATTATAATTTAAAACACTCTTTTATGGTAACACCGCATTTTAAGTCACAATTCTGAAGATGCCACTTTTACCAAGCTGGCATTTTATTCTCCTACGCTGCAAAATCTGTGCGCATCAACATACACACTATCACAAAGCGCACTACTCAAAGAGCCCTAGGGTTCTGATACAACTTGTCTATTTTGACTAGACACTATAAAAGAACTAATTGAACATAAACCATTTATTTGATCCTTCACTTATGTATGATATGTACATGATCTTTACAACACAGTACATGAACTATAAGATGTTACATCACATCTTTCCACCATGTGGGTATGTACATAATTCATAATGGCAAGAAAAACATCCTTCAATGCTTCTTGAGCTTTCCTAATGCATTTCAGGCTTACACTAGCCCTTCGTCAGGAAACTGTGAGATACAAATATGGAACCAGATCCCATCAAAGGTTTTTAGTGATGTTATTTCTACCTTATTGAATAGAGCGCAGGAGATGGGATGGATCACGGAGAACACTAAGAAATACTTGAGTCCGGAATTTCCACCAATGCCTCATTTCTACATGCCTTCTAAAATGTATAAAGATGCCCAAGACCTCCCTTTTCGACCCATCATGGCAGGATGTGGTTTGATTCATGAACCAATAGGCAGACTCCTGGATTATTACCTGCAACCTCTAGTGCAATCTTGGGTAACATACGTTAAAGATACAACTGAACTGATTGTCTTCACAAACTGAACAGCATTCGACAGCAGATTACACAGGATACATGGTTGTGTACCATAGATGTAGTGGCATTATATACATCAATCCCTCATGGTGAAGGGCTAGAAGCAGTTGAATATATGCTGTTTAATTAATGATCAAGGAGTCATCAATAAATAATTTTTGATGGAACTATTGCACTTCAATCTTTTTCACAGTTATTTTGTTTGGAAAAAAATGCTATTTTCTACAAAGAACAGGTACCCCATGGGTTTTCCTGAGGGACCATATTACACTAACATTTTCATCCCTACATTTGAAGACATCCACATCTTGCATAATGAGTCTTGGAAAAGGAACATCATCATTTTTATGCAATACATTGATGACATATTGATTCTATGGAAAGGCATTCAAAAAGAACTAGAAACAAACATTCAGATTCTCAACCACAATAACCCAGGAATTCAGTTTACTCACCAAATGCATCAACACACTATCTATCACGGAAGAGGGTTTACAAACAGCAAGTTACAAAAAGCTAATTATGTGTTACATTATTCAAGCTTTCATCCTCCTTCACTCAAGCAACATCTACCTTTCTCACAATTCATCGGGATTAAACGTAATTTCGTCAGGTCAAGAAAATTCTGATGCAGTCATTAAAGAAAAATATGGATGTTACATCAATATGAACGTTACCCTTCTACAGTTTTAAAAGACACCCCAAAAAAAAGCGCTCCTGTCAAGAGAGACTTTACTTGTGCGGACAATCAAATCATCTAACAAAAGAGAAGTTTGTGTGTTAAAATTTTCAACTCAAGCTTCATCCATCAAAAGGATTATTTCCCACAGGTGGGAAGTTCTAGAACAGGAAACAGACTTCAACACCATTTTTCTAGCTAAACCCTTGTTTGCACATTACCGCTCTAAGAATTTATGAGAAATGCTTAAGGCATCACCAATAATTGACAAAAAGACACACACAGGCATGAAGAAATGTTGGAACTGCAGTCATTGCAGTAACGTCACATTAGGACGAACATTCACACATCCACAGACGGGAAAAACCATCATTTTGATCTGATTGCAACACAGAGTCAGTAATTTATGCAATCAAGTGTCCTTGTGGTTTAACGTATGTTGGACGCACATCACGTAAGATTAAAGTGAGAATAACAGAACATAAGACAGAACATAAGAGCATGATTTGGACAAAGAATAGCAACTCTAGTTTGGCATCACACTGGTTAGACACACAACATACCATACCTCAACTTCGTTTCACTGTTTTGGAAAAAGTAGCACAGGCAGTAGATAGAGACATGCAAAAAGAGAGACATTCTGGATTACATTCCTGGAAACATTTGTGCTGAAGGGACCTAATGATAAACTAGATGTTGTGTTTTTATTAAAGCCCATGTACAATTTCACATTCATACCTCAGATTTCTGTAATAAATCGTCAATACGGTGTGTTGATTTGGTATTTCACAGACATGCAGGTTGATATGCATCAGTTTACCTTCATTGCCCTGTATATCACATTGTGATACATTTTTAGATAATTGTTAACCCATTAGATGCAAACATCTATTGCCATTTGAGTTGTACTTTAATTCACCTCACTGATAGTGGTATGAATTACATTATTTAGATATTGCTATGATGCACGTATTTTTCAACTCCATCTTGAATATGCATGAATATACCCCTTCAGTCACTGATATATTTTGAATCCATTATCTGTGGCATTCACTTTTTGGTCTCATGATATACGATTGGTATCATATGCAACTTTATTTTTTCTTTCATCCTTTTTACATTGGAGTGGGGGAAGCAGTACTTGTACTTTTGATTCTTTTAGACTAAAGTATAAAGTTCTTTCAATAATTTTTTTCTAACATACTGGTGATGGGCGGATCAGCCAACATGCGAGTCCTTCTTCACTTTTTAATATACGCGCATGTCACACATCACCACGCTTTTAACATGGGACATTGAACAGGCGGGTTACGGGAGTCGGTAGAAGAACGCTCACAGACTTCACGGAGCACTTGTGTTTGCCATTAAGTGTTCGATTGCACTTGAGCAGTTCCTACGTAGTAACTTCTCTGGCTCATGATACTGTAATTACAAGTTTAGTTTTGTAACTCTTTTGGTACAGAAATGTGAGAGCATTGTTGAGCGTGTTCCGACACGACGGTTCACGTAGTTGTAAGTCAGAAGTCTTACGCTTGTGGCTTTTTCCATTTAATGGGAAACTGATGGTTAATTGGGTGCTTCTGGCTTTTGCAGAGCATGTATATTGTACCGCTTGATTATTTCCTCTCTCATTGGAGCGACGTGAGGCAATTTAGGTATGCATCGTAACCATGAGCATGATGGTGTATGAGGTCTATTGGTGGTGGGCAGGAGATATACGTGGCACCATGCATGATATATTATAAGTTGGGTGTGGCACACTTTTTCGCAGTTCCCCTGACGAAGGGCTAGTGTAAGCCCGAAATCTTTGGGAAAGCTCAAAAAGCATTGAAGGACGTTTTTTCTTGCCATTATGAATTATGTATACACAGACATGGTGGAAAGATGTGAGGTAACATCTTATAGTTCATGTACTCTGTTGTAAAGATCATGTACATATCATACATAAATGAATGATCAAATGTAATGGTTTATGTTCAAGTGTCTAGTCAAAATATACAAGTTGCTTCAGAACCCTAGGGGTCTTTGAGTAGTGCGCTTTGTGATAGCATGTATATTGATGCCAACAAATGCCTAAAGTTAAACTTCGATAAAACTGAGGTATTGATTTTTGGTAATCTTTTTCCTGCTTGGTCCCCTACTTGGTGGCCAGCCAATTTGGGACCACCACTGCCCCCTATCTCGAAAGTCAGAAATCTCGGAGTCTTCTTTGACATCAAGGTATCTTTTTCATTTCATGCCAATGCAGTTTTCTCCTCATCTATGCCCTTAGGATGATAAAAAAAAACTCCTATCATTCGTTCTAACCTATGCCGGAAAAACCCTCATCAGCACCCTAGTAATGTCAAAAATTGACTATTGTAATGGCCTCTTCCTCAATGCTAAAAAGGTCATAAATAGACTACAGATGGTGCAGAACTCGGCCGCCATATTGCTAAAAAACACCCCTAAGTATCAACCAATTTTAAAGATCATCTGAAAACTCCACTTGCTACCTATAAGAAGATGAATTAAATTCAAAACACTTTGCATCACATTCAAAGCCATCCACAATATTGGACCTGAGTTCTTGAAGAAGGCTTTGTTTTTTGTTTTATATGTTTTTATTAAGCAACTCCAATAATTGCACAAAAGATAATAGAGATGTTCAAATACATCAACAATAATAAATATAAAATGGACATATATAATTCATAATATTAGTTTAGAAAGCTAAAACCACACATTATTACATAGAATATCATACATCATAGGGCTTAAAATCCATATATAATAGAAGAGCCAGAATAAAAGGAAACAGTTCATCTTTAAGCATTTCTTATATCGTTATTCCAGGCAGCAATTGGCAGCCAAATTTTGCAGCCATGTATTCTGGATTTTTCCCTCTAGCTGCATAAATAGCTTTTTCCTGATTATGGATTCCCAGAAAGCGAGTTAACCACATTTGAAAATTCGGGGGATCCGCCTCCTTCCAGCGAGCTGCCAATATTATTCTATAAACCGCCGTACCCAAGAATAAACATGTTTCCTCTTCCTTACTATGTCTATGAGTACTATCATAGCCAAGTATATAAAGGGTGGGTGATTCCGCCACTTACTTACTGAAGAAGGCTTTGTGTGTATACACACCCAACAGACCCTTGTGCTCATCAGTAGCCAACCTCCTGAAGGTCCCTCAAACTAAAAATGTATCCTGGGGCGACAGAAGGTTCACTGTTGCCACCGCCAAATTGAGGGACACCTTTCCCCTTCACATTAAAACCTGCCCTACCCTGCTTGCCTTTAGGAAACTAGTAACAACGTAGCTTTTTAACTAATAACCACCTACTCCTGGTCTTGTCTTCTACACAGACCATAGCGCTGAGACACCCAAGGGTATTTGTGCGCTCTACAAAGTGCTCAAAATAAATTCATGCGCACCGATTTTGCATTGTAGTTATTTGGACATGAGCAGGTCCTTGCTCAAAGCAGCACACATTGATTACGTTTATGATTAAATAGTTTTGGATTTGTTTTATCACATAAGCAATAGGAGTGTAGGTTAGTCATTTTCATTGAGATTTTCTTATCCTAACCATTTGGTGCCTACAGCCTGTCTCTGGGTCTCATAACGAGATGTAGTTGGCAATTTTATGTGTGTATTCCTCCCAGACAGCATGTTGGCAGGATGGTTCATCCTGTCTTAATGGGGGGAGGGGGTAAAGTTGTCACCTACAGCACTTGAAACTCACTGGTCTAGCATACACAAAGGACTTCACTCTAGCCTATTGTGCCACCAGACAGACTGAGACCAGGGCAGGATTCAGGAAACTATATATACCTCTATGAGATGAAACTCCAGAAACAGCTCACACTTCAAAGTTGGCACCAGGTATAATGGGACTCTCAGACCAGTCTTTAAATCGATGCTAGTGTTATTTTCCTCCTGTGCTGAGCTTTTGGTTTTCCCATTGTTCATGACGAGCTCAGCTCGTCATGAGTGTATGGAGGTGTACATCATGACGAGCTGAGCTCGTCATGAGCGTCCAAGGGGTAATACACTCCTAGACCTGAGGATACTACAGATGTAGGACGCCCTGCTGCTTGAGGCCTGCCCTACTTGCTGAGAAGAAAGACTGGACTTGCACCCTTCATTGCAGGCTCCAAGGGTTAGTTGGCTGGTCTCCTGTTCTGAGCTACAGGGACACAATAAGCTCCAGAGGCCTCCCTGCAACTGCCCAGCTGCCCGCTACACCGGAACTTCCTGGACCTGAACTGGACCTGACTGAATCAGTTGGCCTCTGCTTGATTGAGTTCCTGATCCTCTAGGGCTTCCTCCCTAGGCCCTGGGCCCTTGAACGGCATCAGAGAGAGTCTTCCTGGCCGAACAAAAGATTCTACTGAATGCTTGCTCACAGCTCCAATTCAGAACTGACGCACCATGATGCAGCTCAATGCGGGACCTCTAATCACTGCCCTCGCAGGTCCTTAGACCGGACACCAGACAATGCGAAGCCACACAAACCAGCACAGTGCAGCCACACACCAAGGACAAAAGGTACATCCCCCTCAGTGGGCAGAACTTAGTTCTGTGCCCAGCCTGTGCTTCCTTATGACTTTGTCCTAGTCCAGCGTGACCAGATATCCTTTTGGTGCTTTGCGCCTTTTGGTGTACCTTTATCTAAACATTTTAAATTGTATATCTCTAGGTCCTCTATGTCCACTGATTGGATTTTTGTTATTTTGGTGTCAAATAATTTATTACAATCTACTTTATTTGTCGAAATTGGTGTGGGATTTTTCTTGTGTTGTGCTTTCACTTTTTCACTGTTTGTGTGCTACATAAATACTTTACACACTGCTTACAAAGTCAAGCTTTTCTGCTTTTATGCCAAGGTACCAGAAGGTTAAGCACAGGTTAATTTAGTAAATGTTGCGTCTCACCCTGAAAAGGATTGTGGCTGTTGCCTGAGAAGGGCTCACACCCCGCTCAGCCAACAGACCAAATTTCTCACAGTGTGAAAACAAGTCATTTCGAATAATGGGAAAATATATATTAGCTTTCAGGGTATCAGAATTGTTATAGATCAGGAATGTTGAAAATACTTTAATGTTGGCATCAAGACTTGTGTCCAACAACGAGATATAAATGCAAATTCTCAAACGAGCTACTTAATATGTACTCCTTTAAAAAAAAATCTAGAACGTTGTGTAATGCTTATTATTTTTAGAATAATTACCTCTAGGCAGAGATTATTTAGATTCATTTCGATTAAAATTATATGTGAGTTTCATTCAATCTTATGTTGTGTCATAATCAGTATATGTGAATGTCGAGTTCCATAAAACTAGTGTGCCCGTGTCCCAAAGTGCTCTTAAATTTAGTGGACTGGAAAGTTTGACACTGGGAGAGGTGGTTATTTTTAAACGATTTTACAATATAGCCAATCTGGAATCACAGGGACTTTATTTCAGCTGTGGCGAAATAACACTTAAACAACAGCTCCTTTAAGTAACAGGATCGTTGTAATGAAAATAAGAATTCATACATTGAATTAATGCATAGGACTTCTGTCCTCGTGTGTCTTACTCCTGCCAATACAAGAGTAAATCACTGCTAAACTTGGAATAAGGCACAACCACTGACAGAAGCATGCTGGCATAAATATAAACATTACTGCTGATGACATAGCAATCATGAAAGATGAGCGGCGGTCTCTACAGGGAAGTAGAAGTCAGGAATTGACAACCGCCCGATCTCTCATTATAGTAGCATCTAGTCTAGAAAAATAATGTCTAATTGAAATGATGCTAGAAGAACCATGATCCGGATTTTCAAAAATCAGCTAACTCCGGTTAAAAATCTGCAGTGATGCAGCGCAGGAATTGGGAAATAATTGTCTAATTCTACACTTATCGAGGGTCTAGTTCTGATAATGGCATTGGTCATGCATGGGCAAAATGGTGCTTTAGGACAAAACTAAGCATTGTGGTATGACCCAAAGATTTGTATGTGACTTAAATCGCCCATTGTTCAACCACGTAAAATCTGCAATTTCTTCACATTTACACCAATTGCATGGGGACATAAGCAATATGCTATTTGCCCACTGTTTGTGCCTCGTTTCATATGGCACGAGGTTTCGATATAAAGTCTGGTCACACTCATTGTGGGGCATATTATCAAGGGGGTTTATCTCTGCTTTTTTGGCTTTAAAAGCCAAGAAAGCAGAGATAAAAGTATCTCCCTATTACCTAGCTGTCGCTAACACCAGTTAGCGACAGCTAGTAGGAGATAGCGACCATCTTGGGCCCCTCTTTGCATGTCAGTGATATTTATCACTAATGATATGCAAAGTGGGCGTGCCACGATGTTAGCGACTGAAAACAGTCGCTAACATCGCTATCTCCTATTACCAACTTTTGGAGATATTCGCGCTAAGCGCGAATATCTCCAAAAGCTAACACCTGCCCTGAGCAGTTCTTAGCCATGTTATCCAATGGGAGGTGGATAACATGGCTAAGAGCATTAGCTCGGTAATGCATGAATATCGCTGACTTTTCAGCGATATTCATGCCTTGTGGCGATTTTTATCGCATTTGCAATAAACCTAGGTAGTACCAAGGTTTATTTGCGGTAAAAATCGCCGCAGCACAGCGGTACATTTTTGTCTCTAACCAAGCAATAGCGATAATTATCGCTATTGCATGGTAATATGCCCCTGAGTTCTTCAACCTTTGCATGGAACCCTAGAAGTTTCACGTTTCTGTATTGTTTCTGCCAGGGTGCACCACCTACACGTATATTATCAGGACTTTGGGCGTACTCCACGAACAGTCATTTGGCATTGCACTCACGTCAGATTTTCTTCCAAAATAAATGTTGCACTGAAAAGTTGATCGACACTGACGTGAAGACACATTGCGTCATGCGAGAGTTCTGCCAGACGCATTACAAATCTGGACAATGTTGTGGAATAGCTTTGGTCTAATGGACACATCTATGTTTCTACATGAAAGACTCGAAAATGCCGTAATGTCTAAAGTGTACAAAATAAAAAATGTATTTAAAAAAAAGTTTTCTATTTAATTTTAAATCATTTAAAAAAGATGAGAATTTGAGGTGTTTTCCCCCAATAAGGAAGAATAGAACTACAAAAGAAAAACATTCATATCTGTATCTATAGCGGACGACCAACACAGCTATGAACAAAAATTGCCTCTGTCTTACCGAGGCCTGCCTTGGTGGAGCATTACCTAAATCTGCCCTTGCCTGCTATTGCTAGAACATATTCTACGCCAAAAATCATACAGAGTGGTATGTGTGAGACAAACGTGTGTAACCAATCTCCTGGCTCCTGGCCACACCTGAAACATGCCGCAGATCTGGCTGGGTATATTTTCTGGAGACAACTTGGAGTGTACTAGAGCTGCCATTTACTGTAAAAATTCATTCTCTTAAAATTAGCACCCCTGATTGCTTTATGAGCCATAGTGTTACAACAGCTCCAATAGCCTATACTAATGTCCCAACCAGTCAGAATGTTAATTTTAGCTAATTCTGCAGGTACCAGCCTGTGATTCAGTTGTTGCTGGACAAAACGATACCAGTGCCCTACCCCTTTGACGCTTTACTAATTTGTTCTGAGTATGAATACCCCTTAACCGGATTGTGATCAATAAAATGTACTAATTTGTGGGTAGGAAAAGGATAACATCGGGAACAGGGGGAAAACTGGAGGTTAGGAGATCCCAAGTTTTCATGTCTCAAGCCACCCAAAAAATCGCTGAATCTAAACAACCCCGCCAATTCACATTTCTCAATAGTGTTGGTACCTATGATTGACCATAGTTATGTACATTCCCTGACTTTCATCTGGTGGTGAGACAAGGGGAATTGTATTTGCTCTCTTTTCTGTTTGAATCTAAACTCTAATATATGTGGTACCTTATAACAAGTCTGCATGGGTAATTTGGGGAACTGTAGGAAAGCAGGTAACCAAATTGCAACTTCCTGGAGCATGCGCTGCATATAAAAACTGTGGGCCCGATTCACAAAAGTAATCAGAGACAAAATCCTAGCTTTACGACTTTCGGTATTCACAAAGGGCATTTAGGAGTAGTAAAGTTAGGTTTCCTTTAGCTGCCTCAATAAAATAGTGTGGAATTGCACACCCTGATAGTATTTTATTATATAAAACCACCAAAAATGTGGTGAATTGTTCCTGGCATAGTCTATACATTTCACCTGGCAAACCAGCCATACCAGATGCTTTGGCATTTGGCAGGGATTGAATGGCCACCCTAACTTCTGTCAATGAAACAGGGCAATGATTGAGGCTTGAAGATCCTAACTTAAAAGTAGGAGCTCGATTGAGCGAAGGAAATCCGTGATTTGATCCTCCGGAGTCAAGCTCGGCGGAGCATGAAGGCTTGCATAGTGCACAAAGAAAAACTTGTCCAATGGCCTCGGATGGTGTAATAATAGTATTGCTAGTCTCATCGAAGATGGACTTACTGACTTGTGATTTCTTTTGCGTTTAATAGACCATGCCAAGAAGCGCGGAGCATATTCATTTTCTTCATAGTATGGCTGAAAGCACGAGTGCTGGTTTATTACTTCAGAGGAGATATACCAATCTTTTAAACGCTTGGTGGCTTGTAAAACCCTAGGTTTCGATTGGCTGAGAGGTTCACTGAATGTGACCTAATGGCCTGATCAGCTTGTTGACCAGAGCCTAGAATGACATTTCGTCACCCCTAATGAATGTTTTACAGACGCCCCATACAGGGAAAGTTAAAGCTGTCACTAAATTTCTTTTTTAAAAGTCCTCAAGCTCAACGCACGTTTGGGATACCCAGCCTTCTTCAGTGAGTAGTGATTTATCAAGCTGTCAATGTGGATGTGATGTCTTCTTGGTGTGCACTGTCATCTCGAGGAACAGAGCCTAATGGTCTGAAAAGGATTTGCCAAGATACCAGAACTCCCTCTAATGCATTCGTGAGAAACTAGAAAAAAGTCAACGCGTGATGCTGAGATGAAACTTACAAAAGCAAGTAGATTCCTGTCTGTTTGGAAAGTCCATGCACCAAGGATCAATTTAGGCAAAATCACTACACATCTGTGCCAAAATATAGGCAACTTTAGGCTTATTTTGAAGCTTGTACTTCTGAGAGCAGTCTAGGTGCACCCCTGGCTCAATTTTATAATCTCCCCCAATGATCACTAGGACTTTCAGAGGGAGTAGTCTGTCATAAACTTCTCTTAGAGAGGAAATATCATCCTCTATAGGGCTGTAGAAACTAATGAAGTGCAAGAGCGTGCTGCTCACCGCAAAGCTCACTAATATCCACTGAGTCTTTGAATCACGTACTACCTGGACTACCTTTCCTGGTAGATTGCGATTTATCAAAATGGCCACCCCTCTAACTGCCACTTTGGCTGATGCATAAAACGCATGTGAAATGTAAATAGATTGGCTCTAAACTTTGTGCGGTTAATAATACCATAAATGGTACACGTAACACATTTTATACAGCTGGTGCTCATATGGCTGAGATACCCGCCACCCCCTCTCAACACAATCCCCAAGGATGGGAAACCGGAAACAGTTCTGAACTTTTGGAAGGCGGGAGGGAGTTACCCTCCCGGCCGTATTTATTAAAATATGAAACAAAATTAAAAACATTAAAATAACGGTTTCATATCATGTACAATTTCATTTCCACATTACGATGTTTTGGCTAACCTTAACATATTTCTAATACAAAGGTTCTCCTAGCCGAAACTAACATCCTACCAATACATTTTTAACTTGAAATTGTACATCCTAACGTTAAGGGCCAACGGCAAGGTCGTAACCGGTGTCAGATCCCTAAACCAGAAATACCCCCTCACTTGCGAGGGGCGACCGCACAGAGGGCTGTACCTCATGTGCACATACCAATTTCCCTTGTCTTGACGGGGGCCCCAATTAACTCGACGCCATTTTATGGTCGTCCGAGGACTCGTGTGAGGTGTCTAGAAGGTAGCGTAGACCCCCCTCCCCACCCCACACAACTTACCACATCTGCCGTCGCAGATGTCCTGGCCCCGGGAAATTCCCAGGAGGGGCCCGTAGCCCCTCCTATCCAGGGAGGGGCCTTGACCGCCTTCCCTTTCATTTCGGCGTCCCATCCTTAGAAGGGACCGCCTCCCCATTGAGGGGCCAATGGCCACCTCCCCCCGGGCGCTCCCATCCGTAATGGGTGACGCCCCCCCCATAGGGATCTTCCAATTACTGCTCACCGATCATGACCTTACCGCCACAGGCCGGATAGTTGACCGGCTATCCGGACCCCCCACAAAACTCCTACCTAAAGGTCATGCTGTAAACACTTTACCAGGCTACGAGGTCTCCTATGAGTAACGCATTCCCCACCCGGGACAAATGGACCCCATCCTCTAGATACATACTGTCTCCCTTGATACAACCATGAGGAATAGAATGCAATGCACTTGAACGGAACAGTCTACCCAATTTGTTATTCACTTTCTTCACCGAATGATTTATAGCAGACACCGAATTCCCCCCCCGCCACACCTTACGTGGAATCATATGGGACCATGCAATTGTGCACCCTGGAACCCTTCTCGCTAACCAACTTACTGTGGATAGTATCGCCTCGAGAAGAAGTCGTCTACCAGTGGTCACTAAATCATTGCCCCCAAGATGCACTATGATTATAGATGGCGGTGACCTTGTCCGCCCTAACAAACCCTCGAAAAAGGATTGAAACTGGTCAATACAGAACCCGCCCCTTCCGTAGAAGGTCACCCTGTACCCGTATTCCCCAGCTATGTGAATCATGTCACCTGCTTTGAATACGTCCGTGGCACGCCTCACGTATGAGTGGCCCACGACCCACACCACTTTTTCCGCAGCCGGTGATCTCTGACCGCTGGTTCCCAGGTGTCGGGCCGACTGCACAGTCCGCCCCGCCTCGTAAGCTTGCGAAACTGTAAACCAAACAAAAACAAGAAGCGTGAGTACATGATATCGGCTTCACAACATGTGCAACCGCACATGCCTTCATATGCCTTCCTTGTCCTGGGTGCTAAACTCTCTCCCACGAGGTTTTGTAGTTCGGGGCACCGAGAGACCAGAGAGCTTCGGGAAAGGGTGCCGCCACCGGGTCCGCTGTGGGCAGAAAACCCCAGAAGGCCTGCATACGGAAACGAGAAAGCGCATCAGCCGCCTGGTTCAGTACCCCCGGTACATGTCTTGCCCTAAAGAGCACGTTCAATTGCATACACAACAACACAATTTCCTTGAGCAATCTCAGAATCCATTTGCAACGTGCTGCCTGACTATTGATACACTCAACCACGGTCATGTTATCGGACCAGAACACCACAGAGTGATCCCGAAACCCCTCAGGCCATGTTTTCAGGGCCACCAGAATAGGGAAAAGTTCGAGAAAAGCAATGTTACTCGTCAGCCCGCACTCGTGCCACCATGACGGCCACTTTTGAGCCAACCATTGATTACCGAATATCGCGCCAAAACCTATACTCCCCGCCGAATCTGTCCACAGCCCCAGCTCCTCGGAGGACACCGCCGGCTTGTTCCAGACAATCCGACCATTCAAATCCGCCAGGAATGCCAACCAAATGCGCATGTCCTGGCGAATCTCTGCCGAGAGCCTCGTGCGGTGGTGTCCCTCTTTAAGACCGACCATGGCTTGTGCAATCGAGCGGGAAAAGGGGCGGGCCATTGGCATTACTCTAAGGGCAAAATTCAACTGACCCACAGTTTGCTGCAATTGATGCAAGTTCACCTTAGTCTCCCGAATACATGTTTCAAGGGAGGCCCTGAATTTCACCACCTTTTCTTTGGGTAACCGGAAGCAACCTTCTTCTGAATCGAGCTCTATTCCAAGAAACTCGAGCGAAGTTGATGGCCCCACAGTCTTACCTGGCGCCAATGGCACACCAAAATGACTCATCAGACCACAAAATTCCTTTAAAGCCTGTGCACATTCTGGGTCCCCGGCTGCCCCCAGGAACAGAAAATCATCGAGATAATGCATAACATGCTGAAACCCCGTCTTTCTCGTGAATACCCATTGCAGAAAACAACAGAATTTTTCAAAATAAGCACAAGATATGGAGCATCCCATTGGCATACATTTGTCCATGTAATAGCGACCCTGAAACATAAGACCAAGGAGACGCTGATCGTCTGGGTGTACCGGGAGCAACCGGAACGCTGACTCGATGTCTGATTTGGCCATCAGCGCTCCGGGCCCCAGGCGATTCAACATGGCGACGGCCTCATCGAAAGATGCGTACCGCACCGAACACACCCCCGGGTCTATCGCATCATTCACAGAAAGACCTCGCGGGGCTGACAAGTTATGTATTAATCTAAACTCACCCGGGTCCTTCTTGGGGACCACTCCCAATGGGGAACAAACAAAGTTAGCAACTGGTGGTATGTCGAATGGTCCGGCAACCCGCCCCCGAGTCACCTCTTTCCCAATCTTTACCTGTACCACCGCCGTATTTTGCAGGACCGACAATTGGTTCCTACAATGCGTCTTACCCTGAAAATTCCCCACTGGGATGCGGAAACCATACGAAAACACATCTCGCAACACCCCAGCGGAGACATGATCCGGGTATTCATTGAGCCAAGGAATCATTGCCATGGTATCAACCGGGGTAGGTAAAGGCGCCCCTCGGACTATTTCAGACCTGTTTGGCGCTTCCCCTACCTCCGTTATCACCCGTTTTGGCTCTGCACATGGTCTCAGGATGCGAGGACTGTCCACACCCCCCACAGTCGTGCCTAAACTTGCATGACCCCTGGGGCCTTGTACATTTTCCCCTATTAAAATTCCAACAGATTCCCTTTTTACCTGCGTTGCCACTCGACTTCGAGTGATGCTCGTTACCTGCACCCATCCGAAAGGGCGTCCCAGATGAATGGCGGGAAAACTCACCCCCGTTACCCCCCGACAATGGTGCCTTTAACATGCCTGAATTCTCCATCTTTTGCCAGGAAATTGAGTCGTACCAATCCCAGGTCAAAGCTGGGTCGTGCTCCTTGGTCTTCCGAAAAACATTATCATAGCAAAACCACTGATTGCCCTCATATGATTGAGAATACTCCATAATACGTGTCTGATATATAGGCAATTCGGTCAACATCTCAGGCCTTCGTTCCCCCATAATTGAAGTGAATATGCCAAACGCTCTGCCCCAGTTACCTATGTTCTCATCGACCTTAAAGGCGGCCATCTTGGCGCGCCAAACACTCGGATGCAGAAACTCTTTTTGACCCTTCACATGCTCGATCTCGTAGTGATCAGTTAGCAAAGAAAACATGTTTACATACTTATCAGCCCAAATCTTTTCCTTGACTTCAATTGGAATATGCTGAGCCACTTTCTCCCTTCGTGAGGGTACAGACCCCTCCTCCGCAATCGGCAGTAGCCGCTTACCTAAATTAGAAGCTGTAGTCGCTGCCGAACTCGTGCCCGCTGCGGTTTCACCCACCGAAGCCTGTGGGGGAACAGAAGAACATGGTGCCTTCGCAGCCTCTCTAGATTCTCGCAATTGCCTCATTACTGCCCTGGCATCATCTGCCGTGGTGCCCTCACTATCTTTCCCCAACCACGCTGCCAGTTGTGCAGCCAACTCGGGAGGCATATCCCCCCCGTTCACAGGGGTGACTACGACGAGGATTGGTTGCCCCTCCTTCGGAACCGGGATTGGCTCCTCAGTCGGTGTATCGGGAACTGAGGCCTCTCCCCCAGATGCCCCCCTTTTGGACCTCTTGCCTCTCCCGCTGGGGACTACTCCCGGCAATGCTGGTCCGACGACTCGCTTAGGGCCCCCTACACCGTTCATTGCAGCCATCTGCTTCTTCATCTCGGCCATGTCTTTTACGAGCATGCGGAGCATCTGATCGGTACCGACCCGCTTTCCGACCTTCTTGCCCGGCATTCTCCAACGATGATATCTGAAAGAACAAAGACAAAATTACAACGCTCAAAAATGGCTCTTCGTTCCGTCTCGAGCTCACGTGCAGCGGGGAGGTGCAGCTTCAGAGCACAGGAAGAAGAGGATGCTTCTTTGGCTTGTTGCTCCTTTTATCCTTCTTCGGGCGGGCGTAAACCCGCCTCCGCCCGCCTCCGGGGGCGTGGCTGGCGGCTTCAGTGTCTAGGACAACCCACTCCAGGGCGGGAAAAAGCGTGCCCCGGCTACGCCGCTTCGGGCATACCAGCCGAGACTCGCCTCCCGCCCAAGATGGCTTCCCGGGGGGATCGGGGTACTCCACCATACGTTCGGGGGGACCGAGTGGTCGCCCCTTTCCATACTGAGGGGACTAATTCTTTCAAGTTGCTCCCTTTGCCACCCTGCTGAGTGGTTGGCTCTGGTGATGTTCCAATTATCTTCCGAATGCCTTAACTGCTCTTCTCTTCAACAATATTTCTAGAACATGCTCTTAATAGCCTACTTACCTGAGTTTTAAGCTTCAGAGTGCAACCCCATCCCCCATTCTGCTCCTTCATCCTTGGAGCCCATCTGTAAGAAGGACAGCGTGGACTCCCCCCCTTCCCCACACTCTCTTCTGCCGGAGCAGATATCCGGCCCCCGGGAAATTCGTAGGGGGGGCATCTAGCCGTCTCCCCCCTGGGAGGGGCCTATGGCCGTCTCCCCCTAGGCGACCCATCCGTAGTGGGTGCCGCCTCCCCGTGGGAGGGGCCAATGGCCGCCGCCTCCGGGCGCTCCCATCCATTCTGGGTGGCGCCCCCCCTAGGGACCTTGAAATTACTGCTCACCGATCATGACCTTACCGCCCGACCAAAAAATAAATACGACAGTTATTTTACCTACCAAGGAGAGAAATTACGCCTAATCTGCACAGCTTGATGATTCATCCACTTTATCATTTCTACAAAGGGAAAAAGTCCTAAAGCACAAGACAAACTTTATTATGTGAAACACTCTTTCACTTCTTCTACTAGGGAAAAAAGGCCTACACACATTTCTTCAAATCAAGGCATATATCAATGCTGTAAAATGTGACTGCATCTCTTTAATACATTCTAATATCACCAACAATTACTTTATTCAACAAACATTGCAAGAAGGGGCTGGTGGGTGGGTCAAAATTGCCGCTTGTTCCGTCGAGGGCTCACGAGCAACGAGTGGTGCAGCCTTCAGAGCACTGGAACAAGAGGACGCTTCCTTGGATTCCCGCTCTATTTATCCGTCTGCGGGAGGGCGGGGACCCTCCTCAGGTACGCCCACTGGGCGCGGTCTTCCGGGCGGGTGTCTAGGACAACCCCTTCTGGGCGGGAGGGGCGTACTCCGGCTACGCCGCTTTGGGCATACCAGCCGAACCACGCCCCCCGCCCAAAATGGTTTCCCGGGGGGATCGGGGCACCCATCCATACGTTCGGGGGGAACAAGTGGTCTTCCCTTTCCATATGGCCGGGATGCCCGCCACCCCCTCCCAACACCAATTCCCCAAGGGGAGGAGACAGACACAAGTTTGAGCTTTTGGAAGGCGGGGGGGAGTTACCCCCACGGCCGTATTTATTAAAATATGAAACAAAATTTAAAACATTAAATTAAAACGTTTCATAAATTATGTACAATTTTACTTTCATTACATTTTGATGAAGACATGTTCTTTGGCTAACCTTAACAGATCTCTAATACAAACGTTTCCTAGCCGAGTCTAGCATCCTGAAAATGCATACATTCTAAAATAAAATTGTACATCCTAGCATTAAGGGCCAACGGCAAGGTCTTAACCGGTGTCAGATCCCTACTACCAAACTCCCGCCCTCACGGTGTGAGTGGCGCATGCGCAGAGGACTTTACCCTCGTTGCCAACTGTAACTTCCCTTGTCGTGGGGGCCCCCTTTCACTCAACGCCATCTTAGAGGTCGTCCGAGTTCCCGTGTGAGGTATCTGTAAGAAGAACAGCGTGGACTCCCCCCCTTCCCCACACTCTCTTCCGCCGGAACGGATATCTGGCCCCCGGGAAATTCGTAGGAGGGGCATCTAGCCGTCTCCCCCATGGGAGGGGCCTATGGCCGTCTCCCCCTAGGCGACCCATCCTTAGTGGGTGCCGCCTCCCGTGGAAGGGGCTAATGGCCGCCTCCCCCCGGGCGCTCCCATCCATTCTGGGGGGCGCCCCCCCTTGGGACCTTGAAATTACTGCTCACCGATCATGACCTTCCCGCCACAGGCCGGATAGTTGACCGACTATCCGGCCCCCCCACACCTCCTAAAGGTCATGCTTCCTCAATCCCCTTAGCCATGCTATGAAGTCTCCTATGAGTAAATCATTCCCCGCCCTGGACAGGTGAACCCCATCATTCAAATAAAAGTGATCACCCCGAATACATCCATGGGGAATGCTATGCAGATGCGCGGAGCGAAACAATTTCCCAATTTTATTGTTGACCCTCTTTACCGAGTGGTTCAACGCTGACACAGAGAAACCCCCCCGCCAAATTCTCCTGGGAATCATGTGGGACCAGGCGATTACGTACCCCGGGAGCCTCTTAGCCAGCCAGCTGACTGCCGACAAAATGTGTTCCACTAACATTCATCTTCCCAGTCTTACCAAGTCATTGCCCCCCAAGTGTACTATGATTATAGATGGCGGTGACCTTTGCCGCCCTAAGAGACCCTCCACAAATGATTGAAATTGGTCAAAACAGAGGCCTCCCTTACCATGGAAGGTCACTCTGAACCCGTATTTCCCCAGATGCGTGAGTCGCGTCACCTGCCATGAATACGTCCCCGGCGTGCCTCACGTATAAGTGGCCCACGACCCATACCACTTGCTCTCCAGTCGGTGATCCTCGACCGCTGGTCCCCTGGTGATGGGTTGATCCCAAATTCCGCCCCGCGTCACAGGCTTGCGAAACTGTAATTCAAACAAAGACAACAAGCGTGAGTGCATTTCATCAGTCTTTTACAACATGTGCAATCGCAAATACCTCTTGAAACAGTTTGAGGACCAGCGGCCTAGCTGTTTCACTTCTTCCGCACCCAGACCCCGAGCCGTAGCCTCAGTAGCGGCCCCTATTCTGAATGAGTGGGTCCCAAAATCGCACTGGTCCATGCCCGCCGCAGCGATTGTAAGTGCTAGCACCCTCTGAAACTGAAATCTCGTCAGAGGGGTGCCGTCCTTGTGCCTAAGCAGGCTCCCTCCCCATGTCGCCGGCCTCTGTGCCAAGTAGTCCTCTAAACACTTTATCGGACAAGTGGGGCTCCCTCAAGCGCGCTGCACAACAACACTATCCCCCATAGCTTCCTGGTCTGTCTTGGACCTGGCTATTGAGATTACCCCGTATTTGAACGTGATCCCTGCATAAGCCTCCCTCCATATCTTTCTTGTTCCTCGCCACGAGTTCGCTTACCCGCATGGCCCCATGAAATGCCAAGGCGAAAGCTGCCCGGAACAGAACTGCTTCGGAAGAGGAGGAGCATGTCTCATCCAGCTTTGCTAAAAGCCGAGACAATCTCTCTAAACCAATCGGGCGCCTCGTATCTTGTCTGCGGCCCTCCAGGCGTTGCCAACCGCGGATCGCCTTCTTGACTAAAAAGGAACCCGTCGGGTCCCCTATGCCATGGAGCTGTGCCATAAATTATATGGCCGCCCTATGTCTGTTGGCAGTTGCGGCTGATCGGCCTTCCCTATGCAGCGCCACTAAAAACCCCTTGAAGGATTCTTCCTGCCCCCAGCTATGTCTCCCTGCCGGGCCTAAAAAGGCGCAGTAAGAACGAAACGCTCCCTCAAAAGCCTTCCTCGTCCTGGGCACTAAGCTGGCTGCCACGAGGTCTTGTAATCCGTGGCACCGATCAGCCATAGTGCTTCTGGGAACGGGCCACTAGATCCGCTGTGGGCACATAGCCCCTGAAAGCCTGCATGTGTGAACGAGAGAGTGCATCAGCTGCATTATTCAGTACACCCGGCACATGTTTTGCCCTGAACTGTACATTCAATCTCATGCAACGTAAAACAATTTCTTTTAACAGTCTCAAGATCCACTTGCAGCGTGCTGCCTGTTGATTAATGCACTCGACCACTGTCATATTGTCTGACCAAAACACTACTGAGCGGTCCCTAAAATCGTTTGGCCATGCCAACAGGGCCACCCAAATGGGAAACAGCTCCAAGAACCCAATGTTACCTGTTAGGCCGCTGGAGTGCCACCATGTCGGCCATACTTGTGCCGACCATCGGTTACCAAGGATGGCGCCAAATCCCACGCTCCCAGCTGAGTCAGTCCACAAATCCAGTTCGTCAGATGATGCTGGGGGCTTGGTCCACGCCACTCGACTGTTGAAGTCCGCCAGGAATGCTAACCAAATGCGCATATCCTGGCGAACCTCTGCCGACAGTCTCGTGCGGTGGTGTCCCTCCTTGAGGCCGACCATAGCTTGTGCAATGGAGCGTGAGAAGAGGCGAGCCATCGGTATTACTCTCAAGGCAAAGTTAAGCTGACCCACTGTTTGTTGTAACTGGTGCAGGGTCACTTTTTCTTTGCCCAGGCATTGTATTAAGGAAGCCCTGAACTTGGCCACCTTCTCCATTGGCAGACGGAAGCATCCCTCCACTGAATCGAGTTCAATCCCCAGAAACTCCAGAGAAGTAGATGGCCCCACTGTCTTACCTGGTGCCAATGGGACTCCAAATTCCTGCATGAGAATGCAGAAGTCCTGCAGTGCCTGTGCACATTCCGCAGTGCCGGCCGGTCCTAAGAAAAGGAAGTCGTCTAAGTAGTGCATCACTTGTCTATGCCCTGTGGCCTCAGTAAATGCCCATTCTAAAAAACAGCTGAACATCTCAAAATAAGCACAAGAAATTGAGCAGCCCATGGGCATGCATTTATCCATGTAATACTTCCCCTGGAACATAAATCCTAGCAAGCGCTGGTCCCGAGGATGTACCGGGAGCAACCTGAATGCTGATTCGATGTCTGATTTCGCCAACAGAGCACCGGGGCCCAGGTGATTCAGTAGGGCGACGGCATCGTCGAACGATGCGTACCGAACTGAACAGACATCCGGGTCAATGGCTTCATCCACCGAGGCCCCCCTCGGGGCTGACAGATTGTTAATGAGTCTATACTCCCCTGGGTCTCTCTTCGGAACCACTCCTAGAGGTGAACACACGAAATCCGCCACTGGCGGGCATTGAAAAGGTCCTGCTACCCGTCCCAAGCTGACCTCTTTGGTAATTTTCTTGGCCACCACTGCCGGGTTGTGTTGAACGGATAGCTGATTTTTACAAAAGGGGCTCCCCCGAAAATTCCCCGCCGGGATGTTGAAGCCATATAGGAAACCATTCCTCAAAATCCCGGCGGATACATGATCAGGGTATCTGTTCAGCCAGGGGGTCAAAGCCATGAAATCAATGGGTGAAGACGATTGCCTCCCAAACATCGCTTCAATCCTGCTTGGCTCCCCCCTTTCCTCCCGAACCACCGTTCTTGGACCTACAGCTGCTTTCTGGGTGTGAGGAGTTCCCACAGCCCGCACAAGCATGCCTGAACCTACATGTTCCCTGGGGCCTGTTACAGTTACCTCTGTTGAAGCCCCAACAAACCCCGCGCTTGCCCCCATTCCCGCCGGTCTTGGGCTGTGATTCCCCACCGGCGCTTGCTCGAAAGGGCTGCGGCGGTCTTTGTTGACTTGTTCCAGACCCGCTCCCGCCTGGCGAGGACGTACCTGCTGATCCAGGCAAGAGCTGTTTGTGCCACGATACTGTGTCAAGGCAATCCCACGTTAAAGTTACATCAAACTCTTTTGACTTTCGAAAGTGCACATCATAACCTTTCCACTCATTGCCCCCGTATATGTTATAAAAATCCATGATCCTGTTCTGGTAACAGGATAGATCGGGCAACATCTCAAGTTTACGTTCCCCCATTACTGCCGTAAATATAGAGAAGGCCTTCACCCAGTTCGCTACGGTCTCGTTGAAATGAAATGAAATGAAAAGAGATTTGTAAAGCGCATGGCTGCCCTTGAGCGTCCCAGCGCTGACACCAAACACAGGACCACCACCCAAATACAGCAGAAACAAACCTAAAGGGGGAAGAGATAAGTTTTCAGTGCCTTGCGGAAACGCACTAGATTGGATTCTTTCCGCAGGGCCAACGGCAGAGCATTCCATAATTGGCCTGCATTAATAGAGAACCGGCGACCGCCGGACTTCACCTTTTTGGCTCTGGGTATCACCACAAAATTACCATCATCCGAGCGAAGGGCTCGCATAGGTTTGTAAGGGCGCACCAGGTCTCTAAGGATTGGAGGGCCTGATCCTTGCAAAGCTTTAAACACGATGCAAAGGGATTTAAATTTTATGCGAGCTCGAATTGGAAGCCAATGCAAGGCCTTGAGTGCAGGCTTAGCTGATGATCTTTTGGCAGTACCAGTGAGCATTCGTGCCGCCGCATTCTGAGCTCTTTGGAGCACATTCAGAGTGGATTCTGGTGACCCAAGGAATAGGGCATTACTATAATCCAGCCTTGACATGACTAATCCTTGCACCAGTAGTTTCCGGGAGTTTTCAGGGAGTAGCGGGAGGATCTTCCGTACTGACCTAAGCAGACCATAGCAAGTCCCTGCCACTCGTTTAGCTTGAGTGGTCATTGACAGTTCGGGTTCTAGCCAGACCCCCAGACTTTTTATTGCTTCTTTGGGAACTGGGGGGGCACCTAGACTATCCGGCCACATGGATTTGGGGAGTGTTGAACATAGATTGCCAAGAAGCATCAGCTCCGTTTTCGTCCCATTTAGCTTGAGCCGGGAATCCGACATCCATGACATTATGTTGACTAAACACGATGCAAACTTTTCCCCCTGGCTTTCCGAGAGGGACAGCGAGACGATCAGTTGAGTGTCGTCTGCGTAGGTTGCGATTTTCACCCCAAAGGGTGAAACCACCGCCTCCAGTGGGGCCATATAGATGTTAAAAAGCGTAGGGCTCAATGAAGAGCCCTGCGGTACTCCACACTGAAGGGGGGTAGGCAGAGATCGAAAATTGCCTTCGCAGACCTGATAAGTCCGGCCACTTAAGTACGACGCAAGCCATTTGAGGGCCGACCCTCTCACTCCAATCTTCCCCAAACGGTTGATCAAGATATTATGATCAACCGTATCAAATGCAGCGCTTAGATCCAGGAGGACCACCGCAGCGGATCCTCCGGAATCTAAGATGCATCTGCCTTCCTCCACCATTGCAATCAAGGCCGAGTCGGTTCCCTGGCCAGGCCGAAAACCCGTCTGAGTACGACCCAGTAGATCGTTAGATTCCAGGAAATGCGAAAGCTGGCGATTGGCAAACTTCTCGGCGATCTTATTCAGCCCGGGCAAAAGCGAGATGGGACGGTAGTTCGCTAAATCGGCCGGGTCAAGGCCAGGTTTTTTCAGAAGGGCCTTGACAATGGCTTGCTTCCAACTAGGTGGAACAATGCCATGGGTGAATGAGGCATTCAGCAGGTCGGTAGCTGGGCCTGCAATGATGTTCGTGAATTGCTTGAGGATCCGGATGGGCATGGGGTCCAAAGGGGAGCCGCTTTTCAGGGCTGAAAGCTCCTCACAAAAAGCCTCCTTTGAGACGGGGGGAAGCTATCCAACACCTTTACGTCCAGTGCGGCCTCCGGAGCTGCTTTGTCTACCCTACCGGTGCTCGGAGGAAGGCTGGCTAAGATGTTCTGTATTTTGACATCAAAAAACTGGGCCAGTTGATTGCATTTATCAGAATTTACCTCCTGAGTTACCGGGGGAGTAGGGACCGTGAGAAGCTCTTTAAGAATCTGGTAAGTTTCTCTAGAAGAGTAACCTGCCATTCTGATTCTTTCCTCAAAATGGGCGGCTTTGGTCGAATTGCAAGCCACCTTGTATGCTCTCATGGCTTCACGATAGTTATCTTTTTTGGTGGTCGCCCAGTTCTTCCGCCATTCTCGCTCCAGCTTTTTACATTTCTTTCTCAAACATCCCAATTCAGGGGTGTACCAGGAGGACTTGGGGCCGCTCCTTTTATTTGAGATGGCTTTGAGAGGGAGTTCCAAATCTAATGCTTGGCGGAGCCAGTCATGGAAGGCAACATCGGCTACCAGAGGATCGCATCCAGATGGGGGGACTGATTGTTTAAGAATAAGGGAGAGATTATCAGTTGATAGTCGTGACCAAATTCTCTTATAGGTACGAGGTGCCCTAGGACCGGGAGGAGGAGGAGAGTCCTTCATAAAGTTCAGTTCAAACGGCACCAGGAAATGATCCGACCAGGGCATAGGGAGAGGAGAACTCGTCTGAAGATGTGAGATATTAGAGAACACACAGTCTAACAAGCGTCCCTTCACATGTGTAGGTTCCTGATTATGGAGCCTGAGGTTAGCTGTCATAAGTTCCGATCTCAGGTCAGATGCTATTTTATCCTCCTGTAGGACAAAATGAAGATTCAAATCCCCCAATAGAATGAAATTGGGAGAGGATGCGGCTAAAACGGGAACATGGTCCAGAATGGAGGTGGAAAACTGTTTTATTGTCCCCGGGGGGCGATAGACCAAAATGCCCGACAGGGAATGATTCGGCGATGACTGGATCTGAAAGTAGCAGCTCTCTGCATCTTGGATGGGCCCTTTATCCATTCTGCAAGACATCTTCTCCCTATGGATTATAGCTAAGCCACCTCCCTTACCCAATGGTCTATGGAGGGACTGAATGAGATAGCCAGATGGAAGAACACTAACTAAGTCAAAATCAGAGTCGGCAGATGTCCATGTTTCGGTAAGAAACAAGATGTCTAAGTTAGTGTCTTCAATCAAAAGTAAGATTTGTAATGCGTGTTTAGGCAGGGACCTACAATTCAAAAGCCCTAGCCTGAGGGGGTCTTTAGTAAGAGCTTTGTTTCCCCCAACCTGGTCCCTGGATGAGCAATAGACACATGGCATGAATAGGGCATCAGCTCCTAATCCATGTAGACAATGAAGCGAGTTTGACGGCTTTAAAAGGACTAATGACCCTAAATTCAGCCATCTTGGCCCGCCATACACTGGGGTGCCATAAATCTTTCTGGGTCTTTGCGTACTCCATCTCACGATGGTCAGTTAATAACGAAAACATATTAACATACTTGTCCCCCCATATCATTTCCTTCGTGGCCGCTGGGATGTGCTGGGCCACCCTTTTGCGCCTCGAAGGCACTGAACTCTCCCCCACCATTGGCAATGGGTTCTTACCGGGTTCAACCGCCGTGTCTGCTGTCTTTCCTCGCCCAACCGTTGTCACGCCGGGTGCCACCTGTGGGGAAACAAAAGGAACATTCACCGTCCCGGCTTCTCTTGACTGCCGTAACTGCTCAATTATTAACCTGGCTTCTTCCGCCGGATCCCCCGCATCCACTGCCCCCCTGATTTCTTCTTAAGCCAGGGCAATACTGCCGCTAACTGAAGGGCCAGTTCTGGGGGCACCTGATCATAATCAACCGGAGTTATTACAACAGGGATCGGCAAACCTACGTCTGGACTCGGTACCGGGGTGTCCGCCGGTGTGACGGGGCCTGCTGGGGGTACCTCCGAAACCGGGCCCTCCCCGGAAATCGCCCTCTTCTTAGCACGCCTCCCCTTACCCTCAGGGACGACTCCCGGCAAGGCCGGACCTACCACCTTCTTAGGACGGCCCAAGAGGTTGTTCTGGGCTGCTATCTGCTTTTTTACCTCTGCCAAGCCCCGACCGATCGAATCTACTTTACCCAGTTTTCTGTCTATGACCGCCATTCGGTTCGACAAAGTGCGCAGTATCTTCTCCAACTCGGAGCTCTTTCCCGCTTTTTTGCCGGCCATGGCTTCGTTCACTCCATTCGAGTTGCTCGACAAGGACACGACTGAAACTGAAAAAGAAAGAACAAAGATTACAAGTCCTCAAAATTGCCACTTGTTCCGTCGAGGGCTCACGAGCAACGAGTGGTGCAGCCTTCAGAGCACTGGAACAAGAGGACGCTTCCTTGGATTCCCGCTCTATTTATCCATCTGTGGGAGGGCGGGGACCCTCCTCAGGTACGCCCACTGGGCACGGTCTTCCGGGCGGGTGTCTAGGACAACCCCTTCTGGGCGGGAGGGGCGTGCTCCGGCTACGCCGCTCTGGGCATACCAGCCGAACCATGCCCCCGCCCCCCGCCCGAAATGGTTTCCCGGGGGGATCGGGGCACCCATCCATACGTTCGGGGGGACCGAGTGGTCTTCCCTTTCCATACTTAGCTGTGCATTGGTCTCTTTTTGGGCCAGTGCTTGAGAAATGTTCATCACTTTTAATTCAAGGATTTGTAGTAGGTGCGATTGATTGGATTTGGATAGCGTAGGGCTCTGTGCTGTGAAATGCCATCTCCAGCTGCGTGCTTTGCACATCATTCCCAGAACCCCTTTGTGTCCCCTGTAGCAATCCAGCCTCTGTTTGCTTTTGTAGTACCTCACTGCTGCGACTACAGTTAGAGCTGAGCTTATGTTGCCTTTGTAATTGCGTGTGTAATAGTTGAAAGATCTATTTTAGGGGTATCTTAGCACTAGTATCTAAAAACAGGGGATGAAAGTTCAAAATCCTTATTAACAAATTAAATAGCAACATTAAAAAAAACTGAAATAATAATGCAGGTGCATATCAGGTCGAAATTGTGGTATTCCAAAATAAAAACCTAAAATTATGGAATGCAACTGTGGTAGGAATAATTGTGACATACAACCCTTTAATTCCTTGTCTGGTAAAAATACAATTTCGTATCAATATGTTTGTACTTCTGTGTTGTGCAGTAATTTTATTCAATTTTCCAAGTTCTGTTTTCATCCTCTCTCTGTCAATTTTATTTTTTTATTTAGTTCACATTAATATATATTTTTTAAATGATGAACCCTTCCAAACTATTGTTGCCTTTTTTACTGTCCAACACGTGTAGCAAAAAAAAACTATTTCACACATCTTGGTGTAGATTGTTAGTGTTTATTTTTGCTTCTGAATTCCTTAAACCATAATTTATTCAGTAATTCAATGTGGAATTTGGGTGATATCAATTAGGCCACAATAACATATTCGAGTGCATTATTTCTTTATACTGATGCTAGTGATTTCACTTGTTTCCTTAGATATGTTAAATCAAGTTGATAGAATTATAAATGTATTTATCATTGTTTGTGAATACTTTTTATTCTTTTTACTATGAATGCTAGTCATAATATTTAGCCTCTTTTCACGAAGATATAATATTAAATGTATTATTAAAAAAGGTAAAAGGCAACAGTTTTAAATAATAATGAGGGCATGTAATGTACCGGGACTGTTTGCCTCTTCAGTATGCAAACCTTTGGTCACTACGTGATTTTAAAGGAGAATGATACGAAGAAATTAAGTACAGCATCTGGATCTGAATTTCAGTACCACCTCTTGCCACTGAGCAAAGTCCTTTGGAACACAGCCCGAATGTGCCCTTAAGGACCTCTGCTGAAAAAACTATAGCTTGGGTGTCTGGAGCTGAGATGATTTTTATCTTAACCCCTTTGCTGCGCAGCTATTCTGCCGCAGCGCTAAGGGGGCAGGGGGGCCGCGCGGCGTGCCCATGCTGGTGGCAGGACCGCTCCATCACTAGCCGCGGTCACGCTGTGCTCATGATGGAGCAGTTCCGTCACGGCCCCGCCCGCTCAATGGAACGCTCAGCGCAGGTGCGGAATCTGCGCCGCGCAGGCGAGCCGAGCGGGCCGTGACGGAACCGCTGCGTCATTAGCACAGCGCGACCGCGGCTGATGACGGAGCGGTTCCGTCACCAGCAGGTGAGGGGTTAATGAAGGTGTGCTTTCTGTACATAGCAAATGGCGGGTGTGTAAAATGTGTATTCCAGCTACATAATAAGATGAAATGCCTCATTTTGCAATGTATGAAATTGTGGAATTATATTTGCTGTCCGGTTACTATGAAATGTCCCGCTAAATATTTTTGGGAGAATATTCTTTTGAAATATTCCAATTCATGGAAATGTTTTTTTTAATTTTAATTTTGATAGGTGGCACATTAGTTATACAGTCATACAGTCACTGATTTTAACAAGCAGAAATCAGTAAATAGACAATGTGTAATATATTTTAAACATTAAAAATAATGTTTTCATATATCCAAAAATGCTGATTCCACCAAGTCGCTTCATAGTCTACAAAATACAATTTTTAAGAACATTTAGTTATTTTGTTGCAAATAGATCTGCAGAAAAGTATATTTCTAGGGTATTGTTGACCTGAAAAACAAACTTTACTGGGGAGGGTTCCGCAAAATATATAAAAAAAAATGAAATTTAATTACAATGATTAAGTGCTTTCAATATTTTATAGTGTGGGAAAGGAAAGTTGTTATATGTTGGAGCTCTGAAATGAAAAGTAGTGTGATTGTTCTCAGTACATTTATCCTTCTGAATTCTTTAAACCATAATTTATTCTGTAATTCAGTGTGGAATTTGTGCTATTCTTTGGAAAATATTTAGATAGCCTTAAGGCAATTGTCTATCCACGTTTGTCTTCTTGCTGAAATGTTAAACATGGACACCGTGTGCACTGTCTTTGAGGGTATATCTGCAAGTAAATTGTGGAGTGGGTCGAAAGCATGCTTACAAACTAGCAGGACCACTTCTCTGAAGTCCAGGAGCTGACTCAGATTTTCAAGGCCCACTTCCAAGGCAAAAATAAATGTTCCCAACACCTGATGGGTGTATATCACCAACCATTTCCAGGGTGGGAATGGCCAAGAAAAAGTTTCTTAATACCAACAAACTTTTGAACTTTTGTATGTCTCCAAACATTCCATTGCATCCTGGTCTTGGTACAACACTCTTGCCCACAAGTGGGATTTTCTCCTACTCAGTGGTCCACCATCATAGGTAATATTGTGCATGAGTAAATTAATTTGCAAATCCAAGTTCACCTTTTGTAAATACCATGCTCTTGTAAAGATGATGCTTTGCGGCTGTACGTCGACTTAACATTCGCAAATGGGCCACAGGTTAACGCCAACTATATGAGTTCCAAACCCATGGTGCAGAGGTCTTTCAGCAGCTAACGAGACATCTTTAAAATTAAGGGGCATATTATCAAGGTGTGGCATTGCCCTTGCACAAGGGCGTCACAAAACCTAAGTAAGATTTATCAAGCCATGGAAGGCCACCTTGCATGGTCCTGCATGGATTGATTAATCTAGAGTAACGCAAGGCAGCCCTAATAGTTGCCTTACATTACTCTATGGCAGGGATATGTTCAATGGGTGGAGCGTGGGTGTTCTCACGCGTCCACCCGTGGGTTTTGGCGTGTTTCCAGATTTCCCATTGCCAGGTGACACAACGAGGAGAAATAACTTTATTTCTCCACGTTTTTTCCCTCTTTCTATGAGTGCTGCACGTAAAAAGAGGAAATGCCCCTTAGGATTGTTTTTTTGAAGGAAGGTGTCCCTTGCTGCACAAAAACATCCTGTATACTAAGTAGGCACCCTTGTAAATTGGCGCAAGGGTGCCTGCATTGGCACTAGGCAGCCAAAAGTGCACAAGAGCTAAAAAAGGAGAGCAATATGCTCTATAAATACAGCACATTCTTCCCCTTTCCCTTTCAACATTGCAGCCCGGTGGCTTGATGCCTTCTGCTGCGTGAAAGATTGATAAATCTGCCCCTAAGTGTACTAAATGGACTCTTGTTTTTGACAGAGGACTCTTCTTTTGTGCAGATTGAATCGCAGCCTCACCCCTCTTTTGCGCTACTTTCTACCTCATAAGGGAAACATTCTGGTTTCATTTGTGCCACAGCCTGCATCATGTCCCCCTGACAGTTGCAGCGTGAGCTTTAACCCCCAAATTAACATCAAAAGCTCTTGCACATAAAACAGTAGTATTGATAGTTTTAGAACATCTGTTTGGCATGTAACAGGGTTTTTTGTTATCTGCACCTTCTATGAATTACATTGAGAAACTGTCCTCAGCTACGCCAGTGATTTCGTCCAATTAAAGAACATTATTTGGTATAGCAGGGTTCGGGAATAGCAGGCCTGCTTTGGAATCTGCATTCAGAGGGCCTTTTCTGTCATCGGCGTGAGCTCTACTGGTGATGCAATAGTGACATGATTTACAATTTTGGTCACATTTGCTTGGCTGATACAGAATAGTATTTCACAAGGGGTCAGCACATTTACATGTACTAGTTATATTGCCTAAAAACATTACTCAAGCAAATGAGAATATTTTAGGGGCGGGAAAAGGTTTATTTTTCACTGTAACGTTTTTTGAATTTAATGATTTTCGTCCTTTGAGAAGGTTATTAAGTTTCGAGAAATATATTGGCCTGAGCAATTTTTTTTCTGCATTTAGACATTTTCACCACATAGGGTGACCCGGCCTGACCTCATCAGTGCCGGATCGCTCTACCCGCCGCGTGGCCCCCTCCAGGAAGTCACCCGGTCCCCTACTGCCACCACTGCTCGATCCGCTGCTCTAATTGTGCCGCTGCTCGATCCGCTGCCCTGATTGTGCTCCGCTGTACGGTAGTATCGCCTCAGCTCTACCGCCATTTTGTGCTGCCCCCTGTTGCCATTTTACCCCATCTGTATTATTGTTTTGTACTGTTGCTGCCGTTTTGCCCCATTTGGATTGTTTTTCTGTATTGTTGCTGCCGTTTTGCCTCATTTGATTGTTGCCCCATTTGTTTTGCTTTGCTCTGCCCCCTGTTGCCTGTTGCCCTGCCCCCTGTCGCCCTAACGCTTCTGGACCCGCTGCCCACCCCGCTCCCTGCCACTGCTCCCCCGCGGCCCCGCCCCCACTCCTGCTGGTATTCATGACCCTCTCCCATTCGCCACCCCGCTCCCACCTCCCAGCTGCTCCTCCCTCCCACTGTGTACATAGGGCTGGAGCCGTGCGACGGGGAGCTGTGACCCGGCCTGACCTCGTCAGTGCCGGATCGCTCTACCCGCCGCGTGGCCCCCTCCAGGAAGTCACCCAGTCCCCTGCTGCCACCACTGCTCGATCCGCTGCTCTAATTGTGCCACTGCTCGATCCGCTGCCCTGATTGTGCCCCGCTGTACGGTAGTATCGCCTCAGCTCTACCTGGTATCCATGACTCTCTCCCATTTGCCACCCCGCTCCCACCTCCCAGCTGCTCCTCCCTCGCTTCACCCCCCCACTCTCCATTTATGGCAGAGTCCACGCGCGCCAAAGGTAAGCCCGTCTGCGCCCGTCCGTGCCTGTACCGCGCCCAGCGCCAGACCCCCTGGCCCCCGCAGCTGCCAGCCCACCCACAGGACCTACGACACAGCCACCCTCAACGCACTCAGCACCGACCGGACCCCCGGCTGCCACCGAGCCACCCCAGGACGCACCCACGGACCCTTCACCTGCCAATCCTGCAAGTTCTCCTGCATCCGGACCTGCACTGCACCCGCTAAGCCAAGCACCAGCAACAACCACCTGAAGTGCATCCTACTCAACACCCGCTCTGTCCACAGACACGCCGTGGAACTCTGGAACCTCCTCGACTCCACATCCCCAGACGTCGCCTTCCTCATGGAAACATGGATGAATGCCTCCTCAGCACCCGACATCGCCATCGCCATCCTGGACGGATACAAGATCACCCGGAGGGACCGCGTCAACCAGACTGGAGGAGGCATCGCCATCGTCGACAAGAACACCATCCGCATCACGACCAACTCTGAAGACACCCTCACAGCCGCCGAACACCTGCACTTCCAGATACACACCGACCCCAAGACCACCCTCAGAGGCACCCTCCTCTACAGACCCCCGGGACCACGCACACAATTCAGCAAAGACATCGCCGACTTCATCAGCCCGCACGCCCTCCCCTCCGCTGCCTACATCCTCCTCGGGGTCCTCAACTTCCACCTGGAGAACAACAACGACCGGAACACCGCCACCCTGCTGGACAACCTCGCCAACCTCGGACTCAAGCAACTGGTGACCACCCCCACCCACTACGCCGGCCACACGCTTGACCCCGTCTTCTCCTCCAGCAAGGACATCTCCTTCAGCCACGCCACCGGACTCCACTGGACTGACCACAGCTGCATCCACTTCAGCTTCAGAAGGACCACGCTCCACCACCACCGACAACAGGTCCCCCGCAAAAGCTGGAACAAGATCACAGCCGACCAGCTCGCCACATCCCTGAACCAGAACCCTCCCGCCAGCTCAGCAAACCCCAACCAAGCGGCCAGCAACCTCACAAGGGGGATCAGCAACTGAGCAGACGACCTCGCTCCACTGAAGATCCCCCCCATCAGACCCGGCAACAAGAAAGCATCCTGGTTCACCGACGAACTCAAGAGCTCTAATAAGAACTGCCGAGCCCTCGAGAAAGCCTGGCACAGAGTCCCGACACCAGACAACATGACCACCCTCAAGCTCACCACTCGAAAACACCACCATCTGATCCACACCACCAAGAAAACTGCATTCAAGGAACGACTAGATAACAACGCCCACAACAGCAAAGAACTCTTCAACATCGTCAAAGACCTCTCGAACCCTAGCGCTGACAACAACGGCATCACCCCATCGCAAGAACTCTGCAACTCGCTCACCTCGTTCTTCCACAGCAAGATCGCAGACATCCACAACAGTTTCAGCACACAGCCGACGCACCCCACGAACGCACCAACGTCCCCCGCCACCACCCTCCGCTCCTGGACACCGGTCAACACCAAAGACATCACCCGCACGATGAACTCCATCCACTCCGGATCACCAACCGACCCCTGCACCTCACCACGTCTTCAACAAGGCTACTCCATCATCGCACCCCATCTCCGGGACATCATCAACGCCTCCTTCAACACCGCCACCTTCCCAGAGAGTTGGAAGCAGGCCAAACTCAGCGCCCTACTGAAGAAACCATCAGCGGACCCCACCGACCTCAAGAACTACCGCCCCATCTCGCTCCTTCCTTTTCCTGCTAAAGTTGTCGAGAACCATTATAATAATGGGGTAACCCTACAGGTACTGGACCTGGGTAATTACTAGTATAAACAAACAACGGTCCAAGACCCAATTATTACCTAAATGAAAAATCAAAAATGTTTAGCAGCTCACGGTGTGCATAAAATTCACAACCCAATCACAAATAAATGAAAAAACAAGAGAATAGGCAACAATAATAAATTCAAGCTTTTTATGCATTTAATCCATGCTTGGAGTTCGAGATATTATCTACAGTTTTTACATTTTATATACAATGCCCCGTATCAAGAGCGTGCAGTAAAAGAAAAGAAAGTGTCAAAGGGCGTGATGGTGATGAGGTGAAAGAAGGACAGAAATCACACAGAGTGTAAAAAGGTAATTCCGTCTTATTCAAAAGAGACAGTCAACAAAGGACTAGAGCAATGAAACCTGGCCACATTAATAGGTCAAATGTACAGTTTTCACTTCGGATTTTCTTGAAGCCATATAGACAACTTCATAAAGGTAAATGACCCCTGGCTGGTCATCTGTCTATTTACTCTTTGTACAACATGGCATTGATACTTACCAAGTCATTGGCCCTTACCTTCCAGGCATTATAAAATGTGAAGATTGCTGTAAAGCTGCACAAGTGCCATGAATTGAACTGAGGAGACATATATGTTCTCATGATTTACATAGGAACCTCATGCACATACAAAAGGTAATATACTTATACTGATCATCCTGGTAAATATTTTTCCACTGAGCTTTCATTATTGTAACGTATAGGTTCCTCTTTGATTTTTTCAGAGGACCTCTACAATACCTTCATCAAATTGTAAAGACTGAGTTAACTTGGGGATACTACGCCCACCCCAACTTGTGAAGGGTAAGCCAATTTTTGAACCCTCTCCTAGGTTTTAATATAGTATAGGCAACAATCCTCATTCATATTTGTATTCTCTGTAGGGTCATCTATTTGATCCCTTGCCCCGTCATACCTGTCCTGAAGAAGACTCGCATGGCCCAGGAATAACTAACCGCAAGGCCGCAAGACGAGTCGAAACGTCGACACCCAATTAAGAATACCTGGACCACTAATGTTGTTTTCCCTTAAGTGCAGTCATTCATACATCTAATGTCTTATGAACATTATTAAGGACTGTACATTTGACCTATTAATGTGGCCAGGTTTCATTGCTCTAGTCCTTTGTTGACTGTCTCTTTTGAATAAGACGGAATTACCTTTTTACACTCTGTGTGATTTCTGTCCTTCTTTCACCTCATCACCATCACGCCCTTTGACACTTTCTTTTCTTTTACTGCACGCTCTTGATACGGGGCATTGTATATAAAATGTAAAAACTGTAGATAATATCTCGAACTCCAAGCATGGATTAAATGCATAAAAAGCTTGAATTTATTATTGTTGCCTATTCTCTTGTTTTTTCATTTATTTGTGATTGGGTTGTGAATTTTATGCACACCTTGAGCTGCTAAACATTTTTGATTTTTCATTTAGGTAAAAATTGGGTCTTGGACCGTTGTTTGTTTATACTAAAGTTGTCGAGAAGACAGTCAACAGACAGCTGACCTCCTTCCTCGAGACGAATGGATCCCTCGACCACTCAGTCCGGCTTCCGGGCCAACCGCAGCACCGAGACCGCCCTCATTGCAGCCACCGACGACATCCGAGCCTTGCTCGACAATGGGGAAACGGCTGCCCTCATCCTCCTGGACCTCTCCGCGGCGTTCGACACGGTCTGCCACCGCACCCTAGAACAGCGCCTACACAACATCGGAATCCGGGAGAAGGCACTGGAGTGGATCATCTCCTTCCTCGCCGGTAGAACCCAGAGAGTCCGCCTCCCCCCGTTCGGATCCGAGGCCACCGAAGTCATCTGCGGCGTACCACAAGGATCATCACTCAGCCCCACGCTGTTCAACATCTACATGAGCCCCCTCGCACTCCAACACAACCTCAACATCATCTCCTACGCCGACGACACCCAGATGATCCTCTCCCTCACCAACACCCCCGACACCGCCAGAACCAACCTACACGAAGGGATGAAAGACGTAGCCGAGTGGATGACGAACAGCCGCCTGAAACTGAACTCAGATAAGACGGAAGTCCTCATCCTGGGATCATCACCCTCCGCCTTGGACGACTCCTGGTGGCCCCCTGCCCTTGGCAGCGCACCCAAACCAACGGACCATGCACGAAACCTGGGCTTCATCCTGGACTCCTCCCTTCGATGACCAGACAAGTCAACGCCGTCTCCTCGTCATGCTTCAACATCCTACGCATGCTCCGGAAGATCTTCCCGTGGATCCCCACCGAAACCAGGAAGACGGTCACCCAGGCCCTCGTCACCAGCCGACTGGACTACGGGAACACCCTTTACGCTGGAACCACAGCCAAACTCCAGAAAAGACTCCAGCGCATTCAGAACGCTTCAGCACGACTCATCATGGACATCCCCCGACACAGCCACATCTCCGGACACCTGAGAGACCTGCACTGGCTCTCCGTCAACAAGAGAATCACGTTCCGACTCCTCACCCTCGCACACAAAGCTCTCCACAACCAAGGCCCCAGATACCTCAACGATTGCCTTACCTTTTACACTCCCCCCCGCCAACTTCGATCGACCAGCCACGCCCTTGCCACCGTTCCCCACATACGACGAGCCACAACAGGAAAAAAATCCTTCTCCTACCTGGCTGCCAAGACGTGGAACTCCCTCCCCATCCACCTCCGCCTGACCCAAGACCATCTCTCCTTCAGGAAGCAACTCAAGACCTGGCTGTTCGAGCAGTAGAGGACCCCCCTCCCCCAAGCGCCTTGAGACCCTCTGGATGAGTAGCGCGCTATATATATAAATGCTCTGATTGATTGATTGATTGAGGGTGATCATCCTCACATTGAACGCAGATGTTCTTTCTCTGCAGGTTTACTTTTTGCAGAGTTTTTCTATGCTTAAAGGGCATAACCAAAAACCTTTGCAAAAGTTTTCTATAGAACTTCAGAAAGGTTGTATAAAATATTCAACTTGGCACACCAATAGATAATTATTTTTTACTCATCAACACCAGGACCCCACAAGATTAATTTCCTTTGTGAATCCAACTCACAGTGGATCATACTCTGCAGACAGTCGAAGTTCCAATTCCACTTATCCGGGTAGGTACTTATTTACCTACCTAATTGGCCCTTTCTTTTTTCCAACTCACCAATCTAAATCCTTCCCCCCTTTGTAATTGTGCAGGATGTCCCTGTTATCCTTTCGTCCTGAGGAAAGCCCTCTGTGACTGCTAGCAATCCGCATACTTCTGGGTCGAAAAGTTGACAAGCTTGTCACAGTACTGACCCTATTCTCTCTGCTCCATGTCAAAAGAAAATTCAACTCCCAAGCAGATCAGAGATTCATGTATCTATGGATGGATGATATTTGAATCATCTTTTTTACCAGCAATATAATACTGTCTATATCTTGTTCACAACCAGCACTTGTTTGCACTTTATCATTTCAGCACCTGCGCCTTTTAAGTTTATTACTGTGACAGCCCCTTAGTGTCATTTATACAATGTAAAAAAAAGAAAACCATTGTTTCTTTTCTTCAATACAATTCTTTGATTTATTCATGATTGGTGTGTCTCTTTGTTGTTTTCCCCTATTTTTTTCTATTAACTGCTAAGACACAAATGTTTGAATAACTGTATTTTAACTAATGTTTCTTATTTAATCAGAAAAAAAGCAATTCTATACCTGACAAAACCAACATTTCTCTGAATTTTTACACCCAGGTTCTGCGGTGCACTTGGTTACCCCATTATACTTAATGTATGATGATCAGAAGCCAGACTGGCTGATGAGAGGTGATGCCCTGAAATCAGCTCCAGGATGCTTGTTTCTATCCCAGGGAGGACCTGGTTTGTCAGTTCAGACTGGACTGTTCCCATGAGGGGCAAGACCGATTTGCATATGGCTGGGACCAAACTAGGGTGGCGTGGCGAGCAAAAGAATCATAGTTTAAATCCAGATCTGCTGACTTGGGGTGAATGTTTGCATTGTTCAGCAACCTCTTCATCATGTTCTTTTTGCATTTGTCGCCCTAAATGGGAAGGGTATGCCCTGACATGGGTTCCATGCTCACTGCGCCACTAGATTCAAGCTAGCCTGGCTAATGAGGGGTGATACCCCGAAACAGTCCCAGGATGCTTGTTTTCTATCCAGGGAGGACCTGGCATGGCAGTTCAGGCTGGACTGTTCCCATGAGAAACAAAGTCAAGACTTATTTGCATATGGCTGAGTCCAAACTAGGGTGGGGTAGGGTGGTGGGCAAAATAACGATGGATTAAACACAGATCTGTTGACTGGGGGTGAATGTTTGCATTGTTCAGCAACCTCTCCATCATGTTCTTTTTCCATTTGTCACCCTAAATGGGAAGGGTAAGCCCTGACGTGAGTTCCATTCTCACTACACCACTAGATTCAAGCTAGCCTGGCTGATGAGGGGTGATGCCCCGAAACGGTCCCAGGATGCTTGTTTTCTATCCAGGGAGGACCTGGCATGGCAGTTCGGGCTGGACTGTTCCCATGAGAAACAAAGTCAAGACTTATTTGCATATGGCTGAGTCCAAACTAGGGTGGGGTGGAGTGGTGGGCAAAATAACGATGGATTAAACACAGATCTGTTGACTGGGGGTGAATGTTTGCATTGTTCAGTATTCCGTCCATCATCTGGTCCTTTTGTATTTGTCACCCTAAGTGGGAAGGGTATGCCCAGACGTGGGTCCCATGCTCACTGCACCACTAGATTAAAGTTAGCCTGGCTGATGAGGGGTAATGCCCCGAAACCAGTCCCAGGATGCTTGTTTTCCGGTCCAGGGAGGAACTGGCTTGGTAGTTTGGGCTGGACTGTTCCCCTGAGGAACAGGGTCAAGACTGATTTGCATATGGCTGGGTCCAAACTGGTGTGGCGAGGTGGACAAAAAAACTATGGATTAAACTCAGATTTGGTGACTGGTGGTGAATGTTTGCGTTGTTTAGCATGCTGTCCATCATCTGTTCATTTTTCAATTAATTGCAAAGAAAGCAGGCTGGCTTCTCTTGGGGACTGATATATGGCTGCCTTTTTCTTATTCCACCCTAAACGTTTTCGGCAGTGATAACATTAAATTAAAGTCATTGATAGACAAAGATAAGGACACCACCACAGCAAAATGTATGTATTCAGTTCATCAAAGATAAACTAATGAAGATTAAGCCGTTCCTAATTGAATTAAAGAATTGATGTATATTAGGGCCCTCATTATGTTCAAAGTATTATATGTTTAAGGAAGGTCTGCTAATCAGCCCTAAAAAACACGTAGAATAAGAGGCCTGCCAATATTAAATGAGCTAAAATGTTTACATGTAATACCAAACCTCACTTTCCATGCAGGCCCGGTCTAATGTCCATCAAACATTACATTAATCAATGAAAACACGGATTTTTATGTTCTTCTCTTCGTGCTACTGAGTTAAGGGAAAAGCGCTAGATTCGAGTATCCGAAGCAAAAAGCAAAAATGAAACCGTTTTGTAAACATTTGGAACTTTTCTGAAAACTCTTTTACTAAAACATTTCTTTTGGGAGAAGCCCAAACATAAAACATAAATAAGAGCTCAGAAAAAGCAAACACGGCGTGCAAATTAATCATTCATAAAATGTCCGTGTCTCTTTATTCCAGACTTGCTGACCCCGGCCAAGAAACCGAGGTACAAAGGCTGTTTAAGCCTGACCTGGAAACCAGTGGTCATGGTGCGTTACTTCTGTGATGTCTCCATGCCTGACTTGAGTTGGCAAGTTCCAGCTGCGTGTCATGGGGAATAATGTGCCCCATTGACACTTGGGTGAATATGTTCCAACGAATAGACGAGGTGTGTTAAGGTGAGTGCAGGTCTTGGTTCACTTATTCGACATTAACGAGTTTTTACCTTGTTCTGTGCATCTGTAGAATCATGTTGGTTGCTGCATGGCTTGTAGATAGCAAGGTGTCCAGTGGGGAATTTTATAAGGTCTAGTATTTGCAAACATTGACTTTTGAAGCATTTGATAAGCCAGCTTCTATCATGGAATAAGCAGATATTGTGAAAAACTCTTTAGGGGCACATTGCTTATCATATTGTTATGTTATGTTTTGTTATATGTCAATGTCATTTATGACGTGCTCGAAACACCCCGAAGGGTATCTCGACACAAACAGTCACGGGGCAGCAAGCGCAGCTAGCTCAGAACAAAATTGTCTTAAGTAATTTCATCAAAGGATAAATGATCAGCACAGATCCTAATATAGTGTTGTAGCTTGTTCCAATAAAAAGGACTCAAATAAGAAAAGGACCTGCCACACGAATGGACCCACTTGACACGAGGAATGATTAACAGTGCTTTATCACTCAATTTCAAAAGTCTTGGCGGGCAGTAGAGTTTAAGTTTGGTACCTAATTAAGCAGGGCCAGTACTAGTTAAGGATTTATGTTTAAGACAACACATTTTAAAAATGATTCTCTTCCAAACTGGGAGCCAACACAAGGTCTGCAGAAGAGGGACGGAGGTGGCACCAGTTGGCAAATTGAAAATGAGGTGAGCCACAGTGTTCTGCAAGACCTACAATTTTGATACCAATGTCTTGTTTGCCGAAACCAGCAACACAGTGCAGCAATCCAAGCGACTAATCACAAGAGACTGGACCACTGTTCTCCCTCTTCTTAACAAGTGCATAATATGAAACAGGAACCTGAAGTAGATATATCACCTGCTCTTTCATGGTAAGTGGTTGGTCAAGGCGAACTCCCAAGTTCTTAACCACCCGCTGGTTCTGCTCACCACCAGTCAGCAGTCCATATTTGTTGTGCCATGCCAAATAGCATAATCTTTATTTCTTCCGCATTCAGCTGGACACAGTTTTCTGTCATCCATGTGGCAATTGCTGTCAATCCATTAAAAAAACATGGTTTAGTTGTGTCTAGGTTTTTCCCAAAGGAGATTACTAGCTGTGTATCATCTGCATATGGAATGATCTAAAAACCAAAGGCTCTTACAATCTTGCCAATTGTTGCCACATATATGTTGAAGAGCAAAGGGCTAAGACAAGATCCCTGGGGTACCCCTTTGTCGAGTAATATGGTGCGAGATTTAAAAGAGACAAAAATAATAGTTTGGGTTCTGTTGGACAGAAAATCACCAAGCCAGTTTAGCGCTGTCCCATGATTGCCAATCTCTTGTAGCCTTTATAACAGTTTGGGATGGGACACTGTATCAAACGCGGCTGATAGGTCAAGCAATACTAGCATAGCTGGTATGTTACCATCTAAAGAACTTCTAATATGGTCGGTCACCACTACCAAGGCAGTCTCAGTGCTGTGGGACGGTCTGAAACCTGATTGTGATGTGTCTAAGATGCTATTAACCTGAAGGTACTCTAAAAGTTGGCTGTTAATTAGACTTTCCAAGAGCTTTCCCCATAAAGGAAGCAATGAGATTGGACGATAATTAGAAAGGTTTGAAGATGCTAGATTAGCCTGTTTTTTTGATCGGCCTAACGTGGGCCGGAGAAAGGAAGGTTTTTGATCAGTTATTAATAGGTGCACAGCCAGTTTAACCGCATTCAGTTATAATGTAAGTATCCTAGGTGCTAACCGGCGAGTGGACAAACCTGAACCACTCCCTTGAGTAGAAAACTACTGCTATCTAGTAAATGAATTGCCGAAGCACTCTAATATGAGTATAACGATTGTTCTGTAACAATTTACAATACATCCAAACACCAATTCTGACAGAAGTGACAAAAGTTCCAAAGATGAGTGAGTCTTGGAGTCTTTAATGAAGATTACAGCCAGCCGACACGTGTTTCATCGCCTTCGCGATTCCTCAGGGCTAGATGGGCGTGTCAACGTCAGAAGGTCGCTCAGCTGGTGATAATTCCGACCCAGCCGGGCCCTTGACCAGTTGCACTAATTCGAGTGCGTCCAGCAGCGGTTAGTATCCTTATTTATGAGTATCAAAGTCAAGAAGTCTAATTAAGGCTCGGAGGTCACCCGATATAGTTCACAGCGTTTAGGATTTCTGTTATCGAGTTAGATACTATTCAATTTCTATGCGTGGATACCGGTTGTGGTTCCACTTCAAATGCGCTCCAAGCCGTGTCTGGCTATCCGTGTGCGTCCGGCACGGCCATCTAGCCCTGAGGAATCGCGAAGGCGATGAAACACGTGTCGGCTGGCTGTAATCTTCATTAAAGACTCCAAGACTCACTCATCTTTGGAACTTTTGTCACTTCTGTCAGAATTGGTGTTTGGATGTATTGTAAATTGTTACCTAACGTGGGCCACCTTCCAAGTGGCAGGAATTTTTGCAGAACTAACCAAAAGATTGCATATCAAATGTATGGGAGGAGCCAATGGAGAGGGGAGAGCAACTGTGCTCTTGGGGGGATAAATATCCAGAGGAGAACCTGAGTTGTCTAAAGTAAGAGCCATCTGCATTTTCTGCAAGGAGAATTCTTTGAACTTTCCTAAGTTAGGGATGCTAGAGGCAGGGAGAGTTAAGGAACACCCAGTCTCTTCCAGATGACAGGGGAAATTCTGATAGAGTATGTTTAATTTTTCCTCAAAGTGATTAGCCTACGTATCACAAAGAGACTGAGATGGCTGGATGACTGGAGAGCACGCTCTAGGAATTACAAAATAATTTTGGACTTTAAATAACTTTTTTGAAGAGTTTGTTGTCTGAAAAATTTGATCTGAGATGTATAGTTTCCGTGCTAGCTTTATAATAGGATTGCAGCATGTAAGTGCTGCTCTATACAGCTCCGAGTCACAAGTATTTTTAGCTTTTTTAACAACAAGGGACCCCAATTCAGTCAGCTAGGGACCTCGGGGAACAATTTTATAAAACAACAGTGGTCCCATGCAATTTTCAATTCACACTCAATAAATATAGACGACGGCGCCAGGGTAGCCAGAATCGGCCGTCATGGAGGAATTCCCTGGCGTGCTCTACCCAAGCACACCAGCACGCCAGGGAATTCCTCCATGACCGCCGATTCTGGCTACCCTGGCGCCGTCCGGTTACGACTCTGTAACACGGAAATCCGCAGCCCCATTTTGGGCTTTCGGTACGGGCTAATTTTTGAGCATCGACCTGCCCCGTGAAAACTACGCACTGCCTCGGCAATTTGAGGTTGAGTGTAATAAGGCAATTATTTGTTTGTCCTGATGATGGTTCCCATGACCCTTTAGGGGAACCGAAACGCCGTCGACTTGCTCATGCACCTTATACATATATATTTGGTTGATGAAACTGATGTAATGGTGCTGTCTGATATTTTCTGTGCAATGTATATGTAAACAGAAAAACGCTTGTTTGCCTTAAAACCTTTCCTATTCTCTCCAACTGTAAATCACCCCGCTAGTGTTGGGCACAGGCTTGTGTACCTCACAGGGGCTTTGTGGAAGGTATCCTTGTTCTATTTTTGAATTTTGTTTATTAAGTAAACGTGAATGACCTCTGTCCGGCTGGACATATCATTCTAAAAATATAGAATTGATTTCGTCTATATTTATTGAGTGTGAATTGAAAATTGCATGGGACAAGTATTTTTAGGACACCTCTACTGTCTTTCACATTTTTTACATAATTACTTCTCCGTTGTAAGAACCAAAGTATACCAAGGGGCGTGGGTACCATGAGCAGAATTAATTCCTTTGAAAAGGGGTGATCTTATTAAAGGCCTTGTTTAGACTATTTTGATATTCTGAAAGGGCTTGGTCACGTCTGGAGCACCAGTCGTGATGGAATGATTAAATACTTTAGCAAAGGACCCCGGAGTAATTTTGCGCCAGTGTCTACATGAGTTTTTACCTACTTTAGATGATATACGCATTTCTGTTATCATGGGAATCTTAAATCTGATCAAGGAGTGGTCTGTCCAAAGTAAACGTAGTGGCTGTTCACATACCAGAGGAACAGAGTTAGTAAAAACTAGATCTAATGTATACCTGTGGCATGAGTGGGCCTGATTACTCTTTGATGCAGTCCGAGAGTGGCCAATCAGCAATGAACTGGCTCACCTTCTTGTTGTCAAGTTCTTCCACATGGTAATTAAAATCTCCCAATAAAAGAACTTGTTTTGGACCCAGAGCATGGGGAGCGATATATTCAATTAGGTGCTGAGTAAACTCCTTTTTAGGCCCAGGCACCTCTCCAGTGATCTTTGGGTGAAAGTTCCAGTTTGAATATACGTATATCTGTCAAACTACTGGGTCAGCATCTATAATAGACATTTTATTCGAAATACCTTCGCCTGTCCAACCTAAACATAGAAGAATATGTTGGGAGGTCCATTGTTATAGCTGAGGAGGATGCTGAAGTCAACCAGGTTTCAGCGAGGAAGCCTACTTCTGAAAGGCTTGAAGAGAGCAAATCCCAAAGTTCTGTTGTATGTTTAGGCAGAGATCTAACATTAAGGAGGATCCCATTTAAGCCCTGTGGAACAGGAAGTTTGGTAGTAGTAGAAGGGGTAGATTGGTGGTTACCAAGGATATCTGTAAACCAGATAGGATTACTCATATTTTTAACACCTCCTATGAACATTGGAATCTACACTGTGCACAAGCTACAATACCTTCTAGAACAATTGGGAAGGACTTGCAACATTCAGTATCATAAGGAGCACAAGTTCTATGGAGGGAGTAAATGCTTTGCAATGCCGCAGAGGAATAAGTAATTCTCGTGAGATACTGTTGGTCTACTGTGAAACTGGCAGGGGTTCTGGCTCCTGGTAACAACTGTGCACAGACAGGCACAGATGGGCTTGCAGAACATCACCGCCAGCCTCGGCCTAAATAGCCTACCAAAAATGTGCCGCTGGACCAATAACCAGCAGCACACAGGAAGTGGAGAACATGCGGGCTTTCTACTCCCAAACAGCAGAAGCTGGGGAGGACGTAAAACAAAAAAGTTAAAAACGCTCTCCTAAAATGGATAGCGCAACAAACAAAGTGCAAGACACAATTAAAACCCAGAATTCAAATAAGTAAAAGATTCATCTGCTTGCCTGAAGCCTAACAGCCTAAATATCCTACTATAAGTGTGCTGCTGGATCGAATGCAGGAAGTGGAGAATGTGTCGGCTTTCTCCTCGCAAACACCAGAAGCTGCAAAGGACCGGAAAGCCAGAAAGTTAAAAACACTTTCCTAAAAAGAGCAGTGTAACAAACACAGTGCAAGACACAATTAAAACCCAGAATTTAAATAAGTAAAAGAGTCAGCTGCTTGCCTGGGGAGATTCCTGGAAAAAAGTAGTCTCCTGCGCCAAAACTGGGCCTCGCAAAAATGAACTTGCACATTGTGCAATACGCCGATGACATTGTTATAATGGACCAGGTAAAGTCTGGGCTACAAAGAGCCTTAAGCACACTCCACAATTAAAACACAGCTAATGCTTCTAAAATTAACCAGGAAAAGACCAAGGTCTTGATTTTCGGCCGTTGCAAGAAAAATAAAAGTTTAACGGGGAACATTGGGCCCGCAAAGATTAAAACAACATTAAAATACAACTACCTTCGGGTTTGGTTTGAGTCTTCCAGACCAACAGTCCACCTGGCTGTTTTGAAAAAGAGAGCTGAAGCAACAACATACAGCCTGACCCGATTTAACAAGCACCTGAGCAGTCCTTCTGCCGAACCCATTCTGAAGGTGACTAAAGCCACCCTTCTTCCCACCTTAATTTATGGGCACCAGGTCGTTCCTGGCGCATGGTCATCCAGTCTCGACCATACCCAGGATACCATTTATAAAAATAATTCCTGAACTACATCAACGGGGCTAGACTACGACTGGAGCTGGGCCTTCAAAGACAATCGATTTTCTGTGAGGCTGACAGCCTGAAGTATTATATAAGGGCACTAAAAGCCTTGGACAACATGCTTAAAGCCCGGTTAAAAGAAACCCTCGCCAGCCCCGGGAATCCATGAAACCGTCAAATTGTAAAACGCATAAGAACACTACATATTGACGAAACATCACTAACTGCAGACTCCATTCCATACACACCCTGGGAAAGGGTTCTCAACAAGCAGGCTAGACAAATTTCCTTCCGGATGGACATTCAGGTCTTAAAAACATCACTATTCTGCTTCCATTGAATGACTCATGCCTCCTTGGGGTACCTCAACCTTAATTTCTTGATGGACCCGCCGCGACCACCAACTGGGGCGCACCAGGGTCGAAACATCGACACTTTACCACTGGTCTAGATACTCCAGGAGCATGTACATGAACCCTTTGTCTCCTTGGAGAAGAAATAACACTCTGGCCACCCAAATTCCTTGTATATAATTTGTACATATGTGTCACTGTATTTGATGCACTGAGCACTTTGTTCACCAACTGTCACATATCTCACACATTTGTGTTTTTTGACGGTCTTATCATCATTTATTGAAACAATTGGCATCATTGAAAGAATCAATTCAGATGTAACATGTTTGCTTTTCTATAAATGTAAAGCATTTTTGGAAATCAATTTAAATTTCTCTATATGTCCTTGTTCCAGAGAGTTTGTTTTCAATGTGTATTGAGCGCACCTAGCCTTTTTTCAAAGTGATTGTCTTTACCCAACAGAACTACCTTTGTATTTAACTACTGTTCTATAGAAAAAACACTGAGTTACATTATTACTTTAATTAATGCTAATTTTAGTTATGAAACGACTAGAAATATAATTCAAAGACTACTTCTTAAAGTTATTCAAAAGTGTGTTGTCGCTGGACCAAATATTCATGTTGCTCTGCTTGAAGCTTTTCTGCAGTAGAAAATCTGTTTCATTTGGATGTTGCAGTGAGGTATATGCCCTCGTGGAGTCTGGTTCATCTACAGCTTGCATCCTTGCCACACAGGAGGAATCAGTGCTACAAGATAGTGACTAAGACAGAACATAGGAATCTCTACTGGTCGAAGGCGTGAAAAGTATATGGCCAGTGAGGGATCTTACTTAGTCCCACTCTGAACTTTTCTGCTAAAAGTCAATGGATAATCAAGATTTTGGCCTTGTGGAGTCCTTCTCGGACACAGCCTGTTGCCTTGCTCAGCTGAGGAGATTTGACTTCCATTCCAGAGACTAAGTCAGAAGGTAAAACTTCTAACTGAGTTAAACCTGGTTTCTGCTTCTGACCCATGCTCCATCATGGTTGGCTTAAAATGCCTCTAGGTACTGTTCAAGCACAAGTTGTTGTTGAGTCTTAATGCCTTTTGCCATTCTTTTTATTTAAAACTTTAAAAATATAGGCAGAACTCCTTTCAGAGGGCCATGGGGAATGCAGGGGCTATTGTGTCCAACCGTGATGTTTGAGGACTTTTACTCCTGATTTCCAGAGTGCCGGCCTACTATGGTTCCTGGCCACCTGAGCCAAGTACCACTTCTGCACTTGACTCTGAGTGATAGATGTGGTGGAGCAGTCAAAGGCTCCCCCCTCGGGAGGGGGTATAGATACAGGAAAGTGAACATGACTCATAATTCCAAGTGCAAGCAGTGCAAACAATGAATCAATGTCCTGTCAAATACTTGCTTTTATAAGAAAAATAAGTATTTTATTTCTAACTCTACACGTGCAAAGGAATAATGAGATTTGGAAGCAACAACACAATCCCTTTAAGGTCAGGTGTCTAGTAGTTGTAAAGTAAATCGCTGTCCCACGATATTGCTTGTAACATGTTTGCGGTTTTTCCCCATTCAGTGATGGCCGCATCCAGGGAATGCACATTAATAGTTCGTAAAAGTTCGTACTGAGTGAAACTCCTCCAGCTTGGCTTTAACTTCCCCTAGTATCTGAACCTCCATGGAGGTTTGATGCCTCCTCTCCAATTCTGCTATTTCCCTCTTCAGTTGTGTCAATATATTTCTCAATGACTTGAGGATTCCCACATGTTTAGAGAGGACGATACCTCTCATAATATCTCCCATGCTTGGCAAAGCTGTTCACTGTGCTCAAATTATTCTAAAAAAAATTCACGAATGGCCTGCTCATTCTCTGCCTTAAAGGCCATATCTAATAAAGAACATGGAGGAAACCTCCACGTGAAAGAGACTGCCCTCCGTGTCTGGAGTGTCAGCACCAGTATCACTGAGGAATGGCCCAAATAGGTCCGTGGAAGTATTTCACAATTAGTGACTCTGGAGGCTAAACTCTTCGAGAGAAGCCAGAAATCAATGCAAGCATGTATGTCTGTCTGCTTTGGCTAGAGTCTGATGCTGACTTTCGCATCAGACACTCTCCTTTCTACTGTGTCCAGCCTCCTAGTGTGCTTATTGAGCCTCTCTGTCCTCCGATCCATATTGTAAGGTGCGTTGCATGGCCATGAGTATTTGCTTCACTAGTAGGGTCATTATCTTCTGGACCTGATTCTGCGGTGCCTAATTCTGTCTTTCTCGGTTTCGCAGACTTGCACAGCTTGAACAGAAGTTTGTACTGTGTCATTTGTCTGACTTGCCTATGGTGAATACATGTTGCACCTGACGCTGTGGGTTCAGCAAATCGCGATGCTTGGTGAGCACACAGAGCAGTCAAATCACCACCAACAGTAGGAGCAGTTTTAAATGCAGCAAGTGTCCCCCAGTGTACTCCGTGGGCCCGGCATCTGAAGTATAACGCGACCCTGTTCCTGTTACATTTAACATAGTTCTCTGCTGGTTTCCACCTCCTGTGATCCCTGGCAGTATGCACTAGTCCAAGTGACTCTAGGATGTGTCACAGATACCACTATTGTGTCTTAAATGAACAATAAGGGTGACTTCACAGCCCTACCTAGGCTCGAGGGCCTTCTTTGTGTACCTGGGACAGTGCAAGGGAGTTTGTGTCAGTCTGCCCCTTCGATCACCAGAAGTATCTGACAGTGGTTTTCTCTGAAGCAGGGTACATTTTACTTTATGGCTGCCGCAGCTGAGGCCTTACCACTGTAAGCGGGTCCCGGCCACGGAGTCTTTTGATCCTGCGCATGATCTTCAATTCCCAGCGCCTGTCGGATGGGGGCAGCTGGACCTCCTCTGCCATCCACCATGATCCTAGAGAGGACTCAGGAAGCCCGCAGGCCAGCCACACCTTTGTGCCCCACCCGTACCCACCCCTCACCGCGTGTCTCCAGCTGCAGGTCTTCTGGGCCCTCTCTGTTTTTGGTTCGCTCAGCAGTCTAGCCGCAACCCCAAACAACTCCCTTTCTGCGTTGCAGTTCGCTATAATGGCAGTATACCCAGCCCTCGTAGCAGCTCAATGTCCAGGATAGATAATAGGATAGTTGGGCCAACGGAGCTTCTCTACTGTGCGGCCATCTTGGAACCAGACAAGCTCTACCCCCTCTTCTCACAATAGTTAAAATCCAATTTGCTTTTGATGTCACAAGGAAAAAGAAAATGGTGCAACCATTTTCAGCACCAACCAGTGTTCACAGGAGCTATTCCCAGATTGCAGGGAAAAAACTGTGTGTAGATGTGGGAATGTCAATCATTTACATGTAGGGCAAAATGTGGATTTATGGCAGACTTCACTCATGTAATACTAATTCTGCATACTCATACTCATATTAATTGAAGGATTCCTTTTCACTGTGAAAGTGTCTCACATGCAGTAGCAAATGAAATGTGGCATTGACGTAGTGTGGCTCACTGGTTAGAGGCGGCAGACCCGAGAGCAGAGGAAGGCCCGGGACCAGGGTTCGATTCCCGGCGCGGCAGGTTTCTGGACCAGGGTCAGCGGACTCGATAATTCTCTTGCCTCGGTGCCCACTCTGATCAGCGATCACACTCGGCAACTCTGGGCATTAGCTTGCCTCATCTTCACCCTGGAGATACCCATTAAGGGACCATCTCTCAGGGAAGCCAGGAAGGGTTTCACAGCGGTCGAAGCGCCTTGGGACCCTACGGGTAAGTAGTGCGCTATATAAATGCCTATACATTTACATTTACTGTAACTTTGTAACATACACACAGCGTCTTAATCAATATGCTTCATAAATGCACCACTGTGGTATATGTCATCTACATACAAAGTCGCTGACATAACATACTTTAATCATCATTATCACTCATTCTTAAAGGACAATGATACATAAGAAGGTATATGTGTCAGTCCAATCATGCTGTTGTTTACAGTTATTTCTTAGTTGCTAACTCCATTGCCTCTTCCTCCACAAAATGGCACCTGACCTCTACGAGGCATTTGGGCCCCCATTTTTTATAGTGTTTCAGTGCCAAACCTGAGGCTTTTTATAGTAAACTAGCAGCCCGCCCCAGCGTTGCCTGGGGCAGAAAGGGGCTGGGGGCAGCATTTGAGGCATGCGTGCACTCCCGCCCCGGCCCCCGCCCGCCACGACATTGTTTGTGTCCCGGAGCCTGCGCCTTACCTCAGCCAACCTCCCGCCCCTCTCCCCCTCCCGCCCCGGCCCGGCCCCCTCCCGCCCGTGTCCCGGAGAGCCTGATCCTTATCTCAGCCGCCGGTCCCACTCCAGGCGCCCCGCCCGCACAGGCCGCCACTTCGCCCAGCAGCAAGCAGGGCCGCGGCAGTCCTCCCAACAGGTCGCGATCTTCGCCGGCATTTCAGGAATTGTTCAGGAAGTGTTGGGAGCGCAAATGATGTCATCCAGCAGATGTCGCGGCCGGCGCTACTTGCAAGGGACTACTTTATTTGTATTTCAACATTTTTTAAACAACGTATATTTTTTATTTTTAATAGCCTATGTCCTTCTGCTTGCCCTGAGGTTTTCAAAGATGTCTTGGGTGTTTTGATTGGTGGTGTACTTTTCGAGTTTACCTGGCTCAAAGGACACAGTTCTCTCTTTATAATAGTAGTATAGATTGAGCAGAGTAAGCATATGTGTTACATTGGTCCACCACCTCATGACACCCTCTAAAGCATGGATTATTCCCTGCCCAAAGGTTTTTATCTTGGGACATGGCCATAAAATGTGGAAAAATAACTTGAAGGCATCCCCTCATCACAAGCATTCAGGGGAATGTACCTCAAACATGCGTCAATATTTCTGACTGATGAGTTATATTGTGTGAAGGTATTTCAGTTGAATCATTCTAAACTGTGTAGTTATAGCCGCTTCTATATGGGCCACAACTGAGTCATACCATTAATCATCTGTAGGTGTTTCCCTCATCTCATTCCCGGGCCTATCTTAGTGTAGCAAATTTGGAGGAGTATTGATCACTAGCGGGAGGATAGATATTTTGCATTTCCGAATGATTCCAGTTGGTTGAGTGGGTTGAAGTCTGAGATAATTATTAAATGTTCAGCATAATGTGACATGGAATATTGAAGCTGCAAATATCTGAAGGATTTGTGCTTGTCCAATTCAGCCTGAAGTTTCCCAAATGATTAGAAGATATCATGTGACAACACAATGCCTAGTTTTGATAACTCAGAATACACTGCCTCCAAAAGTCCTCCAAGCTGTGGCGCGAGCACAGCTGTGTACCCAATCAGCATGGGATTTCTTTCATGAGTTTGCCTTGGAAGCCCATCACCAGCATAGGTCATGACACAGGCGTACTTCTAGGGGTGGCCCACCTGAACTTCCTTCCCATATGGGGAATATTTTGGGAACGTGTTGCTCAGTACCCACTGATTGGTCTTGTAAGTGGAGTACTGGTTGAATCATCTAGTCACTCATTTACAAATAGTTGGTGTAAAGTCCACTAGTAAGAAACTTACATACTAATACCACCATGAAAAAAGGACTTACAACATTTTGACGTGGTAATTCATAGAGAGCCTTCATTCCAAACGAATCCATGGAAAAGGAATTAAGGCTAAAGAAATTGCTGCTCTGACCCATATCCTAGCATCCAGTCAAGTGTATAGAAGGGTGTGTATCTGCAAGTATTTTGTTTTTCAAAGATTGTGAATAAGTAAGCTAGTCTGACCAGATCTAATGTTGTCTAAAAGTCACTCAGTCAGTCAGTCAAATACTTTTATTCGATTATTGAAAATCAAAAAAAGACACAGATACAAATACATTGCAACAAAGAAACAGCATCAGTCCATTGATTACAAATGTAGAATAAATATAAATTTCACATAATTTACAACAACATATATAAAAAATTTCTCTGTATTTCTTTTAAAAACAGCCGATATGCAATTAATTCATATGCTAAAAAAGAACACAAACCACTAAGGGATTTGTCCTAAGAAAGAAGTGTACTAAAACGTAAGGCTCTTCATTCTAAAAAGTATAACTATGTGGCTAGGGTAATTAAGTTTAAAAGAGGAATACCCCGTAAGCTAAGACGCTTCTTATTGATACGGACACCTGCTACCAAGTAACTTGCTACGTAAAAAGTGACACATGCGCCGGATAGGAGTTGCAGGAACAAGAGAGCGGGCCTAACCTGGATAAAACCCGCCTCCCTCAGAATAGGCAGCAGATATTTTTTCCTAGTCTCTGCATGATGATCACAAAACATCATAAAATGTTGCGTATCTTGTATTGAAAAATTGTCACAATCACATAGTTTAGCCTTTTCTGGTGTGTCCCAGTTTGAAAAAGAGCCAAGCATAAAATGTATTAAATTAAAACGGAGTCTAGTTAAAAGAAACTGATGGTACGGTCTCGTAACCAAAGTAAGATAGGGTTCAGGCCCAGGGGCAGTTATTAGGGCATAATTCCTTCTTACAAGAGGTTTTTCCATCTCCATCTCCTTCCGCTCAGCGGTAAACAAATTTAGCAGGGCAGAATTAATCTCCCTAACGTCTTCTCTTTTTATGCATCCTGGAGAATTAAGGAGCTCAGGTCGGCCCAGTTTCGTAAGCATAGTTTTAATGTAGGCCAGCCATGGGATCCTGTGGGCTCTATCCAGGGCAAGACAATCCTTAAGGATCAGATGGTTTAGGGAGATTTCCTGGTTAAGCCAGGTTTTAAACCAGCAGATTATAGGGGCGGATGTCAATAGATCTGTAACAAACCCCAGCCCCAACTCTGAGTGAATTGAAAAGGTGGTTGTGGACTGTGCTACTGATAGAAGGGATCTTAAAAATTTATTCTCCACCTTCTGGATATTATCTTGATTTGTGTATCCCCAGATATCAGAACCATAGGTGGGTAAGGCCAAGCATTTTGCTTTGTATACTTTAAGAATAGCCTCCATTGGTCTGGCTCCCATCCGTTTGGCGAATCCCAACAGGGCCGCAGATGACCTGGCTACTGCATTACTTTTGAGCTTCTGTTGGGAACCCCATGTTCCTTTATCATCAAAGATGACACCCAAATAAGAGAATATGGGCACCCTCTTTACTTCCTCCCCCTTACAGAAGAATGATTTAGTTTTCCTTTTCCTGCTAAATTCTCCCACAATCATGACCTGGGATTTTAAGGTGTTAATTTTCAGGTCTAAGGATGTCATAAAGTCGCCAAAGGAGGTTAACAGTCTATTCAGGGCCACACCCGATCGTGCTAAAAGGACCGCATCGTTCGCGTATAGGAGGATCGGTATGTTTGTTACTCCTATACGTCCACAGTTGCCTCTCCTAAGGCAGGGTCCAGGGCGTTTATATCTAACGTGAAAAGGAGGGGTGCCAGAATACATCTGTAGGGCAATAGTGTAGTGTAGTTCCTATATTCCCAATAGGCTCTGCGCATTGGAATAATATATCCTATAGATTAGAAGTGGGACTGAGGTCAACTAGGTCTCTATTGAATATACTAAACTTAATTGTGTGTGTGCCAGCTAACTCAGAGGTCACTAGAAACTTTTTCAAATACACAAGAAGGGATTAGTTTCTGAAAACCGCATAAACATGACAACTTTGTTTCCCAAGAAAAAGAATATATCTCTCAGAGTAGTGGAAACAATATATAATCAGCTCCATACCTTGGTTAGAATGAAGGAGGTCTGGTATCTCTGTCTCAGGACTCGATTTCCCAACACCCAGCAAGGGGAGCCGGAAACACTGGAGCTGGATTCTCGGCCGGAGAAAGGCAGCTTCCTGATCAGTGCATCAGCTAGAGAGTCGGCTTCCTTCTGCACTTGCTGTAGCGAGCTGCGTCGGGCAAGTAGGTCTTCGAACTGCTCTGAACCACTGTATCTTGCCAGAGCAAGTGTAGGTATATTTATACCCTGAAGGTGTTTAGGAATGCCATAGTTTGATGTAAAGTCAGGCATATGAACGTCAGGAATGAACCCCTAGGGAATAGCTGTTCTTTGTAAAGTAACTGAGTTCTTTGACAAAACAATATTCAAGCAAGGGGAAGTTCCCTAACGGCTTACGGTGGTTTTCCAAGAAATCGATGTGACGTTTGGTACGGGTGGAAGTAGCCAGGCCTGTATTTGAGTAGCATGGGCTATGCCTAAATAAGAGCTTGATTTCTATGCGTATATAAGGACAATGTGAATTGTACCTATATAAGGGCATGAATCGGGAAAATTCACTCGGAGCTTAAAACGACACACAACATTATGTCTATTATTGTACCTAGTGAAATGCCTAAGTTGGTCTGAATGTACATAGGACCACAATTAATTGATTTGCAAGGGCTTTGCTATGATTTTTACTTCAACTTTAGTACAGCAGAGTAGACAGTATGACAAGCACAACTCCCTCCCGCTTTAGGTCATGATTATGTATAGTTGGGAAGAGCTCATGGAGTTTTACTGTGCAGAATTCAGTTACATAAATACAACACAAGTATCCACACAGTTCTGTGAGCGGATGGAGTTCCATGTCATGCCAGGAGAATGTTGTACACTGTAAAATCAGAGCAAATGGCACCATGCGAGGCGCCAGAGGGCGGTGCTTCTTTCTGTTGCTCGAGAAAATTTGGGAAAATCTTGCCGGGAGGCATTCTAGCATCCGCAAATTGCATTTGGGGTTGCAAACTCTCATTTGCGGTCGCCAACATAATATTGGTGAGCCGGGTGTGAGAAAAACCTCCGTCATGCATCGCTTGGCAGAGTTTTGCTGGTACTCACATAGCGGGGAGTGGGCAAAACCTTCTAACTCCACTGGCGGAGTGGAAATTTCCGCCCACCCCTATGATTATGTTTTAATGCAATCACATGCTTTAACAGCTATGTTGGCAGCTCCACAGTAGTCAGGGATGCATCCAGCTTGGGCTTAGGTATGGTCAATATCTGCTGTGAGATTTGTTTAATTAATTCCACAGGGGTCCCATTAGGACCCCAAGTTTTCATGCTTTGAAGTTACTGCAGTGCTATTGTGACCTGATCATTCATAAAATAAGATTCCCTTTCAGACAGTTGATTTCTGCTTGTGAGAGAAGTAGCATTGGGAGATCTCCAATGAAGGCAGTTGAGCCTGATGCATCAGGTGGCTCTCCTATCGCTTTGGTAGTAATTCACAAATACCAGGGCGATGGCATGTCTCTCTCGCATCTCATCTCTCGCAAAGTCAATCATGTGACTAACACATTCTTTTCATCTCACCAGTAGGACCAGTACAGCATTTTTCAAGCTTATTCCCCATTTTATATAACCAGCTTTGTGCGGCAAGGTTTGCCACTGTCACCTCATCCACCAGGGTTAGCCTCAGCACCATTGTATGTTACATATTTGTAGTGTTTCAGGTTTCATGGTGGTCAGTTACTGGATGTCTATGCTGCATCTCTTGTGCCATACCATGTAGCTCATAACTCAGCCTCTAAAGAAAACATTGAAGGTCTCCTCTATCACTATGTGGGACTGGACCAAGCCCTGATGCACTGTGAAATGCAATTTGCTCTCTGATTCTACATGAGCCCTAAGGTCGGTATGGCTAGCCACCATGAGCTAAGTCACTGTCCTCCTTCTTTTCATAACTATCATAATTGCAACAGTTTTTACCTGCATTAACTACAATGTGCTTGCCTTATTCACTTTTCTTAAGTTTTTTAAAACTATTTTTTTATTGGCATTGATACACACTACATTTACACTTATACATACACATCATATAACTTGAGCCTTGGTATCGGGGGGATAATCACATAATGGCATGCCATTACTTTTGTAGGACTATGTATTATCGTTATATACTTTACACTTCAGTACAAATAATCAAGCATTGTACACATTACAATTGTCATGGTGATGTAAACAATCCTGCCTCTGAGCATCCAGGCATTTGCTTGTGTGTGCGCCCATTTAGGGTATTACCATTGTATTTCTATTGTATTGCCTTGTCCCATGGTTCAATGTATATATATTTTTAAATGTAAGCAAATTAATGCAAAACCTTTAGCGGTTGTTGGCAGTAAGGGCATAGCGCAGCATCTTCTCAGTATTATCATTCTTTTTTACAATTTAAGATGGGCTCGTAATATGTTATCAGCTGTCTTGTTCCTGTCTCACCCCTCAGGCTTGATCCCTATAACTCTGGTCAGGAGGAGAGTAAAGCTGTGGGGGTCTCCATTATATTGTCCAGTATGCAACACAAGGGAACCCATGCAACTAGTAAGAATAAGCATAGGACACCGGATTACCCTGGCTGTGTCCTCCCATGGGTCCACATTGGTGAGCCTTGACCAGGACATAGGATTCTGCCCCCAAGGTCCCCTGCCCCTCCCTGCCAGTCAGCCTTCTCGCCTTTTAACCATGGTCCTCATCAGTCTGTGGGGTAAGTGTATGACAATTGCATCTGCTGTGAGGAGGTTGCTGTCAGGGGTGAGCTAGCTGAATCGCCAATCGGGTAAATAGTCATCTGTATTCTCTCTAGCATAATGCTCCATATCTCTAAGTCTCTTTCAGCATTTTCGTCTGTATGAACCATGCGCAGGTGACTCTGCTCTACGACCCCCTACTCACACATATCAGTCTTTCATTTAGTCGGACGGGGGGGTCAAGGACCGCATTCAATTTATGGCAGTTTGGTGCCAGGCTAACACCAACCCTGGAGAGGTAAATTAATGGTGCATGAAAGTCTTGGCCTTCGGGGATGGAAAGACTTGCAAGAGGGAGTGCTTGATCGTTATTTCAACTGTAAATTTTGTTGCATTTTGCAATATTCTCAGTATCTCTGTCCAGTAGAGGTGAAGGCAAGGATAGTCCCAGGTCATGTGTATAAGATGCCCCGTTCCACATTGAGGACATGTTGCTGTGTGCATTGGGTCAATTCACGATAATCTAGGAGGGGTAAGGTAGGTACGTGTAGCTAATTAAATTGAGTGAGTTTAAATCAAGCGTTACTGGCCACCTGCTGTACCTGCGCAATGTTCTTTTCCATTCACTCTCCTTTAGAGGTGTTGTCAGGTCATTCAATAATCTATTCTGAAACCTACATATATCTACTATACTGTCTGCATTCAAGGCTTCATAAAACCTGAAGATCAATCCAGTAAAGGTACCCGGGTCCAAGATTGTCAGAAGCGTGTGGGACTCAACTGGCTCCTCAGGGAATGTATTCCATATTTCAAGCAGTGAGCGTTAACTTAGCGTACAGTAGAAAGTGACCCTCTAGGACTTGATAACATTCTCACGCACCGCAAATGAGAGGAATCTTCCATTTGAGCATTAGTCACCTGCTGTTACACAGCTACCCCTGAACCAACTGGACCGGTCAATCAACAACAATTAAGCCAAATCAAGGGTAGCGACTGAGCAATACACCCAGGCAACCTGGCTAACCACGAATGGACAATCCTGTATTGTCCTTGGGCCCATCATCAGGTATCATGGTAGGTCTGCCTCTGTATCCTAATCCGCCAGTAGTTTCTTTTCCTTGTTTGGCCCCTTTGTGCACCATTGTGCCACATATTGGAGAAGCCCAGCAAAGTAATACCGACATAGGTCTGGAATGCTGAGGCCTCCCTGATCTATGCCCAGCTTTAACATCGCTCACTCTCGTATGTTGATCAAATATTGTCCAGTCACAAGCGCCACTATGCCAGTCCAGGTTTGATAGTGCCCAGTATTAGTGGGTAGCAGCCACCTGAGAGCAGAGTCAGGCAGCCTAACACTACTCCAGTTACAAGACTTTGGGCCATACGTATCATCACATTTCCCCATAGACACAGAATGGGCAAAACCCTTTGATACATCTGGCCCTTTATATTTCTAACCCAGCAAATCCATACCTTCAGCAGCACTCAGTGGTGCTAACTCCATAAGAGGGGGAGTTATCATGGACCTATTTAGAGTCCTGGTCTCAAAGGAGATGTTTCCCTGTTCAGCTTTCCCTGGACCTCCCCCTCCACTGCTTTTCCTTCTTTCCTCTTCATACCTTGAGCTTGTCAGGCCTGCTTACTCTGTGAGTCCGGGCACACCCTCCACTCCTTCGGGAAAGCCCATAACACAGCTGTTGCAATGGGGTTGTTTCTACAGATAGGTTGTTATTGTCTTATTATATCCTGTAGTATCATAGTGGTGTCTGAGGTCTGTGTGGCTGCGCTGCCAATCCATTGACTATCGTTGTGCTCATTTGTGTTGGTAAGTTTCACACATTTTCAATGAGTGGCAAAGAAAAGGGATGTTTAATGAAGAACTCAGGGAACATGTATTGGATGCTTTTACCAACTATAGGGCAGTAACCTAATTTATCCATTTGTAATAAGAACCAATTAACCTCTGAATTATAGATTGCTGTTTTAGTAGGTTATATTCCTAAATAGGTATCCTGAACTTGTGATTTGTTGTGATTATGAAAATGCTTGTTGTGGAGATGAGTTTCCAAGAAGTTTGTAAAGGAGACAGGAGTAGAACATGCTAGTGAAACTCTAGATTAAAATTGATTTGAGTAAGGGAGGGCAGTTAACACCGGTGCCATAGTAGGACTAATTACCTCCCAAATGGGGGCTAACTGGCTATCCATGGCAGCGCAGCCCGACTGCCAGTCTCTCCTAGCCACCACTGCCATCCTGCTGACAGCTGCACACTCCACTGAATAGGGAGAAGTCTCCACTGCTCTGGCTCGGATTCAATGTGTGAGCCAGCTTAGTGAAGCAGCTAACCCCCAACTCCAAGGACAGCAAGAACTGTAGTGTGCACGTCGTATTGCATGAAGGCGAGTCCGTCTTGATGAAATCTCATGATAGGGTCAGGCATGCCGGAGGAGTGGAGGCTTCTCCCTATTCAGTGGAGTGTGCAGCAGGCAGCAGGAAGGCAGTGGTGGCTAGCAGAGACTGGTGTTGCATGGATAGGCACCAATACCCACCATGTGAAGGAGGTATGGTCAGGTGGCCTTAGAAAGTGGTACTACACAGGGGTTGTACGCACCAAGAGACCAAGCAAGGAATGTCTCAATTGGTGCAAGTTACTCCACCAGGGCGCAGAATTCTACGGAATTTCACAGTTTTCCAGTAACTCCGTGGAATTACACAGAGTGCAATTCCGTGAACTCCCCCCAGGCCTAGACTTGAGCATAAATAAGTATTTTTCAAAACTCGCAGCATGCTAACATTGTTGATGATCATGATTTGCAGGCAATGTTGTGCCATTTCTACCCTTTTATTAGAGGAAATATACAGTTTTTTTTCTTTATGAACTGTGTATAACAATTCTCGTAAATGCATCTAGTAGTAGGTTTTTGAAGTGTAGCCTTTCAATACCCTTAAGAGGGATTTAAAAGTACTCTAAGATATTTATAGAATGACAATATACCAGTCACCTCATAAATACTGAGAGAAAATAATTGACATGAGAAATGGTAATATAAATGTTCAAATTGAAGCTGAGAGCCCCTTTAAGGTTCCTGATAACTGTCCAAAAAGCCCAACTATTTCCTTTTATGGAAGAATAATAGTAGGATTTTAAATACTGCCATTTATAATATTCATGAATGCTCATCATAGAAATATTGTGTGACTATACAAATGGTGGACATATTTTCTACTGCCTTTACATATGGGATTAGATGTGGCCACATCTCAATGAAGTGAGCTAGGAATGTTGAATCATTGTAAATATGAATATTTAGTATTATTTCTGTTGCAGTGGTATGTGTTATTTTCACTGAAATAATTCTTATGGAGCTATCTGCCACCGGATATGCAGGTCTTCAAAGTTGCTTAGTGATTTAAGGCTTTATTTAAGGATTTGGGAAGTGATGCAAACGTTGAGGGTGTGTAATTTGAGAAATGGTTTCATATTAGCCTTTTTTAAATAAATGGGAATAAGTCACAAATGAGACCCTTTGTTTCTAGTGGATTGTACCTTTGATCTGTTGATCCTTTTACATATGTTGGAAGGCTGGAAACAACTGTCTTGAAAACCTTCAATGAAGGGGTCATATTAGATCCAAAATACTCATTAAAAACTACTGTGAAAACTTTTGGCAATGTTGTACTTGAATCTGTATATGCGAGTGTGTGTGATTGAGCAAGAGAGACAGAAAGACAAAGAAGTGTGTGTGTGTATGTGAGAATGGACGACAACTCAGTGTAGCATTCAGCTCAAACAAGCATGCAGAATCGTGGTCAATCCACTATATGTATATCTATATTTATGTCTACATCAATATCTATATTTATATCTATATCTACAGATCTTCTTTCTGAGATTTAAAGTAAGTGGCTCTTTCCAACTTTGAAAACTTAATCTAAACTATATGTTAGTTATATATTTGTCATAAGTACATTTTTATGTAGCAGTAATGTTTAAACCTGTCATATATATTCAAAGTAATTTTACTTACAGATTTGATAGTGTTTTATTTAGTATAGCTGTTTGCTGAGATGTTCATTTATGTAGGAAGGTGAAAATAAAGTTGCTTGAATTTTGCTTGTTGAAAAAATAACATTTGTCACCATTAGATGTTAGCAATTATAATGTGTGCTCTTTGGATTTTTTTTTTAAAACAGTATAGTTTTTTAGTTTGTTTAACGCTAAGTTATATTCATTTACTTCCTAAATTATGTTTGTTGAGTAATTTAGAAACATGATAGTCTTATTTCTTTCTTGAAAGTTTCAGATTTTCTCCATTGCTATAATGGGAAATTATAAATAGAGAGTGTTTTACTAATACTTTAGTTTCAGTGAAAAGTTTGACTGTTGGTGTTAATTAAATCGATTTAATTTATATAATTTTTATTTTTTATTTTTTTCATTTTTCGTTTTTGTTTTTGTCCGCATAGTGCCAAAAAAAGAACTCATAAATAGAATACCTCCATCTACTCCTTGCCTTTTGTCAACCCTCCGGATAGGCCTCGGAGAAAGATAGGGCGTTCTTTTCTTAATTCCACCGAGACCTTGTCCAATCCCGTTCACTGTATCCGATTCCAGCCCTCTTAGTTACTAGGGAAAATAGGGCCAACGGTGTTCTCTTTTTTGCTTAATCATTGGACCCGTTGTCACTTTCTCTCCAACATAACACGTTTGCCCATATCTTCACCTTACTTTTTACATCACATGCCATGTCACTCTCACTTGTACATATTACATTTATTAAAAATTCTGAAAATACAGGGGATCTTCTCACTTCCAAAGCCTGCAAATCTCTCTCCTAGCTAAAATAAGCACAAAAAATATAAAGTTATACATAGGTGAATTCATTTGATAATCATTTGGTAGACCGAAGAAAACCATACCAATACTTAAATCTATTGGTCTCTTTAGAACAGCTTCCAAAAAAGAACATACTTCTTTCCAATAAGGTTTGATTTCTACGCACTCCATAAATATGTGGACATCGTCCGCCTCTGGAAATTTACATGGAAAGCAATATACTGTCCCTGTTACTTTAGTCAACTTTTCTGGAGACCAATATACTCTATAAGCCGTAAAGAGGTGATTTCTCTTCAGGGCAGCCGGTTTCACTAATTCCTGTAGCATTGAGAAAGAGTCAGACCAAACCTCATGTATGTCTCTTCTGTTCCCCGCATTCTCTCTATAATCCTCCCCCCATAATCTAATTACATCAGTCTTTGCCTGGTCTTCCTGAATAAATAATGCACCATACCAGTATGCCACTTCTTTTTTCTGGATTCCTCCTCTCACTATTTGGTCTAAAAGTTCAGAGTACGTTTCTTCCTCTTGCCAAAGTTGTGTTGACCACCATGATGCTATTTGATAGTATTTAAATATTGTCAATAATCCGTGGGTGAGCTTACACAATGCTTTCCAACTCATCAAGTTACAACCTACTTGTAAATCCCCCCAACACTTATTCCCCCTCTTTTCAGTGGTTCACTCAATTGATCCTTTAAACATTCAGGAGTCCAAGGTGAATCCCACACTGGTGCTTGTGTCGCATAGTATGGTATGCCTATTGTTTTCCTTATAAACATCCATGTTTCTAAGGCCGCCCTTAACATCTTTAATCTTACTTTTTTTGTAGAATTTGGGATTGCCATACTTATATAAGAAGGAGACCTGACCTTGAGGCGTGTTTCATAGCATGGCCTTATATAAAAGACCTAATGGTGAAGAATCTGGGTTATTCAACAAAATTCTAAAGTTTTTAAAATGAAAAGCATAATAATAAAATAATACATCTGGTAGGGCTAGCCCGCCCACTCTTACCCCTCTTCTCAGCTTTTTCCAGGCTATCCTAGAACCCTTTGTTGCCCATATAAATGTACCAATTCTGCCTTGCAGTTTAGCAATATCTTTTTTATTAAAAGTTAACAGAATATTATTAAATAAAAACGTTATCTTAGGCAAAATAATCATTTTGACTAAATTCACTCTTCCATATATATTTAGAGGGAGATTCGCCCATCTAGTTAAAAGGTTTACCACTTCCTTCGAGATCCTCTTCAAATTTTTTGGGGGGATATCTTCTAGGTTCTGCACTAAATGGACCCCTAAATATCTCATCTCAGTTTTTACCCCAGAATAATTATTAACTTGATTCCACTCCATTATTTCTGTCTTATCTTTATTGATTGAGTATCCCGAAACATGCCCAAATTCTTCTGCCAACTCGAATAACCATGGTATAGAGTGTACAGGATTTGCTGTATATAAAAGCAAATCATCTGCATAAAGAGCAGTTTAAAGTTCTATCTCTCCCATCCAATAGGGATGTATATCAGAATCTTGCCTCAACTTATTAACAAAAGGTTCAATGTAAAGATTAAACAATAATGGTGAAAGAGGGCACCCCTGTCTTGTCCCTCTCTCAACATTAAACCAATTTGTCAATACACCATTCACTAAAACCCTCGCCCTGGGGCTCAAAATAACATTCTTAAGAGTTTGGACAAAGTTATCGGGGAATCCAAATTTTTTGATGACTTTCCAGAGATAAGGCCACCTGACCTGGTCAAATGCTTTAGCAGCGTCTATAGCTACTATTGTAAGTGGGTTTTTGTTTTCTACAGCCATGTCAATGGCTCCCATAACCTGAAATGTCAGTTCATTTAATTGTCTCCCTGGTATAAAGCCTCGTTGATCGGAATGCACTATCGTTTTAATAACTTTTGCCACTCTTCCCGCCAAAATTCCAGTGAACAACGTATAATCTGAATTAAGTAAAGATATAGGTCTATATGATTCTATTAGTTGTGGGTCTTTGTTAGGCTTTAAAATTAATGTAACTGTAGCTTCTCCCCAGGAGCTGGGGGTACTTTTGCCTTCCACATAGATTTCATTAAACATAGTTTTCAGTATCGGGACTAAACCTTTAGGGCGAATAAATAGAACTCATTAGGAAGACCATCCGATCCTGCAGCTTTCCCCCTGGCCGCCTTTCTACACTGTATCCAAATATCCTCTTCTGTGATTGCATATTGTAGAAATACCTTAGATTCATCCGGTAAGCGAGGAAGCGTTACAGTATCTAGCCAATTCTCAACATCTAGTTCTGCATTTGTTACTTCTGTATACAAATCTCTCAAAACGCATCTTGCTTCTTCTAATATCTCTCCCTCGCTACTTGTTTGTCTGCCAGTGCCTCTCAGGGTTAAGTTCTTTATCCCATTCCTAGCCTTATCTGATCTAGCCTTCCAGGCCAGCAATGAACCATACCTTTCTCCATATGAAAAGTGCTGGAGCTTACTAACTCTCCACTTATCTACTAACTTCTTATCTATCATAGCTTGATATTCTGCTCGTAATATATCTAAATCTTTTTCTAAGGTAGCAGCCAGTGCTCGGATCCCAGTTTCTTCCCGTGAAGCTGTCTGTAATTCTGTTTCTTTGTTTTTGATCTTAATTTTCTTCTCAGATTCTTCTTTTCTCATTGCCCTTATTCTGCCAACTGATATCGAACTGAGAACCCCTCTTTTAAATGCTTTGTACGCCTCCCATACTATCTGTGTTTTTACTGTACCCATATTAAATTTAAAATATTCTTCAGTTTTATTTATCACCTCTATCTTTACATCTTCCTCCAATAAGATGACTCTATCTAAAGTCCATCTCTTTTGTGCTTCCATGAGCTTAATTCCGAGAGTCATTTCGACTGCAGAATGATCTGATAATATTGCTGGTACATGTTTTATATCCACAACATCGGGTCCCAGTGACTGATCTATCACAAAATCAATTCTCGAATGGTGTTTATAATTTTTACTGTAAAAAGTATAATCGTATGATGCGACATTCCGTCTTCTCCATATATCTATTAAATTAAATTCTTTAATTAGATTATTTAATAATGAAAACGTTTTTGGTGGGTAATTATATTTTACTCTGGAGGTACGATCTTTATCTTTGTTCAACACCAGATTAAAATCTCACCCCATTATTATTGGCCCGGTCGAATTCATCAGACAGGCCTCCATTCTAGCTAGGGCTCCTGGATTATCATCATTTGGGGCATAATAAGCTGCACATACTAAGGGTAGGTCATTAACTGTTAACGTGGCTACCAACCATCTTCCTGAATAATCAGTCTCCTTTTTCACTACCCTAATGCCGGCGTTATTCTTAATAATCAGGGCGACTCCTCTAGTACTCCCTCGTTGTTCTGAGCAAAGGACCTCCTGTACCCATGTCTCCTTTTCAAACCCCAATCTACACTCTTGAGACTCTAGATGAGTTTCTTATAAAAGAAAAAGATCAGCCATCTTATTTTTTAAGAACTCCCTAACTCTAAATAATTTCCTTTTATTCCATAAACCATTAACATTCCAAGTTATTACCTTAATACTACATGACCTATCCATATGCCTTACGTACAAATTTATTTTAAATAAATTGGGCATATATGAGAACATTTTTTTTTCACCCCATCCCTAAAAAACATATTTCAAGATCATGGAGCAGGCGATAGTTTCACCAGGGGGTGAGCTGGTCTCATCGCAGTCCTTTACTCCCCTCCCCTTAGAGAATCGATATACACTACTAGCAGATAGTGGGGCTATAGGAGACAATAAAGAGAAGGAGAAGGAGAAGGAAAAGGAAGATGATGAAGCAGAAGTAACGGGCACATCCATGCAAACTATACCTGTAGACCAGACCTTAGTGTTAAGAGATCGTAACTGTGAGTCCAGGAGCGAGACAGAGACAGAGACAGATCCTGCCCAGAAGTCAGAGGATGCAAAACAGGGTTTAGAGTTTATTCTGTTGAATTTGAAGAAAGAGCTGTTTCTGAAATTTGAGATCTCAGAGGCTAATCAAAAAGGTATACACGCTAAATGTGAGGTTTTGGAAAATAAAATAGATGATATTGCCTGCCGCACAGGGGCTTTGGAGTCCGAAGTTAAGAGTCTTTCAGAAACTGTATCAGTCAATACCAGAGAAATAGAACATTTAAAGATTCAAAACAAGACTCTACAGGATGACCTCGAGAGGTTGGAAACGCAGGCAAGACGGAATTATCTTAGGCTCTTAAAAATCCCAGAGGGGGCTGAAGGGGGGGATATAAAATCTTTCATCTGCCAGATTCTTAAAGATGGAGTATTAAAAGATAAACCAGACATTGATTTGGATAAAGAAGTCCAGAGAGTCCATAGAGACCCCTGTAGACTGAATTCATCAAGGAGGGCTCCGAGAAAATCTTGATAAACTTCCTATCATACTCAATAAAATAACTGATATTGGGAAGAGCCTTGAGAGAACCTGCGCAAGTATACGGTGCAATAACGTACCAAATAAGGTCAGACCTTGGAAAAAGAACGGCACAGAGGCAATGGGAACTTGGTACAAGAATGCCAGAGCTGAGAAGTCGGGGGGCACAAGTTCAGAGGAGATATCCGGCTATGCTTAAGATAATGTGGAAAAACAAAATGCATAACCTCAGCTCCATAGAGGAAGTTGACTCTCTTTTGAAAACAATGCAGCAGGAGTAGGGGTGACGGCTCCTAAATACGGTCGGGACCATATGGAATGAATAAGGAATGAATAAGGAAAAATGGAATGGAAAGAAGAGGGAAAGAGGGAAAAAAAACCTCAGAAAATATGTTTGAATAAGGGTTATGTAATTATAGGGTAGAAGAATTGTTGGACAGGCCACATGAAGGGCCGCTCTCCCCCGGCCCAACCAGGCCTGAGTCCAGTCCCGCAAGTACCACACACCACCATTGCACGTCCTCCGTCCCCTCAGGGACCCCTGCCCTCGAGCATGTCGACCTCGTGGGCCCGATCCACTGCCGGCCCACGCGCCCAGCCTGGGGCGCCATCTTAGACACTCCACCACGAGGCCGCCTGGCCCCCGATCGACCTCAACCCTGGGCCTGGCCCGGCCTCAGACATTCCGGCACCACCCTCCACCCAGGAGGTGAGCGGGCTACTTGGCAAGTCAATGGGAGAAAGAGGTGCCGATGGCTCTCCCCCACCAAGTGCCGCTCGCCCATCGCCTCCCCGGGCGCTGGCTCCACCCCCCTGCTGGGTGTCTGGACTCCCTCATCCCGGACCTCCCGACCTCCAAGTGCGAGGGTCCGGACATCAAAGCACGCCAGCCCTATAACTGGGGCAGCTCCAGAGCAGGAAGGCAGTTGTATCTTGGAGTCGAGAGACGTAAAGAGGAACTCATCCTGGACGGACTACTGGCGCTGCCGTAGCTCTGTCTTGTGCACCATCGTCCTGCCTGTTGGCGCTGCCACAGCCGTCGTAATCCTCATCACCTTCATCGTCGTCGGGACCTGCTGGCGTGGCCGCGGACCGTTGTAACCGTCATCTTCACCGGGACCTGCAGGCTCCGCCGCGGACCGTCGTTTTCCTTCGTCCATCTCGGGACCTGCCTGGCTCCGCCGCGGCCCGATCATCTAGAACGCCGAGCTCGAGGATTGAGAGCTATTTTTCACTCGTTGGTAACAAAGACTGTCCCGCTACCCCTTTCCTAAACCAGAGACTAGAACCGAGGGGACCCCTGAGTCCAGACCTCCTTGTATCCATCATCGTAACCTAAGAATTGCATATAAAGTCTCGTTAACCTTCAACCTTGTGTGGTGTCCGTCTGTGGGGGGGAAGTTACTTATCTGTACAGTCGTTGGAGACGGCTCTCCCTGGAGACCTCTCCCCGTAACCTCGGCCGACCCTCCCGGTCCGTCTAACATTGGTGGCCAGCGGCGCGATCCGAATCACCGCATAAACGTACAGAGAGTAGCTCACCCCACGACGAAGTCACAATGACCACGAAAGAGAGCGGATCAACCGAGAAATTCCAAATGGAGAAATTGGAGGAGTACAACCATCGTGAACTAAAACAATTCTGCATCGAACTGGGTATCGCTACCACCGGACTGAGTACCAAGGACGATTTTAAGCATGCCCTAGAATCTTGGGCAGAGACCGGGGCTGCCGGAACCCCTGATCAAAGCACCGTAGAAAAAACGACCACGGCCCCTGAAGGGCAAAGAACGGGTCTCTCGCAAGACGAGATCCAGGAAAGAGAAAGAACCCGACTACACGAACTAGAAATGGCCCGACTCAAAATGGACGTTGAACTTAAGTTGGCCGAACAAAAAATCAATTTAGAGCACCTGCGTCTCCGAGAAGAAAGAGAGGAGAAACAGAGACAAAGGGAGCTCGAGGAAAAGAAACTAGCGTACGAACACGAACGGAACCTAGCCGAGATCAACCTACGCAAGCAGAATAAAGAAGCAGGGGTGCCCGAGCGACCCCCCACCTCAGGGACCACAGACAAAAAGGTACACATCCCCAAAGATGTTGTCCGAGAATATTTCAGAGAGGACGACATCCAGCAATGGTTTAAAGCCTATGAAATCGCTATGACTGCACACCGGATCGATAGAAGCGACTGGGGAGCCGGTCTCTGGGGAAGATTCCTCAATGAGGGCCGCGACACCCTGCTACAGCTCCCGGACCACCAGATGACCTCCTACGACCATATGAAAGCGGCACTCCTCACCCGCTATGGTCTCACACCCGAGATGTACCGTCAGAGGTTCCGAGACTGCACCCGCATCCCGGGTACAACTTGGGTGGACTATGTAACATACTTTAGCCGAGCCTTCGAGGGCTGGATCCGAGGAAGCAACGTCACGACCTACGAGCAACTATTTAATCTGATGGTATGGGAGCATCTGTCGAACAATTGCTTCATTGAACTCCGCCAGCACCTCCTCGACAGCAAGTTAACGGATCCCCGGCAGCTCGCAGCCGAAGCTGACCGGTGGGAGATCACCAGAGTGGGCCGGAATGGGTCCTACGAACAGAACCGGAACAACAATGGTCAGCACCGACCCAGAGGAGGAGGAGGGGGCCAAGGGCGAGGAAGAGACAACGCCCCGGTCGCCCCCACTACCAACACCACCCCCCCGGCCAACCGGGGCAGCACCCCAGCGCGACCGGGGTACAGAGCCAATGTCACGTGTCACCGATGTCAACGAGTCGGCCACTATGCGAACGACCCAAACTGCCCGCAGTACCAGAGCCCAAGACCCCGCCAAGTGGCCGCTGCAGCCCTAGGGGAAGAACAGATCTCCGAGGAGCAGGAAGAGTACGAACAAGAGCATCAAGAGTGGGAGCCAGCCGCCATGGCTCTAGCCTGCTTAGGGGGGAAAGACATGGTCCCGCGGGTCCCCCTACCCGCTAACACCCAGAAGTACAGCCAATGGGTGAGCATCAATGGACACCAGGCCGAAGCCCTTCGTGACACCGGGGCCAGTGTAACAGCCGTCCGCTGTCACCTGGTGGCCCCAGAACAGTATCTACCGAACATTCTCTGCCCTGTACGATCAGCCGATAACTCGGAAAGCCTGTGTCGGATGGCCTGCGTCCCCTTCGAATGGGGGGGGGTCTCCGGCATGTTGAAAGTAACGGTCCGAGACGATGCCCCCGTAGACTGCCTCCTGGGCAATGACCTGGAAAGCTCTCCGTGGGCCGCCGTGGAGAGAAAGGAACACCTGGGGATGTTGGGCGTCCCAGACTGGGCGTGCGTCACCACCCGTTCCATGGCCGCCCGTGCCAACCACCGGCCAGAAGAACCCGAATGGCCGGCGCCACCGCCTCCGGTCGCCCCAGCCGAAAACACCGACCGCAACATTCCCTCCGAACCAGCCCAACCTACCGACCTCGCTAACCTCGACCAGTGGCCTCAAGAAGGGGGGCCCACGCAAGAGCAATTTCGCCAAGAACAGAAGACCTGTCCCTCCCTCGAGGGACTCCGCCAGCAAGCGCTCGCCCAAAGCGCAGGGGATACCCCCGGAACTCATTGGGTCTACTGGGACAATGACCTGCTGTACAGCGAGCAAAGAATCGCCGAGCTGGGGAGCAACCGAGTACTAGTGGTACCCCTCCGTTTCAGAGACTTCCTGTTAAACCTGGCCCACGATGTCCCCCTGGCAGGACATCTGGGACAAGATAAAACCTACAGTCGCCTAGTGACCCACTTCTTCTGGCCCAAAATGAGGAACGATGTGCACCAGCATTGCCGATCTTGCCCCACGTGCCAAGCCAGTGGAAAGAGCGGCCGCAAACTAAAGGCCCCCCTGCAACCTTTTCCCGTGGTCACTACCCCGTTTGAGAGAGTCGGAATAGACATTGTGGGGCCCTTGGACCCACGCACAAAACAAGGCCATCGATTCATCTTGGTGCTAGTGGACCACGCCACCCGCTACCCTGAGGCTGTTCCTCTGCGAACTGTGACAGCCCCGGTAGTCGGCCGGGCCCTGATGGGGATCTTCTCCCGTGTGGGCTTCCCCCGAGAAGTCGTCAGCGACAGAGGCACGAACTTTATTTCCAAATACATGAAGTCCCTCTGGCAACAGTGCGGGGTCACCTACCGATTCACAACCCCCTATCACCCTCAAGGGAACGGACTCGTTGAGCGGTTCAACCGCACGCTAAAGGGAATGATCGGGGGGTTGGAAGAGCCCCTCCGTCGCCAGTGGGATGTGCTGCTGCCGTGCCTCCTCTTCGCGTATCGAGAGGTCCCCCAGAAATCCCTGGGCTTCAGCCCATTTGAACTGCTATATGGGCACCCAGTGCGAGGGCCGCTCAGTCTCGTCAAAGAAGGCTGGGAGATGCCTCCGTTAAAGAACCCTCCAGATGTCTTCCGGTACCTCCTCACCCTCCGCAACCAGACCCGGCGGTTCAGAGAACTAGCGAAGGCCAACCTAGAGGCCAGTCAAGAGGACATGAAAAAATGGTATGACCAGAATGCCTCATCCATTGAATTCGAACCTGGCCAACAGGTATGGGTGATGTCCCCCACTGAGCCCTGCGCCCTACAAGACAAATGGACGGGGCCCTTCAAAGTAATAGAGCGCAAGGGTCCTGCCACCTATCTCATCGACATGGAATCCTCCCGGAACCCCCTCCGGGTCCTCCACGCTAACAGACTAAAGCCCCACTTTGTGCGAACAGAGCTCAGCCTCCTGATGGCCACAGACACTGGGGTTGAAGAAGACTCCGAGCCTCTCCCTGACCTCCTACGGACTCAAGAGCAAGACGGCTCCGTGGATGGGGTCCGGCTCTCAGAGGCCCTCACCGGAGAACAACGCCAAGAGTGTCAAGCCCTCCTATCACAGTTCGCCAGCCTGTTCTCCCTCACCCCAGGTGTCACTTCCTGGTGTGTGCACGATGTGGACACCGGGGACAGCCCCCCTATCCGCCACCGGGCCTACCGCGTGCCAGACCGGGTACGGGCCTGCATCCAGGAAGAAATAGCCAAGATGCTCACGCTCGGGGTCATCGAGCCCTCAGACAGTCCCTGGGCCAGCCCTGTCGTACTGGTCCCCAAAGCAGCTGCCCCCGGCACCACACCAGAACTCCGGTTCTGCGTGGACTACCGGGGCTTGAATGCGGTCACCAGAACAGACGCGCATCCCATCCCCCGGGCAGATGAACTAGTCGACCGAATGGGAGCTGCCCGCTACCTCAGCATCTTCGACCTGACAGCAGGCTATTGGCAGATCGGCCTCACACCCCGGGCGCAAGAACGTTCTGCCTTCTCCACCCCCGATGGCCATTACCATTTCACGGTCATGCCCTTCGGCATGAAGAATGCCCCAGCAACATTCCAACGGCTCGTCAATCAGGTCCTGGCGGGGCTCGAAGGATTCAGCGCCGCCTACCTAGACGACATCGCTGTATACAGCCACCATTGGACCGAGCACCTCCACCACCTCCGAGCAGTGCTGCAAGCCCTTCAGCGAGCTGGCCTCACGATCAAGGCCAGCAAGTGTCAAATGGGGCAAGGGTCTGTAACCTACCTCGGACACCAGGTGGGAAGCGGCCTAGTGGCCCCTCTACAGCTGAAAATTGCTGCCATCCAGGCCTGGCAGCCCCCCATCACCCAAACCGAGGTACGAGCCTTCCTGGGCCTCACGGGCTACTACCGAAGGTTCGTGAAAGACTATGGTACTATAGTGGGGCCCCTCACAGAACTCACGTCAAAGAACCAGCCCAAGAAAGTCACCTGGACCCCAGAGTGTCAAACTGCATTTGAACAATTGAAGGCCGCCATGTGTTCCGCCCCTGTGCTCCAGGCCCCCGACTACAGCCGGGAGTTCGTAGTCCAGACGGACGCCTCCGACCAGGGCATTGGGGCAGTCCTGTCTCAAGTGAACACCGAAGGCCTTGATCAACCGGTGGCCTTCATCAGCCGGAGACTCCTACCACGGGAGCAACGCTGGAGCACCATAGAGAGGGAAGCCTTCGCTGTGGTATGGGCCCTCAAGAAACTCCGGCCCTACCTTTTTGGCACCCACTTTCGGGTGCAGACCGACCACCGACCCCTGCAATGGCTGATGCATATGCGGGGGGAGAACCCAAAGTTGCTACGCTGGTCCATCTCCTTGCAAGGTATGGACTTCACAGTCGAACACCGGCCTGGGCCAGATCACGCCAACGCGGATGGCCTGTCCCGGTTTTTCCGCCTCGACGAGGAGAGTCCCCAAGAGGATGGGTAACTCTCCCCGCCTTCAGCTGGGGGGGACGCATGTTGGACAGGCCACATGAAGGGCCGCTCTCCCCCGGCCCAACCAGGCCTGAGTCCAGTCCCGCAAGTACCACACACCACCATTGCACGTCCTCCGTCCCCTCAGGGACCCCTGCCCTCGAGCATGTCGACCTCGTGGGCCCGATCCACTGCCGGCCCACGCGCCCAGCCTGGGGCGCCATCTTAGACACTCCACCACGAGGCCGCCTGGCCCCCGATCGACCTCAACCCTGGGCCTGGCCCGGCCTCAGACATTCCGGCACCACCCTCCACCCAGGAGGTGAGCGGGCAACTTGGCAAGTCAATGGGAGAAAGAGGTGCCGATGGCTCTCCCCCACCAAGTGCCGCTCGCCCATCGCCTCCCCGGGCGCTGGCTCCACCCCCCTGCTGGGTGTCTGGACTCCCTCATCCCGGACCTCCCGACCTCCAAGTGCGAGGGTCCGGACATCAAAGCACGCCAGCCCTATAACTGGGGCAGCTCCAGAGCAGGAAGGCAGTTGTATCTTGGAGTCGAGAGACGTAAAGAGGAACTCATCCTGGACGGACTACTGGCGCTGCCGTAGCTCTGTCTTGTGCACCATCGTCCTGCCTGTTGGCGCTGCCACAGCCGTCGTAATCCTCATCACCTTCATCGTCGTCGGGACCTGCTGGCGTGGCCGCGGACCGTTGTAACCATCATCTTCACCGGGACCTGCAGGCTCCGCCGCGGACCGTCGTTTTCCTTCGTCCATCTCGGGACCTGCCTGGCTCCGCCGCGGCCCGATCATCTAGAACGCCGAGCTCGAGGATTGAGAGCTATTTTTCACTCGTTGGTAACAAAGACTGTCCCGCTACCCCTTTCCTAAACCAGAGACTAGAACCGAGGGGACCCCTGAGTCCAGACCTCCTTGTATCCATCATCGTAACCTAAGAATTGCATATAAAGTCTCGTTAACCTTCAACCTTGTGTGGTGTCCGTCTGTGGGGGGGAAGTTACTTATCTGTACAGTCGTTGGAGACGGCTCTCCCTGGAGACCTCTCCCCGTAACCTCGGCCGACCCTCCCGGTCCGTCTAACAAGAATAGATGGGTGGAAGTGTAGGCATTTGTACATATAATGATTTTGGGGGGATTGTTGGATTTAGTTAAAAAGGATGTGCTAGGTATCTTGATTTGAGGTTTCGGCTGCGAAAGGTAGGTCCCGAAGGCGGTTGGTAGACCGCAAAACGGATAAGAGGGGGTTCCTTATGGGAGGGGAGGGTGGGAATTGGGAAGGAGGGGAGGAGGGGGTAAGCAGGGGGGGAAAAATAATAATTTTTTTTTTAGTAGGCTTTCTGTTTTTGGAGTTTGATTTTTCATTTATTCTGTGTTGCTTTCTTGAACTGTTGGGGTTTTTGATGTAAATTAGTGCATTTTTTGTCCTTTTGTAAAAAGATGTTTGACTTGGTAATTTCAAATTGGCAAATACTTTACCACCTTATATGTCCCTAGTATATGGTACCAGGGGGACCCAGGGCATTGGTGGTAAAAGGGTCCGCAGGACTGCAGTACTACCCTGGTTGACTACAGAGACCAGGCCTGCCATTGCAGACTGCAGGAGCAGTGTAAACTGCGCAAACTCAACTATGCCCTCACCATATGTGGCACAGTCGCATTCATGCCTCTAATATATGTAAGGTACACTAAAGTAGGCTTCCTCAGCCCAAGAGGCAAGGTGGATTATATAAAATGTGTGGACTTACAAGTGCAATCCTATATGTCCTCATAGTAGCATTTCCCATTGGAAACTACTATATGTGTTTGCGCTCCAGAGGATGACATGGGCTGCCCACTCTTGAGATTGGCAGCACCATTATAGTACCACTAAAATATGTAATTCCTAACTTTCAGAGTCCAATCAGTAAGCCTAGTCAGACACACTTCTGAATCTTATATCTTACCCTTTGGTGTTCCCCAGGGATCACCTTTAAGCCCATCCTTGTTTAATATTTCTGTCAACCCACTGGCAGCATTCATCAGATCCTATGGTATCGTATGCCGATGACACCCAGATAGTTGTGTCTCTTTCCAATTCCAAGAACAGCATTGATGAACCTTTTTGTAATTGTATGTCGGCAGTCAGTGACTGGAGGGGCAAAAATGGCCTCCAATTAAACTTGGCTAAAATGGAGGCGAAGATGTTCGATCATAATACATCCTTCTGGACCCCGTCATGCTGGCTGCAAGACATGGGAGCTCTTCCTACCTCAAAGAATAAAGTTCGGAATTTAGGAGTCCTGTTGGACAATAGATTAACCTATAAAAGCTAGATTAATGCCATAACCTCAACCTCCTTTTTTGTCTTAATAACCTTGAAGAAAAGCAGGCATCTGATCCCTTATGACCTTCTAAAAGCTTTAGTCATTGCACTGGTACTCTCACACACTACTGCAACAACCTTTATGTTAATCTGCAAATTATACTTATGCAGAAATTTCAAACTGTACAGAATTTGGCAGGCAGAATGCTTCATAATTTACCCAAATTCCACTCTGCAACCCCAGCTCTGAATGATTTTTGTTGGCTCCCTGTTACAAAATGAGCCTCTTTTAAATCACTCTGCATTGCCTATAAAGTCTTGGCTGGAACAAGTCCAGAGAACTTGAAAAATAAGTTCAGATGGTATATTCCCAACAGACCCCTTCGATTCAGCCTCGGGAAAATCTCATTGTGCCCTGACACAGACTGACCATCTTGGGCTGGAGAGTCTTTATGAAAAACACTGCCCTCCTCTGGAATGAACTACCTCTGGATTTAAAAACATCCCCCACTTTTCTTATTTTCAGGAAAACATTAAAACCTTGGCTTTACAGCAAATAACATATCCATGTTCAGACATTATTGTGTTCCCACTCTGCGCACCCCCTTGCTTCGGACGAGTGGCAAGATGCCTCAGGGCGTAAGAGCTCTTTACAAAACCTGAAAATCAAATCTATCAACTCAACGTCATGTAGGACTGCACATGCATGTGCAGTCCTACCCTGACGTATGTCTGACGTGGGGATTCTGCAGGACCACGGCAAGGAGGAGGAGGGCAACCCGGAGACGCCGCGATAAAGGTAATTGTCTTTTATTTACCTTAATTTTCATTTGAAAAAATATTTATTGAGGGGGTGGAGGCAGGAGGGTCTGGGGTTGAAATCTGCTTCGCTGTAGAGTCAGAAGTTTTGCATGAACTTCAAGTTCTCAGCAGAACGCGGAGTATGCAAACATCTGCAAGCTTTGCCAGCAGAGCGGAGTTTCTGTCCAGGGTTAGTTTTTTTGCCAACTTCACACTCCCAGTGGAGTGCGGAGTTGGCAAAACTCCACAAACTCTGCTGTTGGAGCGGAGTTCCTCACCCAGGGTTAATGATTATGGGTTTCCCTGAAAAACTCAGAAGGAGATTGGATGTCCTGTTACCTTGCCTACTGTTTGCATTTGGAGAGGTGCTACAAAAGGGGATTGTATTAAGTCCATTTGAAATTTGTTTGGCCAACTGTAAGGGGTGCATTGCGTCTTGCAAGAGAAGGATGGGAGAGATCTCTCAATGAGCCCAAGCACAACATAGTGGACAATGTACTTAGCCTGCGCTCGGGTATGGCAGAGTCCATGAAGAGGGCCAACAGGAACCTAGAGACAAGCCAAGAGCTTATCAAGCACTGGTATTACCAGATATCAGCATTGGTGGAGTACCAACCAGATCAGCTGGATTGGGTCTAGGGGCACGTGGCTCCCAGGGCCTTCCACGACTAGTGGACTGTACCCTATCCAATTTTAAATCGCCTAAAACCCCACCAGGACAGAGCTGACATTAAAATGCTCATAGTCACCAATGGAAGCCAGGAGGAGTAGAGTGAACCCCTCCCTGTCTTATTGTCAAACAACCCCAGGATGGGTAAGTTAACGTGTTGTCTTGTTTGACCCCCTCACTGCAAAACAACAATATGACTGCAGGCAAGTCCTAGGCCAGTTTGCTGAGCTCTCTTCCTTGACCCCTGGCCAGACACCAGGGCTATCCCATGATGTGGAAACTGGTGACAGCATCCCAGTCAAAAATACAATTTACAGGTTGTTGGACTAAGTTAAGTCTTGCATAAGGACAGTGGTCAGCAAGGTGTTAGAGCTTGGGGTTATTCAACCTTCTAACAGTTCATAGGCTAGCCCAGTGTTACCAGTCCTCAATAGTAACATAAAAGGTAAAAACACTGAGAAGAGGTTCTGTTAGGATTACAGGGGTCTCAATCCAGTTGTCAAAAGGAATGCTCACACCATTTCAAGAGCAGATGAATTGATTGACAAACATGGTACAGCTAAATTCTTGCGTACCTTTGATTTAACATCAGGGTCCTAGACGACTGGACTCATCCTGGGAGCAAAAGAGACGTCAGCATTTTTGACCCCAGAAGGCCACTATCAATTCAAAATGATGCGTTTGACTTTAAAAAAAAGCGCCTGCCACCTTCCAGAAGTTGGTGAATAGAGTAGTTTAAGGGTTTAGTGACTTTAGTGCAACACATCTAGATGATATAGCTATCTATAGCTCCACCTAGGAGGATCACCTGGTCAAACTCAAGGATGTTTTACAGGCCCTGCATCAAGCAGGCTAAACTTTCATTGCCAGCAAGTGCTAGATAAGGCAGAATTCTGGTGTGTACTTGAGCCACCTTGTAGGTAGAGGCCAAGGCCTACCTCTGGAACCCAAGATCCAGACTATTCTAGGCAGGGAAGCTGCCAAATCTTAGACTCAAGCCAGAGCCTTCCTTGACTTGACTTGGGACTTCAGGAGGTTTGTGAAGAGCTATGGGGCCATTGTGGCCCCACACACTGGACTTATCTTCAAAAATCAGCCTGAAAAGGTCATATGAATAACAGGATGCAAAAAGGCCTTTGACACCCTAAAAGAGGAGATGTGTCCTGCACCAGTACTGAAAGCACTTGACAATGAAAAGGAGTACATTGCCTAATCGGATGCTTCTGAACATGGGATTTGGACAGTGTTAGCACAAACCAACAATGAAGGCCCAGGTCAACCAGTTGCCTATATCAGCAGGCAATTCCTCCCTAGAGAGCAGCGTTGGAATGCCATTGAGAGGGACACCTTTACTGTAGTTTGGTCACTGAAGAAGCTGAGACCCTACTTGTTTGGGACTCACTTCGAGATTCAAACTGACCACAGGCCTCTCAGATAGCTGATGCAGATGAGAGGAGAAACCCCAAAATTGTTAAAGTGATCCATCTCCCAGCAGGGTATGGACTTTATAGTGGAACGCAGACCAGGGACCGGCAATGCCAAAGCAGATCGTCTTTCCAGGTTTTTCTACTTAGATGATAAGAACTACGAAAGGATATGATTGTTGCTCATCACCTTTCATCTGGGGGGTCATTAAGGAAAGAGCCCCTTTTTGTGTGGTCACCCCCCACTTTTTGCTCCAAATGCTGATGGCTATGATAGTGCACAGGAGTCTGCTGCCCAGACACTAGTGCCGGTGCTGTCCCCTAAAACTGTTATGTTCAACTTGGTTATGCCTAATTTGCAAAGACTTTACCCTCTTATAAGTCCCTAGTATATGGTACCAGGGGTACCCAGAGCATTGATGATAAAGAAGTCCCCAGGGCTGCTGCACAAGATTGCGCCACCTCGGGTGACCCAAGCAACTACAGATAGTAGGCCTGTCATTGAAGACTGCGGGAGCATTTCAAACTGCTTGAACACAACTGTGCCCTTACCATGTGTGGCACAGTCACAAACACTGCCTCTAATATATGTAAGTCACCCCTAAGGTAAGCTTCCTCGACCCAGGAGGCAGGGTACACTATATTAAAGTTATGGATGCATAAGCGCAAGCCTAAATGTACCTATAATAGCATTCCCCATTAGAAACTACTATATGTGTTAGCGGTCCATAGGATAACATTGGCTGCCAACCGGGCACTCTTGAGAGTGGCAGCTCCATTACGGTACCACTAAAATATATCATGTTTGGAATCAAACAATGTGCCTTCCCAACCCTGCCATGATTCTCGTGACCTGGGTGACATGGCAGGCACCCAGGTGGCACCTTATATGGTGTCCACCTAGTTGCCCCAGCTTTACTGTGCTGTGGGTGACCAGCCCGCTCTTTCACGTGCCTGCTGCCACCAATACAGGATTCTCACATCCTGCCATGCAGTGTGATCACTCCTAGGGAGTCAAGACAAAGGCTGGGTAGGCAGCAGAAAACCTGTGTTTTTCAGATTATTCTGACACAACCAGAAAAGCAGAGAGAAAAACTGGCACAGTTTCCACAGCATAGGGTCTCTTACCCATTGCGGGCCATTTTCATTGCACCTCTTGTTTAGTATGCCACCAAACCACAGCCACAAAAACTATTAATCAGGACACCAATCGCAAATGAAGGATCAGAAAGCACAGAAATTGCAACACCAAACATGTCATCTACATGATCACATGTCCTTGCAACCTCTGTTACATAGGAATAACTTGTAGAAAGGTGAAAACCTGAATATGTGACTAGGGGAGCAATATCAGTGCAAAAAATCAGCAACACAGATGAGCAGCCACTTTTTGATTGCCCAACACACTGTGAATAACTTGCAGTGGGTGGTCCTAGAAATTCTAGACCATTACAACACCCACACAGATAGAAATCTGTTACAAAAAGAGCAACGCTTGATTTACCATCTGAGGACATTCCGCTACGGATTGAATGATAACATTCCATGGTCACAAGTTGCCTGATAAGGACTACATAATGCACCACATTCAGGACATCCACCATGCCACTGCCACCCCTTAACAACTAGAGCGGTTGACCTCGAAGCTGTGGAACCAGGTCCGATTCTCAGCAGGGACACTCAACATCCTGTGATTCTTGGCAAATCACTTAATCTCCTGTGTCTAAAATTAATGTGCCCATTTGTGAGGCAACTGGTGCTCATGTAAAGCGCTCTAATAACTTCGGTTCAAGTTTGCACTATATAAAACTCTACAACAAAAAAAACCTGAAAAGGCAGCAACACAGTATAGATGTAAATATACAGATTACAACTTTGTGCAAGAATTAGCACGTGATCATCAGATTATTTACAAAAGAATGCACATGGCCTGACTAATATGTGTCGGCATAACAATCGCAACACACGCCTATATAGAATGCCTTTGGGGTCACTTACATCCTTTTGATTCTTGATGGGGTATTTTCGTATTATAGATGTGAATACACAGACTGTGCCCTTCTACAAGAATTGATACATGATCACCTGTTCGTTCACTAAAAAACACACACAGTCTGACCAATGCTCTTGTTCACATTAGTACAACAATTGCATTTTATGTGCAGGATACTATCATAACGATGACATCACAACAAGGACCACAGATTTTAATCACCATTAATTTTCATTTCATTTTTCACACTATTTCTCATTTATCCCACTGTCAAAGCATATCAGAACTAATCCTGGGCTAAGCACTACGCTAAGCTTGTGAAGTTTGCGAAGTTTGTGCTACTTCGCACTACGCGAATTGCACGTAGCACAGTGTAAACATGCATAGCGTAGCGTAGTGCAGCAGTCATTTTTTGCTTGCTCGCGGTCCTCAAAATTCTCGCGGTCCTTAAAAATTATTGCACATATATACACCCCTCCGTTGTCAATAATAACATCAGTGGGAACCTATTTACAAGTATATATAAACCACTTTATAACTGTTTTATGAAAAATTTACCCATTTTACCAGTTGCCCCTGCCAGTCCGCGGACCTGATTTGCAAATTCACTTCAACAGACACAAACCTTGCTTTCTGATTGAATACATTAAGACCCCACCCTTCCACATGAAAAATAACCCTGGGCTGGTAACTACACTCTGCCAGCTGAGTTTACATAATTTTGCATACTCCACGTTCTGTTGCAAATGCGGAGTTCAGGTAAAACTACGACTCCTTAACAGAGCATAGTTAGCCGGCCCCTCCACCGTCCCAAACAAATTATAATTAATTAAAAGGCATTACCTGCCCCATGGATGCCTCCTCCTTGACATCGCCGCTCTCCTGCCTCCTCCTCGCCATCCTGCTTCACAAATAACCCCTACGTTGTACGTTTTGTGCATGTGGAGAGTAACTAAGTTCCACAGAGTTGCTTTCCAACTCTGTGGAACTTCGCGTAGAGGCACTACGCCTGCTCCGCCCAGGATTGATGGAAAACCATACCCAAAAGCAGTTGCTTCTCCACTGAAGTCTCAAGAAGGAGGATTGAGATGCAGGAGAAGTGTGCTTTTAGACAATGGTTGAAGCTACATCCTCCATCCAAGATGAGGATCCACAACCTCATGAGGATGAAGAAGAAGCCACACCACCTAGCAGAAAATAAAGTGATGTGTGGAAGCACTTTAATATACCTTATGGGGTAAAGAATGTATCAAAAAATATGTAAAGTGCGCAATTTGTAGAAAGCAGTTATCCAGAGGCACAGCAAAAAATATTTGCACTGGACAAATTCTATATGGAAGCACCTAAAAGCAATTCATGAGAGGGTGTACAACCAGATGAAGCTAGAGGAAGCAGGTGCAACAGCACAGACGAACTCTACAGCAGACATGGAAGAACTATCTTCAGCTGCCCTCCTTGCAACACCAGCGGCCTGTGAGAAATTAACTGACATGGTAACTCACTGCACGAAATGACACACGCTTGTCACTGTAAAAATGCATTTAAAGACTGCAAAATGTTTGTTGATGAGTGAAGCCAGTTGCTTCTTTGCATTTCCCCATCCTTACCCTTTTTACCGCTTTTTACTGTTTGTTAAGAGAAAACAAGAAAAAAACTGTTAAAAAAGCTTTCTAGAAAACAAACGGTTCTTGTTAGAACCACCATCTACTCAAACAAAGAGCTAACTCTGTTTTTTTAATATGTCACTGACATTGCCTGTGTGAAGGCGGTGTATCAGTATGGGCATGAGTGTATGCCTAGGCGTGTTAGTGTATGCATTAGTGAGTGCCCTGGTGTGTTAGTGTATGTGTCAGTATGTGCCTAGGTGTGTTAACATACGTATCAGTGTGTGCCTGAGTGTGTTATTGGAATGCATTACTGGTTAGATGGGTGTGTCAGTGTCTGCACGGCTATATGCCTGGGATTGTCAGTGTTTGCATTGGTATGTCACTGGGTGTGTCAGTGTGTGCATCAGTGTATGCCTAGGTGTGTAATTTGATTAATTAATGTATGGCTGGCTGTGTCAGTGTCTGCATTGTAGTATGCCTAGGTGTGTTAGTGGATGCATTAATATTTAGAGGAGTGTGTCGGTGTCTGCATTGCTGTATGTCTTGGTGTGCCAGTGTCTGCATTGGTAAGTCACTGGGTGTGTCATTGTATGCGTGAATGTATATCTGGGTGACTTATTGGATGCATTAGCGTTTGGATGGGTGTGTCAGTGTCTGCACTGGCGTATGCCTTGGTGCGTCAGAGTCTGCGTTGGAAGTTCCTGGGTGTCTCATTGTTTGCATGAATGTATATCTGGGTGTCTTATTGGATGCATTAGTGTTTGGATGGGTGTGTTGGTTTCTGCACTGATTGTATGCCTGGGTATGACAGTGTCTGCATTGGTAAGTTTCTGGGTGTATCAGTGTGTGCATCAGAGTGTGCCTGGGTGTGTTACTGGATGCATAACTGTTTGGCAGGATGTGTCAGTGGCTGTAACAATGTGTAGTTGAGTCATCAGTAACTATATCGATGTGGGTCTGGGTTAACCCTGAGTGGGTAACTCCACTCCGACAGTGGAGTTTGCAGAGATTTGCCTACTCTGCGCTCCGTGGCGATAACGTAGTAGGCAAAAAACTCTGCCTCCATGGCAGAGCGGAGTTAGCCGCTCCCTCCCTCCTCCCAAAGTCTTTAAAAATTTCAAAGAAGCCACTTACCTGTTGTCTGCCGCCAACCCTGCCTGGCCACTCTCCGTCCTGCTCCTCGGTCCTCGCGTCCCACTTCTGTAATTAAAAAATACACTACGTTGTATATCTGACGCACGTCAAACGGAACCAAAGTATGTCTGTGTGTGTTTGTGTATGTATGTATATATATTCACTTCAGTTTTTATTTGCTTTCGAGTGATGGCATCTACACGTTTCAACTGCTGCTCGTGGCCTTGGTCACGATATTGGGCCCCATTTTTTTTTTCTTCAAATACACACACGTTTCTCACAAAACATCGACAGTGAAAGAGGACAGTTCATACTTTAAGGTGAGACAGACTGTTTAGATAATAATGCCACCATTTTGGAAATTACTGTACTTCACAGGTTACTACTTATTTCTATTATTAATATATTTTTTAAAGTGTATAACTATCTGTGCATACTGTTCCTTATCTGCCAATTTTCAACTAGTATTTCTAAGTATATCATACAGTACTTGTTTTTTCTACCTAAAGTGCTAGTGCTCACAACTTTTCAAACAATAAAAGATTTTTGTATATTTTCCATTATTATAAATTTTGAAGAGAAAAGGTTTTTATATTTCTTTAAAAATATTTTTACCAATAGTCTGATTTCCTCAAGTGCTAAATCATATTATTATAAAGTGCTCTCTTACATTAAAGTGCTAGTGCCTAATATCTTCCTCTAGTTAAAAAATTTTTTTTTTCTTTTCTATCTGGCTCAATTGAGTGTGCTCTCTCTATGTCAGTTTTCAGTACAGGCATGTGAAAAAGTCCTCGTCCACATTAAATCAATTTGGCTCTTTTCTTTACAGTTCAAGGATATAGTAAGTGTCTCACTTTCCTTTTCTCTGTTTCCACCCCTCTTTTTTCTAGGTACCTGTGCTATGCAACTGTACCGCATTGAATCACTTTGGTGTTCCTTCTCAAAGTGCCTAGCAACAGGGTAACTTTGATCTTTGTTAATAATCGCTCTTCTATGTTGCAAGATCCTTTTGTGAGCCGGCAATGTGGTGCTCCCTATATAAACCTTATCAAAGGGACATTTTAAAATGTATACAAAAAAGCTTGTTTTACTAGTTAAAAAGCCTCTTATTCTTACACTTTTATTAAAAACTGTCTTAAAAATTGAGAGGTTCTCCCCATGATTGCAAGCTTTGCATTCTAAACATTTTTTAAAAACTTTCCTCTGCTGTAACCAGATTTGCGGTACTATACTCCCTATGTATTCACTCCTTACAATATGATCCTTTCACAGATTTGGATTTTCTGTATGTTATCTCAGGATATGTATTTGTTTGTGGTCCTATTGTAGGGTCCCCTCTGATAAGGGGCCAGTGCTTCCTTAAAATTAATCTTACATCCTTATGTTTGGAGTTGTACGTTGTTATGAACCTATGTTTGTCATTCCCTCCTTTGTTTTTCTCTATTCTGTTGTCTGGAAGGTTCAAATAATACCCTTTCCCTTATCAAGGCTCAAGCTTTCTTTTAGGCTGCTTTCAAAATTATTAGTGAATAGCCCCTTTGTATAAATCGACTTATCATTCCTTTCTCAATCTTGTCATAGTCATTCAGGGTACTGCATGCTCTTCTTGCCCTACAAAATTCTGATAACTGGTGTTGGATGGGAACTATCGTCATGCAAGATTGTGTTGCCTGCTGTGGGTTTCCTAAAAACCTTAGTTTCCAATTTGTCCCCTCTCACTAGTACCCTTATATCTAGGACGTCTATATATGTCTTGCTGTGGAGTCCCACAAATTTCAAATTCAAAACGTTCTCATCTAAATCCTCGATAAATGGATCTATATCTATATATATCTCCCAGTGTCAGTCGCCTCTGGGTGTGTGCAATCAGGATTGCGTGTCCTTAGGAAATGCATTTTTGTGTTGCTAATAACTTGGGAGTCGTTTGACAAATCAGCATGGAACTGTAAAAAAATGTGCTCTTTAATACCTAGTTTGCAAATGGAGAGTTTTGTGGTGATCTGTCAAGCGGGGAGCCAAAATAAAAGGGGGGGGGGTTTCCAAAACACAATCTCCCCATTAATTTTCTCATAGAAACTTTAGGCACATCTACAGTCTAATCATCTGAACAGATTTACACCACATTTGGTAAAAATTTAGATCTAGGTCCAGAAAGAGTGCTTTTTGTATATTGGTGTATATTCATTTAGTCGTTTTTGAGCAACTAATGCCCAAAAATTGTATCTCAAACTGAGTTCTGATTGGCTGCAGCCACCTCAACCAGGAAGTGGTGGCAGCCATCTTAGAACTTGGGACTTGGTCCTGAGTCCTAATTTTTTTTTTTTAAACGCCAAAAGGGGGCAGGGTAGGAATACCCTGATTCCCTAGGCCTGGTGGTGGGACTAAACATTTAAAAACAAATTCTGTAAATTCACAGAGGATCCACAAATCTGCAGAAAAATAAAAAAAATAAAAAGTGTGATCTCCCACACTTGTTTTTTAAGCCCATCGCAGTGGGCAATGTCCCGGGGAGAACCAATGTTTATCGTGAGGGGGAGTAGGGCAAGCATGGACCGTTACCCATGCCAATTTGGTCCCCGGCAACCCCATCCCCTGGGGTCCGATGCAATTTCCTGTGGGAGGGGGCAAGCGCCTCACCGCCCGGGCCAATTTCTGCCCCACGGACCCCATCCCCTGTGACCCACTGCATTTTTAAAAGGTGAGGGGGCACACACCCCTTCTTCCTTGGCTAATTTCTGTCCCGGGACACCTTTCCTTGGGGCCGAGCCACATTTCTATAAAGGTGCACAATAGCACCCTCCCAGGGCTGATTTTGGGCCAGAACCCCATGCCCCAGGACCCCATGCATGTTTTGAAGGGAGTGGGAACACCTCCCTGAGCTTCTAGATGTTCCTGGGACCCCAGCGAAATCAAGAAGAAGGGAGGAGGGGACACAGCCCCCCCCCACCCTGAGCCATTAATTGCCCTGGGGATTCCATCTGCCAGGGCCGGCTCACAGGCTATGTGCTGGGGATTCCACTCTCAGGACATAGCGGTTCCCCTGTCTCCCGCCAAGTGGAAGCAGACACCAAGTGCTCTCCCAGCATATGGGAGCTTCAAAAATGCTCGCACTCACTTGGAGTAGACGTTAGATCAGTTTCTCTGCCCGTAGTGATGTGGGCAGGTAAACAGATCTAAATATTGCTCCCACTCTCAGGGAGCAGCGTTATTAGCTGCTGCCTGTGGGCTGAAGCAATGATGGCTCCTGCTGGATGCAGGGAGCCAGCTTGGGGTGCAAGGGCCTTGGGGCTCCCCCGTGGCTGCAAAAAACAGTGTGATGGGTGCCCTGTGTGGGCATGAGGGCACGTAACTTTGGTTATGCTGGGAACAATGGGTTGGGTCCCTGGGCCAGAAATTGGCCCAGGGAGGGGGGCTGCATGCCCCCTCCACCCTTCAAAATAAATCTGCACCCTGGAGATGGGGTTCCCAGGGCTGAAATCAGCCTGGAGAGGGGATCCGCATGCGATCTCCCCCTTACAATAACACCAAGCCCCATGGGATGGGGTCCCTGGAGCAGAAATCACCCCACGAGGGCACATGCTCCCTCCCCTTAACAATAATGCTGGGCCCCAGGGGATGGGGTTCTCAAAATGAAATCAGCTGAGGGAGAGTGGCCCCGTGCCTCTGCCCCCTAAAAATGTCACAGTGCCCTAAGGATGTGGTACCCAGGGTCAAAATCAGCTCAAGAATGGAGGCTGCATGCCTCCGGCACCCAAATATGTTGCAGGGCCTTGGGGAAAGGGTCTGCAGGGCCAAATCTTGTGGCCACTCTCCCACAGCGCATGGCAAAGGCTGTGTGCAGTGTGGGGTTGGCTGCCTTGGGGATTTGACTGCATGCGGGGGATTAGCCATGCCTGCCAGGGGATTTGATTTACATACTGTAATTAAATATAACTTTACATTAAAAAACTCGAAATTCACTGGAAAAAAAAGGTTTAAGTAACATAGTTAGGTGAAATGTTCAGTAAAAATGTAACATTTTAAACTAAAAAAACACAGAAATTCACCAGTTATAGTTGTGGTAATCTCAAGTAACTATAACTTGTGCTCTAATGTAACTATAACTCACACCCTCGCCATGCACTGCTAATTACCTCATATATCACATCACTCATGACTTCTTTTATCACATCACTGATAATATCACTGCAACATTTGCAGTGAAATAATTGACGAGAATACTGTTCATGGTGGGGCATGAGTTATAGTTACCTTAGGGCACGAGTTATAATTATCTGAGATAATTTTATAAATCACGATGTGTCATTTGGGCCATGTACATGCACTTAAGCAAACCTTGGTTTCGGAAGGTGTTCTCTGAATCAGGCTCATGATGTCTGTGTAGAATGTGGACAACATGGTACCAGACTGCAAAGCTTGATATAGTAATACTTAACGTGATGGAGGTACGTATCATATTTCATTTTAAATTATACATTGTACTCTGCTTTAAAAAGTTCATTAGCAGTAAATACAGTAATGCATGAACTGAAACATATTCGCACCTTTGGTTGAAGGCAGATTTTTGCTACTGTGAATGGAATTTGCCGCAACCATAAAAAAAAATATATATATATATTTTTGTTAAAACGCTAATATATGGTTAATTTTGAGCCAGTTCTATTACACTAATTTATAAGAGCTAATTCTTGAGCCTGGTTTCTCTACCCAACGTTCCTAGTTACCCCTGGGTAATAGAGTATTTAAATGTATAAAGTATGTTAATATTCTAATCGTGGAATAATTGGTTTCTTTAAAAAAAATAGACCGAATTGACATACTGTTAATAGTTGTTTTTTTCTCATTTATGGAAAGGGAATTGCAGGCTGCGTCTGGCTGTATATTACGCATGGGAGTTCATTAGAAAGAGGTGATTAAAAAAGTGAAGGAAGGAGGAATTAAGTTTGCTTTTTTTGCAGATGTAATTTTATTTAACATTCTTCATTTGTTTACTTCTCTTTCTCCGAACAGCACATTTGGGGCTTTGTTGGGCCTAGACAGGGTTTCCTGTATGGGTCCACTTGGCTTTGTGAATATATTTACTATATATGTTCCTATCCCACACCCCCAAGTACACAGATAAATGGGGCCAGTAAATCTGGGATCAGAATTAAAGATCCGAGATAGTGATTTCAACCAGTTTGAAGGCTGGAATTAAATTCATTAACTGGGTGTCATGTTAAAGGGAGGACCATTAGTAACACACCCTGGGGCGCATTTTTCAAAAACAGCACAATAAGCCACATCCCTGCCCTGAATGATAGGTAGAGGCAGGAATGCACCATATTTAACAGTATACAGTGCATTTCTGTATTTTCCCTGCGCTGGCACACAACATGCTACCTAACACCAAAGCAGGCACCTTTGCTCAATGGTGCACCATGGTTCAAGGGTGCCTGTGGTGTAAGCAGGAAGGACACCTTCCTGCACAGAAAAATCCTCTGAGCCACTTTCTTCTTTCTATGTGTGCTACATTTTGCAAGAGGAGAAAAACAAGAAGAAATAGAGGTATTTCTCCTTGTTACGCCCCACCTGGGAGGCCTAGCATTTTGACGCATTTCCAGGTCCACCAGTAATGGTAAATCTGGTAATGCGCCAACATCCATGGTGGGATGCATGGAAACATCCACTCTCCACCAATTGAACCCCTACCTGGGGCAGAGTAATGCAATGCAGCAGTTTGTGCTGCGTTGTATTGCTCCAGAATTATGAAACAACACAGGTCTTCGCAAGGGGGCTCTGCAGAGCTTGATATATTTTACTTAGTAGTTGTGTCACCCTTGTGCCCCACTGCATGGCGCAAAGGCATGATATGCATGATAAATATGCCCACCAGTATGTTTGGGCACATTATCAAGTCCAGAAATAATGTATCATAAACAATTGTGGCTTAAGTGATTGACCCTGAAATTGCAATATCCAAAATTACCAGACCAGTAAAGAAAAGGCAGAGAATATTTGGGTATGGATTAACTTTCATTTTCTGAGCATGATCTTGAGAGGTTGTCATGGGTAATGGTTAAGGCGTAGCCATATTTAATGGGTCAAGTAATGGACAAACCAGCGGCAAAGTCTGATTGAAGATGCGGGAGACCATGGTAGATACAGTCAATTCCATGTCCTTCTCCCAAGGACAGAGAATAAAGGTTAAAAGAAGATTATTGACCTTAAGAGGCATCTATATGAAATTTTTGCAGCCAGAAATGCTGTGAGCGTAATGCCACAGATAAGGGTACAGTCCCTGAGCAACAGCTGGAGGCCTGGTCGTCAGTACAATAATACATATAATCAGCTTAGCAGGATTGACAAGCAGGATCGAAGCAAGAGTCAAAACGGATCCTGATGAGTATGGCTCTATCTTCATCCTGGACTCTGTGACTTGCAATGCATGGAGAAGTGTGGCTCAATGGTTAGAGCGGCAGACCCTGATGAAAGGGCTAGCCCGGGACCAGGGTTCAATTCCCTGCCTCGGTGGGTCTTGGGCTCAAAAATTCCACAGACCTGATAATTCTTGCCTCGGTGCCTATTCCAATCATGGAGTCCCACTCTGCAACTCTGGGCAATAGCTTGCTTAATCTCCACAATGGCCCCCACAACGCTAAGGATGCCTGGCCTCCACCTTGGGGGTGTCCAGGAGTGGACGCCTCAGAGGGAAAGCCAGGATGGGTTCCACAGCGGTATTCGTACAAGCACCTTGAGACCCTTGTGGGTGAGCAGTGCGCTATACAAGTATCAATTTACAATTTACATTTACATGATAGGCGAGGTGCTATCAATTATGGTAATAAATGCCAAATATGGCCATGAGATAGAATGGCACTATTTGAAATACATAAAATATTCAAAGTTAAATATAATTCACAAACTACCACCAAACACGTCACCTGCCACATTTGTGCCATTTTTACTATAAAAGTACCCTATATTAACTGTATTTCTAAGTGTTAACTTGTGGGTTGTCATGTGCATCACACCATGGAGCCCAGGGAATGAGAGTGTTTCAAAGTGGCAGACTAGATATCTTGTTGCCATACCTGCTGGGATGAGATTAGGTATCAGTAGAAAAGGGACTGTCATTACTCAGCTCAGTTAAAAAGAGGCACCCACATCATTGTTTCCACACCCTACATTTTTCTTCTTCATTCCAAATGCACATGAGGGTAACAATGAGGAGAAATCATTGACCAGTCAGGCACTCTGACCCCTTATAGCCCAAAAGGAGAATAGAACATTCTGTTCCACACACATCCCCTGTATACACTGGGTACCATCATTATCCACCATCAGAGCCAGCACACCAAAAGTGCCTACCACTGCCACAGTTGCAGTCACACTATCCCCAACACACTCTGCATGTCTAGCAGTACAATAGTCACCACAATAGCAGCTTTGCTAATGAGTATAACAAATCCTTGTTTGACATTTTAGCCATTGATATGCATATGAGGGGTCGTTTGGTATCCCTTAATTCATATTTGCATACGTTTGCACTGTATGTTATTTTCTTTTTTTTTAAATATATTTTTATTGTTTTTTTTGACAAAATAAAGATATACATATAACAATCATAACGATTTGCAGTTTCATTTGACATACATACATAAATTACATAAAAGCGTTTGGTAGATGATTTTTGAATGGCTATTCGAATGTCCTGGTGGGCTAGCGGCCTTTATGGCTTGGTTGCAAAGGACCCCTTTTCTTCCAGTCCTGTGCCTAGTTTTAACATATAACGTGAACATTAAACATATAGGTGTTTGGTAGCTGTTTGTGGATCGACCGTCGAACACTGTGGATGGTTTTCGCTATTTTGCTTTCATTGGCTGTCTAAGGTGGTTTGTACGGGTCTAGGAAGCTATCTAAGGATGACCACATCTCTCTCTTGGGCTTTCTCCATGGTGTGTGTCTTAGTGCAGTACTGTCAACTCATATCTCCACTTGTCTACACTGCGCATGATATTTTATTGTGTAATCTATGGCATATTTGCTCAGAAATTTTTTTCCTTTATAATTTGATATGCTTTTCACTGAATTACTACCTGATCCGAGCAGGTCCAATTTTTCCATAATATTTCATCAGAATTACGCTTTACCTGCAACACGGAAGAGGGAATGGTTTATATACATGGAAAATGGCTTCCAGTATTACGGGTCCGGATTACTGGTACAGTTACACAACTGTACTCAATGGTCCAATATACAGATTTAGATATGATTTCTCTGACACTTAGCATTACCAGGTCAGTATCACAATCAATATGGCAGGGTACAGTTCTTCCGCATCCTTTTCAGCAACAGGGGAAAACTGTAATCATGCGACTGGGAATTAATGCATAAATCATGAGTTATTTCCATTTCTGGTGATTTGTTAAGGCTTTGATGAACTTAAGGGCAGCATAAGCAGGGCTGAATGTAGGATCTCTGGGGCCCCAGGCAGAAAAGGAACACAGCGCCGCCCCTCTAAGAGGTAACGTCACAGCAAGTGACCTCACGGGAGGTGACATCAATTGAATATTTTTTTTCTGCCATTGAAAAAGAAGTTTTGCAAGAAACTACTTAGCTACAGTGGATATCACTAAAATGGCAAAAAACAAAAACATAATCCTAATAAAATAAATACTTACATCTTAAAGATGTTTTAAGTGAAATGACACTACATTAATCAATCTGGGTGAAAAAGCTAGGTCTAGGTCTCTCCAAAACTGATATGATTACTCCTTTGTTAACTTATTGTTTCCAGATTAGTGCATGATTAAAATTCCAAGTCCGATTGCCGCACACTTATACAGTAGGGCTTAAAATTTTTCCTCAGCCCCCCCTTTATGCCAGTGAAGTTCAAGATGAGGCATTTGGTTTTCAGCAGATATGGGGGATCGACACAAACTGCAAAAGATAAGAAGAGGAAATAGCACAAACGTTGTGCACAGGTGGGGTGGTTAACATATTTGAAAGCGGAAGCACCAAAGGCTGGGCCACACCTGCACACTGAGAGCCTAAATACATACAGTAATTTCTCTCAAACTAAATTTTTAAGAGATGCAAAGAAATGCACTAACTTAAATATATACAGAAGAGATGGCTAAAAGGGACAACTGTTTGTCTCCAGGGAAAGAGGACTGCCAAAGCTATACTGGGAGTAAGTCACTAAAGAGGAACATTAACGCAACAAAACAAAAAAGGCTTACTATTGTAGACTCTGTGCAGTTTACAGCTACATAGAAAGGTAATGTAGCAACATGGAATATGTAGGTTGGGGAGGTGGTGCTTGACTTGTAGAATAAAGCTAAAGTAATACCAGAGACTTACAGTTAAAAAAGAAAATTAAGGGCCTGATTACAGTGGCGGTTGGTCGGACCGCCGACAATCAACCAATCAATCAAACAGGGAATTGTAAACGTGCTACTCACTCATGAGGGTCTCAACTCACTGTGTGGGGGGGGCCGTAGATCTGTCTAGCTGAAGAGCCAGGTCTTGAGGTTCTTCCTGAAGGTGTTCAGCGAGGGGGCTCATCTGATGTCTGCCAGTAGCTTGTTCCAGGTCTTGGCTGCAATGTGGGAGAAGGATCTTCTGCCTGCTCTGGCTCTATGGAAGCATGTGGTTTTGGCCATTGCGAGGTTGGAGGATCCCCGGCTTTCTTGTGGTACATGGAAGTTGATTCTGTCGTTGAGGTATTTGGGTCCGTTGTTATGTAAGTGCTTGTAGGCGTGGGTGAGAACTTTGAAGGTGACTCTTTTCTCCACGGGGAGCCTATGGAGTCTTCGTAGGTGCTGGGTGGTGTATTTGTGACGGGAGAGGCCGAGGATGAGGATCTTGCGGTGATGTTCTGTATTGTCTGGATTTTGCGGAGTAGGCACTTGTTGATGCCGGCATAGAATGCGTTTCCGTAGTCCAGTCTGCTGGTGATGAGTGCGTGGGTGACTGTCTTCCTTGATGCGGGGGTTATCCACTTGAAGGTCTTGCAGAGGAAGCAGAGGGTGTTGAAGCAGCTGGAGGAGAGGGGGTTGACCTGGCTGTTCATGGTGAGTGATGAGTCGAGTATGATGCTGAGGTTCTTGGCGTGGTCTGAGGGTGTAGGAGGACTTACGAAGGTGGTCAGCCACCATGTGCTGTCCCATGCTGAAGGGGTGGTGCCTAGGATGAGGACTTCTGTCTTCTCGACATTGAGCTTCAGGCAGCTGTTGGTCATCCAGACTGTGATGTCTTACCTTCCTTTCTGGAAGTTGAGTTTGACGGTGGTGGGGTCTTTCGTGAGGGAGAGGATGAGCTGGGTATCGTCAGGGTAGGATACGCTGTTAAGGCCGTGTTGCTGGACGATGGTTGCGAGAGGAGTCATGTAGATTTTGAAGTGTGTCGGGCTCAGTGATGATCCCTGTGGGACTCCGCAGACGACAGCCATTGCAGTGGTCAAGAGGCTGCCTGACCAGCATGCTGGTGGTCCGACTGCCAAATTTGGATAGGACTGCCGGACTGGCCGTCGGAACTCTAGTGGTACCACAGCGGAGGCATGCTGCGGCCTCAGAAATGCACTGTAGCAGATTCTGCTGCAATGCAGTGCCTTCAGCATGTCAGTGCATCATGTGTGATGCATTATGTTGTGCGTGGCACATGGTGTACTGAGGTAAGTGCCACGGAAGGGGGGCACTACATGTGCTCCCAGGGATACCTTTTCAGGGACTTCGACAACCAGGTGTCGTGTTTGGGGCCCTATCCCTTTCCGATAACTTTTTCATGGTGGGGTTCCCTCCATTAAAAGGCTGTCGGAATGGTATATTGTAATACCGACAGCAATGCCTGCATTAGCACTGCCACCATTCGCGGATGCTCCTCCAACTGCCGCACCATCGAGATCCTGGCAGTGTTGGAGATCTCTTGTCAGGCTGGTGTCGGTCCGACCACCATTCTCTAATACGGAGCTCGGACCGAAGGATTGTCGATGGTCAGAACACCTCCGATGGGGTCCAACATCATAATCAGTCCCTAATTCAAATGTTTATAATATCTGAGAAGACACCTGAAAAGTTGCAAAGGGGCCAAAAAGATGCTACTCAACTGATTTTTAGCTGACGAAGTAATAACCAAATTGAGCCTCTTGATTAAACAGAGAATTGAATGCAAGACCATCTCCATTGTTGCAGGGTTTCTGCACCTACACAGAACTATGCACAGGAAAACAGGACCTCAGTGTATAGGGGTGCACCAACCTACCACCTTAGGACCCAAAATCTCAAAACCGACTAGCTATAGAGTCTCATTTGTTCTCCTCCAAAAATCACTAAGCTACAAATGATTGGACAGCCCAGAACACAACACCACTGACACTCTCAGGAATCACGGTAGCAAGACATAGCCTTTCGCTCGCTCGCTCACTTGTACTTGTCCACAATAAGAATTGGCAGTCACTGGAATAGTTCAAAATTTTTATTTTAACTATTGTGCGCTACAAAACAGTATACGAGCCACTACCAGCAGCAAAATGCATAAACTCAAAACAGTTAGCATTGTTACAATTCCATAGCGTACAAAGCGAGAATTCATTATATCAAGACAGTGGGAATAGGACTATAAGGCCTACCACCCTCCCCTTGGCTTGAAGAAGTTTATTGATATAAAAGAAGATCTCTGGGCTTTGACAGCAGACCCCATACCTTCAAACCTGGATCTAAGGTGTACATCATAGGAACAGCATAGCTCTTCTCCATGGAAAGGCTTTCTCCAAGTGTCGGCATGAACAACCTGTAACACCATAATATCGAAGCACAAGCTCTCTAGCGGTGCAGCTGTGTGTAGCATGTTTTGTCTAGGTAATAAGGACTGACCAGAACAGAATAAACAAGAGGCATGTTTTTCGACCTTGCACATCGTGTTCAGACTAAACTCCAGAAACTGCAGAGAACGCAGAAAGCAAACTGTTCTCATGTGAAAGACATAAACAGAGTCTTTCAAAATAAAGTCATGTAGTAATGCGTGCAAAAGCAGCATCGTGGCAGAAGAGCTCATGCTAACTTAGCAATGTCGAGAAGGACCCAAAGGCCACAAAACACCATCATCCACAAATCACTACAGTAACTCTTTACGTTTCTAACCCAACACCTTAGGACTTCTAACCTCTAATGTAAAATCTGCCTCAGTGAACTTACTGGCTACTCCATATTCATTGATGTACTCTGTGGAATGCTCCCCCTAATGGACTATTTTGAAGACACTTGGATTGGCTAAATGCATTGCTTCAGACACAGATGTCAACCCAAATTCCAAATACCTTGGTGGAATGTCTATGAGAGCAACTTGGCATGGGAAGCCAAAGTAAATAAAGCAGTGAAAAAATGTCACAAAGCCTTCCAATCCACACTAGGCAGAACTCAACCTACACTCTATAAATCTATAGAATCATTACAAAAAGAGCAAATCTACCAAGAACTACGAATGGAGCAATCTGTTATCCAAATTGCCCCTAAACTTAGCAATCAAACCAAAAGAATGTATGGCATGCTTCAATTTAAAGTCAAACTCTTCATAAATTACAAAGGAGCAGATTACTTGGAGATCATACCCAAAAGCATATTCTAAAATAAATAGCAACCTACCAAAGTGCTCAAAAACTATGACAAACCATAAACCAACACACCAAACCTTTTTTTTAAATATTAAAAATAATATTTTATTAGATAAGGCAACCAATTATTTTAAACCCCAATGTTAATAAAAGCTGGTATAATAACATTATATTTAAGTTATTTTAAGAACATTATAACCATCACCAACCAAGATATTTGAAAACAAACTCAAACCATCACATAAAATAAGTAGTACACATAAAGTAAACAATTTCACATAACAATTACATCATTTTGACACAAGCAATATCATTTCATATTTCACACCCAAACAAAAAAAAGAAAGACAACCTACTGATCCTTCTCTGTATCCACGTAATAAAAAATTAAAATCCACAAAAAATTAGGTAAATAATAACCAAACATCCCTCCCCAAAAATTTAAAATATAATGAATCCCTCAAACCAATCCAAAGTATCTAGGATCCATAAAAAATCTGAAAGTGTTTTTAAAAAAAAGTAACTCCAGGAAACCAACAAAAAGTAACTCAAAGTTAAAACAAATGGTTTATTATAAACCAAAACTGATTTCCTAACAAAAATGTAAACTGCAAATGTCCATAAGATACACTTGTAGACAAAAACCTGTAAAGTAAATTTTAGAAAACCAACCCGCATAACACATTATATTCCCAAAAATACATATACATATAGTTAATCATCAAAAGTTAACTAACATAACACAATTTAAAATAGCATAGTAAAATGTCACTAAAATAGTGTAGGAAAACACAAAACTACAAACTAGTGAAAACCACTAACAGTAATACCTCTCAATATACAAAAAAACACAAACAACACTATAACTAACTTCCAGACCTCCCTTCTAAATTCCCACTACCCTCCAAAACCTTAAAACATCCGTAAAAAGGGACTTCCCTGTTCCGACTAGCAGCAGCACCATATTGTGACCTTGTTCGAGGAAATTAGACTAAAAATAACACAAATAAATTACAAAATTGAAGGTAGCTGTAAAAAAAACAGGTACTAAATAAAACTTTAAAAAACGACTATCCCCCCATAGAAATAAGTGGAAAAGATTGTACAAATGTTGACAACATTTTTACAAAAATGTAACTAATTATTAAACATATATAACACCAAATACCGCAAGACTCGTGGTGGTGTGGCAGTGGCAGATGGAGCCACTGCTGCACCTGCGGTCTGACAGCCAAATTGCAATTCAGAAATTTGGACCACACTAGGATCACCAGCTCTGACAGGGAGCCACCATTCTCTGGTGTAGGAGCGGTGGTCAGTTGCTGCATTATGCTTGGTGGGACTGCCACGGTCCTGCCAAGCATATTACGAGATTCCTCTCTGCCAGGGTTTTCATGGCGGTTCTACCACCATGAAATATTGGCGGAAAGGAAATAAAAGGGCCCCTCTGTACCTCAGACATATGTGGATGCAGACAAGGGGGCATACTATGTGCCCCCTGTGTGCATGCACATAGGTTCCTGCACAGCATGAACTTACGAGTACATGCCATGCAGGAACCCTGTGAGGTGTTCTCATTGTGGTGCCTTTTAAAGGGCACCGCAAATGGAACTGCCAAATCACCCACCCGGCAGACTATGAATCAGTAGTAATCTGGTGGGCGATCAGCATGAACTTTGGCAGAGCTGTGGTACTGCTGTTTGCACCGCCTCACCATCACTCCGACAAGTTCTTATTATGGCCCTAAAGGGTCATATTAATTATTCTCACTCCAATCTAAACCAGTTTGGGAAAGTTGATGGGCACTAAAGGGGTGATTACTCCAATCAAACAATACTGGAGGAAGGAGTTGGACAATTAAGGGGTGATATTTACTACTCGCATTCCATTTTAACACAATTTGGGGACTTAGGTGATATTTACTATTCCGACTCCAATTTAAACCAATTTGGGGAAGGTGTTTGACACAAAAAGGCTGACTATTCCCCCTCCAATCTAACCATATTGAGGGAAGATGTTGGATACTAAAGGGGTGAAACTTAATATTCCCACTCCAATCTAAACCAATTTGGGCAAGGTGTTAAACAGTAAAGGAGTAACATTTACTATTCTCATTCCAATCTAACCATATTGGGGAAAGGTGTTGGTCACTAAAGGGGTGATATTTACCATTCCTACTCCAATATATTCATATTGGGGACAGGTGTTGGACACTAAACAGGTAACATGTACTATTCCCACTCGGATCTAAGGCTATTTGAACAAGGTGTTGGATGCTAAAGAGATGGAATTTACAAGAGAGACTTAATAATAAAATATTTTACACAAGGGCATACAAATTAAAAATGTTATCTACACAATCAGTACTCCATAATTACACATATTAATTTATAATATAAAAATAACTGAAATGCTATCCAAAATGTACTGTTCTAAACTACAAACTTTTAGATACATATTTAAATGTTAATGTATAACATTCATATTTTATTGACTATTTAAAACTAGTATATTGTTGAAAATATTTACTACCATTCATAAACATTAAAGAATAAACTGAAAATAAATTTCTAATACAAAACTAGCAATCATACATTAAATAATATTTAAATACATTCTATAATTAAAAATTAAATTCATTAACGTTAACTTTTTAAATCTAACATTTTAAAATGTTTATGTAATTGTAAATACTAATAAATTGTTTTTTAAATTTTCCATAAATATTTTCTAAATGTTCTACTTTATTAAAATAAGTTATGTTTTCAAATGTTATATATTTATTACAATTAACATCAAATTAAAATATATTAAAAATATTAATATAACAAAAACATAAAAAAATTCCAAATCATTGCTTTGCATATCTTTAAAATTATTTACTTAAAATGTAAATTTAAAGCCTATGTGTTTAGATATTCTCCCCACCCCTATTCCCTAAAAACCCAATATCTCTCTACTAATAAACAAAAATTCAACAATTAATTATATACATCAATACACCAATTTAATACCTAAAAAAAACATATAAAAAATAATACACATGTACAATCAAACACACTACAATATAATACATACTAATAAACACAAACAAAATTAAACATAGAACACTATTTTGTCCATCAGTAATTTTTACAATGATATTAAAAACAGAGCTAAAAATTATATTTTTAAATTTTTACCATTGACATTCCTATTGACAATATTTTTGATATTCCAATATTCTTGACACAATATTTTTGTATCACAATATTTTTGTTTCTAAAATATTTTGTCCAAACACCAGTCAGAGCATGGGGCACTTTTGCATGCTGAGTTCCCCATACATACTTGAATGTATGTAATGTAATGTAAAAATCACTTCTAAAGCGCAACTAACACCTAGCGGTTTCTTGGCGCTTGAGCAGCAGGGAGAAGACAGTCCGCAAGACAAGGGCATTAGTGATAAGCATTACAGAACAAGTGAGTTTTGAGAAGGGACCTGAAACGTGCATTGGGAGAGGCAGCTCTAACACTTAAAGGAAGTGAATTCCAAAAGGAAGGAGCAAGAAATGAAAATCTTAATCCTCCATGTTTCTTACGTTTAAAAACCGGGACCTTAAGTAGGGCCAGGTGGGAGGAACGAAGATTACGAGAGGGAACATAAGAGTGTAGTAGTGAAGAAATAAAGAGGGGGCTCATACCGGCGAGAGACTTAAAGATGGTACAGCCTCGCTTAAATTTACACCACTCGGACACAGGGAGCCAATGTAGGGATTTTAACAGAGGACTCACATGTTGGTGCCTAGGTTGATGGTAAATGAGGCGTTCAGCCTGGTTCTGAACGAGCTGCAGCCTCTTCAGTAAATAGGACGGGATGCCTGCATATAGAGAATTGGCATAATCAATCCTCGAAATGATTAAAGCTAGCAGGACCAGGGTGAGGGCCTCAGTGGTCAAAAAGCGGGCAATCTTCCGAATTTTACGAAGCTGGAAGAAGCTCCACGAGACTACAGCACTGATCTGGGGCTTCATCGTGAGATAATTACTGACGATGACTCCCAGACTTTTTGCTGAGTCGACAGGACTCGGGGGGAGACCTAGGCTCACAGGCCAAAAAGTAGATTTCCATGGGTTGGCAGCTCCTCCGACAAGCACCAATTCTGTCTTGTCGGGGTTGAGCTTGAGGTGATTAACCCCCATCCAGTCGCTGATGTGGCAGAGGGTAGACTGGAAGTTAAGGATGGACTCCGCCGAGCCATCAATATTAAAGATCAACTGGATGTCATCCGCGTAATTAAACGCGGTGACATGATTGCCGCGTAAAGACCGGATAAGGGGAGTCAAATATAAATTAAAAAGAAGAGGGGATAAGGAGTAACCCTGCGGGATGCCGCATGTTAGGCCAACCCTGTCAGCAGTAAACTGAGAGAGCAAGAACGCCTGATGGCGGTTCGACAAAAAGGAGCGAACCCAGTCCAGAGCGGTTCCCCGGATGCCAGCCTCCCCGACACGGTCTACCAAAATATCGTGGTCGACCGTGTCAAAGGCAGCCGACAAATCCAGGAGCAACAAAACCTGGCTGATGTTAGAGTCCGCCCCTCTCCGCAGTTCCTCCATAACTGAAAGTATAACTGACTCCGTAGAGTGGGCGGGTCTAAAACCGGCCTATTGGGAGTCGAAATATTGGGAGTGTTCGATGAAAGAGCTCAGAGTGTTAGTAACATGAGACTCAAACACTTTACTGAGGTAGGGGAGGAGGGAAATGGGGTGAAAATTCCTCATAACCGTAGGGTCCGCCGTGGTTTTTTTTAAGATGGGCACGACCTCGGCAACCTTGAAAGAGCTGGGAACTAGGCCAGAGGACAGGGACGCGTTCAAGAGTCCCAAGGGGGGGAGCGGACAGGCTGTGAAAGCCTCACGAAGAATCAAGGGAGGACAGCAATCAGTAGGGGACCCAGAAGTGACCTTGCTCAAAAAGGCTAAAAATTAATCCTCCAAGATTGGGGGGATCTGAGTGATTTGCTGCGGGTTAGGAGAAAGTAAGGAGAGATCGGGCCTGGGAGGGGAAGGGGAGCCAGCGAGAGAAATGCTCTTTTTAATATTGACAATGTTGTCCACAAAGAACTGATTAAGGGAATCACAGAGCGCTTGGGAAGGGAGAGGTTTAATGGTGACCCTGTCTGGATGTGACAGCTCCTCCACAATGGAGAAGATGTCTTTAGTTTTAGTGGCAGAATTGACAATTTTTTGTGAAAAATAGGAAGTTTTAGCAGATAAAATCGCTGTTTTGTATTCTTTAAGCAGAGATGTATACCCCAACTTTGTGTCCGCGGTGTAGCTTCGCCGCCAACGACGCTCAGCCTGCCTAAGTTTGAGCTTTAAGCCTTTAAGGTCTTCAGTGAACCACTTTTGTGCGTCATGGAGACGCTTAAGCTTGATGTCTTTAAGCGGGGCTGCAGAGTTACTGGCTGTTTCCAGCCAATGCGTAAGAGCAGAGGCTTGGGTGTCTATAGAATTAGCTGTAAGGGGAGGGGAAGTTTTAAGTAAATCAACAAATTTACCAAGGTCAGCCTTATTCCAGTTCCGGGCTTGAAGATTGCTCTCCAAAACTCTGCTAGGGTTGGAAGTAGCTATAAGGGAAAAAGAAATTATAAAATGAACTGACCATAGGCAGGGGGAGATAAGGGGGACAGAAATCTCCACATTGGATGTCCAGACCTGGTCCAGAATATGACCTTTGTGGGTCGGAACATTTATATGTTGACAGCAGTTCATGCCGGATAGAAGATCTGAGAACATAGTGGAACAAGCACTCTCCTTCTCATCAAAAGGCCAATAATTAAAATCTCCTAAGATTAAAATGTTGGCTTTGTTGATGATTAGTTGAGAAAGCATATTGCTGAACAGCGTCGAGAAGTTAGGCATTGGTTGAGGGGGGCGGTATGCTAACACACAGATGAGGGGTGTAGCTGAAGATTCCAGTCTTAGCACAAAGTAATCAAACAATGGGATACAGACCGTAGTTAGAGAGAGAATCTGATGGAGGACGTAATAATGGCTGCCACCCCTCCGCCTGGCCTGCCTGAGGCACGATCCGCTTGAAGGATATAGTAGCCAGGAGGAATAGCGGCAAGGATGTCTGGAGAGGACTCAGCATTGAGCCAGGTCTCGGTTAACAGCAATATGTCGGGTTTCACAGAGTCTAAATAATTAAAAATTTCCAACTGATGTCTTACCAGCGAGCGAGTGTTAAAGTAGCTCACTGTAAGCTTCGGTGATGAGGGCCCTTTGGTGGAGGGGATATTAGTACCTGAAAAAAGGGGTGAGGAGGGGGGAGCAGCAGAGACTTGTACGGAAAGTGACAGAATCTCAGGGAACGAGTCCCTGGCGCAGAGTAATCCCAGTGACTCAAGTTTCAGGTGAGTGGTTGTCGTAAGAGGCCAGTTAGCATGTAGGTGAGTTAGGTATGAGAAAGAATATCCAGAAGAACGGACAGGGGGACATGCCCCTAGCCCCGGCCGGCCGCGGACGGGCGCAGATGGGCTTACCTTAGGCGCACCTTCGGCGCGCGCATTGTCGTGCCCGCTGCGCTCGTCCTCTGCGCATCCGAGGGGGCATTGCAATTTGAAGCTAAACCCCACCCCCAACTAGAACGCTGCACACGTCACCGCCGGGGTCCAGGTCCTCACCAAAGATGGCGCCTGCCCTCCACAACAAGCGGCACATCAGCCATGATGGACCGGGGCAGGGAGGCACACCTTGCAGGAGGAACGGGTATTAAATCACCCGTGGTCTGGCCCAGATTAAAATCAGGTAAGGAGGGTGAGGGAAGTAGTATTAAAAATAGTAGGGCGGGAAGCGCAATTAAAAGTAGTATGCCTGAAAAGAGAACGGGTAGCAGAAGAGCTCAACACGGTCACACTGGCTCGCAGTCTGCCCCCAGCGCTCAGCGGCCCTTCGGGAATGCTAACACCACACCTTCGAGCGTATGCATTTTTATTCGTCAAAATCTGTTTATTGAATATTTTTTCACAGATTACAAACATTGCATAGAGAACAAGAACCATAGTGCATTCAGATTTGCTCTATAGGTGCGTGTACCAGTCATTAGATAGCTAAAAAATTAATTCACACAGTTTCACATTACAGTGGTACACAGCTCCTGCATCGTAACTCTTCGAGGAGGTTTGAACTATGCCATTAAGTAGTCTTATTATCTCCCATGTAACACAAGCGCAACCCCCCCCCCCCAAAAAAAAAAACGTCTGGGGAGAGGAACGCCTTTGTTGGACGATCAATTAACACCGAGTGGGTAATTAAGGTTACCTACTCTTGGCAATAAATAAAGAAAAAAGCAGGAGTCAAAGTAACAATTGAAAACCAACAACAACTATACCCAGGGAGGTGTGTGGGGCAAGTTTATGAGCCAGAGAGGTGGGAAGGAAGCCAGACCTGCATGGGGGGCTTCCCGCAACCAGCGCTGGGAACAACTACAATCAGGGCAACATAGACGTGGTCTCACCCTCGTAGGGAGGCGAAGCATGGCAAAAGCAGGAAAAGATGTAAAGCCCGTAATCGAGGACTACAAGCAAACAAGGGTAGACCCCCTGAAAGATATCTGACCAGGGGGCTCCAAATATAGTCAAAACCCTTACGCGAATCATCAGCTATATCTGATAGGCGTTCCAAGGCTAGTGCTCTTCAAAGGCGGGCACGCCACTGGGTGAGCGATGGGGCCTCAGAACTCTTCCAGGTTGCGGCCAGTGCCATCTTCGCCGCACCTAATCAAAGCCATATAATGGATCTATCTCCATGCGCCTGGTATTTGAGCAATGGTTCGTGGATGCCCAATAGAACATGTTCCATGTAATCCCCAATAGGATACCCCAATATAATCTTGATTTGGGCGAGAATCTCTTTCTAAAAGGTCTGTATGACCGGGCAGTGCCACCAGATATGTTTAAAATCTCCCAGCATACCACAACCCTGCCAACATCGGTCAGAAGTGTTCGGAAAGATTGAATGCAGTTTGTGTGGGAGGAGATACCAATCGTACATCGTTTTATAGAGGGCTTCCCTAAGATACATCAGAGCGATTAAACTTCACAGTATGTTTACATAAGGAGTCCCATTGTTTCTATGAGAGTGGAGACTGTAGCATGTCTCCCCAGAACATTCTATGGCGTTGTGTGCGGTGTGGAGACAGTGTTACTAGTAGGTTGTAAAGAAAGGAAATACATCCGCTTCCCATAGTGCCAGACTGTACACATTTTTCTGTTGGGAGTAATTCCATAGTTGCCACTTGGCGAAACTGTGGCTGCTGAGCCCAATTAACTATTTGGGTGTAAAGGTATAGTTTGGTTTGTGGGAGATGAAAACGAGACCGGCAATCAGTGAACAAGCGTAGTTTTGTGCCTTGCAAAAGATCTGATAACATAATGAAGCTCCCCTCTCTCAAAAGATCAAAGGGCCCTTCTTTGAGAGCCGGAGGGAAGGCTTTAAAGAAGTGGATGGAAGAGTAAGGGGACGGAAATGAGGTCAGGGGTAGTGTTTTGGTCACCGTGTCCCACACTGGCAGTAGAAACACTTAAGTAGGCGTTTTGCGGACCTGTCCGATTTGTGTCTCCAGGGTAGATCCCCGATTGTTCTCCCCATGACCTGTCTATCAATGTGGAGCCATAACTTGTCCGATTCCTTAAGGGACCACTCACTCAGAACTCGCAATTGGGCAGCTCTATAATAAGTTAAAAAATCTGGAAGGGCCATGCCTACCTTAGTACGTGGCCTCGTCAAGAGGTGGTAGGAGAGCTCTGCTCGTTGACCCTGCCAGAGGAACTTAATCAGCATGGTTTTCAGTTCAGGAAAGACGTTCTTAACTGGTGGGATGGGGTGTCCCTGAAATAGATAAAGAAGATGAGGCAATACATTCATTTTGACTGTATTGATCCTACCTATCCACGAGATATAGGCAGCACTCCATTGTTTAAAGTCCATGCTGAGCTGTCTGAGTAGGGGCAGAAAATTGGTCTTATAGAGGTCAGCGAGTTTGGGGGTAATTTGGACCCCTAGATATGTGAGGGTTTTACGAGCCCACACAAAAGGAGACATGCCTTCTAACAGTTTCTGAGACTCTGCGGGCATGGTGAGATTCAAAAGGAAAGTTTTAGAGGGGTTTACTTTGAAGCCCGAAACAGCTTCAAATTGCTCCAATTCCTGGCCAATTTCAGTGAGGGAGGTGACTGGATTGGTAAGTGGCAACAGGACATCGTCCGCAAACAAGGCTATTTTATGGTCGTCAGTCCCGAATCAAATCCCGCTAATCTTCTGGTTCGCCCTTATCCATGCCCCCAAGAATTTGACACTAAGGGCAAAAAGCAGCGGGGACAGCGGGCAGCCCTGTATAGTCCCTTTGGCTAAGTTAAAAAAGTTAGTGGCCACTCCATTGACCAGGACCCGGGAACGGGGAGCACTGAAATTAGCTTAGACCATTCCTATAAAGGCTTCACAGAATCTGAATCGATGCAGAGAAAGCTTAAAAAAGGCCCAATCAACGCAGTTGAAGGTCTCTTCTGCATCGAGTGACAGCACAGCCGCCGGAATTCGTGTCTTGTGCACTTTATCAATAAGGTGAAAGACGCATCTGAGGTAATCGTGGGTCTGGTGCCCCTTAATAAACCCAGACTGGTCAGGGTGTATGAGGTCAGGGAGGAATTTCTTGAGCCGAGTGGTCAGTATTTTGGAGTAAAGTTTTGCATCCAAATTAAGGAGGGCAATGGGGCGGTAAGATGAGCATTTTTGCGGGTCTTTTCCCGGCTTTGGAATGATAGAGATCAGGGCTCGACCCCTGGTCGGCGACACCGACAGTCGCTATGACATTGAAAAATGCAGTGAGGGGGGTCAAGTTAGCTGAGAAAGTGTGGTAAAATTGAGCTGTGAACCCGTCAGGGCCTGGTGCTTTGTGGCGCTTTAGGGAGTCAATAACCGTCTAGACCTACTTCATAGTGATCACCCCACCCAAGCTATCATTGGCGGAAGCAGAAACCCGGAGAGGTCCACATTGTCAAGGTATTGTTTGGTCAGGTTCTCTGTGGTCATCAGCCTGGTACAGTGTGCGGTAGAAATCATAAAATGCTCATGCTTTCTTCTCATCACTAACATGTGTCACGCCCGCTCGTCAGTAATTTGCTTCACAAATGCTTTCTTTTGTTTGACCTGCAATTGTTTGGCCAATAGTGTGCCCACCTTATCTTTCCCCACATACCCTCAGGCTTGAAGTCTCAGGAGTGTTGTCTCTGCTTTGTTTGTGTAAATAGCATTCAGTTTCCCCCTCAGGGCCATGACCTTTCTCAAAGAGGGAGCCAAAGGGGTAGCCTTGTGGGTTTTCTCTGCCTCTAACAACTCCTTTCTAAGTTTAGTGGCTCCTTAGTCTGGAGGCTTCTGAGGGCGGTGACTAGGGAAATGCAGTGACCTCATAGGTGGGCTTTAAACGCATCCCAGTTATTCATTGGGACGTGTCCGCTGGGTCATTGAGGAGGAAGAAGTCCCTAATTGCTTTGTGGAGAGCATCTCTCTGCAGCCGGTGGCGGCAAAAAATCTCTGGAAAATACCATCTGGACAGTTTGGATCTTGGGGCCAGACAGTTTAAGAGGCAGCTCATGGTATGGTCCAAAAGAGCCATAGGTAGAAACAGGGTGGGTGTGACTGAGTGCAAGAGAGATTGGCTAAGAAACATGTGATTGATTCGGGAATATGTCCTGTGCACATGAGAGAAAAAGGAAAAGTCCTTCGTAGTCAGGTTGAGTCATCTCCAGACATCCATTAGGCCAAGCTGTTGTATTGATTGCTTAAGTGGTGTAGTTAACAACCCCCCCCCCCGTCCTGTGAGAGTGTTATGTGTCTACCTGTGGATCCCAGATAAGATTGAAATCCCCCATGTCAATCAGGTCACCATTCTCGAAGCCTGCTAGGGAATCCAAGAAGGAAGAAACAAAGTGTGCCTGCCCTGTGTTGAGAGCGTATATACAGGGTGTTGTACATGCCCTGCCCATTAATAATCCCTTGACCATAATTAATCTGGCATCCTTTTACCTCTGTGTGGCCTCATGTATAAAATGTGCGGAGGAATAAAAAAGAAGGGTGACCCCATTTTGTTTCTTGGTATTAGTAGGTCGGCAAATCAGGGGAAAATGCCTATGCTTGAGCCTAAGCTCTTTTCCCTTTTTGAGGTGGGATTCCTGAACCGCTGCCACACGTGGACCCTGGTCCCTTAAAAAGTTCCAGAAGCACTGTCGCTTGTTAGGGGAGTTAAGGCCCCTGACGTTCCATGAGAGAAGTTTAACCCCCATCCCTCCCTTTGTGGCCAGCCATGCAAAAGTTGGGCCCCCCTGTGCCCCGTGCCTCCTCCCTATCCCCCCTATGCTGCCTGCCCTGGGAAAAAAAACAGTAAAAAACAAAAGTTGCATACAGTTCAACGCAACCTCTATGGATTGGGTCTTCAGATGGTCTTAGGGGCATGACCATTCCCACACCTAGAGTTCCACAGGCATATCAGAATGGCCGACATTCTGGATGCTCTCAAATTATCGTAAGTCTAGTGTGCCTTCCTTGTCCAGTCTGGCGGTCAAGCTCTAGAACCCCTTCAGCATGTCCCCCGCGGTCCAAATCAGGGGAGTCCATCCTCCACCATGTGTCGGGCCCCCTTTCCACGGGTTGGCGCCGGGTCTACACATCCAGACACTGCGAGCTGTGAAGTCTCTCACCGTGGAGTCCCATTTCAAGATAGATGAAAGGAACAAAGCATGCCCAGACCATTCAAGGCGTCTTCTTGTTCGAACCAGGGGGCATCTGCCAGGTTCCGGGGGCTCCTCGTCCCATCTGCCAATCCCCCCCTCTCTCCTGAGATGTAGGGCTTTTTTGCTGCAATGTTGAACCCAGCCCCAGCAAGGCAGCTGCCCCCTCGACCTCAGAGAAATGGTGATTGTTGTTGTGGAGAGAGAATGCCAGGTCGATGGGGTATGTCCACCTATATTTGGTTTGTCTCTCCCTCAGAGCGGTAGTAGCGAGGTGGAACTGCTGGTGCCTCATTAATGTGGCCTGGGCAATGTCTTGGAATAATATGCGGGCCCCCCTTGTAGTTGATCATGTCGAGCCCTCGGGCCTTGCGGAGTGCCAGTTTCTTGACTTTGAAGAAAGCAGACTTAGCCAATATGTCTCTCAGGTATCGATTCTTTCCTTGTTAGGCTGGTCCCTGTGGACCCATTCCAGAATAATTGCCAGATCATCCTCCCTAATGATGCTAGTGAAGAGGCCCACCATATACTGCTCCAGCTCCACTCCCTCGTGTCCTTCCTCCAGGCCGCGCACCCGAATGTTCTCCTGCCTGGAGCGTTTTTCTAGATCCTCGCACTTAATAAGCGCTGAGCTCAGTTGCACTTCAAAGGCCTCAGATCCCTCCTCAAGTGGCTTTGAGATACTGCCATTTTGCCTCGAGATCAAGGGTGCGGGTACCCACAGAGTCAGCATCTGCCCTCAGATCACTGAGTTTGCACCCCATCTCAGATTTAAAGGCATCAAAGGAGGTGCTTATATCTGCTTTGATGTCATCCCGCAAATCTTTTTTGAAGTCGCTGAGCGTCAACAGCAGGTCTTCGCGGGTGAGCGTCATCCCCCCGCCGTCTGAATGCGCTCTTGATCTTGTCCGTCCCCTGCATTGGGGGTCCCAAAATAGCTTGAGGCCTTGTTGGGTTGTGTTTTCCTAGGAGGCATATGTGCAGTTCCAGGGCCAGCACTGCTACCGGGGAGGTCGAGATTCACCCACAAAATCGGTTGAAGTGCCTCGACGTGCACACCGCAAGGAGTGCCCCTAGCTATGGCCCCCTTCGGTCCTTGAGGTGCGCCCCCGAGGATCCCAAACATTACTGTAGAAGAGTGTGCAACCAGCTGTGCAGCCTCAGGGGGGTTCACTTGTGTTGGATGTACTCACATTGAAGCCTCAGGATGCCATCTTAAGGTCAGGCATGGGGGATAGGGGTCAGGCAGCTCCTGCTGCAGTCAACAGCTCCCTTGTTGCCCCCCAGCAGCCATCCAAGGCCCACGAGGCCAACCCCAGTTATTGTGCTCTTCGTGGGGGAAATGGGCTTCTCAGCAGGAGCACAAGGCCATCTCGTCACAGGGAAGGAGGGAAATGCTCTCACGGGTCTGTAGAGATTATTAAGGCCAACCAGTTCATCCACATCACGGTCACATCCGCGGGGGCTCAGAACCCCCTCCGCAGCCGCCCACATGCAGCAAGTTTATTGTGCCGCACCTGCGGGCCCCCTGCCTCGAGGCCACACTCCAGTGTGTTTGCCATCTTGTGGTCCCAAGGTGCCTCCGCATCCCTGCCCAGCCGTCTCCGGTGTCTCAGACCCAAGGACTAGTGCTCAGTGGGCGTCCAGACTGTCCAGTTGCATGCCCTGCGCGCGAGTCTGGACGCCAGCACCCTCTATTAAGTGGACTCCAGTGTGGAGCCGAGCAGAGCTACGTCCGTGCAGCCATGATGGTTGGCCACGCCCCAAGAATGTATGCATTTTATCTCAATGAGTTGAACATTTGCCCCTAACAAAAGTGATGAATTGCAGGTCACAAGTTTGAATCACTGCAAGGTTGACTCAGACTTCCACATGCCCATAGGTCAGTCAATTGAGTAATATGAAATTGGACAATAGTAGCAGCAGTTGTTTACAGCGCTTAGAAATGGCATAAGTACAGTATGAAGAGCTTCAAAAAATACATTATTTCATACTTTTAACCCACCTTTGTACATTCTTAAGTAAAGGCAACAACACCATATCAGCTTTATTAGATGCAACAATTCATCTGCCAGGACTTAGAGATAAAATGCAGTTGACATCACATCCTTCACATCCCTTAAATTTTCATGACAGTAAAAGACTCATCATCTTAGGTAAAAAGTTACTCTAGTGTGCTATAGGAAGAGAATGAAATGAATATAGAGGTAACAGCCTTCGTTGGGAAATAGGATGCTATTTTGAGTGATTTCATTGCATTTTTTAAATAATGTCTTAATTTTCCTTAAATATATGTTATTTTTATAAACGTTTTTAGCGTATTCATTCAAACTTGATCGTCTCGAGAAACATAGTTTTAAGGGATGTGTTTATGGCGTGACAACCCCTCCCCCCCCCCCAAATAAATGCATTCTTGGCCTTTCAATTGGGTCTGGAGGCCCAGAGTTGGATCAGCTATGTCTGTGTCTGGTTTTCTGCCAAGAATAAAAGACAAAACATCAAGAAAATTGCCAATAATGATTGCCATTCAATCACTCAGTCACATCATGAGCACACAAACCAATTACTTTGATCAATTGGATTTTTTCAATAGTGACTCTACTAGGCTCATACCCATTTTCCTCGGATACTTGCAGTGGCAGCCTTTGCCTCTTACACGGGTGATGTTTGTGCTGAACTACACAGTACTTCTACTCTACCCGGAGTTCAGCACGAAAAAGAGATGGAGCTCCTTTTGCATTCTCTGTCCTGAGGAGAACCTTCAAAGACGGTATTGCACCGTTACATCGCAACTTTTACAATGCACTTCTATTACAACGCAACTTTTACAACGCTGGATCCATTACATCGCATGCCTTTACAACGCATGACATTACATAGCAGATGCTATTACAACGCATGTTATTACAACGTAAGTATAGGTAAGTATATAATTTTTTAAATTTTTTATTTAATATTATTTAATTAATTTAATTAATAATATTAATAATTAAATATATTAATTTATGTTTTTTTTATTTTAAAAATTAAATATATTAATTTAAGTAATTTTAAAAAATAAGTATGAGTATAGGAGTATATGTTTTGGGGTACAGTGGTATATGTTTTGGGGTACAGGGGTATTTTTTGGTTTTATGGGTTGGGTTTGGGTTTTGGGGTACAGGGTTATTTTTAGGTTTTAGGGCTGGGTTTGGGTTTTGGGGTACAGGGGTATTTTTAGGTTTTAGGGCTGGGTTTGGGTTTTGGGGTACAGGGGTATTTTTAGGTTTTAGGGCTGGGTTTGTGTTTCGGGGTACAGGGGTATTTTTAGGTTTAAGGGCTGGGTTTGGGTTTTGGGGCACAGGGGTATTTTTAGGTTTTAGGGCTGGGTTTGGGTTTTGGGGTACAGGGGTATTTTTAGGTTTAAGGGCTGGGTTTGGATTTTGAGGTTCAGGGTATTTTTAGGTTTTAGGGCTGGGTTTGGGTTTTGGGGTATAGGGGTATTTTTAGGTTTTAGGGCTGGGTTTGGGTTTTGGGGTACAGGGGTATTTTTAGGTTTTAGGGCTGGGTTTGGGTTTTGGGGTACAGGGGTATTTTTAGGTTTTAGGGCTGGGTTTGGGTTTTGGGGTACAGGGGTATTTTTAGGTTTTAGGGCTGAGTTGGGGTTTTGGGGTACAGGGGTATTTTTAGGTTTTAGGGCTGGGTTTGGGTTTTGGGGTACAGGGGTATTTTTAGGGTTCAGGGCTGGGGTTAGGTTTTGGGGTACAGGGGTATTTTTAGGGTTCAGTTTTTAAATAAATAATTTAAAATAATAATAAAAAAAAATTGATTAATTTTATTTATTATAGTTCTTTAATAATAATAATAATAATAATAATAATAGTTCTTTTAAAAATAAACTAGTTTAAAAATATATTTAAGTACAAATTAATTATTTTTAAATATTTTAATTTATTTAATTAAATATATGTAATTAAATTTCATTTTTAAGAAAAATAATATACTTACCTATACTTACGTTATAATGGCATGCGATGTAAATGTTGCTGCATTGTAAAAATTGCGATGTAACGGTCTGCGTTGTAAAATAACGCGTTGTAACGTCATACATCCTTCAAAGACACCTGTCAGGGTTCGAAATGCATCGACAGGAGGGGTATTTTGAAGTTCGAAGACCAGTGATCTATGCAGCTATATAAACTGATGCACTATGGTAATACGCTTTTGCATGTTAAAGAAATACACTTTTTTTAATTTAGAAGAGACTCTGGGCCATATTATCAAGAAAGGACGATACATTATCGCCGCTTCGACCGGCAGGAAACTGCTGCTAAAGCGGCGATAATGGGCTTGATAATATGCCCATGTGAATTCCCATAGAAGCCCAGGTTCTGGTGTTAACCTGGGCTTCTATGGGAATTTACAAGGGCATATTATCAAGCCCATTATCGCCGCTATAGCGGCAGTTTCCTGCCGATAAAAGCGGCAATAATGTATCCCCCTTTCTTGATAATATGGCCCTATGTCTTTTATTACATGTTGGTTGATGCACAATATACAATATACAATATACCAAACTTTTCCATAAGGAACAAATGATGGACAGAATGCTGAACAATGCAAAAATTCAACCTGAGTCAATAGATCTGGGTTTAATCCATCGTTTTTTTGCCCACCACACCACCCCAGTTTGGACCCATCCATATGCAAATCATTCTGGATGTATGACTTTACAAAGCATACATTTACATCACAGTACATTACATCGCAGTTTTTACAACGCAAGTCGTTACAACAACTTAATTTGGAGGGTGCTGGATTTAGGAGTATTATAATTTACTATTCCAACTCCAGTCTACGTACTGTAGGGAAGGTGTTGGATAGTAAATTATACTATTCCTTGCCCTAGAGCGCCATCCAGCACAAGTCGTTGTAAGGACTTGCGTTGTAAAAACCGCAATGTAATGGAATTGCGGTGTAATCCCAGCGTTGTAAACAATGTTTCCCATCAGTCTTGATCCTGTTACTCATGGGAACAGTCCAGCCCGAACTGCCAAACCCGGTCCTCCCTGGACCGGAAACAAGCATACTGGGGCTGGTTTCAGGGCATCACCCCTCATCAGCCAGGCTAGCCTGAATCCAGTGGCACAGTAAGCACAGGATCATGTCTTAACATACCCTTCCCACTTAGGGCAACAAAAGCAGAATTTTAAAGTAAAGTGCTTTGTGGGACAAGAATATGCCACAATTTGGAGGAAGGTGTCATGCTTTTGGGTGGCATCTGTACCCCATTGGTCAGGGGTGCCCCCCTATCAGGCACAAGAACATGTGATATATATGGGAGATCTGAATAGCAACTCAGATCCCCTGCCTGAAACTGCAAGACGCGGAAGAACTACCCTGCTGGAACCCTGCCCTACACCAAGAGGACTTTGTCTTGCTTAGAAAAGAGAAGGAGTGGACTCCCTGAAAGCAACAGTTTAAAAGAGTTCCACCTGCATCATCTCTAGCAAGAAGAACCCAGTTGACCACCTTCAGATGGACTTTAAAGGATTTGTCCAGGTGCATTGTGGGAACTATAGTCCCAACTTCTGAGTAGCAAATCACAGACTCTGTAACCATAGATGTTGGTTGTGGACACTTTGAACTCCCAAAAGAAACTTCCTGATGTTTTAGAGAGCTTTTAAAAACTTTTGTGAAAATGCTCCATAAGTGGACCGACCTGTCAACGAGAATCAAGCCGCCAACGTCGAATTTAGGATTTCAGATTTTTCAACTGAAAGCTCCAGAGCTCAAGAGTTAAAGGATTTCACTGAGGCCGTGCACAAATTCAGGTCACCATAGTTGATCCTAATCCCGGCCTGGCGAAGTGGCCCGCTTGACAACGAGATCGGATTGGCAGAGTTGTTGCTTCAGAGTGGAGTTTGGATGTAAAACCCATCTAATGAATTCTTGGCTTGGACGTTGGGACTCTGGGCCATGAGTCAAGTCTGCTATGTCTCTGTTGGTTTTTCTCCTTGTTTCATTTAAAAAACGTAAGCACATATAGTAACTAGTTTTTAAACAAATTGTGAATTTGCACCTATAGATCGGTGCAAATGTACTACTTTTTGGAATTCACAAACAATGGCAGTAGCAGGCATGGAAAGCTATGCCTGTCTCAGGTTTCTAAGCATGCTACTGAAAATCAAACACCCAAATAGTCTAACCAATGGCAATCGTATGCAGTAGCCTTCCAGCCCACTGTACCCACCTAGACAGAGGCCCACCTAATGGAACACAGTACTGACCCTGTTCTTCAAAGAAGCAGTTCATCTCAAATATAGATTATCTCACCCCTCCACCCTGAAGTCCAGTGATTTTTAAGTTAGGAAATTTTAGATTAACACGCCCTGAGTCTCCCTGTCTAAGCTTCAACCCTCATCGTCTCATCCAACAAAAGCCTTCCATCTCACTATATGAGATACTTTTCAGGTATTTGTTCCCTCGCACATAGAAGATGGAAATACCATACTGTCTAGATTTTCATGATCAGTCTTGCTCCTCTTAAGGCCATTTTACAAGCTGCTGCCAAATATATAATGGTTCTTTGAATTCTGATCACATTACCTCTACCTTGGCTCACAATAATGCTTGAATTTACTTCAGATTTCCAAAGCGGTTTCATATATGTCTACTCAGCTATTGAAAGATAAACTTATGATCACTTGAGGGAATAGAAATACTAGAAGAACTTCTAAAACTGAAAGAACTCAACATTGAACTTTGAACTAAGCCTACTCTTGCTAAGCACCAGAAATCCGGGATCACCTCCCACAAGATCGCAGACTAAGGGCCAGATGTAGGTAAGTAACATTTACCGAATCTTAATTACCGAAAATTACCGAATTTTACCGATTCGGTAATTAAGATTCGGTAAATGTGAGGGGTTGGTATGTAGGGAATCCAGATGTTCCCTTTTACCGAATCGGTAAAATTCGGTATTTACCGATTCGGTAAATGCCGAATCGGTAAAGCCTATTGATTCCTATGGGCTTCAAAGCCCATAGGAATCAATAGGCTTTACCGATTCGGTATTTACCGAATCGGTAAATACCGAATTTCACAAGGGTGCAGGGGGTGTCACTTTGACACCCCCTGGCACCCCCTAAACAGGCGTGGGTGCCATGTGGCAGGCATACCTGCCCTAAGGGCAGGTCTGCCTGTCACATGGCATAGGTGTGCATGCACACATGTGCATGCACACCGGAATCGGTATTTTACCATGGATTTGTTTTCCATGGTAAAATACCGATTCTGTAAGCCATGTGCAGGAGGTACATTGCCTACCTACATTGCATTTTCGGTAATTTTACCGAATCGGTAAATATTACCGAATCGGTAATTATTTTACCGATTCGGTACATATTACCGAATCGGTAAATTTACCGATTCGGTAATGATACCGATTCGGTAAAATTACCGAAAATGTGCCCCTACATCTCAATAGCCCTTTACCGATCGGAAACGGCCGAAAATCGGTATTTTCGGCCGATTCCGATCGGAAAAGGGCTACCTACATCTGGCCCTAAGTCCCAGCCCACTCTCCTTCAGGAGAAATCTGAAAATCATTCTCTTTTTATTCAGTCAGAAAGACTTGTTCGACCGTCCTCCACCCGCTATCCCAGTCTGTTCAGCTGTGCTATGTCCTACTGTTACTGGTCTTCTTCTTCTTCCTCCTCTTCTTCTTCTTCTCCTTCGTCCTCTTATTATTCTTATTCTTATAATTATTTCATTGTTAATATTAGTCGTAGCAGTAGTGGTTGATTTGCACACCAAGTAATAGACTTAAAATAGGAAAGAAAATATAAAGTAATTTTATGTGTCCCTAACCAAACTTCTTTAATGCTCATAATATTATGACTGAGTGTTCTTCGCAAACAAGCATTGGAAAATCCAGTTGGTCTGTGCTTGTCAAGCTGGGGCAAAGGTTAATGAAGTCGCACTACAAGCATATGCCACAAAAATAAATACAAAGAGGAAAACCAGCAAATACCTACAATTGACCATAATATAGACAATAAAAAATGTAAAATGTAAAAATATTCACTAATGTGGCAGATTTACTAGTGGGTTATTTAAATAACAATTCTTTACTTTGTACCATGCATTTTATTTGTATTTGTGAATGAGACAAGAATAAATCAATGAAGGAAAGTGCCTTTTTTATGGTCACCCCCTCAACTTTTTGCTCAAAATGCTCATGGTTGTAACTGGAATCTGCTGCACAGATACCATTGCCTGTGCCTGCTCCAAAAACTGTCACATTCAACTTGGTAATCTCAACTTTGCAAGAAATTTACACCCTTATAAGTCCCTTAATATGTCTTTAATATATGTCAGACACCCCTAGGAAGGTCTCCTAAGCCGTGGAGGCCGGGCTCATTAAATTAAAGGTGAGGACATATAAGTAGTGTTCCCAATTGGAAACTCCTATAAGTGTTAGCGGTGCATAGGATAACATGGGCTACCACCCAGGCATTCTTGCTGTTGACGCTTCCAATATGGTACCACTGCAATATGTAATTATTGGTATCAAACAACATTCTTTATCATCCCTGACATAAATCGCATGTCCTGATTGATGTGACATGCACCCAGGTGGATACCTTAGAGGTTGCCCACCTGGTTGCCCCAGCTTCTCTGTGCTCAGGCTGGCAAGTCCACGCTTCCAGCTTTTACTGCAAACAAGACAGGATTCTGTCCTGCCAAGCAGTGTGATCACTCCCAGGGGTCAGGAACAAAGTAATGAGCAGGAAGGAGGCCACACCTACCTCCTCCAAAGCAGGCTATTGGAGTCCATATAACCACAGTCATCAGTTGTTTTTGAAAAACTATTAAAAAGATCAGCAGGCTGTGTCATTGCCAGGTAGTTAGCTTGGATTACAGACGAATGGAAGATACTCATTACTCCTATTTCCTATAAGTAGGGTGTGAGAAAACATGGCTTGCTGCATGTGTCCTCGTACTATTTGTAAACTTATACATCTTTTCCTGTCTAATGATTGTTTCAGCAAACATGTTTCATACTAGAATGATACAGGTTCAATAAATACTTTTTGAGAATTTCCCCATCGTTTATTCTGTGTATCTCCTGAGACTAAGGGCCAGATGTAGGTAAATCACATTTACCGATTTTGAAATACCGAATATTACCGAATTTTACCGATTCGGTATTTCAAAATCGGTAAATGGGATTTAGGTACCAACATCTGGATTTTTTACAGATTCCTTAAAAATTCGGTATTTACCGATCCGGTAAATACCGAATCGGTATTTGCTTTTGAATCCTATGGGCCTTGAAGCCCATAGGATTCAATTCAAATACCGATTCGGTATTTACCGAATCGGTAAATACCGAATTTGTCAAGGGTGCAGGGGGTGTCACTTTGACACCCTCTAGCACCCCCAAAACGGGCATGTGTGCAATGTGGCACACAGACATGCCCTAAGGGCACGTCTGTCTGTCACATGGCACATGTGTACATGCACAGATGTGCGTGTACACAGGAATCGGTATTTTACCAAGGATTTGTATTCCATGGTAAAATACCGATTCTGAAAGCCATGTGCCAATGGAAAATTGGCTACCCACATTTCAATCTTGCATTTTCGGTAAAATTACCGAATCGGTAAAATTACCGAATCGGTAAAATTACCGAAAATGCAACATTTAAGGGCCCCTACATGTCAATGGCCATTTACCGGTCGGTAACGGCCGAATTCGTCCGTTACCGATCGGTAAATGGCTATTTTCGGCCACCTACATCTGGCCCTAAGTGAGCAAAAAGGATCAAGGGTTGTCCTGTTTGATAGTTGCCAGAAACTATTCCCTCCTTGGTAAGGTTAGGGGACTTATGGTGGCACTGTGAGCTAGCTGGTCTAAAGGCTAACATATCCTTTGGGGGTGAATGGAATCAGTCTGGACACCAATCCCTTAGTTTATGTTGTAAAAATGCACAGATCCTATATAGATTTGTAGGAACACCACGACATGGCGCTGCCAACATTGGTTTGTTTTTTATTTAACAATCAAATCTGAGTAGTTCAGTCGTGCTTTCTCAGAGACCCCTACTCACATTTACCCAGAAACATCTGGAGTGGGAAGGGAAAAATCCGCCACAGCTGATTAGGCATATCCTATGTATTGACTGTAAGGTTGTTCAAACTTGAAGGATTATACTTCCCAACATTGTGAAAACCTTATCTCTTTTTTCTTACCAAATCTTTATGCTTTGTCTATCCAAGACGGCACTGCAAATGCACAGAAGGAGAGCTTGAAGGAGCTCTTAACATTTCAGAAAATTGCAGATATTCACTTACATGAAATTATTAAATTATGGAATCCCATCATTGGGTGGGACTGTTACCTTCATGATTGAGGCACATGGAGCATTCAGGAGAGAGGTATTCTAATCTTGGATCAAATTCTCACCTGCAGATGCACACACACTTTTGTTTCATACTTACATTCCAGATGAGACACCCGAAGAATACTCTCCATACGAGGACTCAGAAGTCCTGGTGACCTAACAAGAACATATAAATTGGTATAAAGGTGCCCTCCTCCATACCACAGAATATGTGAGGCCTGGTCGGCTAAGCAGAGACTGAGCTACTTGGCCAGCCCTAGCTGCTTACACACCGCATTGAGAGATTGATACATTGCAAGCAGCAGACTTACGTCCACTTTACAAAGAGCTGGTCAACCACAAGGGACTGCAACAAAAATCACCCCACAAATGCTGAATGCGATTATGGGAAGAATGCCCACTAACCGTGAGCACATGCCATTCTGGATAGCACAGAAAATAGCACAGCGTGAGGCTGTGTTTCCCACACAGGCCCGCAAGAAAAACACAGAATACTGACAATTTGCTTGCCAATGGGAATATCTTCCCAATAGAGGATTGTACCACTTGGGGTTCAGTTTTCACTGCTATTTATACCAGACCTCATGGCACCCCCTCAGTAGCAGTCATATCAGAAGTACTGAAACAGATACAGAATGAGTACGGGGCAGAACCTGCCGGGGACTTAGGGATTAAGTTAATAGGCAATTTTGCCCAGGTATCAACAATTATATTAGCTAACATAAAAGGGGAGACAGCAGCTGTGGCTATATGCCAACACCTGAGGTAATGCACTCCTGCACAACAGAAGCAAGACTAACCTAAAATTATCGATGATACCTATGCTTCGCTGGGTAGAGAAACTTTGGGAGCTAGACCTACAAAACCACAATTAATGAGTAATCCTGAAAAAGATCACTCAAAGCAAGCACCCGATTCTTCTAATAAAAAATGTGATAACAAACAATCAAAAAATAAAATGCAGAATGCTTCAGGATCATGTGGTTGGTCTCCTCAACAGGAGCCCTCTGAAACACAATATAACCTAAGAAACCGTGACAATATTTAAAAACCTGACAGGTATCAGGTTACAGATATACGTTCCTCTCGTTCCTTTCATGCTTTATCCAAAAACTCAGAGAGGGAAGGACGGTCAGAATGCAGATCAGTAGAGTGAGTCAAGCCAAGAGACACACATTGCACTTCAGACTACATTATCATGCAAGAAGATGAACTCAAAAGTAAACCTCAATGTAAAAAGAAGAAGGCAGCTGGCCTCAAAATAAGAAATGCCCAGGCTACTGACAACTCTACTTCTGAGCGGGGAATGGGCTCTGACGATGCTAGACAGCACCAAAAACAACAATTGATGGACAAAATGCGGAACAATGTCATACATTCACCCCAGTACAGAGATCTGGGCCTAAATCCATCGGAATCAAGCATCCTAGGACGGGTTTCTGGCTATCAGCCATCTTCAGCCAGGATAGCTTGACTCCAGTGGTGTGGAGAGCATGGGACTCACGTCTGAGCATACCCATCCCACTCGGGGTGACAAATGCAAAAACAACAGTTGATGGACACTGGAGTCAAGCTATCCTGGCTGAAGATGGCTGATAGCCAGAAACCGGTCCTAGGATGCTTGATTCCGGTCCAGGAAAGACATGGCTTGGCAGTTCGGGCTGGACTTTTCCCATGAGGCACAGGGTCAAGGCTGATTTGCATATGGCCATGTCAGAACTGGGGTGGTGTGGAGTGCAAAAAAATGATGGATTTAGGCCCAGATCTCTGAACTGGGGTGAATGTATAACATTGTTCTGCATTCTGTCCATCAACTGTTCTTTTTGCATTTGTCACCCTGAGTGGGATGGGTATGCTCAGACGTGAGTCCCATGCTCTCCACACCACTGGAGTCAAGCTATCCTGGCTGAAGACGGCTGATAGCCAGAAACCAGTCCTAGGATGCTTGATTCCGGTCCAGGAAAGACATGGCTTGGCAGTTCGGGCTGGACTGTTCCCATGAGGCACAGGGTCAAGGCTGAGTTGCATATGGCCATGTCTAAACTGGGGTGGTGTGGAGTGCAAAAAAACCGATGGATTTAGGCCCAGATCTCTGTACTGGGGTGAATGTATGACATTGTTCTGCATTCTGTCCATCAACTGTTGTTTTTTCATTTGTCACCCTGAGTGGGATGGGTATGCTCAGACGTGAGTCCCATGCTCTCCACACCACTGGAGTCAAGCTATCCTGGCTGAAGATGGCTGGTATCCAGAAACCGGTCCAGGGATGCTTGATTCCAGTCCAGGAAAGACATGGCTTGGCAGTTCGAGCTGGACTGTTCCCATGAGACCCAGGGTCAAGGCTGATTTGCATATGGCCATGTCTGAACTGGGGTCGTGTGGAGTACAAAAAAACAATGGATTTAAGCCCAGATCTCTGTACTGGGGAGAATGTATGACATTGTTCTGCATTCTGTCCATCAACTGTTGTTATTGCAGATGCTAGACAGCACAGCAGAAGTAACAATACCAGAACCTGATGGAATTTCTTGTGACAACAGCATTGAATGAACATATTATGGTGGAAACACCTTTCTAGAAGGGTAAGTGTCCCACATCAGTTGCATGAAATTACACTCCAAATGGAGGGGGACATACCCAGAACAGTGAAAGGTCTCTTTTGGGAGAACCTGACTTTTGGATACAATATCCTTTTGGCTGAAAGAGATTGGCTGCCTGTGTTCGTCATGGATTGACCAAAGGAGAAAAAGATAATTTTACTGGCTTTAGTGCGAGCACTAGCATTATACTGCAATTATGTAGGTTGGGATGCTGAGTCACCTCACCATGAAATCCCAGTTAAAACTACTCCTACACCCCAGAGGCTGTACCCAATAAAACATGAAGCAAAGAAGCAAGTCAGGGAGATCTTTTATCAACTTGAATACCAAGGTGAGATTGAAAATCGCACCTCTTCCATGAATAATACTTTGTTTCCCATAATGAAACCTGACAATTTATACCGGCTAGTTATAGACTGCAGGCATTTGAATAGGTGCACGAAAACATTTGCAGAACAAAGTGCACACAGTGCCACATTAATGAATAAAATTGTGCGGAAGAAATACAATGCAACACTAGATATCTCAAATGGATTTGCCTGCTAAAATAGAGCACCCGAAAGCAGACATGTGACAGTATTTTCAGTGCTCGGCTCTCAAGGCCAATTCTGTAGACTGCCCCAAGGGTATAAGAATAGACCCAGGTTGTTTGCAGCAAGAGTAACAGAGTTACTTCAAAATTTTGATGAGGAGGCATTGTCCAATGTATATGATGTTTATCTGGTGGACGATGCATTATTGGATCACTTTCACAGGGTGAACAACATAATTTTGGGATTTGCTGTGTGGGCTACACATTTAACTTTAAAAAAACTGAAATTTGCCACCTCAATGTCCTATTTTTGGGATATGAGTTATCAAGTGAAGGAAAAAGCCTGGCAGCAATTTTTTACTCTTTGCACTTTGCACTGTTCTAACCTCCAATGACTCTGAAGGCTTTACAATCCATTTTAGGATTCCTCCATTTTGTCAGAGCATACATTTTAAATTAGGCAGAAAAAGTAAAAGCCTTTCTAAGATCTAATCAGACATGATTATTCAGTTTCTACATTGGACACAGGAACACACAGAGATTCTCCATTCCGTACACACTGATATTATAGCTTCCAAACACTTACACACACGTGTAAACACGACTAATTTGGTGGTCTGTGTAGTCGCGGGTCAATCAGGGTACACTTAACTCACCTTTAATGAAGGTGAATGGTACCCATTGCATACAAATCACATTTGTACAAAAACGCTGATATTAATTTAGCATCCACAGAAAAGATACTGACAGCAGTACAGACTGTTGTAGTGAGAGAAAGAGCACTAGCTCAGTAAAAACGCATAATGGTTGCAACTCTGGTACCAACCTTAGAGGCATTTCAAATGCAAAAGCACAGCAGCCGCGATGGCTACAGTAGGTTAATTCTCTCACTGCAACAGATGTAGACTGCAGATTTGATTCTACCTTAAAACACAAGCATTTCTGCAGGACGAACAAGAATATCCTCTCCAGAATGAAATAATGCTTTTAGATTAGTGTGAATACATAATTTACACTGACAGATCTGCCCAGCCTGCCGTAGGAAGGAAACAGCAATATAGTTAAGCCTGACCGTAGTTTGCAAAGTAGCACTACGTGTAGCTACGCGAAGTGCACTCTGCACTACGTGAGCTACGCGTAGCACTATGTATACTGCGCTGTTCGCGATGATTGCACAGTGCCGGATGCTTGTCCGCACTGTGCAATCATTGAAATCGGCATCTTGCACAGTGCGAGCTGTCGTTTTCTGCCGCTCGAGTAGATTTTTACTCGAGCGGCAGCTTTCTCAACGCGGACTGGTAGTTTCTCATCACGAGCAATCGCGAGCATATGAGACATCTTGCAATGAGAAACCTGACCTCCCCTCGTTGAGAAGTTCGCCAGAAGGTTTATTTCCACGCTTGCAATCTGCAACTTGATGTTGTTGATCGCAAACGAGGAAAACGTCTCACCGGGGTGTCGTTTTGCTTGCTCGCAGTCCCCAACTTGACGTTGAGGACCGCGATCAAGCAAAAAATGACCGCTACACTGTGCTCCGCGTGTTTGCACTGTGCTACGTGCAATTCAGTAAGTGCGAAGTTGCGCGACCTTCGCAAACTACGCAAGCTTAGCATAGTGCTTTACCCAGGGTTAAATATAGTGTGGCATGTTTGATTGTGAAGGGACGTATTCGGGATGGCAAGTTCCATCCTAGCAATATGCAGACGCAGTCTCTAGGAGATTGCACGGCGGAGCTGGCAGAACTAAAAGCCCTGATACTGGCACTAAAAAATATGGATCAGGAATTCCCCACACACTTTGTCTGTGATTCGTTTTACTGTGTCCAGTCACAATGAAAATCCTCATGATTGGGGTCAAAATGGCTTTAGAGATTCCAAAGGTTGCACAATAAAGCTCAAGTTGCTTTGTGAAGAAGAGGAAGAGCTCAAAAAAGGCTTGCAACAGACTCATGTAATTCACACATTGAGTAGTCAGCGTGTTGGCATGCACGTTGAAGGGAATTTGCTGGCTGATGAAGCCGCCAAGGTGAAAATGAGAACTGCTGCTATTGCTGCAGTCACTAGTTCTTGTACGAGAATAGATGGACAGATAATGATAGTTGTGAATGCTACGTGCAACAACAGCTCTGCCTTGCCAAAAGGTTTTCCACTCAAGTACTTCTACAAGTTAGATTCGCAAAACATTCCATATGTTCCAATTCCAGGAGTGGGGTATAGAGTAATCCCAAACATGGATCACAGATTAGGTTTAAGTCTAGCTGTACAAAATGGTCTGGGTTCACCCCACACAGGTATCACTGCAACTGTTGTATTACTGAAACAGCATTATTGGTGGCCAGGTCTCACAAAACAGACCAAGGGCTTTGTCGTTAAGTGCAACGTCAGTTAATAGATGAAGGGTTCCACTGTAGCACGTTCACCACAAACACCATTGCTGATTTCAGACACACCTCTCGCAGGTGTCTATTTGGACCACTGCGGCCCCTTACAATCAGACGGGCTTACAAGTACATCTTGGTGACAGCGGATTCATACTCTAGATTTTTGTGGGTTTGGCCCCAGTGCTCGGCTGATGCCCGAACTGTTATAAAGGATTTGCATGTTCGATTGTGAAGGGACGTATTTGGGATGCCAAGTTCCATTCTAGCAATATGCAGATGCAGTCTCTAGGAGATTGCACAGCTCACCTGGCAGCACTAAAAGCCCTGATACTGGCACTAAAAAAGTATGGATCAGGAATTCCACACACTCTATGTCTGTGATTCATTTTACTGTATCCAGTCACACAATGAAAATCCTCACTATTGGGGTCAAAATGGCTTTAGAGATTCCAAAGGTTGCACAATAAAGCTCAAGTTGCTTTGGGAACAAGAGGCAGAGCTCAAAAAAGGCTTGCCACAGACTCATGTAATTAACACATTGAGTAATCAGCGTGTTGGCGTGCACGTTGAAGGGAATTTGCTGGCTGATAAAGCCGCCAAGGTGACAATGAGAACTGCGCCATTGCTGCAATCACTAGTTCTTGTATGAGAATAGATCGACAAATAATTAAGCATGGGCGGAAAATCCGTTACGCTCGCGGATTTTGCGGATTTTCGGTAAATTCGCAATCCGCGAGATTCGCGAATTTCCCGCAAAATCCGCAAATTCGCACGCAGCGGATTTTTTTTCTTTGCGGTGTAAGTTCGCAAATGCGAACATGTAGATGCGGCGGGCAGCAACAATCTCGCACTCGCGAAATTACAAAAATTGCAATTCTGCTCAAGAAATCTACTAGCAAGCAGCATAGACCTTCTGAAAATGATGATTTTTATCAGAATAACTCCTCAGGTTGACATTTGCCTGCACTTTTTTGGATTTGAGGCCTTTTGATTTTCTTTGGATAACTTTTGGATTAGAAATCAACTTTCTCATATAAGCTTGGTGGGGCATTACAGTTGCTGTAATGCTGTTCTGCAGAAAAACGAGTTTTGCAAAAAGTGAAAGCAGGTTCAAAAGTTCAAACTCATCATTAGTAACGTTCCCTGTAGTGCTTCCTGACAAGGGCCCCTCCAGAGTTCAGTTGCTAGTTGCAACAATTGTATGACCCTGCTCAGACCCTCACAGCAGGCTCATAGAATAGCTACAAGTAGGCCACAAAGGTCCTGGAAAAAAAATTGCACTGCAACAGAAAGCAAATTACAGATAAGGAAGTGGGCGCCAGACTGGAATTTTAAAACAGTGACACATTAATAAATCAACCCCAAATTATTCATGTCAGTTGAAGCAGGCAGGTGTGCTTGCTTTTTACCCCCATAATCTACAGTGATGATGAACCAGAGGGTCGCATAAGGCATTGATGTACCAGAGGGTGGCAGGGGTGAAACAGAGGGTGCTGGGAACCTGTGATGATGAACCAGACGTAGAAACAACATAATCGTGACCATTGCGAGCCGACATGTAAGTTCGCAATTGCGAACTGTTACAAAACCCTTGCGAACTGTCAGAAATCCTTGAGAACTGGCAGAAATCCTTGCGAACACACAAAAAAAATCTGCAAATTCGCAAAATTTGCAAACGCCAGATTCGCAAAATTCGCCCATGCTTACAAATAATGATAGTTGTGAATGCTATGTGCAACAACAGCTCAGCCTTGCCAAAAGGTTTCCACTCAAGTACTCCTACAAGTTAGATTCACAAAACATTCCATATGTTCCAATTCCAGGAGTTGGGGATAGAGTAATGCCAAACATGGATCACAGATTAGGTTCAATTCTATCTGTAGAAAATGGTCTGGGTTCAGCACACACAGGTATCCGTGCAACTGTTTTATTACTGAAACAGCATTATTGGTGGCCATGTCTCACAAAACAGACCAAGGGCTTTGTCCTTCAGTGCAACATCAGTTAATAGCTGAAGGGTTCCACTGTAGCACGTTCACCACAAACACCATTGTTGATTTCCGACACACCTCTCGCAGGTGTCTATTTGGACCACTGCGGCCCCTTACAATCAGACGGGCTTACAAGTACATCTTGGTGGCAGTGGATTCATACTTTAGATTCTTGTGGGTTTGGAACCAGCGCTCGGCTGTCCCCCGAACTGTTATAAAGGATTTGCATGTTCGATTGTGAAGGGACGTATTCGGGATGGCAATTTCCATCCTAGCAATATGCAGACGCAGTCTTTAGGAGATTGCAAGGCTCACCTGGCAGAACTAAAAGCCCGATATTGGCACTAGAAAAGTATGGATCAGGAATTCCCCACACTTTATTTCTGGGATTCATTTTACTGTGTCCAGTCACACAATGAAAATCCTCACTATTGGGGTCAAAATGGCTTTATAGATACCAAAGGTTGCACAATAAAGCTCAAGTTGCTTTGTGAACAAGAGGCAGAGCTAAAAAAAGGCTTGCCACAGACTCATGTAATTCACACATTGAGTAATCAGCGTGTTGGCGTGCACGTTGAAGGGAATTTGCTGGCTGATGAAGCCGCCTAGTTGACAATGAGAACTGCTGCCATTGCTACAATCACTAGTTCTTGTATGAGAATAGATGGACAAATAATGATAGTTGTGGATGCTATGTGCAACAACAGCTCAGCCTTGCCAAAAGGTTTTCCACTCAAGTACTCCTACAAGTTAGATTCGCAAAATATTCCATATGTTTCAATTCCAGGAGTTGGGGATAGAGTAATGCCAAACATGGATCACAGATTAGGTTTAATTCTAGCTGTACAAAATGGTCTGAGTTCATCACACACAGGTATCTCTGCAGGTAACTCTGCAACAGTTTTATTACTGAAATAGCATTATTGGTTGCCAGGTCTCACAAAACAGACCAAGGGCTTTGTCCTTAAGTGCGACATCAGTTAATAGACGAAGGGTTCCACTGTAGCACGTCCACCACAAACACCATTGCTGATTTCAGACACATCTCTCGCAGGTGTCTATTTGGACCACTGTAGCCCCTTTCAATCAGACGGGCTTACAAGTACATCTTGGTGGCAGTGGATTCATGCTTTAGATTCTTGTGGATTTGGCCCCAGCGCTCGGCTGATGCCTGAACTGTTATAAAGGATTTGCAAGTCTTAATAGGGACATACGCTATTGGCACATTACATTCTGACCCTGGCCCTGCGTTTAGCTCACAGGCTTACAAAGGAGCCAGGAAAAGTTTGGGTATGGTCTTGTGGTACTCCTCTCCATATCATCCCGAGGGAAATTCAATTGTGGATAGGAAAAACTGAGACTTAAAGCAACCCTTAACAGCTAGAATTTTTGGCTTGGTGGCGGTTGGCTCAATCACCTATATGGGGTCCAGAGGGCACTCAATAGCATGCCAGGAAGTTCTCTAGGTGGCCGTACTCCATATGAAGTCCTATTCGGGACTAGAATGTGGGTACCCGACCTCGATTGTGGCAGCACAGTGGCGGATGATAAACCATTTGACATCACTGATTGTTTGGCTGTTTTACAGGAAATCAATGAATTCTGGGCATTACAAAGCAACGTCCAAGTAAAACGCACCACCAATGAAGAAGTGAAAGCTGATTCAGCAAGACCTGCCTGGGTACCGAAGATTGGGGACATGGTCAGAGAAAAGATTGAAATTAATTTGGGCCATCTTACAGAGTGCCTGTACCTGTCCTGGTTGTCGAAGCAACAAGAACAGTACTTCTTCCGACTCTTGCTTGCAAGAAAAAGAAAAGAGATTTGTCTCAATTGATCTATTCAACCACACTATGTGGCCGAAACTCAATAGGAGGCCGCGTTGGCTCCTGAGCAGCCACCAATCTCTTCTCACTAGCATTACAGGAAGTTCAGAGAGAAATATTAATAACCTTTGAAGATTCTACTGTACAAAGTGAAGGAGTTACAAACCATGGAATGGAACTTGTGCCTGTTGAAACTGAACAGCAACAAAACACAAATGAAACACAGATCTCAATTCGGCCTAATACGACATCTATGTGAATATGTCTCGAAACGAGTCATTTGCCAGTTCTACAAAACATACTGAGCTACCAAAGATAGATTAAAATGCATCTGGCTACTTTATAGATTTTGATACTTTCTCACTGGGTTCAAGTGAACCTGAATTAACGCCACAGTCTGTTTCCCACAAACAACAAATTTGTGATTTCTGCCTGTGGCTGAAAAAGACTTACCTTGTTTCTCCCTGGTTACAGCTCTGGATTGCTATAGGTCTACTGTTCCTAGTCGTACTGACTGTCTTTTTCCTGCTTATGAATGGACATTACATCCCAGAATGCTATGCAGCACGAAATGTGAACTTAGGGCCATATGTATCATTCAAAATTCCGATCACAATTTTGGGAGTTTGCGATCGCAATTAGGCTTAATGGTATGTATAAAAGAAAAACTGCCTCGCAAAGTAAGGAATTGCAAAATTTGCGAATCCTTATTTTGCAAATGCGTTTAAGGAATAGCATTTTGCGATCCCTTAAATGGAATGTATGAGGCACTCAAGTTGTGCAAATATGGAATAAGGAATCGCAAATTACCACCAACTACAGGTTGGTTGTAATTTGCGATTTTTTTCAAAAATGCTAATTTTTGCATTTTTCAAAGTGGTATGTGGCGCACACACATGCCCTTAGGGCATGTATCTGCTCCACATGTGCACCCATGCTCATTTCAGGGGTGCAACAGGGTGTCCTTTTGACACCCTGGCACCCTTGAATTTGCATTCTCAATTTGCAATTCTCTAATTGAGAATCGCAAATTGAGAATGTCTTCCCATTCATTCCTATGGGCCTCGAGGCCCATAGAAATGAATGGGGAGGTATTCTTTAATTGCAAATTGCAATTTGCGATTCGCAATTAAGGAATATGTAGGATTCACAAAATGTATTTGCAAATCCTACATACATAGCATTTTGCGATTCGCAAATAGCGATTCTCAAAATGTCACTATTTGAGAATCGCAAAACCTAACATTGATACATAGGGCCCTTAGTCCTCAAACCGAATGCATCATCTCACCGTGAACAAAGAGACCTGTCCTTAGTGAACATTACAGCAGTTCCAGTTCCTGAAGGAATAGCTTGGGACAGGGTTTCTTATGATGTATATGGTACAACTGAAGTTTTAAAAATACCATTTTAAATAAGAGTGGTATTTTTAAAACTTCACACAACATAGTGAGGTACACTGCATGGCATACTACACAATGGCGCATACAATTCATCAGACCCCAATTGGAAAAGATGGTTGGTTTGGTCTATTGACCCAAATCGGTGTCAGTCACGAATCAGGGGTACCACCGAGGGTTTAGTATCCATAGGCCTGACCAGTGCTATGTACAACGAGAACACTCGGTGGTGACATCTTACAGAGTTGGGAAGTTATGCCTAGAAAGGCTAAAACCCTCAACATTGTCCCAGGTGAAACAACACTTGTCCTTACTCTCAGATGACATGGAACTTAGGGATTTTTGTTTGGTCCCCAGATGCCACGTCAAAAGTGCTTCATGTATGCTATTTACAACGAGGTATGGAAAATCTTCAAGCAGGAGGCTGCTGAGAGGTTGCATGAGATTGACAGGGTTAACCTAGAAAAAGCTTTAGCAGTGGTCGACAATGGCATGACCACACTATCATCCAGGATTTATTCATCGGGCAAAATTTTGACTTATGTAATAGATATAATGGAACAGGATTTGTCTATATTACAACATGGACAACCGCAATTGCGATCCATTCTAGTATTGAGCTGGACCCTACACTCATTGCGCTCTGGTCATGTGCCCTTACGGTATATCAACAGTAGGATTCTGTTTTCTGCATACAATCTAACAGAAAGACAGATGGTAATGGCTCGAAGAGATGCAAAATATACAATGCTGCACATTGAAACATTGGACCGAATACCTTTTACTGTGGCTGAGTCACCTTTCACAGAATGGCTATTCCATGGCCATATTACACTGCCAGTCACAATATTCTAATGTCAACAGCCGTGGACGGCAGTAGGAGTTCCTGTAGGGCAGTGACGTGGGGAGGGAGAGGGGCAGGGTGGGGGGTAGTAATGTATGGATTACGAAGTTTAACAGGTAAGTAAACATATAAGTAAATAAAACAAATTTTGTTGTGCGCACTGCATCGCATTTGGTGATGCAGTGCGCACAACGAAATTCTTTTTATTTATTTGGATCAAGCATCATTTTACATATGCCATGTTTTTAGTCACTGATATTATGAAATTGTCTTTATGCCTTTATCAGGCATATTTTAGCATTAGTTGACTAATCTAGGACTCGGTAGCTACACAACCTTTTACGTACATTTGACCTACCTTGTGCTGCATAACGGTTCTAGCACAGATCTTTTACCCAGTTATGTGCTGAATAAATGTCGATCAGTTTCCTGGAAACTAGCCTCATTTATTTTGCATGATGATTTTTAGAATCGTCCCCTGCAGATGACGTACATCACAGCATGAACATACTCTGCGTAAAATGAATGTTCACCTTCATCCTAGGGCGAAAGAACTTCTTTTCATAATTGCAGGTATTGTTCTAGGCTCATTTGCATAATCGTACAAACAACTTACCGATTGGGTAAGGAACCCTGAGGCAATCTTTAGGGTATAAAATACCCATATCAAACATTAGATAGTTATAGGAGCAGCTTCCATGCTGACATCAGATGATGAGATTCCTGCACACAGAAGTTCCAGCATGCAGTAGTCTGGCATCCCTTGCATGGTGTGCAATTCAAGACCAAAGTGGGGTCCTTCATTCTCTCCCATCAGGTAATGGGGTTGACTCTTTCCTGGGGAATCTTGGCTTTACACCCACATACATGCTAGGTACACTTAGGTACACTTAAACAAGATCCGTATAGTAGGACTACCCATAATTACTGCCATGTATATATATACCTGCATATATTCACTGTTTTAACCATGATAGAATTCTTTCTTTTATTTACTCTGATGGTGCTTGTAATCTTATACATCTGTTCCTGTCTAATGATTGTCGCATCAAACATGTTTTTATGCTAGAATGAAGCTGGTTCAAAAAATACTTATTGAAAATGTCCCCATCGTTCATTCTGTGTATCTCTCAGAGACTTAGTGAGCACGAGTGACTGATCGAAAAGTACTGCACTGTTTCCACGATCCCTGAAGGATCAAGGGTTGTCATGTTTGATAGTTGCCAGAAACTATTTGCTCCTTGTTAAGGTTAGGGGGCTTATGGAGGCACTGTAGACTAGCTGCTCTGTAAGGCTCACATAGCTTTTGGGAGTGTCTGGAATCAGTCTAGACACCAATCCCTCAGTTTGTGTTGTCTAAATGTGCAGATCCTATATAGATTTGTAGGAACTACACAACACTTTACCCTGCAAGGGTACAGCGCAACTCAACCTGCAAGTGACCGACTGTCACTACTGTTTTTTTTCCCAATGACCGCAATGTTAAATTTTCAAAATATTTTGCATTGATTTTCTATTACTTCTAAAATCTATAGCTCCAGTTGTATGTATAAAATTCCGTTCATTTTGGTGTCTACATTAAGATAAAAATACACTTTATTTTTATAAATTAATGTTGGATTTCTCTTGACTCATTGTCAGTTACTTATTGTCGACGTTGGTACTCTGAAATGCTTAACACATGTTCCTCTAGTAAAGCCTGACTGATCTTTGCCACTGTACCAGGACTGAGCTAAGGATGTATTGTAAATCCAAGGATCATATTTGAGATATTGTGATAGTATTATACGATGAGGACTAACCCCCCACATCACATAATACTCCACTTTCCTATCATGAAAATGTAGCAAAGCACTCAAATTGCAGGCAGCTTCAGTATTGCAGTGCCTTTTCTACACTTTATAAGAGCAACATTATATAAGAGACAACATTGAAATCACTGGGCATCCAAAGTGCAGGTAATAAATAGTTGGTAATAAAAGTTCATATAAAAAATAAATAAAATAGCAATGTGCACAGCAGGAATCTGAATTGTGATCTCAACTTCTGCAAACCTTGTCTACCTTCAGGGGCACATCTAGACCCCCCCCCCCCCAAGGAGAGAAGATGGCTTCTTCCCTCGGGTACAAAGTTAATCAGCACTTATAGCAGACTTTGGTAAAAGAGTTTGGGATCTCCAAATTTACCCTGACAAGGCATCGGAGGTAGGAGTCAGACACTTCAAGATGGATCTCCGTAGATTAGGTTCATGACAGTAGGCTTCACTTCTTGGTAAAGTGTAGCTTGGCACAAGGACCCCAGAATTTCTATCCATTATTTATCCCTGAATCGTAGATGCATAGCGGAATTCTAGAGCCTTTACTGTTTTGGGTTATATCTGTTTGTTGGGTATTGATAAGTTTCACATAGGCTGTCAGAGGCTTATCCTTTTGATCAACAGATTCTGCAGAAATATAGGATGGTGTTAGGGGTTCCTTGACAAGGATTGTGGCAAATATAGAGAGGGGCATTTCCATCCTATTCAGTTATTACACAAAACAGTCTGAATTGGTACTTCTGCCGAAGATGAGGCTGGATGATACCAGGGGCTGCTTTTCGATTGCAGAGGGAGATCACCCATCCATCCCTCCATCTACTGGGATGTTGCTCATGTCAAGGGGGAGGTTGTAGACTGTTCTGGGGCCTTTCTTTACTAAACAAATAATAACATGGGCAGTCTCCCCTCCAGTCTCCATTTTGTCATCCATTCACTCACAAGAGTTCCAAAATGGATTCTTACCCCATACACGTAGTCCAACCCAGACTAAAGTCATTCGCCACATACAGCTAAGTACTGGTGGCCTATCACAATGTCGTAGAGATCAAAGGAGAGACAATAAAATTAACACACAGGTAAATATATGAAACTAATCAAAGTGACATTTTAATTTAAAGTTAATTAATTTTAATTACATTATTAACTATTTTTTTATTAAAATGCTAAAATATTATTTAGTGTAAATAATATTTTTTTTGAATAATGTACTTGTAAAAAAATGTAAATGACAAATAAAACAATATAACTTGCATTTATGATTGTACCACATTCAGGACAAATATACCGTAAGCGGTGTAGCAGGGAAGGTTAACATTGAATTTAATTTATTTAAACAATAATTTCAATAAAAATGCAAAGCTGAAATTAATTAAAATGTGTTAATATGTTACATGTTAGTACAAGTGTATTGCTCTTTGTTACTGTAGTCATATGAGGTGAATATGAGCTAGGGACATGTGTTCTAATATTTTTAATTAAAAACATATATTTATTTTTTTATTCTCTTAAAATTATCTTTCATAAAATTCTCTATGGATTGGAAATTTGGTCATGCAGTAGGTACCATATCTCAGAGGTGTGTTTGTTGAGTGAGAGGCTGTTGAGGAGCATGCATGCATGGGTTGTGGTTGGTCAATGTGAGCATGAGGAGAGTGATCGGATGGCTGGTTTGTGTGAGTGAGAGTGAATGGGGTGCTGTGTGCAGTTAGTGCAGGAGAGGTGTGTGTAGAATGTGGGAGAGTACAAGATAATTTGCAGGAGGGGCAAGTGAATGATTCCTCCATGTTGTTTGGTACAATGTGGCAGCAGTGCGGTGAGAGGTGGCAGGAGATGAGAGTGCAGAGAAGAACAGCAAGTTATCGGTTGGTAGGGGGAAGATCAGGGTTCCTGACACAATCATGGACAGTCTCAGATGGTCTTCCCATTAGTGTGCCTTCAGTGAGCCAGTGGTGCGCCTGCTCTGAGCATCTGCTGTGCATCTGCCCTGCGACCCCCATTAAGTATGTCCTAGGAAGGGGAGGAGCACTTCAGGTGATGAGCAGTGTGCAGATGGAGAATGGGAAATGAAGTCCTTTTGCTTGGCTTCCACTTTTAAAATGGTTTTCGCGGGTAACCACTTATGTCACTTCCTGTGCAGATGATTGATGGAAAATGAAGTCATGTTTCTTGGCTTATTCTTTTAAAGATGATTTTGATGGAAAACCAGTGATGTCACTTCTTGTGCAGGAGGGCCAAAAGGTGGGGGCTGAAATACATCAACCAAAACATTTTGGGGAGTTCCTCAATGTATCCATGAGAACCAAGAATATCATCAACAACGAACCTTTGAGACTAAGTTACATCTCCCCCATGGGTCAAGATCAATGTATTGATGGGATTACCACAGGGTGGAATCTTGTTCTACTATTTTACAAACTAAAATAGCAAACAAGGACTAGTATTGTATACACTTTGCATATTACTATGTATTTAATAGTTTATATTGTATATGTTTGTGCTTTGGTGATATTTTGTGTACCCGAATAAAGAACTTGAACTTGAGCTATTATTGTATGGGATGGGAATTGTTTGTAATAAAAGCATTGTATATGTCCTTGTCTCTGTTTGTTTATGTAAGTGTACTTAATGATTTGTTGCAAGTGATTCCAAATGGTTTGACATAATAACCGGCAAAAGAAAAGAAAATTGAGTTGCACAAACAAATAATGTCCATTGCAATAGTGAACAGTGCCACTATTGCTGAATCCCCCTAGAGGTACACTGGAATGTTCTCTGCTCATAGCTAACCACATCAAAGTTTGCCAATGTGCCAATTGCACACAAATCTACTCGAAAGCCTGTTTCGTTCATACACCCCTCATCACATTCTGCTCGCCAAAGGTAATTAGTATACCTCTTCCTACACAAAAAACATCCCTGTGCTCCTCCCTCTCAGTGAGTGGATGTAGCTTCCATCATGACTAGGTTCATGGCGCGAGGAGGTTGCCCTATGATGAAGCATGCCATCTTCGGGTGGGTGTTTGAAATCATCTTTAAAAGGGTCACTCCATTAGCACCTCATTGAAGTCTACATACCCAAGTTCTTTTTTGTGGTTTTGACCTTTAAAAGTGGACATTTCTCTGTATTTACTGTTCTTTGCCTGATAGCCTATTTCCAATATGCATCTGGGCTGGGTGGCAGCTACACTTTGAGCATTCTCTCTAGACAGCCACAAACACAGGAAGGGTGGATTGTGACATTCATCTGCATTCTGATATCCTTACTAGGTAGGAAGTGGAGAGGTGGTTCACACTTTCATCTGAATAGGATGCGTCTTGTCCTCACACAAAGTGCTGATTACCCCCCCATACATAGCCTGGCAGACAGGACTGGGTTTAAAGAGATCCTTGTGCACTTCAGAGAGTTCTGTTGAACTCATTCCCTACATCAAAGGCACTTTTGGGTATAAGTACGGGGGCTCAAATCAGACACTTCTAGCTCTTGAACTGAACTTCTATCTTTCTGGAAGGACTGCTTTTCTGGAAAGACTGCTTTTCTACTTGTTGCCCTGCTGCTCCCTGACTCTGCTGGAAGATCTCTGATGTCCCTCCAAGTTATCTCCACAGGCTTGCTGCCTTGCCTCCTGTTTTCTGAAGTCTCAGGGATACAAAATACTTTCTGAAATTCTGCTGGTTCTGTTGGACTTTGTCTTCTGTGAGTCTGACCCTTGCTTGAGGTGCCCCCTCCAAGTCTGGACATCAGAAGTGGATTCTGCAGCAGCTTTCATCAAAATCCAACGCATTGCATCAACTGTGTAAAAATTCCTCCACATCGCCCTTTGGTGCTGATGCAGAGGCTGCCCGATGACTATGGCTCCACAACCTGCCCGGCTCGATGATGACACTCTGCGCACCTCGACAATGAAGCAGTGCCTTCACTTCAGCAAAGCTTGGTGACAACGCAGCAACCCGACTGCGTGGAAAAGATTGACGCATCAAGCCCTTATCGTTCCATCCAAGCACTTTCTCAGAAGGCTCTCCAAGGGTCCTGTAACCGGCCTGCCCTCCATCACAGTCGGCCTGAACTTTGGACTAGCATCTGTTCCTCATGACCTTAAGTGACCTTTTGACCACTAGTGACTTCTAAGCACTATTTTGTATTTTTTTATTTTAATTAATCACTCAACTTCTACAGATTTTATTTTTGTTGCTTTGGTCAGATACATATTCTCTATTGTTCTAAAGTGTTAAACCTGTGTGGAGTATTTATGTGGTGCATTCATTGTATTACTGTGTGAGTGTGTTGCACAAATACTTTACAGATTGCCTTTGTGGAGAAGCCTGAGCACTCTGTGCCAAGCTACCAGAGAGTGAGCGCAGGTTATCTAACTGTGTGTCTAGCTTACTCTGACTAGAGTGGTGGTTCCTGCCTTGCCTGGCAACATACCTCAGCCAACCATAAATCCAATTTCCAACAGTAACGATTTGTTTATTAGTGTTTATTAATGTATTATTATTTACCACAGAGGAGATTGCATATATATGAGGGGAATGTTCATTATTCTAAATCGGAATATTTACTATTCTAACACCAGTTCACCAAACATTAGGAAAAGTGCATGAATACGGAAGAGGCAGATTTTTTATTCTAGCTCCTGACTAATAAAATATAACGGTAAGTGCATACATATAGGGTCAGGGGTTCAGATTTACTGTTCTAGCTCCAGTCTAATAAACATAGGGTAATTGAGAATGATAGGGATGGTCAGATTTACTCATAATTTTATTATATAACTGTAAAATGTTAAAACTTTAAAATGTTTACAAATCCCACAATATTATACAGTTTAATTTTCATTATTAAAAATAACAGCTACAAAAACACCCATAACAGTGGCTCAAAATTGTAATTATAATTGACAAACGAACCCACATTTCAATAAAATATCATTTTCATAAATAATGATATTACTTATGTAAACGTTCAAACTAAATTATAACAAAAAACTCCAGCATTATCAAATAGCTATTTTTGCTTTTTTAAAGCTACTCCAAGCCCTATAGAAAGACACTTTCTTAACCTAATCCTAATAAAACAATTATACTATTGAAAAACCATATAGAAATGTTTTAAGTTGGTTCTTAAATTTTTAATAATGAATAATAAATGAAAGACTTCATACACAATCACCTATGACAACTCTCAACCTCATATAAAATGTACAAGCTAATGCATGAAAAACAAATAAATAATTAAACAAAACAATGTTTTAAAAAAGTCAACAAATCAAAAAATCAATGAATAATAATTAATTAATAATTTCTTGAAAAATACTGGCCACCCTTTCAACCAATGAATCTAACATACTCCCAAAAACTAATACATTTAGAAAATTAAACATGTCATTAAATAATTATGAATTATAAAATGTAAAAAATCACTATAATAGTTCCATATAGATGACTATACATTGTAACTAAGACACCACCTACCCAGTCCCCCAATTAATTACATAACTAGAAATTAAAGATATCCACTCTCAATCGTAACAAGGGAAAAAAAGTTTTGCCCGATTTCACGATTGCTGATGCTGGCAAAATTCCTCGGAACATATGTTAATAACTTACTTTCAGACTACTTAGACAAACACGTAGTCCTAGATGGTGCTCAGTATAATTTTAGAAAAAAACATAGCACGGAATCGGGCTTTATGATGGCCACAGCGGAGATTGGATCCATTATGGACAATGGAGGGAAGACTTTTGGATTTATCCACAGCCTTCAACACCATGAGCCACTCTGTTTTTATAGACCACCTAGATAAGATTAGAATCAGTGGAGTAGCTTTAGATCTGCTTTGCTCCTTTCTCACTAACATAAAGCAGTCTTTCTCCCTTAGAGAATTCATGCCAAAATCTTTCTTATTAACTTGTGCTGTCCCTCAGGGGTCATCATTGAGCCCCATGCTTTTTAATGTTTATGTAGTTCCCATAGCAAAGCTGATCGGTTCCTTTGGGTTTTTGACAATCTCCTATACCGATGAAACCTAAGCTGTGGTGTAGATTTCTAATGACATTGATGAGGACTCTCAATGCTCCAAAAGATGCATGAGCAAAGTGGTTAGTTAGATGAGATTCAATTGCCTCAAATATAGGGGATCATTATGATCGCGGACAGACTTGAGTCCGTCCGCGACCATCGAGGAGGAGGGAATCTCCGCATGGCCTGCGGAGTTCCCTCCGGTCCAATTAGGATGTGACCGCCACCCTGGCGGTCACATCTGCTATATTTAACATTGCGGCGGGTGCAGCTTGAAGCTGCATCCGCTGCAATGTTAAAAATGCATACATTGCATTTGTATGCAGAAAGCGGCAGGCACCACGCGGTGCCTGCCGATTACTGCATACAAATGCAGGGCGGTACCATAGGCACCCCACATGTGCACCCCCCACCCCACCTTCACCCAGGGGGCCCACAACGGGCCCCCGCAGTGAAGCTCCGTATGCTTTTCCACGGCGGTAAAATCCACCGTGGAAAAGCATTACTTTTTGGGCATCCTAATATGGCTGGTGTTGTCTGAGAGACACTGCCACCATATTAGGGCTTTTCCGCCACGGTTGTAAGCCAACCGCTGTGGAAAAGCTGCCGACGGAAACCAGGACCCACCAGCCATCCTAATGTGGCGGTGGGTCTTTGGTGGGTCTGCTGCGGTTTTTCCGTATCCTCCGGGCCGGCGGTGGCTTCTGCCGGCCCGGAGGATGCGGAAAAACCGCAATCCTAATCTGCCCCTAAATTCGGAGAAAACCGAGGTTCTCCTTTTTGGAAAAGATACTTCTTTTTGGAACCCTTCTTGGTGGCCCCAACATCTGGGCCCCCTTACTTCCCTGGTTCCAAAAGTCAGGAACCTGGGCGTAATCTTCGATGCAAATCTTACATTTGCAGATCAGATTAAGAAGCTCCTTTCCTTTTGCTTTTTCCTTTTAAGAACTCTATGAAAAATGATACCATTTATCTCCTTTGACCTACTGTAAACAGTAATTACTGAACTGGTACTTTCCAGGTTAGATGACTGCAAAACCCTTTATTTGGGCATTCAACAACGCTCCATGAACAAACGTCAAATACTAGAGAACACAGCTATACATCTCCTTAAGAGAATACCAAAATATAAATCTATTTTTCACACATAAGTGGAACCTCACTGGCTTCCTGGCAAGAAGAGAGTAGCCTTTAAGGCACTTTGCATGACTCACAACTGTGATTGTCCCCAAATGCAACAAAGTCTCTTGGGGATATGGAGGGTTTATGTCTTCTACTTGTAAACATTGGAACAAACAGCCTTGCCATCTCAAAAACCAGTCCCATCTGACCTGTTTTAGGAAAAAGTAAAAATCTTGTTTTTTTCACTCCCCTATTGGTCTTTCATTGCCCTGAACATTGCAGACGCTAGTTCCAAGACGCCCTTTCGCATTTGTGTGCTTTATAAATAATATCAATATATTGCTTTATAGTCTCCTTCTACTTACAGTTTGGCAATTCTCCGGACTCTCCGGAGATCTCCTGAGGCGGAAGCTGGTAGAATCATTTATTGGAATTTTTAACTTTGGTGTACTGTTTTTATTTGTACTTGCTGTGCGCTCACCTCCTCGCGCTCCTTCTCACTTGACCTCGCTCTCTTGTGAAGCCGAGTAGGTGCTGTTGCGGGGAAGAGATAGATTGGCTGCCATCTTGGGGGAAGCCCGGGGCTGAAGCGCTAGTCGTTCTGCCACTCCCACCCTTGCCTGCATATGAGTAATACTCCCTCTCGGCCGCGCAGGCAGCAAGCCTGTCTGCGCCCGTCCACGCCCAGCCACAAACCCTGTTCCCTGCACGGGAAGCCCAATAAAATACAGTTCTTCAACTTTATATGGGCTAAGGCCAAGAGGGAAAACAGAATGTCGTCATTCCTTAAATCCCGCTAAACCCCCTCTATACTGTCGCTACTGTCACCGGCACTTCAAGCCTTCAGACCACCTGGACCGAGACCCTGTTTCCACTATACATAATATGGCTCTTTTGAACTGTAGATCTCTTCCAAGACACTGTACCGAAATAGCACTCCTAATTGATGAATATAAATTGGACGTCTTGTTGCTGACGGAAACATGGCTGCAAACTGGGAATGACCCCGACATCATTCGAGCCCTTCCCGTAGGTTACGGAATCTGCACAGCGGATCGGGGGTCATGTAGAGGTGGAGTTTTGGCAATCATTTATAAGGATACCTATAAATGTCGATTGCTACCCTCATCATTGGATGACTGTGAAAGCTTAGCTTTCTCAATTGACTTCTCCTCCATCGACACCCTTTCCGGCCTACTGATCTATCGCCCTCCAGAGGCACTGAAACAATTTATCCCCAAACTTATTGATATGGCAGCAGAACGGGTACTGGCGATGGCAAATTTCACAGCACTGGGGGATTTTAATATACATCTAGAGGACCAGTCAAATCCCATAGCTACTAATCTTCTTTCCAGCCTTCAGGCGTTGGGTCTTGGTCAAAAGTGTTTTCTTCCAATGCATGACAAAGGCCATCTCCTGGACCCAGTCTTTAGTAACTTAGATAACCTTAGCTCTGGGGATCCTATTCCCCTGACCTGGTCGGATCATTTCTAAAGTCCCTTATTTTGGGTTACAAGGTTTACCCTATATGCTCAGCATCCTACGGTAGTTTGGGACAGGAAATGGTGTAGGCTGCCCTTGACGGAATGGAAATTGGCCCTAGAGGCCTCAAAACCCCCAAAGGGTACCGACACTGAGGTAGCAAATCACAATTTTAATAACTGGATTCAGGACACTGTAGATAGAACTCTCCCCAAGATCATTGTTCAGAAACAAAACAGGAAAAACGCAGCCCCTTGGTTTAGCTCCCAACTAAGGGCTTCCAAACAATCCTGCCGGAAATTAGAAAGGGTCTGGAGACTGGATCCTACTCAGCACACAAAGGAAACCTATAATAAGGCTATTAGGATCTATAAAGGTGAGATTAAAACTGCTCGGGTCCAGTTCAATGCAACTAAAATTAGCACAGCTGCTAACTCTCCAAAGGAGATTTTCCGAATAGTGAAGTCCCTGATCACCCCACTCCAAACACCTTCTTCAAAGGAAGGGTCCCTGGCACGCTGTAATCAACTAGCTGCATTTTTCCAAGCAAAGATTCAAGCCATCTACACCACCTTCCCCTCCAATCAGTCTCTGTCTGAGGAATTTGGGGCCATGGGCCTAGACCAGGCCCCGCCGCTGGACCAATTTTACCCTCTGGATGCAGAAATGTTAGACCAGGTCATTAGCAGAGTATCGTCTGGTTCTCCGTCAGACCCTGCACCTCCCCAATACCTCAGGGCGGCCATTGACTCTGTGCGGCCAACTATCTTAGAGATTCTAAATTCCTCTATATCAACGAGCACGGTCCCCCCATGTGGAAGTGTGCAATGGTTAAAGCACTATTAAAAAAGCCCAGTCTAGATCAATCTAACCTCTCCAACTACCGTCCTATCTCGCTTCTGCCCTGGCTGAGCAAACTGTTGGAGAAACATGTTAATAACATCTTGGTCGACCATCTAGAATCCAACAGTCTGCTAGATGCCATGAAGACTGGCTTCCAGCCACACCAGGGGACGGAGACAGCCCTGCTGATGGTTACTGAAGAAGCGAGGAAGCCGGTAGATGAGGGGGGAACGGCTGCCATTATCCTTTTAGACCTAAGTGCAGCGTTCGATACAGTCAATCATACCATCCTGACCGACCGAAGTGTCGGGGTGACAGGCGCTGCACTGGCATGGCTTTCCTCCTTCCCCAGCAACCGCCACTTCCAGGTTTTCGAGGGGGACGTGGCCTCTTCCAGTCTACCTCTGGAATGTGGGGTTCTACAGGGCTTGGCCATAAGTCTGACGCTCTTCAATGTGTACATGAGGCAACTGGCGAGGATCATTCATCCATTTGGCATTAAGATCGTCAGCTATGCAGACGACACCCAGTTGGTGGTATCTCTCCACCACGACAAGGGACCGTCTTGCACGCTGGCTCCCTGCCTTGAAGCAGCGGCCAAATGGATGGAATGTTCCTACCTCTGCCTTAATGGTGATAAGACAGAGATTATGTTGCTGGGAAACTCCTCCCCCACTATCTCTGTCCCCATATGGCCATCCTGTCTAGGTCCAGCTCCCTCCCCAAAGTCACACATAAAGAGCTTAGGCGTCTGGCTTGACAACTCTCTCAATTTTGGACACCAGGCCACTATGCTTTCATCAACCTGCTATGGGCTGCTAAGAATGCTCCGCAAAATCATTCACCTTCTTCCTTTTGAAGCGAGAAGAATAATGGTCCAGGCCCTTATACTGTCTCGGCTGGACTATGGAAATGTTTTGTATCTAGGAGCCCCACAGGCCACAGTAAACAAACTGCAAGTGGTCCAGAATAGCGCAGCAAGGATGCTTCTGCAGGTCCCACGGCGGCAATCTGCAAGCCCAGCCCTTCGACAGCTTCACTGGTTACCCATGGCTGCCAGGATACAATTTAAAGCTATGTGCATTGCACATAAAGCCATGTGGAAAAGTGGCCCTGCAATCCTTCATCCATTACTAACACCTTATATGCCGCCGAGAGCTCTACGCACTAGCTTCCTACATCTTGCCACTCCCAAGAAAATGAGAAAGGCAAGATGGGCAGGACGCTCCTTCTCATTCACTGCGGCCAAATTGTGGAACTTTCTACCTCAAGCCTTGCGAGAGATACGCAATCTGTTGACTTTTCGCAAGCTTCTAAAAACACACCTGTTTGGACTGCCCTTTTAAGTGGTGAAATCTGTTGTGCCCTGCTTTCTCTTCCTTAAGCGCTACGAGGCCTCCAGGTAGCTAGGGGCTATAGAAATACTTTTTCATTCATTCATTCATTCATTCATTCACTAGTATATTCTTTGTTCAAATAATGATTTTTAGTGTCTCTGGATACATAGGTTCTATTTGATCCTCAGGACTAAGCTTACAAAGAGTGACACTCTTATTTACAATGTTGCTTGAGGTAGTTTTGGATGCATTGTTCACTGATGATGAGTTTCAGCTTCATTTCATGGTCTGCAACTGGTGTTAAAGTAACAGGATCCTTGTTTCAACAGAAAATGTTCTGTAATATCAAGGGATGACTAGACTTGGTGGTGAATGGCTGGTTAGTAGAGTAATATCTGGTTTTGCGATAGGTCACAATGTGTGTTTCAAAGCTGAGGTTAGTGTCAACTTGTGAACCCATTGATTTGGAGTGGCTAATGAGTCGAGACTCAACCAGAGTCCTCTCCTTGAGCTTCCTCAGTAACTGTAACTGCTTATTGTCAATAGTGATGAGAACAGAGTTCATCTCAGTGCGATTCAGCTTGATGTAGACTCTGAACATCCAAGATAGGATGGTGACAAAAGGGTTCTCAAGTGGGGCTATGTCATGATCAGAAGTGAATCTCGGGTAGTGCTACACACCATCTAAAGAATGAAGGACAATGAGCTCATTTTGGTCAGTCCAGATTCTAAACAATCCTTGTTAGTGTTCTAGAACAGTGACGATTGGATGGAAACTTGGTTGGTGCCGAATTTAATGGTGGTGGGATTGGATATGGTCCAGGAGGGCCCTATTTGTCAAGTGCAATTTCATCCAATGTAGATCATCATAGTTGATTCCCATTCAGAATACCAGAGTGTTAAACAGCACGTGGTGGCTGACAGTGTTGAAGGTTGCACACAGACAAGTAGAGAGAAGCAGTTGACGAGGGAGCTGATTGGGTAACTGTGACAGTGGGGTCATGTGACCAGTCGCAGGAGTGACTGCCATAAAAGATTATCTTAGTCTATTCCTTAGTGGTGGCTCTTTTATAGAGGTAGCCGTGATGGGAACCAGACAAGGGTGATAGTTAACCTGCTCACTCCGTGTTCTGATGGACTCAGCCCTGGGTTCTTCCTAATTGGCTCCTTTGTGGAGATCAGTGTACAGTCAATGCAGGAAAAAGGGTGAAGATTGATTGGGAGTAATAAAAGGTTTGTGTAACAAGACCATAATATGGTATACTGGGGCATTTCTGCCCTAGATGCTTCATCATTGGATTCTTTGCAGTGCTTGGATAGGCTTGAAGTTGGTGGCGATGGAGCGGATTGGTTGGTACGAGTAGATGGGGTCACATGACAAGCCACTGCTGTGTTCAGAGCCACTTCTCCCTGGTTCATTTCTGATTCATTCCCTTATTGAGGTTGGGATAGCAAGACACCGGCAGTTTTGCAGTGGCGGCTCACCGTGGGAGTGCTGCGGGGTGGTGGGGTGGGGGGGGGGGGGGGGGTAGTGTAGTCCTACATATGACGGACAGGAGTAAGGTAAGTAATTAAATAAATAAAACAATTTACCTTGCACGCGCTGCATCACCAACTCGGCAATACAGAGCGAGTAAGTAAATAGTTTAATTTATTTAATTACTTACCTTACTCCTGTCCGTCGTATGTTGGACTTCACTACCCCGCCCACCCTGCCCCTCTCCCACCCCGCCCTGGGCCACCACCCTGCAGTACTCCCACCGTGAGCCGCCACTGTTTAACTGGCAGGGACATCCGGGGGGGTCACGTGGCAAAGCTGCAACGTGCTGGTTCTGTGTCTTTAAGTTTTGATCTTAGCAAAAACATTCTGGAATCTCCACACATTTAATACATGCATTTGCATAGTCTAACCTTCATGGTCTGTTTTCTTTGGTCCCAGAAGAAGTAATCAATCATATCTCAACCCACAGCCTTCTCCAATGAGAAGGGCCTAATTAATACCTAGAAGGATTTGGTTTGATTGGGCCAAACACACAAGACTAAAAACACTGTGATGAGATTACCCCTATGCCATGTGGTAACTTGAGCTTTGTTGGCATCCTATATTACCACTGGTGGCTTGTCAATATCCAGAGTGATAAATATTTTCATCAAAAATGATGTTCAGTCGTAAAACATCCTTGTTGAAGAGCACTACCCTTTTCTTACTTTCAGCAGAGAAACAGTTTGTGCTGCTGATAAAAAATAATAATTTTCCATTCCAAGTTGGGCAAAAGAAGCATCCGTTGAAATGTATAGAAAAACATCAGTGAAAGCTGTATGTGGGTTTAAAGCCCTGCAAAACTGTTTGTGAGGAAATTCTTACAAATAAAAAGAGCATGCTCTGCAGTGGGCTTTTTCATAAAGACTTATATTTTACAGAGATTTTTGCCAGCTGTTAGTTTAATCTTGCCAACTCTCTGCATTCATAATGATGAGGAAGTTTAAATAAATCTTAAACTAGGCAACATCCAAATGTGCAAATGTTGAACACCCTAATTTCAACTTGTCCCCTTCTGTTTTTATAAAGTCTCAATACCCGTCAGAGCGATGCTGATGTAAGAGAGTGTGCCTTGAAGAGGCCAAAATACTCATAAAGACTATGTTAAAAGAAAGAACAAGCTTTCTTTGCGGTCAATGTTCAGTATTTGCGCACATCCAAAAATATTGCTAACAGCACTTTTTTTAACTAGCCTACAGCTTGATGGAAAGCAGAGAAAGATGCATTTAGTGCAATTCCTTAATTAATGAAAAAAGCGAAACCATAATTAGAAAACATAACAAATTATTCCAATGAAATTTCCTATGGTAAACTGTAAATTTGTGTGCAACATTCAAGTAGAACCACAACTTGGACGGCGGATATTTTTGATCCAATGTGACAAATTAAGAAATAGACAAAAAACTAAAACTAAACAGCACAGTAGTAGAGTTAGGCCACGGAGCTACGTGGTTGTGGCTCTTGGTTTGGACTAACTCTGCGTGAGTTATGTTGAATGCAGTGAACATGGACGGCAGTAATTTGTAGAGCATATTTGAAAAGCTCATAATTGGTGTCAAAAAACACATTAGATGCCCACTTCAAAGGGGCGTGTGGGTGTTTCACTCGGTGAGAAGATACTGCAAGTCTCCCAAGTGGGTTCCCAGGGTTTGCACGAAGACAGCTGATATACACAAATTAAATCATACATTACAAACCATCTTCGGTTAAAAACAAATGTAATTACAAAACTGTCTCATTTGTTGAGATCAAAAATTACAGGGGAACCCCTCAATGGCCTCAAGTATGCAATTTATACTTCAAATTTGAGTGAAAATATTTATGTGCTATCATAAGAGCAAAGGGTTTCTATAAAGGGCGCATCCTTTGGTTTCGGCAACTCGATACACCTACCCTTTCAAAATAAACGTCCTACAAATCAGCCTAGGATGAGACGGAGAGAAAAAACATATTTTTGGTTACCGAATCTGTTTCCTAGCAAAGGCTTAACCGCTCTTGTCAAACTGTGGAGGGCAGACTGTAAACATTCCGGGTTCTGTATATACACACACATAGCCTGTGTTTTTGTCCTTGGAATATTCTGCTCGTCTGTTTCATGTGATCTCTTCATTATTCACTTTCACAGAAGGCGGAGGGTATAATTCAGGCAAGTGTGTGGTTTACTATGCTTTTTCTAGCCAGCAAGCATGGGCTGACTGCAGGGCCTAAGGCGATAGCAAACATATCTATCAGAGGCTTCCTTCACAGTTGAGTGTAAAACCATAAAACAAGCATTGGCAACGCCAATAGGTCTGACTTTAAACAAATGTTGTGCGGCAATGTGTAGCATTGCAAGTAAAAAACATGGGAATAAATATGTATTTGTGTGGCAGCAAAGAACTATAGAATAATATTGGTGTAGGTTAAAAGTCAGGTGACAATTGCCACTGTGAAACCAGACCTAAAAATCCATGTAGGTTAATGACTGTCCTCCCATCTGTGCTGCTGCCAGAGAAAAACAACATGAATTATTTAGTCATCGAATACTTTACCAGCTTTCCAAAGTCATGTGTGCCCCTGAAAGTTCAAGCTTAGGCATATGACTAAATAAATAAAATGCTCACAGGTGTGTGGAGGGCAAGCATTTTTTTGAGGAAGCACACAACTTCTGCTTAATCAATAAACATGCTCTCCTGGTTCCCAAAATGTGGGCAGAGCCAAGGCCCCTCTCTGGGGCAGCTCACATAATTGTCTGGTGACAGCTGCTCTCTCACGCCAGACCATAAAGAGCAAATCCTAATTGTTATGCAACATGCAACACGTTTTTAAGTCTGGCCAACAAGCAGTTTTAGCTTTGTCAGCCAGAGTTATGTTTGCCAAAATAAATCATAGTAAAATTGCCCATATATAAACCTACTTACACAGGCTTTTGGTCACCTTTTCGTCAATTGATCTGTTTATAGGTCAGCCCACTTTATTCGCTGGCGTTCTTAAGTAACAGCATTTTTATGGTCACGTGTGAGCATTTACTTGAAAATAAATGCACTTCAGTGCCTGGAATGGAGTGCCTGCCTGCAGGTCCACTCCTTTAGATTAAAAATACTCATGTATTGGCCAATTTTATTTTTTATACCTGTACAAAAAATAAAAATGAAATGAGAAAAAAAATGCATGGTTGCCAAGGCCCGACTAATTGGCTTTGCCAAAAGTTTGTTCAATTTCCGCCAATTGGAACATAAACAAAAATACTCTTCAGTCCCGAGTTTTGTGCAGACAATGTTCTCCAAGTTATATTTGTTGTAAATTGTGCATTCAAATTATTGTGGTATGATTACTTAATAGTGTACACAAAATTGAGTGAAGAAACATGTATATTTATTATTCTCATTTTTGTTTACTACAAAATGTTGGTATTAGGTGCCAAACCACAACAAGATGAGGGTACAAATTGTATTTGATCCCGTTTTGTTACACCCTTTTTAACTACTCAGCTCATTCAGCCTTTGCAGTTGGTCATCGAATATACCATTGGTAAAGGTAATGCCCTTTAAAGGCCTTTCGGTTGTGCTGAGCAGGCCTATCCAAAACCTGAACCACCACATATTTGGATGCTTCTGATTAATTTGAAAATTACGGGTGGACGTGATTCATTTTAAATGTTCAGGAGAAAAAGTTCAGCATGACCTTTTTTTAAATCTGTACTGACAGAACAAAACTTGTTGGGCAGTAAAACATTTTTGTGAAGTTTTACGGAAAGGGCGTGTCCATGGCGAGTGGTATTATTATCACCTGTAGCAGTGGTCACCACATTCTACAAAATATGGCTCTGTGTTGACATTTGCAGCACTCTGGAAACCAGTTGTGCTCTGGCCTCAGGGTTCTGGCGCGGTGAAGTTGTCCCAAGCTAAGTGCTGCATAACGGTACATCCAGAATTCTTTCAATGGTGCTGTAGCCTGAGGACATTCAAATCCTTTGATAAATAAGTTGCTCCTACAAGAAAAGGCGACAGAATAAACTATTTAAATGATCATACATTCCCAGTCACTTTTGCTTACCTTTTACTTATCAGACCTCAGAGAGGGGACTAACCTCCTGTGGAGTGCCACAGGGGTTGGCATTATCACCTCTTCTGTTCAACATTTATCGCAGACCTCTAATTAACGCCCTGGCGGCCATGGAGTGCCAAGTTTTCAACTACGCTTACGACGCTCAGATCATCTTGCAAATTGAAAATTCTCCTCAAGCACACTCTCGGGCCAAAGAGGTACTCCGTTTTACAGTCAACTGGATGACTACTAATTCACTAAAAGTGAATCCAGACAAAACGGAGGTCCTAGCCATAACGGATGCTCGTAACCCCTGGTACTCCCTCTTCTGGCCTCAGGACCTGGGTGACACTCCTGCCCGGCCCCAGTTGTTAAAAGTCTGGGAATCAAGGTTGACGCTAAACTTACAATGGCCAACCAAGTCTCCACAGTTTGTGGCACCTGTGTCGGCCTACTCAGACTTCTGAGGAGACTCTCCCCGATCCTATCATTCTCCACCATGAGAACAGTGGTATCCGCCATGATCCTAGCCCGCCTTGACTATGCCAAATTTCTCTATACATCGGGCTGCCAGACTCCTTAGTGGGCAGACTGCAGATAGTAATGAACAATGCCGCCAGACTCATCTTCAAACTTCCGAGGCACACGTGAGCATCACCCCTCCTTCAACGCCTCCACTGGCTGCCTCTTAAACAAAGAGCTAAGTTCAAGAGCCTCTGCATTGTCCACAAAGCCATTCACGGTCAGGCCCTGGTGTATATTAAACAACGCCTTCAGAAATATGTACCAGGCTGCTCACTAAGGTCTTCCACAGATAACCTTTTAAAATGCCCACGCTCCAACTACGTCACCAATGGAGGACGAGCCTTCTCTAGCCTCCTACCCACCCTCTGGAATAAGCTGCCGAGTCACCTCCGTGCGGAAAGCCGCCTTCTTCCCTTCAGAAAACAACTGAAAATCATTTATTTACAGAAGCTTGAACATAATTGGCCTGCTTTTTTTGGTGCTATCACCCGTCTTCCATTGGTAGTAAGCGCTCAAAAAACCCAAATTAACATAACATAACAGACCATAAAGTCCTAGGATGCATAGTGTCCCTCTGATATGGGGTAATATACCATAACCCCTTACCCTGCATACTTCCACCATAGTCCAATTTTTAAAATTAGCCTTCCACAATCCAGACTAACCCATCCATTTTAAAATTCACAAATAAGTAACTGACAGGTGATCTATCTCACTCTATGTCCTGGTCCCCAACTATCCTATAGTGGACTTCCGCCTTTGCAGCACAGCTCTATCTGGTAGCTGCTGCTGTCCCTTGTGTGATGCTGCTGCTGCTGACCCGGAGGTCAGGAGTTCAAGGCCATCCTCCACCAGCAGGCTCCTGCCTGTACCTCATCCCAGGTGGTACAGTGGTAGAGCGTCACTGCTCTGCTGCTTTACAGCCCTTCTGTCTCTCTTTCAGCCTTTCCCTTCTCTCAGCATCTTTTTCTGTTTTTCTCTTTCTCTTTCATTCTGCCTTTTGGCCTTTTTGTCTTTTTCCTCCTGCTTTCTCCCTCGTCGTCCCTGCCGCCGCTCCTGTGTCCTTCTCTCTTTCTGCTTTTTCTGTCTCTTTGTCTCTCTTTCTGCTTTTCTCTTTAGTTCTGCCTTTTGGCTTTGCTTTTTCCTTTCTTCCTGTTTTCTCTCTTGTCGCGGTCACCTGTGACCCTCCCCCTTCCTGTGTCCCTCCTGCGTTTTCCGGCCTCCTTGCTGTTCAGCCGCCCTGGTGGCCGCGCAGCTGGCATGCCAAAGGCAAGCCCGTCTGCACCTCTTTGCTCTGCTCTTGGGCCACACCCATCACCAGGGACCCTGGTTCCCGGACTTTCCACCTCTATGACACCAGCACCTTTCTGGCCCTCAACCCTGGGTGCCACGCCGTCTGCTATAGAGCGTCACCAAAGAAGACTGTTCGCCTGCAAGAACTGCAACCACGCCTTTGCCCATGCCAACACGCCTGCTCCTCTCACCACCCAGCTGAACAACATTGAGCCATACCGGCTCAACTGCATCCTCCTTAACTTGCGGTCTCTCCACAAACATGCCACAGAGGTCTGGGACATTCTCAGCACAACCTCTCCTGACATTGCTTTCTTCACGGAAACTTGGACTAACCCCTGCTCTGGACTGGGCATCGCCATCACAGAGGCTACAAAATCATCCACAAGGAACGCCCCGATCACCCAGGAGGAGGCATCACCATTATCCACAAGAACACCCTCTGGCTGGACACACACTCTGACAACTGACATTGTAGACCTCATTGCACCCCAGGTTCTCGCAGCCACCGACTACATCCTACTTGGAGACTGCAACTTTCGCATGAACAACCCCAGCTGCCAGAACACCACCTCCCTACTGGAGAACTTCTCCAACATCGGACTCAAGCAGCTAGTCACTGCACCGACACACAAAGCCAGACACATGTTCGACCCCGTCTTCTTCACCAGTGAGAACATCAGCTACAGCCACACCACTGAACCTTGACCGACCACCACCTTGTACATTTCTCCTTCGCCACATCCACCGTAGACCACCGTCATCACCGCCCCCTTAGTAGCTGGATCAAGGCCACCGAAGACCTTCTCATCGACTCCCTCAGGACATTAACTCCACCAATGTCAAGAAATGTCAAAACCACTGAACACAACCACCACCGATGGACCTCCAGCTGTGTCGACACCCTGCCACCTCACGAAAAGACCGGGCAAGCAAAACTCCAAGAAAGCCAGCTAGTTCATTCCCACCCTTCACGAATCCAGTCGTACCTCCATATGACTTGACAAAAGATGGAGAAACACCAACACCCAGGAAACCCATGCTACCTTCAAATCCACCATCAATGCACACCACTTCCTCCTCAAAACAGCATAGAAAATGGGCTCCCAAGACAGAATCAGCACTTTATTTGTTTTATTTTTTTTTATTTTAAAGGTTTTTTATAGCAATAGCTAGACCCATAGGTATCAAAGCGCTTCACATACACATTGTGAAAAACAGAAGGGCCTTACATTACCCAGAAGGCTGACAGTCAGTAAGCAAACCACGGATAAAGAATACAGCATGAACAATAAATAACTGTGCAAAAAACAAGGTGATTAGCAAAGTCCGTTCACCAAAAATCCTTGAATGGGAATCAATTCGGAATATTGAGGTCTATGTTAGTTGACGTTGTTCCGGAAAGTATTTGTTAAGGAGATGGAGTTTGAGGTCCCTTTTGAAACAGGAGAAGGAGGGGTTGCATCTGAGGTCTCCAGGGAGAGCGTTCCATATCCTGGGAGCGTTGCCAGAAAAACATCAGAATTGGGTGGGTCCCGGAGGAGCTATTTGGTGGGGGTTACTCTGCTTCTAAACACCTGAATCCTGGTGGGACCTGTGTCCCAGGATCTTTTGCCAGCCACCCAAATCACCCTGCTGCCTCTCACCGATGTGCCAGACTCGCGCTCGCCCTGGTGGGACTCCATGTCCCAGGGAGCCCGTGCTAAATGCCACTGACCACAGCTGCAGGGAGAGGAGTCACCAGACGCAGAAAAGCGGTGCAGCTTTCACGCGGTGCGGGCCCGTCCTTGCCCGTCATCGCCAGGAGGAGGCAGGGCAGGGCCCCCTCCTGATAACTAGGATCTTGATAAGGGAGAGGTATCGTGCTGGATTGCCCAAAGACTGTGAGTGACTTGTATCCCACACATCTATACTTTGCCCCCCTAGAACTTGGTATATACTATTTCTATTCCTATATATGTAATATAAAACTGCTGTTCTTAATGTGTACTCCACTTTGATTAGCATGTAACCGTGATTTTTAACATATTCTTAGTTAGTATTTCTGACCAGTTTTTTAACTTATTTTTTATGTAGCATTTAATATAGGTTTGATAGAAGACCCGGCTGATCAAAATTCAGTACAAAGGTTTAATGAATATTGTGGTATTTTGTAGCTGGTATAAAGGGTTCTTTATCCCCTTTTTATCTTAGCGTAACGTGCACATTGCTCTGGTAGTGTATGGTTGCGCTACAAATCTTTCTTTTCACATTCTGGCATTCTGCTGTTCGCTTAGTGGCACTTTTCTATACTTCCTCATCCTAGCGTATATTGCACATTGCTTGTGTATTGTGCTGTTATAATCAAAGCGTTCTTTGCACATTTTGGTACTTTGCTGCCTGTTAACTGACACTTTAGCCCGGTACACAGTCAAAATATCGAGTAGGAAATATCGACCTACAATAATATCGAGTCTGAAATATCGAAGGAGCATAATATGGAAGTCAAGAATATCGTAGGACAGAATATCGACCCTAAGGTAAGTAATATCGAAATTCTTAATATCGATGTAAGTAATATCGAAGTTAGTAATATCGATAGCATATATATCGATGTTACTAATTTCGATGACACTAATATCGATATTTGTATTATTTTATAGTTTTTTATTATGTATGTGTTATATGTTTAACTTAAGTATTTAAAATAATTACTATTATATGTGTTTTAATTTTATATAATAATAAATTAATTTATAAGAAAATTGTATGTTTTAGTACTGGAGCGGGTTGTGGGTTTATAGGGGAATAGGGTGGGAAGTAATTTAATTATGGTAAAAAGATTATTAATTAGTAGGATTTATTAATTAATTATAATTAATTGCTAATTATTTTTAATTAATTTGAATTTTTTTTAAATTAATTGATTAATTGATATATATGTTCTGTAGCGGGTTGTGGGTTTATAGTGGAATAGGGTGGGAAGTAATTTAATTATGATAAATAGATTATTAATTAGGAGGATTTATTAATTATTATAATTATTGCTAATTATTTTTAATTAATTTGAAAAATAATTAAATTAATTGATTAATTGATATATATGTTCTGTAGTGGGATGTGGGTTTATAGGGGAATAGGGTGGGAAGTAATTTAATTATGGTTAATTAATTAATAATTAGTAGGAATTATAAAATAAATTTAATTAATTGGTAATTAATTTTAATTAATAGTTAATTAATTTTAATTATTTGCTAATTAATTTTCATTAATTCATAAATGGATAAATGTGTTATGTAGTGGGTAGTGTTTTTATAGGGAAGTATGGTGGGAAGTAATGTAAATGTAATTAATTAATAATGTATTAAAATAATTGTATTGTTAATAATATAACTGTTAATTCATTATTAATTGGTAATAAAATATTACTAAATGGTATTATTTAAAATTTATTTTAGGTTAAATATATTTTGCGAAGCATGTATTTTATAATTATGTATAGGTATTGTATATTGTATATATTTATTTAATAGTTTATTTATTTATAATTACAAAATTCTTTTATTTATAAGTATGTTATTTTAACCCTTATACTATCCAACACTTTCCCTACTGTTGCACTCTCTGGAGTTGGAATAGTAATTTTTACCCCTACGCTATCCAACGCTTTCCCTACTGCTGCACTCTCTGGAGTGGGAATAGTAATTTTTACCCCTACGCTATCCAACGCTTTCCCTACTGTTGCACTCTCTGGAGTGGGAATAGTAATTTTTACCCCTACGCTATCCAATGCTTTCCCTACTGTTGCACTCTCTGGAGTGGGAATAGTAATTTTTACCCCTACGCTATCCAATGCTTTCCCTACTGTTGCACTCTCTGGAGTGGGAATAGTAATTTTTACTCCTACGCTATCCAACGCTTACACTACTGTTGCATTCTCTGGAATGGGAATAGTAATGTTTACCCCTACGCTATCCAACGCTTTCCCTACTGTTGCACTCTCTGGAGTGGGAATAGTAATGTTTACCCCTACGCTATCCAACGCTTTCCCTACTGTTGCACTCTCTGGAGTGGGAATAGTAATTTTTACCCCTACGCTATCCAACGCTTTCCCTACTGTTGCACTCTCTGGAGTGGGAATAGTACTTTTTACCCCTACGCTATCCAATGCTTTCCCTACTGTTGCACTCTCTGGAGTGGGAATAGTAATTTTTACCCCTACGCTATCCAACGTTTTCCCTACTGTTGCACTCTCTGGAGTGGGAATAGTAATTTTTACCCCTACGCTATCCAACGCTTTCCCTACTGTTGCACTCTCTGGAGTGGGAATAGTAATTTTTACTCCTACGCTATCCAACGCTTTCCCTACTGTTGCACTCTCTGGAGTGGGAATAGTATTTTTTACCCCTATGCTATCCAATGCTTTCCCTACTGTTGCACTCTCTGGAGTGAGAATAGTAATTTTTACCCTTACGCTATCCAACGTTTTATATAATTAATTGTAAAAAAATTTAATATTTATTTTATTTTTTATATTAGTTACATTTTATTTATGTTATTGTTTTATGTTTGTAAATGTATTAGTAATTTAGAATATATTTTATTAATTTATAAATTAGTAAAATAAATATTAATACTTATTGTTTAGTACATATATATTATATCTTTACTGTATATATTTAATTAATGTATTATTAATATATATGTATTATTTAATAAATTTAAACATTATTAGATACTTTTAAATATGTAGATTTTATGTATTAGTGTTATATACTTTATTTTACATTTATATATTAAAAGAAAAAAAATCGATATTTTTAACATCGATATTTTTTACATCTATATTATTTTTTCGACATTTTTGTACTTACCATGTTGTAGATAGGATGTCGATATTTTTGCCTTCGATATTGTTGACTCGATATTCCTGTAGGTCGATATTTAGGAGGTCGAAATTCTGTCAGTGATCCCTTTAGCCCTGTACCCCCTATTCCAGCATAATTTGCACATTGCTTGTGTAGTGTGCTGTTATAATTAAAGCTCTCTCTGCACATTCTGATATTTTGCTGATCGATATTTGGCACTTTAGCCTTGTACCCCTTATTCCAGTCTAATTTGCATATGTGCTCTTTTTACACTGTGGCACTTCTCTGTACGCCCATTGTCACCATTTCTTTTACCTCCATCCCAGGATAATTCCGCACAATTTTTTTTACTCGCAGTGTGCTGCCCTGTTTCTGGCTAAATCTCCTGTTGGGTAGGTTACATTGTATAAATATACTCCATGGGAAAAAGAAAGAATGTTTCTACCTCCCGTACTAATATAGAAACAGGAGGCTGAGGCGGCCAACAGTCATTAATGGCGTATTTAAAAGGGGCCATGGGTGCGATTGAGGAACAAATAATATCGGTTGAAGAGACACTATCACAGGGCAGATTGTCCCTAACGGCAGATTCAAGTTTAGGGGAAGATGTACAATGTAATCAAGACCAGCTGCTTAACTCAGGGGAAATTAAGACAGGTGCAATAAATGGGTGTGTACTGGATGTCTCCGATCAGATTGAGGTGTCCCACTCTGAGCAAGAGATTGAGCCCCCATGTAAAAGACCGAAAAACCCCTCACTGAATAAGGGTAACCAACAGGTGACTGAAGACTTCAATATAATTATGGCTAATAAGTAAAAAACATTAGGTAAAAAAAGGAAAACCACTAGCAAGTCAGAAAAGATAAAGAAACAGGTGGGTGATGTGTACGATAAAACTGGACTCCCTATGGGCAATTACAGAAAGGATTTGGTTAATATAACAAAAACACTGGATACATTGTATACTTTTCTAACAGGCACCCTGGGAAAACTCTTTGAAAAAATTGAGGTGATAGAGACTCAATTAAAAAATAATGATTTACAGAGGCACAATGTCAATACAAGTCATCCATCTGTACCTGGCAGGTTATCACAACCATTACACCCTGTTATTGCCTGTGCGAATGGCGCTGTAAAACATGATGTCTCAGGTAAACCTGATAATACCATTAATAATAATAGTACAGCCAATCTAGTAACCCAGAGCAGGGGCCTGGAATTGCAAATGACCAAGGGGTCAGACAAGAAACAAAGAATAGAGAAGGTTACATCCAAGAATTATAATAAAAATGGAAGCCACCTTGATCTGCCACTGGCTGCATCGCCCTATGTAATTGTGATAGCAAATGTTCCTCCACTGCCAGAAGCAGCCTATGAATCTTGGGAAACATTACGAAATAAATCCCTCTCATGGCTAGGGAATAAGACTGGTTTGCATGAAACTCTTTTTTCAAACTTTAAAACGGCACGTAGTGTAAGCTCGGTAGGTAATAAAGGGAAAATGGCGGAGGGGGACTATATCGTCTTAACGTTCAGAGACCCGAGACTTATCCATGCAATATTGACTAGGATAGGAAAAACACATATTACTGAGAAAGAAATGTGTGTACTTCCTTTGGGTTTTTCCTATATTTCTTTAAATTTGCAAAGACAGTGCACCCACCCTGGGTTGAATTATAGGCCCAGTGGGAATCCTTTTAATGTGGATGTACAAAATAGATTCAAACCTCTATCATCACTAGGGAACATTGATTGACTAACCTTAGAGGGGGTAGTAAGGACTACATGCTAACCAATGGCCCGCCTGCTGTAATGTGGGCAGATAATAGGGTAATAGATGTGTCCCTACCACAAGGTGGAGAGATTAAACCCCTGGAGAGTAATATAATGATTGATTCTCAGGCACTTATTAAACTTACTATTAATCGACAAGGAAATGTAGACCTAGAAACTGCGAGTCATGTAAAGGAATATTCTGCTGACAGTACCTATACAACTGACATAAATAATGCAAATTTTGAACTATCTGATAGGTGACAATCATCATTAGGGAAACAATACTGTAAACTATTGTTTTGGAATACCGCGGGGCTGGCCGCAAAAATTCATGACCCAGCATGGCTGAAAGTCGTGAATGATCACTTGATAATTTGTTTACAAGAGACCTGGCAAATTAGTGAGCTGCACATGGAGGGGTTCAAGACCTATGAAATTCCAGCACTCCCTAGTAAAGCTGGCAGGCCTAAAGGTGGACTATGTACCTATATTTCGAATCTGCTAAATATTGAGAAATTTACGTTTGTAAAAAATAGTGACTTCTACCAGATTGTGGATATATAGTTGAAGGGAGTTGGCTGTTTGATAATTATTAATTTTTATAATAACGTACCGAAAGATATGATATTGAGTGTTTTGAACCAACTGCAAAGGGACCTGAGAAAAATTCAAGAAAGGTCTAAAGGGGAACTGTGTTTTATATGGGGTGGGGATTTTAATTGTTACTTGTGCAGGTACCATCAGAGTGGCATATGTGGCCTAGGGGGAGGAAATCGACGATGCGGTACGTCACTTTACACACTCCACTGTGGGAGACGTGTTAAATGAAATCATGTCTGAATTTAATTTGAATTATGCCAATTAATTATGTATACCCCCAGTAGTTTTTAAGCCCACATACATAGGTAGAGGATGTAATACAATGATTGATTTTGTTTTATTCTCAAAAAATACGAATTTTATTAGGATCCTTACATATGCGACACTCTGTACTGCGGTGAGTGATCACTATCTTAACAGTGTCTCCCTAGTTTTTGAGAATGGTACCCAATATAGAATGCAGGAGGTGGGTTTTCTATATAACCAGGAAATAAATCTATCAAGTACAAATGGTTATACATTAAAATGGCAGAAGGTGGATCCCACTGCCTTTTTGGGACGGCTTGTAAAAGAGACACAACAGGATTCCAATGTGTGCTTAGCGGAGGAGAATAGGGATGTGGACGTGATTGAAGCCTTCGTAAAAATCTCAGCTAAGATTAAAGAAATCCTCATGGTTAAACAAAAGATGATACTGGATAAAAAGCGGGAAGTGGTTCGATCATGATTGTAGTAAAGCACACAAGATATAAAAAATAGCCTTGAAAAAGAAACCTAGAAACAGAGAAGAGATAAGGGAAGCCAGACTGCTCTGTAAACAGGCCCAAAAGAAAAGAAAATCTAAATTAAAAGAGGAAGTCTGGCAAGACCTACATGAGGCCTGTATAGAGAAAGATAATATTAAGTTTTGGAAAATAGTAAATTCCCCATATCTCTTGGAAAGGGTCTGTGATAAGATGGATATAGCCATCACAGAAGATAGCTTGATATGCTACTTTAGTGGTTTATACAATGCCAGTATGAGCCAAGGAGATAATGAGCTAGAGAGGGAACTACCCCGAACAAGAAGTTTTAAGGCAGTGGGTAGTTATGAGAATCATGTGAGCCCACCTGTACATTCTTTTGATATTAGTTTCTCCCTGGATGAGATAGTTTGTGCAATACAAAAAAGTGCACCAGGTAAGGCTCCAGGGCTGGATGGTGTCCCAGTTTACATGTATTGGTCAAATACTGACTTCTGGGCACCACTAATAATGAATGTTTTAAATAAGTGTTGTCAAATTGGTTTCATAAAATCCTGGTCAGATGCTATTTTAATACCCATTTTTAAGAAGGGAAATCGTGACGACCCTAAATGCTATCGCCCCATATCATTGTTAGATTCTTTATTGAAGGTGGTAGGTTGGGTAATTTTAAATACGTCACAATCATTGCCGGAGGAAATGGGTGTTTTATCACGGTTACAATTTAGTTTTAGAAGTGGCTTGAGCACAATTGAGCAAGGCCTGAATCTTTGCCTACTAATTGATAAATATACTAGGAAAAATAGCGGAAATTTGTTTTTAACTTTTGTTGATTTATCCTCCGCGTTCGATTGTGTCATACACAACAAATTATGGGAAATTTTATCCGAGTTGGGTGTTGAGAATGGTATACTGTTATTTATTAAAGAACTTTCACGGGAGGCAGGAGCAAGGGTGAGATATGGATTAAATGGGGAGTGCTCGGCCAAATTTGGTATTGGAAAAGGAGTAGGGCAAGGATGTGTCCTTGCCCCATTCCTTTTCTCATTGTATATTAATAGCTTGGGAAAACGGTTGGCCGAGCTCCCCCATGACTATCCAAAAATAAATAATAACCCAGTCCCAATTTTATTATACGCGGATGACGCGGTTTTAATGTCAAGGACACAAATTGGCCTCCAGAAAACAGTAACACATTTCGTCAATTATATGCAGGTGAGGGGGCTGCAAGTGAATATAAGTAAAACATTTAGTATGAAGTGTGGGAAAAGAAAGGCTAAGAAAAGTGACACCTTCATTAATGGCAAAAGAATTGAGTGTGTGGACAAATTTGCCTACCTAGGTATAAATTTCGATCAGAAGGGCAGCTGGTCAGCCGCAATATCAGCTAGGGAAAATATGTTTTTAAGAGCTACTGGGGCACTTGTCAGTCTGTCCAGACAATTGGGCTGTCGACCGGTCCCAGAGCTGCTTGAAATCTATTAATCTAAATGTGTCACAACAGCTACATATAGCGCAGGTATATGGGGGGTTCACTAACGCACAATGTATACAAAATTGTGAAAATAACTTCCTGCGCTACTTATTAGCACTACCTGGTTCAACGTCAACATATATCTGTCATTCCGAGTTAGGCATAGGGCATATTGTTGATATTATAAAGTCCTGCCCCTTGCTGCTTTGGTATAAGATATGGAACACCCCTGAAGCAGTTTTTAACCAGGATGTGATCATGGACTGTTTAAAACTGGATAACGTTTATCGCATCCCATGGTTACAACACATTAAGGAGTTGACAGAAGAGATTGGGCACCCGGTATACTTTACAAACCCAGATTGTATGAACAACATCTCCAGAAAAGTTTAAAAAATGGATTATTTGTCCTATCTTGAGGAAAAGCGATGGTGTCTGGAGAAAGAAAAACAATCGGTAATGGACAATCACATTATGTTGACATGTATAGGAATACAGCCATATCTGTCTTATGTAACAAGACCGTATGATCGGATGTTATTAACACGTTTTTGCCTATGTATTGTGCACAGGCTTATTATTTTTCCCAAGATGAATGATTGGTCACGCACCCTAGGATCATGCCCTTCCGACGGAAACTCGGTACAATCAACACTGCATGTAACCCTTTTTTGTAGGTTTTACACGTTGCCAAGGAAATCGTTTTTATTACCGATCCTGAAGCAGGACGGGTTAAGACAATGTAGAGCTGCATATGTAAAGTTACAATGTATGGAAGATGCTTTGACAGTGGGGCTTCTAGTAAGTTATTTAAAACGTGTGATTAGATTAAGAAAGACAATCAGGCTGTAAAATCATTTGCACTGCTTATTTATTTATTTATTCACTGACCTGGAAATGTAATTTTATCTGTGCTTTTATGTCTTTCAAAATGAAATACGAATAAAGTAATTTGATTGATTGATTGATTGATTGATTGAGAAGGAGTGAGTTGGAGCTTCTCAGGGTTCTGGTTTGACCTGCTCTTACCAGTTTGTTGTTCAGGTAGTTGGGGGCCGGAGAGTGGAGGGTTTTTAGTGTGATGCAGGCCAGTTTGTAAATACATCTCCCTTCCATGGGAAGCCATTTGAGGGAGTTGAGAGCTGGAGTGATGTAATCAAATCTTTTTACTCCAGAAAGAAGTCGTGCGGCCATGTTCAGCACTGCCGTTAGAGGGGCTAGGTGAGCTTTTGGAGTCCTTGTAAGGATGGCGTTCCCGTAGTCGATTTTGGAGAGAACCAGGGATGGAACTACTGTCTTGAGGTCCTCATGGGGCCGAAAAGGCTTCGATTTCTTGAGTTGTTTTAGAGAGAAAAGAGCACTTTTTGCAGAGTTTTTGATGTGGGCCTCAATTGATAGGTTCTTGTCAAGGGTGATGCCTAGAGACTTAACTGAGTCGGATAGAATGAGGGGGCAGTTTAGGGCAACCAGATTCTTGAGCCACTCTTGGATAGGGCGATGGTTGCTTTTTGGAGAGAATAGGATCAGTTCTGTTTTATCTGTGTTGAGCTTTAAGCAGTTGACATTGAACCAAGTTTGGATCTCCGTTAGAGTGGTATTGAGGTGTTGGATGTCATCGGGGGACTTGATTTTGAAATAGATTTGGGTGTCATCTGCGTAAAGGTGGTAACTCACTCCAGCTTTTTTCAAGATGATTGTGAGGGGCTCCATGAAGAGATTGAAGAGGGACGGGGAGAGGATCGAGCCTTGTGGTAGCCCAAGTGTGACCTTCGTTGGTTTAGAGAGACAGGAGTTGATTTTAATTTATTGCGAGCGATGCTGGAGGAAAGAGGTGAACCATTTTAGTACAGTGCCATTTAAGCCAGAGCGCTTCGACAAGCACTAATGCACACAACGGCAAAGAACTCTTCGCCATCATCAAGGAGTTTGCCCGGCCCAACAGCAAGACTACAGACGTACCTCCCTCCCTCTGCAACAAACTCTTCACTTTTTCCACCCCAAAATAAGGCAGATCTTTGACATCTTTAATACCCTAGACCCGCCACTTTGCCCGCCACCACCGCACGCAACCACACGGCACACCAACAGACCATGCTCTGCTGGACCCCGTTCACAACAGAGGACACGCTCAGGACCATGAAGAGCATTCAATCAGGAGCCCCATCGGATCCTTGCCTGCACCACATCTTCCACATAGCAGCCGCCACCATTGCCCACAGCTTTGCCACACCATCAACTGCTCCATCAAAGCTACCACCTTCCCTGATGACTGGAAACCCACCAAGATCAACCCCCTGCTGAAGAAGCCGTCCTCAGACCCGACTGACTGCAAGAACTGTAGACCCATCTCCATCCTCCCCTTCCCAGGCAAGGAGATTGAAAAGGCCTTCAATGCACAAATCTCCTCATTCCTAGAAGTAAACCACGTCCTGGCTTTCGAAGCAACCACAGCATGGAGACCACACTCCTCGCTGCCACCGACGACATCTGCTGCCTCCTCAACCGGGCTAAGACTACAGCCCTCATCTTACTGGCCTTCTTGGCCGCCTTCGACGCGGTATCCCACCGCACCCTAATCACAAGACTCCATTGAACCGGCATTTGCGACAAGGCACTGGACTGGCTCCACTCCTTCCTAACCAGCCCTCCTCTCAGAACCTTTAGAGATCAGCTGCAGAGTGCCCCAGGGTTCCTCCCTGAGCCTCAACCTCTTCAATGTCTACATGACCCCCTTCGCAGCCATCGTCAGAAGCCGCAGACTCAACATCGTCTCCTACGCCATCGATACCCAGCTGATCCTCTACCTCACCAATAAACCCAAAACTGCCAGAACCAGCTTCCACAAAGGGATGAAGGATGTTGCTACCTGGATGAAAGATTGCTGCCTCAAGCCCAATTCAAACAAGAATTAACTACTCATTCTGTGACCCACCGCTTAAGAAACTACAGAATGTCCAAAGTGCTGCAGCCAGACTGGTCCTGAACATCCCCCGCCGCAGCCACATCATGCAACACCTCCGACAACTCCACTGGCACACAGTCAACAAGAGAATCACCTTCAGGCTCTTCACACATGTCTACAAAGCTCTCCAAGACAAAGGACCAGCATACCTGAACCACTGCCTCACATTCCACTCACCCGCTGACAACTTCATTCCATCTAGCTTTTCCTAGCCTCTGTCCCAGGGATCCATAATATCAGAACTGGAGGACAATCTTTCTCCTACATCGCCACCAAGACCTGGAACACCCTGCCCCTCCACCTCAGGCAATAAGCGTCTCTGACCCAATTCAAGAAGGACCTCAAGACCTGGCTCTTCAAATGACCCTACACCGGAAGGATCAGCAGTCCCCCCCCCCCCCCCCCAGCACCTTGAGACCCTCACAGGTGAGTATCCGTGTTATACAAGCCCCTGACTAATTGATTAATGAAAATCTATGAGCAAGTCTTTATCTGTTGCTCACTTCATAAGCATAAACACATTACGAACCTCTGAGAAGTCTGAAGTATAAAGATAGTAGAAAGGCATTATTTAACAGTGTAAAAACTGAAGCCAACTATCTAAATACTATAGATGCAGATGAAGGCAACCTCTTTTGTAACATGGAAGTGTACTATCTGATGCCTTTATGTACAGTATGTATGGGTGGAAATCAGTGCCTCAAAGGAAACCAAAGTCAGCCCTGGCCAACTAGAATGGGGACGTGTGTACGTGGTTGATTCATGGCAACCCATTTGGCTCTGAAAGCAGCCGGCAGGTTGCAGCATCCCCCAAAAAAACAAGCATGGCATATTGGCCAGTCTGATCCTGGTGTAAATTTATATTTTTGCATTTTTTTTTTTTACTGTTAGGTATGGTCAGCTCCTCTATCCTGGGGACAGGTGTTCTGTGTTATTCTGTGTCTGTAATAATAATGAAGGAATAGTATGTTAAATTTGTTCAGAGAATGTTTTCATTGGAAGTGGAGATTCTTAGGAAACAGTCATTATTGTACTTGTGGAAAGAGGTGATGGATGGAGTCCTATGTTAAAGAATAAACTGCTAAGAAACATCTCTGCATGGTACTGCTTGAAGACAGAAAAACATAATTAAATAAGTAAAAATATGAATTCAAAGAAACATTAAAATATAAAATTCACATAAAAACCAAGATGTCCAGATAGGAAGAGTTTGTACGAACAACCTCAGGTGAAGAATAACAAATGTCATCATAGAATCCAGATGAAGTTGATGGGGAGGGTCTAATTAAGGGTAGGAAATACAAAACAAGTCAAAAACCAATTACAAATATAACAAGCATAGGAAATGCAATCGGGCTCACATTTTTTGGAGTTGGAGCTATTGGCATTAAAGATGGCAATATTTTTTACCTATGCCATAGATATGCCTTGCCCACCTTAATAGGAAAAAGAACTCCATTGTTTTTTTTTTATGTAGCACACCTGCAGTGGTGCCGTAGCACTGGGAGTGTAAATGGCAGTTCCGACTCCATGTTAAAACAAGCAGTGTTGTTAGGTTGCAGTACCACAGGCTGTTACTATGTGTCCCTTAGGACCTCTTTTGGGCACATATGGTACTGCACCCTACAACATGACTAGGTAAAGGATATGGTGCAGCGGTTAGAGCTGCTGATTGTTGAGCTGGGAGGGTTGAGGGGGAGGCACAGCGAGATTAAGGGACATGAAGCAAAAAAGCAGTGTTGTGGGAGGGGTGAGGGGGAGGCACAGGGTGATTAAGCGACATTAAGCAACCAAAGCAGTCTTATGGGAGGGCGGAGGGGGAGGCACAGGGAAATAAAGACTCGACTGCACAAGTAAACAGAACAGTTAACTAGCAAAGAGGCAGGCCAACAAAAAAAAGATTTCTCTCTAAGTATAAAAACCCTGAACATTAAGAACACATGTAAGAGGGCAGTCCTCATGGGAGGATATAAAGTTACCTGTTATATCTACTTTCTTTGCAGGTGAGGCCGGTGGAGGGAGTTCTGTGGGGTGGAAAGGCAGGGCGGGGAGGGGCAGGGGGGGTAGTAAACGGGGAACAACCATTCCAACGCAACTTTTGGAACGGGGCGACCATTCGGTCCCTCCGAACGTATGGCGGAGTACCACGATCCCCCCGGGAAGACATCTTGGGCGGGAGGCGAGTCTCGGCTGGTATGCCCGAAGCGGCGTAGCCGGGGCGCGCCTTTTTCCCGCCCGGGAGTGGGCTGGCCTAGACACTGACGCGGCCGGGCCACGCCCTCGGGGCAGGCCGGGGCGGGTTTACGCCCGCCCTGAAGACGGATAAAAGGAGCAACAAGCCAAGGAAGCATCCTCTTGTTCCTGTGCTCTGAAGCTGCACCACCTCGCTGCACGTGAGCTCGAGACGGAACGAAGAGCCAATTTTGAGCGTTGTAATCTTTCTTGTTTGTTTTGCAGATACTCTGTCGGAGAATGCCTAAGAAGGCGGGAAAGCGAATGACTACCGACCAGATGCTGCGTGTTCTCATGAAGGAGGTGACCGACCTAAAGAAGCGAATGGCGGATAAAGACGAGGAAGGGGGGCCGAAACGTCCTCTGGCAGGAGCAGCTCCAGGAGGAAAAGGCAAGAGGCCCAGAAGGGGAGCAGCTGGGGGAGACGTCCCAGTTCCCTGTACCCCACTCGAAGCACCCACTCCTGTGCCGGAGGAAGGGAATCCGATTCCCGTGGTGGTCACCCCCGTGTCCGGGGAGGATACGCCGCCCGAGCTGGCAGCACAATTAGCAGCGTGGTTGGGTAAAGGTAGCAAGGGCGCCACGGCTGACGACGCGCAGGTGTTGATGAAGCAGCTGCGGGAAACAAGGGAAGCGACGAAGGCACCATTGCCGGCTGCGGCAGTAGAGAAACCACCTGGGACAGGTCCAGTCGCAGATACAGCTTCCGGTTCAGGTAAGCGGCCATTGCCGATTGCGAGGGATGAGTCGGCACCCTCTCGAAGGGAAAAGTTGGGTCAACATGTCCCTCTGGCTATCAAAGAGAAGATATGGGCAGGGGAGTATATAAACATCTTCTCGTTGCTTACCGATCATTATGAGATGGAGCATGTTAAGAGCCAGAAGGAGCTCATGCATCCGAGTGTTTGGCGCGCAAAGATGGCCGCCTTTAAGGTAAATGAAAACATTGGCAATTGGGGCAAAGCATGGGGGGTTTTTACATCCATCTTGGGTGAACCTAGGCCCGAATTGCTGCCCGAATTGCCGATTTATCAGTCACGGATCATGGGGTATTCTGTGTCACACGAGGGCAATCATTGGTTCTGTTACGATAATATTTTCAGAAAAGCGAAAGAGCATGATAAAAACGTAACTTGGGATTGTTATGATTCTGTGTCCTGGTCCAAAATGGAGGATTCTGGTATGTTGAAGGTGCCATTGGTAGGGAGTAACGTTGGTGAATCCTCCCGCCAATATACGGGGACGCCCTTTCGATCAGGTACGAGTAACGACAATCACTCGAGGCCAATCGGCAACACAGGTAAAAGGGGGGTATGTTGGAACTTTAACAGGGGAAAATGTACTAGGCCCCAGGGGTCATGCAAATTTAGGCACGAATGTGGTGGGTGTGGGCATTCATCCCATCCTGAGTCCATGTGCAGAGCCAAAACGGGTGATAACGGGAGTAGAGGAGGCGCCAAACAGGTCTGACATAGTCCGAGGGGCGCCTTTACCTACTCCGATTGATACCATGGCAATGATTCCCTGGCTCAGCGAATACCCGGATTACGTTTCCGCTGGGGTGTTGCGGAACGGGTTTTCATATGGTTTCCGCATCCCAGTGGGGGAGTTTCAGGGTATAGCAAAATGTAAAAACCAGATATCGGTCTTACAGCATACGACCGTGGTACAAGAAAAGATCGGGAAAGAGGTGGCTCGAGGTCGAGTCGCCGGTCCATTTAAGGTGCCACCAGTTGCTAACTTTGTTTGTTCCCCTTTAGGGGTGGTCCCCAAGAAGGACCCGGGTGAGTTTCGGCTGATACATAATTTATCAGCCCCACGTGGTCTTTCCGTAAACGATGCGATAGACCCGGAAGTGTGTTCGGTGCGGTACGCATCCTTCGATGAGGCCGTAGCCATATTGAATCGCCTGGGGCCCGGTGCGCTGATGGCAAAATCTGATATCGAGTCAGCGTTCCGGTTGCTCCCGATACACCCAGACGATCAGCGTCTCCTTGGTTTCATGTTTCAGGGTCACTATTACATGGATAGGTGTATGCCGATGGGGTGCTCTATATCTTGTGCCTATTTCGAAAAGTTCAGTTGCTTCCTGCAATGGGTCTTCACAAAGAAGACGGGGTTTCAACATGTTATGCATTATCTCGATGACTTTTTGTTTCTGGGGGCAGCCGGGGATCCGGAATGTGGACAGGCTTTGACTGCATTTTGTGTCTTGATGAATCAGTTTGGCGTGCCATTGGCACCAGGTAAGACTGTGGGTCCCTCGACTTGCCTCGAGTTTCTGGGGATCGAGCTCGATTCCGAAGAAGGTTGTTTTCGTTTACCAGGTGACAAAGTGTTAAGATTCAGGGCATCCCTGCAAATGTGTATAAGTGAGTCTAAGGTTAAGCTACATCAACTACAGCAATTGGTGGGACAGTTGAATTTTGCCCTAAGAGTTATACCGATGGCCCGCCCCTTTTCTCACTCGATCGCTCAAGCCATGGTCGGCCTGAAGGAGGGTCATCATCGCACAAGGCTCTCGGCAGAGGTTCGCCAGGACATGCGCATTTGGTTGGCATTTCTGGCGGATTTCAATGGTCGAATTGTCTGGAACAAACCGGCCGTGTCCTCTGAGGAGCTGGGGCTGTGGACAGATTCGGCAGGGAGCATTGGTTTTGGTGCCATATTCGGCACTCAGTGGTCGGCACAGAAATGGCCATCATGGTGGCATGATAGTGGACTGACAAGTAACATTGCTTTCCTAGAACTTTTTCCCATTCTGGTGGCCCTGAGAACTTGGCCCGAGGGGTTCAGAGATCACTCTGTGGTATTCTGGTCTGATAACATGACCGTTGTTGAGTGTATCAATAGCCAGGCAGCACGATGCAAATGGATTCTGAGATTGCTCAAGGAAATCGTATTACTGTGTATGCAATTGAATGTACTGTTTAAGGCAAGACATGTCCCGGGGGTAATGAACCAGGCGGCTGATGCGCTTTCTCGTTTTCGTATGCAGGCCTTCTGGGGTTTTCTGCCCACAGCGGACCCGGTGGCGGCACCCTTTCCCGAAGCTCTCTGGTCTCTCGGTGCCCCGAACTTCGTAACCTCGTGGGAGAGAGTTTAGCACCCAGGACGAGGAAGGCATATGAAGGGGCGTTCCGTTCCTATTGGGCCTTTTTGGGGGCGGCTAGAGGGGAGCTTTGGGGCCAGGAGGAGTTGGTAGTGAAATTTCTGCTGTCTTTACATCAGGCAGGCAAATCAGTGGCTACGGCCCAGAGGCATCGGGCCGCCATTTCCTTTGTGGCTAGGGCTTATGGGATCCAGGACCCGACAGCGTCTTTCGTTGTGCAAAAAGCGCTACGTGGGTGGCAACGCCTTGAGGGTCGCAAAGTAGATGAAAGGCGCCCGATAGGTTTGGATAGGTTGGCCCTGTTATTATCCAGACTCCCTGCAACGTGTTCATCCCAGTATGAAACAGTGTTATTCCGAGACGCTTTTACGCTGGCATTCCATGGGGCTATGCGGGTAAGCGAACTAGTGGCGAGGAACAAGCAGGACGTGTTGGGGGGACTGTGCCAAGAGCACGTTCAGATCAGAGGGGAGACAATGACTGTCTCGTTTGTCAGGTCCAAGACCGATCAGGGTGCGATGGGTGATTGCATAATCATACAAAGGATTCCCGGGTCCTCCATGTGCCCGGTGAGTTGTGTAGAGGAATATTTAGCACAAAGGGTGGCATCATGGGGGGGGACCTTGTTGAGACACGCTGACGCCACCCCACTGACGAGGTTTCAGTTTCAGCGGGTGCTTGCGATGTCGATTACTGCTGCGGGCTTGAACCCGGGCGAGTTTGGGACCCATTCCTTTCAGATAGGGGCTGCTACAGAGGCTACAGCCAGGGGTCTGAATGTTGAACAAGTTAAACGTGTGGGGCGTTGGTCCTCCAATTGTTATAAAAGGTATGTGCGGTTGCACATGTTGTGAAGCTGTAATGATGTACTCACGCTTCTTGTTTTTGTTTGGTTTCAGTTGCGCAAGCCTACGAGGCGGGGCGGACTATGCAGTCGACCCAACACCGGGCCAGCGGTCAGACTTCACCGGCTGTGAAAAAGGAGGTGTGGGTCGTGGGCCACTCATACGTGAGGCGTGCCGCGGACGTATTCAAAGCAGGTGACATGATTCACGTGGCTGGGGAATACGGGTACAGTGTGTCCTTCTACGGAAAGGGCGGACTCTGTATTGACCAGTTTCAATCATTTTTTGAGGGTTTGCTAGGGCGGACGAGGTCACCGCCGTCTATAGTCATAGTACATCTTGGGGGCAATGATTTGGTCACCACTGGTAGACGACTTCTTCTTGAGGCGATGCTTTCCACTGTAAGTTGGTTGGCGAGGAGAGTTCCAGGGTGCACGATTGCATGGTCCCATATGATCCCACGAAAAGTATGGCGGGGGGCTATTTCTGTTTCTGCTCTGAATCATTCAGTAAGAAAAATTAATCGCAAAGTGAGTAGATTGTTCCGTTCCAATACACTGCATTCTATTTCGCATGGTTGTATTACTGGTGACAGTATGTATTTGGGGGATGGTGTTCATTTGTCCCGGGTGGGGAACGAGTTACTCATAGGAGACTGTATAGCTTGGCTAAAGACTTTGAGACATGACCTTTAGGTAGGAGTGTTGTGGGGGGTCCGGATAGCCGGTCAACTATCCGGCCTGTGGCGGTAAGGTCATGATCGGTGAGCACTAATTGGAAGATCCCTATGAGTGGGCGTCACCCATTACGGATGGGAGCGCTCGAGGGAGGTGGCCATTGGCCCCTCAACGGGGAAGGCGGTCCCTTCTAAGGATGGGCCGCCGAAAGGAAAGGAAAGGCGGTCAAGGCCCCTTCCTGGGTAGGAGGGGCTACAGCCCCCTCCTGGAGAATTTCCCGGGGCCAGGACATCTGCGACGGCAGATGTGGTAAGTTGTGTGGGGTTGGGGGGGGTCTACGCTACCTTCTAGAGTCCTCACACGAGTCCTCGGACGACCTTTAAGTGGCGTCGAGTTTATTGGGGCCCCCGTCAAGTCAAGGGAAATTGGTAGTTGCACTCGAGGTACACCTCCGTGCGGTCGCCCCTCACAAGTGAGGGGGATATGTCTGGTTAGGGATCTTGACACCGGTTACGACCTTGCCGTTGGCCCTTAAACGTTAGGATGTACAATTTCAAAATTTCAAGTTAAATGTTTTGTAGGATGTTAGTTCGGCTAGGAGAACCTTTGTATTAGAGAATATGTTAAGGTTAGCCAAACATCGCAATGTGGTAATGAAATTGTACATAATATGAAACTGTTATTTTAATGTTTTAATTTTGTTTCATATTTTAATAAATACGGCCGGGAGGGTCACTCCCTCCCGTCTTCCAAAAGTTCAGAACTGTTTCCGGTTTCCCATCCTTGGGGATTGTGTTGAGAGGGGGTGGCGGGTATCTCAGCCATATGGAAAGGGGCGACCATTCAGTCCCCCCGAACGTATGGCGGAGTACCACGATCCCCCCGGGAAGACATCTTGGGCGGGAGGCGAGTCTCGGCTGGTATGCCCGAAGCGGCGTAGCCGGGGCGCGCCTTTTTCCCGCCCGGGAGTGGGCTGGCCTAGACACTGACGCGGCCGGGCCACGCCCTCGGGGCAGGCCGGGGCGGGTTTACGCCCGCCCCGAAGACGGATAAAAGGAGCAACAAGCCAAGGAAGCATCCTCTTGTTCCTGTGCTCTGAAGCTGCACCACCTCGCTGCACGTGAGCTCGAGACGGAACGAAGAGCCAATTTTGACCCACCCACCAGCCCCTGAGGACAGCAAGTGGTTTTGAATAAAGTTTGATGTGGTAACTCTTTTTGTTTGCAGGTCCGGATTATTATCGTGATAACTTTGAATATGCAATAAAGAAATGGTCAATTTGTGGTATGTTTTGCAAATAAAGTAATCCTGCTCTAGTGTTGATCAGTAGCATGCTTTTAATAAAGTTGTTGCTTCTAACTGTCTTTTAAGTAAATTAGTCATTTAGTTTAGAACTGTCGTATTTATTTTGGTCGGGCGGTAAGGTCATGATCGGTGAGCACTAATTGGAAGATCCCTATGAGTGGGCGTCACCTATTACGGATGGGAGCGCTCGAGGGAGGTGGCCATTGGCCCCTCAACGGGGAAGGCGGTCCCTTCTAAGGATGGGTGGCCGAAAGGAAAGGAAAGGCGGTCAAGGCCCCTTCCTGGGTAGGAGGGGCTACAGCCCCCTCCTGGAGAATTTCCCGGGGCCAGGACATCTGCGACGGCAGATGTGGTAAGTTGTGTGGGGTTTGGGGGGGGGTCTACGCTACCTTCTAGAGTCCTCACACGAGTCCTCGGACGACCTTTAAGTGGCGTCGAGTTTATTGGGGCCCCCGTCAAGTCAAGGGAAATTGGTAGTTGCACTCGAGGTACACCTCCGTGCGGTCGCCCCTCACAAGTGAGGGGGATATGTCTGGTTAGGGATCTTGACACCGGTTACGACCTTGCCGTTGGCCCTTAAACGTTAGGATGTACAATTTCAAAATTTCAAGTTAAATGTTTTGTAGGATGTTAGTTCGGCTAGGAGAACCTTTGTATTAGAGAATATGTTAAGGTTAGCCAAACATCGCAATGTGGTAATGAAATTGTACATAATATGAAACTGTTATTTTAATGTTTTAATTTTGTTTCATATTTTAATAAATACGGCCGGGAGGGTCACTCCCTCCCGTCTTCCAAAAGTTCAGAACTGTTTCCGGTTTCCCATCCTTGGGGATTGTGTTGAGAGGGGGTGGCGGGTATCTCAGCCATATTCAACGCACTACATTTACAACAAATCTTTTACAACGCAAGATCCTTCACAACGCATGATATTACAACGCAGATGCTATTACAACGCATGCTATTACAACATAAATATGGGTACGTTTTTTATTATATTTTTTTATTAAAATGTATTTTAATATTTTTTTGTTTAGTTTTTAATTTATAAAATATAATTTTAATGTTTTTACACCCTCCTAATACATTAAGTTACATTAATTGTCCTATATTATCCAGCAATTTCCCTAATTTAACTCCCCCAAGGAGTTAGAATAGTTATTAATACTCCTTCACTATCCAGCACTTTCCCTAATTTTACACCTCCCTGGAGTTCGATTAGTAATTAATACTCCTACACTATCCAGCACTTTGCATATTTTGACACCTCCATGGAGTTAGATTAGTAATTAATTCTCCTACACTATCCAGCACTCTCCCTACTTTTACACCTCCCTGGAGTTAGATTAGTAAATAACACTCCTACATTATCCAGCACTTACCCTAATTTTACACACCCCTGGAGTTAGATTATTATTTTATACTCCTACACTATCCAGCACTTACCCTACTTTTACACCCCCCTGGAGTACGAATAGTAATTAATACTCCTGCACTATCCAGTACTTACCCTACCTTTACACCTCCCTGGAGTTGGAATAGTATTTTATACTCCTACACTATCCAACACTTACCCTACTTTTACACCCCCTGGAGTTATAATAGTAATTAATACTCCTACTCTATCCAGCACTTACCCTACTTTTACATCCCCCTGGAGTTAGAGTAGTAATTAATATACCTACACTATCCAGCACTTACCCTACTTTTACACCCCCCCCCCCAGAGTTAGAATAGTATTTTATACTCCTACACTATCTAGCACTTACCCTACTTTTACACCCCCCTGAAGTTAGAATAGTAATTAATACTCCCACTCTATCCAGCACTTACCCTACTTTTACACCCCCCTGGAGTTAGAATAGTAATTATTACTCCTACACTATCCATCACTTACCCTACTTTTCCCTAGGGTAAGTCAAGCACTATATTTAAGAACACACATACATACATACATACATACATAAACCTCCTTGGAGTTAGAATAGTAATTAATACGTCTACACTATCCAGCACTTACCCTACTTTTACACCCCCTGGAGTTAGAATAGTAATTAATACTCCTACACTATCCAGCACTTACCCTACTTTTACACCCCCGGAATTAGAATATTAATTAATATTCCTACACTATCCAGGACTTACCCTACTTTTACACCTCCTTGGAGTTAGAATAGTAATTAATACTTCTACACTATCCAGCACTTACCCTACTTTTACACCCCCCTGGAGTTAGAATAGTATTTTATACTCCTACACTATCTAGCACTTACCCTACTTTTACACCCCCTGAAGTTAGAATAGTAATTAATACTCCTACTCTATCCAGCACTTACCCTACTTTTACACCCCCATGGAGTTAGATTAGTAATTATTACTCCTACACTATCCATCACTTACCCTACTTTTAGACCTCCTTGGAGTTAGAATAGTAATAAATACATCTACACTATCCAGCACTTACCCTACTTTTACACCCCCTGGAGTTGGAATAGTAATTAATACTCCTACACTATCCAGCGCTTACCCTACTTTTACACCCCCGGAGTTAGAATAGTAATTAATACTCCTACACTATCCAGCACTTACCCTACTTTTACACTTCCTTGGAGTTAGAATAGTAATGAATACTTCTACACTATCCAGCACTTACCCTACTTTTACACCCCCCTGCAGTTAGTATATGAATTAATACTTCTACACTATCCAGCACTTACCCTACTTTTACACCCCCCTGGAGTTAGAATAGTAATTAATACTCCTATTCTATCCAGCACTTACCCTACTTTTACACCCCCCTGGAGTTAGAATAGTAATTAATAATATTACTCTATCCAGCACCTACACTACTTTTACACCTCCTTGGAGTTAGAATAGAAATTAATACTCCTACACTATCCAGCACTTGCACTACTTTTACATCCTCCTGGAGTTAGAATAGTAATTAATACTCCACCTCTATCCAGCTTTTTCCCTAGTTTTTCACCCCCCAGGAGTTAGAATAGAAATTAATACTCCTGCACTGTCCATCACTTACTCTACTTTTATATCTCAAACGAATTAGAATATTAATTAATACTCCTACACTATCCACCACTTGCCCAACTTTTACACACCCCTTTAGTTAGAATAGTAATTATTACTCCTACACTATCCAGCACTTTCCCTAATTTTACAACATCCTGGAGAAAGAATAGTAATTAATACTCCTACACTATCAAGCACTTTCCCTACTTTTACACCCCCCTGGTGTATGAATACATTTTTTACATTCCCTATACTATTTAAAATTTAACCTACTTTAAAACGTATCGCGTGTTTAACTTTTTAATTAGATTTGTAAAAAATGTATTTGTATTTTTTACCTTTTTAGAATTTGATTGCTTGTTTCTTGAGATGTATTTTGTTGATCCTCTTGTTGCTTTCTTGACCTTTGAATTAATTTCGCTGTTTCAAATTAAAAAAGAAAATATACGTTTTTGTGCTTATTTGCAATGTAACTCTATGAGGAGTTAAAAGAGGTTAATTGATTTCTTTGAACATTTTTAATTAGTATTTACCTTTAGTTTTTTAGTTTTGTTGTATTGTAGATGGTCTCGTATTTAGAAGAAGATGGTCTTCAGCTGGTTTTTTTCCGCTTTTTGAAGTTGATATTTCTTTGAAGATTTCTGTATGGGATATAGGTATAAAAATTGTTTATATTCTAATTATTAATTCTCTATTTTAAGGATTAAAACTATTTCATTAGTTCATGGATATCCTGCTTTAAGATATTTTGACATAAAATTGTGTCTCAATTTTGTATTCCACATTTGTAATGTTATCGGTTTAAAACAGTTGCCAAATTATTCTGGCAATTATCAAAAAACCTTTTAAAAACCATACATTTTTTATTTAAATTATTAATTCAGTATTCTCATTCATTACCTTTTAAAGAGATGTCTTTATAAATTGTTTGTGTCCTTTCTTATATTTTTTTTAAAAGATTTCTTCCAAATTAGTTTTATTTTGCTGAAATATGAAAATGTGACATGGTTTAGCTTTGTAAATATGTTTACATATTTCAGAAAAAAATATATTTATTGCTTTCTTCTTTTCATTTTTTTAAAAACACTGTTCAAGATTTTAAAAAAATACAACTGTGCCTCATGTCATTGCTTTCTTTGAATTATTTTTAAAAGAAAAATACATTTTGTGTGACATACTACTTAAAATGTTTTTTTTAAAATGTACTCACTACTAATATATTTAATTGCTTTTCAATATTCTGTTCCTCGTTGTTTCGATTTTCAAGTAAAATATATTGAATAATTTTTTTAAAATTAAGAATATTAATTTATTGAAAGATATAATTCTTACTTATATATGTTATACTTACTTGTTTTTTGGAAGAATTGATGTATGGCATTTGCTGAGTACTCGTTTTTCTGTGAATGTTAGAGTGTGCTGAAAATCTGGCTGCTCTCGCTGGTAGTCTGTTGTCTACTGGCTTCAAAATGGTGTCTTAGCCTTATTTATAGTTTTTTGTGTTTGTCACCATATTTTACAGGAAAAGATTAGTTTTTATTCGTTTCTTTTGTGATTCGTTTGATGTGAGAACCTATATTTTAAATTAATTCCTTTAAAATTACTGTTTAATCTCTTTGACAGTGTTTACTCCTCCATTTTGTTTTCTGCGGCTTAGGATTCTTGTCATGAACACTGTTGTAGGACCTGTTCTTCATGAAGGTTTTAAAATGGTGGCTCATTTTATGGTTTCTTCTCTATTTTCTTGTTGACTTTGCTTTCTTTGCATTTTAAAAGATTCAAAATTAATATCTTTTCCTCCTGTTGTTTTGATTTTTTTTAAATATTGTTTGTTACTCGATTAATACTTGAGTATTAATTTTAATACCTGAGTATTCATTTAGTAATTTTTCTCATAGTTTCATAATTATGTGCTCAGTTGCGTTACATTTTTCAATACACTTCCCCACCCAAAACCCCTATTTTCCCTGCATCCCGTTCCCAGGAGATATTTTACAAAATTTTAAAAATATCTATTTTTTTAGGCATTGTAATGGTATGCGTAGTATTGTTTTTCGTTGTAATGGTACTTTTAATGGTTTCTTATTACATTGCGTAGTAATGGTATGCGTTGTAGAAACATTCGTTGTAATGGTTTTTGCGTTGTGAAAAATGCATTGTAATGGCATGCGTTGTGATAGCATGCGTTATAATGACATACATTCTAGTAAACACCGGAATATGGATGATTGGAGGGAAGTAAACAATTAAATAAATAAAAAGAATTTAGCAGCGCGCCCTGCAACGCAAAAATCCATATTCCGGTGTTTACTACCCCCCCACCCTGCCCCTCCGCTGCCCGCCACAGAACTCCTCCGCTGCGCCTGTTTATGTGGGTTACATACTGTGCCCAGATATGTGCATACTTCATGTCACCTGGCCTCTTTAGTCATGGTGCTTTTCTCATCTGTTATATCATTTTTTTTAAAAATGATAAAAGTAGCGTTAATTGAAAAATAAACAAGTGCCTAATCCTGGAACATTGGAATAAAGCGGTGGAGCAAAATTGGGAAAAATTCAGATTTTCAGTGAAGCAAACTGCTGCCAATCAGATTGCCTGCTTTTCGAAGGTGCATTTTTTGTTCTTTTCAGAGCCCCAAAAATATGTGACTTGGCAAGCTCGATGAAATTTAGAAGAAAGAGATGGCCAAATTATGGGGCATATTACCAACAACTAGCGATAATTTTTGTCTCTAACTTGTTTAGAGACAAAAATTATCGCCGCACATCGGCGATTTTTATCGCAGATAAACCTTGCTATTAACAAGGTTTATCGCAAATGCGATAAAAAACGGCCGAAATGCATGAATATCGCTGAAAAGTCAGCGATATTCATGCATTAGCGAGCTAATGCTCTTAGCCTTGTTATCCACCTCCCATTGGATAACATGGCTAAGAACTGCTCAGGGCAGGTGTTAGCTTTTGGAGATATTCCCGCTTAGCGTGAATATTTCCAAAAGTTGGTAATAGGAGATAGCGATGTTAGCGACTGTTTTCAGTCGCTAACATCTTGGCACGCCCACTTTGCATCTCATTAGTGATAAATATCACTGACATGCAAAGTGGGGCCCAAGATGGTCGCTATCTCCTACTAGCTGTCGCTAACTGGTGTTAGCGGCAGCTAGGTAATAGGGAGATAATTTTATCTCCGCTTTCTTGGCTTTTAAAGCCAAAAAAGCGGAGATAAAACCCCTTGATAATATGCCCCTATATATTTTGCTAAGAGATTTGAAGCGTGAGGCAGTGTCTATCGTTCTACGAGCATTTACAGCAAGACTTGCTGTATTTATACAAGATTGTGGCCATGTGTTGTTACAGTATGGTTTAGGGTGGTTAATTTAAATGGCGAGGGAAAGGGGATTATAAACTGGCATTCTTTGGGAAATAGTTTAAACTTGAGCATTTTTAATTTGTGTGCAGTGTGAATGCAGCAGCTTCGAACCCGTTCAGAGGAACTAGTTGCTTCAAGCAAAGAATAGAGAGATTAAAGCAAAAAGAGAATAATTAAAAAGAGGAAACTGAATTGAAATATCATTGTAGTTTAGCCAAAATAAAAATGTGTAGGTTCATTTAAAATAATATTAAACTTCTTCCAAGCTGTCCGTGAAGGTTTTTGAGTTGTGTTTTTTTACTGGGCAGAACCAACACTACAAACGTGTGAAAACCTACACAGGATGTTATTCACTCCTTCTCTGACCAAGCTCAGGGACAAAGTAACCATTATCTCAACGGGGATAATGTTGGGTGGTAAGTGCTGTATTAAAGGCTCAGTGGCTGATCCCCTGCTGGTCTATGTATGCGTTTCTCTATGGGGCAGATTTACTAACCCTTTAGGCAACAGGTGCAAAGGAGGGAGAAGAAATGTGTCATACCTACTAAGATATGGTGCACTGCTGCTCGCTCGCAACCCTGGCGCATTTCAGTCACCCAATGCCAACGCAGGCACGCTTCTGCCATGGTGCAAGGGTGCCTGCATTTTCAGCGGTATTGTTTTTGTGTAAGAAGGGATACCTTTCGGCACAAAAGCAATCCTTAGAGTCACACCCCACTCTATATGTGCTGCAGAATACCGCACACATGGAATGAGGAAATACACCTATCTTGGGTAGGCACACCATTTTGGCGCAAATCCAGGTTTTCTGCCTTTAGTAAATATTAGTGGGTGGGTGCATGGGATTGCACATGCTCCACCCATGTAACACCTACCCAACATAGTGTAACACAATGGAGTGAAAGCCGCTTCATTGCATTACTCTTTTTTTTACAAAGTCACGCAAGGAGATGCCAATCGGTTCTCGCAAGGCTTTGTAAACCTTGACTAGCATTTTGCCTCATGGCAGCGCCAAAGATGTGGCGCAACCACAATGCAAAATGTTAGTTAATCTGGGCCTAGATATTCACATAACTTCTTAACAGTATCTCTGAACAGAAAAACATGTTTCTTAACCTGTGTTACTGAGGACGCCAACTGTGTTTTGAAGGACACCACCTCCCTTTCAGCCACCGAGTGGCCTTTCAGCATACCTCATGTAATATCTTTGAAGGTAAAAATATACTTCTCAGCCTGTTTTGTAGAGGGCATCAACTGTATTTTGGAAAACACCTCCTCCCTGTCAGCCACAGAATATCCCTTCTGCATAGCTCATGTTCACAGTGTACAGTGCTGCATGAGGGGCATCTGGCTAGGCCATTCAAGGCATCTTGCAGGACTTCTCGAGGCATCCCACTAGGTCACTCAGTGCCACGCTGAGCCATCCTACATGACTACGGGAGGGACAGCTATCCCGTGGGGTTCTCGTGCAACATCCCAGGCTACTAGAGGAATACCTCAGGTCTGCATAATGGACATCCAGTGACCACTTAACCAGTAGCGGTTGGTGGTGGGAGTGCTGCCAGACTGTGACGTGGGGTGGGGAGGTGCAGGGTGGGGGGTAGTAAACTACGGAATACGGCCAAATGCAGGTAAGTAAACATATCAATAAATAAATAAAACACATTTTGTTGCGTGCACTGCATCGCCAAATTCGTTTTATTATTTGATTTATATGTTTACTTACCTGCATTTGGCGGTATTCTGCAGTTTGCTATCCCCCACCCTGCCACTCCCCCGCCCCACGTCACTGCCCGGCAGCACTCCCATCACCGACCGCTACTGCACTTAACACATCCTGCTCGGCCACTTCAGCTATCCTAAAGGCTTTTGAGGTATCCCACAGGCCACTCAAGGTTTTCCCCAGAGCCGGCCACTGGAGTCATCATGCAGGGCTGGCCCCTTGAAGCATCTCAAAGGGGAGAGGAAGACTTCATAGTCTTCCTCTACAACGATCTGCAGGGTTCCAACATTCTGCACCTCAGCTATCCATCTTCTGTAGGGAGCCCTACAACTGTGGGATTCATTTTTCCCTGCACTACACTTGATGAGTGGAGCTTATTCTCTTTGTAAAATATCATTAGTGTGGTTGTGACAGCGCGACTTGTGGCAAAAGCCAGGACACATTTGATGGGTCCCAATAAAGCTTTCACATAAGCACTCAATATGTGAGCTCCTTCCCTGCATGAGGCGAAGAGAGTGATTTATCTTTCTTAGAAACACATTGTCCAAGCTAGTGCCTTTCCACTGTTTGCCTACGTTTTCAGGCTATTGCTACAGCTGTGGTGGCCTTGTCACTCCTCTCAATAGGTGTACTGCTTCATCAGATTGAGGATGTTAGTAATCATTAAAGTTTGGAATTGTTCTGTTGATGAGCATGTAGGGCAGCATGTGGTACATTTGCAGGTGGGAGTGTGATAGGAGTGGTCGCACTTGTCTCCTGCTGATCACCTAGTGCAGACGTACAAAGCATTATTTGACATATTACAGAGCCAGAACAGGAAGCAGATCCTTCTCCTACATCTCGGCCAAAACCTGGAACGAACTCCACCTCAACATCAGACGAAGTCCCACACTGCAAGCATTCAGGAAGAGCCGCAAGACCTGGCTCTTCGGATGACCGGAGGTGCCGAAAACCCCCATCCCCTCCAGCGCCTTGAGACCCTAAGGGGTGAGTAGTGTGGTTTACAAATCCCTGATTGATTGGTTGATTGATTGAATGCTAACATAGATCTCTTGATGGCACATTGTGTTTCCAGGTGAGCCCTCTTACAGCTACTTTGTTTCCCAGCAGAAGGTTTGTGGTAGGGCACCATCAACCACCGCTTTATAAAAAATACACAGCATGCTGTTGCAGGTAGGGCAGAGTCATGATCATTTACTGCTGTGAGTACTTTTACAGTATAATGTGTCTGTGTGCATATTTTTTGCGGAAGTCATCTGGTAGACAGGCTGTATTAGTGACTTTACGTTCATCTATACATTTATCTGGTCTTGAGGATTGAATCAATGTGCAGGTACTGGGAAATATTTTGAGCAGTAAGTGAGCCATGTGTGAGTACCACATTTCAACTGGATGTTGGGGCTTGTGGAACCTTCCCAGTAGTACTACGTGTGTTTTTGGTGCCTATTGTTCCACAGCGAATGACGTCTGGTGAAGTTAAAGCTATGCACATTGTACAAGTCATTCTTGCCTGTCTCATTCCCATGAAGGGTTCATCATGACAAATTGCGCATGTGAACATGTAGAGACTTTGAAAAGTTGCCTTTATCTCCAGTGGTGCCTGTTTGCCATCTTTTTTTCTGTCTGCTAGTCTTAAGCAGCAGTGTACTTAATAAATCTATATTATGTTAGAGTGCCACTGGGATTTGCCATATCGCCTTGCTGATTGATGGCTGGGGAATAGCAAGTGTGTCCCTCGTAGCTCCCACAAAGGAGCCTGTGGCTAAGTATTAGAAGGCACCAAGTACATTTATCTCACAAGCTACATCCTCTTGGGTCCTTTCTCCATCTAATGGGTGATTTCGTAAAAATGCCCTAGATTCTCAATGAGGTTCTTTGACCGAGAAAGACCTCAGAATGCACTACTTATGGAGTGATGTTCTTGGTGTGAATCTTTCTTATATGTTCTTTTCTCAATCTTTAAACAAGGCAGGTGAGCATGTGCCTGTCGGTTTATTTTTATTTTGTTTAGCATCTTTCGCAAGAAGTCATGGTCACTGAATTCAATTTTATATAGTGCACGCTCTTTGTTAAGGATGGATTGAAATGGGCAGGTATCCTGAAGCCTCTGCTTTAACATACAGTCTGTGAATGTTGTGTGGTGAACTTTGGGTGGTTTTGCTGAAATTCCAATTGCACAGGTGCTTTCATTCGATTTCCATTCTGGTGATAGGGAATCTGCTTGTTTCTTTTGCAGTTAATGCTGTTTGTAGATATTTTGCTTTTAGACAACAGCACTGTTTTTAACGTCACCTTGTTTGGTATGTTGCATTTATTGCTAATCCAATGAAAGATGTTTATATGCGGCTTGGGTGAATGGTAAACTTTTACTAGGCACAATTTACATTTTACATGTCTACAAGTGAGTATGACATTTTAATGGAATTCAGCTTGGAATGATAACAATTTGTGTTAATGAGAGCACATTTTTTTTCTAAAACAAAAAATACTTTTCTGCACATATGTATTGTGGGACCAACATAATTAGTTTAAGGTTAGCTGTTTATAGAACGCCCACATTGTGGGGCATATTACCAACAAGTAGCGATATGTATCGCTAAATAGGCTTAGCGAAGATTTTTTTATCGCTGAGCATCGCCAGAATTTATCGCTGAGATAACGTGCTATTAGCAATATTTATCTTCAAAGCGATACATTTTCCGGCAAAAGCGGCGAAATGCGTGAATATCGCTGATAATACAGCGTTATTCACGCATTAGCGACGAAACGCTCTTAGCCATGTTATCCACCTCCCATTGGATAACATGGCTAGGAACTGGTCTGGGTAGGTGTTAGTATTTGGAGATATTCACGCTTAGCGCAAATTTTTCCATCGCTACGCCTGCCTTGCTAATAGGCGATAGCGATCTTAGCGACTGCTTTCAGTCGCTAACAGTTTGGGCACGCCCACTTTGCATGTCATTAGCGATGAATATCGCTAACATGCAAAGCAGGCCCCAAACCGCTCGCTATCACCTAAAAGCTGTCGCTAACTGCTGTTAGCGACAGCTTGCTAAAAGGGCGATAGAATTATCGCCGCTTAGCAGCCGAAAACGGCCGCTAAAGCAGCGAAAATTCCCTATCGCCACCCTTGATAATATGCCCCTATGTCTTTTTTGCCCATAACACTGCTATTTGTGGTGCTGCACACACGAAGGAAAACAAAGAACAGTAGCAGCAGTCAGAAAACACTGCATAGACTGTGCATCAAGTATGTCTGCAGATTTGTAAACCAATGTGTGCTTCACATTGTTTTTGATTGCATTTAGTATTAGCATAGCATCATACAAATTGACGGCAACATATTTTAGGTCCGATTACTTTAAATGTTTTACGACTGATTGCAGTACCGCAAAACCCTGCTTACTCCCTGGTTTTGCCATGGCAGCTGAAAATGTTGACAGGAAAGTGAAGTCCCTTAACCATGATTCCTCCTTCGCCAAAGTTGGACTTTTTCCCTTTGAATTGTGAAAGCAATGATCAGTTTTCATCGTTAACAGCTGCACATGCATGGCTTGGATAACATGGACAAAAAACCTAGAGAAACCCAGCAAGACGCTGCATTCTATAGCCTCAATTATTCTTAAACAAAAATGTGCGTCTTAAATTCTGTTTACAAATATATTGCCCGATTTGAGTTATTATTAACAAATCTACACCCAAAGAAGAGATATTTCGGTAAAAGATTGTGGCCACTATATTTATGTCAGATGATATTTTTGCTTTCTATATTATTACATGCAGCCCCTGGCCTAAATATCGTTTAATATTGTGCCTCAAATATTGTTTACAAATATATCACCCCTATTTGAGTTAATAATGGAAAATCTACACCAAATGGGCTCATAATTTTGTAAATTATATTTAGGCATCAAATGGACTAATATTTTGGGGAATTATATTTAGGCCACTTTATTTATGTCAGAGAACATTGTTTGTTATAGATATTCTGGTATACAGCGCTCTGAACCAAAAAATGTTTTCATCATTTAGACAAAAAGCATAAGTGGTAATTCAGTTTGAAAAATAAAAATAAATAAGAATACTGAATGTGAATGACGTATTTCAGAAAGACTGTAAGCCTTTTGTAGGGGCCCCCTGCAAAAGAAAAGAAGGCCAGGGGCCTCATACATTCAGTTGTTTTTGCATTGACAAAGGATGGCTGACTTTTTGTCGGAAGAGTTACCACTAATGTGTCATGCCACATGTCGAGTCTTTGATGGATTTGCTACTTCTTGTCTTGAGAAGCGGGCTTAGTAAGTGTCCCAAGGTCCTCTGGCTTTGTCTCGGTTGCCCAAGAAACAATAATTTTTATCCTCAGATTTAAATGGAGTACTTTATTTTGCCTGCTTCTTTTAAGAGAACTGAAGATGTCTATGAATATCTCTAATAGTATCTATGTGCTCGAAGCAGTAGAGTTTAATGTTTTCAGGAGATCACATCTAAGACAGAAATTACATTTTCTTATCTAAACAATCATTTGACCTCTTGTGTTAATTTTGTTCAGAATTTTAAGGGCGCTCCTCGTCAGTGGTTTACCACTATATCATGGGCGACAGAAACACCTATCTGCGAAAACATTGCATCAATAATATTGACAATCATCAGGCATCAAGGTATGTACATGTAGAATTAAGTATAGCAAGTATGTGTTTATCTATACATGCACATGTAAACAATATAATTTATATTTTTGCAGGCCAATATTTTGACCATGATTTGATTAATTTTGCAGTGTTTGTCAGTTTCAAATCTCACATGGTTCACAGAGTTGCGGCTCGCATGACTTGTGGATCTGGTCGTGCCGGGCTTTGCGTGGGGGGATATAAATAGACATTTAAAAACGTACCCTACCGGGTCCCGTGCCACTTCTGCTTCTGCCCGTGTCCTGCGCCTGCGTTTCCTGCTGCTTTCCTGCTCTCCTGCCTCCGGCAGGAACAGGAAGCAGGCATCCTCCCTCTTCTAAGCCAATCACAACGCTGCAATGGCAGCATTGCGATTGGTGTGGGCGCCTGTAGGTTTGCCATTTTCTCTATGTAGGATGCATGCAGCCTACATAGGGAAAATGCAGAGTGCACATGACTGGTTTGGTGGGCCCCAGAGGGCCGAAGAAACAGTCAGAACGTACAGCATTGGGCAAGCCATTCCTCCCCGACCCACTCGCCCTCATTCAGGAATACCATTCTTCTTTCTTGCAGCGCGAGAAGCAGAAACATAAAATGGTATTTATAATATAATTTTATGTTCCCGCTTCTCAGGCAACTAGAAAGTAGTGGGGCGACGCTCCTCCGCCCTAATGGAGGAGCTGCTCCTGGTTTCATAGAGTAGCAAGAGATTGGGTTAAACCTGCCTGTTTAGGGTGCAGTATAATAGTACAGACGAAAACTGTCGCCACCTTTACCATCTACCTGCACTTTGTATTTCCAGAATGTCATGTGGAGGCTTTCAGAGTGCATTCAACATTCAAAAGCTTGTCTTGGCTGAAATGTGATTTTCTTTTTAGCGTGGAATCAAAATTCTAGATTTTGCTAAAGAAGCAGAGTCAAGTGCTGTTTCCCTTTATATTGCTGACCCAGATGGATTTCAAATATATTTCAAAATTGGTGAGTACTTCAGCACTTTTTAAAAGAAGAGATTCATGATTTTTCGATTGTGTTTCTTTTATTTCCTGCATATATTTAGACAGTGTTTACCAGTCTTCTATTTCTTTTAGCTCAAGACACACACTTAAGCACTAGGGGCCACATGTACAACACATTTTAGCGGTCACAATCGGGCCACTTATGACCGCTAAAGTGTCGTTTGGGATGTACCAACCCCATTTTGCGAGCCTGTAACCTATTACCGGCTCGCAAAATAGGGTTTGCCAGGCAGTATTGGGAAGGGGTGTTTCAAGGGCGTCTCTTCATGATAGCAAGTAGCAGCGGCATGTATGAATGTTTTGCGACCGGAATGCAGTCGCAAAACATTTATATTTGACCTACTCCGTGAAGGAGGAGGTAACCCATTCACAAACGAGAAGGGCCCCTTTGTGAATGTTGGGCGCCAACACTTTTTGAAAGCAGGCAGTGGTTGCACGGACCACTGCCTACTCTTAAAAAATGAAAAGGAAACCTTTCATTTTTCTTTTTTAAATGCATCCTGTTTTCCTTAAAGTAAAACAGGCTGCATTTTTTTTAAAAAGTGCTTTATTTAAAAAGCAATCACAGACATGGTGGTCTGCTAACCCCAGCAGGGCACCATCCCTGTGATTTCAGGCCATTCCCAACTGGGTTGCAAATTTCGACCAGCCTCATGAATATTGATGAGGCAAGTCAATTGCGACCCCATTTTGTATTGAAAACAGTGTCTGAAACACTGTTGCACATTGCATTTTGTGAGCTGCTAATTGTGAGTCGCAAATAGTTGCAATTTGGAACTCGCAAAATGTTTCTGTCGTACATGTGGCTCCTGGATTCGCAAGATGCACTGTACCTGCTTAATTATTAAGAAGATTTGGTTCTAAGGCTTATCAACATTAAACTGTTGCAAAGAGGCATTTGGAGTCACTTATCCAAATTGTTCCATGTAAAAATTGTGATTTTTTTCGATATTCAATCAATAATAATTATCATTTATACTAAACATAATCTTCTCAGTCTGAGTAAATGTTTCTCACCATTATTGTCTGTTGGAACATAGCCAACACGTGGGTGACAAGTAATTGTTGTTCTATCAATTGTTGCCCTGTTTCTCTTCAATACGCCAACAAGTGTTCAATTATATTTCTTTTATCCAGCACCCAAAATCAACATTGAAAGGATACCACTCTTATTGCTAAGCTAAGTGAGTATTCATATCAAACCAGTGCACCTGTACTACTTTACCCCCAAGGCTTTCTTATGGGTTTGAAAATGTCATAGTCGTTTTGAGGTTTAATTTTACTTGACATGCAAAGCAATCATAGAGGCACGGAGAAGGCTGCTCTTTTACTAACAAGAAATATCTATGTTCAAATTTAAGTTTTCTTTGCTGTTGGCTGCAGAGCGGTGTGCCTAGTGCAGTGAGCGGGACCCTTGTTCGGAGGGTCCATCTGTGTAGTTTAAAAGTTCACTATATATATATTGTGCGAGGGGTGGAAGCCCTGTTTACTCACTTACTGTGATTGTCTGCACTCATAAGCTGAAGTTCTAAATGGAATCCGGGTAGTATTGGGGCTGGCTGTAATATACATTTTGTAGACAAACTTTATGAAATCTGCAAAATTCCCGAATTTATTACCATGTTCACCTATGAAACACTGCTTCACGCAGAAAACGTCTTGCTGATAGACTTTTTTTCACTTGAACCAGTCTTCTGTTGGTATATCACATCATTATTTTTACTGCAAGCATGCCCTTGCTTGAAAAGAGGCACACAAGACACTGGAAAACCACGTTTCAAGCCAAACCAGGAATTTTGCATAATTTCACAAAACATACATTAAATTTCATAAACTAAAATTATGGCGCTTTGCACATCCTACTTATTGCTAGTCTTATTTTACCAATGCTCATTTATTTTCCCAGTAATAGATAAAACCCTTCTTGAGTGAAAAAGTATTAAACCACATTTTCTTGGCTTGGCGGCCTTACTGATCACCTTTTGTTCCACTTGGCTTCTGTTTTTACCACCAGTTTTTCTCGGCTTGGCAGAAACTTGTAAGTAACACCACATTTTGACAGTTTGGTGGTCTGTGTAGTTTTCTGTTTGTCTTTCTGATCACTATTTTTCTATACTTGATGATTTTTCTGTTCACTAGGTATCCTCAGCTTGGAAATTGCTGTCACTCCTTTGATGGTTTATCCCACCTAGGCAAGGTGGTCTAGAACAGTCACTAACTGGTTTGGTCCCTTTAATGAAGCCCACCCTGTTCATGACTTAGAATAAGAGATTTTAGTAAGAAAATAATATTTTGAGACAGCCTCTCTTGCATAGTGCTACCAACTGATTCAGCCATTAGTGCAAGTCATAATCAAGACAAATTAGAGCAAATAAAATCGAGAACATCCTTTTTTCAGTACTTGAATATCATCAGTCGTTTTTACATGTTTGCTCATTTCCATTGCTAGTCCTTGGCCTTTTATGGTCTACTATCATTCTGCATATCCAAGTAGGCTTGTTCACAGTTCTAACTATTCAACTATTGTGCTCATCTTTACCTCTGTTGGTATACACACTAGTGCAAAAATCTAGTATTTGGGTACAAGTCTATAACAACCCCTATTCAAAATGAAACCCTTTGTTTTTACTGCAGCATTTTTAAATTATATCAAACAATGATATAACATTTTTTAGGTAAGTGGTCTCCAGTTACCTTTTCATTATCAATAAAAATGTTGCGCTGGACAAAGACCTTTGAAAGTTAGTCATGCGCATGTGACATAGAACAATAGGAGTATTCTTTTACATACTTCTACATGACTTTGTAAATAAGCCTCAAAACTATTGCCAAGGGAGCGTGGCAAACTACAGGGAGTAATGGCCGCACATTAGAGCAGCTCCGGCCCAGACCGGCCTCGCCCAATATCTATCCTGTAAGTAATCCAGCACATGATAGCACACAGTGTGATCAGAGGTTGGGAGGCACCAGGAGACCTGATCTCGACGTTCCAGTCAGCCTCAGACTGAAGAATAAGGGGGCGATAAGAGTGAGGCCGAGTCGCAGAGAGAAGCAGCGGACTTGAGTGAGTGTGAGGCCCCGCCCATGAGTCTCAAAGACTGGGCTGGTGGCAAAGAAGAGGCTGAGTGTGCGGTACATTGAATAAACACCAGCTAAACAACCAGCCCAGGTCTAATGAAGGGATGTATGTCGTTACAACGCATACTTTTACTCCGCATACCATTACAACGCGGTATTTACAACGCATACCGCTACAACGCATAGCGCTTTGGGGTGCTGGATAGTGGTAAGTATAATTTACTATTCTAACTCCAGTCCCCGTGGACCCTAGGGAAGGTGTTGGATAGTAAATTAAACTTACCTCTTATCCTAGAGCGCCCCCCAGCGCAATGCGTTGTAACGGTATGCGTTGTAAAGCCTGCGTTGTAGTGGTAGTGCGGAGTAAAAAATGCGTTGTAACAGGTGCATACCCTAATGAAGGCACGCGGGGCAGCAGAAGACACACCGAAAGTGAAAGAAAGCAAAAAGCTTTTGGTAACGGTGGCGTGGGAGCGAACACTAAGCAGGTGCTGTGGTGTAACATTTAATTCTCGGTGTGGCGCGCCAGAAGACACCGAAATGAGCAACGGAGTCTCCTCATGACACTTTTGTCTAACTACAGCTCCTGCAAAATCTATGGGAGCGTAATAACGACCACTGTACGGCGGCATGCGGTGAAGGACACCCAAACAGCGTGAAGCCACAACCGCAGTTTTAGAGACAGTGGCTCATAGAGAACCGCACTGGACCAGCGAGGTCGCGTTATCAGTCCGTCACAGGTAGTGGTGGAGAGAGGAAGCACCCGGCTGTTTTAATTACGACGCTCCTGCCTGCATTTGCATTTTGTGCACGAAGCCTATATATGACCTACCCCCACCGCTGCATAGGAAGATTCAGGCTCACCCAAGAGAAAGAGGGAAGCTACCCTACAGGCTGCACCAGCAAATATTTACTGCCCGAACTCAGTAAGGCTACAATGGACTGTGTCATACTCACTGTTCTGCTGATCACCAGCCTCTAAGTCAATACACATGACTTGGACAGGGCAGTGCAGACAAACCACAGGAGTAAAACGAGTGTGGATACCTACCACACCACACTAGGAATAAAACAGGCAGATTGGAAACCTGTGCTCTCGACTAGACAAGCGCTGCATAGCCACAGCCCACTATAACAGCCCAAATCAACTGGGATTGTTGCACTATACCCCGGTAGTGAACTGGTAAAGGGTGAACTCAACATTATAGTAACTAACGTACTCAATTCAGAGCCCTCATGCCGAGTCTGAGCGAACTGGGAAAACCAACAGGCCACGTGAGTTATATCACAGTAGGCGGTGGGGAGTACCAACCCACAGTGACTCAAGGGGTCTACCCGTAATGGTGTCCAATAAAGGGGGTCGGGGCTCGCAGCAGCTGAAGGTAGACACATTTACCTGTCACAAATCACAGGAAGGGGGGTCAGTAAGCCCTAGCATTGATCTGGAAAACCATGGGAACAGGACTCCCCTATGCTACAAGACATTATGGCGGTAATTAACGGAGTTCTGGCCTCGTCAGAAGGACGTATAGATTCAGTGTCCACTGATATATCCCTCTTTAGAGCAGACCTCAGGAAAATGGTCTTTAGAGTGCTTGAGGTGGCAGACTGCACCAAAAGCATAATGGTTGACATGTCAGTGCTAAAGAAACAAGTTGCGGAGCTGCAAGACCGCACTAAACAACTCTCAATGCAACTTATTGACTATGAAGGGCACTCAAGAAGGAACAATGTTCACATCCTTGGTCTACCGGAAAGGGTGGAGGGTTCAGCAGCAGACTTATTCATTGAAGAATTAGTGCTAAAACACGTGCAACCCAAACACCTCTCCAAATATTTCTCTTTTGAGCGTGCTCACGGAATACCAGGTGGAAACCCCAAACAGGGGTACCACCATGACACATCCTTGCTAGAGTATTCTACTTTCGTGACCGAGATGCTACTCTTCAAACTGCTCGCAGTGCACCACCCCTTAAATATGAAAACTGCAACATTTCCTTTTTCCCAGATTTTACTGCCAAGGTGCAGAAACAGAGACGCTCCTTTTTGGAGGTTAAAAAAGCTCTTAGGGCACAAGGTTTAAATATGCTATGCTGTTCATGGCCAAACTGCGAGTAGAGGTGAAGGGCAAAAGTTGGTTCTTTGTAGAGCCAGAAGAGGCCATGGGCTGGCTGGATGGTTTGCGACGAGTGGCATTCGGAGTACGCTCAGAACAACAGGAGCGAAGAGGGACCAAGCAACAACAGAGGCACGATCTAACGCAAGACAATGGAGACCAATACATCACGGGAGGACCCTGAATGACCCCCCCCCAAAACAAATTTGGTAACAAAACTGATGCCATGATTACCCTAGGGAGGGGCATAAACCAAATTTGAGTGTAATAACATTGAACTGATCACACGAGATTGAAGGTGAAGGGGGGGAGAAAATAGGTGAAGTGGAAATGGAGATGGAAAGAGGCGACAGGAGCCCTAATCCCCTTAAGAACCTAACGGTTACTGAGTCGCAAGACAAAACGAGAGAGGCTCCCGGTGCCAAATTTCAATTTCAAGATCATAGATGAGTATACTATTAAAATGTGTGTTATTTATGGGAATGAGGTCTGATCGACTAAAGGGGAGGCGGGGGGGGAGGTTGAGCCATGACTCCACCACAGAGGGTTGGGAGGGCGATGGGCACTAGTTTAATTTATTGTTCTGGCACAGCACAGGGAAATATCAAGTCATATAAAACACAGTTGGGACAAAGCACTTATCTACATATAAGCAACTAACCAAAACCCTTGGAGGTAAGTGGAACGTATGTATATTGCAGCCGATACAAGGGCTTTGGGTGGGGAGAGGGGTTGGGAGGTCTCCGCCTTGGGCTGCAGAAGAAAATACACTGAGATCAAAATATGCCAGAGACAAAACAGTTGAGAAATCCATTGCACTATGCTTCATTATGCATTACACTCTCATAACTAGGACGAATATCACAGGTGGAGACCTGAAGTTCCTTACATGGAGTGTAAACGGCCTTGGAGATAAACTGAAGAGGGGGTGGTTCTCTAGTGACTGAAGTGACAAGCACCTGACGTCGCCATGGTGCAGGAGACGCATCTACGGGACTGGTATACCAATCGGTAAAAACTGCCCATACATAATCAGTAAAACATGGGTAGATGATCAGGGCCAATACGCTGCAGCCACCGGAACATGGGAAGGGAAATCAAGGACTGTGCTATTTGAATATGTTCCCCCAGCACTACTGCAATCCACACTGCAGGACCTTCCCATTGGCACTTTAGTGATCATAGGCGATTTTAATTTGGCACTAAACGGGAATACAGACCGACTACATGCGTGCAGTGACCCAAGTAGTGGGTCTAAACTAGCAAGTGTCCTTTCAGCCCTCAGACTAATTGACATTTGGAGACAGCTTAACCCCACTGCCAGTCAATTGACTTTTCATTCAGAAGCACATAACACTCAATCTCAAACAGACTATTGCCTAGATGTAGGTAATAGCAATTTACCGAATGGTAAATACCGAATTTTACAGATTCGGTATTCACTATTCGGTAATTGCTATGTAGGTAAAATAATCGGTAAAACTACCGAATCTGTATGATTCGGTAATTACCGATTCTGTAATTACAGAATCGGTATTTGCCATTGATTCCTATGGTCCTGGAAGCCCATAGGAATCAATGGCAAATACCGATTCTGTAATTACAGAATCGGTAAAATTACCTATTTTGCAAGGGTGACAGGGTGTCACTTTGACACCCTGTTGCACCCCTGTTTCTGGCTTGTGTGCCATTTGACACACACACATGCCCTTAGGGCATGTCTGTGTGCCACATGGCACAGGTGTACATGCACAGATGTGCATGTACACTAGAATTCGTTATTTACTATGGAATAGTATTCCATGGTAAATAACGATTCGGTAAGGGCCTGTGGCACTGATTACAGTGCCACCTACATCTTGATTTACAGAATCGGTAAATTTACCGATTCGGTATTTTACTGATTCTGTATATTTACTGAATTGGTAAATATACCGATTCTGTAAATAAAATGCCCCCTACATCTCAAAAGCCAAATACCGGTCGGAAACGGCCGAAATCGGCCGTTTCCGACCGGTATTAAGGCTCCTACATCTGGCCCTATATGTTCACACATGTGGCCCACAGCCATGACTTTGTGGAAGCCTGCAGTCTGAATAGAGGCATTTCGGACCACTCCCCGGTATTGATTAGGATGCACGGGGGTTTCAACCACAACTCACTACCTTCACAATTATTCCATGGGCACTGAAAATTCCACACATTAAGAAAGAAATATTACGTAGCGTGGATCTATATTTCCAGGAAAAGGAGGGTTGAGTGGCATTGGCCCAGATCCTTTGGGGCGGATTTGGTGCGATCATAAAAGGCTGTGTACTTGCACTAATGGTGGGTTACAAAAAAGAACTCACAAAGTGAATCGAGCAGTTGAAGGAGGAGATCCTAACAGACAAGGCTACTATTACACAGTCGACTGATGACGAGGCCCATCAAGCGCTGGTAGCCAAGAGGCTAGACTACAAACTATTACTCACAGCGGCAGCTAGAGCCACACAAAAGGTTATGTACCATAGGATATAAGAAACGAAGAGAGCAGGCAAGTAGATGGGACCACCAGCTCAAGGGCTTCACAGGGGAAATGTAATACGCCCACAGGAGATAGCGGAGACATTCGCTACCCATTTTGAAATAATCTGTACCTTGGGTACGACTGCATCATTTGCAGACAATAAATACCTTCTAATCACAATCCAGGTTATCAGCATTCCACTCAAGGAGCAAGACCCCCTTGAGGAAGACCCTTCAGCAGAAAAAATTCAGTTAGCAATCCGAGATGTAAGCTCGGGCAAAGTAATGGGACCAAATGGACTCCCGATTGAGTTCTTTGAGCTGGCGACAGCCAAACTAGCATCCCACCTACAACAAATGTACCTAGAGAGTTATGAGAAAGTTTTGTTGCTGATTGAAAGAAGACTAGCCTCGATAGAAGTGGTACATAAGCCAGGCAAACGGGTAAACGACTGTGAGGCATTCAGGCCATCTCCCTTCTGATGGCAGAGGCCAAAATACTTGTGAAAGTACTGGCGAATAGACTTATCCCACTGAATAATAATTTGGTACACTTGGATCAGGGTGTCGCCTGCAAGGAATTTTAGGTCGCAAAATCTCAATACGTGAAGAGCTAGAGCTGTATTAACAACGCTTAGCACTATGACGATAAATATTCCAGTGATAGCGGGGATATCGCCATTTTCCATGGAACAATGCTGGTTTTCCAGCGATGTTCCATGGAAAACGGCGATATCCTTGATGATAGGGCCTGTGTCTTAGCCACACAATCCACCTCCCATGTTAGGTATGCCTTAGTCTGGAATTTAACAGGCGTTAAATTCCAGCGTTAAGGCCCAGTTAGTGCGAAAAAAATATGCGCTAAACTGGACGGGGCTTCGTTGTAAATACAGCGAAGCACCGTTAGCGATATTTCATAATGTAGTTGTAAGGGGCACGCCTACCTTGCATTTCATTAGCGATGTGAGGCGAGGTGATAGGAAACCAGGCACTAAGGCAAGGAAACACGCGCTAGTGCGTCCTTGTAAATAAGGCAATACAATTATCACAGTTTTTCACCCGAAAACGGACGCTAAAGCTGTTATAATGTTATCGCCAGCCCTTGATAATATGCCCTGTTCAGTTCGCCCATAGCTTCGTTTCAGCAAACATCAAACCGTTTACCGTGTATACTGTGAAGGCAGTGAACGTTTTCTATTTTGCAAAATGGTATTGCTTAGAAAATATACCACCAAGGAGAGGGAAGCTGCATTTCTTCGTAGTCTTACATAATATAAGGTGCATATTACAAAGGCACTGCAACACACTCTGACAACTGTATTTCACAAGTTTGTATAAAGCACCATTGAAAGTTAAGCAAAAAGATGTCCCTGCAGCTTTGTCACCTTCAGGCTCCATTTTGATCACGGACAGAGGCAAATTTGAGAAACCTTTCACATACGCCTTTGATGGAGAGTTCTTGGTGTGGGAAACGGGGGACAGAAACACACGGCAGCAGAGTCTGATGGACTCAGTGAAGCCTTCCTGCTCTGACAAAGGCTGGCTGTTATTGTGGCGCGGAGTTAACAGCCATCTGTCATGGCGCATGTCAAGTAGATGATGGATCTGACAGCTCGCGCCTTGAGCAGTGGGGCTGAGATTGCGCACGCTGCTAGACAGCAAAATGTGGTTTCATACAGAAACGTCCGAATGCTGAGAATGAGCACAGAAGATTGAATGTTTTCTCGAGAGAGAGGGGTGCCTGCCACCCCTAATGGAATAAAGTCGCTGACGCCGTCACTGGTTTCTCATTTACTTGCGCCTTTAGTTCATGAGGATTCCAAATCTCAGAAAAAAAGGCACGAGGAAGGGCTGTGCGAATAGGGCCAATGGGCGGGACACTGTCCAGACTACCACAATGTTTACAATCATTCCAACTCTTCTCTGTGAGAGCTATGAACTGGCTACTAAGGGTGTGCCAGAGGAACTCAAGTTAGACGACGTTTGATTGGTCAACTGATAAGAATGTTACAGGCCATCTTCCAATCACTGCACCCAAGTATTTCCTCACACAATTGTATTCCCCACAGAGAAATGATATGGCTGCTTTTCAACCAGCCTGTGTGCCTTATTTCACCTGTAGGGAAGTTTGCTGCCACAGAACACTCATCATAGCAGGTCCCAAAACGTTGACCAATTATAGGACCATTCTCTGCTCGCTGCACTGTCAAAGTTGCTAGGAAAAATCGTTAACCAACAGCTTTCCTGCTATCTTGAGCATAGAAACTGCGCTTGTTGAGATATCTGAGCACATTAAATGGGATGTATGATGGTACGACGCCGGCTATTACCACGCGTACCGCTACAACGCGTGTTTTACAACGCAAGTCGTTACCACGACTTGCGCTGTAGGGTGCGGACTTAGGAATAGTTTAATTTACTATTCCAACACCAGTCCCCATGGATAGTAGGGAAGGTGTTGGAATAGTAAATTAACTATTCCTTGTCCTTGAGCGTCCTCCAGTGCGTCGTGGTTACGACTTGCGTTGTAAGAGACGTGTCGTAATGGTAGCGCGGGGTAACATCCGCGTGGTAAAGGATGTTCCCCCATTAAATGCTCTTTAGATATAGGTGGAAAGGCTGTGCTGATATTTTTAGATCTATCAGCAACCTTTGATACAATTCTACACTCTCTACTTCTTTTCCAGCTTCCGACTATTGGATTGAAGGGCCCGCGTTGAGATGGATGGACTCCTTTCTAGGTAATCGAGGTCAAGAGGTCTGGACCCTCCTTTTTCATCAGGTGCTAAGGCCTGAACAGTAGGGGTTCCACAAGGCTCTGCTCTAAGTCCCACTTAGTTTAACATATACCTTACTCCTTTCGTCCACCTGTTTTAATCTTTTGGAGCTAAGATATTCTTGTATGCGGACAATACTTAGCCTCTCTTCTCCATTAATAAAGACAAAGATATTGCCTGGGTCTAATTAAGCTTTTTCTGGCTACCGTTTTTTCCTGGATGCACCAGAACCAACTGATGTGCACTGCTGATAAGACCAAAGTACTTTTATTTGGCCTGGACTCATCCCCTGACAGGTGGGCTTGCTGGCCAGAGGGAGCCCGTCCTTTGTCACTTCAAACGGAAGTGGTTAAGAATTTAGTGGTTAAGTACGGTAATTAGCTCTTGTTCCATCCTCAAGTCAGGCCTGTGGTAGTGACGTGGTTCAGGCTCTTCCACGCATTGACTACGTCTTTGCATTTCCTTTCTGTACAAACTGGGAAAACAGTAATTCAGGCACCTCTTACTTCTTGGCTGGATAACACAGATGTTTTGTACCTAGGCCTTCCAGACTATTCTAAAGGTTCCAGGTGGCTCCCAATGCAGCAGCACAACTGATTCTCAATCTTCCTTTGAGAACTCAATTCTCCCCCTATCTCCATTCTTTGCATTGGCTCCCAGTCAGCAAGCGTGTTTTGTTCAAGACTCTAGTTCTTACCTATAGAGCCTTACAACAGATAGGCACAGACATCTGGCCACTAGAATTCACTTCTATCTTCCTACTACGAAGCTCTATTCCTCTAGTATGGCCTTGGGTTTTGTTCCAAGAATCTAAGGTTCCAAAACAGGACTTCCTCTTGACCTCTGTCTTGCAGGATCTGAATAGATTTTCAAGAAGAAGCTGAGGACATGGCTTTTTACTAACATTTAAGTGCTTACCTGTGAAGACTAGTGCTGGGACACTCCTCGGAGCATCTGTGAGCTTTTCAAATCCTATTCATCATCATCGAAGATTATAGACATTCTTAAAATGCAGTAAGCAGCAGTCATATTTAGGAAACATGGCTGTTATGCTGTTTTTCGTGGTAAAAGCTTTGTCTATTGCCAACTGTTGAAAATCTTCTTGTTCATTGAATTAACACTCCAACGGCTCCCTTTGACAATCGGTCATATTTGAATGAATACCATACTTTGAAAACATAACCTGTTGTTTTGTTTAGTTTTGAATTTGTCTGCTATTGCAATTGCTCTAGCCAGTGTTATGTACATTTTTCCCTAGTGAATACTGTATAAATCTTATATTCCCAACATTAAATCCATATATTTTGATACATTATTATATATTCATGTGCAGTGGGGCTATATTATAAAACATTTAGGCCTGGAAAACAAGTGGGGGAAAGGCACCGGGAATTCACATACCTTTGCACCTACTTCCTAGATATCATCTTTCTCATGGAAACATGGCTCATCATGAGATCCACCCTAGCTATCGCAGTGGCCATCCCACCTGGCTACTGTGAAAGGCTCCATAAACCTGGAGGAGGCCTCACAATCATCCACAAAGACACCCGCACAACCTCTATGAACGAGCCAACCATGCTAATAGAACACCTGCACTTCCAACTGCATCTCAGCCCCTCCACGTCCATCTCAGGCATTCTTGTCTATTGATGGGCTGACTTTTTCCACAACAAAATTAGATCTACACAAACTTTGCACCTCCACCCACCATAGAGGATTTCATCACGCAACCCTCCTCCCACCACCAGGAGCACCTACATCCTAACGAACTGGAGTCTTCTCATCACAGATGGCACTGACAAAATCATATAGACCCTCCACTGTGGGTCCCCCTCAGGACCCAGCCCTCACCACATGTACAACCTGGCAAGCACACTGATCAGCCCCAACCTCACCACCATCATACACTCCTTCATCCTCAGTGGAATTTTCCCAGACAGCTGGAAACACGCAGACGTCCCAGCCCTTTTGAAGAAACCCTCAGTCAACTCAAAAGATCTCAGCAACTTGATGTCCATTGTGATCCTATTTTTCCCGGCCAAAGTCCTGGACAAAGAGAGTCACAAGCATCTCATTGCCCATCTTGAGCACCACCATCTCCTGGACTCCACCCGGTCAGGGTTCCACAGCAACCACAGCATGGCAAACCTGGCAGCAATAGACAACATCCTGTCTATCATGGACAGAAGAGAAACCGCCATTCTCATCCTGCTCAACCTCTCAGCGGCATTCAACACTGTCTTCCACGGAACCCTCATTGGCAGACTTCAGAACTCAGGAATCTATGGCTCTGCCTGAGTTAGATTGCCTCATTTTCCTCTTCAACAGGACATGAGTCAGACTCTCCACTTTCATCTCTGAACACAAAAAGCTCACCTGCGGAGTCTCCAAGGCTCCTCCTTCAGGCCACCCCTGTTCAACGTTAACATGACACCTCTCGCCCACATCATAAGAACTCACAGCATGAACACATCGATGGCACTCAGCTCGTCCTCTCCCTCACTGACATAAACAGCAGTCAGAACCAACTTCTCGGTATGCATGTCTAATTTGGTCAACTGGATGTGAAAGTACTGCCTCAAACTCAACACAGACAATATGAAAATCCTTATCTTCTGAAGTAAGTGTTCCCCCTGACAGTCCTCCTTGTGGCCAACCAACTGGGGGCCCACGCGCGCCTAAACAGACCACACCAGAAACTTCTGCATCATCCTTGATGACAAACTCTTGATGAACAAACTGGTCAACACTGTGATCACATCCTATTGACACATTCTCCTATGCTTCACAAGATCTTTGAATGGCTCCACATGTACACAAAACGCATAATCACTCAGACCCACATCACTAGCCTGGTCTACTCGACTGTGGCAATGCACTCTATGTCAGCTTCTCTAACCAACCCACACAAAAGACTCCAAACCATTTAAGAAAGCCAATCCAAACTTATCCTAGACGTCCTCAGAAGCACCTACATCACTCCCTACCTCACTGACCTACACTGGCAACCCATCCAGAAAAATTGCAAATTTTAGATGCCCATTCACACCTACAAAGCCCTTGACAATACAGGGCCAGTGTACCTTAACCACCAACTCCAACTTTACCAGCCCTCCAGACACCCATGCTTCACCTCTCTCTCGCTTGCATGAATCCCCACATCCACAGAAGCAAGACAGGATGGCCCGCATCCTCCTTCATCACCACCAATAAATGAAGCAATCTCCTTCTACACATCAGGACTGCTGCTACACTTCTCAACTTCTGAAAGATACTGAAGTCCTGTCTGTTCAACTAGGAGCAGCGCCTGGCCTACGCTCCTGCTCCAGCACTTGGATACCCAGAAGGGTGATAAGCTGTGCAATACAAATCTACATAACATAATTTATTTTTTGTACAGTGCTTGGAATTGCAATATTTACAATGAATACTACACCCCAACAATTTGAATACACTTGATACATTTCAGCAGGCCACCTCTCACAATGTATTGTCCGATACATGCAGAATTTGTGTGGAAAACATTACATTTGATTTTCCTTTCGAATTTTCCACGAGGAAATTAGGAATAGGAGATATTTGCTGCACACAGTAAATATCTAACCCATAGTATTAGCATTTATAGGGTGCAAAAGAAAGAATAATTTGGCTATTTGAAGCATTTCTAACCATAGACAATGAATCCACATACTCGCTCTGAAAAATGAATATAAAAGTGGGACCCAAACTACCCCACTCTAGCCAGTTCTTCTTGACGAAGGTAGAGAGTGCTCTGCAGAGTGTTTAAACTGCATCTGCGAGACTAGGTATGACAGCCAGTCTCCCAAAGGTCAGGGGACACCATCCCATGTTCCCAGCATATAGTGCATCTAGAAGGAGTTGATTGCTATCATGAGTGAAGTGAAGCTGTAGATGACTTCAGTGGTGAGGAGTCAGCCAATCTCCTAGAACGTGGTTCATGCAGAAAACTGCAAGAAGAAACTATGGTCAGAACCACAGACTGCCATCTGGCATCCATGTAGCATGCCAGAAGGACTGATACTCCCATTGACCACGTGCTACCTATTCTGCAAAGAGCTGTCATCACCATCAAAGTAGAAAAACTGTGCTCTGGCCCGGAGACAGCAACTGCTGAAAATTATCATTCACTGATCAGACCTAACATTCTGATCACCTTGAGGAGCAACAGTTTTAAACAACTCTTGATGCTGGCGAAAAGGAAAGCTAGCCCATAACTGCTGAACACAAGCACTCACTGACAAAGCCTACTATACTGATCACCTCAGTGAGGAGAGAAGCTGATGCTCATGGACCAAGAGCCCCTGTCGTCACTGATGTGGAAAACATATCCCATAGACCAGACCTTTTGGCTTTGCCATTGTTTTTAGGTTTCGCCTCGTCGAAAGCTGTGCAATGCGCAGCTTTTCGGCGCAGGCGAAATCTAATGTTACAACAGTGTGGCCTTCGTTCCGCCTCTCTCTTCCATTGGCTAGCTCCATAAATGGAGGCTAGCCATTGGAAGAGAGAACTGTCCGTCATTTCCCGAGGCGATTGGTGGGCGTTCCGCCGATTCTTTCTCTCTCCGCAACGTCACGAAGACGTGGCCATTGTGGGCGTGTACCTTTTTTTTTTCCCCGATGTTTGTGTTCTTTGTTAGTCTTGTTCCCTGTCCTGCTGGCTGTTTGCTGCCCCTCCTCCCGCTGTCCGTGTGCCGTTAACCCGCCCCCCTCCCACTGTCCGTGTGCCCGCCTGCCCCCCTCCCGCTGTCCGTGTGCCCATTAACCCGCCCCCTCCTCCCCCTGTCCGTGAGCCCGTTCACCCGCCCCCCTCCCGCTGTCCGTGAGCCCGTTATCCCGCCCCCCCTACTGTCCGTGTGCCCGCCCCCCCTCCCGCTGTCCGTGTGATCCCCCCCTCCCGCTGTCCGTGTGCCCATCCCCCCTCCCACTGTCCGTGTGCCCATATGGAGGTGACTTCACGTGTGTGGAGAGGGATTCGGTGTCGTCGCGGCGCCCGCTCCACGCTTCTGTGACACTTCTGTACACACGAGCGGAGCACAGCACGGCTCTGCGGTGAGAATGTGTGTACAGAGCGGTGCACACACCCTCTGGCCCCAAACAACGGTGCAGACATCCTCAGGCACTGTGCTGGAGTGAATGTGTTTATAGGGCGGTTCATACACTCTCGGGCCCTGCGCTGCCCTGCGCTAGAGTGAATGTGTTTATAGAGGGGTGCACACAGCCACTGGCTCTGCCCTAGCATGAATGGGTTTTTTGAGGGGTGCACACAACCAGTGGCTCTGTGCTAGCGTGAATGTGTTTTTAGAGGTGCGCACCAGGCCGTGCTTTTTAGAGGGGTGCACACACACTCGGGCTCTGTGCTGGAGTGAAAGTGTTTTTAGAGGGTTGCACAGAACCACTGGCTCTGCGCTAGAATTAATGTATTTTCAGATGAGAGAACAAAGCCTTGGGCTCTGCCCCAGAGTAAATGTGCTTTTGAGAGGGCTGCACACAACCAGTGGCCATGCGCTAGCCTAAATGTGTTTACAGAGCGGTGCACACCACCAGTGGCCCTGCGCTAAACTAAATATGTTTACAGAGCGGTGCACACACCCTCGGGCCCTGCGCTGCAGTGAATGTGTTTACAGAGGGGTGCACACATGGTCTCCGCGCTAGCGTGAATGCTTTTAGAGAGGGGTGCACACTGCAGCCCCTGGGTATGTGCTCGCGTAAATGTGTTTTGGGAGGATCACGCACAGCCTGGGTCTCTGTGCAGCACACCACTTGTCTTGTTGCTTCTTTTGATGTATCTATGTAGATTGCTGCGCACAAACACTGGCTCTAGCTTCTGTGAACGGCCCGCAGAGATGCAGCGCAGCCATTCTCGTGACTTAAGGGCTGGAACGGCCGACTCTGAAGCTGGGGATCCGCGTTCGAGTCTTGGCAGCCTCGACATCCTGTGTTTCTGGACAAATCACTTTATCTACCCCTGCCTAAAAATGAATGTGTCCGTCCGTAATGCAACTGGTGCTCGCGTACAGCACACTGATACTTTTGGCTCGAGTTTGCGCTATATAAAATGGCAAAATAATCACAATGTGTACTCGTGTGCATAGTACAACCCTGCTCACCGCTTTTTTGGATGTCAATGATGACATGTCCAGCAGGTTTTCTATGTCTGCATTTTGCTCACACATAAATATGCCTCTTTCGTCTGCACCAGCCTATCAATGATGTGTGGTCATTTCTACATCACCTCGAACACCACCCCTCCCGAGTGTCATCTACCATGACCCCCTAAGCCCCTTTCACCCATCCCTTCACTCTTGTCTCAGCTCTATACTTGCCAAACCTTCATTCCAAAACGCGTTCCAGTTACCCCAATCTCTCAGTCCACCTCCCCTTCATTTCCTCCTCCCTGCCTGTCTCTCCTGAGTCAGTCTTCTCCTCTGGTGCCCCTTCTTCCCACCCTCAGTTCACAACCCTTCGCCTCACCTACCCCTCCATCACTCCACACAGACCCCCGCTGCATCCGTCTGTTATTCAGCTCCAGCCCCTGCCGAGCCTCAGCCAGGCTCCCTTTCAGCCCTCTCATCCTATCCTTCTCACATCTCCTTCACTTCGTCCCTCCTTCTCTCCACTACCCGGTTTCACTCAGCCATTCTTCCCTCTGCAGCCAGCTTGTCCGGCCCCCTTCCTTCAGCTCTCCTTCCGTTTCTTATCTTCATCTCCTCCCTCGTCTCCCCCTTTCCATTCTGGCCCCTTCCCTTCATACCCACTTCCTACGACCCTACCTATCCCTACACCCAATAACTCTATCCCTCCCTCGTCCTTGTATACCACATCCACCATCCGTCCTTGGCGCCCCACCCTCCTCCCTACGACCCCCTCGTCCCTCCTTCACCCCATCTCTTTTTGCCCGCCATCCCTCATTCCCTTTGTCCCTCCACCCAGATCCCCTCACAGCTCGCCCTGTGCGGCGATATCTTATTGTGTAATTGTAATGCTGTCACATACCTCTGCGAGTATATAATCTATGATACATAACTGTGGTTGTACCGTCCGGTAATCCATTGTGGTGGTGCCTGAAGTTGTCACATGCTTTGGGAAGAATAACGCTGAGGGGCTTACTTACAAGCCCCTTCCACCGCCAGTGCGTCACTTTTAAACATGGAAAAAAGTGACTGAGGGGCGGCGCAAGGGAGCTTGTAATTAAGACGCCACACAGCAGCCACGTTATTAAACCCTGTCTGCAGTGTGTTTGCGTCTTCTTAAAAAACTGTAAAATGAAATTATGTAAATTACTTGGTTCTATTGTAAAGCGGTCTGACAACTTTGGGTAAAGTTTACGCTATATAAAACTGCATTAAGTAAAATAAATACTTGCACCCATTCACAGCATAATCTGAAAAAGTGTGGGCAGAAGGTGAGGTGGGGAGCTAGAAGGGGGAAGGAAGGGAGAGAATCGGGTGCTAGAAAAGTTTACGCTATATAAAACTGCAGTAAGTAAAATAAATACTTGCACCCATTCACAGCATAATCTGAAAAAGTGTGGGCAGAAGGTGAGGTGGGGAGCTATAAGGGGGAAGGAAGGGAGAGAATCGGGTGCTAGAAAAACTTGAGGAAGATTACTTCATATAATTTTTTACACATCATTTTATTTTATTTTAATTGTAACGGATCTTTGTGCAGAGTGCAGAGTGTGTAGAGTGCAGAGTGCAGAGAAGTGAGTGCAGAGTGCAGAGTAGTGAGTGTGCAGACTAGTGAGTGCAGAGTGTGAGTGCAGAGTGCAAAGTGAGTGTGCAGAGTAGTGAGTGCAGAGTAGAGAGTGCAGAGTAGAGAGTGGTGAGTGCAGAGTGCAGAGTAGTGAGTGCAGAGTGCAGAGTGACTAGGGAGTGCAGAGTGACTGGGGAGTGCTAGGGAGTGCAGAGTGACTAGGGAGTGCTAGGGAGTGCAGAGTGACTAGGGAGTGCAGAAGTGGAGAAGTGTGGCTCAATGGTTAGAGCAGGCAGACCCTGAAGCAGAGGTCAGACCCGGGACCAGGGTTCAATTCCCAACGCGGCAGGGTCTTGAGCTCAAATGTCCATGGACTCGATAATTCTCGCTTCGGTGCCTGACCTAATCATGGGTTCACACTCTGCAACTCTGTGCATTAAGCTTGCTTAATCTCCACAACTGCCTCCCGCGGCGGGATGCCTGGCTTTCACCTTGGGGATGCCCTGTAGGGGCTATCTCACAGGGAAAAGCCAGGACGGGTTCCCAAGGCAAGCGCGGAGATACCCCTTCGGGGGTCGATTCAGGCGCTATATAAGAAACATAATAATAATAATAATAAGAGTGACAAGGGAGTGCTAGGGAGTGCAATGTGACTGCAGAGTGCTAGGGAGTGCTAGGGAGAGCAGAGTGACTGCAGAGTGCTAGGGAGTGCTAGGGAGTGCAGAGTGACTGCAGAGTGCTAGGGAGTGCAGAGTGACTGCAGAGTGCTAGGGAGAGCTAGGGAGTGCTAGGGAGTGCAGAGTGACTAGGGAGTGCAGAGTGACTAGGGACTGCTAGGGAGTGCAGAGTGCTAGGGAGTGCAGAGTGACTAGGGAGTGCTAGTGAGGGCAGTGTGACTAGGGAGAGCTAGGGAGTGCAGAGTGACTATGGAGTGCTAGGGTGTGCTAGGGAGTGCAGAGTGACTGCAGAGGGCTAAGGAGTGCAGAGTGACTGCAGGGTGCTAGGGAGTGCAGAGTGACTGCAAAGTGCTAGGGAGAGCTAGAGAGTGCAGAGTGACTGCAGAGTGCTAGGGAGTGCTAGGGACTTCATATTGACTGCTAGGGAGTGCAGAGTGACTGCAGAATGCTAGGGAGTGCAGAGTGACTAGGGAGTGCTAGGGCAGTGCAGAGTGACTGCAGAGATTATGGCAATGTAAATGACAATGCCATTTATTTATCTGTTTTCAAAACCAACACATAAATACACATTTTGTAATTTACAATGCCAATAGCTCTAACTTTTCCAAAGGCAAAACCATTGCATTGTAAATGCTTGTTTAAATACTATGTGCCATATAACAAGCCAAGGCTTTATTTATTGTCCTTGAGGAATAATGATATCCCCTGGTATGTTATTTATCAGGTGTGATTAATAACACCAATTACGAGTTCATGGGGACTAACACGCAGATTTTGGTGTTTAACGCACCAAAATCCACGATACAGTAAATGCCGTATGTTTACCCTTTTCATATTTCAGAGGGTTTGCCCTGCTTACATTTAATGAATATTGAGTTATTAACACATCTGCTGATTGTCCGGATGCTTTAAATACCTACATACTTGTAATTAAGACCCATGTGTAAACAGGAGTTTACGCATGGGCTGGAATATTACGTGGAACTGGTAATCAGGCCCTATGGCTTTTCTGACTGGATTGTACTTTGCACAGCTTTAAATTATATTGTGCATTGAGCTAGAAGCTCAAGCATGTTCTAGATAATGCTCCTAGGACCTTTCTGAGCATAATTCTGTTAAGTGTGCTATCATTTTTGGCAGTAATTGAATTAACTATCAATGACACTGGCATAGATAAATTCTTATGTCGAATAAGAGTGCACATTATGACCACATGGGCCCAAGTTCAATGCTATATCCAGTCTGCTTAATGCACATAGTTTACTAATTTCTCTTTCTAATAGTATACAATTCTACATACAGAATGCAAACTAAAACACCAGTTCCCTAACATATCTATTTGTATAGAAAATATGTGATTGGTTATTTGAAAGTGACTGTTCTACAGTTAACACATGCTCACAAAAGTAAGAATTTTGGGTGACAATAGTGAAAACATTATTGCATGACCACAGTACATAGGGCGTCACAATTTTTCTTTAATTTTATTGGTTTCCACCTGGCCAAGCATTTAACAATTTTTGAACTTTTTTAAAAGTGATGATGCAGTACACTTCTTGATCAATAACCTTCTAACTCATATTCTCTGTGTCTGTCAATACATTTAGAAACACCTCCTGAGAACCACACTAGAGCCAAATTCTTTGTAGTCACTGCTGGTCACCCACATTTGCTTGAATGATGTCAGTGAAGTGATGATCGAACCTCCAACCCAGGTGGAAATGTTCCTGTCAGATGGGGCAGTTATGCGCACAGGGGTCCCGCAGGGTGCTTGCTGTTGGATTTCTTTTAGGATCCTCTCATCAAAACCAGGGAAAAGCGTTGACCCTCCCGACAAGATTATGTTCCCATAGAGGTGCCTATGCAGTTCCTGTTCGCATGTCATCACACTCTTAAACATCATCTTATGAACACCTTGGGGTTCTCCACCAGAGACTGGTGGGAAAAAGAGAATCTCTGGTGCTCGGAAGAGCTGGTGTCCCAGTTGGATAACTTTACCATCTGGTAGTGTGTAATCCTTTAAAAGATCTTCCAGTCGCTTTTGGATTTGATAGACAGGATCTGTAGCCACATAGCACAACTCCTCCTTAATGTCCTTGACAATGTCTTTCTCAAGTGAGGAAGCAAAAGCATGCCCAGAGTCAACAAGAAGCTTGGTCAAATATTCAGTGATATCGTTGCCAGCAACATTTAGCTTACACACAGCATGTGGCAGGTAGTAGCCGTCATAGATGGGTACAGTTTCAGTAACACCATCACCAGAGTCCACAACCAATCCTGTGGTTTGCGCAGATGCATAAAGGGCCAATGTAGCTTGAACGCATAAATACATGGCAGGCACTTTTAGAGTTTCAAACATGACTTCGGTCATCTTCTCTCGATATGGCAATGGATTCAAAGGAGGTTCACTCATCAGGAGTGGCCTGTCACTAGCCTTCAGTTTAAGTTCCTCATACACATGCTTCCAGATCTTTTCCATATCTTCCCATGATCCGATTATGCCACGTTCAACAGGATACCTGAGTGTCAGAGTACCTCTCTTAGTCTCAACTTCTTGTCCAATGAAATGCTCCTTCTGGCATGCCCCAAAGGCAGTGGCTTTGACTTTGGAGCGACCAATGACCGTGGCAAAGACCGAGCGTGGGACATTTTCTCCACTTATGCCTGCCTTAGTCAGCCCAGATCCATTATCAATGATGACAGGCAAGGCATCTAAGTTTTCATGATCAAACATTCTGAAAGATGGCTGCTCTTGAACTTTGTGTGGTAAATGCACAGGATTCAGAAGCTCTGCTTTCTAATGAGTTGTTCTCCAGATGGGCATGTTCTTAGCAGCACAGTCAGCATCAAAAGCAGTCATGGTTGCTCAACATCAGAGCTGTCTCTAATTACTCAACAATGGCCTACTTACTAGGTAACAATGCTTCTTGTCAAAGCAGGTGAACCAGTTAAAGGAAAAACACCACATGAAGCATTTGTTAACGCATTGTTAGTGTAGCAAAAGTGAGGCATCTTGCAGTTAAACAGCAATACTTTATAAAACAGAGAATTGGGCAAATCAGTAAAAAGAAGCACAAATGGACTGGATCATTATCCTGTCAAAATATTTTTCAGAAATGGACCTTGTCCTTCATTGATGAGCATATACAGTACCTCGTCCTCATAAATTAGCCCGGCTAAAATGGACAACACCAGAATCTGTAACCCGTGATACGCCAGCGATCACATGCAAACATGTTTCTGTGTATGAAGAAACTTTTGCCTCCCTTTAAATTGTCTTATTAGAAATTAAAATGTAAGCACTTTTCTGTGGCTGGGAACTTCGTGAACCAGCTTGCTGAGGCAGATTTTATAGAGAAAGGCAAATAGACTGTGGTAATCCTAGAATTACCCTAGAATATTTGGACCTGGCAAGCTTGTCATTAAACAGTGATGTTTTCAGACATTAACTGGGCAGCCATCTTCCTCTATGATGGGAAAGAAGAGGTAGAGTAATGCCGCTTCTACAGCCTGTGTGTATGTGCACTGTAATGACAGTAGCACAGATAGCATATGATTCCAGAACATCAGAACAAAGTTACACACCACTAACTTGACAGTGATAACTGTTGTTATCCACGCATCACCGGAAGCTAGGGCATTAGTGGTGCCATTCATAAAGTTAAAGTTCGTAAATTTATATAGCGCACTACTCACCCAGAGGGTTTCAAGGTGCTTGGGGAGGCGGGAGCGTTTACTTATCGAATAACCACGTTTTTAATTGCTTTCTGAAGGAGAGGTGGTTCTGAGTCAGGCGTAGGTGGGTGGGGAGAGAATTCCTGGTCTTGGCTGCTAAGTAGGAGAAAGATCTTCCCCCCATTGTGGATCTGTGGATGCGAGGAATGGCGGCGAGGGCTTGGTTGGATGATAGTAGTTGGCGGGTGAGGGTGTAGAAGTACAGTGTCGTGTTGAGGCATTCGGGTCCTAGGTCGTACAGGGCTTTGTGTGCGTGGGTGAGGAGACGGAACGTTATTCTCTTGTTGACAGGGAGCCAGTGGAGATCTTTCAGGTGACCGGAAATGTGAGCTTGACGAGGGATGTCCAATATGAGTCTGGCTGATGCGTTTTGAATTCGTTGAAGTTTTTTCTGTAGTTTGGCTGTGGTTCCGGCATAGAGGGTGTTTCCGTAATCCAGTCGGCTGGTGACAAGTGCGTGGGTGACCGTCTTTCTTGTTTCCGTGGGGATCCAACGGAAGACTTTTTTGAGCATGCGTAGGATGTTGAAGCAGGAAGATGAGACGGCATTGGCTTGTCTGGTCATTGAGAGGGAGGAGTCCAGGATGAAGCCCAGGGTACGTGCGTGATCCATTGGAATGGGTGCGGTTCCCAGGGCTGTTGGCCACCAGGAGTCATCCCAGGACGAGGGGGATGATCCTAAGATGAGGACTTCCGTTTTGTCCGAGTTCAGTTTTAAGCTGCTGTACTTCATCCACTCGGCTACTTCTTTCATTCCTTCGTGTAGGTTGGTTTTGGCGGTGTTTGGGTCTTTGATGAGGGAGAGGATCAGCTGGGTGTCATCTGCGTAGGAGATGATGTTGAGGTTGTGTTGGCGTGCGATGGATGCGAGGGGACTCATGTAAACGTTGAAGAGGGTGGGACTGAGTGAAGAACCTTGTGGTACTCCGCAGATGACTTCGTTAGCTTCTGATTTGAAGGGGGGGAGGCGGACTCTCTGGGTTCTTCCGGCGAGGAATGAGATGATCCAGTCCAATGCTTTTCCTTGTATTCCGATGTTGCTGAGGCATTGTATAAGGGTGTTATGACAGACTGTGTCGAAGGCCGTAGAGAGGTCAAGTAAGATGAGGGCAACTGTTTCTCCGTTGTCCAGTAGTGTTCGGATGTCGTCTGTTGCTGCGATGAGGGCGGTCTCGGTGCTGTGTTTGGCTCGGAAGCCGGATTGTGAAGGGTCGAGGGATTTGTTGGATTCGAGGAAGGCGGCGAGCTGAATATGAACGGCTTTCTCGATGACTTTGGCCGGGAAAGGGAGGAGCGAGATGGGGCGATAGTTCTTGAGTTCGGTGGGGTCTGCTGTGGGTTTCTTCAGAAGGGCGCTGAGTTTGGCATGTTTCCAGATTTCCGGGAAGGTAGCGGAGTTGAAGGAACAGTTGATGACGTCTCGGAGATGGGGTGCGATGATGGAGTCTGCTTTGTTGAAAATGTGGTGGGGACAAGGGTCGGTTGGCGATCCTGAGTGAATGGAGTTCATCAGGCGGATGGTGTCTTCGGTGGTGATTGGGTTCCAGGTGTAAAGGATGTTAGAGGGCGGTGTTGGATCGGAAATGGGTGGTGTGGACATGTCTTCGGACTGGTTGTCAAAGCTGTTATGTATATCGGCGATTTTGTTGTGGAAGAATGAGGATAGAGAGTCGCAGAAGTCTTGGGAGGGAGAGATGTCGTTAGTGCCGGCGGTGGGGTTAGTAAATTCTTTGACGATGTTGAATAGTTCCTTGCTGTTTTGGGCATTGTTGTCAAGTCGATCCTTGAATGCTGACTATTTGGTGGAACGGATTTGTTGGATGGTGTTTGCGGGTGGCGTTCTTGAAGGTGGCTAGGTTGTCAGAGGTTGGGTTTTTTCTCCAGGTTTTCTCGAGAGTACAACAGAGTTTTTGGGATTTCTTGAGGTCATCGTTGAACCAGGGGGCTTTTTTGCTGCCTTGCTTGATTAAAAGCTTTTTCAAGGGTGCAAGTTTGTCCGCACTATGGGTGATCCATTGGGTGAGGTTAGTGGCTGCTTGGTTAGGGTCCGATGATTTTGGGGGGGGGTTTTGGTGAAGCGATGTGAAGAGTTGTTCGGTGGTGATTTTGTTCCAATTTCTTCGAGAAATAGGTAGTGGGGGATTCTGGGTCATGGTTTTTTTGTAGTTGAAGTGAACGCAACTGTGGTCTGTCCAATCGAGAGCTGTGGTGTGATCGAAGGAGATGTGCTTGCCGGAGGTGAAGATAGGGTCGAGCGTGTGTCCGGCGAAGTGGGTGGGGGTGTCTACAAGTTGTTTGAGTCCTAGATTGGCCAGGTTATCCAGAAGGGTGGTGGTGTTGTTGTCGTTTTTCTTTTCCAGGTGGAAGTTGAGGTCTCCCAGTAGAATGTAGTTCTCGGAGCGGAGGGCATGCGGGCTGATGAAGTCAGCGATGTCTTCTCTGAATTGTGTGCGGGGACCTGGTGGTCTGTAGATGAGGGTGCCTCTGAGTGTAGTTTTGTGGTCGATGTGAATCTGGAAGTGAAGGTGTTCGGCGGAAGCGAGGTTATCATTGGAACTAGTCGTGATGCGGATGGTGTTCTTATGGACGATGGCGATGCCTCCTCCTGTTTGGTTGGTGCGATCTTTTCGGATGATCTTGTAGGCTTCTGGGATGGCTTTGGCGATGTCGGGCGCTGATGAGGCATTCATCCATGTTTCTGTGAGGAAGGCGACGTCCGGCGATGTAGTGTTGAGTAGGTTCCAAAGTTCAACGGAGTGTGTGGACTGAGCGGGTGTTGATCAGGATGCACTTTAGGTGGTTAGTGTCGGAGCTCTATTTGGAGTTTGTGGATTTGGTTTGGGTCTTGATGCAGTTGAACTTGCAGAAGTTGCAGGCGAAGGGTCCATGGGTGTGACCTGGAGCGGCTTAGTAGCAGTCTGGGAGTCGGCCGGGGTTAAGGGCTGAGAGGGAAGCGGAGTTATAAGTAATGCGGGCGGACTGGGAAGTGCAGGGGCCAAGGGGTATGGTGCTGGGCGCGGTCCAGGCGCGGACGGGCGTAGACGGGCTTACCTTTGGCGCACCTTCGGCGCGCATGGGGCGCGACCGCTGCACGTGAACGCTGTGCGCAAAACCATCTGTCATAAGTGGATAGTGGAGGGGGGTGGAGCGTGGGAGGAGCAGCTGGGAGGCGGGAGAGGGGCGGAGAGGCCAGCTACGAGGCACAACAAACAAAATGGCTGATGAAAACAAAGCACAAACAGGGCGAGATTGGGGCACACAGATGAAGCACAATCAGGCAATAATTATTAATTTTTAAATTCCAGCAATGCGAGCGCCACAAAATGAAATGCAAATGACAATAGCAGGCACAAATCTTAGCGTGTAATCTTCACACGCGCTACGATACCAAGGAGGCAATATTGTAGCAGGCAAGCAGTGAGAGCCAAGCGCCAAGCAGCGGTATCCAGGCAGGGAGCGTGGGGAGCGACCGACTTTCACAGAGTCAGAGAGGTCACAGCGCTGCTTTCGACGGGATGAGCCTAATCAGTCCGTGGGTGGGAGGAGCAGCTGGGAGGCGGGAGCGGGGCGGAGAGGCTGGCTACGAGGCACAACAAACAAAATGGCTGATGAAAACAAAGCACAAACAGGGCGAGATTGGGGCACACAGATGAAGCACAATCAGGCAATAATTATTCATTTTTAAGTTCCTGCAATGCGAGCGCCACAAAATTAAATGCAAATGACAATAGCAGGCACAAATCTTAGCGTGTAATCTTCACACGCGCTACGATACCAAGGCAGCAATATTGTAGCAGGCAAGCAGTGAGAGCCAAGCGCCAAGCAGCGGTATCCAGGCAGGGAGCGTGGGGAGCGACCGACTCTCACAGAGTCAGAGACTCTCACACGCCATGGGCTATGAAGCAAAATTAAAAATACTGTCTGTAGCCTTGCTAAAAAAGTAACAAAGATCTTAATAGAACTTTAGTTTTCCAAGAAGGAGAAACCTTGATACTATGGACCTCATTATGAGAAGCCAAAGAAATGGTATATAAAGATTTCAATTTTTAGAATTATTGACACCATTTGTGTAGATCCCTCAGGAACACAAGATTATTGTTGTTGTCTGAACCCCTTTTTAGTGGACCATGAGGCAAGAAGGAGCTACAGGGCCCTCCTGTGGTGTATGAGGCCTTTTAATCCCGATGTCCTGGGGCCCAGCCTGCTATGAATTCTGATCAACTGCGCCAGGCACCCCTTCTGCACCTGACTCTGCTAGGTAGCATCAGACAAGCTTTAAAGGCTTCTTTGGGAGGAAGCACAGATACACCTCAGTGAGCATGATTCATAACTCAAAGTACAGCACCGTGAATAATAAATCAATATCTGTTTTTATATAAAAAGAAGTATTTGAATTCTAATTATACACATGTAAAGGTGAACAACAATGGGCTCTAATAGTTGTCAGGTCACGCCCCAAAGTAATTTTAGTGCAATGGATTTAATGTTATTCTCCATTCACTGATGGCCACATCCAAGGAATGTAAAAGTATTTGGCCGTACACAAGAGTTTCCCCCTCTCACTCCTTCAGAAGTTCAGTCACACAAGTCTATAGGGTTGCGGTACCGATTGTAGTATGGCCCCCAGGGCCTTAAAGGCCCAGTTCATGACTTACCTACTCTGGTGGTATGGAACCCCAAAGTGCCACAGCAAAGTTTTGTCTGGATCGACAAAGTCAGGCACCACGGGGTCGCATGTAGCAGCACCTGGCTGGTTCTAGTGATCCAGGTTGACGTCTCTCTGGAGGTCGCACAGTAGGTCACACTTCTCTTTGCGGGGTGTGATCTACTTGCTTTGGTGGGGCTCCGGTGAAAGTCCTTTGATCCTAGGGCTTCCTTCGTGCAGTTCAAAGCATGCAGGCCAGATATTTGGCCTCAATGTCTCCGTCGGATCCTCCTAGCATACAGGGTCACTGCCACGGCACTCACAATTCCTGTCAAGCTGACCTAGTGTTGATATTCATGGTAGTTCCCTCCACCCACCACAAGGTCTTGCAGACATGTCACCCTGCACACAACCCTCACTTCTTGGCTCAGTCTACTGCCGCTCCCGGTACTTGAGGGTCACTGAATCCATCCAGCACATGGGCTAGGGACCAATCAGTGCAAGAATGGATTCCTCACACCTCATACAGAGAGTCCTCACAATGGGGATTACACCTGGACCTTGCTCCTTCTAACGCTCTCCTTTTCCCCACAGAGCACTCTGGTCTTGGCAAGCAGGCAGATACTGGTGCTCCACAGCCGGATGATCTTGATTTCCTTGTACTGTTGTGTCCCATACCCAGCAGGGCAAATAGCAGGCAGAAGTCTTGCAGAGCTTCCCCTCCTCACACAGCCCTTCTGGCTGCTCAGCACATGACAACATTGTGGGTCTCAAACTCCCCAACTTATACACCCACATGCATCAACCTATTTAGGAAGTGCAAACGGTGCGAATCAGTAAATTCAGCCGTTTGCACTTCCTAAATAAGTTTTTGGGATGCATCATGCATTTTTGTGAAATTCGCTATTTTTAGCGATTTCCAGAAATGCGATTGCTTTTAAGGAATCGCAAATTTGCGATTCCTTAAAAGCAATGCATGATTGTTTTTCTAATTGCGAATTAGCAATTAGAAGGTGCAAATTACCACCTGGTTGAACCTCGTGGTAATTTGCGAAAAGTTTTGAAAATGCTCAAAAATGCATTTTATAAACTTTCATGTTTCAGACACACGTCCTTAGGACATGTGTGTGTGAAACATGCACTTCAAATTATATTTCTGGGGTGCAGGGGGGGGGTCCTTGGGACCCCCCTCTGCACCCTTGGAATGCATTAACAAATTTGTTAAAGCCTTCCCATTGATCCCTATGGGCATTTTGGCCCATAGGAATCAATGGCAATTGCGAATTCGCACTTTGGAATTCGCATAATATTTGCGATTCGGTAAAAATTGCGATTTTTACCGAATCGCAAATATTTTTCAAAAATATACATGCATCCCATTTTGCGAATTCCAAATTGCGATTCCCTATTTTTTGCAGTTTGGAATTCGAAAAAGGCCAGGATGATGCATGTGGCCGGTCCTTTTCCAGTCACAAAATGTAATTTAATGTCTGAGTCTTTAAAGTTTTATGTTGGAGTTCTGCTTCTTTGAAATTAACCTATTTCTCCTTTCATTTCCTCCTGAATCATGTCTGTCACAGCAAGCAGGACTCCAAAGCTGGTTAACACACAACAAGATGCATGGGTGTGACTAAAGTTCACACCAGGATGTCAGCCACGATATTAGGAGCATCAAAAGGTTAATCATGGGCTCCCAGCCATACTCTTTATGATCCCCTTATCAATCCGATCTCTCTCTACCTAAGATGTGTCCAGATCTATTCCTTGTGATATATCATTGAATGAAAGAGCCCATGAAAAAGCACAGAGAGAGCCTGGCTCTCCTATCCCCAGTACATGACCCTCCCAGCTTACAGGAATTCAGAAAAACACAAATATGTCAGGGGTGATTCCTACACACCTCATAGCTTCTACCAGGCAGGCCTGAGCTTCCCAAAATGAAACCCAAGGTCGGTCAAGTAATGTACCCATGCAGGCATACTTGCACTCAGTGTACATCCACATCACACTTACTGCACAGCACTGTTATCCTCATGTATTATGCCACCACAAGCATAACTGCAGCAACCACCTTCAGTCTGCATACACTGTTCAGTACGGCAGTCTTTCTGTATTGTACCAGAGTGTACTATTATTCTAAAAAAACACACTGCCAGCACACACACATTTACCATGCATGATTTGAACCACACTTCACCCTTTGTGTAGTGTACTTCTTGTGAGCACTTATGCACTCAGCACATTTCCATCGACGTATCTCCTTCCACATCTACCTGATGTAGGCCAGGGATGAGTTAAATACACAGCAGTGGAACTTTTCAAAAAGGGGCTTGAGTCTGTAGGCTTCAATCCAGTGACACAGGGTAAAAAGGTCCTGTTGACTACTACCGATCACTACACAGAATGCTAACACCAACATGCAGTGCTGCTTAGCCCCTGGTGAAGGCGTTAACCTTTCACCACTATGAGGCCAGCACTTTGGGAGCCCCTCCTGGGTCAAGAAGACCACAATCCCTGAGACAGGACAATGTCATGGCGCACATACATGATCCGTATTCGCCTATGACAAAAAAATCAGCATTAGGGAACCAGTACAGTTGAGCTCTCGGGGCAGGGGTACTCGTCTCTGACCATGCAGAGGACTTTTCCATCCAACAGTGGTATTCTGAGAGAGACTATGAGAAGGCTGTAAAATTGAGCGACTATGGTTGGAGTCAGTGCTACAGCACCTGATTCCTGTGATAATTCCCAATTTTCAGACTGGTTGCATACCACAGTATTTCAACTGCTTTGAATTAGTGACACACTGGGAATATGGTATTCTCTGATTGCTCTCTCTTGTGATTACCCATATGGCAGTAGCTCCCACGGCGTGCTGAATCTGGAATTACAACATAGTAGAACTAGCCTTGCACTAGGAATGATGCTACCAAGACCACTTCTTAGCGACATGTCATGTCATGTAAGCTACATTGCCTTGCCATAGAGCTGTTAGATGCCAAATTCACTCAGAAGCAGGTATATCACAACGAATGTCCAAGTAGAGCCTTCTGTCATGTAAAACCAATAGTTACATGTTACTACTCTGGGGTAAAAATAAATTGTTTGTTACACTATTTTAAAATAGTTAAAAATATCACTGCATTTACAATAATATCGCTTTTTTTTAGGTCAGGGCCTGGGGACAGCATAAACCAAACTGTTGTTCTCCCCCAAAAAAATCATACATAACATACATACATAAGGGGCTTTTGGCCAGTGGGCATCACCCATTGGTCTTTTAAATTATTATTCACATTTTGCTTCCTTTTGTCACAGCATGATGCATGTGCAGTGGGTCCCCCCTCTTTACCCATTGGCTCCTTTCACTTTGCGCGACTTCGCAAGGCTTGTGCACATTTTTCATATCCTCCTAAATATAGTTGCATTCTTTAATTTACATTCTCCAAGTGAGCTTTTTTCATGACTTTTTATATTATCTATAAATAATAGGTATTTATTTGCTTGCCCTTTGCGGTTCCAGCTGATTTATGTGATGTCTTCTTTTTGAAGTTGCTTTTATCAAGTGTTTAAGTGACATTGTGATATTTTAGCTACCTTCAATTTGTGTGCTTCATTGGGTGGTGATTTTTATTCCTATCCCCTTCACAAAAATATGACTAATATGCATGGAACAACTGTTGTTTAGTAAAATCTTAAAAAAAACAGTCACATCAGTGAATGTCATTTTTCCTTTTAATTTTTTAGGTACATCCTTGAAATCAAATTAAAAACCAACCACTGCACCAGCATGCTAAGGCCAGACATATTTGCTTTGCAAACTCTTGGTATAATAATATTTTAGTGTGTTGCACTACTCTTTCATTTCTTTGAATATGTTAATCGTACATTTAGTTTTATTTCGTTTTTAATAAATATATAGTAACAATTTCTTTATTTTTGTGTTGTGTTTGATAGGGCTTGTAGCTGGGTGGTGTAGTAAATAATGTTAATTGATTGGCATGCTAATTATGTACCTTAAACAAAAGTTTGATCATTTTAAAATTTATATTAATTTTGCTTCCATGTTCTGGGGTATGATGGGGATTTCGGTGGATAGCCTTTTAAAAAAAATATATAATAATCAATATTAATGTATTACTATATTAATTATGTTGATATTTCAATACAGTAATATTTAATTAAATTCTGATCATTTCTAAATTATTTAATCATTTTTCATTTAAGGTTGATACTTTATTAGGTGTTAGGCCAGTAAGTTTTTTTAAAAAGAGATAATAATTAACAGTAATTATTTTTTAATTACTGTAGATGTATTAAATAGTTCTCTAATCGGCATAATTGTTCCTAAATATTCATTTACTTAAATAGTACTATTTATTAGTTGTTATGGATTTATTTGTTTTTATGATGGTTTGGGTAATTTTTTTCAGCAAATATGAAAGTATTAAAATCTGTAAAGAATATTTTTAATTGTAATGTTTTTGTAACATGTATATAACTAGTTTGACGATTTGTTTTACATCATACTGCATTTAACTGCAATGTAGTTTATTTTCCAGTGCTAATGTAATTTTTAAAAACATTTAACAGTACCTTTTGTTTTTTAAATACATTGTTAGCTATTGATAATGATTTTTATATTGTATAAACATTTGGGTTTTTCAAAGAACAATAAATTTTCAGTTTCAAATAATAATAACATGGTTATTTAATATACAAAACATAACTAGTTCAGTAAAGCTGAATAATGTATAAATAACATTTAAATTCCAGACTTTTATAGTTTTTATATGTTAAGTTATTATGTTTTTCAAATATATATACTTTCATTTGTGTTTGTGGATTAGTGGTTGCAAGACTGAGTCTGATCTGACAAATGCATGTACTTGCCCCAATGTTTTTAGGACTGGAGTTAGAATAGTAAATTTGACTCTTACTCCTAAATATTTGTAATTCCCTCATTGTTTGTTGGACTAGAGTTAGAATAGTAAATGTGAACCTGCCCAAATATATATGCACTGTCCCTGTAGTATCTTGTATTTCCCTTTAAATGTCTCGTTCTTGCATGCTTGCTTCTCTTGTGTATCCTTTTGAATGCTGGTGTTCTGTGTTCTACAGAGCACTGTTAGAATTCTGTGATGTACCATTATGTCATTCTACCATCTGACACTGAAGTACATGGATGTGCTTTTCTTCATGGATTAAAGCTACAACTTAACTCTTCTTCTGGTTGAATTATTGAAAGAGAATACTACATTAAATTGGCGATGATCGGGATAAAAAAAGAACCAACCCTTGAACCTTATAATTTTGGATTCATGATACCAACTCTTCATTTATTATACCCGTTTTCTTCAACATGAGAACATCTTTGGTTAAACTACATTGCTGTAAAAAAAAAATTTCATCGTTGTACTTCTACTTCAGCTAACCAACGAAGTATTCTTCTACTTCAGTAAACCATTGAAGTATTTTTTTTAAAAATATTTGACGAATATAAAAAAAAAGGAAAGAAAAACAACTGGTGGATCTGTGCTAAACTGCTCGTGAACTGTAAGTAATTATGCAAGATTTCTCGAGAACTGTAGTAATTAATAATTTACTGGATTTTTCTCGCACTGTGACATTGTGCGTTGCGGTGTTTACCTTCAAACGTTTCCTTCGTTGCTGTCTGTGCATGCTGCCTCGCGCTTTGGTGCTCCATTGCGCTAGTGCTTAGCAACGCTTCAGGAATACGCACTTTTTCACGTCAGAGGTCAATCAACGTGACCCTACGCAACGTGTACATGCCGCCATATTGGATTTCTTCAAGCGAGTGCTTCTGGCTTCATTTCTTCTCCGGGCTACTTCGCATGTTTAATGCGAGTATCGGCGTCTCAACGCGCGATGCAAACACATTGAAGGATAATTGTAGAAAGGTCACGTTGCCCGACCCCACGTACCTTCATACAAGCACATCAGTACTTCGTTCTTCTTCAAGTTTCTCTTCTTCATCTTCATTGTTTTTGCAGCGTTATTAGGAAAGTGAAGCAACTTTGTAAGTTATTCTATTTTATTTATATTGTTCCATTTTTTTTCTCTTCATTCATTATTCATTTTCTCCACTGGCATTATGAGCAACACTACTCCTGCTTCTACTAGTAATGCTTCTAACAGTTCTACGCCTACATCTGCTTCATGTATCAATATAAACATTAGCACACCTAGAGACTTTTTGACATCACTTGGAGAACCAGTTATAAAATGGTCTGAGTGGAAAGAATACTTTCTTAATTATATTGCCACTTTGGAGGATAATGTTGGATTCTTATCTCCTGAACGAAAAATGCGTATGCTTTTACATAGCTTGGGTCCAGAAGGCTTAAGAGGTTATAATCAGATGCAGAAACCGGATAGAGCAGGCGATACTGACATCTTCAAAAATGCAATTTCTGATGTGACAGAGCATTTCTCGCCTACTGTTTGTATTGGTGTTACCAGACGAGCATTCTTTTAAAGAAAACAACTAGAAAATGAGTCCGTGGAGGAGTACGTTTCACAATTAAAATTGCTAGCCATGCATTGCAAATTTGGAGCACTGCACGACAAACTTATTCGTGATCAAGTTGTTGTATGTTCTAGGAATAAGAGTATTCAAGATAGACTATGGATTGAGGGAGAGTCTAGTCTGAAGGATGTGATAACTTTATTGAAAAAAGCTGAATTATCTGATAGAAGCTCTAAAGCTTTAGCTGATCAGTCTGGAGCTACTACTTCTACTTCTACGGTTAACAAAATTTTGGTAAAGACTAATAAGGAGTTATCGGACAAGAAGGGTGATAGGAAGTTTCAATCCGATAGGAATTCTCAGAGAAAGTCTTATAACTCAAAATCTCTCACCAGGAAAACGTATAATAACAATGATTCTTTTTCTTTTGCTTGTTATCATTATGGAGATAAGAACCACAATGCAGGTTTTGAGAAATGTCCCGCTAGATCTGTTAAATGTTCTAATTGTGGGTTTGAGGGGCATTATGCTAAAGTCTGCAATAGAAGTTCTTCACAGCCATCTAACGTTTTCAATGTTAATGATACTGATTCTTCTGATTATAATTCTGACATCGATTCTCCGTCTACATCTGAAAAGTTGCGATGCAATATGGTGATATGTACTGACAAGAGTGTTAAAAGCTACTGTTAAATACGGTGCATTGTCATAGATAGTGAAATCTTCCATCTGTACAGTGGGGATATAAAAAAAATTGTTATGTGTTTTTATGGAACATAATTCAGGAATTTGTTTTTTTTTGTTTTTTTTGTTTTAGAAAAAGGAGGATGGTAGGTATTTGTTATTTTAGAAAAAGGGAGGATATGTAGTATCTTGTATTTCCCTTTAAATGTCTCGTTCTTGCATGCTTGCTTCTCTTGTGTATCCTTTTGAATGCTTGTGTTCTGTGTTCTACAGAGCACTGTTAGAATTCTGTGATGTACCATTATGTCATTCTGCCATCTGACACTGAAGTACATGGATGTGCTTTTCTTCATGGATTAAAGCTACAACTTAACTCTTCTTCTGGTTGAATTATTGAAAGAGAATACTACAGTCCCCAATGTTTGTTGGACTGCAGTTAAAAAATAAATATGCCCACAATACATATGCACCACTTACAATGTTTGTTGGACTGGAGTTATAAGATTATAAATGACAACTGCAATATGTGCATTTTTTGTACAATATTTTGATTGGAGTTAGAATAGTAAATATGCTCCAAGGTTTATTCTTTGGTAATTTACGTTATAAGTATGTAAAAGTGATATTTTTGATGTTGATGTTTTGGCTTTGATTTTGTGCACTACAATATTTTTGTGTTGGATGTTCTGACATAGGAAGTTTGGAGCTGGTCATGAATATTGCCTGGGTCGTGACTTTGAACCATGAAGTAACACCAGCAGTAATTACTAACCCACTCACGTAGAGGAGCACATATATCTCATTGCTTTTAGAGGAATGCTGACCATCTGAAGGCTATATCCAGGGCTGCCACAGTTAACAAAACTGGAAAAACATGTGATTCACTAGTCAGTTGAGAAAGATGAGGCCATCAGTTCTACCTTTGACGAGGCTTAACCAATTACAATACCTGCAGGCACATGATTTTGAAGCCCGTAGAGGAGTGTCTAAGTGCAAGGGAATGACATTGAAGTGGAATTTTTCAGTCAAAATTGTTTACTAGAGAGGTAAAGTCTGCAACCGACAGCCAGCACCCCAGCTCTGTGGTGCCACAGCCATGCTACTTGTGGCATAGGACAGCATAGTGGAAAGAGGTAGGAATACCTAATCTAGGAAGTCCTGATCATGAATGGGTCCCTCCTGGGGGACAGACTAGACACTGAGGGTTTCCAAGAGTTCCTCAATGTAGCACTAGTGGCAGTGCGTGAGTGTCCCACTTGTTAAGGGCATCAACTCAGCTAGTTTAGATAGGGTAAGGTGAGAATAAGGCTCAGGTAAGGCCCCACTCAACCACCCCGGAGGCAGACTCTTCTCCAGACCTGGCCTTTAGCTAAATATTAGCCACAGGTTTCTCAGCTAAGGAAACTGACTCAAGAGAAGTGCAGGCTCTAATACAACTTCAACTCCCTCCTCTACCATTCACTGCTTATACAATGATGCATGTCAACAGAAATGACATCAGGGATAACAGGGTATCAGACCTCCCACTTCATCAAAGAAGGCTATGTGGACTTCATAACTTTAACTCACTGTGAGAAAGTAGATTATTAGTTGAAGTGGATGCTAGTCCTCTTCAAGTAATCATAGCACTATTCCATAGTAGGTATAGTTCGGTATCAATAATGTAAACCTGAGCTCATCCCTTGGTATGTGTAGTTCAGAGAGGACAGGCTTAACTTAATACGAATCTAATGTACACAAATAGAGAAAATATTGATGGGCAAATAGACACTAAAATGATAACAATCAGAAGTAAGGAACCAGAGATACGATTTTTAAAAGTTTTAGATGTGTCTTTATTTTTTATTTATTTTATTTTATTTTTGTGTTTTATAGAACGTGAACTTGACCCGTTAGGGTATCAGAGTGCTTTACAGAGTCATAGAGTTGTACAAAAGGCATGAAATAATAAGAGTATACCATCAATAGGGAGGGGCGGGGTGCCGGGTACATAAGGGATGGAGGGATAACATGTACAGTTTACATTAAAGTTACTCAAGACAAGGTCCTGGGTTACATGGTAGGGTGAGTAAGTCATCAGAGGGAGGCAAAATCAGTGAGTTGATCAGGGTCTCTGTGGGGTTGAAGGTCAAGTTTAAGCGAGGAATTTACCCATAAGAAAGGATTTGGCCTCGTTTTTGAAGGGAGTAAGAGAGGGGATGTATGAAAAAGCACAAAATGGACACCGCAGGTATCTGGTTGTGCTTGACCAGATCAAAGACTAAAAACAAGGCAGGGGGAATAGAGCACATGCTGGATACAAGGACCAGATTTGTTCAGATGAAATGTTTACCTTCTGACTTAGGGCCTAATTACGAGTTTGGCAGTCCATTGGGCCACCAAATTCGCGGTGGAGGTGCAGTGGCAGTCCGACTGCCGTATTACGAGTACGGCGGTCAGACCTCCAGCGAACTGCTGCCACAACCAGAGATCTGCAATCCCTGGCTGTGGCGTGGGGGTCTTGAAGGCAAAATGTGCTTGCTGGTGTAGCTGCACCATCGTCAAGCCTATTAGGAGTTCCCTCACCATCAGCGGTTTCATGGCAGTTCTCAAACCATGAAACTGCTGGAGGTGAGGAAGCAAAGTAGGGCCCCCTCTTGCCCTTGTGCATGGGGGTGCATGCAGTGAGGCACATGCGGAGCCTCTATGTCCATGCACCCCTGTTCCTGCACAGCATGGACTGCAGTCCATATTGTGCAGGAAAGAGCATTGGCGGTCCTGCATTGGTGCATTTCTAAGGCTCACAAATGAACCTTTGATGTGCACCGCTGCAGGATCGTCACACCGCCCAAATACCATACAGTGAAATTACTCATAATCTGGCGGGCGGGAAACGGTCTTGCTTGGTGGTTTGGGAGCGGAAAGGTGGCATGGTGGCCCACTCCCACATTACCAAACTCGTAATTGGGCCCTTGGTATTTTTCTTGGAGAAAATCCCTATCGATAGGGCTGTCAGCTCGTGGAGGTGCTAGCTGGTTCCGAAGAAGATCTCATCGATGCTAGCTGACAGAAGGGGAGGAACTCAGTAGGAGCCTTGGCTTTGGCGGGAAGTTCAAAGCTCTCAATGTCAAATGCGTGAGAACTCCTAGCAGGCAAAGCCCAAAGATCAAGCCCAGGACAAGATCGGTGTGATGCTCGGCATTGATCCCAGTGAAGTCCTCATTGTTGGGAGTTTAAAACTTTTTTAGAATTCAGGTTTCTTCTGCGGGTTAAACTAGCAAGTTGAGTATGACCGGCAGTGCACTGTCAGTGGCTGCGGATCAACAGTAGTCTAGTAGTCTAGTCTGTTTTTTTGGGCAAAATTCCTTGAAAAAGTTTGTACGTCCCAGATATTACTGTTAGGCAGGAGAATTACACTCTGGCATTTCTTCAAGATCCTCAGGACCTGGACTCACCCCAGGGGAAGCAACCAGCAGGGTTGTCAGCTGTAATGTAGGTTCCTTATAATAACTTTCAGAATGTCAATGTTCATTTGAGATGATCAATTGTGACTATATTCCATCCTCTCTTCTTCTCACAGGTGAGTAAATTGCTGGACATGGACTTGAAGTGAGACAAGTGGTCTTGAGTCTAATTCACACTTTATTGGAAAGGTACACTTGGAAGTGAAGGGAGGTGGAAGCAATTTCATTGGAGAATAAGGAAGGCTATCACAGATTATTGTTCAGAGCATGAGTCAAGCTCTTTAGTGACTTTCCTGAGAGGGTCAGGGAATAAAACTAAGCAAATGTACTGAAGTTGAAGGAGAGCCATGAGTATGTCTCACAGAGGGATAAAGACCAAGACTCTGCAAATCTTCACAAGGTGTGCAATCTCCAAAGGAGAATTATGTAGATGAAGTCCATCTTTAAGATAAAACATTTCATTTTCTTTTTAAATGTGCTTTCATAAATCCCTAGATCAACATGCTGAGAATCCAAAAGACAATAAGAGCCTAAATACGATGTTGGTTAATAAGCCTCTGACCACTCGTCGGAGGCTTACTGAATGACATGGTAGGTTTACATTCCGACTGCCGAATTATAATGTTGGCGGTCAGAGCTTAAATCGGCAGGTCAGACCGGCTGGATTCCGGTGTGCTCAAGGAGCCAGAAGCCGCACATAATCCTTAACTGCGACGTTTCCACCATCAGGATTATTATGTCAATTTAGCGACAGCCTTCCCATTTCGGCCTTTCTGACATGGAAAGGCTGTTGGGGAATGACTTTGGGGGCCCCTAGCAGGGGCCCCTTCTCCCCTGGCCATATGTTTGAGACCCTGGAGGACACCTATGATGCCCCCTTCACATCCCTGCACCGTGTGGCAGGCACAGTGAGGTGCCTACCACATGGTGCAGGGATGTGCTAAAACTTCCATTTAACAATTGGAGCTTGTACTGCGGGTGGTTTCCGACCAACACACAAGCTACCATTGTGGTACGGTTGCATACTAATTGCAGTGTCAGGACCGCTGACCAGAGGTTGGTCGGTTCCTCATCCGTGGTGATGTGGGTCAGAGGGAACTCCGGCCGACATCATAATGAGCCCCAATGAGTAGATCATCACCAGGACACCTCTTGGTGTGGGTCATCTACAAAAGGAAAACTTGAATTTTTTTTAACAAGTGAATAGATGGGCAAAGTGTCAGATATTTGTGGTCAGGAGTTCTAAAAGATAGGAATGTACACTGAAAAGCTCAACTTCATCTACTCTTCAATTTAATTTGGGTCACGTTCAAAAGACTAAGATTCTGGTAAGAGAGGAAATGTTTGTCCATTGGTTATTTAGGAGGATAGCCACTGATGCACTTAAACACTGGGCATATTCATCCTGCTTAGTGAGACACCACTGTGGTATACAAAAAAGTGAAGGAAGGAATGCTTGAATTAATCTCAGCCACTAGTAATCATTCTGACTCTATCCCAATCCATCATTATGTTGCACATCATGTCACCTCAGTTTTCTCCCAGCATATGCAAATAAGTCTTGACCCAGCTCAAGAGGGAACTGCTAGGCCAGGTCCTCCCCAAACAAGCCCAGGACCAGTATTGCCCTAAGTAGGGCTTATCACCTGGGTATTTTTGGTACCAGTGGCACAGGGTGCACGGGACCCATGACTGGACATATATCGTTCACTTAGGGCAACACACTGTAGTATACAAAAAGTGATGGATGTAATGCTGAAATTAATCTCAGTCACTGGAAATCACTTGGACCATATGCCAATCCATCATTATTTTGCACACCATGCCACTTCAGTTTGGATCCTGCATATGCAAATCAGTCTTGACCCTGTGCCAATGGGAACAATACAGCCTGAACTGCTAGGCCAGGTCCTCTACTCCGCGAGTATGCCCAGATGTGTGTGCCAGTGACACCAAAGTATATCTCAAATGTAAAACCCATCAAATATCACCTTCCCCACATTGTTCATAGAAAACTTGAATAATTGGATGAACACATTCTCTTTTGAACTCTAATAATGAATTCCTCCTTCTTCATTAAAAAAAAACTCCTTCAGTCCGTCAAAGGCTCAAAAACATTGTTTTCCTATACTAAGGGGCTCATTAGTATGGTGGGCAGACTTTGTCCGCCCGCCATAGCCCCAGGAAATGGGACCACCCGCAATGCATGCGGCGGACCCGCACCTCCAATTAGGATGCGCCCGCCACACTGGCGGGTGCATTCCACATTTTTAACATTGTGGTGGGTGGTGCTGAAAGCACCGCCCGCCGCAATGCCAAAAATGCAAGTTGTTTTGGAGTAGTTGATGGTTGTTTGGGGGGATGGGTAGAGTTAAGGGGATCCATTGGGGTGGAGGGTCGTCGACCCTGGGTTGGGGGTGGAGACTCTGCTACATCGCGACAGGTACTTCATTGTTTTTTGAGGTATGGGGGGAGGGGGTAGGGGTCATGGGGGAATGTTTGATGTTGAAGTGGGGGCGAATGCACGGTCCTAGTGATGTCACAGTGGTGTTTGAATGTCTGTATACATGGCGCGCCCAGTGGCTTGTTGATACATGAGGCTGATGATGCTGAGCCCGGGTGATGGGGCCACTGGGCCCAGAGGCACACTTCGTGTCCTCAGTTGGAATGAGCAGGGAGTATTGGATAAGATTAAGCGAGGGGCGGTCTTGAAGCAGGCCAAGCGAGCGGGGGCAGATGTGGCAATGCTACAGGAGACTCATCTGTTGGGTAATAAAACCCTCCACCTCCAGCGCTATGGCTATTAAGCATGGGCGAATTTTGCGAATCTCGCGTTCGCGAATTTTGCGGATTTGCGAACTCGCAATCCGCAAAATCCGCGAATTCTCGCGAATTTGCGGATTTTTTTGTGTTCGCGCGGGTTTCTGCCAGTTCGCGAGGGTTTTGTACAATTTCACAAACGCGAACTTACCTGTCGGGTCGCAAGTTTTGCGAACTTGTTGTTTCTACGTGTCCAGCCTGTTTGGGACACTCTTCTTCATCACTGCCACTCTCTGTCACCACTGCCACTCTCTGACTACTCATGCCACCCTCTGGCCCACCCATGCCACCCTCTGTTTCATCACAGCACCCTCTGGTTGTCCAGTCAGTGTACATTATTGTGGCAAAGCAAAGCACACCTTCCCTGCCTCAAGTGACCTGAATTAATTTGGGGCTGATTAATGTGTCACAGAAATTTTTTTTAGCTGGCACCTGCTTCCTTAGTGCTTCCTGATTAGTGATCTTTTGCACTTGCTAAGTGCTTTCATTGTTGCAAAATTAGTTACAACACCTGCCCTGCCCCAACTGACAATAATGAATTAGGGGCTGATTAATGGATTTGAACTTCCAGCCTGGCTCCTGCTTGTCTCCCTTAGCTATAATTCAGGACCTTTGTGGCATATGTGTAACTATTCTGAGGTTCAGAGCAGGGTCACATAATAGTTGCAACTGGCAACTGAACTCTGGAGGGGCCCCTCAGGAAGCACTACAGGAAATGGCTACTAATGATGAGCCTGAACTTTTGAACCTGGTAAGTAGTTTCAGTTTTGCTAAGATCGTATTTCTGCAATTTAGCGCTTATTCGCGGGGCGCGAAGTTGTACTGGGAAGCCGCGAACTCACGCGAACAGTGCGAGCAAGCCATAAAATCCGCTGCTCGCGGATTTGCGGATTTTGCGGGAGATTCGCGAATCTCGCGGATTGCGAATTTACCGAAAATCCGCAAAATCTGCGAGCGAAACGGATTTTCCGCCCATGCTTAATGGCTATACCCAGGTCTTGCATGCTGGATTTGCTAGGGGCTCCAGAGGGGTGGCCATTCTTAGACATGGTAGGGCCCCATACGTCCACACCACCCAATGGGTGGATCCACAGGGTAGATACATATTTGTCCAGGGAGTCCTGGGAGAGGAGCCGGTAGTGTTCGGTTGTGTCTAGGCCTCGCCCCCATTGCAGTGGTCCATGGTTGAAAAGATAATTGCGATGTGGGCGAATATCCCAGATGTCTTAGCAGCAGTGGGTGGTAACTGGAATGATGTGGTGGACAGTGCACGAGATAGGTACAGGCCAGGGGGGGATAATGGCAACTGGAGGTACTAAGTTGAGGCAACTAGAGGTACTAAGTTGAGCGATATGATCAGGAACCTGGGCTGGGTGGACACTTGGAGACACATCCATGGGTCAAAGAGTGAATATACCTTTCTGTCCGCAGTACATAAATCCTTCTCTAGGCTGGACTACATATTTGTCCCTACGGCAACCCAGGGAAGGGTGGAGTCCGCGGAGGTACTGCCACGGGCTGTCAGACCACTCACCAACGACCGTTACTATTCCCCTAGACCGCCGGTTGCAGCCGTTTCGGTGGCGCCTCTCCACATGGCATCTGAAACTAGTGGAATACCAAATGCACATGAGAGAGGCCATCGCCCATTATATGACTGAGAACGAGGGGACGGTGGCGGACAAGGCGACTCTATGGGAGGCCTTGAAACCCACTTTAAGAGGCATAGATATAGCTTGGTGTGCGGCGTAGAGAGGACCCGGACCGGGCCGAGGCCGAGATTAGGGAACTGGAGAGACGCAGCGGTTTGGAAGGTGGAGGTCAGACTGTGGGGAAGTTGTTGTTTGCCCAGCAGTCTTACGCCTCGTTGCTTTTAGACGAGGCGCAACAGATGTGGTTGGCGACCCACAGTCGTATATACCAATGGGGAGATAAATCGGGTACCATGCTCCATAGACTGTGTCAGGGCCTGACCTAGGCTCGGACCCTCCGAGGGTGGTGGATGGATCTGGGTCCCGGATCACGGACCCTGGGGCGCTGGCGGAGAGCTTTGCAACATACTATGCTGACCTTTATGCCCCGAGTGAATGCATCTCTGCGGATTTGGTTGACAAATTCATAGCCGATCTGCCGCCGCGAGTAATCTCGGATGAGGCTCTAGATCGCCTGGATCTTCCGCTGACGGAGGATGAATTGGTTACGGCCCTAAAGGAATTGAACACAGGTAAGGCCCCGGGCCCTAACGGGTTTCCCAGCAAATTTTTTAAGAAATTCCATCTACTACTCGGGGCCCAGTATAGAGCGGTAGTGGAGGAGGCAAGGGAGCGCGGTAGTCTGTCCCCCGACTAGAGGCATGCTGAGGTTGTGGTATTTCACAAACCTGGTCGACCACCGAAGCAGCATGCCTCGTATCGTCCAATTTCCCTATTAAACGTGGAGGCCAAAGTTTTGGCCAAAGCGTTGGCTAATCGCCTGCTGCCATATATTACGGACCTTATACGCCCGGACCAGGCGGGATTCATGCCCCGTCGGGCGATGCGAAATACCATTCGGCGGGCTCATGTTGCGGTTGCGGCGATCAGCTCCACTGGGGAGCAGGCGGCACTTTTCCTGGCCGACATGGACAGGGCATTCGATTCGCTTAGCTGGATTTACCTGTTCTCGCTCCTGCCCCGACTGAATTTGGGTCCCGTTTTCGTGTCCTATGTGTGGTTACTATACACAAACTTGACGGCCTCGTTTCGTGTGGTGGGGGTGTCATCCCCGAGCTTCGATATAGGGAGGGGGACCAGGCAGGGCTGCCCCCTCTCGCCATACTTATTCGCCTTGGCTATGAAGCCGCTAGCGGCGTGGGTCCGGATGGATGCACAGATGCGGGGGTTCGAGTGGGAGCGTGGTCTGTCAGATAGACTCGCACTCTATGCTGATGATGTCCTGTTCTTCTGAATGGACCTTAATAGGTCGGGCCCCGCCTTATGCGTATCCTGCAAATTTTTGGCGAGACTTCGGGCCTGTATGTCAATCCGCGCAAATCTACCCTTTGGGTGCTGGGTGATGGCCCGGCAGTTGGCGACTGGGCATCGGCCCTTAAAATCGCTGTAGGGGGCATTAAATACCTTGGGGTGTTCCTGTCGGAGATCCCCGCTGTATCCTGGGAGCGCAATGTGGCGCCGGTGTGGGAGCGCACCCGGGCTGACATCAAAGTGTGGTCCAGCATGCCACTGATGATCTATGGTAGGTCGGCCATCTTTAAAATGGTGGCTCTGCCTAGACTACTTTATCAGCTGCAAAATCATCCCTACCTCATCTCGGCCTCATGGTTTAAGCAAGTAGACTCAATGCTGGGACAATTCCTATGGGTGGATGGCGCGATCCGGGTAGCACTTCGCACATGCTTCCAATCGACATATAGTGGGGGTTTGACAACTTCTGATGTTCGCTCGTACTATCAAGCCTCGCATCTCCTTGTATTGAACGAATGGTGGTATGGAGACAGGGGGGACCCGGCCTATGCGCTGGAGCGGTCCCTTATGGAGCCCCACACGCTCCATACATTGTTATATGCAACACAGAGGCGTAAGGCACTGCCATCAGTGACGCAGGTGGTGTTTGATGTTTGGCGGCAAGCCCTACGGTGAATGGGTTGGTGGCAGACTTTGACGAAAGAAACTCCTCTCTGGTGAAACGGCCGCCTCCCTGACCTGGCAGCCCTTCAGGGCTTTGCGTAGTGGGATGCTATTGGAATTTCTAGACCAGGAGATGTCATGGCAGGAACGTCACTTAAATCGTTTCAGGACTTGAATGCTGAATACTATATGCCCCGCACTAAGTTCTTCCGATATTTACAACTCCGACACGCAATTACCCCCTATATAGAGGGGTTGACATCTCTCCCTGACTTAAGTCTGCTGGAGGCTAGGGTCTTTATGGGGGACATTGAGACCAAAGAAATATCACGAATATACCAATTCCTGATTATACACTGCTCTCCTGTCCTACAGAAACTTAAAGGGAACTGGGAGCCAGACGTGGGGGAGTTAGAGGAGGAAGACTGGAATGAGGAGCTGGTAAGCCCCAGGGGAGCGGCCATCTCCGTCCACCTGAGATTGATTCAGTTTAAATACTTACCCAGGGTGTATTTCACTAGGCGGAGGCTGTGGCAGGCGGGCCTCATTGCGTCCCCAAATTGTAGTAGGTGTGGATGTGAGGAGGGTACATTCCTTCACACAGTGTGGAGTTGTAGCCATTTAGACAGGTTCTGGAATGGGGTTTGGAATGGTTGGATGAGGCCCTGGGCTGGGTGCTTCCTCGCACGCCGCCCCTGGGACTATTGCATGTGTTGGATGGAGATGGGGGTTACCGCCACAAGAGGCATTTGCTATTACTGGGCCTCACAATTGCCAAAAGAGATATAGCAAAGGCATGGAAGGATCCAGGGGGCCCGACGTTACTGGCGTGGAAGAGGGGGCTTGATTTCTGTATGGGGATGGAGAAGCCCAAATTTCTTGCCCGGGGCTGTCCTCGGAAACATTATGAAATCTGGAGACGTTGGGCAGATTTCAGGGGTATCTAGCTTGAGCCCCCGCCGGAACAGGACCCGGTACTGGATACTTGAGCGTGCTGTGCCAGCTGATACGTGTAAACAAACTGGTGATATTGAATGGAACTGTACTGGGAGGGGATCCGGGAGGGCAGGGTGTGGGAAGGGAGTTGGGGGGGGGAGGGGCGGGAGGGAAGGTGGTTTAATTGCATTCTTTTCTTGTTTATACTTGATGTAAAAGACATGTTGGATTGCAATGCGCTATGTATGTTCAAATGCTTTGGCAGTTACCTCTTGGGAACAGAGCTCTGCGATTTCAATGTGATCTATCAATGAAATTTGTTTTAAAAAACAAAAAAATGCAAGTTGTGCATTTCAATGCACAACGTGACAGGCACAGCGCCACGTTGTACATTGAAATGCAGGGGGTACCATAGTTACCCCCTATGTGCACAACCCACCCCCCAGAATCCCTGGGGGCCTATTACGGGCCCCCAATGTTGAAGACCGCATGCCTTTCCATGGCAGCAACGTGTCCCCGCATGTGTTCTAATATGGATGGCGGTGTCTACCAGACACCACCACCATATTAACAGCTTTTTCCGCCCGGTCGACTCATCGACCAGGCGAAAAACCAGCGGATGGTCTCTCCGTCCGCCGGGGTCCCCCCTGCCATAGTAATATGGCCGGGGGAATTTGCATGCGGGCGGGAGAAAATGTCGGGTGGATCACCACCGCCATGCGGGCGGTGGCGATCCACCCGACATACTAATGGGTCCCTAAATGTTTATGATTCACCATTGACTATTACATATTTATGCAACTCACAATTCCAAACTAACCAATTGCACTACATTCTAGCTCTACCGCGTGAAGCAAATCAAAATTACTATTCCACCCAACCACGTCCGGACCAAGCATTTCAAGCTCTGGTGCTTATATACCTTGTCGTTGGTAATGCCTTACTCGCTGCCAAGTTTAATCTTGTCCCCATCGGAGCCACCCTACACATGGCAACCTGCCTTTTCAAGAATACAAAGAGATTTAATCACATCATCCCATCCTGAAAGACCTCCACGGGTGGCCACTTCCTGCTAACATATATTTCACAATAGCCTTCATCGCCCATACACCTGGAATTAGCCACTTACCTGGACGACAACTCCAGAGGGCCATCACAAGTGATTCTAGAAACGCTGAAAGCTAGAATGTTCAAGACTCTGACACGTGTTTTACGATGAGAACAACATGCCTGAAGATCTAAGGAATAACGACAACCTTCTGCATTTCGTCAGAAACCTGAAAACTCACATCTTCTAAGCTTAGTTGTAATACATAGTCACCTTCTTGAACACCTTGTTCCACTCTAAAACCCCCACTTGTTAATCCATCACTTACATACATTATATTTGAGGGTTTGATGTTGTGGTGACTTGCAGCTAAATCAACAGAACTGCAAGAGAAAATGTTGGGTTGTCTGGATTATTGGAAATCAATACATTTTTGGGGTTCAGCTCCCACATCTTCAGAATGTATGATTGATAACCAAAGATATTCAATTGAATATGTTATGAACCTTTGCCTTGTTAGTGAGTTGATCTTGGTGTGGAAGTAGGTAAGGAATAGTTGAATAAAATGTACAGATTTTGTGGGATTGAATAGCTCCACAGATGAAAGCGCTGATTGCCATGCAAAATAACCCTAGTGGGCAATACATAAAAAACCATGATAAAACCCTTGTTGTACATCTAATGCTCTCTTACAAACCATAAAGCAAATGCATGTCAAAGCTATTATATAATGAAGTCCTGTAAATCTCTCCTAGAGTGAATTACCAGCGAAAAAAAACTTTCATGAAACAACTATAATCTATAAAAATGATGGGCTTACCTCAATTAATGTTATGAGGGCTCAACATCGAAAACATCAGACATAAAATAATAATTCGAGAAAGGTGTCTTCGTAGATGAAGAATTATGCCAAAGTGTGCACTCAAATTACTTGATTAAAATTTGATAATCTATATATTTGTGTCTGTGTGTTAGCTGCGTGACAACATCCTTTATCCACTAGTGTAACGGAATGACACTTCTGTTGAATATTACATTTGCTCCAGCAAGGACATTTTTCTGCATCAATCGGCCAAATTCATATTCCATAATAATAAACATACTGCAAGCAACCTAATCTAATTTCAAAAACTGTACTAAACATACAATGGCAAAAATAACAGTTGATGGACAGAATGCAGAACAATGTCATATATTCACCCCAGTACAGAGATCTGGGCCTAAATCCATTGTTTTTTTGCACTCCACACCACCCCAGTTCAGACATGGCCATATGCAAATTTGCCTTGACCCTGTGCCTCATGGGAATAGTCCAGCCCGAAGTGCCAAGCCATGCTTTTCCTAGACCGAAATCAAGCATCCTAGGACCGGTTTCTGGCTGTCATCCGTCTTCAGCCAGGATAGCTTGACTCCAGTGGCATGGAGAGCACGGGACCCACGTCTGGGCATACCCATCCCACTCGGGGTGACACATGCAAAAATAACAGTTGATGGACAGAATACAGAACAATGTCATACATTCACCCCAGTACAGAGATCTGGGCCTAAATCCATCGGTTGTTTGCACTCCACACCACCCCAGTTCAGACATGACAATATGCAAATCAGCCTTGACCCTGTGCCTCATGGGAACAGTCCAGCCCGAACTGTCAAGCAATGTCTTTCCTGGACCGGAATCAAGTATCCTAGGACCATACAATGGTCCATGGAAAGTCTCAGATTTCTAGACAGATGTAACAAAAATAGAGGTGCTAAGGATAAATGCTTGATATGATAACGCCTTTCCCTGAATGTTTACTTGAGGGATGAGAGAAGTCCCACAAATAAACATTCAGTGAATGTCATTGATCTATAACCTATTATTGACCTGATCCACATGCTGAGTTTTTTGGGCCAATCTGCAACAGAGTATTCATCAATCCATTGCCGCAAAAGACAATGATGTATTACTACACTCTCACACCTGGGTAAGAATCTGCCATGGTTTATGGTACCTTTGATAGCTTCTCCAGATCAAGAACGTTCAGACAAATTGCCATCGAGACTCAGTGAAGTTCACAAAAACTCAGATGTGCAGGGTGATTGCCAACTGTTCAGCAGAAATCAGACATGGGACCATAAAGCAATTTTATGCAGAGAATGCCACGTCACTCGGAGAGTCAACGGAGAGGAAAAAGGATTCTGGCTGACCAAGCATCATGTCTGACATAGGCCTCTTTCTTACTGCAGCCGAGAGACCGGTTCTGTTTATGAAATTTGCTATATGTTGTGTCTATGTCAGGCAACCCTCGGTGTTTGTTGGTGGCCTACAGTCCTCTGCTTTAAAGCACCTGTAATCTTACATCAGGTAGTTACACTTTTATCAATGGATCAAAATTGTTTTTTTGTCATGGTTTGCAAAATTATATGTTTGAGATGTTCCCCCAGGAAACGATCAAGAATAATACTATTGATGTCTATATAGCAAATTTGTGCCCAAAAGCATATTTAAAAAAAAAAATAAATATAGAAACTCACGCAAGTGAGGATGCAGCAGTATAATTGTTTCCATTTATTAGCTCCCTTGTTAATACATTTGTGGAAACACCCCACCTCCTTGCCTCATATTTAGCTTTTGCTGTGGTGGCACATTGATGATTTGTGATTCTCCTCAGAAGCACTTTCTGTGGACCACGACTGGACCAAATTCTTTGTAATCACAGGCAGTGACCCACATTTGCTTAAAGGATGTCAAACAAGTTAAGATGGAAGCTCCAATCCACACGCAATATTTTCTTTCAGGAGGTGCTATGATCCTAACCGGAACACCAGGAGGGGCCAACAGCTGCATCTCTTTCAAAATTCTCTCATCTAGTCCATGGAACAGGGTGGAACCACCAGAAAGTAGGACATTTTCAAAGAGCTTCCTGCGGACATCAATATCACACTTCATGATACTATTAAAGATCATTTTGTGGACCCCAGGAGCTTCAATGCCAAGGTTGGCTGGAATAAAGAGGGTCTCTGGTGCCCTAAAGAGCTGGTTACCAATTTTGATGATGTTCCCATCGGGCAGCTTGAAATCTTTCATTAACTCATCGGATTTGCGTTTCATTTCCTGGATTGGATCCAGAGCTACATAGCAGAGTTTCTCCTTGATGTTTTTCACGATTTCCCTCTCTGCCGTGCTCACAAAAGAATGCCCACTTTCCAGGAGCAGTCGCATGAAGTATTCTGTGATGTCGCGGCCAGCCACGTCCAACCTTGACACCGCATGGGGGAGGCAGTAGCCCTCATAGATGGGAACAGTGTGGGTGACACCATCACCGCTGTCCATAACGATGCCAGTGGTACGTCCTGAAGCATAAAGTGCCAGGGTGGCTTGGACCGCGACGTACATGGCGGGTACATTAAATCCTTCAAACATTATTTCTGTCATTTTCTCTCGATTCTGTAGGGGGTTCAATGGGGCTTCTGTCAGTAAGACTGGCCTCTCACAGGACTTGAGTCGCAGTTCGCACTCATATACGTGTCTCCAGATCTTTTCCATGTCATCCCAGGAGGTGACAATGCCATGTTCAATTGGGTATTTCAAAGTCAGGACTCCCCTCTTACACTGGGCTTCTTCACCAATGTAGTACTCTTTCTGACCAGCTCCTAGCATGGTAGACTTGACTTTCGAGCGGCCAACAATAGAAGTAATAACTGACCTTGGCGCGTTGTCCCCAGCAATGCCAGCTTTGCACAACCCAGAGCCATTGTCAAATATCACAGCTGGGATCTCTAAAACCTTGTTGTCGAGCATTCTGGATGTTGCAGGAATACGTCTTGGGGAGATGCTGCCTTGAGAAACTCTTGTTTGTAAGTCTCCTGAAAAAGAACGTCTGTCCTGAGAGATTCCAGATTTTGATGTCACAGAGACTCATGTTCCAATTCACTCCTGAATGACTGCATGAGTATTTTACTCCGATGCCCAACACTTTGTTTCTAGGTAGTTTGTCCCTCACCCCTAAAAGCCTTATGGATAAACACTTTAAAAATCTGAACAAAACCAAAGTGACATAACAATGGTACTTGATGAGGTTATCTGCGATTGTTGAAAGTATACAGTAATTCAGGAGCAACACCAATTCAAGCCTTATGGGTAAGTACTTTAAAAACAAAACGAAGTGAGATGACCATGTTCTTTAGGAGGCTATTAGGGATTGTTCAAATTATATAGTAATTCGTGAGCCCTACCAAATTAAAATCTAACAGAAAAAAATGAATGCGCTCTCCCCAGTGAGTATTTATAGCAACACATTTAAGACCCTGATTTGTGACACTGTGTCACTTTGAATAATTTCAAACCCAAATCGTTAACTTTGGGAAGAAAACAGTGTCATGGAATAACGAGACCTTGTTCACTGGCAAGCCAAAATGTTGATTCAGGGGCAAAATCACCGCCTAGGAGTGGGTACGAGAGGGAATAAACCCCTTTGATTTTATGGAGAAGGGACATTAAGGTAAAACAGAGATATATTGGGAGGTTTGGATAGCCTTAGGGGTGGGCTGTCCACATTCTGCATAAGGGAATAGATAAAAACCCTACAGAAGACAGACAGGGCTGTGAATCAAGAAGACAATGTTTAGGTGGGGCGTGGCGCACAAGGGTTATTATACACTGAATTTGGTCAGGCAGGCTACTCTGAATTCTTGAAGGGTTCCTTCTTTTTCAGACGCAAAAACAGGAGATTACTGATTTTTAATTTTATTTAACAGTGCCCTTGAACTCTGCCATATTGTTAAAACTTAGCCTGAACACTCATCCTGGCCATGGCCACTTGCCACTTAGGCTTCATTTGTAAAAAAAAAAAAAAAAAAGTAAGTTAAGAGGGCTTAAAGTAGCTCTTAAGGCCCGCCTCTAGCATTGTCCATGCATTGGTTTCGGGATACAAGGAAGGCTGCCTAGGAATGATTCCAACATATAACACTTCCTTTCACCATCCTACACTTCGTCTCTTTAACTCACCCATGAACGTTAATTATATCCCTGCTTTCTCCCTTTGTCACACTCTTTTCACTGTTTACCTATTTTTCTAATCCTATTTTGTTGTCTGTATGTTGCGATTGTCTGGCTTGCTCTGGTTCAAAGTCAAAGAATGAAAAATGTTTCCAGGTTCCCTAAATAAGTGTTGGTGCCCAACTCTTACATACACTGGGCACAACTTAATTGCTGCGCTTAGGTTGCCAGGAAAGTAACCTGCCCTTTCCATCCTTTGCACTGCATTTAAATGTGTGAGAGGAGAGCAAGGCCTAGGTTTCCCTGTGCCCTTTAAAAAGAATATGTTTTGAAAACCTTGCTTATGGTTTCAGTACATGTTTTAAAACTATTCTGGGTAGCCTTGTCAGATAGGATCGTGAAATAGCTTTAGTGAGTTGCCTTTACAGACATTCTTTCTTATGAGTAGATAAGTGCAGGGTATTAAAACATACATTTTTAGGAGACAGTTAGGAGAGTCAGCTATTTGGAAGAAACCCTACTACAATGAAAAGAAAGATCTATGATGTATAGCATGGATAATCAGATCATTTAATTACTACACAGGAAGGAACACTGGGCTCGGAACTGTAAATATGTCAACAGTGCTTATTAAAAAACAGAAACCATTCAGGCAGATGCAACAATGGCCTATTTTGATTCTATGATGCTCTATTTGCATTGGACTGGACTATGCACAAAATGACTTTCTGGGCACGCGTAGTTGGCAAAGTTCAACCAGGAAGTGGCTCTACGGTTAGTCACTCTTGCGTGTTCTTGGCCGATCACGTTCCCCCTCTGGTTTATGTCATCGAGTAAATGCAGAACACAGGTAAAATTAAGTGAAAATCTCACAAACGCTCTGTACGTGCACTGTGCCAATTTATGGGTAGAGTCTGCGGAAAATCCATGGAAAGCCTTGGGTAACTGGTGCAATACACATTAATGGGCACGTCTTAGCTCTTCTGGCCAGGTCTGGAATGTTACAATGAAAGGACTCTCACATGAATAAGGCAGGGATCTGCTTGAAGGAGATTTCTCCCTAAATGGATTGTGATCCTTCTTTAGCCGCATGGAGATTTGGGGTACTGCTTGTCAACCTCTGCATGCCTTCAGGAACTCTTGTCTCTCTAGGTCTTGTTGAGGTTTCATAGGTGGATCTCTCTTCTCACTTTCACTCTCCTTGTGTTCCCTGCACCTTAAGTGGCAAAGTTTTAAATAGGAGTTATCGAAACAGAAATGTCTGGGAGGGTTGGACTTGCAACTTTACTCCAACACTTGAGAGCATGTGTGCATAATGTTTATTTGTTGCACTTGTATGTTTTATAGGGTTGGATACTTTGTGTCAGTTGTGAGAAGTTTCTATAAAATGAATTAACCCTTTTTGTGTGGCCTTGAATTTGCTAAATGGCTCATTTTAGTAACAAGTGGCATGTTTGTGGGTATGTGGAGTGTGTGCGCCAAGGCATCAATCAGAGCACCCATTTTGGTTTAATGTCTGAACAGATTCCTTTGGATTTTGAGAACACAAAGGTTGAGTTGGAGGCCCCTTAGGTGGCAAGGTAGGTTCATTGGTGGTGATGTAAATTTAGGTATATGTGATTCTAGACAAAAGTGTACGTAAGAAAAGTTGTTGTCACTATACTTCCTCACCATAACAGTTTTTACGTTTTCTTCCAACTGAATCTCTTTCACTAGATATTGTTTTCATCATTGTGAATGCCCTTCATGTTGAAAAATTAAATAACAGATTTCAATTTTTTATAGTATTGCATAGATCTCCTGTTTTACTTTTATGGAGGGACATTTACTACAACCCCTTCTTCTACCCCACCCTCTCTACACTCTCTTTATTCACTTTGTGGTAGAGCAGGGAATCTTCAACAGCCTCCTTGTCTCTCTTTTCCTCTCTTTACAATTCTTGTATTACCCTAGATAGTTTTTTCAACTATTTTTTTCATACTTTACCACTGCCCCCTGCTCCTGGCTGTACCCTAGAACATTTACACTTCCCTAGCTCCAGTAGCCCGATCTATAATTTACCTTACCAATTCTCCCACTGCCTATGCCCTAGTACTACTACTCTACCTTCACACTACATCTACCACTGCAAATACAATTGTTCCTATATTTCCACTAATAAGCTGGTACCTGTATTTCACTCTATCCTCTATTGCATAACTCCTACCTACAACTTACTACCTTCCTTCCGAGCCCAGCAACTATACCCCTGATTATACTCAAATACTCAATCTCTGCCTGTGCCCTGACACCTCTCCCTGCCTACATCTTAGTACTTCACCCCAACATAAAATCTAAGACATTCAACACTGCCCATACCTTAGCACCTCAACATCTTCCTATCCCATAGTACTTTGTGTTTCCTATGCTCTAGAATCTCTATCCCTTCTATACTTTTGTATAACTGTCTAGCCATATATTATAGTACATTCACCTTAACTCTACATTGTCTCCCATCTCTCCATACTGGACATACACCTTTAAAAAGAGAAAGAAGAGAGACCCATTAGTGTCACCACTTTCAATATAGCTCCTAATCAAATAACCAAGATCATTGATAGGCATTGGGGCATCCTAAACAGTGGCACGTTACAAATCCTAAAAACAGTGTTTTCACACAAGCGAGGACAAAGCCATAAGGATATGCTAGTGCAGGAACTACAGATAGTTCACGGGGCATTATAGCCCCCATCGTCGGCCATTCCCAGTGTGGTGGGTGAAGTGTCTGCCACTTAACCAAAGCCACAAAGACATTCTCGTTTAACATCACCACTACTTGGGAACTCAAAAAGATTAGGAACTGTAATACACAGAGGGTAGAAATACCTCCTAACTTGTCCTGGTGTCGTAATTTGACAGTGATCAGGTTAGCATTAAGCTTTGCTACACGAATTTCCCCTTATCTTGACTATAGTGTTCGGAGGCCATTTTGAGAACACTGGCGTCCATTTTTATGAACGTGCTGCCTCGTGGTCAGCATGCCCTTTTGTCCTTTCTCTGTACCACTGACCACTTAAATTTGCCCAGCAACAGGCTATTTTTAGTACTGGTCAAACTTGCACATGCGTAGTTAAACCCTCTGTACTAGTGGACAGTCATCACTTAGGAATGTTCTCCAAACTGACCAGTGGTGTTGTAACTCCTCCCATGAGTTGGTTGTGTTCCAAAAATGACCTTATTTGTACCTAAACTGAGCAAATGTGTTCCGCCTACTCTTTGTATTACTGTAAAACTGTATAAAAGAGGTCTCGCACCGATGTTCGGTGTGATACTTCTTGCATTGCCGAAGGGTGCTGTAGGAATGTACCACCACCCCATCGGGTCTTAATAAACTTGTCCTTTGCATTTTCCAGTTTCCGTACCAATTTCTCTTTATGGTGTAAGCGGTCATGCGGAATATGTAGGCCTGGAGAACCCAATACCACACCGGCAATTTGCACTATGTGGGTATGATGACCCGCAAGGTAAAGACAAGGATTTGCGAACACCGCAGAAATCTTAAGTGTGGCTGTTCTACAAATAAAATGTCAATCCACTTTATTGAGATGAAACATACATCACAGGACTATCAGTTGGTGGTCCTTGAACACCAGACTGAGACTGAATCAGTAAACTACGAGTCCAAACTGTTTGAGAAAGAACAACGCTGGGAGTTTAAACTTAAAATCCACAACGAAGGTGTGAACTGCAATATACCATAGGGACAATTTGTTGTCCAACCCCTAGAAGGGATGTGGTCATACACTGAGTTGAGAATCTAGAAGCAGATCAAAAAGCCAAAATGTATAAACAAGCCAGCTTTTGTAAGGCTGCATACCAGAAGAAAATAGTACATGAAAACATGTAGACAAAGGAAATAAGTATGGATACATAGTAGGGAACATGATCTTTTACCACCTGTTGATTTCTGAAACATTAGATTTCAAGGGTTTAGTCATGATATGCACAAATATACACCCTTGGACATGAAGGTGACTATTATGTATGAAAATATATGTTCCACATGTCTTTTGTAGAACATTGCACAAGCACTTGTATTTTTTATTATACATGCTGAAATTAATGGTGACATCTCTCATTATTTTTATATATATTATGCAACTCCTGTTCGCATAATCTTTATTCAGTTATTTTTATTGAGTCACACCCGGTCTTAAACCAGTACAACCCCCTCTTGAAATTCAGCCGAGAACCTGTGAAAAGAGCTTCACACCCCCTTACGGGCTCCTTTCTATTAGGCGAGTGAAACCAGGAAGTGGTTCCACTTGCAGCCGCAATTTTGGATAAGAGGTGGTCTAGTCTCCCTATCAGAGACCAACACGGTGCAGCGAAGACGCACCTCCGACAGAGATACTGGATAGTAAACCAACACATGGGGAAGAGACCAGTAATATGGAGACCCCTGTGAAAATCTGTCCTTTAGGTGAATGGCCAAGGGGATGCTTTGATGTAGTGAGTACGGCACAGCCTCTTGAAAACAGAATACAGGTTCAGGCATTAATTTAACAAAGTGGGTACAATTTCTTTACCCTGCAAAGTGTGACTATAAGCTCAGCTTGGCCACTTGCAGATCCATGAAGCAAAACATTTGCCTAAATAATGTATGTTTCTCACATTCATTTCTATGTTTTATGAGCTGTTAGTAAGAAGGTACACTAATTTTATTAGAAGTGCTCACCACCATTTTAAGCATGTATTAGTTCACCAGTTATGACTCTAATAGGTGATTTTCGGAATGTATATAAACAGCACGTATTTAGATAAATGTAAAATATATGTGTCGGTTGAAGTATGTTTCCTGCCAAACCTTTGGCAGACTAACCCTCTCATGAATGATTATATATTGCAGATTACAAAACAGTGAATGCCTAGTAGGTATAATCACCTTCTTATATCTAGCATGCAGGGTATTTGAATGCAATTAGTGTCAACAGCTGTACGGGAGTGGTATCAAAGAGTTAGTTCCCTGGTCCTAATGAAAAGCCAAGGCGATGGCTTGAAACATGTCGACCCTTAGGAAGGTCGTTACATTGTCATCCACCCTTCCTTCCCCAATTTTAAATCATATTGACAACAAGGCAGATTAAATAATAGTTTATCACTAGCCACGTATTTCTAAGGTTTTCTTTCCAAATTAAATATACCCCCACTCTTATTATCATCATTCAAAACCATACATATATAATTGCTCCCATGTAATTCTTAGGTCTCAGCACATCTCGTTCCTCAGCGGAATGGGTTGGACCCGATGATGAAGCATTCACCATGGGGCAAGCCTGGTGGAGAGGGTTATATAAGAAAACAAGTGTGTTTTCTTCACTTTGTGGAGGTTACTACATAGCAGTCTTAGTGGATCTCTATATTTTGGTATGATTGTTTGCCGCAGTAATTAAACTTTAAGCAGCCCATGCCAATATGTCAGTGATACACTTCCTGGTACAGACTGGTTGAAGCCACATAAAATCATCTGCTTCTTGCAGTACAATGCCTCGCAACATTGAAAGGTGCGGTAAATTCTGAATGGTTATCAGGGCCAGACTGGGCACCCAAAGCAAATTGCTTGTACTGTCTCTGCTAAAGATGATTAGCCCCAACTATGCTGAACGGGTATACCTATAAAATATACATTTACAATTATTCACATCATCCTTTATATGGATATGTATGGTATATTACAGCTGCTGTCAGAAGTTTCTCAGTTATCCAATGGACCTCATTCAGGGATTTGTGACACATTCTGGTTGCAGCAGTCAGACACACTACCATCCGTCTGTCAGGTAAGTGTGCCTTATAGTGTTGTGATTGTTTAATATTAAATCCCAAATATTTCACAATAACAAAATCAATGTGAAAGGAAATGTTCTTATATTGGACCTTATTTGATGTATCTGATGTTGGTGTGTGATATGTCCTCAACATAATCAGTAATGTCTGTGTAAAGTTTGCATGTTCAGTTATAATTCACGCTGAACATTAATTAATTAATTAAGCTTCCTTCTGGAGCTGCTGGATCGAGAACCATGTCTTCTGCTACACAATCAAGCAGCCAGGTTCACTAGCAGACGTGGGATCGCAATACCACACAGAGTTGTGGGTGTAGCTGGTAATTTTGATTTTACATTGCACATTTGCATTAAACACCTCAATGCTACAGTGTGAACTATCACATGTAGATTTACACAAACCAGGTCACATTTGGAACATCAGATATAAGCAAAGAATATTCGTCCCAACCCTTGTGTTGTAGCTCATGATTTACTTATCATGTTGCAACCTCTGTCTTTCAGGTGCTATCGACAATGAGTCGCTTGATGAACCTGAACCACCCACCAGTGGAGTGAAACGGGAAATCCAAGGAGAGAACCCAATCCTCCTCCATTCAATATAATGGGGTAACCCTGTAACCCTCAGAACCAGGGCGGGTAGTTAAACAAACAATAATGGTTCTGTCAGATGAGAATACCTAACAACACAGTATTCAACTCTGTGATTAGAATGATATGTCCCTGTCAGGATACACATACAGTAGCCTTACACAATAATACACTGACCCAGGTAGAGGAGAAAGTAATTCTTTAGTAATACTCTCTTTCAATCTTTTGACATATTTTCAGACATTGGTTAAGCTGTCCTAACAAACAAGTGGACATATATACATTACAAAACAAAGTGGTTTTTGTGAAGAACTAGTGCAGGATAAAAACATACATACATAAATACAAGATAGTTCAATTACTCAAGTTTGTCAACTGTGAACATAATAGTCATTTAGGCAAAATAATTTCTTTTGTTCCTAACAGACTTTGTACAGTTAGATCTCAAACATGGTGCGTCGACGTTTTGACTCTAGAGGTGATGCGAAGACTACGTGCATCAGGGGCGGGTCTTCATCAGGACTTGGATAAGGTGGACACCCTTCTATAGATTCCTTGAAGGGAAACTTATTCTTGTGTCTGTCAGCCGACTAGACACACTGGATGCTGTTGTTGTTCTGGTTCTTGAGACATAGCATTCTAATCACAGAGTTGAATACCTTGCTGTTAGGTATTCTCATCCGACAGAACCATTATTGTTTGTTTAACAATCCTCCTCCAAGCAGGAATGTTAGCATCCAGCTTTGCTCAAGAAGATATGCTTTAGGAAGAAGAAGAGGCGCAGGTGCTGGCTGCAGAAGAGGAGCTGGATGCTGAGGATTGCACTGTAGGCCCACTGGCACAATGACTGACTCCTACATCAGGTCCAGGCAGCATTGTACCTCCCACTGTCCCTCTGAGGATTGCCCAGTCTCAGCAGTCGGCCAACCAGCGACAGCGTTCCCCTACCCCAACACAATCATCACCTCCTTTCAGCCCTTACGTCTAAGGTAGATATGTTGCTTCTCATACACACTCCTCTCATGCAACCCAGGCCTTCTCTCAAGCATCTGAAGGACTTAACACCCCTGGAGAGGAGCAGGTATCCCCTAGGCATGAATCTCCTTACCACAGCCTCCCACATGCCACCCCTCCATATACAGGTAGACCTGACAGTCATAATAGAGGGTGTTCCCTGTGGAGGGGGCTGGAAGATGGTTATGAAGTCCATTGGGAGGAATACTTTTCCCAACAACAAGTTGATGTGAGGCAGGCCATTTGTGCCATAGGTGCTACTCTGTCTGACATTTCAGCCTTATTACAGGATATCCCTTGGATGATTGACAGGCAGACCCATGTCTTGGACAGGATTGAGAAATCTTGCCAAGGCATGTCAAGGAGGCACACTACCTAATATCAATCTATAGGGAAGAGATTGCAAGACACCATGCCTTGGCCATAAAGATGATAAAGGGCTTGTGGAAATTGTTCCAAAGTCTTCCTTCATGCTCAACACATGGAGGGGATTCAACACACCTACCTGCACTCCATCTCACCCAGCTACCTGTACCACAACTTGCTCTGGCATCCCTACATACACAGGCAACCCCCGTGCACATGCCCTACTGCTCATGCCCACCTGGCACAGGCATGTTCCCCTACAAAGGCATGTTCCCTACCTGGACAGGCATGTCTCCTCCCTCTACAGTTGCCTTTTGCCACTATACAGGAACAACCAAAAACTGTACAGGCACCCTCTGACCCTGTAAAAGCACAACCAATAACTGTACAGGTATGATCCACATCAACTTTGCAAACTAACACACCTGCACAGGCAAATGCACCACACCCACCCACACATGGGCAAACAACACAGAAAAAGCACTTACTCACAGAGATCCTAATAACCACATTTGTGAAGTCGCAAGAGAGATCCTCCATGATCACTGTAAAATGTAATGTTTTCATAATTCAATATTTCAATGCTGAGTTCATTATATATAGTTGATGATGGTCAAATGGTTACTGTGGTGGTAGGCTATATATATATATATATATATATATATATATATATATATATATATATATATATATACATACATACATACATACATACATACATACATACATACATACATACATACATACATACATACATATATATATATATATATATATATATATATATATATATATATATATATATATATATATATATATATATATATATATATATTCCACCGCTTGGCTCACTTTCCCTTCGCTAGGCGCTCCTTGATTCTCGGTCGCGTTTCTCCTGCGGTTGAGCCAACCGCTGTAAATTATCACAGGGTCTCCCCGGTCCCGGGGAGGAATGGAGTCGCTGAAGGACGGCTCTGACACGCTTCTTTCAATAAAAGTGGTTTATTTCATCAATCCATGTGGGGGGATTTAACAACAAAAAGCAACCAACGCGTTTCGACAGCGTCCGCTGTCTTGATCACGGTCAGTTTGGGAAGTGAAGCTCACAGTTTTATAAAACAAACAAAACATTATGGTTACACCCCTTTGGTCACTGGTACCGCCCATAGTTCTGGGTTTTGTGGGATATGTAGTTCTAATTCAATTCTTGTTACTTTTTTCCCAGTGAGTATTTTAGGGATGCATATCATTTTTACATTTAACTTGCTGTTCAAATTAATCTTATCCACATTTAAATTAACAGTTGCGATACGTTTTAGTATTGTGATTATCATGAGAAACCCGTGGATGTTAAGTCCCGCCCTCCAGTGGGCTTGGGCTGTGCCTCTGCTAACTAGTGATTGGTGAATATTTTCCGCCCACCATTGCAAAACATTTATCATGTTACCCAACCTATAACCTGAATTTTATGCATTAGTAATTAGGTATGACATTTCATATGGTTCAATTCATTTGTATAGTTGGGTATGTGAGCACAGTCCTTTAGTCTTTATGTTCGGGATCTCATTGGCATAATACTGCCCTCTGGTGGGCTGATTAGTCCATTAGAACAGCAGTTTGTTTCATATGTGAGCTTAATTCAAGTGAAAAATTGAGTGAGGTGGTGAAAAAATAAAAGTAATTGGGTTAAAATTGTTCATGGTTAGCGGGAAGGTAATGGAGAGTTGGTTTGATTAAAGATGTATGTATAGTTCTTCCGACTGATTGAGCCCGAAGGGGGTCATGGTCCTGAAGCTCAGGATGTGTTTCGATTCTTTTCGTCGGAGTTCCTTCTCATTGTGTCCACCCCTTATTGAGAACCTCAAGGTTTCAATGCCCCAGAAACGTAGTTTCTTCCAATCTCCTTCGTGGTTCAGTTCCATATGTTTTGCAACAGCGTTGCTTCTATCCTTATGTACAGTGGCTCTTACGTGCTCTAATATACGTTTTTTTAACTCGCAGATTGTGGTGCCTATATATTTGAGCTTGCATGGGCATTCAATCATGTACACTGTGTTTTTGCTGTTACACGTGATGCATTCTTTGATTTTCCAGGTTTTGTTATTAGGCATTGGTATTTCAGTAGTTGGCTTGGCTATTTCTCAGATCTTACAATTGTAACATTTTACAAAACCTTTGGTTTGCAGCCATGATTTCTTGTTGGAGGTTTGGAAGTGACTGTGAACCAGTTGGTCCTGCAGATTTTTAGCTCTCCTGTATGTTAGGATGGGGTGGTTACCCATTTTTTCTCCTATTACTGGGTCCAATTGTAAGAGCTTCCAGTTTCTTCTTAGTATTTGATTCAGTTGTTTGGTCTCTTGACTGTAATCCGTTATGAATCTGATTGGCTCTTCTTGTGTTGGTCCTGAGATCTCTTTCGGTTTTAGGCAATCTTCCCTTGCTTTTGAATTGGCCTTTTCCCAACATAGTTGAGTTGCTCGTTAATTATATTGTCTCTTGCCAAAGCGCTGCTTGGCGATGTTACTTTGTTTTTGCCATTCTTGCTCCTCACTGCAAATTTTCCTTAAGCGTAGGAATTCCCCATAGGGGATGCTTGTTATGAGCGACTGCTGGTGGAAGCTGGTAGCTTCTAATGTTGAGTTTGTCGCAGTACTTTTGCGATGAAGAGTGGTTTCCATTAGATTGTTTCGTATGTACACTTCTGTGTCTAGGAAAACTGCTGTATCTTGACTGATGTTGTAGGTGAATTTGATGCCAGGTGTGCTGTTGTTTAATATTTGAAAATATTGCAAAAATTTGTCTTTTCCTCCGTCTCACACAATGAACAGGTCATCTATAAATCTTTTCCAGACTTTAATATGTTGTGTGAACGTTTGCAGATTTATGTCCCATGCCACTGTTTCCTCCCACCAACCCATGGCGGTGCAGGCATAATTGGGGCTAAAGGAAAAGCCCATGGCCGCTCCATTCTTTTGTTTGTACATGGTTTCCCCAAACACGAATACATTGTTTTTGAGCAGATATTTAATCAAGTCGAGCAGCATGATATTGTGATGTTGGTAATGGATGTTCCGTTCCTGGAAGGCACATTGGCATGCCTCAAGGCCCATGTTGTTATCTATGTTTGTGTATAATGCAATTACATCCATGGTGATCAGGATGTAATGTGGTTGCCATTGTATTTGTTTCAAATTACAAAGAAAATCCGTGGTGTCTTTTATGTAAGACTTTAGAAGCTTCACATGTGGGCTCAGATAGAAGTCTATAAAGTTAGATAAGGGCTCCAATAAGGAACCGTTAGCCGACACAATTGGTCTCCCTGGTGGTTTTGTGGATCTTGGGCAGAAAGTATATAGTAGCCATCTTCAGGAAATCCACTGTCAAATACTTTTTTTCATCAAAGTCTAGGAGTTCTTCTTTTTCCCATTGTGATATTTTTCCGTCCAGTTCTCTCTTGATTTGATCCATTGGATTTTTGTCTATTTTTTCATAATAGTGTAAATTGTTCAGTTGTTCCATCGCCTCAGCAATATAAAGTTTTCGGTCCCATAGCACTATGTTCCCGCCTTTGTCGGCCGCTTTGATCTCAAAGGTGTCATTGTTCCGTAATGAGTTTAAGGCTTCTCTTTCAATTTTAGATAGATTGTCTTTGGTTTGGTTTTTTATTTTGATGTTATATAAGTCGTGAATTACTGCCTCTTGAAACATGTCAATTTTGTTTCCTGGTGCTAGTTGCGGGTAAAACTTGGATTTCGCTTTCAAACCACTAGTTCCGGCTCCCAGTTGTGGTATGGCTGTCTCCAGGCTGATTTCTTGGCCTTCTTGTGCATTTAGATTTAGCACAGTTAAATATGCTTCCGATTCTTTTGCAAGGAGTATCGATGTTGGTTTGGGCTGATTTTTTGTAATTTTTGGTTTATTTTTTCTCTCCGCAAAGAATTTTGCAAGCTTGATTTTTCGTATATATAAGTACAGGTCAATTCTTGTTTGGGACAAGTTAATGCGTGCTTTGGGACAGAAATTAATTCCTTTCTTTAGAAGAGAGATTTCCGCATCAGTAATTTCTTTTCCAGATAGGTTGACTATTTGGAGTTCTTCATCTATTTCCCTCTCTTTTGTTTCATGAGTCTGGTTTCTGTTCCCACTTTTTCGCTTGTAACCGTTTCTCCGTCGGCCCCTCCTTGTGTGGATCTGTTGAATCTTGGTTGCCATCCTCTTCCTCTGCCCCTCGCTCGGCCGCGTGTATTTCTCTGCGCCCCGTGGTTCTGTTCCCATCTTTGTTGTGATAGAACAAGGCGCATGTCTCCTAAAAAAATCCTCTGTCCGGGGTCCAGATTTGTGTCATCTTCGCTTAGATCTGCTGATGTCAAGGATGCCATACTTGAGGAGGAACTGGCGATATTAATTTTGGATGGCCTGAAGGAATCATATTTTCGTGCAAACGTAAATATGCGGCCTTGCGCATTATCATTGGCGTCCCTTTCGAATTTGGTTTGTTTCCTTTGCCTGACCTCTTCTTCATGTTTTTCAATTTGCTTGTTTAATTCTTCTCTGAACTTAGTCATTTCTGTATTAAGTTTGATTGAATCCAGCTCTTTCTCTACTGTTCGCAGTTGTTCTTTTATTTTTTCTAGTGCTATCTCGATATGTTTGACTAGAATTTTTATCAGTCCCAGGGATGAATTTAGTGTGTGTTCACCCCACTCTTGAAGTAGTTCATTGGTGACATCCTGTTGGCTTGGCATTATCAGTATTCGTAGCCCACGAGGCACTCTTTCTACTTCCAGATACTGTTGCAATGAAATCAGTTCCCAAGATTTGTTTATTTCCTTTTTGTTTAACTTCTCCCATAATCGGAGCTTATCTTTTATGTCATTCTTTTCCTGGTCCTTATTGCTCTCCGCTGGTCTTGCCTTATCTTGTTTGTTAAACATGGTACCAATGAGTTCTTTTCTCTTAGCTTCCCGCTTATCCATTGTGAGTTTTCGTATTTTTGTGTTTGTGTTCCCCCACCTTTGAGTATCGGTATTCTCATGATAATCACAATACTAAAACGTATCGCAACTGTTAATTTAAATGTGGATAAGATTAATTTGAACAGCAAGTTAAATGTAAAAATGATATGCATCCCTAAAATACTCACTGGGAAAAAAGTAACAAGAATTGAATTAGAACTACATATCCCACAAAACCCAGAACTATGGGCGGTACCAGTGACCAAAGGGGTGTAACCATAATGTTTTGTTTGTTTTATAAAACTGTGAGCTTCACTTCCCAAACTGACCGTGATCAAGACAGCGGACGCTGTCGAAACGCGTTGGTTGCTTTTTGTTGTTAAATCCCCCCACATGGATTAATGAAATAAACCACTTTTATTGAAAGAAGCGTGTCAGAGCCGTCCTTAAGCGACTCCATTCCTCCCCGGGACCGGGGAGACCCTGTGATAATTTACAGCGGTTGGCTCAACCGCAGGAGAAACGCGACCGAGAATCAAGGAGCGCCTAGCGAAGGGAAAGTGAGCCAAGCGGTGGAATACAAATCACTCTTCGAGGCGCTCGCCGGCATACCTTCGGAAGACAGTGGGACTCACAGCTGACGACCAGCGGAAGAAGGCGGCCATTCACCTACCACGGAGGGAGACTCCAAGGTAAGAGTGTTTGAATGCTGGAGTACGCCGTTTGGAACGCTGTTTGAGTGCAGAGACAAACACAGCATTGCGCTAGCCGGCTACTTGGGTTGAAATCTTCCAAAAAACTGCAACTCGTGTGCTCTGGGATTCTGATAATCCGTTCACTTACCCAATTGTGGGCATAAACATAGGTAAAGGCACTAATAGCACAAGCAGTAAAGGACGAGATTAAACAAGACGGATTCGCTATTAAAACAAACGAACTGATACCGATACTCAAAGGTGGGGGAACACAAACACAAAAATACGAAAACTCACAATGGATAAGCGGGAAGCTAAGAGAAAAGAACTCATTGGTACCATGTTTAACAAACAAGATAAGGCAAGACCAGCGGAGAGCAATAAGGACCAGGAAAAGAATGACATAAAAGATAAGCTCCGATTATGGGAGAAGTTAAACAAAAAGGAAATAAACAAATCTTGGGAACTGATTTCATTGCAACAGTATCTGGAAGTAGAAAGAGTGCCTCGTGGGCTACGAATACTGATAATGCCAAGCCAACAGGATGTCACCAATGAACTACTTCAAGAGTGGGGTGAACACACACTAAATTCATCCCTGGGATTGATAAAAATTCTAGTCAAACATATCGAGATAGCACTAGAAAAAATAAAAGAACAACTGCGAACAGTAGAGAAAGAGCTGGATTCAATCAAACTTAATACAGAAATGACTAAGTTCAGAGAAGAATTAAACAAGCAAATTGAAAAACATGAAGAAGAGGTCAGGCAAAGGAAACAAACCAAATTCGAAAGGGACGCCAATGATTATGCGCAAGGCCTCATATTTACGTTTGCACGAAAATATGATTCCTTCAGGCCATCCAAAATTAATATCGCCAGTTCCTCCTCAAGTATGGCATCCTTGACATCAGCAGATCTAAGCGAAGATGACACAAATCTGGACCCCGGACAGAGGATTTTTTTAGGAGACATGCGCCTTGTTCTATCACAACAAAGATGGGAACAGAACCACGGGGCGCAGAGAAATACACGCGGCCGAGCGAGGGGCAGAGGAAGAGGATGGCAACCAAGATTCAACAGATCCACACAAGGAGGGGCCGACGGAGAAACGGTTACAAGCGAAAAAGTGGGAACAGAAACCAGACTCATGAAACAAAAGAGAGGGAAATAGATGAAGAACTCCAAATAGTCAACCTATCTGGAAAAGAAATTACTGATGCGGAAATCTCTCTTCTAAAGAAAGGAATTAATTTCTGTCCCAAAGCACGCATTAACTTGGCCCAAACAAGAATTGACCTGTACTTATATATACGAAAAATCAAGCTTGCAAAATTCTTTGCGGAGAGAAAAAATAAACCAAAAATTACAAAAAATCAGCCCAAACCAACATCGATACTCCTTGCAAAAGAATCGGAAGCATATTTAACTGTGCTAAATCTAAATGCACAAGAAGGCCAAGAAATCAGCCTGGAGACAGCCATACCAGGAGCCGGAACTAGTGGTTTGAAAGCGAAATCCAAGTTTTACCCGCAGTTTTACCCGCAACTAGCACGAGTAACAAAATTGACATGTTTCAAGAGGCAGTAATTCACGACTTATATAACATCAAAATAAAAAACCAAACCAAAGACAATCTATCTAAAAGTGAAAGAGAAGCCTTAAACTCATAACGGAACAATGACACCTTTGAGATCAAAGCGGCCGACAAAGGCGGGAACATAGTGCTATGGGACCGAAAACTTTATATTGCTGAGGCGATGGAACAACTGAACAATTTACACTATTATGAAAAAATAGACAAAAATCCAATGGATCAAATCAAGAGAGAACTGGACGGAAAAATATCACAATGGGAAAAAGAAGAACTCCTAGACTTTGATGAAAAAAAGTATTTGACAGTGGATTTCCCGAAGATGGCTACTATATACTTTCTGCCCAAGATCCACAAAAATGCCACGAAACCACCAGGGAGACCAATTGTGTCGGCTAACGGTTCCTTATTGGAGCCCTTATCTAACTTTATAGACTTCTATCTGAGCCCACATGTGAAGCTTCTAAAGTCTTACATAAAAGACACCACAGATTTTCTTTGTAATTTGAAACAAATACAATGGCAACCACATTACATCCTGATCACCATGGATGTAATTGCATTATACACAAACATAGATAACAACATGGGCCTTGAGGCATGCCAATGTGCCTTCCAGGAACGGAACATCCATTACCAACATCACAATATCATGCTGCTCGACATGATTAAATATCTGCTCAAAAACAATGTATTCGTGTTTGGGGAAACCATGTACAAACAAAAGAATGGAGCGGCCATGGGCTTTTCCTTTAGCCCCAATTATGCCTGCACCGCCATGGGTTGGTGGGAGGAAACAGTGGCATGGGACATAAATCTGCAAACGTTCACACAACATATTAAAGTCTGGAAAAGATTTATAGATGACCTGTTCATTGTGTGGGACGGAGGAAAAGACACATTTTTGCAATATTTTCAAATATTAAACAACAGCACACCTGGCATCAAATTCACCTACAACATCAGTCAAGATACAGCAGTTTTCCTAGACACGGAAGTGTACATACGAAACAATCTAATGGAAACCACTCTTCATCGCAAAAGTACTGCGACAAACTCAACATTAGAAGCTACCAGCTTCCACCAGCAGTCGCTCATAACAAGCATCCCCTATGGGGAATTCCTACGCTTAAGGAGAATTTGCAGTGAGGAGCAAGAATGGCAAAAACAAAGTAACATCGCCAAGCAGCGCTTTGGCAAGAGACAATATAATCAACGAGCAACTCAACTATGTTGGGAAAAGGCCAATTCAAAAGCAAGGGAAGATTGCCTAAAACCGAAAGAGATCTCAGGACCAACACAAGAAGAGCCAATCAGATTCATAACGGATTACAGTCAAGAGACCAAACAACTGAATCAAATACTAAGAAGAAACTGGAAGCTCTTACAATTGGACCCAGTAATAGGAGAAAAAATGGGTAACCACCCCATCCTAACATACAGGAGAGCTAAAAATCTGCAGGACCAACTGGTTCACAGTCACTTCCAAACCTCCAACAAGAAATCATGGCTGCAAAGCAAAGGTTTTGTAAAATGTTACATTTGTAAGATCTGCGAAATAGCCAAGCCAACTACTTAAATACCAATGCCTAATAACAAAACCTGGAAAATCAAAGAATGCATCACGTGTAACAGCAAAAACACAGTGTACATGATTGAATGCCCATGCAAGCTCAAATATATAGGCAGCACAATCTGCGAGTTAAAAAAACGTATATTAGAGCACGTAAGAGCCACTGTACATAAGGATAGAAGCAACGCTGTTGCAAAACATATGGAACTGAACCACGAAGGAGATTGGAAGAAACTACGTTTCTGGGGCATTGAAACCTTGAGTCTCTCAATAAGGGGTGGACACAATGAGAAGGAACTCCGACGAAAAGAATCGAAACACATCCTGAGCTTCAGGACCATGACCCCCTTCGGGCTCAATCAGTCGGAAGAACTATACATACATCTTTAATCAAACCAACTCTCCATTACCTTCCCGCTAACCATGAACAATTTTAACCCAATTACTTTTATTTTTTCACCACCTCACTCAATTTTTCACTTGAATTAAGCTCACATATGAAACAAACTGCTGTTCTAATGGACTAATCAGCCCACCAGAGGGCAGTATTATGCCAATGAGATCCCGAACATAAAGACTAAAGGACTGTGCTCACATACCCAACTATACAAATGAATTGAACCATATGAAATGTCATACCTAATTACTAATGCATAAAATTCAGGTTATAGGTTGGGTAACATGATAAATGTTTTGCAATGGTGGGCGGAAAATATTCACCAATCACTAGTTAGCAGAGGCACAGCCCAAGCCCACTGGAGGGCGGGACTTAACATCCACGGGTTTCTCATGATAATCACAATACTAAAACGTATCGCAACTGTTAATTTAAATGTGGATAAGATTAATTTGAACAGCAAGTTAAATGTAAAAATGATATGCATCCCTAAAATACTCACTGGGAAAAAAGTAACAAGAATTGAATTAGAACTACATATCCCACAAAACCCAGAACTATGGGCGGTACCAGTGACCAAAGGGGTGTAACCATAATGTTTTGTTTGTTTTATAAAACTGTGAGCTTCACTTCCCAAACTGACCGTGATCAAGACAGCGGACGCTGTCGAAACGCGTTGGTTGCTTTTTGTTGTTAAATCCCCCCACATGGATTGATAAAATAAACCACTTTTATTGAAAGAAGCGTGTCAGAGCCGTCCTTCAGCGACTCCATTCCTCCCCGGGACCGGGGAGACCCTGTGATAATATATATATATATATATATATATATATATATATATATATATATATATATATATATATATATATATATATATATATATATATATATATATATATATATATATATATCGAGCACACCGTTACTTTTCTCGCGCTCTGGACCAACTCCAGCCAGGAAGAAAGCCAAGGGACATGGACCAGTTGTAGTGCTCTGAGTTTTATTTCAGGAGCAGTAGAAGTCTCATGACGTTTCGGTTTGCAAGAGCCTTGTTCACATGACAATGTTCAACTAAGAGAAACACCATTATATACTGCCAGTGATTGGATGATGATCGTCACATGAGAGGGTAGTGTTACAACATAGTGGACATAGAAAACATACTGGCAAGTCTTTGTAAAGCGTTTTCGAAAAATAAAGACACTGATTTGGGTAGTAGAATTACGGTAAAATACCAAATTGTTGCCCAAACAAACCATCAATTAGATGTTAAACAGAGGTAATCAAACACAATCTATATATCATCACTTTTAGTATGATGGGACTTGTATTGTCTAATAACGGTAAAATACCCAAGTTTGTGTTACAGTATTCTGAGTAGGCTGTTATACAGTAAAGTGCAAGTGCATGTTGTTTTCATGTGTGCAAAACCAGCATTGGTGGAAATTCGAATGTGCAATAACTAGCAATAGTGCAAAACTCGCAATGTGCAAAATACCGCATAATAGTGCAAAGATTTGCTGCTACCAGCATAAGGGGAACTTATCCTTCTGAAGGTCCCTCTCTCTGGAATACTGTATAATGTACATCTATATTTATACATAACAATAACCACATATACTTTAAAACATGGTTAAAATTCATAATAAAGTCAAATATTCAGTCCTATATAGATAAGATGATGATAAAATAAAACATAGTAGTTAGATTATCAAAAACCCTCTGTCTACAGATACCTTCTATCAAATGTCACTACGTTAGAAATAATTATCACCGTGAGTTAAGTGCATAGCAGGTTGGATATATGAGACTGCCAAGGAACTAGGGGCATATTACCAACAACTAGCGATAATTTTTGTCTCTAACTTGTTTAGAGACAAAAATTATCGCCGCACATCGGCGATTTTTATCGCAGATAAACCTTGCTATTAACAAGGTTTATCGCAAATGCGATAAAAAACGGCCGAAATGCATGAATATCGCTGAAAAGTCAGCGATATTCATGCATTATCGAGCAAATGCCCTTAGCCATGTTATCCACCTCCCATTGGATAACATGGCTAAGAACTGCTCAGGGCAGGTGTTAGCTTTTGGAGATATTCGCGCTTAGCGCGAATATCTCCAAAAGTTGGTAATAGGAGATAGCGAAGTTAGCGACTGTTTCCAGTCGCTAACATCTTGGCACGCCCACTTTGCATGTCATTAGTGATAAATATCACTGACATGCAAAGCAAGGCCCAAGATGGTCGCTATCTCCTATTAGCTGTCACTAACTGGTGTTAGCGACAGCTTGGTAATAGGGAGATAATTTTATCTCCGCTTTCTTGGCTTTTAAAGCCAAAAAAGCGGAGATAAACCCCCTTGATAATATGCCCCTAGGACCTGTCTAGTCTACCTATATCCAGCCATACCCATCAAATGTTAAAAATAAATTCATAATCAAATAGCAGCAAGTACAGATTGATGTCAGATTCAAAACCAAGGACTTATATATTGCATGCTACATCTATGTCTCCCAGCCGGGATAAAAGTACAAAAATACTCCGGATGACATATCAACAGTGTATTAGTATAAAATTAATCAAGTTCATCAAATTCATCAATATATATATATATATATATATATATATATATATATATATATATATATATATATATATATATATATATATATACAGTATGTCGACGTCCAAAACTCAGCAAATCAGCCAGATAGACGAAGCGAGACCCAGAAGTTGGTGCAAATTATTTATTCTTTAGCCCAACACCAATCTGCCATGACGCGTTTCGGCTTAACGAAGCCTTGATCACATGTATGTACATATATAATGATAAATGTGTGTGAGTAAGATGTAGATTTGTATTACCATCTGTAAAACAAGTTATAATTTAAAGGTGAGAGCTCAGCCCGCACCAACAGCGGGTGTGTATACACAAATACAGGTCAGACAGAGAATGACTGCATAGGGGGTGCAACCTGTAAGGAGCAGTACCAGCAGGAGCTCATACCCTAACAGTGCATATAAAAGGGAGAAGCCCTCCTGTAATAAACAGACGGCAGCTGATTTCCGAAAGACCACCGGGGAGCCCAGTGCACCCCTATCCCCTCCCCCGCATCACTCAAGAGCCAGAGTGCACGGCGCCAAGCCTCGAGGCGCCAAAGATGAGGGACCAGCAGCAAATACAGGAAGCCATGCAGCGGAGAGACATAAGTGAGAGGGGAGAGGAGAAAGCACCAACACCCAGCCGTGGGGAGAACAGAAAGCAGCAAATAAGCGACACACGCCCAAGTAACTACAGATAAAGCCCTTGGGACACAGGAGATTGTGGCATACCACAATTTTGACCTCCCAAAAGACTTACAGGCAGACATTGCGAGAGACAGCATAATCAGGGCCTAACCACTATGAGAGGAAACATTACATAGATCCTCCAGTACGGGGATAATACCTTGTAATAGAAAACAGATCAGTCGGCTGATAAAACGAAAGTAAAGAAGAAGAAGAAAAAAGAGGGGACAACCAAGGAAATCTGGCAAGTGATCCTCAGTCCAGAAGTAAAGAAGCCAACCAATAGACCATAGATTCCCCACCAACTAGCCCAAGGATGAAATGTCAGCACAATATCGGGGCCTCGCAAACACTGGCTAACACGAGACAGTCCTCCCCAGAGACAAAAAATGAACCCTGGGCGTAGTTCGCGTACTTGCCAGGAGAGAGTGCATACAGCAAATAGTGGGAGTCAGGAAAACACTAGACCAGGCACTAATAAGGGCAGAAAACACATTGGCGACCACAACCAAAGATGCAGACACGAACAGGGCAACCCCGACCCAAACGGCCAAAACGGCATAAACGGCGACATTATTGGATCTGCATAGATATCATTTTAAGACATATGCGACAAGGGCACACAGGGAGGGCGACAGAGCCAGGACCCTCCTAGCCTGGTTGGCCTGGCAAGACACAGAAATAAATCTCAGCAAAGAAATGGGAAACATCATTAACCACGAAGGCATTACCACTACTCACGTTTACCACGTGACACTTACCACGCAGGGTGCCTTCCACGCAGGGTACCTTCCACGACGTCTTTACCATGGGCTAGGGGGGAGACGTGGTATTCCTTCAAGTCGATCTGCGTGGGCATGGGGGGGCAGAGGGAGGGGGGGGCTCGGAGGGGGGCTGGGGGGGGTCCCCCCCCCAAAAAAATAACAAGCAGGTTACTTTAACAAAAAAAGAACATAAAATTAAAAGAAAGCGGACAGAGCCTCCCCCAAAGACGTGCCGTGTACGTCAAAAAAGCAGTCCTTTTTTTATTTTGGTATACGTGTTTTGACGCTTGTTTCAAAGGAGGATGGAAGTAAGGGCTCGTGGAGAAAGACGTGAAGGTAAGACGTTGCAACGCGTAGTAAAATGCTACGTTGTAAATACCAGCGTGGTAAAGCCACTTGCGAGGTAAAATTCGCGTGGTAAAGCCATGCGTGGTAACTGAAATCGTGGTATAATCATATATTCCAAAGAAATATTAGGCCCGACCAGGAACCTAATCAGTTCACAGACAGAAATACTACAACTGTTTCACAGCTACTACTCAGGGGTATAAAAAAAAGTGACACAGAGCATCCAGAGGACAATATAACATTTCCTAGGGCCTTTAAATATACCAGGCATCTCAGCAGCAGACAAGACCTCCCTGGTCACAACGAACGTGTCTGCAGACATAACCCAAGCAATCCAGGCGTTGGCACAGAACAAGGCCCCTGGAATGGACGGCTTTCTGCTAGAATATTATAGTACCTTCTCAACCCTACTGGTACCCCGCCTGGAGAAGATGTACAATGACGCGTTAGAGCGAGGCGAACTCACAGGATCACTTAGAGAATCCACTCTAGTGACATTCCTGGAACCGAATCGGGACTTAAAACTCCTGGCCTCATACAGACTCATTAGACGGCGGAGGGTCTTGGGCTCAAAAAATTCCACGGACCTGATCATTCTCGCCTCGGTGCCTATTCCAATCATGGAGTCCTACTCTGCAACTCTGGGCAATAGCTTGCTTAATCTCCACAACGGCCCCCACAATGCTAAGGACGCCTGGCCTCCACCTTGGTGGTGCCCAGGAGTGGACGCCTCACAGGGAAAGCCAGGATGGGTTCCACAGCGGTATTCGTGCAAGCGCCTTGAGACCCTTGCGGGTGAGTAGTGCGCTATACAAGTATCAATTTACTGTTTTTTACTGTTTACTCATTACTTTACTGACAGCGGACTGTAAAATCTGGGGAAATACTAGCAGACTGATATACTTCAAATTCTTCCATTACTGATCCAATGCAGATTTGTTCCAGGAAGAAATACATCTCAGAACAAATGTAGGCTGTTCCATGCCTGGTTCTGGACCTGGAGAAAGCCTTTGATATTCTCACATGGCCATACATTTTTTCAGCGCTCCAAAGAGTGGATCTGGGCCCCACCCTACTAGCGTACACTTGACTAGTATACACTAATCTCATCTCGAGAGTACGACTGGGAAGATACATTTCAGACCCATTTCGAGTAGAGAGGGGCACACAGCAGGGGTGTCCCCTCTCCCCAATACTGTTTGCTCTCGCACTGGAGCCCCTAGCATTTCGTCTACGTCAGGAGCGTGAAAACTAGGGTATCCCAATAGTGGGCACAGTCCACAGCGTATCATTGTATGCAGATGATCTATTACTATACGTCTGCGACATCACTACAGACCTGAATCCAATCTGGACAACACTAACGGAATTCGCAGAGGCATCGGGACTTAAAGTAAACTGCGACAAATCCACGATTTACCCATTGAGCCCGGGCCTCGCCCCCCCAGACCATTATAATTGGGGACTAGAGCATCACCTGGAGAGAGAATGGATTTTTGGGAATCTGTCTATATCACTCTCCTAGCGACATATATGAGGGAAACCACCATAAGGTGCTGGCAGGAATAAGGGCGGCAGTGGGCTTTTAGAAAATGCTCCCCTTGGCCCCAATTGGACGGGTGGCTCTGGCTAAAATTATTATAGTACCCAGATTATTAAATCACTTTGTTAACATCCTGGTCATCCCTCCTCGGTCCATCTGTCGAGAGTTAGACCCATTACTTATCTCTCTAACTTGGGGCACAGTCCAACATAGGGTGGAGTTGTCCAAATTACAATTAACCCCCAATCACAGCGGATTGGGGGCCCCATTCTTCAAGACATCATTTTTAGCTGCACAGTTGCAGTGGCTCTCGCACTGGATGGCAGAGTGCTACTTAGGAGAAACCAATACAGTTGCCAGCGGATGTATGACGGTACCACACGTACTTGTACAACGCGTACCGTTACAACGCTACTTTTACCACGCAAGTCGTTACAACGACTTGCGTGGAGGGGCGCTGGATAGTAAATTATTTAATTTACTGTTCCAACTCCAGTCCCCGTGGACTCTAGGGAAAGGAGTTGGATAGTAAATTAAAGTATTTACTATCCTGGAGCGCCCCCCAGCGCATTTTGTTGTAACGACCTGCGTGGTAAAAGTATCGTTGTAACGGTACCGCGTTGTAAAATATGCGTGGTAACCGGTTGTAAAATATGCGTGGTAACCGTTGCATACCGTTGCCAGCAATCCGTTGCCTATTATCAACCGGCACTAAAACCACATGAACTTACCACTACAGGTAAAGACAGTCCACACATGTATGCAGATGATACATCGCATGTCCATAGGGAAGCCCTTCTTCTCTCTACTGCGTCCAGTGATAGTACTGCCTAGGAGTGAGAAATATTATACAGACCGGATCTTACAGGTGTGGACAGATCACTCGCTGACCGAGATGGAATCCTTATTCCAGGACAGACAATTACGTCTGTATAACCAATTCATTATGACCTTCCCCATGGAAATTCCTATTACATAGCAAATTATTGCCAGCTACCGCCATTTTTGGAATTTAACTGAAGGGGAACCCACGACACATCGAGTAATACACTCAATCCTGCACACTTGGTCACCTGGCTCTACAAAGCTGTCTGTGAACTTACAGTCAAATCACTGGACCCACTGTGACAGACATGGGAAGAGGATATAGGATGGCAATTACATGACAAAGAGTGGGAACAAGCAATAGAATACCCCAAAAAGGTATCCAGAATTTCTTGCTTTAAAAACATACATCCTACATAGTGCATATTTATGACAGAATGTCTCCAACGATATTACCCAGACACACAGTTTCTGTGTCCCCGATGCCGAGCCCCTGAGGCGAATTGTCAAAACATTTTTTGGAGCTGCCCCACATTGCAATCATACTGGAGCTTTCTACACAAGGCACTGCGGGAAACCATGGGCCTACCATGCATGAGCACATGGGAGGCTTGCGCATTGGGAGTTTTACGCAGCGGAAGACACACAAGGTACAGATACCCTTCATGTCCCTGGCATTACTGATGGCAAAAAGGGGAATAACCATGTACTGGAGGGCCACCTCTTGCAGCCTTTGTGGGGGCAGTGAATAAAGGGGTGGAGCAGAAGAGTAAGCTATTAGAAGTGAAGAAGTGAGAGGGACACGTAAACATCATATATCCATGGAATGGCCTCACCTCCTACACCAATTCAAACAGACAACACGTGACAAACCACCTACGGCATCCCAGACCCAGATAGCCCAAACAACCCAGTATACATCCGAAGAAACACACAGTGAGACCAGTCAGCCCCATATCAGGAACACCGCATTGTGGCCCACACAGACACTGAATATACAGGAAAAAGACCAGTAGAAGCTGCTACAACCTATCCAAAGACCTAGACACATATAGCTAACATCATAATAATCCGCAATTCGAATACTCCCACCTGAACACAACCCATATCCCCCACAGTTAACCCAAGTTAGACCCAAAAGTTAACAGTTATGAAAGCATGCCGGTGGTTCTCAGACCGGAACATACAGGAAGGACGCGCATCGCAAGTCACAACAAATCATACTGCAACATGAACAGTAGCGCACACAGACACAATCCCCACATTAGGCACAAGATGCTCTAACTGTATAACTTCACACGTAAAAAGCTGATGTAGAAATGTATAATAGGTATGCAACAAACGTGATCTAATTTTATAAGCAAATACTGTGTATAAAAAAAGAGAAAATGTCAATAAAAACATGTAAAAAACAAAAAATCACAACCCAGCCCCCCCCTCCTAAGCGCTAAAATCTGGCCCCACGTATTAGAAACTACCCTGACCCCAGATCCACCCTTGAGGCCTAAAACTGCCTCAGCCCTCAAGACTGTCCCTTTCACCCACCCAAAATCCTAAAATTTGCCACCCACATTCTAAAAATTTCCCGACCAAGCCCCCTGCCTTGAGCCCTAAAACTGCCCCAGCCGTGAAAACTGTCCCTTCCCCCACCCCACCCCGATCCATAAAAACTGACCCCACGCCCTAAAAAAAAAATATCCCAGGCCCCCACCCTCAGCCCTACATACTGAACTACGACCCTGAAAAGTACCCTGACCCCCCTGCCGTCAGACGTAAAACCCAGCTCACTGCCCTAAAAACAATCCCGACCCCCTATCCCTAAAAACTACCCCCATGCCACAAAACCCAGCCCCAACTTATCAGACCGTGTCCCAGGGATTGCTCTCCTGATCCTTCCTCTTCCTGTGCCAGCCCTTAAGCACATCTAGACCACACATGCGTATTTAAGGCATATGCATGGTTAAGGCAAGTGTGCTTCTGCTTGCGGGGAAATGGCATGCATCGCATCGCTTAGCCCGCATTGTAAAGGGCGTTACCATGATGAACAATGTCAAACACTCACCTGCAGCACAGAGATCTGGGCCTAAATCCATCATTGTTTTGCTCACAATGGTATTACAGTTTTGATCCAGCCATATGTGAATCAGTCTTAACCCTGCTCCCCATAGGAACAGTCCTGCCTCAACTGTCAGGCCAGGTCCTCCCTGGACCGGAAACAAGCATCCTAGGGCCGGTTTCAGGGTATCACCCCTCATCAGCCAGGATAAACTGACGTAGCATGACGAGCCACTCATGGTGAAAAAGCTGCTGTTCAAGTAGAAAATCGATTCAAGTGATAGCAAAGCAGCAGCACTCCATGGCACACTACTGATGCTGATTTTACACCACAGAACAAGCCAAAATTCCCTCACAGGACTCCACTGAATCTCACATAGGGGCTATTTTACAACCCTATTGCGCCACTGGTGAATCACTTTTATTGACGCACTGAGAGCGCAATGAGCTTCCCCATATTTACAAGCCCATATAAAGTCACCCTTGGCCTTGTAAATATGTTTCCCTTTCATGCATAACTCTGCGTGAAAGGGGCGTTCCATGGGTGCTGATATGGGTGTTCTCATGAAACATCCATGGAACTGCGGCCCAGCTTGCATGAGTTCTTCTGTCTTAGCGCGGGGACACGCCATCTGAGCGAAACCAGGCGCTTAATAAAACTCCCTTATTATTATTATTATTATTATTATTTGACGCACTCCCAGATTTACAACATTTTGTAAACCTGGGAATGCTTCAGAATCCTACGTCTCCCCAGGGGAGGCCAACAAGGATAAATACTTTTATTTCTCCTTGCTTTTCCTCTTTCTATGTGTGCTGCATTCTGCAGCACACATAGAAAGAGGAAAATCCAATCACTCATTAATTTTTTCGCTGGAAGGTTAACTGTTTTGGCGCACGGCTGCTGTTTGTGCACTGGTGCAGGCGAGAAAGACAGGAATGCACCTTATCTTGTACAAACTGTGCATTCCTACCCTTTTCTTTTGATGCACGGAAGCGCAGCAGGAAGGCCTGCTGCTCGGCCATGCGTCACGTAAAAAATGTGTAAATGAGGCCCAGAGTTTTTAGGTAACTCCGGGAATTCTGAGGGGTGAAACGCCACACCATCCAACCATACCTAGTGGAAATTTGACCTGTGTGTGTGATGCATTCAGCATTACACACAGAATACAGTTTTTAAATGTTTAGTTGGACGCATGAAGAAGTCTGTGTCTGAGCATGGACAATCCAGGTCATTACACAGATAAACTTGAGCCATGGTGTAAATATTAAGCAGTTCAACTGGTAAGCCAGGTCCTTACTGGACCAGAAAAAAGCATCCTGGGACTGGTTTTGGGGCATCACCCCGTATCAACCAGGCTAGCTTGAATCCAGTGGCCCAGTGAGCACAGGACCCATGTCTGGGCATACCCTTCTCACTTAGAGTGACAAAAGCAAAAAAACAAAAAAAATAATGGATTTAGGCCCAGAACTCTGTACGGGGTGAATGTTTGACATTGTTCAAAATTCTGTCCATCAATTGTTTCTTTTGCATTTGGCACTCCAAGTGAGACGGGTATGTCCAGATGTGGGTCCCGTGCTCTCCATGCCACTGGAGTCAAGCTAGTCTGGCTTATGAGGGGTGAAACCCTGAATCTTGTCCCAGGGGTGCTTGTTTCCAGTCCAGAGAGGGCCTGGTCTGGCATTTTGGGCTGGATTGTTCCCATGAGGAGCAGGGTCAAGGCTTATTTGCATATGGCTGGTTTTAAAGTGAAATGGCATAGGGAGCGAAAATCTATGGATTTAGGCCCAGATCTCTGTACTGGGGTGAAGTTCTGACATTGTTCAACATTCTGTCCATAAATTGTTCTTTTTGCAAGAGACAAAATTGCCAACTAGATGGTCACGCACCTGCATACCCTGTCTTCTGTTTTGTACAATGAACTGGTTTCCTGGATTCAGACCTAAGTGAGGGTTCAGACGTATCTGTAAGCCATGGCGGAGTGCAATGTTGCACTAACACAATAGAAGTCACAGGGGGAGAGAAAAGTGAGGCCGACCCCACTCACAATAATATAAACAACAAGGGCCTCACCTATATTACACCCAATCCTAACAGGAATGACAATACAAGGGTTTACAATATCCTTCTCAATTCCCTAGAGTGTGATTACTTGCACTACTCTAATTGTCACAGTGTATCAATCACTATATTAAAACCCATCCAGGGTAGGTTCCACCTCCCACTAATAAATATATGGAAAAAGTGTGAAGGAAGAGAGAGAGCATCTCATGGTAGTAACACCAAAGGGGGTTGCTGACTGGTGCTTGCCAGCTTACCCGCTTAACATCATAGGTAACTCTCGCTCTGTGTGGAGAAAAAAGAGAAAAGAAAAGTGTGTGTTCTCATTTTAGAAGACCCGTATCGTAAATGTGGTGAAGAGTGATAGTCAAACTTAAATGTAAGTAAACCAACAGTGCCTACTATTTTTCATAAGTGCCCATTGAACCCCTGTGAGAATCAGTGATAATAATTCACACCTTTAAAAACCGGTAAAGGGGGGCGTGGCCAAGATGGCGGAGTAGGTGGACGCGACTTCGGCGACCTCCTCCGGCCCGGGCCCTCAAGCTGCTTGTACTTTGCCGATCTCCCCCCACCGCTGCTAGCCATAGGCAGCGGAGGAGGTGGGGAACCTGTGGACCCCGTTTGGTGGACTTCCGAAGGGCCGGGAGGCATTTTTGGCGATCTCTGGAGGCTGGACCGGGAGCCGCGTGAGCTGTGACCCCGGCCGGAAGTGCTGCGCGGCCCGCCCACTGCCGCTTCTTCAGCCCGGGGCGCGAGGTGGAGGCCGCGGACGCCGCGGAAGAAGAGACGGGGCTCTGATCGGCCCACCACTGCAGCAGCGCAGTTCGGCGGCCGGAGGCGAGACTCTGGAGCACGCAGAGAGCGGCGGGGGAGCCGGGACCTCGCCGCGGCAGAGGACCGAGCCGCGGCCTCAGGTGGGACGGTGGTGGCGCGGCGGACCCCCGGGGGCTTGCCCGGACTGTTATAGAGAGCAGAGCCGCCCTGCCTCCTCGGACCCTAATGCTGGCACCAGGACCCCTGCGGGGCGGTCTGGCCCGAACCTGGCACTACACGAGGGCGCCACTGCTGAGGCTGGCCCTGCTGATTCGAGGACCCCGGGGCGAGAACTGAGTGGGGTGAGCCCGGAGTTTGCCTGTCTCGGGTGTTTGTGCCGGCCTGCTCTTGTCCGGAGGTGCGGCCCTGAAACCGGCACCCGTGCCTAGACTGGGTGGCTGGGGGCCTGGAGTGCAGGAGCTGTGGACAGACATCGTGGCCCCGTGAAACCGGGAGCTGGAGAGGGTCGGGGGATGGCGTGCTCCCAGACGACCGGTGCAGCAGGTGACCCCTGAACGCGTTGGCTGGGTGCCACCATAGCGGAAACGCAAGACCCAGCCCCCCTGACCTGGTGCTGTGAAACAGTGAGGGGCAACGTTGGATGCGTGGCGAGCGGTCTGTGAGCAGAGAACTCAGCGGGGCACACCGGTCACAGGTGGTGAGCCCAGTGCGATTGCTTATTCAGTGGAGCCCGACGGCGGGGGGGAGGTTGGCCTCCCTTCTAATCCCCCCTTGACGAGTACTGGGAGCACAAGGGAAATACCGGGTGGAACCACATGACTGGGGTTGCGCGCCTGGTCTTTCGAGGCCTGCGTGGCGGGCTCTGACTCCCCCTGAACCTTGCTGGGTCTGGCTGTTGATCCTAACGGGTCCTGGCAGTGGTTGGGAACAGCTAGACGCATTGTGATCAAAGGGGCCCCGCCACGGGGGTTTGGCCTCACCCCTATTGTGCGAAGGCCTGGACTGGCACACGTGACTGGTCTTCTGCGGTTGTTTGGATTTGTAGGCCTTGGCTAACAACTGGCAGAGTGACCGCACAACGGGTCCGGACCACTGGGGCTGACCGACCGGCGGGCGGCTCAGAGACGGAACTCGCGTGGCTAGCACTGGTAGTGACTGAGACCTCGCCCACCGCCCGACATGGCCAGCCAGAGAGGGAACAAGAAGGGGGACCGTACCCTTCCGGAACTGCTGAATAGGAGCACCGCACGGCAGGACCGCGGTCCGAATTCTCCAGGCCAATCGAGCACCTCACAGGGGGCGAGCGGAGGGGAGCCACCGGTCACTAGATCATTTCTTGAGTCGCTTTTCAGCTCCTTACGAGAAGATTTCCAGACGCTCAAGCAGGAGGTGGCGGGGGAGGTGAGAGAGGTCCGGAGAGAAGTCGATGGCCTGGGAGAGAGGGTCTCATCTGTGGAAGAGGCGGGCCACGCCCGCGATGAGGAACTCACGCAGCTCCAGCAAGAAGTGATCAGACTCCGGGACCAGCAAATCGATCTCCAATCTCACGTGGAGGACCTTGAGAACCGTTCCCGGAGGAACAACATCAGGGTCCGGGGTGTTCCTCTCGGAGAAGAGGGGGAGGACGCGGCGGGCTACCTGCAGGACCTGTTCAGGTATATCCTAGATGAACCGACAGATTTTCCTCTCAGGATCGACAGGGCGCACAGGGTGGGCCCGCGGCGCAGGGCCCCGGCTCCCCCCCGACCTTCTAGCCTACCTGCCGGACTTTCCCCTGAAGGAGAGAATCCTGCGAGTGGCCCGTACCAAGCCTTCTTTGGAATTTAGAGGTCATAGGGTGGCCCTTTATCAGGATCTCTCTGTGGTCACCCTACAGAAACGGAAGTCCTTTAAAATTGTGACTGACTTCTTGCGGGAGCATGGTACTCAATACTCTTGGGGTCACCCTTTCCGCATTATCTTCCGCTGGAACGGAACACTGCATCAGCTACGCTCCCTCCAGGATACCTGTGTTGCATTGGGCATCACGGCGACCGATGAGGATGCCCCCACGCCACGTCGCCGGCGGATTACCAGGGATGGCTGGCAATCGATCCCGGGCCGCGGGAGCTCGTCCCCTTCGGTGCGACCTGACTCGCCTACTATCCGGGCGGAAATGGACAATGCTGTGAGAGAAGTCGCCAGAGAGACGGCGGCTGAAGAGGTCGCTTTAACGGCCTAGAAGTTCTCCGGGGGGAGATCGTCATCGCTTCCTTTTGATCTGCAGGTTTGGGGGCCTGGGGGGGTGGGGGGGGAGCGGGGGTTGTGTGGTGGCTGGACGTCCACTCTCTTGAGACTTTCCATTGACTTGCCTGTTTGGGCTGGGATTGGACAATGGTTCCTCTGACTCCATTTCTTGGGGGACGGGAACAGAGGTCCGGGGTTTAGGGGGGTTGTGTTGGGGTGTTGGGGGACCGGGAGGGGCTGTGGGAGTTGGGAGTGGGAGTAGGGGTTGTCCAGTGCGCTATGCTAGGATTTATTGCTTTGTTCGTTTTTCTCCACCTTGTCTCGCCTAGTGGGGGAAGGGAGGTGAGAGTGGCAGGGGAGTGGGGGGATGGTGGGGCTTGGGGGGGGACGAGGTTTCATTGGGGCTCCTGGCGGGTGCTGGGCTGCGCGGCACATGGGGGACTGGCTTTGCTTGTGGCATCTGGCAGATCGTTTTGTGGTTCCGGGTGTGGGGGGTCTGCTCGCCCACTATAACCGCCACGCAGGGCGCTACCGCTTTTACCTGTATTTCCCAGTATGCCTCCTCCCACTTTTAAGGTGGTGACCCTGAATGTTCGGGGCCTGAACAATCCAGTTAAGCGGCGAGCGGTACTGTCCTTGTTAGAAAACACGCAGGCGGACATATGCCTCCTTCAGGAAACACACTTGTTACCACAAGACACACATAGGTTACGCTCCTGTAAATTCCCGATGCCATTTTTTTCCTCTGGTAATACCAAGACTGCTGGGGTGCCGATTCTGGTAGCTCGACACTTCAAGGGAGAACACATTCACAAATTTGCGGAACTAAAAGGGAGGTTGCTGGTGCACAGGTTCAGGGTGGGGGGTATTGCATTCACGGTAGGTTCCATTTATAGCCCGAACGATAAACAGGAGCGGTTCTTGCAGTCTGCGATAGAAGAGGTCACCGCCTCGCCGGATAGGCATATTATCCTCGGAGGCGATTTTAATATGGTCTTTGATTCGGCTGTAGATAGATCGGCACAGCGTTCCCCGCAGGTCGGGGAATTTTTGGCAGGCTGTAAAGCTAGGCTTGCGGAGGTGGACCTCCTGGACCTTTGGCGTCACGCGCATCCAGTAGATAGGGGCTACTCGTACTATTCTCATGCGCAAAAAACATACGCGAGGCTTGATCATCTCCTGGTCACCTCCCCAGTGCAGGCTCTGGCGACGACCGTGGACATGGGGGTTATCTCCTTGTCGGATCACGCACCGGTTGAGGCTTCTTTCTGCATGCCGCCCTCCGCATGCCCAGCAAAGACTTGGCGCCTTCGAGATACTTTGCTGCATAGGAAGACGATGACGGACCGTATTGAGCTGGTGCTCCGTGACTACTTAGCTCACAATGATAACATGGATACCACTAGGGCCACACAATGGGCGGCTTTGAAGGCAGTCCTCAGGGGAGAGTTCATATCGATTTCCGCGGCCGAAAACAAGGAACGCAAGATAAAGAGGGATGAGCTCACTGACAGAGTCCGGGAGTTGGAGTTGATACACCGTAGGACTGGGGCGCCAAGTATTTGGCGACAGCTTAAAGAAGCAAGAAAACTTCTTGCCGCCTTGGATATGGACCGAGCGGAGTACGCGGCCCTCGCCTGCGTCATGCCTTTTATACCGGGGGGGATCGCTGTGGCAAACTTTTGGCTAATAGACTCCTAGCCACTAGGCAGAGTCAGTTGGTGAAAGAACTCTTTGACCCCGCGGGCACGGCAGTGACGGATGACGCTCGTATCTCAGCCGTTTTCCGAGGGTTTTATGGCGACCTATACGCCGGTGACCCATCAGATGTGCCAGCTATGTCCTCCTATTTGGACTCAGTTACCCTGCCCTCTTTGGAGCCTTCGCAGGCGGACCATCTGAATAGGGACATTAGCATAGAGGAAGTGGTGTCGGCCATTGCCAGACTCAAACACGGCAAAGCACCGAGCCCGGACGGCTACTCTGCCCTCTTTTATAAGACTTTTTGCGGATCGTTAGCCCCGGTCCTCACCCGTCTTTTCAACTCCTTCGCGGAGCCCGGGGCCGTCCCACCGGACCACCTGAGGGCCTCTATCACGGTCATCCCTAAACCAGGGAAAGATCCTAAATATTGTGGGTCCTATAGACCGATATCCCTCTTGAATGTCGATTTGAAACTCTATACTGGGATTTTGGCCAATCGTCTTGCGCTTTACCTGCCCGGTCTTATCGATCCAGATCAGGCGGGGTTTGTACCGGGTCGGCAGATGGTAGATAACACTAAGCCGGTAGTCCATTTGCTGGAAAAGGCTTCCCGGATCCCGGGTGAAATGATGATGCTCGCGGTCGACGCAGAGAAGGCATTTGACCGCGTGCATTGGCCCTTCTTGGAGCAGGTGCTGGTGAAAGCGGGTATTGGGGAAAAGTTTCGCACTATGATACTCAACTGCTATAGAGACCCTTCAGCGGTGGTCCGAGTGAATGGCCATACCTCTGCGACATTCGTCATTGGGAGAGGTACTAGGCAGGGCTGCCCACTCTCACCCTTACTCTTCGCACTATATATGGAACCGCTCGCTCAAAGGGTGCGGACGCGACCGGCTGTGGAAGGAATTAAGATAGGTGGATTTACTCATACAATCAGTCTTTACGCTGATGATGTCATCTTTACGTTAGCCACTCCCCGGGTAACTCTGCCGACCTGTATGGAGGAACTGGCGGTGTTTGGCGCGGTCTCGGGCTTCAAGGTAAATATGGGGAAATCAGTGGCCTTGGATATTTCCCTGGCACCTGACACCAAAACGTACCTGCAAAACAGGTTCCCGTTGCTTTGGTCCTCGGAAGCGATACCATATTTGGGGATCCGGATAGCCCCCACGCTGCCAGCTATGGTCTCGGCTAACTACCTAGCCCTGGGAGTTAAGATTAAGCAGGAACTGGGCCGATGGAACCGCGGCATCCTCTCCTGGTTGGGTAGGATTGCTGCCGTCAAGATGACGATTTTGCCGCAGGTGCTCTACCTGTTTAGGGCCCTGCCACTTCAACCACCGAAGGGTTGGATTCAGCAGTTGCAGTCGGATGTGGCCCACTTCATCTGGCAGGGGAAAAAGCCCAGATTGCGCAGGACTCTCTCCCTCTTGTCTCCTGAGGCGGGAGGTCTGGGTATTCCGGACTTCCGGAAATACTTTCAGGCGGCGCAGCTGAGGTATTTGGTTGAATGGTGCAGTTGGGAGTCAGATAAGCACTGGCTCTTCCAGGACCAGGCGGTGGCGGGGCGGCCTCTGCAGGAGATACCATTCTTGCTCCGGGCCCATCGGCCTAAGAATCTCTACGCCTCTTTTATCACAAGGGTGCCGTTGCGGGTTTGGGACGCGACCTGCCTCCGGTATGACCTCACTACCTTTTCTTCGCCGCTCTCGCCACTGGTGGACAATCCTGCCTTCACTCCCGGAATGGAGAGGGAAGCCTTCACTCATTGGCGGCAGGGTGCAGGGCATTGTGTCACCTGTATGGCCCCGAGGGGGTCATTCCGTTTACACAATTCCGACAGGAATTCTCCTTCCCCGAAACGGAGCGACACCGATATATGCAGGCCCGACACTGGGCTCTTCAGCCTCAGGTGAGGGATGTAGCGGATAGGATGCTGTCGCCGTGTGAGAGGTGGCTATTGTCCCGTAAATCGGATTCGAAATGAATCTCAGACCTGTATAAGTTCTTACAATTCCCCTCAACGCACTTACATAATCCCGGGAGGGCTAGGTGGGAGCGGGAACTTGGGAGGACACTGAGCCCCAGGGAATGGGACCACATATCCTATAGGGCACGCCATTCTGCATACCACATGGGCCTCACTGATACCTTCACCAAAGTGTCCACTTACTGGTACTATACGCCTGAGCGGGTCCATGAGTTCGACCATAGCAAGACTGATACATGCTGGCGAGGGTGCGGACACCGGGGTACCCTCACGCACATTCTCTGGGATTGTCCCCTTTTAACTGGTTACTGGAAGGAAGTACTTGACGAAATTGACTCGCATTTTAACATAGAGCTCCAGCGCTTCCCAGCGTATACCCTGCTGGGACTCCCGAATGATCTAATGTATCCCCTCAGGTCTAGAAGAGGTAGGCAGATCGCCATCGCCCTTGGCTCTGCTGTACAGAACATCTTGATATATTGGCGCACTGACACGGCACCCACGGTCACGGGCTGGCTCCACAGACTGTGGCACGTATTGGGTATGGAGAAACTGTCCCTAGTGGCGGCTGGGGATGTAGCGCAATTTAATGAACTGTGGCAACCATTTCACTCTCTGTTGCTCACAGAATTCAGGGAGCTCACTTGCCCGAGATACCTACGCCTCCTGCGGCTCACATGCCCGCCGGTGGCGAACCACTGAGTAGGGTGAAACCCTCTTCCCCAACCATTTAGAGCTTTTGGGTGTAGGTTGGCTGTTGGTAGCGCACTGGACAGGGGGTGGGGTGGGTGGGGGGGGGGGAGTTGGGTGGGGTGCCGGAACGTTGGGGCGGGAGGGGGGGGAGTTTACATTAATATGTTGTGTCATGCCGATTCCTGCTCTTTTTCATTTGCTAATCCCATACTGCTGTATGCCTGTTTTGGTGTGTCACTGCATGAATAAAATACTTTAAACCATAAAAACCGGTAAAGCTTGCTGGCCTAAAAATTTTATTAGATGCTGCAAACTTCCCACAATTAAAAATGGTTTCCGTCAAACCATAATCAATTCACTATTGCCAACATGTTTCGTTGCTAAACCATCTCGCAACTTCTTCAGGGCTAATAGGGGTTCCAATTCTCAGCTTCACTCAAAATGCACCTCAAACCTGTGATGGTACCAAAAAACACAATGTGAGGCCGGTTGTAATATCCATCGTGTCTTCGCCGAAGACACAATGAATTCCAAAGTTGTTTAAGCCCACAGTGTGCTACATAAAATGTACATAATCTTTACCTAACGGTTGCGGAGCCACAGCTTACCTGCAACCGTCTTCAAACTGGACAGTGTTCCATGGGATCACGTGTCCTCGGGGTGACTGTCCAATGTCTAGCCCCCTGCAAAAATATCAAGAAGGCATAACACGTTAATTCCTTATTCTTCTCATATAACATTGAAACTTCTCACCATCAGCACGTGATATGCAAATATTTCCAACCGCTGTCCCGCTCACAATATCCATAAATCAATGCAACATTCAATCGGTGCAGACTCCGGAGCCTAGAATCTATATACACCGACTCCCCGTATGGCAACGCCCCCACATACCAGTCACAGCTATGTCACGTCTCCACATCCGCCTTAAACGTACACTGCATGTACCTGTCAAACTCCAAGCTAAAAGCCTCCTTAGACCTGCCGTGTTCCACCGGTGTGTTAGAAGCTCTGACCATTAGCTCACACTGCCGCGTGGTTTAAGGGTATTCTTAGCCCCGCCCCTTGGTGTTACTACCGTGAGGTGCTCTCTCTCTCTTCCTTCACTCTTTTTTCATATATTTATTAGTGGGAGGTGGAACCTAGCCTGGGTGGGCTTTAATATAGTGATTGATACACCGTGACAATTAGAGTAGTGCGAGTAATCACACTCTAGGGAATTGAGAAGGATATTGAAAACCCTTGTATTGTCATTCCTGTTAGGGTAGTGCAATGTTGGAAACAAAGAGAGAGAAAGGAGTTGCGTCCGTGGTAGCTGGACGGGGAATACTCCTGATTCCCTGGTCAAAGTATAGAAAAGAACAAATGGAGGAGTATTGCCCGATGAGGGTAATGAAGGCTTTATCCAAAATAAGGAAACATTGTTCCTTTGTTAGTAAACCCCTCACTCACCACCTAGTGGTGACTTGCTTCATCATCGGGGCCCACCCAAGTGGCCTAGCGTCACTTGGGTGTGCTTCAACACCTGAGTTACAGTGGAGCAGGTAGTGAAGTGTGGGATGCGAACAAAAAAAGTGTGAGTGTTAAAATTGTCCTGGTTAATGCTTTTATACAAATTTGTTGGACCAACACATAAACTGAGATATGTAGGCCGTAACTTCCCTACTACTATCTCACCCACATTTTAATATTGTCCAGTTACTTTTTTATTAAAATTTGTATAAAAGCATTAACCAGGACAATTTTAACACTCACACTTTTTTTGTTCGCATCCCACACTTCACTACCTGCTCCACTGTAACTCAGGTGTTGAAGCACACCCAAGTGACGCTAGGCCACTTGGGTGGGCCCCGATGATGAAGCAAGTCACCACTAGGTGGTGAGTGAGGGGTTTACTAACAAAGGAACAATGTTTCCTTATTTTGGATAAAGCCTTCATTACCCTCATCGGGCAATACTCCTCCATTTGTTCTTTTCTAGGGTAGTGCAATGTCCATCAATACACAACAGGCTCCTATGATCTTGCGCACAACTTCAGGGAAGCACATCAGTGCCCCCCTGAATGGTCAAGACATCTGAATCACAACTTTAGGAGACCAAACATTCACTCTATGATGGCTTGTTTACTTACTTGTGCCCTGTTGTACCAATGCTGAGTTACAGTGATTGCACGTCTGTATGGTGTGAGGAGATGAGTGGAGAGTGCATCTGCAGCCTCACAGGAGGAGGAAAATGAAGAAATATTTGTACATGTTCCTCTTGCATGTCTAGAGTTCATAATGTAGAAATGGTACATGCAGTGACTGTTGGGGGTCATGTATGTGTCATTAGAATATTTCATTTATTTTAATTGTGTATATTAAAACACAATTTCTACATACCAGACTCGTTTGGTGCTTGAGTACTTACCCAGAAGATGCATGTCGCCAAAATCTCTGGCTGCCAGTCACCAGGCAGGAGATGACCTGCAGAATATGCAGCTGTCATGTGATGTGTAGTGCCTGGGAACACTGCAGGCACATCTGTAAAGCAGCCACTGACACCGCACACACCCTGCACGTTCATAGAGTACCAGTGGTGCCTGTTGCAAAAGATGTATGTAGTGTGGCAGAATGTATGATGTTAACGCATACATTTACAATGCATGCCTTTAAAACACAGTTTTTACATCGCAACATCCTTTACAACGTATTCTTTTACGTAGCATACCATTACATTGCATTTTCAGAAACTACCTTTACAACGCATTCCATTACATCGCATTATACCTTTACAACGCATACCATTACAATGCATACCATTACATTGCATTTAAGGTAAGTGTTGGATAATATAAGGGTAATAATTACTATTCTAACTGCAGTGAGTGCCACAGTAGGGTAAGTGTTCGATGGTGTGGGGGTGAAAATCGCTATTCTAACTCCAGTGAGTGCAACAGTAGGGTAAATGTTGGATAGAGTAGGGGTAAAAATTACTATTCTAACTCCAGTGAGTGCAACAGTAGGGTAAGTGTTGGATAGTGTAAGGTTACTATGCGTTGTAATGGTATACGTAGTAATGACTTGCGATGTAATGCTTGCGTTGTAGTGACATGCATTGTAATGACATGCGTTGTAGTGACATGCAATGTAATGTCTGCGTTGTAATGACATCCGATGTAAAGGATGTTGCGATGTAGTGACTGCTATGTAAAGGTAGTGCGATGTAATGACTGCGTTATAAAGGTTGCTTCCCAGTGTGGCGAGATGACTAAAGTGCCACCTGCGTGCAGTCAGTTGCACCTACCACACATTTGAAGTGGGAATAGAGGTAGAAGTCCCTAGAAACCCTCTGCCTTTCTGCCAGTGTATATGGCATATGTATGTACAGAAGCACTCTCCTATTGATGCAGCTCAGAACCTGACACAAGCATCAAGCTGGTTTGCCTGAGAAATGCCCATGATGTCACTAAACACAATCTGGAAAGCCCCAGTAGTAAAGAAATGGAGAGCTGTGAGGATCTTGACATAAGCTGGGATGGCACAAGAGTGGCATGTCTCAGAGTCAAGATCCTGCTCCCACTCAGAAACCATGTCCGAGATGACATCAGGGAGAAATGGAATCTGGAGCTAACATCTTGGCCTGGCTGGACATCTCAAAGAGGTTGATCTTTTGTCTGAAGATCCTCTCTGCTCTCCTCCTCAAATTATTTTGTTGTATCACAAGGAGCAAACAAACAAACACATTCAGCAGCAGGTTATAAGGTCTGAAAGGGTTTGTATGTGGCAGCTCTGATTTTATGTATGCAGCTATGATTGAATTGGCTGTTGGGCTAACAACTTTCAGCTGGAGCTGGATGGGGATATTAAGCACTGACACAGGTATGTGTGATGTGCTTGGTTGACACTTAAAAACCTGATGTTTGCTGAGAGGTTTTGACTTGCATATTCCATTCACATGTGGGCTGTTTGTGGAAGACAATACTTGACACATTTCTAATAGTTAAATGTGCAACTGCAGTCGGGATGGAGTATAATTCACTTGAAGGGTCACACGTATATGTTTCTGGTATTGTTTCTTACATGATATTTCTATACTGTATTAGTCATGCGTATTTTGCCATCACACTTACCCCTCCAATGCACTCCCTACACAGACACATATGTGACGGCCTAATGTCTACATGTAGCTCTTTTCTATTTAAAGTGAGTTATTTTTTGCTATGTTGGTTGTAACACCAGAAGTCATGGATCTCATGATGTGTGTATCTAGGTATATGTGTTGGGGCATACATTAATGAATTCCCTCTTCTTTCACTTTGTTATGTTCTGCCTCGATAATGAAGTCTCCACCCCGAGCGCCGAACCTCAGCCACAATTGCGGAATCTTCACAGTCGTAAAGATATTACACGTAACTCCCTTTGTGAATACTGAAAGTAGTAAAGTTGGACTTTTGGTCTAAATTTAAACTTTTGGTATAACTTTACATTTGCGAATCGGGCCCTATGGGATTAAACACCAGTTTGAAGTGCCTTAGTACTGTTTAAATGTAGTGGCAGTGAGCTGCACAGGAAGGGTCAGTGAGTCTGACTGATTTTGTATCAGAGTGAATTTTCTTTTTTTTTTATGGCTAACCAGTCCAGTTGTTGCTGTTTTAGTTACTAGAGTCTTTTTTTATGCAATGAATCACTTTCACGCCAGATGAGCATGTGCTGTTAAGTGCCCTCAATGTGAAGACTGTATGGATGTTTAATATGAGCACAGTAATCAATTGGTAGCTTTTATATTTCCGGAAATGTGAAAGAGAAGTGATCTTGATGTCGTATAATGGCTACAGGTTTCAGTGCACAGTTCTCTATAACTTGCAGGGCTTCAAAGTTGAGCTGAAGAAAGCCAATTGAAAGCAAGTTGCAGAATCGAATGCAAAGAAGTACAAGGTTCTGATTACTGAGTACTTGAACAATGTTTGCCGTTTTAGTTTATTTCATGCAGATCAATTATTATTTGACCAAAGTCCGGATATGATAATGATGAATGGAGATTTTGAAGAGTGCCAGGTATGCACCAGTGCAGAATGTAAATCTGTGCTCCACCATAAACATGTCTTAGAGTAATTCAGCACACTAGTCCTGAGACATCCACCTCAGGATTTTGCTAAGGCAGTTAGCCAACAAGCGTATGTCATGTCCTAAATAAATAAATAAATTTCCAAGTGCACATTTTTGTCCCAGCGAGGTTGCACCTGAAAAAATTGAGGAAGAGCCTTTGAAAACTGCTAGATAAAATACAACCTTAACATTAACCACAAAGCTTTGCAGACCTAAGATAAAGACTATTGAACGCCTTTCCTGATAGCACAGACAGAATACTGTCAGGCTTAACTCAAGAACTTTTCAGAGTATATTACGAATTGGCTGCTGTCACTGACTCCTTCCTTCTCAGTGGCTCAGCAATTAGCTCAAGAACATCTCCAAAGAAAATGTTGATACAGTTTGCATTAAGAATCCCCTGTTACACTTCAGCCTGTGCACTCCCAGCATGCTTTCCGTTCTCTTATCTTTTCAACACCTCTCTTCAGATCAAGAGACTTCAGCAAAGATGATCTGTTATATTGTGTTAAGTTATCCATACTTAATATAGTGTAATGAAGCCCCCCAGGGGTATCTTGGTGCTACAGCACTGTCCCAAGAGGTGTTGCGCAGCGGCCAGGGTGGCTGACTCTGGAACATGGGGCTCACGATTCAACAGCAGGTTAGCCTGGCACCATGCGACTCTGGGCAATAGCTTACCTAATCTTCCAGATGGCCCGCAGCACCTTCTGACCCTTTGGGGTGATTAGTTTTCGCTTTACAAATACCGGGTTATTATAAGATGAAAAGTTAAAGCAGAAATTTGGTTAAAAAGAGCCAGGTTTTAAGAAACTTCTTGAAGCAGACAAAATATGGGGAAATGTTAATGTGAGGTGGAAGCCTGTTGCAATGAAAAGGACCCAGGGAAGAAAAGGATCGACCACCCGGTCTGGCTGTGAGAGTTCGACATCAGTGATTTAAGCGTGGGTGCAGAAGGTATGTGAGGTGGCAACTTCAGGACAAGCCTAGCCGCAGTGTTCTGGACTACCTGTAGTCTGGACAGGAGAGAATCATTGACCGCTGCCATGAGGACATCACCATAATCTAAGCGACTTTCATAAGGTCACTGAAACACGTCATCCATAGGGAATGTGTAGAACCATTATCATCAAACTGTAAGCTCTACACACAACCCCCATAGGAGAGTTTATCAATATTCCCCTCAAACTGAAAATCATCACTCAAGAGCTGATACTTCAATTGTGAACTGCATTGCTAAAGAAGGATAGCGCTGGTCCATAGGCCGTGACCAATTACTGGTTGAGCTTGGGCCTCCCCTGCGTAGCAATGTTGCTTGAAACAGTGGCAAATGTACAACTATTGGCTCATTGAGAACTAAATAGCATCATCACTATCTACTAGTCTCAGAGTTTCTCTTTTTCAACCCCAAAACCACTACACCTTGTCTTTGTGATGGTATTTCAGCTCAAAGTACACAACACGTAATGCTATTTTGTGGTTTCTATGAGGGCTTAAGAAAATATTATCTAAAACCACTTTTCCTTGAAAGTAATATTGGGAATTACAGAGTGGTTTTAAAATTCTTATTTGAACAAATGAACCCTTTGGTCTGTATTATGATTACACTTTATATTTGGGCAGCCATACAGTGTGGCTCAATGGTTAGAGTGGCAGACCCTGATGCAGAGGTCTAGCCCGGGACCAGGGTTCAATTCCCCGCCTTGGCAGGTCTTGGACTCAAAATTCCACGGACCTGATAATTCTCGCCTTGGTGCCAATTCTAATCATAGAGTCACACTCTGCAACTCTGGGCAATAGCTTGCTTAATCTCCACAACGGCCCCCACAACGCTAAGGATGCCTGGCCTCCACCTTCGGGGTGCCCAGGAGTGGATGCCTCACAGGGAAAGGCCAGGGTGGGTTCCACAGCGGTATTCGTACAAGTGCCTTGAGACTTGAGACCCTTGCGGGTGAGTAGTGCGCTATACAAGTGTCAATTTACATTTTTTACAAATCAGCAAAAGTATAGTATTGTAAGTATAGTATTGTGATATATTTTAGGTGGGGGTTTCAAACAGGGTTTTATTTTAATTTTAATATATTGCTGTGTATTTATGAATTTTTATGATGATGCTTTTCTTTATGTACTTTTATGGCATTTTGTTTCTGAGCCGAATAAAGTTTTAAATCAATGCTGTTTCAAAACACAACGTTTTTTTTACTTGCACACCCTGTGTTTTAGCGAACCACAGACTTTGTGACCTCAAAAGAGCAGCCTGTGCTAACTATCGGCAGCTATTGTAGATACAGAATCGACGTGATCGAGGGCGACCTGGTGTAATCAGAGAATTTTATAGCCAAGACATTTACTGTTGCCGGAAGACTGTAATGGTTGAGCCAGTCAGGTTTAAAAAGAAAATTGTGGAACAGTTAAAGATGTTTTTTATATTCTTTATTTAACATCAGATAGTTTTGTTTCAGTTGTTGGTCAAGTGAGAGGGCATTCAATTCTTTGTGTGTAGACAATGGTGGAACTTTAGTAGGTCAATGTTTTATAATTACAGGTGGAAATCCAAAGACATGGCTTACTAGGAGAGTCGAAATTACTATGTGTCTCCTGCTTCAGCTCCAATAATGCTTCAGTATTGTACACCAGTGCCCTGTCACATCTGCCAGAATTTTGAATCTCTACAATACTCTTCAAATTGTCAACCTGTGCAGATGAATGTCCTTGAAGAAGTGGGTAAATGATTCCTTGAAGAGGTTGAAGAAAGATGAGAAGTGAGTGGTGCACTTGTAAGCTTACCGAGCCGTGATCAGGTTTCAGTACCCCACCTTCCACCTGTACGCCTTTCAGCATGTTAGCGGTGTGCTTCACATGCTTCTTGTGCTGATACAATACTGATGCTTTGCATCAGGGTGCAAAGCAGAAATAGAAGGTACGCAGAAGTGCCAATCACTGGTGATTGTGGAGGAGTCACAGCTCTCTCACTAACTTCTAAAAATGCCCCACCAACTCCAAGTTCTAAAGTGCAGTAATGCTTGCGTCCAATTCATGGCCACAAAGTTGTAGCCGACACAACTTCTCAAAAAAGCACAGGCAGCCGTACACTGACAAAGTATAAGTACTCAATCTGACTACAGATTTCATTAACCTCATGGCACTTCCACCTTTCCCTTCCATGGCATGGTATTGCATCTGATCTTTTCATGGTTTTGCATCACTTAGCATTCCCTTCAGAACCTGATAACACCAGGACAACACCTTGTTAATAAAGGACTCTATAAATGTCTTTGTATTTCCTTAAGAATCACATCTCAGATTCCGAACAAATTGTCTACATTTATTCAAACCTACAATTCAGAGTCAGAGAAGATGCCCGCCCTATAGAATAAGGGTCCCTCTTGGCTCATCAAGATTCCAGTTAAGTATCACCATGAAAGATAATGGCTCTTGCAAGTAATAACCTGGCTAACACACAAAAGGCATTCATTCAAGCATGGAAAGAGAGCTTAACCATGGTGGACACTCTAATTAAAACAATTATGAAGTCACAAGAGGTAGGATCGGGCTGTCCGACTCTTCAAAAGACTAAGTCCAATTCCAAAAGGTGAAAACTTTCCCAGGCAAGAATTTAGGTCAAAACTATAAGGGTGTATTCAAAATTAAGGTAATTACTGATGGCAAAAAGTCAAGCAATATGTCATAATAAAAATATTCAAGAAAATTAACATAAGGTCATCCTCTAAAGCAAGTATCAGCCTTCACCAAAGTATAGTTAAGTAAAAGAACTGACATAAGATTTTCCTTAAAGGCATTTTGCTAGGACTAAGTCTTAACCAAATGACAGACTGATATAAGGTTTGCAAAGTTAGAAAAGTAAGAAAAGTCTAAGTATGAATCAATAGACCAACTAACATAGAATCTTCTCTCTAAACAAGTTCTAAAAGCTTTGACACATATATTAAAACATAACCTTTCATAGAGTTTTATGCACAGAAACCACCCACTCCGTATAGTCTGACATGGTATAATAGATCTGTGTTAACAAAGATACAGTCACATAAACAAATCATTATTCAGATATACAAGATACACCAAATAAGATAAATCTAGAAAAAAACGACGTTGCTGCATATTAATAAAGAGGTGTGCATAGGAAATGAAGGCGAACAATATTTTGTTTCTGCAACTAAGACAAGCAAAATAGACACTTCAGTTAATGAATGGTCCCTAAAAAAGACTCAAGCACAGGACCTTGGAAGTTACAAAGATTGGAACATCCTAAGAATGGCTTCCTCACGAGGAAGACACATTATTCAATGTATTAATACAGTCAACAAGTCTTCTATTTTACTGGTTTTCTGAAATTGAAACGCACACAGAGAAACAAATGCATGTGGAACATGCTTGTTCACACAAAATAAAAGTACTCTTTCTTTCTGCAAATGTGATTCGATGTTAGTGCAATCTGTTTGAGGTCTTGGCAAGCTAACTTAAACTCATCTAAACTAAGCATGAGTTTCTTCATATTTAAATGCTTCTGCATAGTTGTAGGGACATATGAGGATTTTCGTCAGTTCCTCTACAAGAGAGACTGACCACCAAGCATTACTATTCATCTTTGGCAACCTGATAGACAAAATGCAACTATGAACTAAAGAGGTGGGTTTATATGTAAAGGTTTTAAGTTTAAACAAATACACCTTTCGATTGCAACTCCCATTTTCAACTGCAAAGTACAGTTCTGCCCTCTTCGATAACTGAAGCATATATCATCTAAATCATTCACTATGTATACCCGCTTCCAATTGCTATAACAACTGTTGCCAAGGCATCATTTAACAACCCAACACACATGAAGGCACATTGACTAAGTTCAAAAGAAGCATACACGAGCCACCAATGAAGAACTGCACCACTTTAATGCATTCAACAGGCGTTGATGTTAATAGAATAATATTGTGAGGAACTAGAATTATCATTTCTCCAAAGCTGCCTTGGGTGATGTACAAAAAGGACATCAAGAAGCTCATAACATAAGTGTGCTTTCATTTATTGGTATCCAGGTGTACAGAAAACGTAGGCAGCCACTACATCTGCCAAAGCTTTGGCAGTAGTAGTAGCTCTCAAATTAACATGCGTCAAACCTTCTTCAAGGCATTTGGAGATGAATCACATTTTTTATTCTTTATGGCCCTCCAGTAATTTCTGTCTCTTGCTAGCACTGCATTTGACACTAGCATACATATCAGGTCAGACAATACGCTCCAATTGTGTTTTTGTTCAACCAAAACTCTCCCACAGAAGGACTCCTCCCATGTGGCCAGGAATTACAGAATGGTTCATGGGCACCTTGTAGAAAACTCAGATTGCCCAATGATCCAGGAAATCATTGTCACTGGCTTGTGTCAAACACTCCAGGATTACAGAAAAGTTCAACATAGAATCACATTTAGATGACAATCACAGCAGATGTTTGAGAGCACCAACACCACAAAACAACAACCCATCAAACACCTCCCACGCTGAAGTCTTCCAAGAATTCAGTCAACAGAAACAAAATATGGAAAGGTATTTTGATATTTAGGGATTGCTCATTTTTCCTACCTGTAAGTACATGATATGGTGATTGTCAAGAGGTAACACTCTTGCTAGGATGATTTGTACTTTTACCATAAGCCGTTCATTATAATAGAGATAAATAAATCCTGAGACCTGCTGCCAAAATTTCATCATAACAGAGATAAAGAACCCCTGATAACTGCAATCATGACTAATGATATGAAACTGGTTGGGTTTGTTAAAAAACAATAGGGCCAAAGAAAGCTTCTATAAGGTAGGTCCAACTATGGTTGCTGTCCAGTGAACGTTGGAGATAGTAAAAATCCTTCAAGGCTAGAGGGGACATCTTTGAAAAAGGTCTGGAGTGCTTAAAGAAAGGCCGGTGGTAATATGTGAATAATGAGCCCGGAGTCCTAGATAAAAAGTGTGAGATTTTAATTATCTCTCTCAGCTGAGTCATAGGATGTTAGATCTGGTGGCTCAAGAGTTAATTGAAAATTCGAATACCTAAGAGGGATATAGAAAATCCTACAAGTAATCTAAATTATACCTTTCATTCATTATTAGCCTGGAAGATGCACAGCTTGGCACACTTGATGAGCAGTGATGAATTTACAAATTATTTTAAAGATTTGATGTTATTATGTTATAAGATACATGTCTAACTACATCTTGGGTGTTTGCTCGTTTAGTAGCCAAATGCAATTCAATGCTTGCAGTCAATTTTCTGATAACCTAATTGTTCTAATTCCAATTGAGTGGAAGGCTAGTGAAAAAAATAGAAAAATTGATTAGCAATTGTCCTTGGTCTTATTTTTGGCTTAAGAACTCTGTAAATGCCTTGAATAAACCAATATTGGTGAAGTTGTATGTCAATACAATATCTGGGTGTTTAAAGTGATGATCTACTAGGCATTCAATGTATGCATTCTACTGGTGCATTTGTTATTGGGGGCTATTACATTATCATTTAAGTTTGCATGAATTTGATGACCTCTTGGCTGATAAGTTAAATTTGTTGAAAATGTCTCACAGTTCCTCTAAATTTCACACTTTGGCGTTGACATTTAATGCTCTTTTCACTGACCTGCATGTAACAAAATGCCAATGGACATTTCTCCAAGGACTAACCGGCCTCTAAAACCTTTAACCATTGAAGAAACGCTCTCAGACTATACATTTTTTTCTAGGTCTAGATGAAATTTGAATGACGCCAGAATAAGTTTGATAATTTCTGGAATTTTGCATTACACTTCTAACACAAACTCCTGAAATGATGCCTCTTCAGGCAATTCCATGCCATTCGCAGTAAAAAAATTACTGCTCAGTGAAATTTCCAGGGATTGCAAGGGAATAGCAGGAAGCAAGCAGCCGTTCACCTGGTTTTCTTTTTTTACTCTTTTTATAGTGTAAAATGTGCCCTCAAATCAAAACATGATGCTAGGATGCATTTTGCACAAAAAAATGAGCACTATAATATGGATTCGCATTTTGCGTAATTAAACGTAATTTCACACAGTTTTTCCAAGATTTTGTGCAATTACGCAAAAGCAAATTTTGTGAATTTCATCCATCCCTGCTTTTTTCTGCATGACTGTTCACTGAAGTTAAGGGCTTTAGGCTCATTTTTTTTATCTAAGTGCTCACTCATCCTTAGGTTTAGGTCTCTACTGGTTTAGCACTTGAATCAATGTGTCTCGCTCTTCCTGTGGAACTTACTCAAGAAATGTGTGCACAATATCCACAGCCTGCTTTATTAAAACGTAATGAGTTGCATGGTGCTTTGGCCTCGATTCCTTCATTTATTATTGTAGATTAGTTGACCTGTTATAGGAGCTTATGTTCCAGTTATCAGATTGCCTGATGATGAGACTAGTGGATTCACCTATCCCACAGGATGGTGTGATACTGAATAGTTCTTGGTTTGATAAAAAGCGTGGTAAGAACAAAGGGGAGAAATTGTTGCTTGACCAACTCATTGAGGAGGGATCCTAAGAAAGTACGATGCCCTAATTAAGGATAAGAAGGCGTACTATTGGAAGAACTGGGAGTAGACAGCAGAAACGTTAGAAAAGTAGAGATTTGCGCCAATATTGGCATCATGTAAGGTTTGGGATGCAGGTTTTTAAATCAATATTTGACGGCAATATTTTGGCGAGAGATTGGACTGCACATTTTGCTAAGGTTTATGGGCCTTCTGTTTACTTTCGACCAGTAGATCCTTATTTAGCTGATGAGGAGATAGTGGTTTCTTTGTTGGGTGATGCTGTAGTTAAGGAATTCTTTTTGTCAGTTAACCTCTTCGAGGCTCATGACGAGCTGAGCTCATCATGAGCCACGGCGCTCCGGTGCTCATGACGAGCTCAGCTCGTCATGAGCCGTGGAACGCTCGCATGCGGGGATAACTCCCCTGCTGTGCTGAGCGTTCCACGGGAACGGGTGTGGCCGTGACGAGCTGAGCTCGTCATGAGCACAGGACTGCCGTGCCTCATGACGAGCTCAGCTCGTCATGAGCATGGGGGCGCTGTGTACCCCCCCTCCCCCCAGCACAGCGGGGTATTAACCCCCACAGCGAAGGGGTTAATGGGCAAATCCCTGCATCATGAAAGGAGGCTAATGAAAAGCCACTTTTCTTTAAGGGTATATTGTTTTTACCTTCATTTCAGTTCGGTAGACAGATGTATTAAGCTAGGCCTTTTGTCTTGGAATAGGCTGCAGCATGAACAGCAAGGGTAGAATGGTCCTTGTTTAGAAAATTGTCAATTGAAAGCCCAATTAATAATGGGCTAAAAAAGGACTGCCTTTGTTGTTTTTTCATTTTCTTGCTGCCCTCCTCTATTAAAGCAACCAACTCATTTGTTTAGTTCCATGCATTAAAGATCCTTCCTTTTTGCAGAGGATCTGTTTTTTAAGACTTAACACCTGTGGGGCTTCAACACAAAACAATTCTACCCTGCAGGCTTATTGTGCACTTAATAAACTTACAATAAATGTGTAAAAAACAAAAGTGATGATCTGTGGTAAAAAAGGGTCATTTATGCTGGTGGCTAAATAAGGATAGATTAGAGGTGGTCCTTTCTTTGGGGCAGTATTTTCTACCTATATGACTTGGAAGAAACATTTACATTGGGTTGTACCTAGACCCTGTGGGTCAAAGGTTGCTTCATCTGAATTCTCTATGTGGCGGATTTTCATTTCAGCCCCTTCTTAATTCTATTGTAGGGAACCAAATTCCATTAGTTCTATAGGATAGTATGCTATTTGTTCTCAGTGCTGGAAGTAGTTTGGAAGGATGCAGAAGTTTTTATTGAAATTTACAAAGACTTTGCCAAAAAAAATAGCATGATGAACCAATGCAGTATTATTACTTATTGACTTGTCGATGTTTTGATATAGTGGAGTGAACAGCAGTCACTTCCTTTCTGGTTGTTGCGGCGTACCTGTGGTTCGCCACTAAAATGTTGCTGTAAATTACACCATGTGATGCCATTTCAGAAATTATCCATTAAAAAGTGCAATTTGTGAAATTATACAAGACTATGATGGCGGGCCTACTGAGGGCCTGATTATAAGTTGCTCATTATGTTCCAACCTGTACATAAACCCCTGTTTAACACACGGGTTGGAATTATGAGTTAAAAGGTATTTAACCCGTCTGATAATTATCGGCTGTGTGAAATACCTCAACCTGATTAAATTTCAGCAAGTCAAACCTGCCAAAACTTAACAGGGGGGATGTGTACATTATTTACCATACAGTGCGATTTTGTTGTGTCAAACACCAAAATCAGCATGTTATTTACCTATAAATTGTGATGCGTTCTATTTATCGCACCCAATAGATAACGAACCCCGGGGCATCGTTATTTACAAGACGTGATACATAGCACTTTTACTTGTAATCAGGCCTTACGTATTTACCAGTAAAGTCATTCTTGAGATAAAAATCTGTTGAAATAATTGCAATTTTTTGGATGGCAAAAACAAAGTGGACTAATGAAATAAAATCAGCCATTGAACTCCGCTTCGTCTTTAATAGACACTTTCTCAGTTGACTTAGCACTGCTGCTCCAGCCTCTCCTTGAAGTCCGCATTAACATGCGATTAAATTGCGAACCTCAGCAGGGAATGAAGTCCAAGCTTCCCACATTTCAGCTGCTGAGCTCCGGCTGCCCCTCTGGGGAGCTGGGGTTTAATAGTATCATGTGTGAAAAGTAATAAACCCTGATGGTGATGAACAACTAGTAAGGTGTGTAACCCCGGAGGACGCACAACTTCATTTAAACAATTACCTAGAGGAGCAGCCTGAATTTCAATGTCCTTTCTGCTTCTAGAGACCTGCGGGGACTTGATTGGGAGACAGGCTCACATCCTGGAGCGTGCTGAAATAAATAATACCAACAACCGCTGCTTATCTTATCAATGGTCAGCAAAGGTGGGTTCGAAAAGGGATCCACAATGCAGTTCGAATACTTATTTTATTGTATCTTTGTATTTGAAACTAGACTGACAATTCCTAAGTACTCTTTGAAACAATCAAGAAAAGTCTAAAAATGTGCATGCAATGTTAGGTCTGAGAGATATCATACTTCCCCATCTATGGGATATAAACATTTTCAAAGCCAATAGGTTTAGTGCTCGGAGAGGAAGCTTTTAGCTTTGTCAATGCTTGTATTGTTTTGTGTGGTTTTGCAAAACCTTATTGTTGGGGGAGATGTCAGGCCCTCATCAATCAAAATAGAAAACACTGGCTAAAAGCAAAATAAAATTGGTCCCTAACAGCACGCATACCCATAGTAGGCGCTGGCACTTAAGGGAACTATTTTTATGTCTGGATGTGGTCCATTCTCTCTCTATGCCCGGTAAAAGTTTTTATTTAGTTGAAACATTTTGTAGCATCAAAGAAGTTCTGGCGATTTCTCACGAAGTACTGAAGTCAAATTTCTTCCTATTCCTTTAGCTAGGTGAACTGATCACCCTGTCTGGCTCATGAAAAATCCTCCCGATATATTGCATATCACTACTCTGGGCTAATTGCATACTTATGCTCTGGAGATATACCCCCAGATGCATCAAGAACCCATTTTGCTATTCCTTAACCCCTTCCACGCTGGTGACGGAACCGCTCCGTCACCAGCCTCGGTAGCGCTGTGCTGGTGACGGAGCAGTTCCGTCACGGCCCGCTCGGCGCGCCTGCGCTGCGTGTTCTATTGAGCGGGCGGGGCCGTGACGGAACCGCTCCGTCACAAGAACAGCGCGCCCGAGGCTCGTGACGGAGCGGTTCCGTCACGAGCATGGGAGTGCCGCGCGCCCCCTCCTCCCCCCTAGCGCTGCGGCGGAATTGCCGCCGCAGCAAAGAGGTTAATAGCGAAAAATAACGATTCGCTATTAAGGAATAGCAAAATGCAATGCATGACGAAATCACTAACAAAAACGCGATTTCTTAAAATTCCTTAATTGCGACTCGCAATTAAGGAATACCTCCCCCTTCATTCCTATGGGCCTAAATGGGAAGACATTCTCAGTTTGCGAATCGCAATTAGTGAATCGCAAATTGAGAATGCATTTTCAAGGGTGCAGGGGTGTCCAAAGGACACCCTGTTGCACCCCTGAAATTGATCTGTGCACATATGTTGCGCACACACATGCCCTTAGGGCATGTCAGATCTGTGCACATATGTTGCGCACACACATGCCCTTAGGGCATGTGTGTGCACAACATGAAACTTTGAAAAAAGCACTATAGTGCATTTTTCAAAGTTTTTGCAAATGACCATGAAGTTCAACTTCATGGTATTTTGCGAGCCCTATTGCCAAAATCGCTATTTTTTAAACTTTAATGCATTGTATTTAAGGAATCTCAATTTGAGATTCCTTAAATGCAAGTAATCGCAATTTTGCGATTTCTTAATTTGCGATTTTTGCATATGGGATGATGCATCCTAAATGCAAAAATACTGGTCGCAAAGGGGCAGATTCTGAGAATCTGCACCTTTGTGAGCGGATTTTACCTTGATGCATCTATGCCATAGCATACTAATGCTCTCGGGTTATTGCATACTAATGCTCTGGGTTGTTGCATGCTAATTCAATGCCTACGCAAAAAAGATGTGTGAGAATTCATCATAAGGCTACAAGTACAACTTTCGCAAAGTAACTTCTTTCTGAGATGGAAAAAACAAAATGTCCACTTTGAATACTTTCCCTTAGATTTGCACACCTAAATCTATTGAATAATAGATATGTGTTTTTACACATTGGTAATTCTATACCACAGCCACACCACACTAACGCTATCTGAATGTGATTTTAGATAAGACTACACCATTTTATCAACTGCCATAAATTTGTTTCAGGTTCATTAAACATTGGTTTGGTTTATTTGCAGGCAAACCATAGCCACCCAGTGCAAAAGTGGGCTAACTACTCCACTTGCAGGAAGAACGGGTACAATGAGGGTTTCCTCATGCTCAAGTATCCTTAATAACCCCAGGGAGCCCAGCTCATTTCCAGAGCAAACCCGGAAGTGATACCTTCGGGGAGTAGATACCAACTTCCAGGTCGATCCTCAACAAACCTTGATGTCTCTTCTTGCCCTGTGTAGGAGTGGGGGTGGGCAGAAATGGCTCCCTGTGTCCTGGAAGACAACACTGATTTGCTGACCCCTGGTGTGATTTGACCAGCTTCACATAATCATCTTATCTTTTTTGTCTTTTTAAGTCCACCTTAAGAAATATCCTTCCCTGGCACCTAGGAAAATATCAGTGTTTTCTCACAACCTACACAGTTACTCTGGCCTCTTTGAAACTATGTGGAGTTGCACAAATTAGGTGTGAAGTTTTGAGAAGGTTTTGGAATAGCTACGAGGGCTGGTGTTCACGACCTTCCTAACGGCCACCAATCAGCCTGTCCTCTGTGAACCTCCTTGTTCCCTCCCAATTAAGGAAACTCTGGTTAGGATGGACAATTTGTGCCCACAGATGTCACTTTCTGAACCCAAACATTTAACTTGAGTGCTCAGAAAAAAATTGGAATGAAACTATTGGTTTTTAATGAACAGTTTCCCAAAATGTCTTTGCTCGTATTTATTGATGAATTTAGCAAAATTCAGAAACTGCATTCATGGTAAAGTCGTCAAACTAATAATTTATGTGCCAGTACCTTGTGAGGGTGGTGTTTATAGGGTGAGGTATGACAGACGTGACAACACATTCTGATAACCTTAGTACCTTAGAGCAGCTTCAGCTTGAATGTCTTATCAATCCAATTAAACTAGGGGCATATTTTAGGTTTTGGTTGAGCAGGACCCCAATGACAAACAGATAAAGCTCCTATCCCGCCAAACCAACAGTGCCCACACCTCATTTGGAGGTGATGGAACTGCCTCATTTTTGGTGGTGGAGATCAGCTCTCTTCATCATCAGAAACCTTGTGATGGAAACCCTTTTCTTCTACCATCGTTTTTTCTGCCTTCCATGAAAACCTGTTTTAGGCTGGAAAAGACAAAGATAACCTCGATGCACAGGAAGAAAACTTCCTTCAAATGAGGAGCATTTGTGGTTTGTTTCTCATTCACAACTTCGCCATTTGTGTGCTACATATACAATTACAGGTGGTGCAAACAGGAGAACTCCCACAATTAAAGGGGTGGCGCCGTGGTATTTTAAATGTATTTCCTCTTTCTGTTCCATCGCCTTTTGTTCGGATGCAAAACTCATGGCATGATCACATGTTCACCAGCAGTGAGAACTTCTTTTTCTAACGCCACTCAGGTCAAAACTTATAAAAGTACGAGTCCACATTTATTGACGTTATTTATGATAATTAAAAGACATATGTGGCTTCTCCATTGAGTGGTACAGGGTCTAAAGGGGCCCTAAAATCAGGCCAGAATTATATTTACCAATTTTTAATATTCAGAATTCTGGTTTTCTGCATCCTGTATGACATGTCGTGGGTGGTGTACGCAAAGGTTATAATACAGTGTGTTATAGAACTCTTCAACACTTGGATATTGTTGCCTAACTACTTATCAAATGTCTAAAGACAAAGGTGTATGGGTCATTAAATATTAAGCAAAACCTCAGCCCAGCCCCTCGACCAGGTATCCATTACTATCTACGCGTAATTGCATTACAGGAGACTGATATTGTCTCTGAACGTCATCTACTCTTACACATTGCCTTTTGTATATGACATAAATGGCTTTTGAATTCTAACAATGAACATAATGCTCGGGTAGGAATAGCTTTACTCAAATATCTTGAACTCGGTGGCATAGGAACTATTCATTTCCCCATTCTTTGCTGCTAATCACAGTGATGTGTACAGAAGAGGAAAAGAAAAGCCTTGATTACAGCTCTCCTCCCACTTGACATGACATGACAGGAGCCGGCATACAGGTGCAGCATCGGCTCTTTTGGAGTGCGTGAGCGTGGACGTGTCAGTCGGCCACACCTATAACAGAGACCCTTACAGGGAGGAAACAGCCAGCGGCGGCTCCTCCGCTAAGGCGGAGGAACTTCGCCTCACAAGAAAAATCTAATTATATTAACAGTGTGTTATAATTATTTTATTTGTCCCTAGTGGCTCTGTAGGTGTGGTGCAGAGTGGGGTTGGCCTGGCCAGAGCCCTGCAGGGGTAGGAGTGGTGGCACTCTGTAAGTGCACATGATGGTTTGACCATCTACCTTGGGCCGGCCAAACAGTCATGCATGCTTAGCATATTCTCCACAGGCTATAATGCACAGCCCCTCTCTGAGCACCCAAATACTCAGCATTGTCGTGATTGGCTAAGGGGAGTCTGTGTTCTTCTGGTGTCCTTCAAATTTTCTTTTTAACCAAACCCTCCCCGCCCCACCACTGCTGCTCCGTAGTAGCCACTACTGGGAAACACAAAGCATTGCACCTGCCTTTGCTTCTTATAACACAGCTCCTTGGTGTCCTGAACGACATTGGAGGGCGAGAGATTTAGCTATCCTTCACTTGAGATGACTGAGGGAATAAATGTGTTGCCAAAGAGGTATGTTACCTGAATATCGGGTTTTAAATATGACAGTACAAAAATATCACAGCCACAAATAAATATATTGACAATACATATGAGTTCAAGGTCTGTCGATGGGAATTTTAGAATAGTACATCTATGCTTGAATAAACCTACCATTACAACATTTTTGAAGTTGATATTCTGGTGACATTGTTTTTGTAGCATGATAAACTTGTGCTCAATATACAACTTCACAGGAAACAGAATGGAGGGGCTGGCACCACAATGTCTCTAATTGGCTATCTGGATCATTAAAGCCCTTCTGAATTTTATTTTGACAATTTGCCCCATTCTCCTCACTCTCACTTCAAGACAGTGAGGAAGCGTTTTCTATATGTTCAAATTTGGATGACAAGTTATTTTTGAATACTAATGACTTTTCTGATGGATCTTGTCCAGGGCCACTGGAAATATGTGATTGTGGGGCATTTTTCACATTATTATGGATCTGCCGCATTTGCCATTTAATTCATCATCTGCTGCATAATCTTAAGGTTTCAACAAAAAATGTTTTACTAGCTCAAATAGTTCAGAAGTTACAAAAATAGCAGCAACACATGTTCCCGCACAATGGAAGGTCATTTCTGTTGCTAATTGATATGTTTGCTTGTTAAACTGCTACTAATGAGGTGTCATTCATTCCCATACAGCATTAACAAGTGTAAAAAGGATAAAACAAAGAAGTAAAATGATCCCAAAAATGTGCTGTATCACGCTGCATAATATGCCTTTTCTTGCTGCATAATTTCTTCAACCCTGCTGCATATTTTGGCCCACTCCTGCTGCATGATTCCAGTAGCCCTGATCTTGTCCTAACCAATGAATTATTAATTTTGCACTTAAAATGATGTTCATTAGAGGTTTTGAAGTGTTTTATTAAAGTGGTTTAGTTGTCCCATATTTTTGCAGAGACGCCGTTGCTGTTTTGGTGTTTTGTTCATCTTGCTCCTGCTCATCACCTCTGCAAATTAATGCCCTTGTGCGTACCTTCTCTCCCCACAGACTTCACAGAGCACAGGACACTGTGACACAATTGGTAATTGTCCATAGAGAACATGATTTGTGAATGAAATTTACTTTGTTATGTTATGTTATGTTAACTATTTTTTATATAGCGCGCGGATGCCGCAGCCAAGAGGCGTCCCGGCGCTTGGAGATCTGAATAACACAACACGATTAAGAAAGCTGGACAAGAAACAGACTAAACTGTGGAAAAAAGAAAAGTCTTCAAGGTCTTCCTAAAAAGAAGCAGATCTGAAATTGAGCGGAGTGGAGCTGGAAGAGAATTCCAAAGAGCAGCCGCCAGCACTGAGAACGAGCGACCACCCACTCTAGCCCTTTTAAAACGAGGCACTATGGCAAGGTTAAGACTAGCAGAGCGAAGAGCTCTGGCAGGAGCATAGTGCCGAATAGTCTGTGCAAGGATCGGGGGAGAGGCTAGGTTGAGGATTTTAAAAGTTAAGCAGAGGGCTTTAAACTTAACTCTTTGCTCAATCGGAAGCCAATGAAGATTGCGGATGGTTTGGCGAGCTGAGACAAATTTCGGGAGGCCGACAAGCATCCTAGCCGCCGCGTTCTGAACCCTCTGGAGACGGGACAGTTCGGCCTGGTTTAAGCCCAAAAACAGAGAGTTGGCATAGTCCAGTCTGGTAAGAACCAGAGCCTGGACCATGATCTGTCTTGTCTCGGCATCGAAAAATTTAAAAATGGGTCTCAGACCATGCAAAGTACCAAAACATACGCCAGCCACGCGTTTGGTATGGGAAATAAATGAAAGCTTGTCATCGAACCACACCCCAAGGTTTCTGACTTCACTCACAGGGGTAGGCACAGGGCCAAGATCCGTAGGCCACCATTGATCTCCCCATAGACCACTTTCCTTACCGAAAATAATGACCTCGGTCTTAGAGGCATTTAGTTGTAATCGGTTGTCCGCCATCCAGCCAGCCACAGCTTTTAACGCTGACTGGAAGGTGGAGGCGTCCATGCTGGAGTCTCCATTCAGTGCCACCGCCAGCTGCGTGTCATCGGCGTATGACACTAAGGAAAGACCAAAACTATGGGCAACCTCCGCCAAAGGCTGAACATACAAATTAAATAAAGTGGGACTAAGAGCCGAACCTTGGGGAACACCCTGAAGAATAGAACGTGACGCAGAAACAAAAGGGGGGGTGGACACTTTAAAACCTCGATCCTTAAGAAAAGAGCGAAACCACTCAAGTGCCGTCTCTCCGACTCCAGCCTCCATCAGACGATGTATTAAAATCTGATGGGACACCGTGTCGAAAGCGGCACTAAGATCCAAAAGGATCAGTGCCGCCGTCAGACCCTGATCCAGCATCTTCCTTATGTGTTCCACCACAGCCAAGAGAGCTGTTTCGGTGCTATGACCTGCACGGAATCCATTCTGGGAAATATCCAGTAGATTCGCTTCTTGCAGGTGAGCAGATAAAATGCGGTTAGCATGAGCTTCCGCTAGCTTGGCTGGCCAAGGAAGAAGGGAAATGGGCCGGTAGTGTTCTGGTTTGGTCGGATCGAGGGTAGGTTTCTTAAGGATCGGAATGACCATGGCCTGTTTCCAGGCCTTGGGAACACTGCCGGAGCTGAAAGATATGTTGATGAGATCATGAAGGGCAGGATAGCAACATTCAGCAAGTTCCCGGAATTGAGCAGGTCCTCAGGTTGTGTACTGAATGTATCATTCTGAAGGAAACTTCCACTGTGAATGACTCTTAGTTTGAAAATGTGTTGTACATCTCTGTACTGCATTGTTGCTGAAGAAATCTGATGCAGTTTTCCTTTACTCTGAAATGGCTGAGTGTTATATTTTTTTAGTGTGGATTCAAATTCTGATTTGCTCAATATGTGTTGCCACTAGTCATGTCTACACTTCGGGGGTAACAGTTCCTCTAAAGTCAAAGAGATATAAACCAAATTGTGGTTCATGAAGAAGAGAAATGATGGTGAAAAATGATCGGTGATCAGACTCTTGGTAGGTTGGTAATGAGAAGTGTAGTGAGGGAATTCTTCCTGCTGTATATTGTGCCCTCAGACACCCTTGCGAGTGTCATGAATCATCATACGGCGTTGCTCCTCGTGTGGGTGGCGCTGCAGTCCCTCACGGGCCCCGCGAGAGGGCTCTTTAACAGAGATCTTTTAAGGAGACGCCGCAGTTGTGCATGTGGATGTGGGTGTGGGGGCCTAGGGAAATAGGTGAGTGATTACATTAAAATAACCAGATGGTACCCAGAACCTGTATTTATTCAAGGGTCCGAATGCTCAATTGAAAGGGTGTGGATCCTGGAGCGCCCCTTCAAAAACAAATATAGGGGGCGGATGTGTGACTACCCGCTGCTCACGGGATGGGTACTATAGTGAAAAAAGTATTTTAGTAAGACAAGGTAAACATGTTTCGCGCCTACTGGCGGTCCCTAAAGGATCCTTCTGATTCCGACACACCTTTCACAACTTTAGCCTTGTTTTTACTCATTTTACATTGTGTTTTTAGGTTTCGCCTGCGCATGCGCTGTGCTTGAGAAATCTGTTGGTTTTATTATAACCTTAAAAGGGACTTACATCCCGCCTTCTCTCTTTCCCGGCTTCTCATTGGTTCTTGTGCGTACCACTTACCTTTCCTCCGTTTCTATTGGCTGTAGCTTATTCATCTGCATTTACCAATGCTTGTTTCTCGTCTGGTTCTCTTATCAGCTTCCTGTTGCTAAAATACTGTTAACATCTGCTTTGGTGGAACTATATTTTCATAAAGTTTTGCCTTGTACTATTGCAGCATATTTATATAACAATTTATCACAGGATATTGCGCTGCACTGGCGAGACTCAGCTGGGATCCCCAGCTCTCAAGTCAGCAGCTCTGGCCACTGTGCTACATCCTCTCCACTCCTGTGTTATCTGTCAGGGAGCGCTTTCCCTCTCCCAGACGATGATTGATGAATGCAGCTCTTTATTCATTACATAAGCAAAACCGTTGCATTACCAATGCTTGTTTATTGTTTTCATTTGTGTTCATTAGTTGTCCCTATTTTTTTATCCCTTGTCTTTCTCTCATTTTGTACCTGTGTTTTTCATTGCTTTCACCTGTTTTTCTGAAATTTTTGCCTTGCATTGTGGCCTTCTTTCTGTCTTTCTCTTGTTTTTTGCCTGTTTTTTTCATTGCTTTCACCCATTTGCTTTGCTTTTTGCATTGTATTGTGCCCTTGTTTTTTATTCATTTCTCCTGTTTTTTTCTGTGTTTTTCATTGCTTTCACACATTTTTCTTTACTTTTTGCCTCCTATTGGGCCCTTGTGCCTGCCTTTTTCTTTCTTTTTTTCTGCCTGTTTTTCATTGCTTCTACAAATTTTGCATTATCCTGTTTTGTACCCTGTTTTAACTTCTGTTCTCTTCCGCCCTTTGTGCGCCCCTCTCTCAGCACTGCTCCATAGCTGCTTCTTCTAGCACGTCTTTTTCCACTCGTTCCCACACCCTTCCCAGCCCCACCCACCACCCCCCTGTGCTCTTTCCCTTTCCCACGACATACTGGGATGGGGACTGCACTTAATGCTGCAAACAAAGGCAAGCTAATTTGCCCCTGTCTGTGCGTTAAGGGTGCCCAGCAGCAGAAGCCTGTTCTTCCCCTGACCTGCTGTTACCTGTCTGCCCTCACTGTGCACCTGCCACACTGTACCAAACAACACAGAAGGATCCTTCCCTTGTAACCCTTGCCGCTTTACCTGCACTACCACAGTCCCTGCTCCTACACCCACCACAACCACACTGACAGCAGTCAGCACCCCACATCCCCAAACACAAGCCAACTCTCATCTGTACTCCAGTCTTCGATATGATGCATGCTACTAAACACCTCTCGCTCAGCAAAAAGGTCACAGAAATCAGGGACCTGCTGGACGTTACCGCCGGACCTCTTTTTCCTCATTGAATCATCTCTGTCTGCAGCATTAACACCAGCCTTCGCCGCAGCCATTCCTGCCGGTTATAAAATCATCAAGCAACATCACAAACACACACCCGGAGGAGGAATCTCATCAAATCAGGACATTATCAGCTGCACCACAAGCACAAAACCTAGAACCAACTACATGTAACACCTGACCTTCAAACTGCAAATCAAAGCCTACTTCACTCTATTCGGAACCCTGGCCTACCAACCATCATGTCCCCAAGACAACTTCACCAGCAATTTCCTTGACTTTGTTAACCCACTAGACAACAACCTCAGCCCCTACATCATCCTGGGAGACTTCAACTTTCACCCAGAAAACCTGATTGACCCCAATTCAATTGCACTCCTTGAAAGTCTTGTAAGCCTAGGACTCACCCATCAAGTTTCGACCCCAACCCATGCCACAAAACACATCCTGGATTCCATTTTCAACTCATTCACCAGCATCATGATCAACAGACCCAACTCCATCAACTAGATTCACCATGCCATCGTCACCTTTGCCCTTGACATTGCCCACCACAAAAGAACCACTGTGAAGGACCCTAACAACCAACACTGGAGCAACATTTCAGAGGTGGATTGAGTTTCCACCCTCCACATAAACCAACCAGAGCATATGGGCCACCTGCCCAGTGACATCAGCAACTTTAATTACTTGATCACTGCCTGCCCGATACCCTGGCCCCTCAGAAAAGTAGCCAGTTAGCTGGAATGGTGTGCTGTTGGAATCAGATGTCTCTCAGATTTGTTTTCTTCACTTTGTATGCCATACCGCCAAGTCTTTTGATGTTTGCATCTTACCTGTGAAAGATGAGTATTTCATTAAGGTCTGTACCCACTGTGCTGTGCATTTTTGTTTTCTTGTAAATAAAATAATTTAAAAAAAGAATGCAAATGAGGGCCGGCTGGTACACAGAGGATCTCAGAATGACCAAATGGCACTGCAAGCAGATAGAATGAGGTGTAGAGTGACCCAGAAAGAATCGGAAAAGGAAGTATTGAAATGCACCCAGTGATGCTGCCACCAATAAATCATGGAAACCAAAAGGAACGTTCTAGCTGAGTGCATCTGAAACAGCTCGAATAGCCGCAAAGACATTTTGACCATCATCAATGACTTACCCGCACCATCAGCAACCAGCAGCAATTTCACTACAAGCTCAGAACTGTGCAACACCTCTCAGACTTCTTCTGCTACAAAATCACAACCAGTTAAATCAACACCCTACCCACAACTAGACTCCATCAACCTTGCAATTATTTTCTTGGTATCAAACAAAGGTGACTCACTGACAACCCCCTCACCACAGAGGAAATTAAGGCACCCACCCTGGGGCCTGTCAGACTCTAGTCCGCATCATGCCTTTGACAAATGTGAAACCCAATCAGCAAAGCTCTCCTCCCCCATCCTTAACCCCTCCACTGACACATTTAGCTTCACAGAAGCCTGGAAGCAGGCAGCCATCAATGCAAGCCTTCCTGAAGAATTCCTCAGCAGACCTGTCCAAACTCACAAACTGCTTATCGATCTCCCTCCTACTATACCATGCCATGGTATCAGAGAGTGCCATCAACACATGCATTGCCAACCACCAACTGTTTGACAATCAGGCTTCAGACCTAACCACAGTACAGAGACAGCCCTCTTTGCAGCAACAGATAACATGCCGATGATCTCAACAGAGGAGAAACAAGAGCCTTCCCCACTCAACCTCTCTGCAATCTTACACGGTCTCATACCCCATCCTGATCAGGCAACTTCACAAGGCTAGCATTCCAATGGATCTGCACCTTTCTCATGAGAAGAACACAAACAGACAAAATGACACCATACTTATCACAAGCTCTAAAACTCATTTGAGGGGTCCAGCAGTGCTTTTCCCTCAGCCCGATCCTCTTCAACTTCTATATGAGGCTGCTGGCCGACATCATCCACACATTCATCATCAACATACTCACCTACGCTGATGGCACACAAATGATATTGTCCCCCTCCAAAAAAACACCAAGAACAACTTTAACATATGCATAACCAAGGTGGCCTCCATGATGATGTCCAGTGGCTTAAACTAAATATTGTGATCTTGGGCTAAAGATGCATCACCGTGGGTCTGTGTCTGGTGGCCTACAGGCCACAAACCCACTCCCATCACCACATACAATCAAGAAACCTCAGGATCATTACCGACAGCAAGCAGGTCATGTCCACTCTGGCCCAACCTATTGCCATGGCTTGCTACCACACCTTGACTATGCTGAAAATGATGCTCAAATGGCTACCTAACAACACCAGGAAAACTGTCACTCCTGGCCCTTGTGAGGAGAAGACTGAACTGTGGGAACACCTGCTGCACAGGAATCACCAAACAACTTACAAAAGGACATCAGCCGGTCCAGAACGCAGCAGTCAGACTTGCTCTCAACATCCCATGGTGGCCATACATCACTCCTGAGGGATTTACACTGGCTCCCAATACATACGCATGTACCATTGAACCTTCTCACTCACACATACAAAGCAATAGACAACATAGGCCCATCCTACTTGAACAGCTGTGTAGAGTTCCACCAATCATCCACACACGTAAGCTCAGCCGGAGACTTAGTAGCACACATCCTGGTCATTTGCAAAAGCAAATCAGGAGATCATGCCTTCTCATACTTAGCCCTTAAAGCTTGGAATGACCTACCACACCACATTAGAGCTTTCTTATGCCTTCTTGAATTCTGCAAAAAGCTGAAGACCTGGCTCTTTGTGTTAGCCCGCTTGAGGGTAGCACCACACACCTGCAAAGCCTCAGGATATGCTCACAAGTGCACCATACAAATTCTCATAACATAACGTAACGTAACGCAATGTAATGTAACAACAAACCTATAAATCGGCAAAATTGTAAATGAGTTGGATAGTGTCCAATCAACTCTGAATTGTTTCTGGATACCATGTTTCCTTATGGAGATTTATTATCTTTTCTTCTAGATTTGTCTATGACTTTCAGTATCAGATTTAATGCCTTCTCTCTTAAAAGAGAAGACCCATTTTCCTTTATTGTCTGATGCTTATAAATCAATTATCCTACTTTCCCCCAGTATTTTCTTATTATGCATGACTGTGGTTAGGGCACAGATCTGAGCAAGTGATCTCTGTAAAGCATTTCAAACCCAGAAACAATTTCATTTTATATCTTTATTTGCCATATGATCGAACTGGTAAATGTTATCAAAATGCACATATCATACTTCAGGTACATCATGGAATCACGTTTTTACAAAGCCCATTTATTGGTGCCCACAACCATCTGATTTCTCCACGAGCACCCAAAACCCTTTTCATTGTTTGTAGTTACTGTCTTTGCATGACTATCCTCAGATCTCATCTCTAATACAAGCTTCACTTTGCAAATAATGAGATGCAGCTACACAGCTGTCTGTGTGTGATTTGTGATAAGGAGGTCTTTTATTTTGATATTGGTTTCTCCTTCTCTTCCTCCTGAGAGGAATTTTACCAGTGCATGATTGTTTGCTCTTATAGATAATTTATTTATCGTCTTTCTTCTCCCTCGGGTTGACCAATTAGTTTGCTTTATGAATTTGTATTCTCCTTTCTGATTAGCTTTTCAAACGTTTTCATTGCGTCTTATTCTGGTGCTTATCATGTACATACTTACATACTTATAACATCTCCTTTTCTCTGGCCTTTGACACGAAATGACTTTTAAACATGACCATTTATGAAGCAGGTAGTAGGAAGAAGGCCAGGACTAGACTCACACTAATCAAATCTTTCAATTACATTTTCACACCTTCGGGTTTGATTGTCAATTTGAACAATAAAAGATTAAATGATCCAGATTGAATTTGTAATCACCTGATGGAAAATAATGTCTTTCAGCAGTTATTGGACAGTAGTTTGCACTAACAGCATGGAGAGGCATATCTCCAAATCCACTTCACACCACATGGCTACTGAAGATGAAGTCACCCACACAGTCACAAAGGTAGACCGTGTTCCAGAAATCTAGTAATGATTAGAGAGTAAGTCAGTTTTTTGACTTGGGTCTATCAGCCGGGTCATCCATAAACTTTTTGCCTTCACTCCTCCTATGTTTGCTGAATTTGTTCAATTGGCATTAGGACTCTGTTCCCTTTACCACTGCTAAAGATGATAATTTATTCCACCCTAGAAAGGGCTGACGCGTTTCAAGACCAGGCACAGTGTCACTGGTCTCTCATCAGGGCTGTTTTATTCTTTGTATCTGGAAGATGCAAAGACAGTATTCATCTTTATGATACTAGGACCAGCTGGTCCAGTATTGAACTGTTTATGAGCCATTTATTTTCTTATAATTCCCCCAAAAATTAGTTTCTCTCATTTTTTGATTGTAATGTTTGTTATAATGTTGTTTGTGATGAATTCATAATTTTTTTGTAATGTTTGATGCAGAAACTTTATTTATTGTGTAAACATTTGGTGTTTTTTATGTGTGTGCAAAGTATATATAGGTGTGTAAATATTTAATGTATTGTTTGTTTTCTGTCACAAAGTTTGTGATAATTTGAATAGGATAAAAAAATTGACATTGAGTAAGATGTCGAGGATGGTCATAATAAATTGATTTCTTTCCTCTTAAAAATGTGTGGAGTAATTGTGGTTTGGGCAATTTGTGTTATTGAACTTTTTGAAAGTTGGCATTTTCATGCCTTGGCCATTTAGTGCCTTCAGCCTGACTGTGGGTCACACGACTGGGTGGAGCTGACAGTTGGGCTTTGTGTATTCATCCTAGACAGCCCCATATAATAGGAAGGATAAGTGGGTAGACAGGAAGAGAAGGAGGAGCGTAGCATAGCCCTACTTACACTTGATTAGGCTGTGTCCTGCTTCCACACAAAGGGCTGCATATTCCCTGGAATTAGTTTGGAACAATAGCAGGAAATGCAGGTAATCTGCGCACTTCAAAGGCATGCCTCTAGAAGCTTCTCCTCACTTCAAAGGCATAACTATGTATAAAAGAAGGACCTCAGACACCAACTCTTCAGTACGCTTCTGGAACCATGGATCCACTGCCACGAAGAAGGTCTGGTATGCTACTACAAGGAGTGCCACTCTGCTGGACTGCTTCTCTAAAGGAACTTTTGCCATACTGTGGTGAGCTGCTGCCTGCTGCCCACTTGCCTGGGAATGAAGAACTGGACCTGCATCCTCATCTTGAACCCTTGACTCCAGAGTGTCTCAAAGGGCTAGTCTGCTGGCCTCTGATTTGAGCCTCAGGTACATAAATGGCTCCCTAACCAGCTCCTGGAACCAGCTGCAGGGAGATCCTGACCCCCAAGAGGTGCCTCTCAGGTCCTGGATCCTTGGTGTGGCTCTTGGGTTCTTGAGATCATACTTTTGGGGTGTTCGCAAACAGGCCCATTCACACCAGAACTGCACTGTTTGCTCTGAAATTCAGCACATTCCACCTCCAGCCAGTTTCGTCACCCAACAAGCATCAATTGGCCAGGGGGGCCACCAATGCAAAGCTCCAGGCCGCCAGTCCGCGATACCTTGCCTCCTCTTCGCACCCGCTGACCACCACAAGTGACACTCTTCTAGCTCCCCACAACCCTCTTGAACACTAGCAGGACTCTTGAAACATAACTTGAGAAAGTAAAACTTCAGCAGTACTAATCTGGGACTGTAACCAACCTGTGCTCCATCACAGCCTGCCTGAAGTTTTGCCTTTGACCCTGTCCAGCGTGACTTGATGTACCCGGTTGGTGCATTATGCTTTTAGGCTCTATTTTTTATTTTATTCTTTAAAAATCCATAACTCTGGCTCTACCATTTGAATTCTTGTCAATTTGGTCTTGTTTTATTTTTAAAATGCTGCTCTATTTTTATAACCTGGTGTGGGATCTTTTTGTTTGGTGTTTTCACTATTTTACTGTTTTAAGTGTTGCACAAATACTTTACACATTGCCTCCAAGTTAAGCCTGACTGCTCTGTGCCAAGCTACCAGGAAGTTAAGCATACCTTAATTTGGAGTTTGCTTGTGCCTTTCCCTAACTAGGATTGTAGTTGCTGCTTGACCAAGGCTCAAACCCCAATCAGCCTGTAACCCAATTTCTTCACCAAACTGTCTGTACAACCTGCTCCCTCTTCTGCAACCCACTTCACTTGTTTAATACTTAGGGGTCCATTAGGATGGCGGGCGGAATAAGTCCGCCCGCCACCCTAACGGAGATCGGGACCACCCGCCTAAAGGGCGGGGTCCCGAAATTGGCATTAGGATGCGTCCGCCACAGTGGCGGGCACATCCTTCAGTTTTTAGCATTGTGGCGGGCGGTGCACTCTGCACCGCCCGCCACAATGCTAAAAATGCATTTTAGCATTTGCATATACAAAGCGGCAGGCACCGCGCGGTGCCTGCCGCTTTGTATATGCAAATGATGGGGGGTACCACAGGTACCCCTCATGTGCCACCCCCCTATGGCTGTCACTCTGGGGGCCCACATGGGCCCCCCAGAGTGAACACCGCATGCCTTTCCGTGGCGGCATTGCCGCCACGGAAAGGCATTGAATTATGCCCATAGTAATATTGCGGGCGGTGTCTGACAGACACCGCCTGAATGTTACTCATTTTCCGCCCCGGCCGCAAGGCGACCGGGGCGGAAAAGTGGCAGGCGGTGTTTCACCCCGCTGCGGTCCCCCCCGCCATTGTAATGTGGCGGGGGGGAAATGGGTGGCGGGCGGGCATTTCTGAGGGGTGGATCGCCACCGCCACCATGGCGGTTGCGATCCGCCCGACATCATAATGGAGCCCTTACTGTTCTTTGCCTTTTTTACCTTGATAATATTATGATACTAAATATCCTGTATCTTTGTACTATATTTGTGTATGTTTGTCTGTGTGTATGTATATATGCAAAACTTGAAGCAAGGACCACAGTGTAGTTCCTACATTTTGGTGGAGAACAGCTCCTTTATATGGAGCACCCTCCAACACCACAGACACTCCGAATCTACTAACCTCAAATGTATGTTTCTCTAGCAGAGTTTTTAAGCATAGTATTAGCAAATGCCATCCATTCTGAAAAATGACAAAAGTTTTTTACCACTCCAGCCACAGTATTACAGCTTTGGATTGGTGAAACAAAACATCCTCCAAGCCAACTTGAAATGAATAAAAGCAACTCTTAACACATGTTTTGCTCTAGTTAGAGCTCATCAGTGAGGTGTAGCATTGTCCAGACACTGGGGAGCATCCAGTATTAGTCAAGACACTACCCTTACAGGCTTCGATTGCTGCACAACATATGCAAAAAAAGGAAGCAAGGAACTCTGGGAAGTTCCCAAGTTTAGTTGAAGAGCAGCTCCTTTATGTGGAGCATCACCAGCTACACTCTGAATCTGCTCACCTCAAATGTCTGTTTCTCCAGTACAGTTTTTAAGCATAGAATTAGCACAGTACCATCCATGCTGAGCTAATGAGTGGCATAGCCTTTTTCCATTTTTACAGCAAAGTCTTTAAGCATAAGATTAGCAAGTGCCATCCATGGCAAGCTAAAAAATGATATAATGTATATTTTAGATTTCAAAATTTCTAATAAAGTTAGTGGTGTGACTAATCATAATGGTTCTTAAATGCCTTTATTCATTTTGCAAACTTATTTATATTCTTTATAATATCACAACCACACTCATTCAACATTCCCATCTCCCTGACAACTGTATCTTGCAGAACTTGGGGTAACAGTGTGCTTTATAAATGTCATTCATTAATTTTGCTTTCCCTTTAAGCATATGTTTTCTGCCTCCCTCATCTACTGGAAAAGAGAAAAACTGAGAAGCAGGAAAAGATCAAACTTTTATTAATTCTAATGATTACATCAATTAATCATAGATACAACTCAAACATTGTGAGATCTTTCTTTTATTGGATCTCTCCAAGTATTGACATTTCATCCAAATTGGAATATAGTTACTGTAAATTGTAGTACTTAAAACAAACAAATTCTAGTGCATACAGGAATTAAACAAAATAGTGCAAAACATAAAAAATGTCATACAATGCCAAATTGTATCCCCATAAGAAGACTCCTATCTTCCACACATCTACTTGTGGGAGGCTGTGCAACAAATTCCTGCATAACCACTCTAAACAATAGTCTCTGGCATCCAGGTGTATATACAGAACAAATAATCATATATCTTAACACAACACACAGTGTATTTAACACATTCAGTATTCCAGGCCTTCCAGAGACTTTATGAATGAGGTGACAATGCATTGCGGCCTTTGGCTTATAGGGCTCTTCAGGACATAATGAAAGAAGGAGCACCTATACAAAAAATATATTCAAAGATATGTACAGAATTTACAGAATTTACCAAATGAACCACACTAGGGCACATATAAACTAAAGATTAAAATAGTCTGTTGTGTGTGGGACCAACTTCCAAGTAACCATATATAAATATCAAGGTTACTGAACGAAGTCCAACCAGTACTGATAGAAGGAAGGTGTTACACAATCATTACAACGCAGGAGAGGGTAGTCAGACAGTAAGATGAAAATCTAGTAAATAAAAGAGCAAAGGAGATATGGAAAAATACATGCTGGCCGAAGAGCAGTGCTAATAGTCATGCATCAGGTATCAAGTGCACCCAGAAGAATATCATGTTTATCATCCAAACTCAGGGCTCTTACGTAGCTGTGACTGTCAACTTACAAAAGTGTCTCAGACTCGGGTCATGCCAAGAAAAAAAAAGGAAAGAAATCCTCAACCTCTGGGGGAGACGGGAGGTATCACAAAACCACATTGGATACCTACAACAGAATTATAGCCTCATTAATTCCACCACAGCCAGAGTCCAAACACTCACACGGCTCTCATCCCACTGCATGAGGTTGAAGGATAACTGTGTTGCTCATTGGGCAATAAAAATACCCTAAACTAGGAAAAGCCTTGGAGCGAGAGGTCAGTTGCTTACCGGAGCACCTGATTCCCGGGAGGATCATCAAGGGCAGAGCGTGGACACGTGGGCTCCAGCGGGAAGCTCCGCTGCCTCCATAACAATCCGCTACTACACTGTATGGCAATGCTTCCAGCAAACAGGCCTAGACCAAGCGGGCGAAGTGCAGCTAGTTGCCTTCGCATTTTCAGAGCTCACGCCACGGCAAAGCAATGCCTATGGCGGTGAAACAGAGGAGCCCATAAAGGGATTCCGGGTGTGGGGGATTAACCTCGTCAAACGTGTTGTCATCCTGCCTTGGCTCAGAGAGGAATTGAGCCGGTGTAACCAGAAAGATTAAGAGAATAAAACCCACATCCAAGAAATTGTAGCATAGCACAGGGTGTCAGATCAAGCAACTAGAAAATAGAAACAAGTGAAAAGTAAAGAAAAGAAAAGTAGACTCACCATCCTGCGAGTATTAGAAAGGATTGATTGTATAAAGAACAAAGTAGTCAGATGGTGCATAAAAAAAAGAAATCTGAATAGCAATACATACCATTAGGGTTCACACCATGCCCGTGATCAATGTGTCCTTATCTTAATACAACTCGTACAGTCAATTGGATAAGAGTTTACAGTAAAAAATAATAATGTATCACAGCACATGGTATTATACAAACACAGCATTATGTGGTCACAGGTCAAAGCATATGGAAAAGACATACACATGCACAGAAGCCGCCCTCCGGGGCATCACATCGATTAAGGCCCACATTTCATCTAGGTCATTTAGACTGGTTCTAGCAGCTCCAAAGCGTTCAATTAGTAGTGTCTCTATTCTTTTCCAGGTCATGATTTCAAGGCCTTGCATAATGGGTACTACATATAACACAGACCACTGGAATTCTTCTGCCATATGGTTCTGATCTCTGTAGTGGTTGACCAAGGGGCCTTCGCTTACATTACATCTAATGCGAGAAATATGCTTTATAACTCTATTTTTTTACAGATCGCATTGTTTGTCCAATATAAACTAAATTACATGGACATGTTATACAGTATACTGTATTCTTGGTGTTACAATTAGAGAACTTCAGTTGATTTAGCACAACCATCTTGGTGTCTGATGTATAATTGGAGGCAATACAGTTGTGGCACCTATAGTGTCCAATTGTGGGTGGCAGATTCAACTTCTCCCTAAGATCTTTCTTGCCTTCTCCTGGACGCTTGGATCTTACTAAATGATTTGAAAGATGTTTGTTCTTCCTAAGCAAAAACAGGGTTTTGGGGATAGCAAGTGGGGCTCACATCTTCCAATTCTAAAGCATTATATTTCTTATTCTGTTGGATTTAAGATTATATGTCGCAACAAACGTCAAGGGGTGTGATCAGGCTTTTTTGAGGTGTCAAAAGGGCTTCTCTAGGAGTAAACCATGCTCTTTTGGCTGCTGCGTTTACCAGTTTTTTAGGGTAGCTGCGGTTTTAAGTGTATTAACCAAGATATCTTCATTGGTAAAATAGTCATCTTTATTTGAACAGTTCCTCCGGATATGGAGGAACTGTCCATATGGCAGATTCTCCTTCAGGGCCCTGGGGTGTCCACTAGTGAAGTTTAAAAGAGTCTTACGGTTGATAGGCTTAACAAATAAACTCACTTGTATGCTCCCATAAGTGTTAGTTATATATCCAAAGATGAAGGAAATTGATCCTATTTTTGTCCATAGTCATGGTGAACCTCATATCTGATGTTCTATTAGTAAGCCACTCATGAAATTTCTCTAAGTCATGTAGGTCTCCATCCTGTCCATTGTAAATATACAAATGCACTATGTGAGACCGATATGGAATATTAATACTATATAGCCATTTGTCTTCAAATAGGACATCACTACGTTGCCAATTTTCTGAAGGTACAAGTCGTCCTTAAACTGAAAAAAGTTGTTTTTAAGACAAAGAGACGCCCTAGAGACTATCTTACTTTTGACTTTGTTCAAAAATTCGAATTCTTTTTTACAGATCCATCCTTCCCTCACTTCCTTTGCAGTCAATTCCTTGCTCTTTTTGGACAATATACAAGTAGGATCTTCTTGCAGGTGGCGGTAATGAGTAGGGTTGTTGTCTCAGAACTTCCTGATCGCAAGCCTCACTATTCATGATCACTATGCCGCCACCCTTATCTGTGGGCTTAATTATAATGTTGGTGTTTTTGGACAGATTTTTGATGGCTCTAGTCTCATCTCTCTAACAGTTCTGATTGTAATATATTTTGTTGGTATTGAGGGCCTCTATTTCTCTGAGTACATTATCCTCAAAGATCCGTACTTCTGCAGGCAAAACTCTCTCTCTCAGGACAGAATGTGGTTTGGCATTTTAAGCCACTAATATTAGTCTTCGTTAAAAAATGCCTATAGTCTAACATTCCATAGGAATTGTAAGATTTCTACTTTGGTCTCTACCGGAGCTTGAACCTTAACTGGGACTACAATTTACAGTAACTCTATTCCAATTTGGATGAAATGTGAATACTTGGAGAGATCCAATAAAAGAAAGATCTCACAATGTTCGAGTTGTATTTATGATTAATTGATATAATTATAAGAATTAATAATAGTTGTATCTTTTCCTGCTTCTCAGTTTTCTCTTTTCCAGTATATGACTAGCCTTTGAGAAGTAGGGTGATTAGGGCTTCCCCCATTTTCTTTTTTCATTCTGCCTCTCTCAACAGCAGGATGACTCAGGTTGCTGTAACTGTGCACTTTTTGAATGTCATTCCTTCTGGGATCAGCATTTAAGGTGGTTATTGAAGGAATTCTAATTAATGTGACTTCTCATACTCATTCTTAAATCCCAGACTGTAGGTGCACAGTTTCACCAACCAGCTAGACCCAGGTATTTTGGTCAAGGTCATTTGACAAACACTCATTTAAAAATACTAAAGGCAAAACGCATGCTTCTATCTCTGATTAGTGCAAAAAAGAGGTGCAACATTGGTTGTAGAAACGTAAAATAAAATGTGTCCTACAGAACTGTGGAGGGTAGGAAGGAGGCTGAAAGGGTGAAATACAAACATGGCCCTGCTGGAATAAATACAAATGGGTTGTGATTAATGTGCAAAAGTAGAAGAAGTTACAAGTTGTAGAGTAAAGGATATCTGTGGGGATGTGGATTATGAAGTTACTGAATGCTCCCTAGAAAGAAAGAAAAAAAATACAGTGCCCTAAAAATGCTTATCAAAAATAGGTACATTAAGATTGTTAAGAGAAATCTTTTTTAATATATTTTGTAACTTTGATGTAATCATTTCTAGTTTAGACACATTACTAAAATATCACAGTGCCAAGTCACCTATAATGATTATGTGAACCTAGGGGCTGCTTCCACCCATTTTAGTTTAAAAAGTGAACTACCAGAGGAGTGCAAACTCAGTAAAGGAGAGCAGGTTTAAGCACTGGTCTACAACTACGTCTATTTAGCGCTCTCAGATGTGCAAATTAAACGATTTGTGACTATTGTTGGAAAGTGCAATTTTTGTATGATTACCCCCCCCCCCAATGTTTTGGTCCAATGCTGATGGCTATAATTCTGAAAGTGCACTGAATCGTGCTGCCCAGGCCCCAGTGCCAGTGCTCTTTCCCTAAAACTGATAGATGTGAATTGGTAACCCCAATTGGCAAGGACATTAACCCCGATATAAGTTATTAGTACATGGCACCTGTGGTACCCAAGGCACGGTTCTTAAAGGGGCCACCAGGACTAGGTCTGGGTGGTGAACTCCACTCCGTTCACAGAGTATGCTGAGTTTTCTGCCCTCCGTGCTCCATGGTGCTTGCAGAGTGCAGAAAACTCTGCTCTGTGTAGTGCAGCAGAGTTTTTCCCCACTGGTACTCGCGAACGGTAAGTTGGCGAGCGCAAGCTATGGCTCGGGTAGAATTTCTACCCAGCCGCAGGAAGATCAGCATGAGCGGCAGTTCACACTGCACTCCACCACCTGCAGAACTCCGTGGAGTTTTTGTCACTTTGTTGAGTTCCGCTTAGCAAAACTCCACGAACTACCCCCAGGCCTGACCAGGACCTGAAGCAAGTAAACTGATGAGCTCTCCTGCCACTGTAGACTGTAGGAGCAGTGCAAACTGCTCGAACTCGACTTTGCCCTCACCATGTGTAGCAAAGTCAATGCACTATTTTTAATATGTGCTATTCACCCCTATGGAAGGCCTCCTGAGCCCAGGAGGTAGGCGGCAATATATTAAAGATGAGAACATATAAGTGCAACATTAGATGTCCCTATAATGGCCTTTTCTATCAAAGACTACTATATGTGATCAGCAGTCCCTAGGATAACATGGCTGGCGGCAGGGCAAACTCGAGGTCACCACCTCCAAAATGGGACTCCCAGTATATATCATATTTGATATCAAACAACGTGTCTCATCACCCCTGACACAAATCACGTGTTGAGAACTATGTGGCATGCATGCAGGTGGCTACTTTAGAGGTTGTCCCTGCCTTTCCTTTGCTCTGGATACCATCCCACAGCCTCTGCTGCTAAGACAGCAATCTGACCCTCTGCCAGGAGGTATGAATTCTCCCAGGAGTCAGAAACAATGGCATGCATGGGAAGGAGGTCACACCTGACAGGATGGCTAGTGAAATGTCTCATGAAGGTGGTGACCTTCAAAGCTTTCACCGTCTGTGATATGAAACCAGGCTGCCTCCCAAATGAAGAAACAGCCTTCCTCCTGCCCACCTAGGCACATTAGCTGCCTGGCTGCTGAGAAAATTCTGTATTTAGGATTTGTACACCCCCAGAAGAGTAGACAATCCTCTAGGGTAGGCTACCCGGTCTGTACAGCTAAGAAAAGGCTCCTGCCATTACTTAAAATGGCAGAATAGAGGGTTCTGGGTGTGGTCACCTCAGGGGCAAATTAGACGTGAGGGCTAGTAGCTGATTCACCACTTGCAACAACCCATAAATCTAGGATTTAAGAGGCACTTCGGTACCCAAACCTCAGTTCTGAACTGATTTGCAACAAAGCACACAGAAGAGTCTATGACAACAGGAGCTGCACAAACCAAAGGCATGATACTCTACACCTGTGGCAACCTTCCTGGAACTACATGACTGCCTCTTGTCCTGGGCCATGGACCGATTGCCCCAGGTATAGGGACCCCTTTGTGAGCCAAAGGCAACTCCAGACCTCATGGACTAATGTTACTAATACCCTGCAGCACGCACGTAAAAGCAGCACACTGGAACCAAAGAATTGCTAGACATCAAGTCCGCTGAAGGATCGCCTGAAAATATATGTTCTAGTGAATTGACGTAGTCCTGAACTCCAGTAAGTATGAGGCAGCTACCATTTTATCCAGACCTCCAGTCGTCGAAATGATTTTCTGCTGAGTTTATCACTGCCATGTCTTTCCTGTACCGGAATTAAGCATCCTAGGACCAGTTTCTGGCTATCAGATGTCTTCAACAAGGATAGCTTGACTCCAGTGGTGTGGAGAGCATGGGACTCAGGTCTGAGCATACCCATCCCACTTGGGGTGACGAATGCAAAACCACAGTTGAGATGGGTATGCTCAGACGTGAGTCCCATGCTCTCCACACCACTGGAGTCAAGCTATCCTGGCTGAAGACATGGCTTGGTAGTTCAGGCTGGACTGTTCCCATGAGGCACAGGGTCAAGGCTGATTTGCATATGGCTATGTCTGAACTGGGGGGGTGTGGAGTGCAAAAAAAACGATGGATTTAGGCCCAGATCTCTGTATGGGGTGAATGTATGACAATGTTCTGCATTCTGTCCTTTAATTGTTGTTTTTGCATTTGTCCCCCCGAGTGGGATGGGTATGCTCAGACTTGAGTCCCATGCTCTCCACACCACTGGAGTCAAGCTATCCTGGCTGAAGACGGCTGATAGCCAGAAACCGGTCTAGGATGCTTGATTCCGGTCCAGGAAAAACATAGCTTGGCAGTTTGGGCTGGACTGTTCCCATGAGGCACAGGGTCAAGGCTGATTTGCATATGGCCTTGTCTGAACTGGGGTGGTGTGGAGTGCAAAAAAACGATGGCTTTAGGCCCAGATCTCTGTACTGGGGTGAATGTATGATATTGTCCTGCATTCTGTCCATCAATTGTTGTTTTTGCTTTAGTCACCAGGTTACCAATGCTGACAATAAGACTAAACTCCATCCAATGGCCTCAGTAGGCTTAGATTGGGGATGGGTTCCAGGCCCAAAGAAGGTGGTTATGTCATCATGTGATCCTAGTGGGGTGTCTGTTGGAAAATGATCTGGAGACTACTGCATGGACAGAAGTTGAAAGGAAGGCTCATGAAAAATATTTGTCTCTCTGAGTGGATGTGTGTTACCACAAGAGCACAAGCAGCACATAAGGCTAGACATGGGCATTTGGATCCTGGAATAATGGACCAAGGCACCCAAAGCAAGAGAAAGGGCATGACGTCTGCCATGGCAGCTTCAAAGAGGTCACAGGACCAGGGAGAGATCTCTCCTGAGGGAGATGCCTTGGTGCCTGAGGAGGGAACTGCAGTTGAATGATGCTGGCCTGACCTAGCAGAGCTCCTAAGCACTGGGGCCCCTCCAGAGAGGACCTATGCCAAGGGCAAAAGGCATGCCCAACTCCTGAAGGCCTTTGGCAGTAAGCTGCAAGGCCAGAAGAAGGATATGTCAGTGGAACCCACATGGTCCACTGGGAATATGGCCTTTTGTACGCTGAGCCCAGGGACCCCAATCCAGAGGTAGTCAGGAGAGTATTGGCCCCTCAGGTGTACAGAGAGTTTATTAGGACCTTAGCGTGCGACATTCCACTTGCTGGGCGTCTGGGACAAGCCAAAACCTGGAACAGGTTGGTTCAGGTTGCCCATTTTTATTTACTTCACATATATGAGCAAGTGGAGGAGTTTTTCACTTATGTGTACCCTGTCAAACCAGTGGCAATACAGGAAGACAACCAATATCTCTCTTAATCCACTTCCAGTGATTGGGACTCCCTTTGAGAGGGTAGGGATTGGAATTGTTGGTCTCTAGGAACAGGTTGATTCTAGTGGTAGTGGACCATGCCACGAGGTACTCAGAGGCAATTTCCCTCAAAACTGCCACTGCCCCTGCAGTGACAAAGGCCCTTCTTTGTATCTTTATAAGAGTCAGGTTTCCTAAAGGGGTGGTGGTCTCTGATAGAAGGACACATTTCATGTCTGTATGCCTAAAAGCAATGTGGGGTGAATGTGTTGTGAGATACAAGGCCACCACCCCCTATCACTCCCAGACAAATGGTTTAGTTGAACAATTCAACAAAACCATGAAAGACATGATAATGGACCTCTCTGAAAAACTCAAAAGGAGATCGGATGTCCTGTTACCTTGCCTCTTGTTTGCCTACAGAGAAGTGCCACAGAAGACGGTTGTCTTCAACCCTTTTGAACTTCTGCTTGGCCACCCTGTAATGGGTCCTCTAAGTTTAGTGAGAAAAGGATGGGAGAAAACTCTCAAAAGGCCCAAACGTGTATTGGCCCTGTGTTCATGCATGGCTGACTACATAAAGACAGCAAACAAACATTTGGAGGCCAGCCAGGAGCTTATCAAGCACTGGTATAACCAAATGCCAGCACTGATTAAGTACCAACCAGGCCAGTTAGTATGGGTGTTTGAGCATGTGGCTCCCAGGCTCTCCAGGACAAGTAACCTGGGCCCTATCCAATTTTGGAGAAGAAAGGGGAAGTCACCTACTTGATAGACTTAGGCACCACAAGGAGTCATCGTAGAGTTCTTCATGTACTTCACTTAAAGCCACAGCAGGGCACAGCTGACATGACCACACTCATGGTCACTGATGTAGGCCAATAGGAGGAAAGTGAATCCCTTCCTGAACTTCTGTCAAATAACCAGCACAATGGTTCAGTAGAGTGTGTTGTTTTTATCATACTCTCTCAATATGCACCAACAATCTGACTGCAGGCATCCCCTAGGCTTGTTCGCTGAGCTCTTTTCATGGACCTCTGGTAAGACAACATGGTGTACCCATGATGTAGACACTGGGGACAGTTTCCCTGTCAAAAAAAATTATACAGATTGTCTGATCATGTCATAGTCTACATCAACGCTGAGGTCAGCAACATGCTAGAGCTGGGGTGAGTGGTGCTGGTCCCCAACCAGAAATGAGGTTCAGTGTGGGTTTACATGAAGGCACTAAACCTGCTGCACACCCCAATCCAAGAACAGAGCTAAATGGCAACCTGGGTGCAGCCAAATGTTTGAGTACTTTTGATTTAACATCAGGTTACTGGTAGATTGGATTTACGCAGGGAGAAAAGGGGAGATCAGCATTTTCAACCCCTGAAGGCCAATTTCAATTTAAGGTGATGTACCTGCCCCTTTCCAAAGGTTGTTGAACCAAGTTCTTTAAGGCCTGATCAACTTTAGTGCAGTACATCTAGATGATATCGCTGTCTTGTGATCCACTTGGGAGGATCACTTGGTCCACCTGAGGGAGTTTTTACAAGTTCTGCAGAAGGCAGGAAGGTCTATCTATCAAGGCCCATCAGTGCCAGATAGGGCAGAGTTATTTTGTGTACCTTGATACTGGAGGCCAAGTCAAATCTCTCCAACCCAAGATTCAGACCATTCTGGAGTGGGGGGCTCACAAAACCCAAACTCAAGTCGGGGCTTTCCTTGGCTTGACTTGATACTACAGGAGGTTTGTAACGGGCATGGGACCATTGTGGCACCACTCACTGAACTTACCTTAAAATATCTGCATGAGAAGCTCTTGTGGACCACAGGATGCCAAAAGGCATTTAACACCCTGAAGGAGGCTATGTGCTCAGCACCTTTGCTGAAAGCAGCAGAATATGGAAATGAGTTAATTCTCCAAACAGATGCTTCAGAAAATGGGGTTGGGGCATAAATGAATATTGAGGGCCAGGATCAACCAGTTGCCTATATCAGCAGGCGACTCCTCCAGAGAAAACTGTGTCATAGTGCCATTGAGAGAAAATCCTTTGCTGTGGTTTGGTCCCTGAAGAATCTGAGACCATGCTTTTTTGGGACTCACTTCAAGGTTCAAACCAATCACAAGACTTTCAGATGTCTGATGCAGATGAGATATTAGAGAACCCTAAATTGTTGAGGTTGTTCATTTCCCTACAGGGTATGAACTTTACAGTGGCACCCAGACTAGGGAGTGACCATGCCAATGCAGATGGCCTTTTTAGGTTTTTCCATGTAGACAATGTGAACTACCGGGGGATACATTTGTTGGTCATCACCTTTCATCTCGGGGCGAGATCGTGTTGGAAAGATGGGAAAGGGAGTTTAGGTATGGTCAGCCCCCACTTTTGCTCCAGTGCTCATGGTTATGATTCTTAAAGTGCATGGGAGCCTGCTACCCAAGCCCTGGTGCCAGTGCTCTCTCCTGAAACTTATACATGTGAATTGATAATCCCAATGGCCAAGTGATTTAACCCCTTTATAAGTCACTAGCATATGGAACCAGTGGCACCCAGAGTATGGGTGTTAAAGGGGGTCCCCAGGGTTTAAAGCACTGTTCGTCCAGACTGAGTGACCCAAGTAAACTGATGCTTGCACTCCTGCCATTGCAGACTTCAGGAGCATTGCAATCTGTTTAAACTCATTTTGTCCTCACCTTGCATGGCAACGTCAATTCACTATTTTTAATATATGCCAGTCAGCCATAAGGAAGGCCTCCTGAGCCCAGAAGCCATGGTGCATTATATTAAAGGTAAGGGCATATAAGTGCAAGTAAGGACATATAAGTGCAAGATTATATGCCCCTACGATGGCCCTTTCTATTAATGGCTACTGAATGTGACCAGTGGTACATAGGATAACACGGGCAGTCACGTGGGCATTCTCAAATCCACCAGCTCCATTATGATACCGCTGAAATATGTCATGTTTGGTTTCAGGACGATGTGGCATGCACCCAGGTGGCCACCTTAGAGGTTGCCCACCTGATTGCCCCAGCCTTTCCTGTGCTCTGGTTGCCAGATGCAGTTGCTGCCTCCAAGACAGGAATCAGATCCCTTGTCAGGAGGTGTGAACTCTCTCAGGAGTCAGAAACAATGGCCTGGTCGAGAAGGAGGTCTTACTCCCTCCCTAACAGGATGGCTAGTGAAGTGGCACACCAAATTGATGAGCTTCAAAGTGTTCACCACCTGTGATATGCAACCAGGCTGCCCCCAAAAGGAGGAAACAGCATTCTGCCTGCCCCAAGGCACATTTGCATTCAGGTAGGTGGGAAAATTAGATATTCAGGAGGTGTACACGCTCAGAAAGCTAGCCACCCCTCTCTAGACTGGGATACCTGGTCAAAATAGAAATATGAAGAAAAAAACACAAAATAAGTATTTTTTTTCTGATATTTTCAGCTTGAGATTATATTTTGAATGTCAATATTTGAATAGTGATACCGATATAAAGTAGTTGATTTGGCAGATTTGTGTACTTTTGTAACTAGCCCCCTGCACACCGCAGGTAGAAAAAACTTATTGGAACCAAAGAATCGCTGGCCATTGGGCTCTCTGAGGGATCACACAAAAGTAGATGGCCCTGTGAAAGGTGGAAAATATAGTCCTGCCCCCAACAAGTTTCTGGTGGCTACTGTTTCCGGCCTTGGACCTCCGCATGTCAAAATAACTTTCTGTTACGCTTACATCTGCCAAGGTTTGTTGGTGCCCAGTCTGGACACCACCTTTACTTGACACTGCAAATCTAGGGTACACCACAACACCTTCATCTGTTGTCAGCAGTGGCTTTGTTGTCAACATTTTGCACCTGTTTTTTCTCACCAGCACCAGTAAAACCAGCCCCCCCCCCCCATGGCTCCCCCTACAGCACCAAGGACAACCAGTGCAACTCTGCCGTTGGGCTTCTCTAGCCTGTTAAAATCCAACTGACTTTTGTGGCTTTGTTCTGGGACCCGCATCACATAGACCCGCCTTGGGTTCCATGCAACTTGACCTGTAAGTGATCGATTGTCAGTAGTGCTTTTTCCCATTAATCACTATGATAACGTTTTGCAATATTGTTTTGCTCTGATTTAATTTTGCTTCTAAAATCCATAACTCTGATTATACTTATCTGATTGTCTTTGTTGTTGCATCTAAATTCATATAAAAATCTTATTTATTGTAATAAATTGGTGTTGGATTTCTTTAGCGTTGTGTCAATTTCATATTGTCCATGTTGGTACTCTGAAATACTTAAAACATGTTCCTCTGGTAAAGAATGACTGCTCTTTGCCATTCTACCAGTACTGGGCGAAAGATTTATTATTTGGGAATACAAGGACCATCTTTGGGGTATTGTGGTGTGAGTATTGCATAGTGAAGCCTACCTAAAATCACTACATGATACTCCACCTTCCTACAGCTAAGTAATGCATAGATTCTAATGCGAGGCTTATAAATGAATTAGTGATACATATGTTTAACCAGCTACCTCTCTTACCAGGTATTGGTCAAAGATGGGTTAATGTGCTACCCTGTTTATAAGACAATGGCTTGGAAACATCTTGATATTCCTTGGCATGTTTCGCCCTAGTGTGAACTATGCAAGAGGCTGCTCTTGTCAGTGATTTTGCAAAGTCTGCATTTTTTGGTTGGTGGAACTAAAATAAACAAATGCAGAGACTATGCCTTCAGCCTGCACAGATCCTCACCTTGTAAATATGCTGCCCATGGTTAGCAAGTTTCCTGGCCACAGCTCTATGTTTATAGGTTGAAAAATGCGCTTTGTATGACCAGACCATCTGCGATTCACACCAAATTTCGCTGCCATCTGAAATGTCAAAGAGAATCAAAATTCCTTAAACATTTTCCACTACAAAGTTGTTTCTACCTCATTATAGTGCATGTTTAGTATATGGGCTACCACTCCCTCCCCCTCACCCTAGTACCAGAACCTAGACTCTGACCGTATTCCGTTTGTCAAACATTAACTCATATTTACTGACATAGTCTAGCATCATGTGCAATTTCCGAAGGAAAAAAAAAAGCCTTATTTGCCCTGGATGTCCATCCACTAATGTAATCCGTCAACGAAAATACCATGGCCTCTTTGTCATCCGCACTCTTTAGTTGCCTCATTTCTGGTGTTTTCGAAACCCAGCCTCATGTCATAAATCAAATGTGTCAGCTCTGGAGGAGAATTAATGTGAGAAGTTGTTCTAAAGGCCACCAGCCACATGCAGTACATAGGGACGCATACAGATTCTGCCTTTATGGGAATGTATTAACTTCTGCCCTTTTACATTTTCATTGTCAACGATTTTCCAGGTACAGCGCGGTACAGCGGGCGCCGCCCGTAATGAAACGCGAGGATAAGCAGAGCTGTTCCTCTTGAAGGACCATTCATTACAAGGGGGTTTCGTTAGCGATGATGAATAATTTGCATGGAGCTGAGGGACAGTGATTGATTCGCATATCTGCAGAAGCAAACTCCCCTCCTGTCATACGTTAAATGTTTTATTAATCAGGCCAAACTGCTAACAAATAAGAAAGACCTGCAGGTAGCAGGAATTGCTCCCTCGGTCTGTAAAAGACACATTCTGGGTGCAGGGGCAGCCTGGAGTTTGCTCCTTAAGTCGATCTAAAAGGTAATTTGTTTGTGTTTCTTCATAGCGAATGTCAGCTAGGGGCATGCGAAATTTTGTGAAACTCACGTGCTTGTTTATACCTTGCATGGACATTTAATGCAATGGCACATCTCGCGTTCAAGGTCATTAAAGATACCAGAAGACTGGTTCCAGGAGGAAATATTTCCAACAAGATATGTTCTGCTTGAATTAGCAGGTGAAAAATTGCGTGAAATTTCACACCTTCGAAATCCCGCGAAACATAGAATATTTTGAGGGTGTAAAATAAATGTATTCCGTGGTCTACTGGAAATATGGTAGTAATGTTTTGAAGTGGTCATTGGAGAACTGTGCAGGGAAATTGTTGGTTCAATGCTCCACACAAAAAGGTCTAGAAACGTTCAACTCTGTTGACCCTTCAAGTCTGAACCATGTTGCATGAACCACTGATTTGTGGCGTTCAGCTTTATGTTTTAGTCAAAATGAGATGGAGGCCATCATCCTGTTGTCACTTGTTTGGTGCTCAATTCTCTAGGCACAACTCTCAAAGCTGAATAAATGGTGGGTGTCTCAGTTAAGAGACCAAGGACTGAATGAGCAGTATGTGAGGCCTCTCCAGGTGTACAAACCTAGCTATTAAATAAAAATGGGGACAGACAAAACCACTAAGGGGCGTCCTACGTATTAAAGCTACAGAACCTCAGGAATAGTTTTCTAAAATTAGTGTATGAGCCCTACTCTTAAGTGAACACTTAGGGCCAGATGTATCAAGATACACTTTTGCGATTCTCAAATAGCGTTTTTTAAGGAATCGCTACTTGAGAATTGCAAAATGGTATGTATGTAGAAACTCGCTATTTTTTAGCGATTTCTTAAAATTCCTTAATTGCGATTAGCAAATTGCTATTCGCAATTAAGGAATAATTTCCCATTCATTTCTATGGGCCAGGAGGCCCATAGGAATGAATGTGAAATTATTCTCAATTTGCGATTCGCAATTTGCTAATCGCAAATTGAGAATAATTTCAAGGGTGCAAGGGTGTCCAAAGGACACCCTGTTGCACCCCTGAAATAAGCATGGGTGCACATGTGGTGCACATATATGCCCTAAGGGCATGTATGTGCATCACATGGCACTTATTTTTAAAGAAATTTGCAAATTACCACAAACTTGAAGTTGATGGTAATTTGCGATTCCTTAGGGACCATTAGCAATTTTTTTTGCATCATACATTGCATTTAAGGAATCTCAAAGTTTGTGATTCCTTACATGCAATCGCAAAATAAGGAATCGGAAATTTGCGATTCCCTATTTTGCACTGAAATTTGCTACATACATACCATTTTGCTCAAATGAGTTCGCAAACGCCGAAATTCAGCGTTTGCGAACCCATTTGAGCTTCATACATCTGGCCCTTAATCCCATAAACACAGTTGTTGCTTATTCCACTTGTCTTTTTTGCGATATGTCTTTTACTGTGAAATGCGTTCTCACATCACAAACTAAGGTGAGGATGCATGCTGTACTCAAACATAGTGCTAAGTGATAGATTTGCATTTCACGCATTTCCACACAATTTCACATAATTTTCCTCACATTTGGCGTTAAAACAGAAAGTTTGTCCACACACACTCCTAATGAATTTCAGTGTGACAATACAGGACTATATTTGACTATATAAAATATGTGAGTTAGTGACCATAACACCCAGAAATGTATCTTCTGGGTACATTTATCTTCTATCAATAAACAACCCCATGTGATCAGAGACAGCTTTAATTTTGCAGTGCCAGTTTTCTCGTTTCCGTCTTTTCATCTCCAGCAGTGTTGGACTAATAGCTGCTCCCTGTAAGCCATTCAGGGCCAGTACAAGATGCGAGACTGTAGAAGGGCTGTTATGCTCCAGGCCCTTCACTTTATAGGGCTCACTCTCATTCATACACATTGAATTACAGCTATTCAATCAGAAGCAAGATTCTTGTGTATAGTAATAGAATCAGCGTTTAAAGCAAAACCACTAGATGGTGCAATGGCGTTTTTTCTTCCCCTGAAAATATTTTTTTTTCAACTTAGAGAAATGTCCACAGTTCCCCACATTAAGGTTTGACCTGAGGTCTAGCAAAGGCTTCTGACATGACCAAAGTCATTAGTAAGAATCGGAACTGGCCTAACAATGTGAAGGTAAGTTTCAGTTCTATTAAGGATATGGGGCGAGGATCTGCTTTTATCTTCCTTTGCTTTAATAACAATATCAAAACAGCAGATATCTTTAACTTTCAAGAAAAAACTGTTTCCCATAAACACTAAGGAACATCCACATAATCAAGTCCTTCATTAATGTCCATGGCACAGGATCACGTATGGTCCTTCTTCACTGCTTGGACCTCCTCTTTCTTTTCTGCTCCGCAGCCAGTTAACTGCTCATCCAGTCTCTCTGTGGTTTTCTGTTCTCTCAGGGGGCAGAGTATTTTTTTTTCTGAGTAGCATTTTATGCCCACTGCAACACCCATTGCATGCCCCTTTGCCACAGAGGACTGCAGAGGAAAAGGGCATATTTACAAGTTGGCATTACTCCATGTTAAGTGGCTAAGCACCACCTTGTAAGTATTGGAAATGGCGCTACGCCACCAGAGCACCGACAAAAGTGATGCTCTGGTGGTGACTGGGGCTTGTAAACATGTCCCTTGATTTCTTCGGTGTGCTGTGAGAAGGAATGAGTTTACATCGGCTTCCAAGTTGGTGGATATATTTCATTTACATTTTTTCACCTTAGTCTACTGTGAAACATGGAATACGTGAAAGGACTTTTCACATATTTAGCCTTCATTTTGATTTGGTGTAAAGGGTGGAAGAGATAGCTTTATCAAGAGATTCTGATATACTTCGACTGGTCATGAATTAGACTTTTAATGTTAGGAAGTAATGTAAAGGTGACCCAAAACAAAAATAAAAAAAGTAGCTGACCAATGTGCTGGCAATCCACTACTTATAGAAATAGGATAGTAACTCAAAAATATACGGGAGAATGCATGCCCCTGTTTTTGTACATCTAAAAGAAGGCCTTGTGCATGTCTGAACTTTGAGTAATGTGTCTACAGGTTAATGTTGGCCTCTACTAATGCATAATTCGTACCTTGTAGATCATAGGCTAGAGCTAACTGCCAAAATGTGTTTAGTAACTTGTGAAATCAGTACTCTGTGGTCTTCATTTCACAACTCCATACAAATGCACAGACCAGTCTCATTTCCATGACCCCTACTGTCTTATAATGAGATAGACCCACCAATATTGCCACACATGATAGTCTTGCCCTATAATATTAAAACATCTAATGTGCAGTCATGCCTTGCTGAAACAAACAAAGTGGCCGATTGACAAAAGCACTTATGAGTACAGGAAGAAGCATTACAGGAGTACTATTTACGTACTACTACATGACTTTATCAATTTGCTGGGAACATCCAACTCTCAATTAGTGAAAATTCAAACGATGCAGTGCCCCTCTCTAGTTGTATAAATCATATGAGAAATGTCCCTGAATATTTCCACTTTTCACCCATTTTCGATGCTTTGGGGCCAATTCACTAGGACTATAAAAGCAGACAAAATAGTACTTCATCAGTCCTGCTTAATGGAATCCAAAATGTCTTTGTAAATATGTCCCTAAATATTTAAAATGTATGCCTCCATGCTCATAAATTACTGAATCAGAGAATACTCATTCGTCGAATAATTGTATTGAGTTCTACCTATAAACAGGGCCACTGGAATTATGGGATTGTGTAGCTGCAGCGATTTTTGCATAATTATATTTTTCCACATAATCCATCATTTGCTGCATAATCTGCCGATTTGAACAACACTTTTTTTTAAATTCTATCTCAAACAAGCTACTCAAAATGCGAAAACATGTGTTGCTGCGCTGTGGAAGACCCTCTACAAAGCTCGACTAGTCACCTTTCTGTTGCTTAATGCTAGATTTGAGTGTTGTACTGGTACTAATGCGGTGCGACCATGGGCCAGAGAGTGTTACCAGGTTTAAAAATGATGAAATAATGAAGTAATACTATTGCAAAATATGCTGCATAAGGATGCATAATTTGCATTTTCTTGCTGCATAATTTATGCATAATTTTGCCATCTCCTGCCACACAATTCCATTGGCCCTGCCTATAGCTTACCCTAAAATATTTCCGCCCACCTTGAATAGTGTTCTGAAACCTGACCGGGCCTAGTTCTAGATATTCAAAACCTCAAAATCAAAAAAATGCAGCAGAAAATGGCGTCTGATGCAGTCTATAAACAATGGGATAAAGTCACGGTTTCTGAGACATTTTATGGGCGTCACAGTGCAGCTTTATGTGACATTTTGTGCCAGGGCCAGTTTAGTGCTGGTGGTGCTCAGTGCGACAATGTTTGTTGGCAACCACAATTACCAATTTCCCCACGGTTTCCCTCAGCACCACCCTTAAACAGTGCCCCTCAAGGCTCCATACCCCCTCTCTCACATGCATTTCTTCTTTTTTATAGCGACACTCATACCAGTGAGGTGTCAGAGCACTTTACATCACATACCCATTACTAAAAGACAATGACTCATAAGTGTGTAAATCAGTGTATACATCAGACTGAGGACTACAAGGTGTTGGAGTCACAAGTTATCCCTACTGGCAGACAGTACACTTTGAGTGCTTGGTCTGGGTAAGCACAAACTGAGAATTTAAAACGTAACACCATGGTTGGGGGTTGGCTTTCCTAATAAGAATTGATTTCTACCCAAGTAAACCCTTTTTGCAACATTAGGATAATGATAAAAAGGGGGGGGGAATCATTGGGCTCTAATCTTTACTTTGTAGTTTTCATGCAGCTCTTTGGTGCTAGTTCTCTGTTAGAATTTATACTTAAAAACTGGAAATTTCAAAAGGGGCTCTTTGACAGAAGCAGTAACGCACTGACGTGTTTACATTGTATGCACTTTGTGATCTGCCTGAAACAAGTGCTTTGCAGCAGGCATATGAATCCTCTGCACAACCTTACCATGAGTCAAAACTTCCACTAGACAAAACTCTGATCTCTCTGTTGCTGGAGGCAAAGAACAGGGCGGAATGCGCTTTTAAAACCATATTGTATTTGAAAACAGGCACCCTTGAATCCCCAACCCCCAAAGTCAGAGTCCAGTACGGTGGCACCAATCGCACCGCCCTAGAGCCTGCCCTGTTTTCTGCTTTGGTAGACGGTAGAAACATCATTCCACTGAGGTTTATCAAAAATCAGAATGGCAATTCATTTTAGTTTTGCTGAAACATTCTTCCTCTTAATATATTTATACTGCATGATAGCGCACTTTATAATAACTCCTAGACTTTGACTGATTATGTTGACTCAAACCTCTTATTTTTCTAATTACATAATGACCGCGATATGAACAATTTAAGTAATCTTTTTTTGTTATGTGCCTATATTTGGCAAAAAATATGCGCTGACGAATATATAGCTCTATGTTATTTAAGGATTAGGCACACAAGTTGCAACTGATTTCAATACCATATTAGAGGGTAAGCCTGTTTTTGTACAGTGAAATCCATTGAGATATGTGTTACTTTTGCTGGCAAGCTTACATCACTAGGTTGAGAGTTGTGTCATCGAGTTTAAGGTAGGAGTTTTGCTTTAATAGAGTGGTAATTGGAAAGATTCCAATTCTAACAGCAACTCATGAGCTGGGGTCATGTTTCAGGTCAGCAAATCATAGTGTCACTTATGCAGTACCTATACACTTACAATATTTGTGCCCCAACAGCGAATGTATGATTTTACAGCACATGCATTTACAATGCATGCCTTTACAACGCAGTTTTTACATCGCAACATCCTTTACAGCACATTCTTTTACGTAGCATGCCATTACAACGCACTTTCAGAAACTACCTTCACAAAGCATTCCATTACATTGCATTATACCTTTACAATGCATACCATCACAATGCATACCATTATATTACATTTAAGGTAAGTGTTGGATAGTGTAGGGGTAAAAAATTACTATTGTAACTCCAGTGAGTGCAACAGTAGGGTAAGTGTTGGATAGTGTAGGGGTAAAAATTACTATTCTAACTACAGTGAGTGCAACAGTAAGGTAAGTGTCATATAGTGTAAGGGTACTATGCGTTGTAATGGTATTCATTGTAATGACTTGCAATGTAATGCCTGCTTTGTAGTGACATGCATTGCAATGACATGCGTTGTAGTGACATGCAATGTAATGGCTGTGTTGTAATAACATGCTATGTACAGGATGTTGCGATGTAATGACTGCTATGTAAAGGTAGTGCGATGTAATGACTGCGTTGTAAAGGTTGTTTCCCCCAACAGCAGTGTGCAAGGCAGGGAGCATGAGAAACATGGCTTGCGACTTCCTGTATCAAGGGGTCCACACTCAAACTTTTGGGATCCTTTCTTTCGGAAAGAAAATAGATGGTGGTGCTTGACCTCTTAATATGTGATCCTTTCGGTCTGCCATATAGGATCCCGTAGGGGTAATCTTGAAGCGCCACGTTGTTCAACGTAAATGTTAAACCCCTGATAGCCTTGATCAGATCCTTTGACCGGAATTCGACTTCATACGCATTTGATGCCCAAATAGTGGTTGCTATGTCTTCAACCAAGAATCATACTCCCTTGACTTCAATACTTGCATAACAGTAATTGACAATTGGAGGGGCCAAAATTGCCCGAAAACTCAATTCAGGAAAAACAGACGCCATCTTGTTTGGGAACAACCCAACTCTATGGGCCCTATCCTGATGGCTTCCATAGATGGGTAATCTCCCCACACCAGTGAATAGGGTTAGAAACCTGGGTGTGGTTCTGGACACCAAACTGACTCTCGTGTCTCAGGTTAAGGAAGGGACCTCCTCTGCCTTCCTTATACTGCAGATGGTCAAACAGATCTTTCCTTTTATTTCAACCAATGCCCAAAGAACAGTGATCTCGGCTCTAGTATTGAACAAAATCGACTATTGTATTGCCTTATATCTCAATATGCAGGAACAGAAACTCAATAAACTTTAGGTACTTTAAAATGTGGCAGCTATAGCTCTCACCAGGATACCTAAAAGCAAATCAGCTGCCCCTCTCCTCAAACAGCTTCACTGGATTCTCATCAGACAAAGGATTACATTCAAAGTCCTTTGCCTGGCCCACAAGGCCCTCCATGGGGTTGGCCCAGAGTTTTTGCAAAAATACTTCAAGTAGTATCTTCCCGGTAGAAATCCTGGGTCCAGTGGCTCTGGCCAACTGGTGGTCCAGAGACATAAACTTACCAATTGGGGTGGCAGAAGCTTTGGTAACACCACAGCCAAGGAGTGGAATAACTTACCACCCCACATTAGATCCATTCATAACATTCAATTTCAGAAAAGCCTTAAAAACCTGGCTCTTCCCAAAGAAGTATCATCTGGGCTCTCTTTCCTCCTTCTCAGTGCTAGCGCTTTGACACCTGTGGGTATTTGTTTGCGCTTTATAAGTCCAAATGACATAACATAGCATAAGAATAGAAAAACAAATGATTGAACTCAAAAGTTCCATAATTCACACGTATGCCTCATGAGTTATACGCTGCTGGCTGCAGCTGGTGCATCATACACAACGCTATCTTTCCATGATTGCACATAGCGACAAATTGATTACACAGGATTCCTGCAGCAAACGTATTAGCTCACTGCACTTTATTACACAGAATGTTTGAATAACATGTGTCCTTCTTGTTTTATGCAATGTTTGGCAGCAGGAGCTTTAGCCTTCCAAAGTTATTTTATGATGATCCAAGGCTGTGGCCAGAGACTGCCCACAGATCTTTACAGCTAGTGCATTAACAAGCTGTGCTACCTAACAACTATCAACCCCGAGTCTTGTTGGACACACCTATGTCTGCAGCATGCGTATAAGGCCTTAAGGTCTCTTAAAAAGAATTCTAGTATTAACCAATACATTAATCCAAAACTGTTTTACTAATTTCCTAATAATTACATTTTCCTTGAAAGTGACATTCAGGGCTGCATTATAAAAAAATAAAGCATATGTGCTGGCAGCCAAACGAGCTCACTTAATTTACTTTGCTAAGACACTGCCCCCAATACCTTAGAACATTGCAGGCTCCCGGAGGATATATTTCCTGTTTCCAGCACGGGGCAAGAAGAAGTCTTTCCTACAAAAAGTGCAGTTTTCATAAACACATATGATCTGATTTGTGATGTCTTGTTCCTTATCGTTTGAAGTCAATAAAAGTAGGGATACTAATTGAGTTATAATGCTTTGGGTTTGCTGTCTTCAGTCTAGCAGAAACTATGATCCCAAAATAATGGCAAAAATAACTCAAAGTAGTGTTTTGATCCTTCTAAATAAGAAACACAAGCCAGGTCTAGATGGAGAAGTTTACTAAAGCCTCATGTTCTATCTAACATTGCTGTTTATACTGTTTCTGACACTGCAATGTACTTTTTTAAGGCTTTAAAGACACATTTGTCAAGTGAGACCATATTTCACTCAAAAAAAGTACCTGACCTCCCAGCAGCTTAAAATATAGTATGTCTCATTGCAAGTGATTGAGAACTTTTCTTAAGTTAGACCCAACTGGTTGCCCTGTGTAGTGTATCCATCATTGATGCGAATTTGCAACTTAAACAGCACATGGTAGAGACTTCTGCTACCATCTTTGTTTAAGCCCTGGGATTAATGCTGTGTGACTTCGCCATGATGCGGATCACAGCACAGTGTATCTTTGTATAACTTGTCACCAGCCTTCTTCCCTGCCACACTAGGGAAAGGTGGTGCTTTTTGAAAAGTACAAATAAAAATGGCTGCATAAAAAAATAATAACAAATATTCGTAAGAAGTGGCAACAGTAATCACATGTACACAATTTCACACCTGAAGCAAGGCAATGCATTTTCACAAGGAAAGTATGTCAGTGGGTTGTGAGCTTCATTGCTGAGTGAAAGCCTTTTTTGTTGTTTGTAGCAACCTCTTTCAACCACCTAAAATGCCATTCCCCCCCCCCACAACCTCCCCCCCCCCCCACTAAACTTGTTGTGCCATTTGAATGGAGTACTGTAACAGCAGTAACCGAGGACAAGTTGTGCTTTAGAAGAACTACCTCATGGTAACTGGAAATGAGAACAGGAAATCACTGGAACAACAAGTGTTAGTCAGTGCTACTGATAAGCGAATAAGGTAGGCTATGCAATTGTGGTTCGGTATTGTGTGGCAGGATAGAACAGGAAGAAGTTGACGTGCACCAAGTATGTGATGTAAAGGAATGAAACTGACCGTCAAGCTACAGTGGAAAACTAGGAGCAAAAAGGTTGCACAAATACAAAGAAAAAACGCAATGCAAATTAACAGAGAGGCCGTGAAGGAGAAATTAATGCACCTGTTGAGAAGGGAATGTCCCCTGAATGTTGTACGGTCATTTGCCCCTACCTAAGTGCCCAACTGTTAGGAACTGGTACCTTTGGGGTCATGCTAATCTAGTCTGCACGCAAAAGCCTATGCCTCTCTCTTTACATGAGTAAATTGATACTTGTATAGCGCACTACTCACCCACAAGGGTCTCAAGGCGCTTGTACGAATACCACTGTGGAACCCATCCTGGCTTTCCCTGTGAGGCGTCCACTCCCGGGCACCGCCAAGGTGGAGGCCAGGCATCCTTAGCGTTGTGGGGGCTGTTGTGGAGATTAAGCAAGCTATTGCCCAGAGTTGCAGAGTGGGACTCGATAATTGGAATAAGCACCGAGGCGAGAATAATCAGGTCCGTGGAATTTTGAGCCCAAGACCCGCCGAGGCGGGGAATTGAACCCTGGTCCCAGGCTAGACCTCTGCATCAGGGTCTGCCGCTCTAATCATTGAGCCACACTTCTCCACCATGAGTATGGTCCTCATGGTATCCTTTGACCTGTAGGGGCGCACCAAGTGTGCCATCATTGACAATGGACTACTGTACATAGACCCGTGGTGGCAACATACCATGACCTGTGAAACCATTTTTATGAGCAAACCTTTTTATCTGTCTCATTAGAGTGGAGATTTACAGGCCCAATCATGTAAACTTCCACATCTATGTATTTACTCAAGTCCTAGTGCTAACAACACAAGTGTATGTTGTGTGTTTTTGTATATGTAGTTTGCATGATACATGCATGGTGTGGGTGCATGAACCAGACTAATGGAGGGTTGTGGGATACATTTTGAATACCCGTGGCCTGGCTTTCTGCACAACATACGGTTGAGGAAGTTTTCCCAAACAGTAGAAAGGTATGGCTGACGTTCCTGAAGATGAAGGGAGGAGACCTAGACCACTGCAGTGAAGAAAGAGGAAGCAAGTCTCCTTTGTAAATTCAATCCGGCCTTTTGCTGAGCAAGGGGCTGCTGATACGTTTCCTGGACTTTCAATTGGTGGATGGTATGGGTCAGGGGTGAGACAGCAGACTCTTCTGTGCAAGCTAAGTGGGGCCCAATAGGTGAGGCCCAGCCCTTTGTCATTCTCTGATTACAATATCAGTTAGATGATGACAGCCAGGTGGTAAAGCTTTACACCTCTTTCTGCCTTTGTTGTGTGTGCTCCAAGATGGAGACAATGCTGCTGTGAGTAGCATCACTCTATAGAATGACTGTGTCTGGAAAGCATCCTGCAAAGTACACTTGAAAGGAGAACCACCCCAAGGAGGTTCAGAAAGTGCAGAGAGTGGATACAATCTCCTGCCCACTTTTGCTGTATGAAAGTGAAACCCCACTATCCTACTTGTTGTTCAGTTTCCAAGTCCTCTATGGCCAAAGAAGAGAGGGCTGATATGCAGCCAGCACAGGTGTCTGCCTCACAGTCCGTTTCCTAGAGATGAGGGGCTATCATCTGAGTCTTACCTCTCACTGAAGAGCTTTATACCTTGAAGCACCTCTTAGCCAGTCTGTCTGCAGAGAGAGTTAAGAAGCCAGAAAATCCAGCAGGACTGACTGTCAAAGGGGGAAGAGATGCAGTGGGTCTCCAATGCCGGTGGACTTCCAGAAGAGAAAAACTGCAGACAGCGGTCTGTATACAACAGAAACTATAGGACTACTGTCACTCCAGAGGCATCCCCTAGGAAGAGCCATGACAAGTTACCCTGATATCACCGAAGCCTAGTTGGGGTGTGATCTGAGTCTGAATCCGCCTGTGTGTGACTATATTGTCCAGAACAAGTTCAGTCTATACATAGCTGATTTGCCCAAAAGATGATTAGCTTGTGTGTGGTGGGGTTGTTAAGAAAAATATCAGTCTTTGTGTGACCATATTCTCCAGAAGAATATCAGCTTGTGAGTGGATGTGCTGTACAAAAGATAAGCCTGGATACAACTGTGTTGTCCAGAAGGAGGTCTGGCAGTGTGTGTCTGCACTGCAGGTAGGACATTGCCCTCTGTGCAGCTGCACCAATTCTGAGGAATATGTTCACTCAAGACTTGCCAGTTCTGTGTTGGGATCAAGCCTTCTGTGGGCATTGCTGTCATTGCCTGCTTGACTGCAGCCAGTGACCACAATAACAATATAATAATAACGTATTGCATGATTTGTTAAAACCATTGCAACGCTCTACACAATTGAAAATCAGTACAATATTTAAAATTGATAATTTAATCCACATTTACAGTATTATTAAAAGACATGCATCAACATGTCATCCTAAAACTCTGGTATGAATGCACTATTTATAGGTCCTATAATTGTGTTGCAGTAAGGAGACAACAGTCCTAATTAAGCTAGACGTCTAAGTCCTAGGCCGACTGCCTCTGCGCCTTTCCCCTTCCACCGGCATTATTGTTATCCATAGCAGTCCCTAAGCATAGCCAAATGTGCATAGGTGCAAAGGGTCCTGCATCCGTGACTCCGTGCCGAAAGGCTGGCCCTGTCTTCTACTAAAGAGAGTCGTTTCGTACTCAGTTTTACTATCCTCTTGAATTCCTGTTGGCTTGCGTGTAAGTCCCAGAGCTCGCTCAGGCTAAGAGTGCTAAGGCCGCAGGATACATAGCAGTGCCCCGTTGGCCATCGACTTGTATTCAGCTGTACCCCTAAATGATGAGCCAGGCTGCCCTCCTTTGACGCCCTCAACTTGTGGCATCTTATTTAAAAAGTCGCCATTTGGGCCAATGACTGTCTACAGATGTCGAATTCCAGCCTGATTTGTGGTAGTGAGGTGTATGGAGGTAGCTGGAAGATCGTTCTAAAGATTTTAGTGACTAATTTATCTAATTGGCCACTGTACAGCCCTTTTAGCACCTCACTCCCATAGGTTAGAGTTGGAATAACCTTTGTCTGGGCCACCTGGAGAGTTGGAGTAAATGTTGGGCCGTTTAGTTTCTTGTGAATGGAGCTGAGAGGGTAGGACAGCGCAATTCCTTTCTTTTTTTGTTCACCCAGCTGATTTGCATATCTGCCGTGGTTATTAAAAAAAACTTCTAGGTACTTGTGCATACAATAGGTTGGACAGATGAAGACTACCTTTTTTAGGTGGATGCTAGTTGACTAAATTAAGGACTTCCGGAAGATCAGACAGGAATAAATTGAAAAGTGTGGGAGCCAGAACACACCTTTGCTTAAGGGTTTGCATTGTTGAAATTGGTTGTGACAGTCGTGAGCCATCACCGATCTGAATCCTGATCCACATGTCCTGATGCAAGACCTGCTAAGCCCTAAGCAAGCTGTTTGTATTGTTCAATAGAAAGAGCTTCTGCAACAGCTTCGACCTGTTGACCTTATCGAATGCTGATTTGTAGTCAATAAATCCGCTGTATATGAGGCTGGTGCTGGCTTCTGCCTGGTCTATCAAAAATAAGAGTGCCATAAGGTTGACCATTGTACAAGGGTTGCTTGTAAATCCAGTTTGGTTTGGTGGAATTATTGAACTTGCATCAGCCCATGCCCGAACAGAATTCAACGTTATGCCTGCAAAGTACTTCGCACCGTTATAGAATAAGGCGATCAAACGATAATTGCCTGGAGATTTTTTGTCTCCTCCTTTGAAAATTGGGACGAGGATTGATCCTTGCCATGAAGTCTGAATGGTATGCTTTTCAAAGATAGAGCGGAGCTAGCTGAATGGCCCAGAAAGCTGGATCCTCCTTGAACAAGGCTGGTGGAATGCCGCCTGGGCCAGGGGCCCCATCTTTTCATCCCTTTTCAATCTGCTTTTGAATTGTTGACACTGGGTAGAGATGCACAAAAGATGGAATGTTGTCATTCAAAGGTTGGGGACTTTACTACCCTCAATGGCAGTAGGCTGATTGCAGTTCAAGTCATACAGGTCATTAAAGTGGTTGTGTAGGAAGAAGTACCACTCAGATTCCAGGATGTTGGACGAAGCAACTTTAGGGACGCAGTCCTCTAAACTATTTATAGTATGCCAAAACCTCACAGGATTACTGGATCTTATGTCGTATTGTAGTCTGGCCAAGAAGGAATTCCGAAAGGCCCTTTGTTGTTCCCGTTTGGCCGCCTTCAGTTAGCTTTGTGCCTCTCGTAGTTTGGTTATAATGGTTAGGACCATTGGACCTTTTAAGTTCATGCCATAATTGATTAATGCTAAGTTTGGCTGACAGTATTGCAGAATCATAAGAGGTCTGTTGTTTAAACCTAGTCACTTGTGCATGCTTTATCGGTTTTGCAAACCTGGCTGCTAGGCTTTCCGAAAACCTTGTCCTTTTTGTGATTAGGTCCTCTGTTGACCAGAAGGTGTTCACGATTATTTGCTTTGCTTTTGTCACCAGGAGTTGAAGGTTGTTGGCTGAACACTTAATATGTTTTAAATTATTTTTAAAACTTTCGAAGGCTTGACCTGCAGCCTGATCAAGTTGCCGCAGCTTGATGCTGAGAGAAATTTCTTGAGGAAGGTGATCACTGTCTATTGCCCAAACCAAAAGCTGAAACTTGGTTCAAGAGAGTGAGACTTGCAAAAGAATAATCGATCAGAGATGTGCTGGTTTTCGATAGAAATGAGAGGCCTGGCGGCTTATCGGGACAAAAACAACCGTTAAGGGCCCTAAGGCCAAAAATGTTCCAAGTTGCCCTGGAGAGCTCGACCCTTTGGATCCTCCTTGCTCCACCCAGGACGAACCAGTGGTGAGATAACCCAATCGCCTTCCTGTGGCTTTGTTACCTCATTCATTTGAAGATCAGCCATCAGCCACATGTTGAAATCTCCAGATAATAAGATGTCTGCATTAGGATACCCAGATCTCACATTTAGTACTGTATCAGTCACCTCATCTGATAGCGATGACCTAGACGCTGGGTTTGGATGAATGTAAACATTCAATAAGATTAGGATTCTAGACTGACTATTAGAGGTTCTAAGTGACATCCCCACTGACTGGAGTGCCTGGGAGCTGCTTGTCAGGTCCCAGGAATTAATTGCGCTGTTGGCCGATATATAGATTGCTAGCCACCGTACAGCAACCGGGGGTCTTCGATTTAGTTGCCGGGAAATGGTGAGTTTTTAACCCTTCTAGTTACTGCGTTTCCAAAAGCCATGACTCTTGCAATAAAATGATTTCAAAGGACTGTAAATAAGAGACCGTTTCTCATCCTCCGATTTTTTTCTTACCCATTTATGTTCCAAGGACATATCTTTAGTGGGCTGTCTTAATGTGCATTGTGGCCATTATTTTGTCATTGTAGCAGTCTGGTCGAGTTTAGTGGCCCCGCCAACCATGACCAGTTGCCAGCCTACTCCAGTCCTGTGGTTTGTGTTTACTGTTGATCGCTTGTATTTTTTGGGCAAGAGGTATAGGTTTTGCTTAGGGCGCTCCTCAACTCCGGATAAACTGGTTTTGGCCATACGCCTGGGTAACCCTCGGCCAGGGTGTTATGAAGGACATAGGGATAGCCTGGTTCCTTTCCAAGGGTTATGGAAATACCCCACTGTTTAAAGGTTTCCATGGGATGTACCATGTTACAACGCATATCATTACAACTACCTACTATTACAACGCGACCATTACAACGCATACCATTACAACGCATAGCGCTTTGAGGTGCTGGATAGTGGTAAGTATAATTTACTATTCTAACTCCAGTCCCCGTGGACACTAGGGAAGGTGTTGGATAGTAAATTATACTTATTCCCTATCCTAGAGCGCCCCCCAGCGCAATGCGTTGTAATGGTATGCGTTGTAAAAGTTGCGTTGTAATAGTAGGTAGTTGTAAAAGATGCGTTGTAACAGGTGTATACCGTTTCCATGAGCCTCATGATCTTATTTGCTATCTCTGCAGAACGCCAAGTGACTTTAGTAAGTTTGTTTGACTGTCCCTGTTCTGGTGTGATAAACTATATAGAGAAGATGTCCTGCGATGTAGCTTCTTTCAGCAGGTCTGTAGCTTGTATCAGTTTCAAGATGTTCCCACAATTTAAGATGTCAAAGCTGCCTTTTGACTTGTACTCTGGATAGAATAGAGTATATGTTGAAGTTGCTTGGGCTGTCTTAATAGGCTGATGGACGTCAGATTTGTTTGCAGGTAAATTGTTCTCTGAGTCGCAACTGATATCATTCCTTTGACTGGGTTCCCTGTAAGGAGTACCCCGCCCAGAGTCTGCATCAGAAAGCCCCACAGAGGGCCATGCCCCAAGCGGGCTGCGCTTTGAAGAATTTCACGCAGAAGTTTTGGGGGCTACGTCTTTTTTTTGCTATTGGATCGGGTAGGAGAACTGACCCACTGGATTCTCTTGGGCTCCTTCGGGCTGCTCGGGGTCGATGTACGTCCCACTTGCTTGAGCAGGTTTGGATGATTTAGTGCAGCCAAACTGATCTGTTTGCCAGGTGCGCTTCGGGGCTCTCTACTTGGCACAAAGCTATAGAATCCGAGGATTGCGTTTGAATGTTGTCAGAAGGCCCAGTTGCACCCCTTTTTCTCGTAGTCTCAGAATCTTTCCTAGCCGCTACGGCCTTCATCGCAGTAGAAAGTAGGGAACCAGTCTGTTGCTTTTTAGCGTCATCAGATGAATGAGTTAGGTTGACCGCTTCCTTTGTTACCTTGTGTGCCCAGTTTGGATCATTGTGTACGGTAGAGACTGCCCGTGTGTGAGTATTAAAAGGTGGGTATAGGTTCGAGACCTTTGAAATACGGCAGATCTTATTGTATTGTATTTAATAGTATTGTATTTAATATTTATACCGCGCATCTGTCACCCTACGGGTATCCTGGCGCCAGAAAGGAAAATTCAGATGGAAAAAAAGGATCACTGACATAATATCGACAGTCAAAATATCGACTTGCAAAAATATTGAGGTAAAAATATAGAATGCCAGAATATCGACTTCCTATCTACAAACAGGTAAGTACAAAAATATTGACTCCAAATTATCGATCGGAAAAAATATAGACAGTCAAAATATCGATTTTTTTAAATATCTTAAAATTAATTTAAAAGTAATATAATAATAAATGTAATTAATCTAACCATACTGAAAATACTTAAATAAACTTAAAATTAATAAATAATTAATGTAACTTAAAAAAAATGTATTAATTTAAAAAAAAAAAAATATATATATATATATATATATATATATATATATATATATATATATATATATATATACATTTTATTAACAAAACATATACAATATTTTTTCCGTAGGATAGCGAGAGGGTTAAATTTACTATTCACACTCCAGAGAGTGCAACAGTAGGAAAAGCGTTGGATAGCGTAGGGGTAAAAATTACTATTCCCACTCCAGAGAGCGCAACAGTAGGGAAAGCATTGGATAGCGTAGGGGTAAAAATTACTATTCCCACTCCAGTGAGTGCAACAGTAGGGAAAGCGTTGGATAGCGTAGGGGTAAAAAATACTATTCCAACTCCAAGGAGTGCAACAGTAGGGAAAGCATTGGATAGCGTAGGGGTAAAAATTACAATTCCAACTCCAGAGAGTGCAACAGTAGGGAAAGCGTTGGATAGCGTAGGGGTAAAAATTACTATTCCCACTCCAGAGAGCGCAACAGTAGGGAAAGCATTGGTTAGCGTAGGGGTAAAAATAACTATTCCCACTCCAGAGAGTGCAACAGTAGGGAAAGCGTTGGATAGCGTAGGAGTAAAAATTACTATTCCCACTCCAGTGAGTGCAACAGTAGGGAAAGCGCTGGATAGCGTAGGGGTAAAAATTACTATTCCTACTCCAGAGAGTGCAACAGTAGGGAAAGCGTTGGATAGCGTATCGGTCAGTCTAATATTTTGAGGCAGTTCGTTCCACAGCCTTGATGCCGAGGTACAGAAAGCTCTACCACCTAGCCTTGACTTCCTAATCCTGGTGGTTACTGCCAGCCCCAAGCTGGCGGAGCGCAGAGACCTGGCTGGTTTGTACCAGGTGAGCCTTTCCTGTAATGGGATAGGTCCTGTGTTGTGTAGTGCTCTGTAGACAATGAAGAGAGACTTAAAAGCAACTCTGCTCCCAATTGGCAACCAGTGTAGTTCTCTAAGTGCCAATGTGGTTGAAGAACTGCGGGGTCTGTTTAGAGCTAGCTTGGCCGCCATGGACTGGACTCTTTGGAGCCCCTGTAAGATGTAGAGAGGAGCTCCCAGGTATAGGGAATTACAGTAGTCCAGTCTTGCCATGATCACACTTCTGACCACTAGTGGTCTAGTCGCATCGGGCAGAAGAGGCAAGATCTGCCTGAGCGCTCTCAGTTGGCCGCAGCAGACACTTATGGTTTTGTTTGTCTGTGAGGTCAATTGGAGATCGTCATCCAGCATAACTCCCAGGTTACGCACGGTCTTCACTGGGATAAAGGGCTCTGCTCCCGGTGCGAGCCTGATCTCACAGGATGGCTGCTGGCTCATTTTCGGTGTTTGACAATAGACTACCTCAGTCTTCCCCTTGTTAAATTGGAGAGAGTTTATTTTCAGCCACTTGGAGACCTTACTCATACAGTTCTGGAAGGTCTCCATGGTCACTGCTTGCTTTCCCGCTAAGGAGAACACCAATTGGGTGTCATCGGCGTAGTTAACCAGATCAATCCCATACGACTTTATCATAGGGATCAAAGGCTGTAGATACAAATTAAAAAGAATGGGGCTAATCGAAGAACCCTGTGGTACTCCGTGGCCAACCCGAGACTTGGGGGAGGTAAATGGGGCCATGGTCACTACCTGCTGTCTGCCCATCAGATAGGATTGGAGCCACTTTAAGGCCCTGCCCTTCACGCCCAGTTTCTCCAGTCTATGCACCAGGACTGCATGGCTGACCGTGTCGAATGCGGCCGACATATCCAACAGTACTAGTACTGAGGAGTTGCCACTGTCAGCTCGCATTCGAAGAGTGTCCAACACGGTCGCCAGTGCAGTTTCTGTTCCATGTCCTGGGCGGAAGCCAAACTGATCCTTGTCCAATAGGCAATTATCTTCCAAGTAGCCTGACAAGGACCTACTGACTAATTTTTCTACAATCTTTATCAGGTAGGGCAGGAGCGATATAGGTCTGAAGTGTGCAGGAATTGTAGGGTCTAATGAAGACTTTTTAAGCAGGGGAGTGACCACTGCCTGCTTCCATACCTCCGGCACTACGCCTTCCTCCAAAGACTGGTAACAAATCTGGTACATCCGGGGAAACAGCTCTGGCCCATATTCCTTCCAGATCTTATGTGGAAGGGGATCTAGCGGGGACCCTGATGACACACTTTGTGCCAGGCTGAGGAAAAGCTCCATTGTCAGAGGGGTAAAACTTTCCAAGGACGATGAGATTGTAGGCGAATCTTCCTCCGCCATCTGGTCTGCTATATCCTTGTTGCCATCTCTACTATACTTTCTTATTACGGCCCTTTGGCCTTGATCATTTCCCCTTACATTTGGCACCTTCCGTGTCCTGGTCTGATGGAAGTATTGAAATGGACCCTGAGTTGTCAGCAGCTGGGGACTCTTGTTGGTTGTTTCTGCTGCCGCCTGCTACCAGTGTGCCTGAGGGCATCAATACAACCCTCGCCTCGTACCCCCTTGCCCCTGGATTTACCGCCTCTTGCGCGATATTTGCTGGATTTGTGCCCATGACGCCAACACCCTTGCTTGTGTTAGAAGACTTTACATTGGTGAATTCTTTTAAGTATGTCACGAGCTTCGCCATCACCTCTAGGAGCACGCTTAGTTTGCTATTATCGGTGAGCAATCATACCCTTGGTGTGGATGATCGGCATCCACCTTGGCCTGTCTGATCATATTGTTTAAGTTTGTGATTTTATCATCTATGTTGGTGACAAACACGGCCAGTGTGTTTAATAAGCTAATTTGTCTGTCCATTTTGTTAGCTTGGTATGTCATAGCGTCAACTGACCTCTGTAAGATGCCCAAAGCTGTGGCTCATACTGAATCTTGTTTGAGTTCCTCCTTCCCCACGTTTGGAACCAGTGAGGGAGCATAGTAATTGGGGGCATCTTTCTCAAATGATGAGAGCATGTCCTCCCACTCTTTAGATTGAATATAAGAGAGGTCTCTTTGCGGGTCACAAGCAACCTCATTGTAGGGATCTAACAAGATCCGTCCCTGCCCCTGCCCCTGAGATGTGCTTGGGGCAGGCTCGCTCGCACTGACCCCATATTGTGATGGATGCGTTTTCAATTCATTGGTTATCATAACAGAGTTTTCCCAGATTCCCTTTTTACAAGGCGTAGGACGCTTCTCTCCATCAGCCGCCGCCCCTGTCTCCTTGTCCACAATAGGAGAACTAAGGTAGGCTCCAGCTCCTTCTTGCGTTACTTTGAGTAGGGGCTGTGTGCCGTTCTTAGTTGGTGAAGAAGTGGAAATAGACATGCAAGCTGAGCTGACTAGAGGTATGACTGTGCGAGTATTCATTTCCTGTGAGTGACCTATAGTATTCCCAATTTTTTGATACCTTTCCACTGGCAGGGCCCCAAGACTGTCCAGTGGGGTAATAGAATGTCCCCTATAGAGCACGTCAGGCTCTACTAGATTGCTTGTGTCTGTGTGATTTGCCAAATTACCAAGCTGAGTGTTAGCATCAATACTCCCCTTGCTGACGATCACAGTTGGGCTCAAGGGAACAGGTAAGCCCTTAATAATCATGATACTGGAGAAGACTGTGGAACCTGCGTCTTTCAGAAAGGCAGGTTTAGACGTTATTTTTGGTTGCAAGCCGACAGCCTTGTGACCTGCAGTGCCTGCAAATCTGGCTTTCAGTGTTTGAGGATAGGGAGTTTTAATATATTACTTGTTGGTGAATTCAATGACAGGTCGAGTATTTGGTCAGTGACTGCTGTAGATATTCCCTGGACCGCCCTCTGCTTCTTTTTGTTTGGTGTGGCTGCCGGGTGGGCGTAAAATCCGTTTCGCGGGCGAATTTGCGGATTTTCCGCGATTTTGCGATCCGCGAATCTCGCGAAATCGCGGTAAAATCCGCGAATCAGCGGGGACGAATTTTCAGCCAAGCAGGGGTTACAGCAGCAGGTGCAAAAGTTGAACCTAATTTCTTTGTAACCTTTTACAAAAGGGTTACAAACAAATTAACTTCAACTTGGACACTTGCTGCTAATTGCTTCCCGGCGCCTCTTTGCCTACTTGCAACTATTCTCTGACCCTGCTCTGACCCTTGAAGCAGGGTTAGAGAATAGTTACAAGTAGGCAACGAGGCACCTGTCCAAGGAATTAAACCTCATCAGGAAGCACTTACAGATATAAAAAACAGGAAGAAGGGAGAGGATGGCAAATACACCCATTTTGAGTTGTCAGGAGGGGTTAAACTAAAAGAGACCTTTACAGCACAATTTTCATATGCATTTTGCTAAAAATAAAAAGCTGTATGTTCTGTAGGGGCAACTCAGGAATCTGGCCCTTCAGAGATCCGGCCTCTCTTTCTTTCTCTCGTTCTCTCTCTCCCTCTCTCTTTCCCTCTCTTTATCTATCTATCTATCTATCTATCTATCTATCTATCTATCTATCTATCTATCTATCTATCTATCTATCTCTCTCTCCCTCTCCCATAAACGACTGCATGGGTAACTTCGCTATGCAAGCGGCTCGCGAAGACGCAAAAATCCCCGCGAACACGCAAAAAACCCTGCGAACACGCAAAAAAACCCGCGAACACGCAAAAAAACAAAAATCTGCAAATTCGCACAAATTCGCGAATTTTGCGGATCGCGAATTTGCAAATCCGCAAATTCGCGGATCGCGAATTCGCAAAATTTGCCCATGCTTATGCCAATCCCCTTCTGTTTCCCAGATCACATACTGCCCTATGGCAGGATGGATTTATTGGGAATCTAAGGCACCTACTTGGGCCTGTATCCTTGACAAGCCAGAGGGGAGGAGAAAGCGAGCAGGATGAAGGTGAAGGGAAAAGATGAGGAGAGTGAAGAAGGGTCAAGAAAAATCGAGGATCAGTGAAGGCGAAGGAGCTGGGGGGCAGGAGGAAGAGAGTAGGGCTCACTGGCAAGCCGCACGTTGCACCCAGCCTAGCTGGGCCGCTTCCGCTGACTCACTGTGCACGCACTCTGCAGCCGCCCCTTACAGCGTCCGCGCTCTCTTCCTGGTTCCTGCCCACTGCTGGTTGCTGCTGGTTACTGCTGAGTGCTGCTGAATGGTTCCCCCTCCGAAATCCAGAGTCCAGTATAACCGGGGAGAAGCACCCTGCCAATCAGCTGTCTTCGTTGCCTAGGTGTGGATAGTGGGATAGTGGGAGCGGGGTAGCAGGGGGCGGGGATCAGAGGGCTGTTATTGTTCCTTTGTCTGAGGCACCAGAGAAACTCTCGCAATGATAAACTGCCTTTGTGCAGTCTAAGTACCTCGGCTTCCCCGTGGCTTTTCTGCACTTTGCAGCGCCTGCTGCTTACCTTATCTGCAACTGACTGGCTGGCAGCATGCGTGGTCTGGTTTCTGATTGCGAGTTCCGTCTGTGATAGTGGTAGTGCAGTAGTGGTGCTATAAGGGTCACATGCTGCCCAAGCACCACCTTGCACCACCTTGCACTCCCCGCTGCTACTGCCCTCTGCAGGGTCCCCGGCTGGTTGCTAGTTGCTAGTTGCCCCCGCACATTTTTTCCACTGCTACGCTCACTCTGTCTTGCGTCCTGCGTTTCCAGCTGCTCCGCTTAGCTCAGCTCCCAGCTGCCGTGACTCTGCTGCTCAACTCGGCTGCTCACTTCCGCTTGCAGGTCAAGCGAGTGACCAAAAAAGTAGCAGCAAGACTGCTGAAGTTGTGTCTGCTGAGGGGTGCTAGCAGCCAGATAGGACATCCCAAATGGATCTGCCAGTGAGCACACTCCCTACCTGAAGCAGAAAGGAGTTGGTGCACTGAGACAAAACAAGATGGTTGTCCAAGAAGACTGTTTAACTGTGGTAACAATTGAACTGTATACACACTACAACTACTGAACTGTGAGAGACTGAGCTGAATCACACTATTGCGCCAATCGCTGGAAGAATGTCCTAGATCACAAAGGGCAGAATCAGGGAGAGATAGTGGATAGAAGCACAGCCTTGCACAACAGCGCCCATGACACTAAATAGAGCTTTGCCTATAATTGTGTGTAATACCCTGTTTTAGTGTGCATTAAGCCAATTTTCTCTCTTGAAACATAAGTGCTGGTTTGGACATTCATTTATTGAACTGGTATGTGATTGCTGAGTCCCGGGCTTCAGCAGCCTCACACTACCTCACTGAAAAGCCTGCGACTGCTCGCAAACTCTACGACTGAGAGTCAAGTGATGAGGGAGCTGTATCTGGTTCAGTTTGCAGTAAGGACCCTGGGACATCAGACCTAAACAAGCTCATACTCCATGTGTGAAGCCTAGTAGCCCCTGCTTGCCCCTTGGCCCCCTGAATGGGGTTTGACAGCACCTAAAAGGTTTCTCCTGCATGTCCAAATTTCCCTACAATTAACCTTTTAATATGCCTGAGGTAAAGAGGAGTTAACATCACTCACAAGTTCAAGTTCAATTTGTACTGTAACCAATTTGGCCAGACAGTGAGGACCCAAAGTCGGTAAAGAAGATTAAGTATGGGTTTATTACAAATTCAAAGCCAAACTGATGTACACAAGTCTCAAGAATACACTGTAAAAGTACAGAATCACTACAGGCAGCCCAAATCATCTAACAAAGTTCAGTCTCAATAATATTAAACATGCAAGGACTTCAATGATAGCAGTGCAGAAAATACAGAATAAAATGTGATGATCAGTATATGATTTATGGTGCCCATGCCTATTATGCATGAGGAAAAATAAATCTCTTAAAATTAGCCTGAACTAAAAGCACTGATTGGGGAAACTCTAAATAGATCCAGTAAAGTAGTAAGGTTTCAGCATAGCGGAACTTCTGCAAGAGTTATTCAAGATAGAGAGCAAGGTACAGCATAAAGCCACACAATAGAGATATCGCAAAGAGGTCTATACCCCTCTGATTCTAGAAGGAATCTGACAAAACCTGAGGTGCGATCACCAATTAAAACACACAAATGAACATTTGAGAATCCCATATCATGCATCTCATTACTTTCCACCTTCACACAGTAAAAGTTGGCAACTACATTTGAAACTCCTTTCCTATGACAACCTCCTTGGAATCCTGCCACCTCCCAATTCCGCAAGGACAGTAGTCCTCCCTTTGTTCATTGAGGCTTCTTGTCCTTGCCAAAAGTACTCCTCCTGAACCTCACTATCTCTCATACAGAATGTTCCTTGCTTTTTTCATGAGATCATACAACTGCACCTGCAGAGGAGAGAAAAACATTGCATCCCAAGCAGGCTTATCATTGAAGGTTAACAGGGCTGGACTGGCTACGGGGATTTCCTTAATAAACAATGCAAAATAAATATTTTAAAAAGTTTGCTTTAAAGCAATTTTTTTTGCATTGTTCATTTTGAAGTGCAGGCAGCTCCCCCGTAATAAAGAAATCCCCTCAGGAGTTAACCTGGACCCCACCCTGCCAACCCAGCAACAAACGCCTAGTAGCCAGTCCAGCCCTGAAAGTTAAACATTAAGAAATTCAACTGCTTAGGGCCTTTAGTCAAGTTAACATGGCAAACGTTTCAGAACATGTTTAAATGCACAATTATGGATACATATACAATTACAATATGGATGCAGAGTACTACTCAAATGAATACATGATTATATAAAAGTTAACAACATTATTTAAACCACACAAATGCATATATATATATGGGAACTGCAATTCGTTTTTACTGTAAGGAAACTTCAGTATGCACACTTGTATACATATCGAGAGTACACCGTAAATGCACCTTCTGTAGCTGTTCAGTGTACCACATCACATTAATGATATTAGGTAACATGAATACATGAGGCCATGTGTAAATGTATATGTTGCCCGGTCAAGCATAAAAGGGTGGATCCAAAATTATGCTGCTCCAGTAGTATAAAATGTAAGGCTCCCAGATTTCAATTTTTACTGATTTTTTACAGATAAAAACAGAAAGAAAACAATGTATTTCTTATCTGTATTTATTTTAAGAGATAAAAAAATACAGAAAATTGTGCTTCATGTGAGTGACTCTCTAAGCTGCCCTTCATGAATTCCAGGCCACCATACGAGCAGATAGACATCGTAAACATTGAAAAAACAGGACAAGATTTCCTTAAATACAGGCATATGTGCAGATATATTTGTATATTATGCTAATATTTACCTGTGGGTATAGTGATTTGCAATATTTGGTTGCTTAAGTTGCTACAAACTGACATATATCGAAATATGAGTGCATGTTTATCTGTTAAATACACGTGGAAATATAACATTTTACAAATTCATTTCTTGTCAAAATACAAAATAAATATGGATAAATACGAATAAGATGGTCCAAAAAAATATGGATAAATACAGAAGGAAATGTGAAAAAAAAGAAATACCATAAAAGCAGGAGCCCTAATTATATCATTGTGTTTACATACAATTTTCTTTTGATGAAGATTTGAAGTTGTGTACCCACAGCAAGCAGACCACAGCTGTCCTCAGATTTTGGAAATGTTTTCTTTGGCAGTTACCTTTACAAAAGAGTTCTGCAGAGAGAAGAGGATCTTACCTGCATCCTATGTGGGTTGAATAGTATTGAGCCACTAATGTAGATAGATTCCTAGGATATACTATTAAAAGAATTTGTGTATACATTTTTTATAATGACCTTTGAAGTTACATGGTGATCAATAAATGACGTACATTTGCACAGTTAATGTTTCTTCACAAGGAAACATGTTTTATACGGTGGCATGCCTTCTATCCCAATTCCTGTGGTCTCTCCCTCCTCATTCTTACTTTGAAAATACTCGTACTCCTACCTTTGACTGCAACAAATGTGCATGTGTATCAAGATGAATGTCCATTCAATTAGGAGTTTCTGGGTGTGAGGATACTCCCATTCTTTTCACATTTATGAATGGGGAAAATACAGCACACAAGGACACCTCCATCCACTGGCATCCGCACCACCCAACCTTGGCACCTGAATTTCACTGGTTCCCATTTCACTTTGGTCACCACAGTGGTCAAACCAGCAGGGTAAGTTTCAGGGTAAATGGTTCGTTGGCACCCATTTCCACTGACCCATGCATTGCACCTGCACCAACTCTGTCTGTGCAACCTCTGGCGCCTACACTATGCATTCTCTTACAGGGCCTAGCACTGACCTGCTCAAACTCTGTGTTGACACCGGAGTAGCATAATTTTGTCTCCATCATTTTATGTTTTGTTAGGCCATATATATATAAATAAGAATAAACATCATGTAGTAGTGGAAACAACATTACACCTTGTACTAACAATACACTACTTGGTGGGCATAACTAGACACTGAGTACATGGAATCAATTTATTAGGGAGATGGTGCTAAAGAGGTAGTTGCACACCCTACTATCAGGAGTGTGAGTACACATTGGACCTAGGGCCCAATATGCCAACATACAAAACAGACTGCCACAGCACTCAAATCAAAGTGTTCCAAATGTAAATAAGATCCAAACAATAAGGATTTGTCCTGAAGACAGATGCGTTCTTTATTATTGTCCCATAGGACAAGTTTCTCCAGTTTTCAGTATATGGGAGACAGCTGACAAGCGTTTCGTCACCCACAGTGACTTTTTCAAGGCTTAAATAGGTCTTGCTGGTTAGGCAAAGAACAAAAAAGAATTCACTTTGAAGGAGGAACCGGGCCGCGAATTGCTCAAATTGATGCTGGATGTCAAAATAAATATCGTCCAAGTGCGGTGAAAAAAGAAATGTCCCATAACAAGAGCTACGCCCTCCAACAAGTGTCCAAAAGATTTCCTCAAGAAACCAGAAAAAATAGAGTATAGTGAACAGCGAACCACCAAAGTTTCCTATAGTATAACATGTCAAAAGAAAAGTGTCTCGGACCTTGGTAAGCTCCTATTATAAAACATGTGTTCCACAACGAACCATTACATGTTACAAAGCAAAGGACATGCCTAAAGCAAAGCATCAGAACCCTTAGTAAGTCTCTATCTGTATCCGGCGTGTTTCTAACATATATATTTACTTTTGGTCTTATGAACTTGTGTGATGCAATCATACAAATGAGATATAGTGCACTGAAGGTGTAGAAGGTGCATTTATTTTCTGTTTTGGCACATATGTGGTGGCTATTAATGTGTTTCCTGTTGAGAAACATCTGGATTTCTGATAATAATCTTATATGTGTGTAGATTGTAAGGTTGTGTGCTAAAAAGCATTTAATGCAGTGCATTCGCCAGATTAGTGCGAATGAATCATATGTGTATTTAATGCTTTCTTTATAAATTGTGACCAGTTGTTGTTTATCTTTATTCATACATGTATTTGTATATTGTGCTGCATATAAGAGTACAGTATAATAAAGATTAATTCTCCTTAATAAAGATTTTATATATTGGATTATATGTAGGTTGTAGAATTAATATGCATTTAAAGAAAACTGTTAAGTTAGCATGATTGTAGTCCTTATGCTCACAGTCGAGACATTTAATACTAACGTTAAAGTTGTTTTTCTGCTTGTTTTCTCTGCTTGTTTTCTCCTCTGCAGGTGCCAACCAAAGGCATTCATTAGTGAAAAGTGCATTGTATTTCAGAGGTAGTGAGGTGAGGAAGAACTGGCAAGGTCAAATAATTTTAGTGAAGAACAGAGGGAGTGGTACCAGTTGGTTCTATCAGACGAAGGGAGGAATCCAAGGATGCTTCGGAAGCGGAGACTTAAATATGGGAGTAGTGTTCAAGGCACCAAGTTCTTTCTTGAGAACTGGAAAAGCACTATGATGCTTATGAGGTCATTTTTCTTGAATGTTCTTTGTGCATTTAAATTAGATAACCCACCTTGGGTTTGTTCTGATTCCCTTTAGACTTGGAGAAGTACAGACCTCTCTTGTCATCTCTGATTATGTGGCTTCATGCTATACCTGACCCCTTACCTGTGGAACGTCTACAGAGGTTCTAATGCTGACAACCTTTCTTGCTTCCTTTATTCAATCAGTATTTCCTATTCATAGTTTAGTGTAGGGTTTAGTAGATGTTGCAAATTTCTTTTCCATGTACAGGGAGAAGGTTCAAACCCATTCAGCAAGGAATCCAATATCATACGATTGTTTTGCCTTCCTTTGGTAAACTTGTATTTCTATAACATGTTCTTGAGATTAATATGTATCAGTCTGGCTTTGAGCTTGGAATAAACCTTTTAATTTCAAGGTATTGGCTCAGACTTTCGTTTTGTGGTCTTAATGATCACACTGCACCTTAAGATTTAGATTGGTGTTCAACCCTTTTCTTCTTAGGCTACTAAAAAGGTCTATTGACCGGTGTCAAATTGGAAGGAAAGGCCCAGAGCGGACTTAGGAACACACTTTTATAGATTTAATTGTAAGGCAGGGAACAACAACACAAAGCCACAGATTTGAGGGCTTAAAGATACACAGCACAGTAAGACAGGCCGGTGGGATCCCAGGACATGGCACATGGACTGGAGACTTCAGGAGTGAGACTTGGGGTTCCCGAAGTCATGTAGTGTTACTAGATGTAATTTATGCAAATACTAGAAAAAACGAATGTATGACGTTACGATGCGGTCTTTACACCGCACTACCATTACAACGCTGGTTTTACAACGCAAGTCATTACCACGACTTGCGCTGTAGGGTGCTGGACTTAGGAATAGTATAATTTACTATTCCAACTCCAGCCTACGTACTGTAGGGATGGTGTTGGGATAGTAAATCTACTATTCCTTAGCCTAGAGCACCCTCCAGCGCAAGTTGTGGTAACGACTTGCGTTGTAAAAGCAGCGTTGTAATGGTAGTGCGGTGTAAAGACCGCGTCGTAATGGATGTTCCCCAGAAAAAACACACAAAGTACCCTTGGTTGGTTGCGAGGAGTGGTTGAGTGTTATAAATTGGGACTTTTTCAAGCATATTTACGAGTGTTATATGCATTCGTTTACTAATCAGGAAAAGGTGAGAAAGGTATGCCCTCTCATACAAGATGCATTTTCACTTGTGAAAAAATAAGATCAGAACATAAGAATAGCAGGACACTGCGAGCTACAGCTAAGTCCAATATTTGGGAACTCCTCAGGTCTACAGTCGCGTTCAAAAAACTTTGCACTGATACAAGCGGACCAGGGGCAGGGAAAGAGAGACAGACACTGAAAAAGGGAACACAGAACACTGTGACATGGACACAACCACAGCACGAAAGATACATTAGTACAGTGGCTCACAGATACACATTCACATTCACTGGAACAGAGCTATATAGACACTTGACAATAGGACACTGTGATAAGAAGACAAGGACACCGTGAGAGAGGAATACAGATGCAGGAACAAAATCAACTGAAGTAAAGGGGGCACATCTCCAGTGAGACATGGGGACATAAAGGCATATCACCATGAAAACAGTTGGGCTTGGAATCAAGAGGGCAACATAGAGTCCAGTGGGCATTTGGAAGCTCAATGACCCTAGAGGAGTGAATACAGGGATACATGGACACTGGGAGAAACAACAATCTGAAGATATGGAAATTGGGAGGCATGGCAATTTTTGGACATAGACAAGAGGAAACAAGAGATTGGGAGAGTCAGGGACACTGGGTAGAGAAGGACACAGATGAGAAAACAGTGATTGAAAAGAAAATATAGAAGGGCAGGTAATCCTTGTCCCAGAGTGCTTGTTGGCTTCTGAGAAGTGTAGATAGTCTGCTATTAAATGCATTGGAGCATTTTTGAGAAGTGCAGATACTCGCCCTTCCAAATTAAAGAAGGGCTGGGACTGAGTACACTTTAGCGCCTGCCCATTCAAAGCACTGGGAGACACAAACATTTAGGTAGGAGGATATTGGGGAGATGCAGTTACTGCTCAGAGAGATGGACAATGGAGCAACAACACAACATCTGGCTAATCGCATTCCGGTCTGTAGGAGATAAAACATCGACCACGATGACCACAAGGCTGCCAAGCGCTACTGTCCCAAAACAGCGCTCTACAGATTCTAGGTGACATTTGATCAGGTGATGTTTCTGCTGTACAGAGTGAAAATGCCAGGAAAGTTGTCAGGTAGCCTGGCCGTGCTGCCCTGTCTAGTCACTTCCTATATATGGCTCCAGGGGTTCCACCCCAGATCACTGGAGCCGCCCCTACTTATCGATTTTGTTCTGTGAACTGCTGCTGTGCAAGACGCAATCCTAGCGCCTGCTTATCCATTGTTATCACTTTTGTATTTCTGTAGTATCGGATTGAGTGGTTTAAGTTTAATGCGTTTTCGTGTCTGTTCTGATGTCCCCTCAAGAGAGAAGGATGCTGATGCAAAAATCGTCGAGAACGCAAACGATTGAACAGGTCTCCACCGACAAATGAATAATTATTTCCAGAAAATGTCCTCACGTATTATAGAGACTGAGGTAACCAGACTCAGAGCCAGCCGAGGAAAGAGACGCTATTAATGTAGAGCGTTTGAGACAGGAAGTAGTTCCTGGAAAGAGGTTTTTTTTGTGTGAGAAAACGAACACCTGTGAAATGAACTTGAAGTAAAGGTGAACAGAAAGGAATATCTCGGAAAAAAGAAAGATTTCCAGGTATTTACGGGCAGCGTGGCATTTGCTACGTTTTTGTGGAAGAGCAGCGCCCCCTATTTCTTGAAGTTGTCGATTGCTTTCTAGAAAATACCATTAATGAAGTACAGGTGAAAAGCAGACCCATACAGGGCCTGTTTCTTTTTAAAGTTCCTGTGTTTCCCTCACACAGGAACCGGGCATCGAAGCGCTACACAGCTTCCAACAGTGCAAACCATACGATGCAACGAGAAGAGCAAACATCTCGAGGCGCCTTTTTTGTGTTCTCTTTGCATTTACAGAAAGCCTTGCTGATTGCTCTGCCTCTGAAGATCCGAGCCCAGACCACGGAAAGGAAACTTTACAGACAGCGAAGCTGCTGCGCTGAACAAGACATTATTAAGCTGTGCGCACTTCTGTAACAATCGAGAGTGTATTGTTCCATATGGTCGAATTCGTATAGCGCTTCATAGCTCTGAAAGTCGATAAGGAGCTGTTTGCGAAATTTTTAATGGAAGGCCAAATAGATTCGGGCAGAATGAACACCTTCCACCGAGATTCTAATTTTGAGCACACTGTCCATTAAACAGAAGTGCTCTGACTCCCAAACTGTGCGTGCTGATCCCCAGATAAAGCACAGCTTTGGTATTGTGGTTTGATGGGTCATTGATTCATTATAGGCCCCGGTGCCCTTTCATCCTTGTGACTGTGGGAACCTGCTGTTCTAGATGCAAGATATGGTTTCCTCTGAGGATGATTTCATTTGTGATGGTGTTGTATAATGTTTTTTTGTTAACCTTATCTACTGTATCTGCTCTTTGCCATTGTTTGCATGTTTTGCCAGCTGCTGGGAAGTGTGGTGTGGATTAGTTAGCATGTATGACGCGCTGGTATTTAAAATACAATCCAAGCTGGGGAGCAAAGGAGTGCTGCACAAGAATATGGGACGAACAGCATAGTGCCCGTAACCCAGGGCTTTAAGTGGGATGAAAAAAGTGAGGATCTCTAAAAGAGTTGTGGTTTTGTAACTAGGGGCGTGACTTAAAAACGTAAAATACAATTCTATGATGTCCATAGTGTGCCACCCGACTAGTATTTTGGTTCCTCTTTGAGCTTTCTGTCCTTGCATCCAGATATATACCAAAACAACTGACATACACATAAAAGTACCAAGGAAAAACAATGACTTTTTCTGTCAATATTATTGAAAATGTTTTAATTCTGAAACAGAAACTGTAAATTAAATATTACTGAGGCCTGTGGAAGGGGTAGTGGGAATCTAAGTGTCTCAATCACTCCTGTTTTGGTCAGTCTCTGTTAGACATGTACACTCTTTTTCTCGCTAATCTCATCCTTATGTATATCTTACAGCCCATCTATTTCTTCTTCGGCACCCTATTTCCACTCTCTCCCGAATGCACTTCCTCGTATCCCCTTTACTTCACCACCCCTAATCACATAACCCAAGCATTGTAAGAAGTACATTTTCTTTTATTTTCACCTTGTCAATATTTTTGACTACTGAGTACCTCCTTCACACATAGTTGCATAGAATCTGAACTGCAACTGGAATTAGATTATTGCTCTGTATGCTCTGCAGAGAGGCCAAGAACTGGATGACCATGTGTACTGAACACATTTTTGACCCACTGACACGCACTGTATGAAACTCACATTGCATTCAGCCTCAACTCCAGAGCTTTCAATTGTAGCCCCGTATCTATACCCATGTCGACTCAGTTTAAAGTATGCACTATACAAGAGTAATATAATATACAAAAAATACAGAAACACAACATCCTGGAAATAGTTTACTTAATCTTGCATTCACTAAGAGTGTTAAGTGAAATTTAAACAGGAACTAAAGCGCTGACATTGGCCACGTAAACTTTTTTTACATTTATTGTTCAGAAATCAATCAGTGTTTTTGCTGGTAAATTCAGGGATGTGAATATAGGGCCCAATAAGAACCTGTTTCAGTGTTCAATTGTCAATTTATACTGGGTCTGAAACCCGGATGGACCCAGCCCACTTAAATCCCTGCTCAAAGGAGACAAATGGGTAAGAGAGAGAGATGGGTCAAAAGATTGGCCCCAGAAGACCAAAGCAGCCTTGTCAAAATTGAAGGCTGGCGTTTTCAGATTCAGAAAAGAAGGGTTTTAGTCTAACATTCCTACTTGGGCTCCATTGTGTTGTCCTGAGAAAATTAATTTCACCAGTTTTCATATCTGCCAATATTAAGAACACTCAGAAATAGGGTTGACACTAATAAGGACTATTAGACGAGATGAACTTTTTAATTTTTAATTTGTGGATTAATTTTCTCTCACAGTAAGTTCTCAGGCTGGCCTGTTCTTTTTGCGCATCTCAGCATCTATTTTAAGCAAGCCTACATGATTGGGTGTGGGGATTAATATTTGGACGATTGAATGAAATATGTGGCATAGACATTGTAGCACAAATGAAAGACAAGCAATGAGGACCAGCCCCCAAGCCCATGGTACAAGAAACACATGTGTATTTTGTCAACATACAGAGGCATTGATATACAGCTCCATACAATTCCAAGTTTTTGGCTTATTTTTAGAGTACTAAATGGGTGTGTTGTTGAGGTTTCCTATGTACAAATTCAGGGCCCATTAAGCGCTACCTGATGAACTGAAATCCACAACTGTGACTAGTCATCAAATCAATACATTTAAATATGTGAAATGCATTCGGCTCCACAAGGGAAACAGGAAAAGGTTACTTTTTAAAGGCATGAAGATTTAGTAAAGACTAAAAGCTTTACCAATCCAAAATCATCAAATTAGTATCAGTCAGCAATAAATAAATTAATACAATAATCAATACAAAGTTCAAGTCAATTAAAGTCATATATTGAAAGAATAATCAGTATACATTTCTTTCAAAGAGAAAAGATTAAGGAAAATCAGTGACCTCATCAAAAAAGCACCCTACTCTGATAAGTCAGTGAAAAGGTTCTGAACTCTTGTCTATGTTGCATTGACTAAAATCACACAATTCTAACAGTTGATACACCTCCATGCTGTTCCTATAAAACGCTCCAATCAGGTTAAGGCACACAGACATAATATCAGCTCATTATGTTCTCAAAATCATACACAATTAAGCTCCACTATGCAACCTTCAAACTTTCAGTTATCTGCCACATAACAAGATGCACTGGACCAGCCTGTACTCTGCAGGTGCACTGTAACATCTTGTTAAAACAATCTACAGTTATAACGTAAAAGAAAATATTTGTCATGAAAACAAGAACAAGGACCAATCACAACAAGAGGGGACCAAAAGCCTATGAAGGTCCAGCATACGTGCTCCGAGATAAACGCAATCACTTAAAGGTATGCAGTTCCTGAGAGGAAGAGTGATTAGGTCAGATATATGGGAGCCGAAGGTGGGGGGTTGGTTCCTTTTGGAACTCAGGCCCTCACACACCTATGTGGGTGTCATGCTTCATCATCAGGCTTGCTCCTCGTCGGGCCGGTGCTGCAATGCCCGATGGGCATCCTCGAGTGAGCTCTTTATCGGAGATCTTTTGTCTCAATACCATCTGTGAAGTGCAAGTATAGGGCCCTGGCTGTAGATTGGGAAAGGTTGGTGTGAGTGTTTAGTGAATAGTGACTTAAAATAGACTTAGCAAATGTCTAGAGTTTTATTCAGTGAGTATGCTTGTCCACTTAAAAAATGTGGTAGACACCAGTAGAGACAATGACTCTGGGTGGCAAAAAGGAAGTTAAAAGGTCGACATGTTTCTAGCCGTCATGGAGTCAATGATGATCAGTGGGAAATTCGTCAGGATCGGGTGAATCCAATCTACACAACTTTTGGGAACAATGTTGAAATGCACAGAATCCAAACACTCAGGTCCTAAAATCGTTGTAGCTTAAAAATAGATGCAAAGAGGCTGACCTGCAACGGTAATGGGAAAGTAGCTCTGTTAAATCATTCAATCACATTAATGGCAAGGCATGCAACATTTGGCATGCCACCAACTGGGATCATGTCACACAGGGGCGATAACAACAAGCTAAGGAAAATCACGCGGTAAGCAGGTGACAAACTTATACATGATTTCGAGGAGGATGTGGAGAAGTGTGGCTCACGGTGTAGAGCAGGCAGACCCGGAAGCTGAGGTCAGACCCGGGACCAGGGTTCAATTCCCGACGCGGCAGGGTCTTGAGCTCAAATGTCCACGGACTCGATAATTCTCGCTTCGGTGCCTGCTCTAATCATGGGTTCTCACTCTGCAACTCTGGGCATTAAGCTTGCTTAATCTCCACAACGGCCCCCTGTGGCGGGATGCCTGGCTTTCACCTTGGGGATGCCCTGTAGGGGCTATCTCACAGGGAAAAGCCAGGACGGGTTCCCAAGGCAAGCGCCGGGAAACCTCCGGGTAGCTGTGCGCTCAATAAATGCAATAATAATAATAATAATAATAATTTCAAACACTATAATCATTGAGGACAAATCACGTACTCAATTTGGGTAGTTTTTCTGCCTTCTTGAATGAACGCTGGAGGCACGACATAGTTAAGGGTGCTGTTGGAACAGAATTTAAAACAATGAAAAGGCCCCAGGAAATTGCCTTACATTCAAAATATTTCCTGCACTGTTGCTGTACTTACATAGTCCTAGTCATAGTACATGGGTGACCTACCCCGTCTCTTGCATCTCAGCAGTGAGAGCAGGGGGGAGACCAGAGGTTTAAATCCTGTCTTTCGACTGCAAATCACTTTCAAGTGGTGATAGGTGCTCTCAATGATCCGTGCTGGCAGGGATGCTTGGACGCCATATTGGACAAGTATGTCCATATGTATTGATCCCAGCCAGGGCTGTGGCATATGTTGTAGTGCAGCAAAAATGGAGCTGTGGAGCAATGAGACGTCACTGTTGGACTGAGGTACCCTGTCTTGGTCGGCCGTCTAGAACCACTCACTGCGGAATCATGGGCGGGATCATGGGGTGGAGTTGCCAAGCGTCACTGACCTACTTGTTCATGGCAGTGGTCCAGTTGGTTATGGCACCTGCATCGGGTCACATAGCCCCCATCACAGGTGGGCAGGGTGTGGGGAAAAGCCTTCTGCACGTCGGTGTCAATGCTAGTCATAAAACCCAGGTCCCATGTAATGTTGGCAGGACCTGGGGAGGGGTTGCCTTCATCCTTACTAATAAGTGAAAGTCTGTATTGCCACATAGGACAAAAGGAGGGGCACACAGAGATGGCTGGGTCCAAAGACACAGGTGACTGATGAACAGCTAGGGAATCATAGTAATGAGGATCCAGATAACAAGGTCTTAATGCAGTGTTGAAAATTACTCAATCAGCACGTAGGGGATTTCTTTAGTGTGTGGCACATGTGATGTGTTGCCAATTTGCAGGCATGTAGAGGAAACATGGTTGCCAACCACATCAATGGAAGGTTGGTATCAGAGGTTCACTTGCCCCCAAGGGAATACCTTGGGGTACTTACAAAGACCTGGTGATAGTACATCAGCAATCTACCCCGCCTTGAGTGTCTTGGGATTGATAGCAGGAGGGAGGTCAGCAGTTTAAATCCTGTCTTTTGACTACAAATCACTTTTAGGTGGTGAACGGTGCGCTCTATGGTCAGTGCTTGCAGTGATGCTCCTGTGCCATTTTGAGCAAATATGTCCATAGTGTATTGATCCCAGACAGTGCTGTGGCATATTTCAATATGTGGGGCCTGATGTAGTGCAGCAAAAATGGAGCTATGGAGCAATGAGACCCATCATGGTCGGACTGAGGTGCCCAGTTTTGGTCTGCCGTCTAGAACCACTCACCGAGTCATCGCGGGCAGGATCATTGGACGGAGTTGCCTAGCATCACAGACCGACTCATGCATGGGAGTGCTCCAGTTGGTCATGGCGCTTGCATCACAGGTGGGTTGCTTGTGGGGGCAAGCCTTCTGCATGGTGGTGCCAATCAATGCTAGTAAAAAAATAAACGAGGGCCCTTGTAATAAAGGGCGGGACCAGGGGAGGGGTTGCCTCCATTCTTACTTACAAGTGAAAGTCTGTACCTCCACATAGGACAAAAAGACGGGCAAAAAGAGAAGTCCGGGTCCAAAGAGATAGGTGACTGATGGATAGCTAGGGAATCATGGTAATGAGGATCAAGATAACAAGTTCTTAACGTAGTGTGGAAAATTACTCAACCAGCATGTAGGGGAATCTTATAATACCTTAGGGGTAAGGGAACTTCTGATATCAACCTTCCATTGATGTGGTTGACAAGCACATATTTCCTCTACATGTCTTATTATCAACAACACATCACATGTGCCATGCACAACAAGAATCCCCTACATGCTGGTGGAGTCAGGTTCTCCAGAAATTAAAAAATACACACATGGTATGAAACAAAATGGCAATCAGACTTTAGGCATCGAAAACACATGCCTAAATTAACTATGGTCAATCTAAACATTAATAGAACACAGTTAATGTATTTGCATGTACCCATGTTAATGCCGATATGAATACAAAACATTTAGTATGATAAAATAACCCTAGCAAAATAACCCTATCAAACATCCCTCTTTTGACTCCAGGATTCCTTGATGAAGGTGTCGGGCAGGATTGTTCTAGGAAAACTACAGGGATGGACCGAAGAAAACAACATTTTAAGTGATGTCCAATATGGTTTTAGACCTGGCTTAGGTACAAATGAGCAGATTTCGAATTTAAGTATTTTAACTGATAAATATGTTAGAGCAAAAGGAGGTAATTTTTATTTGGCCTTTGTAGACCTCTCAGCGGCCTTTGATTGTGTAGTTCATGAGAAATTATGGGTGATTTTAAAAGAACTGAAAGATGACCCCGTTTTAATTCAGTTTTTAAGACAGTTGTATATAGGAGCTACCACAAAGATGCGCTATGGCATTGAGGGTGAGTGTACCGCCCCATTTAAAGTCAAACGAGACGTAAGGCAAGGTTGTGTATTGGCACCACTCCTTTTCTCTTTATATACTAACGCTTTAGAACAGGAGTTGGTGTCAAATACTAGGGACCTGCCACTAGTAAATTCCCGCCCTATTGCTTCTCTTTTATAAGCGGACGACGCCATCCTCATGTCTCGCACTCAAATAGGACTACAAAGGGCCCTTTTTTTAATACAAGTTTTATGGACAGTCTAGGCCTAAAACTAAACGCCCAAAAAAGTTTTGTGATGTCATGTGGTTTTAGTAGAAATAAGACCACAAGCTTCCAGGCGGGGGAAACAAGGTGGAGGTTACCCCCGCATTTAGCTACCTGGAAGTGCTCTTTGATAAATCTGGCTCTTGGGCACCAGCCGTAAAGGCTAGGTCTCTACTTTTTATGAAATCCACCGCAGCACTTTTTAATTTCTCTAAAAAACTGGGGAAAAGGCCACCAGAAATCCTATTGAAAATATATTGTGCAAGGTATGTGAGTACAGCAATCTATGGGGCAGGAATCTGGGGGTTCCAAGACTGCAGTATAATCCAGCGCATTGAAAATACCTTCATGAGATCCCTTTTAAGTGTCCCAAATAGCGCCCCTTGTTTTTAACTGCCATTCAGAACTGGGGGTTACATACATTTCCAACTTGATAAAGGCACAACCAGTGCTGTTAAGGCGGAGGATTTGGACCACTGAGAATGCAAGATTAAATAGAGAAATAATCAGGGACTCTATGGGATTAGATAAGGTTTGTAAAATACTATGGTTAAAATATGTGGGAAGTTTTATGCAGGATATTGGTCAACCAGAGTATTACATCAAGCCTGTTTGTATGAATCTTATAAAACACAAATATTTTTTTTAAAAATGGTTATGTCTCACCTAGAAGGAAATAGACTAACATCTGAGTTAAATAAACCTATGGCGATTAGCCACCAATTGACCCTCTCAACTGTATATATCCAACCCTGCCTGCAGTGTGTGTCCAAGGTGGTTATGACAGATATCTTCTGACCAGATTCAGGTTTGGGACTTTCCATCATTTAACCTCATACCCAAATGTAAATGAATGGTCAAGAGAATTATGTCAATGTCCCTGTGATAAAGTATCTAGACAAAGCACAATGCATGTAGTTCTATTTTGCAAGTTATACAATAAAGAGAGGAGAAGATGGTTAATACCTTTATTAAAGCAGGGTGGTTGGAGACAATGTCGCCCTGCCTTCACATATCTACATATGCTTGAAAATTATTACTGCATTGGGTCTATGGTGGGCTTCCTAAAGAATGTCTTGAGGACAAGGAAAGCTGTTAACAACTGAATTGGGGGATATATGCTCTGAAATATTTATCAAAGGGAAGAATAAAATTACCCCAACTATTAGCTTAACCCTTAGAATTTTTCATAATGATTGCTGTTTATAAATGAAACCTTTTATGTAATGTATGGAAATGTATTGTTAGATTATGTGTATGCTTTTATGATTTTAACTTTTCAAAATCGGATAAAGCTCATTTTGATTGATTGATTGGTTGACTCCAGGAATCTATAAGATTTCACTGTGCCACTTCTAGGACACAAATCCGTCAATTTGGCCCTTTCACATGGGGCTTGCCCCATGTGAAAGGACACATTGCTGGAGTTGCGTCACTTTTGTGACACACTCCAGCAATGCATCACTTTTGTGCCATACAGATACGTCAGAAATACTGACGTATTTGTAACTCCTTGCGCCATGATGCATCATACTGTAAATATGACGCATCATTGGTGTTGCAAGGAGGGCGCAGTGAAAAGTGACGCATCGCTGTTTTCACGCAGCGATGCGTCACTTTTCATAAATGAGGCCCCACGATTCTTTGATGAAGGTGTCGGGCAGGATTGTTCTAGAAAAACTACAGGGATGGACCGAAGAAAACAACATTTTAAGTGACGTCCAATATGGTTTTAGAGCTGGCTTAGGTATAAATGAGCAGATTTTGAATTTAAGTATTTTAACTGATAAATATGTTAGAGCAAAAGGAGGTAATTTTTATTTGGCCTTTGTAGACCTCTCAGCGGCCTTTGATTGTGTAGTTCATGAGAAATTATGGGTGATTTTAAAAGAACTGAAAGTTGACCCCGTTTTAATTCAGTTTTTAAGACAATTGTATATAGGAGCTACCACAAAGATGCGCTATGGCATTGAGGGTGAGTGTACCGCCCCATTTAAAGTCGAACGAGGCGTAAGGCAAGTTTGTGTATTGGCACCACTCCTGTTCTCTTTATATACTAATGCTTTAGAACAGGAGTTGGTGTCAAATACTAGGGACCTGCCACTAGTAAATTCCCGCCCTATTGCTTCTCTTTTATATGCGGACGATGCCGTCCTCATGTCTCGCACTGAAATAGGACTACAAAGGGCCCTTTCTTTTTATACAAGTTTTATGGACAGTCTTGGCCTACAACTAAACGCCAACAAAAGTTTTGTGAAGTCATGTGGTTTTAGTAGAAATAAGACCACAAGCTTCCAGACGGGGGAAACAAGGTGGAGGTTACCCCCGCATTTAGCTACCTGGAAGTGCTCTTTGATAAATCTGGCTCTTGGGCACCAGCCGTAAAGGCTAGGTCTCTACTTTTTATGAAATCCACCGCAGCACTTTTTAATTTCTCTAAAAAACTGGGGAAAAGGCCACCAGAAATCCGATTGAAAATATATCGTGCAAGGTATGTGAGTACAGCAATCTATGGGGCAGGAATCTGGGGGTTCCAAGACTGCAGTATAATCCAGCGCATTGAAAATACCTTCATGAGATCCCTTTTAAGTGTCCCAAATAGCGCCCCTTGTTTTTAACTGCCATTCAGAACTGGGGGTTACATACATTTCCAACTTGATAAAGGCACAACCAGTGCTGTTAAGGCGGAGGATTTGGACTACTGAGAATGCAAGATTAAATAGAGAAATAATCAGGGACTCTATGGGATTAGATAAGGTTTGTAAAATACTATGGTTAAAATATGTGGGAAGTTTTATGCAGGATATTGGTCAACCAGAGTATTACATCAAGCCTGTTTGTATGAATCTTATAAAACACAAATATTTTTTTTAAAAATGGTTATGTCTCACCTAGAAGGAAATAGACTAACATCTGAGTTAAATAAACCTATGGCGATTAGCCACCAATTGACCCTCTCAACTGTATATATCCAACCCTGCCTGCAGTGTGTGTCCAAGGTGGTTATGACAGATATCTTCTGACCAGATTCAGGTTTGGGACTTTCCATCATTTAACCTCATACCCAAATGTAAATGAATGGTCAAGAGAATTATGTCAATGTCCCTGTGATAAAGTATCTAGACAAAGCACAATGCATGTAGTTCTATTTTGCAAGTTATACAATAAAGAGAGGAGAAGATGGTTAATACCTTTATTAAAGCAGGGTGGTTGGAGACAATGTCGCCCTGCCTTCACATATCTACATATGCTTGAAAATTATTACTGCATTGGGTCTATGGTGGGCTTCCTAAAGAATGTCTTGAGGACAAGGAAAGCTGTTAACAACTGAATTGGGGGATATATGCTCTGAAATATTTATCAAAGGGAAGAATAAAATTACCCCAACTATTAGCTTAACCCTTAGAATTTTTCATAATGATTGCTGTTTATAAATGAAACCTTTTATGTAATGTATGGAAATGTATTGTTAGATTATGTGTATGCTTTTATGATTTTAACTTTTCAAAATCGGATAAAGCTCATTTTGATTGATTGATTGGTTGACTCCAGGAATCTATAAGATTTCACTGTGCCACTTCTAGGACACAAATCCGTCAATTTGGCCCTTTCGCATGGGGCTTGCCCCATGTGAAAGGACACATTGCTGGAGTTGCGTCACTTTTGTGACACACTCCAGCAATGCATCACTTTTGTGCCATACAGATACGTCAGAAATACTGACGTATTTGTAACTCCTTGCGCCATGATGCGTCATACTGTAAATATGACGCATCATTGGTGTTGCAAGGAGGGCGCAGTGAAAAGTGACGCATCGCTGTTTTCACGCAGCGATGCGTCACTTTTCATAAATGAGGCCCCACGATTCTTTGATGAAGGTGTCGGGCAGGATTGTTCTAGAAAAACTACAGGGATGGACCGAAGAAAACAACATTTTAAGTGACGTCCAATATGGTTTTAGAGCTGGCTTAGGTATAAATGAGCAGATTTTGAATTTAAGTATTTTAACTGATAAATATGTTAGAGCAAAAGGAGGTAATTTTTATTTGGCCTTTGTAGACCTCTCAGCGGCCTTTGATTGTGTAGTTCATGAGAAATTATGGGTGATTTTAAAAGAACTGAAAGTTGACCCCGTTTTAATTCAGTTTTTAAGACAATTGTATATAGGAGCTACCACAAAGATGCGCTATGGCATTGAGGGTGAGTGTACCGCCCCATTTAAAGTCGAACGAGGCGTAAGGCAAGTTTGTGTATTGGCACCACTCCTGTTCTCTTTATATACTAATGCTTTAGAACAGGAGTTAGTGTCAAATACTAGGGACCTGCCACTAGTAATTTCCCGCCCTATTGCTTCTCTTTTATATGCGGACGATGCCGTCCTCATGTCTCGCACTGAAATAGGACTACAAAGGGCCCTTTCTTTTTATACAAGTTTTATGGACAGTCTAGGCCTACAACTAAACGCCAACAAAAGTTTTGTGAAGTCATGTGGTTTTAGTAGAAATAAGACCACAAGCTTCCAGACGGGGGAAACAAGGTAGAGGTTACCCCCGCATTTAGCTACCTGGGAGTGCTCTTTGATAAATCTGGCTCTTGGGCACCAGCCGTAAAGGCTAGGTCTCTACTTTTTATGAAATCCACCGCAGCACTTTTTAATTTCTCTAAAAAACTGGGGAAAAGGCCACCAGAAATCTTATTGAAAATATATTGTGCAAGGTGTGTGAGTACAGCAATCTTTTCCAAGACTGCAGTATAATCCAGCGCATTGAAAATACCTTCTTGAGATCCCTTTTAAGTGTCCCAAATAGCGCCCCTGTTTTTAACTGCCATTCAGAACTGGGGGTTACATACATTTCCAACTTGATAAAGGCGCAACCAGTGCTGTTATGGCACAGGATTATGACCACTGAGAATGCAAGATTAAATAGAGAAATAATCAGGGACTCTATAGGATTAGATAAGGTTTGTAAAATACTATGGTTAAAATATGTGGGAAGTTCTATGCAGAATATTGGTCACCCAGAGTATTACATCAAGCCCTTTTGTATGAATCTTATAAAACACAAAGATTTTTAAAAAATGGTTATGTCTCACCTAGAAGGAAATAGACTAACATCTGAGTTAAATAAACCCATGGTGATTAGCCACCAATTGACCCTCACGACTGTATATTTCCAACCCTACCTGCAGTGTGTCCTGGGTGGTTATGACAGATATCTTCTGACCAGATTCAGGTTTCCATCATTTAACCTCGTACCCAAATGTAAATGACTGGTCAAGAGAATTATGTAAATGTCCCTGTGATAAAGTATCTAGACAAACACAATGCATGTAGTTCTATTTTGCAAGTTATACAATAAAGAGGGGAGAAGATGGTTAATACCTTTATTAAAGCAGGGCGGTTGCAGACAATGTCGCCCTGCCTTCACACATCCACAGATGCTTGAAAATATTACTGCATTGGGTCTATGGTGGGCTTCCTAAAGAATGTCTTGAGGACAAGGAAAGCTGTTAAAAACTGAATTGGGGGACATATGTTCGGAAATATTTATCAAAGGGAAGAATAAAATTACCCCAACTATTAGCTTAACCCTTAGAATTTTTCATAATGATTGCTGTTCATAAATGAAACTTTTTATGTAATGTATGGAAATGTATTGTTGGATTATGTGTATGCTTTTATGATTTTAACTTTTCAAAATCGGATAAAGCTCATTTTGATTGATTGATTGATTGACTCCAGGAGTCACCAAACATTATACCTACATTGATTTTCAAATCTCCATTTACGCAACAGTTGTCCACTTGTGCAGCTTGTATCTAGATCCCTCTAGATCTTTTAATTCATCATACTTATTATTCTGTATTTCTTCCAGTTCCACTTTATCTTTCTTCCATTTTCTCTCTCTTAAATTCATGCAGTTGATTTTCACCATGGTATTTGGATCCACCCTTTGCAATAATAATTTTTATCAATCATTCAAAAAGAAATAGACATATGACACAAATTATAAGGATTAGTATCGGTGTTCGCTTTTGTTTAGTATTCCATTTCCAATATCACTAAACCACACCAATCTTGGAGAATCGTTTTCCTATTGCTTACCAGGTAATTGTCTACTCCAAATGCTTTACTAGAAATCTCTGACATGTCATTTACAAATGTGTTAATTTCCTTCCTGGTGTTGGGGATAAATGTGCAGCTCTGTGGGCACATAGCATGCGGCAGACTTCACACTCTTTCTTGCGTTAGATATCTCAATCAAACTTATTCTTTTAAACCAGTGCCTTTATAGCTATAAACTAAGAAGTAATAGAAGTTAAAGCTCCAGCAGTATTAGCAGCAAGACAATTCACAAAGGTAGACAGCTTTCTGCTCTTCAAACCATGTATGCCTACAAAAGGAATCATAGCACCAATTAGAACATTGGAACGTTGGAAGCTCCATTGAAAACAATGGAGTGCTCCGGTCTTATAATGGCTGGTATAAGCCCGGAGCTCCAACATTCTAATGCTTCTTTGTGGCTGTGAACAAAGGCTTCAGGGAGCCTGAGGGGATTTCAATCACCTCACGCTCCTTGAAGCCTTTGTTTAATTTGTTAGAACATTCTGCCCTTTAGTGGCAGAATGTTCTAATAGCCTTATAGCCCATGTTAAAGTCCCTCGCCTTCGGCTTTGGCCTTTAACGCTGCAGCAGACCTTTAAAAGTAGGTATAGCCCGCTACGGTGGGCTATAAGGATATAATATATCACCTATTGCTTGTGAAGCACTATTTTGAGTCCTTTCCTGAGTTACTATGCCCTTATCATTTACGTCATATACATGATATACACGAGAAACACTAAAGCTAAGTAACAGCTGCCAAACCAGTAAGATGGAAGTTGAAAGTAAGCTAATTCCCTATATTCATAATAAACCACACCAATAATGTGCTCCTATCTTGTCCCCAAGTGGCTTATATGCAGAATCACAACCACTCTATCCCACCAGCTCTGGATTTTGAACCTGTTCTTTCCCATTCACAGTACAAAAATTCCCCTCCCTTTTCAAATCCAAACTGAGTTTTTGGATGTACTCCAAAGTCTTTTACTGCCTCTTCTTCCTTTTCCCAACCAGTCCATTATCCTTTCTTCTCTCATTTCCCAACCTTCAATCTCCTCTCATCCAATTCTTCAATAAAGTCCTATTCAACTCTGCTTAATTTACATGAAGCCTTAGAGTTAGTTGAATTATTAATTTTAGTTTTGTGTGATAGGTCTCATATAGTGAAGCATTCAAAGAGCAGACTTTGCTCTTGCTCACTGATTTAAAACATTGATCACAGGTAAATCCTTTACAACTAGATCATAATTTGAAAAATAGCGCTCCAAATGATCCTTTAAATAGAAAAGTTAATAAATGTATTGCAATTCAATGTATAGATTAAATGTAAGAGATGATATGTCACACCAGATGCTGCAGAAGGTGGTTAATATGTGAATATGAAGTTGTCCCCAACCCCCGTAAAATTAGAATAATTGAGTAGCAATATAGACATTCTTTTTTGCTGGAAACGTTCACTCAGATGCTGCAGAAGGTGGCTACTATGTGAATATGAAGTAGTCCCCAACCCCGTAACATTAGAATAATTGTGTAGCAATATAAAAAATATTTTTGTTTTCTGGAAAAGTTCACTCAAATCCATTTTTATGCAACATCAACTCTATGTTGCTCTTCTAATAGGCTAAAAACGGTTTAGATGTAGTTGAAGCATGTGCAACAGAGGAGTTAAGACTCACTGGTAAAGTAGTCCTTAGTATGACAAATACCACTTCCATTATTTGCACTCTACAAACTTTTGGTGTAGTTGTCCCCATGGTTTATCTCAAGTCTGACTGAAATTAAAAGGGAAAATCTAAATAAAAAATCTAAATTCCACTTGTTGCTTTTACAATGCAAATCAGCACAACATTAATTTTGTTTTCAGTGTAAGTTAGTACAGTTAACTTTCAGTACTAGAAACCTATGCTATACAACTAGATACTCTACTCTTCCACTGGAACCCTATGGACCTAATTTTTTAATGAATGCTCCGGATGCAAAACATGAACTTCAGCATCTAGGCATATGTCACTTGAATTCAGTAAATTACAAATATAAATACATCTTAGTTGTGTTAGCAGTATTAATGAGGGTTTTCAAACAACATTTAATGATTCTCATTTGTTCTCAGACCAGACTCACTCTCATCAATGTAGATCCACTCAGGAGCAGTGCACCTTTGGCTAGGCTCTCTTTGTCACTTTGATCTTCTGACTTCTGGTTGCTCAATTTAACAGTCACTTTCTCTGATTGGGTGTATTTGTTCTCTCATCGTTTCTGGAGGTGTTCCTCTGACACAACAGCTCTCAATCTCACATCATCTTTTGGGCATCTCTCTCTCACCTCTGACTGAAATACTCCAATCAATCAATCAATCAATCAATCAATCAATAAATCAATCAGTTTTTGTAGAGTACGTCTTAACACCCATGAGGATATCCAAGTCCATGGATCCTGTTGTGATCAGTCGAAGAGCCATTTCTTGAGACCCGTTGTGAATTCCGTGAGAGAGGATTCTGTTTGAAGGAGGAGAAGAAGGTCATTCCAAGACTTGGCGATGAGGTAGGAGAGGGAGCGACATCCACTGTAGCTGCAATGGATGCTGGCTGTGTTTGTGAGGGTGAGGGTGGCTGAGCACAAGTATCTGGAGGGTTGATGGTAGTTCAGGTGGTGGTTGATGTATGCTGGTCCTTGGTCGTTGAGAGCCTTGAAGGCGTGTTAGCATCTTGAATTAGCATCTTTTCCAGATGGGGAGCCAGTGGAGGTTCCTGAGGTGGGGGTGATGTGGGTCCTTTTTGAGAGGTTCAGGATTAGTCTGGCCACTGAATTATGTATGGTCTGCCGTCTGTTCAGGAGTTTGGTGGTGATTCTGCATAGAGTGTGTTGCTGTAGTCATGTCGGCTGGTGACAAGGGCTTGGGTGACGGATTTCCTGGTGTGGACGGGGAGCCATCTGAAGATCTCTCAGAGCATGCCAAAAGGGTGTGGGAGCAGGTGGCGGTGACTGCATTGATGTGGCATCTCATGGTGAGTTTGCTGTCCAGGAATATGTCAAGGTTGCAGGCTTGGTCTGTCCGTGCAATTCCACGAGGAGGTGTTGTTTCTGAAGATCTGCGCTTCGGTCTTTTCCATGTTGACTTTCATTCACTTGGTCTTCATTGAGTGATCCACGTTCATCATGCAGTTCTAGAAGCTGGTCCTGGTGGTGGAAGGGTCTTCTGAGAGTGAGAGGATGAGCTAGGTGACATCTGTGTAGAACCTTGTTTCAGTTCCGGGTGAACACTCTTAGTCTCAGTGGCTTAGTTCACTGTGGTTACTCCTGGCTAATTCACCACAGCCTGTGCACCTGCCTTTACTTGACATTGAGAGTCTCATGTGCAATCTCCTTCATCTGAAAGTTTGTTTTTTGTTTGAGTTTAACTCAGCAAATTTGTGTTTGTTGTCACCACTTCTTCACTGGCTTGTCTTATTTTCTTGATGTGGAAGGCATGAATTAAATTATGTATGCCCCTATAATTCACAGCAGTGTTCATCACAAGGATGGCCTAGAAAGTTACTCAATAGTGTGGTTCCGGGCAGGTATTCCTGATGTGTTTCTTTACCACGATAGTACCAGTATCAGACGTACCTGGGGATTTGGTGACAACAGATGTACCTGGGTTTGTAATGAAGACTGCAGTACTTGTGGCTCTCAGTGATGGCATCATGGAGACGTCAAATGTGATGCAAATACATCATTGCGGGTTCAGTGAGGTCATTCTGGCCGCCATCTTTGAATGGTGTATTTTACTAAAGTTGTCATTGCACACCAAAAAGGTATCATCCCAAATGTGAATCAAAACCCTGCTCACTGAAAAAAGGGGAGGACAAAGAGAGGGGACCACAAATTAGTCCCTTTTTTACCCCTAAATATTGGGTTGGGAATAGGGATTTAAGAGGTTTCAGTAGGGATGGACTTGTCTGGTTTTGTGGTTATGCGGTATTGCGGTTATGTTTAGGGGAAGCAGAGGCACTGTTAACCCATACCAAGTTTCTACCCTCGAGACCGCAAATTTAGAAAGTCGTGCAAAAACACATCATCTGTATTACTGTGCTATCATCCTCTCTCTTACCTAAAGAAATACAGAACCAACGAGTGCTCCATGGGAATAGGGAACAGTATCAACCTGATACTATCAAACGCACAAAGTTAGTTCTCGACCTGCGGGAACTCTCTCAGACTAGTGCAGTCTATTCCTGCACAAAGGGTCAACCGGATAGCAATCTTCATGAGTACATCTTGGTGTGGTTGATGGCGCCTCACAACCCAACACCTCAACAAAAACAGATAAGTCAAATACCTATTAATGTATCTTAACTGTTCTGGGGTCTTGGATTACAATGAATTTGATAACTAAACTTTAACTCTTTGCAGCAAACACATTAATCTTCATAAGCACAAGCAAAATTGGCAAAAAAGCACTTCAATTCTCAAATCTAACACAGAAGCCTTTTGGACCCAATATGACATTCCCACTCAAAACATGAAAAATCATCAAAAAAAGCAAACACCACAAATCTGAACAAATCACAGTTAAAATGCATAACCCTGCTTATACTCACAAACCTAGTACACTGCAATACTCCATAGGGGACCATCGATGCTGAGGAATGTAGATTGGATTGGGGCAAATCTGTTTTGATTTGAGGGCAAAAGTTGAACTCTCTAAGTTTCAGTGGGAACCATCCTCTGCTACCAAATATTTTGTAGCACTTTGTGCAAACAAAGGTCCCATTAAGCGTTATCAGATGAATCAAAATCCCCAATTGCAATTAGTCATCAAAAGAACTGATTAAAATAACATGAAGCATATTAGACCCCACAAGGAAGACAGGGAGTAGTTACATTTTCAGATCATAAACGTTTATTAAAGATTAAAAGGTTAGGAAATCAAAATCATCAAATTAGTATCAGTCTGAAATCAATACATGAATGCATTCATCAATACAATGTTAAAATCAATTAAAGTCATATAATGAAAGAACAATCAGTATGAATTTTTGTCAAAGAAAAAAAAACAGTTTCCTCGTAAAGAGATCACCCTGCTCTGCTGAGTCAGTGAAAAGTTTCTGAACTCTTGTCTACGTTGCATTAGCTTAAATCACATAATTATAACATTTGATACATCTCCACTCCAATCAGGTTAAAACACACAGAGATAATCAGAGAAGGCATATATTATGAAAGACAAATCAGTAAAAAGTTGTCTCAAAGAGATAGAGTTGAGTAAAATCAGTTCTCCCATAAAAGAACACCCTACTCTACTAAATTGGGGGAAAGGTTCTGAACTCTCGTCCATATTGCACTGGTTTAAATCACTCAGTTCTAATATTTGATTCACCCACATACAATTCCCATACAATGGTCCATTCAAGTTAAGACACTCAGAGATAATCAAAGCTCATAATTGTCTAGTGTTGTGACTACTCACCTGAAAAACCATGTATCTTCTGCAGGGGCAATGCCCTTCCTCCCAACCTCCTGGAGCACCTCCAGCTGGAAACAGGAACAGAAGTGAAGCAAGGGCAAGTGCTCCGGTTTGGTTTTATATCCATTCCTCATCTGGTGGCCATTCTCTCACGCAGTCAATCCTTCCCTCTAGGGGTTGGGGATAAAACATTAGCCAGTGCTTCCATGAGGCAGCGCGTGCCCAGTTTGGAGTTCTAGCACATGTTTAAAGGGCAATTAAAGGCCTAAGGTAGCGCATGTTGTTCCATACCACACTTGTACAAACATATGTTGTCTTCATGATCTTGATGGACTTAGAACACTGTTTGAATTTATATGGGCATGAAACAAAAGGGGTAAGTGAGGGGTCCTTGTAATTAATAGGTAAGAGCATTGGAACCACATAATTTATCAATGGACCAATGGGCATCTGAAGGTAACCTTGTTGACTACTGCCTTTGAAATGTCATTGATGCTGAAAGATGAGTCAGTGGCATTCCAAGCTGTCCAACAAAGCTGTCCTCCTTTCTTCCTCGAGTCTGCTAGCGCCAGGATGCCTCTCGAGGTGACAGTGCGCTCTATAAGTGAAATAAATAAATAAAAATAACAAGCATGCCTAATAGGTAATAATTGCATTGTGGTTATATTATTTATTTGGTGCCAACCGGTCATCCTGATGGTATAAAGAAGAAAAACTTTCATAAAATTGGATTCACAGTGCAAGTGCTCTAAAAAGCCTGTCCTAAGTGGTGCAAAATAAAAATGATCATAAACATTAACAATCAAGAGATTTATTGAACCTTGATGATAGGTAAGTGCAGAATGTGGGGTAAATAATAGCTTCATAATGCAAATCAATGGAAGGTATGACATCCCAGTACACCCACCTTTTCAAGCCCCATCACATCCTTATGCGGAGACACCTTAATTCTCACCCAGTGGTCTTAGGTCTTAACATTTGGAGTACATTGTCACTTTTGACCAGCCACAGCGCAACTTTGACATTATTGAAATCTCACATTTTGGAATCATTCAGAGAAGAGATACACTTTTGTGTCAGGTACCTCAAGACTTTCACTAAAGGAGTTTTTACCTTCACATATTTGTTCATATGTTTATAAAGGGCTTGTACAGAACTACATGCATTGAGAATCTGCTTCATGTACTCTAGAAAATCAGTGGCCTGGAAATAGAGGCAGTGTTTAGAATGACCTCATGCATGACTACCCTGTCATATGACAACAAAGTGACTGAAGAAATGCTGAAATTAATTTTAGCCACTGGTGATCACTCAGGCCTCATTTCAGTCCTTCTATTTTTCTTCCACTGTGCCAATCTAGACAGAGACTAACCACATCCGAACCAGTCTTAGACCTACTCCAATAGGAATAATGAAGCCCACCTGGCAGGCCAATGCTCCTCCACACTAGAACACAAACAACAAACACACCCATACAGATTTCGACCTACGTAGGTCCCATCACTGCGATACAGTTGATTCCTGCAGCATATTGAGCATCACACGTAAGGTATCTCTTACAACAAACAACAAAGAGAAGCAAGGAATGCTTGAATTAATCTCAGCCAATGCTGATTGCTCAGATCCACATTCTAGTTCTAGTCCATCGTTTTTCTCCCACTATGCCACTTTAGACATAGACCAGCCTTATGCATATTAGTCGTGGTTCTGCTTGAATATAAATGATCTAACCCAAATTAAAATGTTGTGTCGTTTGAGGCTCAATTCTCTTATCCCAGCTGTTTGAGTTTTAATATGCCCTACCCAGTATTATATAATACTGCAGTATTATATAATGAATATGGCTTTACATGTTCATTTCCCCAGGGTTGCTTGACTGAGATTGTCTATTGTTCAGTTCAGATAACTTTATTCGGTTATAATGCACAATAACCATAACAGTACAATAAAATCACATCATCTATTAAACATAAAATAAATATACAATACAGGATAAAAATCAAGCTATCTGACTTCATACAAATTTCATACAAGTAACTCATTACGATTTAAATTGTTATTGATTTCCGTGAGATAAAAATGTTTTTAAGAAAAGCCGAAAGGGATACGACAGTAAAAATGTTATCTAACCGCTGGCTTGCTAAAAAGACAGGTCGGCATTGTCTAAAATTCATATACTTTAAAATGGGCAGAATCCACCTTTTCCTGGGAATAGTATAAAACTTACAAAAAAATAAAATGTGAACGTCAGATTGATCAGACAAGTCGTCACAGGAAAACTTGACGATTAGCCTAGACCAATCGTTCACACCTGTAGATTAATGTATGGTTGGATGACATTTGAGGTCAATGTCAATTGATGTGAAATCACAGATTTTTTATTGAGCTCCACATTTCCCCTGCATTCCTCCAGATAAATTATACATAGTTTTTTCATCTCTTTCCTTGAGCTCAAACTCATCTTCGGGGGATCTTCATAATACTTCGAAAGACCAATGTTCCCAAGGAAAGTCTTAATATACTGTAGCCATCTCATCTTATGGGCACAATCAAGATTTACAGCGTCCCCTAGAATGAGACGATTAAAATAACATTCCTCTGTGGTCCAAACCCTGTGCCACAGAAGAACCGGCTGCACCTTAATAATATCTTCCACGTACGGCAGCCGTAGTTCAGTATGACAATTAAGGGTGGACACACTGTCCGCTAGTGAAAGCACATATCTTAGAAAATTATTTTCTATTACCTGAAGGATATTCACATTTGTAATCCCCCAAATTCCCGCCCCATATGTAGCAATTGCAACGCAACTTGCTTTATAAATACATATTAGTTCTTTGATAGGTTTCTTTCCCATTTTCTTACTAAACGATTTCAGGGCCATGATAGATTTTAAAAACAGCAGCCGCCTGGTTTTTACTGTGTTGCACCATTGACCAGAACAAGCGAACAAAATGCCCAAATGGGGAAACGTTTGAGTAAAATCTAGTGGTTTGGAGTCAATGTACATTGTTTTCTTTAATTTAAGTGTACGTGACCCGCAATTCATACACATTTTTTTGTAGAATTGACTCTCAAATCCAAGTTGGTCATAAAAGTAGCAAATGATGAAATCATTTTTTGCATTGCAAGTGGAGTCCTGGCCATCATTACTGCATCATCAGCATTAATATAGATTGTGAATAAAAATGGGGCCAGGACGCATCCTTGCCGTACACCCCTAGCAATGCTAAACATCCTGGTGCATTCACCATTTTTTTCCAAATCTAATCGAGGCCCTGGCACCGTTATATAGATGTAGTTAATGTGTCACCATATAACTTGGTGACATCCCTGTGTCTTGTGCACACCTTAGGTGCTCGAGCAAGCAAGCTTCCACAATAAAAGTTGTTTTCACAATTTATTTGTGTTTCATCATTAGTTTCAAGATGTAAGGCTTCCTGTTCTTATTTTACATGTTATGCATTCTCGAAACGGCTCCAATGCATTTCGGGTAGTATACCCTTCGTCAGGGAGCTTCTGTGAACAACAGTAAAAGATATAGCTAAGAGGGGGTTTGTGTTTTTGGGTATGATTACCGTAGCATGAAGTTGGTGTTGGTGGGGTGAGTGACCGGTTTTAATTGCGGTGTGATCGGGGTTACAGTTTTAAAAAAAGTGGTGTCTTCAAATGTGCTTCGTGTGTTTAAACGAATAGTGGTGACGAGTTCATGGATTAAACATGTCCTCGCTTGTGATATTAAGTGCCTGAATGCGGTAAGGAAGATAAGCGTTATTGACACTCACGTGTACCTGGTGTTGTAGGACATCTATAAAAGATTAGTACGAGCATATGTTAGTTTTTATACACGCGCGTTAAGCGCCTACGTGAATAGATTATCCGATTTGTGGTGCGTTACTTACTAATGGTTAATGTGCTCCGTGTTCTGAAGACTGTCTTCTCCGACGCTTCTCCTCCCTGTGAACCAGGAAGTGAGTGTGTGACACCGAAACGAGGTGTGATAGATATAAAGATAGGACTAGGGTGGCAGCCATGTTAAGTGGGTGAATTGAGAGAGAACGTTCGTGAGACGGCAAAAAACGTAGATTTTTAAACATAGGTGCATAGTGAACACTTATAAGGTGAAACATTATTATCATCAAATATTCATTGAAATTATGCGATGGAATTAAATTAAATAAACAAAATAAACAAAATTGAATAAACTAAATTGAATGAACTAAATGGACAAACAGTAGCACTTCAGGAATGTCTGTAAGCGACATGAGGCACCACAAGTAGGTGCTTTATAGATAGCAAGAAAATTCCAAGCGATCATTCAGTCCCATGGGCTTCATGGACTGTAATTTGAAAATCCATGTCATCTCTCTCCTTAAAAGTTCTTTGTTGTTATCTGTGCCTTCGTGTCTTTCAACAACTTCAAGTACCAGGAATTTAAGTTGTGAGACGTTGTGTCTGGATTCTGTGAAATGTACTGCCACATTGGATCTGGAATTTTGTGTCCTTATGTTGGACTTGTGCTCGTTGATGCAAGTTTTTATTTTCCTTTCGGTTTTTCCAATGTATATCATGCCGCATGGGCATTTGATTAGGTAAATGACGTTCTGTGTCTCACATGTCACGGTGACTCTCAATTTGATTTTGTTCCCTTTCATGGGATGGTTTATGGAAGTGCCCTTAATGATGCAGTTACAATTACCGCAGTTCATGCAAGGTTGAGTGCCTTTGTAGTTGCTTTTAGTGGATGTGTTCTTATTGAGGATCTCTTTTATGTTTGCACTGCGGGTGTATGCGAAGATGGGAGGATTTGTGAAAGTGTTTCCAAAATCTTGTTCTGCGGTTAGGATCGGCCAGTGTCTCTGGATGATTTTTTTGTATGCTACACTGAGCGTAGAAAACATAGATACAAGGACCATTCTGTCTTCATGTTGTTTGGTGGTTCTTGTTAACAACTTTTCTCTAGAAGTTGTCCGGGCTCTTCCTATGGCCTTTTGTATTATCCCTTCCGGGTAACCTCTTTCTTGGAATCTTCTTCCCATTTCGTTCAAACGTGTTTCTATTTGTGACGAGTTAGAGATGATTCTTTTCACCCGTAACATTTGTGATGTTGGTAGGTGCTGTTTCAGTGATCCTTGTTGACAGCTTGTGTACAGGAGAGTATTGTTTATGTCTGTGGGTTTTCGAAAAAGGTCAGTTTCAATGCCGGTTTCAGTGATGGTGATTTTTACATCAAGAAAAGTTATGGTTTTGTGGTTGGTCTCCCATGTGAATTGTATTCTTTCATTTGCCGAGTTCAAGGCTGTCAGTGATTGTATTAGGGTTTCTTCTGAATTTTTCCAGATGATAAAAACGTCATCAATGTACCTGGAGTACATTTTTATGTTCTCCATCCAGGTGGGGTTGTTGTAGATGTGTTCCTCTTCAAAGAGTTTCATATAGATATTAGCATAGGTCGGTGCGGCACAATTGCCCATAGAAGTCCCGGACAGTTGGAGGTACCAGTTGTCTTCTTGTCGAAAGTAACTGTGGTAGAGCGTGAAAATCATTAATTCTATCAGGAATGTTTGCATCCCTGTTACTATATCGCTCTCAAGGATGGCTTTCTCAATACCTTCTAATTACTCCGTTATGGGGAATTGAGGTGTAGCGGGATCGTACATCCGCTGTACATAGGATCAGTTGTTGGTTGGTGTTGATTTCAATTTGAGCAAGTTTGATTAAGAAATCTGTAGTGTCCTGGATATGGCTTCTCATGTTCCTTACAATGGGTTGTAAATAACGGTCTATCAATTTCCCCACTGGTTCATGGAGAGAACCCCTCGTTGAGACAATGGGCCTACATGGGGGTCCATTAAGTTCTTGTGAATCTTGGGGATCATGGTGATTGTGGGGCTTCTTGGAAACGGTTTTATCAGGTATTTCTTGGTTCTATCATCAATGATAGACATTTCAAGTGCTTTGTTAACGATCTGAACAAGTCTCTCTTTGAATTGGTATGTTGGGTTACTTGGAAGTTTCATATATATTTGTTCATCGTGGATATGTTCATCCATTTTTTGTTTGTACATACTGGAGTTCATCACCACCAGTGAGCCTCCCTTGTCTGCCTTTACACATTTGATGTGTGTGTGTTTAGCAATTTTTTGCAATGTGTCAAAATCCTTTTGTGTCATGTTTCTGTATGAAGATTTATTATAATTGAGTTTCGATATATCTTGCTTTACCAATGTTTCAAAGAGATCTATGCTCTTGTGACTTATGGGAGCTTCAAAAGTGCTAGTTGGTCTAAGTCCCATTAGTTGGTCCGGTTTCTTGGTGGTTGGGGGAGTCACATGATCAAAGAAATGTCTTAATCTGAGTTTCCGTATAAATTTATACATGCTTATTTGGAGTTCTAGGTGGTTGGTCTTCGCTGTGGGTATGAAGGATGTACCTTTGGACAGTAGCTTTATTTCGTAAGGATTCATGATGGTGTCAGAAATGTTTATGACTAGGTGTTTCTCTTCTTGTTCTTTTTCATGCTCCGCATGTTGGATTGTGAGGTCACTTTCTCTTTTGTTTTTTCTAAGGCCCCTCCTGGGTCGTCTTGGTTGTCTTGTTCTTCCTCTAAAAAAGGAACCGCAGTAGATGGTTCTGTTGTGTTGGTTTCTTTATTGGTAGCCTGTGTGGTTTCGTAGGTCCGTGGTTGTTCATGAGATTTGTTTCTTCTTGGTGGTCGGTTTGATGTGCCGCTTCCTGAAGAGGATGTGTCCGTTTGGGGGTTGAATGGTTTATTACGTCTTTGTTGAGCATACACGTCTGCCCACGTGTATACCCCCCCAAGCTTATAGTCTTGTGTGTCTCTCCTGAATTTTCTAATTTTCTGGTCGTTAATTTCTCTTGTGTGTTTCTCTATTTGTACTTTGGTATCTTCCAGGATTTTTGTTAACTCCTCTGGGGTGGCCATGTTTGTTAGTTCGTATTCTACTTCTTTCATTTCCATGTTGAGTTCTGTAAGTATGTTCGATAACTCTTGTACAATAAGTAGGATCAGGTCCAGGCTACACTTATTCAAAATAGCGTTCCATTCCTCTTGGAAGGTTTTCGAATTCTTGCAAAGTGATGGTTTTAACGCTATCCGTAACCCTCTGGGAATCCGCATCGAGCGATGATATTTAAGTAGAGTGCTTGCGTGGAGCTTTTGGTTGATCTCCCGTTTGGATAAATATAGTAGTTGTCGGATACAATGTTCCTTTGTGCGGCTGGAAGTGCTCGTGGCTATATCTTCATTGATCAAAGCGTATATGCGAGCTGTTTCTCCTTTGTCAAAAGCCAGTGTGTCAGCTCTGGCTTCCATCGATCACACCGCAATTAAAACCGGTCACTCACCCCACCAACCCCACCTGCATGCTATGGTAATCATACCCAAAAACACAAACCCCCTCTTAGCTATATCTTTTACTGTTGTTCACAGAAGCTCACTGACGAAGGGTATACTACCCGAAATGCATTGGAGCCGTTTCGAGAATGCATAGCATGTAAAATAAGAACAAGAAGCCTTACATCATGAAACTAATGATGAAACACAAATAAATTGTGAAAACAACTTTTATTGTGGAAGCTTGCTTGCTCGAGCACCTAAGGTGTGCACAAGACACAGGGATGTCACCAAGTCATATGGTGACACATTAACTACATGTATCATAGACGTGTGCCGGACGGACACGCCACCTGTATGTAGCACCCAACCTTGAAAAAAGTACAACAGAAACTTAATACAACCCGCTGTGAGCCCCCCAACCACACTTTTTGTAGTCATTACCGTTATATAGATCCCTGAGGAATTGAATAATATTATCCACCACTACCAAACGTTATAAAATTAGCCACAACTTGCTGTGGGTAACGCAGTCAAAGGCGGATGTAAGATCTACAAAAGTTAAAAACATCCTACCACCTTTGGCTTTAGTATATTTTTCTAGAAGGATGTGTAAATTGAGGCACTGATATACAGTCCCGGTGCCTTCCCTAAAGCCATATTGGAGGTCACTTACTATCTTGTGGTCATCTGCCCATATTTGTAAATGATTTAAAATCACTCTACCAAGGAATTTAACTGTTGAGTCTAGCAATGATATAGGGCGATAGCACGCTCAACTAGTCCTATCGCCCTTTTTAAATATTCGAACTATAATAGACTCGTACCAAGTTGATACCAATCCCACAGAACAGGAGGCATTAAAAAGCTGAGTGAGCAATGGCGCCCATAAATTCATGTTATTCTTAAAAATGTCCGCCGGCACCCCATCGGGGCCCGGAGCTTTTCCCCCAAAACTAGATTTAATACTCAAAATTACTTCTTCCACTGTAAAATTTAAATCAAAGGCAATCTTTGGGGGGTTGGACGCGCCCTGCTCTAATACCTCATCAAACCTATCTTCATTTGTGGTACATATACTATAAAGAGTTTCAAAAAAATTGACCCATTCATCTTCGGTAATGGCAATCTCAATCCTTGCCCTAGAGTTATCGTTAAAAAAGGGAGCATTTACTGCCTTCCAGAATGCTTTCATATCACGGGATTGTGAAGCGTCACATAGAGCTTCCCAAGCTTCCTTCTTCAAAGAGTCCTTTCTCCTCTTTTGGGCCACGTTATATCCCCTCCCCAGTTCCCTAATCAAAATCGTGTCCTGACTGGGGAATTCAAGGCACGTTTAAGATTGGAATAGGCCTTGGTACACATGGTATCAAACCAACCAGGTCTTTTTCTTTTCGGGTTCTTTACTTCAACCCATAGATTAGCCTTTATTTGTGCAGTGATAATTTTGAAATTATTAATTATTTCAGTATTCTCCCCTGTCTCACTCAAGCAGACACTGAAACTAGATTCACAAGTCTTAATTAATTTACATAAAAAATCATCAGGCACCACCATAGACCCCTTCAGTGCATATCCGTTCTGTCTTTTCAGGGCGATATTGTTCGAATAACTCCTAGATTCTTGTTCATACACCGGGTCAGAAGATGGGTTTACAACCTCGACCCTTAAAGGGAAGTGGTCACTAAGGGGATTCTCTAGTGTTTTATAACTTAGGACCTTATCTTTACGGCATGTCGATATCAGAATGAAATCAATTATCGAGAATACCCCTCTGCCATTAAAAGTAGGGGAAAATGACACCTCTGGTTGACACATTTTGTTTGCGAACCCCAAATCACATGTAAAGATGATTTCATTCAAGAGGTCTCCGATTTCGAAATGGTCAAAATGTGTTAAATTCGGGGGGCGTGGCTAGCAGCTGATGATGGCAGCAGCAAACTAGGGAGGCTCCCGTAGTGTGGCGGCTTCCCGCATCAATCCGCATGCCTATCCGCTCAACAACCAACCCAGAAGGGGTGCCCCGGGTCCGGTGACCGAACGGCGGCTGCAGGAGAAATTTGGGAGCGTTTCCGCCCCGTAAACAGGAGGGGGGAACTACTTCGGCGAATCTCAGAGTGCGGCCTGGTGGCACGAGTGCAGCCGCAGTGGCTGAGTTGAGTTCTGTCCGGGCGGAAGTGGACCATCACCGGCGCGGCCGAACGGAAGTGCCCGCAGCGGCCATAGACCGACGCCAGCGGAACCTCAGACTGGCGGGCCCCTCACGATCACTCAACTTCTGGTTCCACTTCTCCGGCGTCAAGGCAGCGCAGTGGATAACCGCAGCGATAACAACGACTGAAGTTCGAAAGTCACTGCGTAGTCGCCGCCATCTTGCATCTCGTCTGCCAGTGCTGATGCAGACTCACTGCCGACGGGCCTAAACGCCATTAGTGACTTACTAACTATACCTGGCGTGTCGGTCAGCCAAGACGCCTTGGCGCCACTGGACAAAGGCGACCTGACTACCCATCTACCGAGAGTGCTCCGACGTCGAGCCACGATGGCGGGGAAGGGACCCAGACAAACCGCCACTCAGGCTAAGCTCGACAAATTCGCCTACGACAAACAGACACTTTCCCAGTCGGAGCAGCGCAAATCCTTGGGAAAGACTCGGAAAGTGACGGGGCTAAGAAGGCTACCCTGGAGGATGTCTTACGCGCCCTGGCGCAAGTTCAGGCAACGGTAGGCGCGACTGCTACCGAGGTGACTCTGATACGAGCGGACCTCCAGAAGATGAGTGAAAGAGTAAAGCAGGTGGAGGTTGTTGGCTAAATCGCTGGTAGAGGATGTCTCAGACCTACAGGTAGTGATGGGAAAGTTGCAGGCTGATAATAAACTCCTGAAAGACAAACTGGACGATCATGAAGGACGCTCCAGGGAGAACAACGTCCGCATTTTGGGGGTCCCGGAATCTGAAACTAAAGGGGCCATGGACTTGTACGTGGAGGATTTTTCATGGGAAATTCACTAAGTCGATCAAGAACTGTAAAGTGTGTTGCTACTAGAATTGTATTATTGCAGGTGCGATTGGTTCCTTTTGGACGTTTCATGTGTGGTGTGATTGAAGATGGCGGATGAACACCTCAATGCCGCGGGGCTGGATGGGGCGCGGAGTAGTGGCTCCGCCCTTCGAATACTTTCCTGGAATGTCCGGGGCCTAGGGGACAAGGTGAAACGTGGCCTAGTTCTAACTGAGCTGAAGCGACACAAACCACAAATAGCACTCTTGCAAGAAACTCACTTGATGGGAGGGGCTATCAAGGCCTTAGACAGGAGGGGATATAGGATGATTGTACATTCGGAATTTTCATCTGGTTCACGGGGCACGGGCGTCCTGATTAAAAAATCCTCGCACTTTATTCCACTGAGTACGAAAGCTGATAATCAGGGGTGCTTTGCGGCGGTGGTGGGGCAGTGGGACGGTCGTCCGTTGACAGTAGTCTCTGTGTATGTTCCGCCGTCCCTCCATTCAGTAATGCTTCCAGCCCTGGGTGATTTCTTGATATCTCTCCCTGACAGTGATGTGATTTTGGGTGGGGACTTCAATGCAGCGGCGGACCCACAGCTTGACAGGTTCCCGGTAGCCGCTTTGCCGGGGGGACCCTCCCGGTTTCAGCGGTTCCTAGAGGCACTGGGACTGGTAGATATTTGGCGTCATGTTCACCCTCTGGTCAGACAATATACGTTCCACTCCACAGTCCATAACAGTCTCTCCCGCATTGATTATTTTCTGGCATTGGGGGAGGGGATACAGCGAGTAGACACTGTAGACATACACCCCCGAGGCATTTCAGATCACTCTCCGGTTACTCTCACCATCTCCACCCAGACAAAGTTGCGTCACCGCATATACCCTATTCAGGCCTATTACCTTAAAGTCCCGAAAATCAGAAGGGCTCTTCAAAGGGCCACGGAGCAATACTTTGTTGAGAACTAATCGACTGTGGCGTCCGCCGAGGTTCTCTGGGAGGCCTACAAAACAGTGCTAAGGGGGCAGGCTATAAGCTCCATAACGAATCATAGAAGGAGCAAGTAGCTGAGCAGTCTGCACTCGAGCTCCAACTGCGCACAGCCACAACAACGCACGAGGCTGACCCTACAGAGGACCCAGCACACACTCTCGCACTCCAGCAGCGATTGTACACAGACCATGCACGCCTCACAGTACAGGGACATATCACTGAGACGCAGAATCGGGTGTACGATGTAGGCGACAAGGCGGGAAAGATGTTAGCCTGGCTCGATAAGAGAGGGGGTAGCTCCAAAGGGATTCAGCAGGTGAAGGATGTGAATGGTGTAATGCTGACTGACCCCGAACAGGTAGTGGAGGCACTGGCGGCCCACTTCGAAAGGGTGTATACTCCCGAAAGGGAGGTGACCGCGATTCTGGCCCAGTGTGCATTGAGCGACATAGATATCCCGATACTACAACCGGAGGCTATGGCCGACCTAGATGCGGCATTAACCACCGACGAACTGCGGATAGCCATAGGGGCGCTCAAGCCTGGAAAGGCCCTCGGTCCGAATGGCATTCCGGTGGAATGGTACCAAGCGCGCTCTGAGGACCTATGTCCTTATTTAATTAAAATGTATGAAGAATGCCGCGAGAAGGGGCAGCTCCCACTGGACCAACGAACGGCCACGATCGTGGCTATACCAAAGCCCGGTAAGCCTCAGGAGGAATGCTCATCTTACCGCCCCATCTCCCTGCTGAATGCAGAAAGTAAAATCTTGGCGAAACTTCTGGCCAACCGATTGCTGGCTCACCTCCCCGATCTTATCCACCCAGATCAATCGGGGTTCATGCCTCATAGAAACACTGCCCTTAATCTTCGTAGGGTTCATGGGGTGTTGGCGAGGGCGGACCAAATTAGTGATAGTGCAGTTATATTGGCCCTGGACGCGAAGATGGCTTTTGACCTGGTGGAGTGGGTCTATCTTTTCGAGGTGCTGTCCCACATGGGCTTTGGCCCGAACTTCATATCCTGGATAAAACTACTCTACGTGGCGCCGGTGGCACACGTAGTTGCAAATGGCCACATCTCACGCACGTTTCCACTTGGGAGAGGCACCCGGCAGGGCTGCCCTCTGTCTCCCCTGCTCTTCGCGCTAACCCTGGAACCGCTGGCCATTCGCATAAGACAAACTCCCTTGCTCAAAGGGATACAATGGAAGGAGGGATGGGAAGACCGCCTGTCCCTCTATGCGGACGACATGCTGGTGTATTTAACGGATCCCGAGCATGGAGTTCCAGCTCTTCTGAACTTGTGCGACGAGCATGGCAAGGTTTCTGGTTACACCATAAATTGGAGCAAATCGGAGATGTACGTGCTGGCAGGTCAGACCCCGACGCTCGGACCAGACTGCCCTTTGAGACTGGCTGGTTCCTCCTTCAAATATTTGGGCATCCATGTTACGGGGGATCCACTTGAATACAAGAGACTGAACTTGGTGCCACCGCTGGAGCGTCTCAAGCAGGACGCCAACTTCTGGGTGGGGTTGCCATTGTCTATGCTGGGGAAAGCAGCATTGTACAAAATGAAATCGTTGCCCCGTTTTCTGTACATCCTAGACAATACGCCATTCCCGGTGGCAGCGGGATATTTCAAGAAGGTCACAGCGGTGGTTTCGAGGCTATTGTGAGGCAATCGGCCGGCGCGCATAGCTCAACTCTGCAGAGGCTGGTATGATGGGGGCATTGCACTTCCGAATTTGCACTTGTACTATTGGGCAGCACAACTTAGGCCCATTAACCAATGGCTGCACGCCCCACAGTCTGATCCGGCATTTCAAGTAGACAGGGCGCAGTTGGGCGCCAACAACATACTTGCCCCACTTTATGACCGGAGAAAGCTGAGACTTCTCACAGGACCCACTAAATTCACTGTGGAAACCTGGCACGCGGCGACAGCTGCGCTAGGCTGGAAAGGGAAGATCGCCAAACTCACCCCGCTCTGGGACGCACGCGCCTTGGGCAACTTGAGAAATAGCAAGGGATTTTCCCTCTGGGATTCCATCGGCATCTCCACGGTGGGGGACATGTGGGAACGGGGTGACGTTATTTCATTCACCCGCCTAAGAGAAATATATGACCTAGGGCCGCACGAATCATACCGATACGTGCAGATTCGTCATGCACTGCTCTCGGCCATCCCCTCTGGATCGACTCTCCCTGAGTCCTCCCCGCTGGAGGATCGCCTCCTGACCGACTTCATGGTGGAGAGAGCAACTTCACTGACGTATCGTAAGCTCTTAAGCAATTCGCCAGATCCCCTGGTTCCCCTGAAGGAAAGATGGGAACAGGAGGTGGGCGCCCTAGATGAATACAAGTGGAATGAGGCTTTGGCGTCACCGAAAGAGGTGGGCATCTCGGCTAGGATGAGACTAGTCCAGCTCAAGGTTCTACACAGGGTATACTACACAAGAACACTGCTGCACCGCATCCACAGAACACCACACCCATTTTGTTTGCGTGGCTGTGGGGAGGAGGGCACCTTCTTCCACACGTTTTGGGACTGCCCACGCATACAAAATTATTGGCGACAGATACTGCGTACTATATCCCAGGCACTAGAGATTTCGGTTCTCCCAGAGCCAAGGCGGTGTCTCCTCAACGTGTGGGAACCGACAGATCTGTCCCGGCATGGTCGACTCTGGGTAACATTAGGGATGATTGTAGCGAAGCGGGATATCGCACAGCGTTGGGGGGCGGCTGACCCTCTGACAACGTCACAATGGTGCATGAATATGGACAGAACAATGGTTACTGAAAGGGCGGTGTACTTGAGTCGTGCATGTCCAGGCAAGTGGAATAAGGTGTGGTCCCCATGGAATGTGTATCGAGGTGACATTTGCGATCCACTGCCAGAAGATGACCCGCCGGAATCGGACGATGAGGGAGGGATGGAGTGAGGGGGGGCTGTTGAGGTAGGGGGACCTTTAGGGTAAGGAGAGGGGGGGGCAGTTCTCCCAAGTCAGACGTTGGATCCAAGATACTACACGGCACCTTATCCTGTCCTGGGGATCCTTCCTACAGCTATCCTGCAATGTTATTTATCAATGATCGCAATGTGATTTCCTGTTGTTCTTTTGGTTTCTTTCAAAAAACAAAAAATGAAAACCTCATTTATTTTGTATGGAGAGGTGGTCTAATGACCTTCATTTATTTCTGTTGCGAGCCTTTTTCACTACATTAGCTTCTTTACCACATGGACCTTATTTCAGCAAGGCTGTCATTGTTATTTCTTCTCATTTAGCGGCCGGCCCCTCGGGGTTGTAGGCGACTTGCTGTGTAACTGTAAGAAGGTACAATAAAGGTTTTCAAAATAAATAAATAAATAAATAAATGTGTTAAATTCGTATCACTGTCTAGCGTAAGGCCACAAGTCCCCCTCTCTCCCCGCGTGCAAGGTGGACAATTAAAATCACCCCCCACACAACAATAGACTTTTTAGTTTCCTTGCCTAATGAACTGCAAATATCGTTTCTGAAAGTTTTCAAAACAGTTAAAACATCTCCTGAGGGGACATTGTTATAAAAGTTCACAATCAATAAACATAATTTTATATCAATATGAATCCTAACCACATGATAAAAACAATTATTAAATAGAATTTCAATTCTATCACATTTAAGGAGGTTGGATACATAGGTGCAAAGCCCACCTTTGGCTCTGCCACATAATGAGCTAATAGCTGGAGTAAATATGGTTTTAAAACCACTCAAATGATGCGCTTCTACTGTCCAAGTCTCTTGTAGACTAACAATATTGTATTCATTAACTTTCACCCAATTATAATTATCCAACTTGGATCACAAGCCAGCAACATTCCAATACAAAATAGACCAAGTATCCATCTTAGTCACGTTACAGATGGTCCCCGCATCTACTGTGTTGCCAGCGTTATGCTCTTTATTAGACCTTTGTTACATAATTTCTATAATATTCTCTTTGTCTAAATGTACCACCTCAGTAACCGCTCTAATTCCCGAGGATTGCTGGATAAAACCTGAAGTTACATGTTTACCCTTCGCCATTTTGGGTGGTGTCCTTTCCGGGGGTTTCTCATTTTCATTCTCCCCGATCGGTCAATCTACACACCCGAGACCAGACAGAGAATCGTATTAGTTACTTGTTGGTACATTAAACCTGTTTTCCAAAGGAAAGCTGAGGCCACCTCGTTGCCAATTATAACGGAAGTGGCCATTAAATGTTGGAAAGGGTGGGGGATAGAAGTATCTTAAATCAAGGCAACGAATAACCCCCTTTTTCCTTTGATAATAGGAGCCACTTAAATACTGTACCACACGGGGATCTCTAAAATTAACGATGATACAGTCCCCATCCATATCCTTTGTTCTGTGGCCCACCCAGCTTACTCTGCGAACATTTAGTATTTCGCCGTGCAGATCCGGTCTTAATGGTCTATTCCTACTTAACCAAAACATAGTTTTATTTTTTAATTCATAGTATGTTTCAGTTTTATCGTGATTCAGTTCTGACACACCTGTTAGTACAACTACATAAGGTGTTGACTCTGAAGGGAGATCTAATATTTGACCACTACCAATTCCCTTAGCTCTCTGTGGAATCGTAGTGTTGGGTGCCCTCCGTGTATCATCTAGTCTTATATCATCCCTAACTCCCAAACCTTCCTGACAATCCCCTCTTGCATGGGGCTTAGATCTACCTGGTGATGATTTATCTCCCAATTGCTTGCCATTCGCCCATCGTGGTGACTCATTACTATGTGTTACGGCGGTTTCAAATAGTCTACTTGATGGTTAGAAGGAGCGGGGATTACCTTTTTAAGTTCAATTGGCCTACTCTCAAGCAATTTGCCCAAAAGTGCAGAGTTTGCCCGAGTTGCCTGTTCAAGCAGCTCTAGCTTATCGCTAATCCTTTTCGATCTCTCAACTAGTGGAAGGATTAGAGATTTCACCAACTGTTCCATTTTTCCCATAAAACCGTCTATACTAGCAGGCTTTATACGCACTGATTACACCACGTCTTTGTGAGAAGATTTATGTAAGGGCGCGGAATTCTGGGCATGTTTGATTGTATTATTACTGCTGTTTATACCGCTACCTTAGGGATTCTAGAGGCTTTTGTCTTTTTGACGCAGCCTCCCTTCTGCGAATTACCACCCCGTTTCCTCTTAACGTTAGGGCCCTTATCCACTAGACGATTGGGTAATTTGTTGACACTGGTATGAGGGTTTGGTAAGTGATTTCATACACTAGATCCAGAGTCAGTCGATATATAGGTTAAGGAAGAGTCACTGTTAGCAGTAATTACACTGGAATCCATAATGACTAATCTATCTGACTGTGGTGAGGTTCGGCCTTCTACAGGGAGATTGGGTGTGCTTGTTTGCTCCGGGGAGGGTGCAACCGCTATTGCCCCCAATGATGAGTGCTTAAGATACATCGGGTCTAAGGACAAACGTCGTTCGGTTAAAGCAATTTCATGTTCCAGGACCGATGTGTCCCTGACAATGAACGCGTCTAGCGTTCCTGTAACACCACCACTCCTCCATATACTTGCTGGCAGATTCCCTTTCCCATTTTTTGATGCCATCTGCCTCGCAATGAGAGTATAAGAGCTACAAGGATACCAATTATCAGTTCTAACTGGGCAAATTATTAAATCAAATACTTTGCAGACATCAAACAATATTACTGGGCCTCACAACTAAGTGCAATTAACCATGTGACGTACTCCCCGGAACCCGCTCCCCCTTTCGCTCTGGATAAATTCCTGCTGCCGGGTGGCAACTTTAATAGAGCTTTATACTCGAAGTCACCACTCCGTCTCTTGACTGGTCCCACGAAATGTGCTGTGCGTGCCTGGAAGGATGCGAATGTGGCCACAGGTTGGGGCGGTACATTGACGCGTATGACCCCGCTGTATGATTCTGAACGGCTGGGTAACCTGTGGCGGACGAAAGGGTTTGATAGATGGGATATGATTGGGATTAGCAAGGTGGAGGATCTTTGGGCCAGAGGAACAGTGAAATCCTTTGAGGCCCTAAAGGTAGAATATCAATTGGATGACAAGGAGTATTTTCGTTATCTTCAGGTGCGGCATGCCCTATTCTCTGCCTTTCCCCCCGGGACTGACATCCCCCAGTCGTCTCCGTTGGAAGATCGTATTCTTGACGGCCATGTCCCGGACAGTACGATTTCCTTAATATATAAAAAACTTATTAACAATAGGGCTGACCCTCTGGAGAAGCTTCGGGCCTCCTGGGTGGCGGATGGGCTCGAACTGGATGACGAAGACTGGCAAACGGCTATTTCTTCCCCTAAGGAGGTGGCTATTCCGGCTCGGCTCCGTTTTGTGCAACTAAAGATCCTCCATCGCGTCTATGTGACTGGTATGCGTCTGGTACGAATGGGGCTCGCGGCGGATGGATTGTGTAGGCGTGGCTGTGGTATGAATGGTACTTTTCTTCATGTTTTGTGGGAATGCCCGGTTGTTTCTGCTTTCTGGTCTAGGATCCACGATGTGATGGGACGTGTTACTGGGGTCCCCATTCTTCCCGAGGCGAGGCGCTGCCTGCTTAACGTGTGGGAGCCTACGGATTGTACGGCCGCTCAGACTTTCTGGATCATCCTGGGCAACATGGTTGCCAAAAGGGACATAGCGCAGCTTTGGGGCTCCCGCAGGCCACCTGGACTCAGTGCCTGGAAAGATAACATGGATTGGTGCATGTTTCGGGAGAAGACGGTGTATGAGGCTCGGGGTCGTCCTAGGAAGTGGAATAGAATCTGGGCGCAATGGAATGAATACCGGGGTGACATTTGTACCCCACCACTTGATTACGCCGCCGCCATTCCCTCCTCCCCATAGTTGACGTTCATTTCATTGGCTTCCATTCTTAACCCCCTTTCATCGTTCCCCTCCCTTAGTGGACTTGCCTCCATTCTTACATATTGTTTACCGCCTTTCCTCCACTCCCGTGAACTTGCTATTGCTTTACCATGTGTTTGTTTTTGTTGTTTGTTCAACTTCGACTAAACTACAAAATTGAACCCTCAGTATCCTCTAATTGTTGTTTTATGCACTACACCATAATGAAGCATGATGCGGCCTTCCCCGCAGTATAATGTGCTGTACTCCTTGACCGATTGTCATAGCGGCCGGCCCAAAGGGGTTGTAGGCAGACGCTGTGTACTGTGCATTTGATAAATAAAGGTTTTAAAAAAAAAATACTTTGAATTGATAGGATAATGTTTAAGTCTTACGAAAGAGACAACGTTCGGGGGATGGCCCAGCCCAGTCTCTTCCTGTCTCGGACGGGCTCAGACGGGCCCACCCTTGGCCTGGGCTTCGCCCTGCTCGTCCCGCGTGCGTCCCGCATCTTGAGAGAATGAGCTTGCTTAAGAACTAGGTGGTGAGTGGGGCTTCAGCAGCACGTTGGACCCTATGCCTCCTGGGTCATGTAGTTCTTATGGCGCTGGTTGTTAATGCCCCAAGCAGCCTCGGTCGAACTGTGCACAGCGTCTCCCGTGGAGCGGAAGACGCAAGGTGTTGCAGGTAGTCCTTCCTGATAATTGCCGTTTAGGCCCCAAGCAGCATTCAAACTCGAACTGTGCGCTCTATTGAAAAAAGGTATATAATAATGATCATATTTTTTAGTTTGAAACATTTTTCTTATCAAGGAGTAAATTAAGATCTGAAGGTGCTTTTGAACTTAATGTTCCCCCATTATAAATGCCCAACTATATGGGCATTTAGCTTTATATGCTGTAGCTAGGCTATTATGAAATAGCATTCATTTTAGACTTAGAAGCAAACCAGTGCTGCTGAAATGTAGAGAAACCTTAAAAACCTGGTCGTTTTCTGTGACTTGATATTTCTGGTACCATTCAAGTAGTCTTTGATTTCTTCACCCCCCTGATACTCATAGCAAATGTATGCTATACAAAAACTTAAAATAACTATAGTCTAAATAAAATATCACTCATGTCCATTTTGAACTGGACCTTTAGCTAGGAAAGTTGGAATTGCAATTTGTGGGAATGTGAAAAGTTAGGTATACTCCAGCCTTGTGGCAAACAGATGCTAGATAGGCTGATTTGAATATTCTTGCTAAGCAGGAAGGACAGAGGCCTTGCCCCAAAGGAACCATCAGCGAAGGAAGGAGTGGGTCTTGATGTACACAGATTTGACCTCTGGGGAAAAAAGAGGGGAAGCTTGGGAATGGACGGGAGGCATGAGAGTGTGATGGATTAGTGGTGAGGGAATATTAGACTATTAATATATTAGTATAATCATAGCTATTTTTGAAAATATTAGAGTGTTAATATATCAGATCTTTAATATATTGTTACAATTAAGGGCAGTATATTAGATCATTAATGCATTACTATAATCAAAGGCAGTTTTCTAAATATTGAAGTCTTAGTATAATAGAGTATAAATATATTAGCATCATCATAGTTTCTTTGTTAAGCGATAATACCTAGTGGAAAATATCTTTGAGCTCCGACATGGGACATGGACATTAAATGAACCATTTTAACATTTAAAATCTCTGTATTTGTTCTTTTCTGTCATCTTACTGTTGGAGCAAAAACCATACCCCTATATTTTTAGAGCACCCCAAAATTTTGAAAAGCCAAATTTTACCTCACACAGTTCTCCCACAGAAAGAAATGCGTGAAAAGCACCATTACCAACATCAGTTTAGTAGAGCATCAAAATAAATATCTGGGACCACTCAAAAACTGAGTTCTAGATCAGGAGGCAATGTTTTATTACAGAAATCTCACAATCAGGTGTACAGAATGAATGCCATAAAGACTCAAGTGTAGAGTGTTACAGAGCAGTTCAAAATCAGACATTTTTGAATCAGAAAAGAGTCAGACAGCATCCCTATTAGACTTTAGGAAAGCTCACAAATCTTCTGGCTCACCCCCACAATCACACAATTCTTGAGTTGAAAATTAGCTAAACTACAGACTCATCAAGACATGATTGCATGTAACAACTCCTTAGCAAATCAGAAGTAATAACGTCAACAACTTCATACATTCACTCTATCCCATTATAACAAAACATCCTACATTTTCAGTATCATTGTCATGTTCGGAAAAAAGATGCAACATTTAATCATATAATGAATTGGATTCACTTGTCTAATGGAACTACAGTGGGAAGACCATGGATGTTTCAACCTATCTGGTACACTAGAGGTTTCACTAATAAGCTTTGTATTCAGAACAGTTAGAAAAGCATTACATCAGCTGTCTTCACTCTTTCAGAGCCTGTGGTGAGAGAAGATGCACAGCGGAACCTGAAGCGAGGGGTGAATATAGGAGAAAATGCTAGAAGCTGCATCCATTTTATCCCAAACTGGAGCTTTCACCAAAATGTAGCATAACTCATTCATGTTAATAAACACACTTCCAATTCTCTTATTAAACTCTTTTCAAATGTACGCATTTGAATTCATAATTCACATATTCAATCCAACATACAAATAATTAACACTAAATATTATTTGTTGCACGAAATTATAGACTTTAAAAACACTTTGTTATGTTATGTTAATTGTATTTCTATAGCGCGTGACTCACTCAGGGGCATCTTGGCGCTTACCTTGCGAGGAGAGGAGGGACCGGTAGCATTTAGAGAGTATATTAAAACAGAAAGGCTTTTAGTTGTTTCCTAAAAACAATGTACAAAGTGCTTTTTCGCAGGGCCAAGGGGAGCTGATTCCAATACCCTGGGGCAAGGTACGAGAAGGCTCTACCCCCAGTGCGACTTAGGCTCATTCAGGGAACCTTTAGAAGAGCTAACCTGTTAGATCTGAGGTTACAGCCCGAAACCTGCTTTGTAAATTTCTTTTGCAGGTAAAGAGGACCTTTACCATTCAAGGCAATAAAAGTAAGACAACAAATCTTAAAAAAGGATCGCTTCTTCACTGGTAGCCAGTGGAGCTCTCTCATCAAGGGGACTGAAGAGGAGCCTGGAGGACGGTTTAGAATCATCCTTGCCGCGGTGTTTTGAATCACCTGCAGTTTGTCAAGCAATGTCTCACCCACTTCCGCCAACAGTGCATTCCCATAGTCTGGGCGGCTCATCACCATGGCCTGGACCAAGGTTCTCGGGTGTTTGATAGGCAAATAAGGAAGTATCTTGCGTAGAAAACATAGGCTGTAATAACAGGAGCTAATAGTGGTTGCAATATAAACTTTCATAGTCAGTGTCTGGTCCAATTTTAATCCAAGATATTTTATGGATTGAGTTGGAGTGGGAGCCGTTCCCAGCAGATCAGGCCACCAGTCTCCTGTCGAAATGGTGGAGGCCTTACCCATAAGCATAATCTCAGTTTTGCTGGGATTCAGCTGGAGGCAGTTCTCCATTATCCAATTAGAGATGGCGAGCATACCTGCTGAGAATTGAAATTTCTCATCTTCTAAATTGGAGCCGATTGGAAACATCAGCTGAATATCGTCAGCATAGGAGATTATCTCCAACCAAACGGTTCGACAATTTTTGCCAGAGGGGCCATGTAAACATTAAATAATGAAGGACTTAGGCAAGAGCCCTGAGGGACGTCCTTGTCCAGACAAGATTTGTGGGCAAGATGGGGTCCTAACATCATCGTTTGCCATCTATCTGACAAAAAAATGTTCAGCCATTTTAGGGCTGTGCCTCGGATGCCACATAAATATAATCTCACAACAAATATATTTCCTTCTTAGACCGTACTTATTCACTTATGATATAATTCATTTTCCTTATTTATACATTTTGTCTCAAAAGTACATTAGTGACAATCAAAAAAGTTCATTTCATTATTTATTATTTGCACAAGTTCTATTTTCCTTTTTCTTTTTTCAAACCATTTCATATATATCTCATTTTTTTTCTTTTTTCAAAACAATATATTACATTTCATATTTTGTAACACCCACAAATCAAAAAATATTTTAAATTACATGAACACATTATTAAGTGATTTATATACATAGAAAAAATCAGCATTAGATATATACAATGAAACAATTGTGAAAAAACAGACACAATTGATCAAAAAGAGATTCACAATTTATCACAAATATATATATACAGTCCCTGGAATCATGCCACTCTCACACCAATCATACTCACACGTTTCAACACTTAAACAAAATCTGAACAAGGATGGGATCTAATTGACAAAGACAATTCTTTATCAATAAATGAATCTCAGAGCATTAAAGCATGCGGGTGGATCTCGGGTATATTGCTGCACCTTGAAGACTAATGGATATTGCAGCAGTATTCTAATACACAATACTTTGGTTGCATTAGTGTAGTAGTAATACATGTTCTCTTCTTAGATATTGCGCTTCATAATTATGCTACATACTGTGTTTTTATATATCCCTTGACAGCTGTACTCTATTCATCTTTGTGGTTGGAAGAGCATTTTTTATCTGAAAAGAAGCACCACACTCCACACTGATTATTTGAAGTAGACTTAGAATATTTGACAATTATAGTAAAAGGTCAGTATGTAATCTACCTCTCTTGAGGGGCTTATGACTAGTGTTGTTGGCATCTTTAAACTTGTGAGCTCCTTCCCATCGTTTGACAGTGGGCTGTATATCTATCTTTCGCTTATGGGATTAATTTTCCAGTTTGTTGTCGTTTCCATGAACACTATCTCTCAGGAGAAATTGAAAACCCTCGTATTATTTTGTTTGGTAAGAAACTCTTCTCACTATATTAGTAACTATGGTTATGCATTATTCATGATATCCATTATTTTGAGGTAATTTTTATAATTCCTCTTATAGGTAGCACATTTAATGTTGACGGGGCTAGCAGGTGCTATCCTATACTTAAAGTCTACAATCTTTTTGAACCTGATGTTGGAGATAGGACTCCATTACTTATGTGAGTAGTTCCACATGTTAGAGCGAAATTGACTGCCTTAGGGTGGCTTTTAGGCTCTTTATCGTATGCTTGATATAAACTCGGTGTAGTTGCAGCTACTAAATCTCAGAGAAAACCATATGCTTTTTCTCCTATTCCCCTCCTTCCTTCCCCCCTGCTTTTCTGTTTTGAAAGATTTTTCTTAGTGTTGGGTGACGTTGCACGCACATTTTAGTTGGTCACACAGGGAGTACTATGTTGGATAGCTATATGAAATGATACTGTGTAACTTTCTTTGTCTCTTTTAAGTACAGTTATGGTGACATATATTTTGTACATTTTTAGGTTCCCTGGGAAATGTATGTCTGCATCTGGAGAGGTCCTGAGGAAGGTGGCTTGCTCAACCGAAACGTGCGTCGACCATTCTAGTGCGGAATCTCATTTAATGCTCTGAGATTCATTTATTGATAAAGAATTGTCTTTGTCAATTAGATCCCATCCTTGTTCAGATTTGTTTAAGTGTTGAAACGTGTGAGTATGATTGGTGTGAGAGTGGCATGATTCCAGGGACTGTATATATATGACTGGCTGTCATCATTCCTGAGTGATAGAACTCAACAGGTCTGGATGCCCCCCTATTCGTCGGCCCCGAAGAGACTGTCAACTGGAGTCCCGCAGGGTTCTACGTTAAGCCCTTTACTGTTTAACGTTTATATGACCCCTCTACTTTATCTGGCGGAACATCTGGGAGCCAAGATAATAGCATATGCTGATGACACTCAGCTGCTATTCACATGGCCTAAGGGTGTGTCCGATCCATCAGCAGTCCAGCACTGTCTGTCGGAAGTTTTCAGGTGGCTTGCACAAGTCCAACTTTAGTGCAACGAAGATAAGTCCGAGGTCTTATTCTTCGGCTCCTTCCCTGACAATTTCAAGGACCAGATTTGGCCCCCGGACCTGCCCTGTCCCAGTGCGACAGGAGGCCCAGCTAAGAACCTGGGGGTCTGGTTCGGTCAGGATCTAAAGTTTGCGGATCACATAAAAAAATTGACCGGCATTTGCTTTGGCACCTTGCGTGCCCTGAGGAAATTCTTTCCTCTTCTGCCTAGGGCAGCCAAGGAGTCTGTCCTTCGAGCTTTGATCCTATCCCGGCTCGACTACGCCAATGCCTTATTCAGTGGTCTACCTGCATACATGGTTCACCGCTTGCAGGTGATACAAAATGCTGCAGTACGTCTGCTTTTCTCTCTCCCAAGGAGGTCAAGCGTGCGTAGCCACTTACGCAGTCTGCACTGGCTACCAGTACCACATCGAATTCTGTTTAAAATTCTTGTGTTGGCATTCAGAGCAGTCCATGGACAGGGACCAACATATCTGCAGAAAAGGTTTTCATTCTACACTCCCAACCGTGCCCTTCGATCGGCCAATCTTTGTTTACTAACCACCCCTAAATTCAAATATGCACGTATGGGAGGTCAATCCATTTCAGTTAAAGCAGCCTCTGCCTGGAATGCTCTCCCCCTTTCCCTTAGAGCCTCGCCAACCATTTCTGTGTTTAAGAAAGATCTCAAGACCCACTTGTTCAATGCCCCTCTCTTGTAGTTCATCCAGGCTTTGCTCCAGCACTTATGTTCTCAATTCACTCATCGCGCCAGGATACCCTGTGGTAACAGAGCGCGCTATAAAAGTTTTAATAAACATAAACATATGTATTTGTGATAAATTGTGAATCTCTTTTTGATGAATTGTGTCTGTTTTTTGACAATTGTTTTATTGTATATATTTAATGTAGATTTTTTCTATGCATATAAATCACTTAATAATGTGTCCATGTAATTTAAAATATTTTTTTATTTGTGGGTGTTACAAAATATGAAATGTAATATATTGTTTTGAAAAAAGAAAAAGAATGAGAAATATATGAAATGGTTAGAAAAAAGAAAAAGGAAAATAGAACTTGTGCAAATAATAAATAATGAAATGAACTTTTTTGATTGTCACTAATGTACTTTTGAGACAAAATGTATAAATAAGGAACATGAATTATATCATAAGTGAATAAGTACGGTCTAAGAGGGAAATATATTTGTTGTGTTCTTTTTCATTCCCCTCTTCCCTGACCAACTGTAAATTTGAGGGGGTCCCATTATATTTGCTATTTCACATAAATATAGTCTCTCCATGAGCAGTGAGTGTGAGATGGTATCAAATGTTGCTGAGAGATCTAGGAGGATCAGAACCACTGATCCCCCGGCATCCATTACCTGCCTCACAGAATCAGTTACTGCCAAGGTAGCGGTCTCAGTACTGAAACCTGGACGTAATCCAGATTGTAAGGGGTCTAAAATGTTATTGGACTCGAGATATGAGGTTAGCTGCCTATTGATCATGGTTTCGAATTGCTTGCCCAACAGGGGTAGCAGAGATATTGGTCGGTTGCTAAGCACCTGAGAATCAGCTGTCGTTTTTTTTAGGATAGGTTGTACATATGCTTCTTTCCAAACGGTAGAAATAATGCCAGATTGGATCGAACAGTTAATAATTTTAAGAATTTCTGAGGCACAACTGGGAGATAAAAGGGCCATAGTTTTAGGAGGACATAGATCACCAGGCGAACCAGATTTAGCTGATGATAATTAGTTAGAAATCTCATCGAGCATGGATGTTTCAAACTGGTCAAGAGTACTAACTGATGGTATCTCCAAATCATCTGGTCCAGTTAAAAGGACCGGCTCCTGAGATTTAATAGTTGTAAAGTTAGCATAGATCTGCGTGATATTTTCCTGAAAATAGCTAGCTAATGAATCACAGAGCTCTTATGATTCGGCCGGGATTTGTCTACAGGCTTGAGGTGATAGAAAGTCTTTAACTATATTGAATAAGGCTTTGGATGAATTACTAGACTGATCGATTTGATTCATGATTTAAGTTCGCCTGGCCATTTTTAAGTTTTGATGGTAGCTGGATAGAGTTAGTTTATAGGCTTGCCCATCCAGCAAGTCTTTACTACATCTCCATCGTCTCTCCAGGGTCTTGCACTTGGATATGTCCATTTTTAACTCAACTGTGTACCAGGGGGTGGATTGCCGCCACTGGGCTGGACTATATTTGTTAGAGGAATTGCAAGGTCCAATGCTGTTACTAAATCAGAATTGAAACCTTCCAACATTCCAGAGACATCAGAGTCGTCGGAACCACATTTCCGTGGACGGGGGTGGATAGCCTCATTGAAGGATTCCAAAGATAGTTTACGCCAAGGCCTGCACAATTCCTTCTTCCTTCGTTCCATAGTTCCCGTTGGAGTCAGTATAAACAGAGGTTGATAGGTGAACATGACCATAAAGTGGTCGGTCCACGTTAGAGGTTATGGGGGGTAGCTACTAAGATGATCAATATTGGTGAAAATTAAGTCAAGGGTGTGGACAGCCCGGCGAGTGGAGCCAAGAGCCCTCTGGGAGAGACCAATTAAGTTAAGACTAGTTACGAGCTTGTTTACTTCTGAATTGGTGAGATCTTTGCCATGAAATTTAAAGTCTCCCAGCAGAATTAATCTGCTGGAAGCTAAGACCTGCATGGCTATTTGTTCGATCAGATAGTAAGAAAAATTAGCTCTCGAGCCAGGGAGCCAATAAATTAGCGCTCCATTCCAGCTATCCGTGGGGGACAACGTGATTTTAAAAATACCCAGTTCCAATCTGTCATTACCCAAGGTGGAGATCCATTGACATTGAGATTGTTTTTAAAGGCTATAGCAATGCCTTCCCCGTTTTTTCCCACTCTATCTATATGGATGGATTTGTAGCCCTCCGGGATGGCCAAGTTAATCAATGGATGGTTTGTAGATGTTAGCCAAGGTTCTGTGATAAAGCAAAGCTCTGGAGAATAGGAGGTAATCATATCCCATATTTCAATAGGATGTTTAGCTAAAGATCGTACTTTGCATAAAATATACTTGGGCCTAGTAGAGTCATGGTCCGGTTTGTTTAGTGGGTCAGACGAGCATGTAGTGACCAAATTGCTCTGAAAGAGGCAGGTTCTACAAACTACAGGTCCTTCCAAGACAGGTGAAAACTTTGTTGAGCAACATGTGTTGGGGGATTGATTAATTAATCCTCTCGTTCCGATGTCGCGCAGAGCTTTTCCAGAATATATCAGGTGATTCGTGGTCCGAGTAGTGGTCCTAGTTTGAGCAGCATTTCCTGCCTCTGGGCGCGTTCGGGCGTGGATGGGCGCAGACGGGCTTGCCTTTAGCGCGCCAGCAGCGCTTCCGCTGCGTGTGCGCCCTAACACTGTCATTTGTACAATGAGGGCAAAAACAACTAGCCCGCAAGCTGAGGTTACCCCCAAGATGGCGGCTTTCCGAGTTGCAGAGTCCCACTCCGGTCAGCACCTAATCAGCTAAAACGGTGAGTGCCAGTGGAAGAACAGAGCCAAATTACAAATAATAACGTGTGAAGGAACAGAACACAATTAAAAATAGTAGCGTGCAAGCTAAAAGGCAAGAGCTAACACTGGGGAAATAGTTTAAATGATTCCGGACTTCCGCCACAGGAATTGCTAGATGTGGCGCGTGTGCACTAGTGCAGTCATTTGTACTATGAGGGTGAAAACAACTAACCCGCAAGCTGAGGTTACCCCCAAGATGGCGACCTTCCAAGTTGCCGAGTCCCACTCCGGTCAGCACCTAATCGGCTGAAACTCTGAGTGCGTGTGGAAGAACAGAGCACAATTACAAATAATAATGTGTGAAGGAACAGAACACTATTAAAAATCAGTAGCGTGCAAGTTAAAAGCCAAGCTCTAAAGCTGGGGAAAAAGTTTAAATGATTCCTGGCTTCCGCCTCAGGAAGCTCTAGATGGGGCGTGTGCGCACTAGCGCGGTCATCATTTGTACTATGAGGGCGAAAACAACTAGCCTGCTAGCTGAGGTTACCCACAAGATGGCGGCCTTCCAAGTTGCAGAGTCCCTCTCCGGTCAGCACCTAATCGGCATAAACGGTGAATGCGTGTGGAAGAACAGAGCACAATTAGAAAAATTAACGTGTGAAGGAACAGAACACAATTAAAAATAGTAGCGTGCAAGTTAAAAGCCTTGCGCTAATGCTGGGGAAATAGTTTAAATGATTCCGCCTTAGGAATCGCTTTCACATTAGACAAACCTTTATGGCATGTAGCAACAGGCAGCATTTTGCTTACTGTCTCCTTCACAGCATTAGATGTAGACAAACCATTACATTGTCATTCCATTTTGACGAAGAAAATAACTTTGCTCGCATAAATAAGTGGAGAATGCTGGACCTCATTAACAAAGGTAAACTTACATTTTTGTGTAAGTTTACGATTGTTTGCTATTCACAGTTATTTTACGAGTAGTATATTTATGACTGCAGAGTCGCCACCCATAAAAAGATAGGACTGTTCTATCTTTTATGTGAAGAGACTCAGCAGTCGTAACAATACTACTTGTAAAATAGTTTTGTGAATAGCAAGGAATTGTAAATGTAAGCAAAAGTGTTACTCTAACTTTGTCAGGGTCATAAGAAATGGAAGCATTGCTAGCGTTTTTCTGATTCTGCTGCATGAAAGAAGCGCAAATCAGGAACCTCTTGGGCAGTGCTTTATCTGTAAATGAGTATGTGCTCATGGGCGCCAGCAGAAATGTTTCCGGGGGGCAGATGTTTAACTTCATCACCATCCCCCTTGCACCCTTCTCCTCTCTGCCTTGCACCCTTCTCCCCCTTGCACCCTACTCCACCTCCGCCTTGCACCCTTTTCTACCTTGCACCATTCTCCCCTCTGCCTTGCACCCTTCTCCCCTCTGCCTTGCACCCTTCTCCCCTCTGCCTTGCACCCTTCGCCCCTCCGTCTTGCATCCTTCTTTCCTTTGCCTTGCACCTTTCTCCCTTCTGCCTTGCACCCTTCTCCCCTCTGCCTTGCACCCTTCTCCTCTCTGCCTTGCACCCTTCTCCCCTCTGCCTTGCACCCTTATCCCCTCTGCCTTGCCCCCTTCTCCCCTCTGCCTTGCACCCTTCTCCCCTCTGCCTTGCACCCTTCTCCCCTCCGCCTTGCACCCTTCTCCCCTCTGCCTTGCACCCTTCTGCCCCTCCGCCTTGCATCCTTCTCTACCTTGCACCCTTCTCCCCTCTGCCTTGCACCCTTCTCCCCTCCGCCTTGCACCATTCTCCTCTCTGCCTTGCACCCTTCTCCTCTCTGCCTTGCACCCTTCTCGTCTCTACCTTGCACCCTTCTCCCCTCCGCATTACACCTTTCTCCTCTCTGCCTTGCACCCTTCTTCTCTCTACCTTGCACCCTTCTTCTCTCTGCCGAGCACCCTTCTCGGTCACCCCCTTGCACCCTTCTCACCCAATGGAGGGGGCTGCCACCTGGAACAATGGCACCATTTCAAAAGCATAATGGACTAGGGCCAGCCCTGACTGGGCCCACACCGGATGTACCGGCGATCCATGGGGGGCAAGTGCCGCCCCTTGACCCCTCCTGCAGACGACCATGTATGTGCTGGAGCCCATAGCTTTGCTCAGAAGCCTACTGCATGGATTACGGAATGTCAGGGTGCTGAATACCAAAGTTGCTTACTCCCGATCCCACCTCATGCCTCTTTAATTCACCACCAGGCACTCCTTGCCCCTTTATCTAACACTTGCAGATTCCTGATATTCTCCGTTTGGCGCATTTTTACTGACTTTCTTATCTTCCTTTCATCCCCTTTATGTGTTTTTCACTCTTGATCTAGGCCGAAGGCTGATGAGGAAAAATAAGTGGCAGTCCCCAAAAATGAGTGCCAGTGTGCTCCACCTGAAACTACTAGTACAAATTAAGCACTGGTTTATACATGGCAACCTGATAAACAGCCCCAGTGTGGCCTCACTTTCAGTCCTGCCCCAAACATCATACCCACTGTATTTGAGCGAAACAACAATTCCAATGATTACTTGCCATAGACAGGGCTGATTCTAAGGTCAAGCAATACTCTGCAGTGGCCTTGGGTGTCCTCTGGAACGCCTCACTAGTATCACAAGTGACAAATACATCAAGAGTAGCATAATCAACAAGGAATAGGGCTGCAAAATAACAACATGCCCTACATATCTTGTTCAGGCCTGGTTGTAGCATATATTCTGAGTTAACAAAGCCTATTTCTTATTTGAAATGTATATTCATTACAGACCTCTTCTTTAAAAAGTAAAACATGGTACCGTCCGTAGGGCTGGACTTTCTCAGCCAGATTTATGCGGGTGTCGTATTACACTTCCTTGTTTACTCGTTGAAAGAATATCTCCCTATATCTGACTCACACAAGAGCCTCACTAAAGTGACTTGACAGGAAAAGCAAACAAATGAACTAAGTCCTTAAACACATCAAAGAGAGAGCGTGCCACTGGCTGAGAGACAATCCTCTCCTACAAGTGGGCGCCTTGGGCAAGGGATATTGAGCGAGTAGAAAGCTCAGCTTATTCCAGTGTCAGCAGCACCTTGAGTGAAGACGAGGATGAGATGCTGTTCAGCTCACTGACATTTTGCAGGGAAGTATTTTACAGAGTAATGGAGGCGTGGTGGAACTTTGTTTTGTCGAAGGAACACAATTGAATTTCAAAAGCTTTTATTCGATTTGTAAACAAATCATACAAGCAAAACATGAAATCAATTCATTGCATTAAAAAATTGTTATAAAATACGAAATTTATACAGGGGAATCCAAAATATTTCATATGGGAATAGGACACATACTGACAGGCGTTTAAACATGGGATCATAATTGAAAACATAAAGGTGACCAAAAGGTACGGAAGTTAAAATCGTACAGACAGGAATAAATATATTGTCACAAAATGCTTATCCTGGCAGCTGTACGTTGAATAACAAGCCCCTGCCTAAATCATGGGAAATGTAAATTTTTAGTTTAAAATTTTAGTACAGACAGGAAAGAATAGGAATATAACAGCACTAAACGTTTCCTGGCAGCTGTACCATAAAAATATGAAAAATCAAAAGAAAGAAACATGTACAGACAGGATTGAGGATAAGTTATCACTGCTAAAAGGTGCTCGCCCTGGCAGCTGTACATTTTAGGAAGGTACAGACAGGAATATAGAAATCATAGCAATACAATACTTTTCCTAGCAGCTGTACATTTCAAAATGAAAGTGGCAACAAAAAAGCAAATGTCCACATTTTCTAAAGCTGATAGTAACACAAGGGCGTTCTTAAAAGACCGTATATTATATTTAATAAATATAGGTTTTAAATACCTTAATCTTAAAAAGTGATAAAATTTGCAAAAAAGTAAGAAATGGCAGCAACTCTGGCGTGAAACGTTGTCACAAGGGCAGGGGGTTTCAGATTTCTGTTTCTGTACTGGGAACGCAACTAGATGGTGTACAATACCCAACCTGACGCGGGTTAAAACATATTGATGAGATGGGCGGCAGACATATAGGAGATAGGCTTGGAACCCCGATGTTAGTTAAGTTCTCTATAGAACTTCACAGTAGCTAGCTTACCATATACCTCTTCACGCCCTTTCTTTTTGTACATTAGAAAAGTTTGTTTGATCTCTTTTTTGGGTATTTCTACCGCAAGTTCGGGGTCGAGAAGAACATCGATATCAAACAAAGTTTTAAACCAAAAACGGATATATTTCAGCCAAAGAATACGTAAGGAAAAGTCCAGGCCTATACAATCAAGAATAATTTCTTGAGTGAATCGAGTTTCTGGCTTAGCCCAAATAGAACGCCACAATAAGAGTGGACGAACGGCTGCTAAGTCCGAGATAAACTCGACCCCAACCTCGTCGTGAATTAGTTGAATGGAAGCGGAGTGGGGGACACATAGCACTCTTCTTAGGAACTTGTTCTCCTCTTTTTGGAGAGAGGTGCCATCTATGTGGCCCCACACCCCTGCCCCATACAATGCCGAGGGAACACAGCGAATATTATAGATATTAATCATGTCTCGAATGCTTCTCGAACCGAGCTTGGAAGCAAATCGAAAAATGCTGCTGGTGGAGCGAGTCATTTTCAACCTGGCATTGTCAAGCTCTGATTTCCAGGACCCATCATTTGCATAGGTGATTCCTAGGTAACAAAATGTTTTAACTTGTAACATTTTATCACTGTCTAGATAAAAATTGGACTTCAGTTTATTGGCTAACTCACCGCACAACATAACATAGGTCTTGGATTTGTTTACACAGAGTCTCCTGTTTTGTATAAACAACATAAAACCATCGATAAGACGCTGTAAGCCTATCTGAGTGCGGGATAAAAGTACTGCGTCATCCGCATAAAGTAAGATTGAGACAGAATTGCCTCCAATCTGCGGAGCGTCTGCCGATATAGTAGCCAGGGTGCGATCAACACAGTTAATAAAGAGGAGCTAGTACGCATCCTTGGCGGATGCCCATAGATACCTTAAAGAATGGTGTACATTCACCTAGGGTGCCATATCGGACTTTACAGGAAAGTTTCTGGTAAAGAAAATGTACTATTTCTTTCGGTGCTCCTAACTCCAATAAAACCTGCCAAAGAATGCCGTGATCAACTAAATCAAATGCGCTGCTCAGATCAGCAAAACATAAAAATAAGTTGCCCTTTTTGGCCACTGTATATTTGTTAATTAAAAGATCCAAATTCACGCATTGCTCCAGGGTGCCCATCCCCTTCCTGAAGCCATATTGCACTTTGGTTAAAATGTTCATATCTTCTGCCCAAGTTTCTAGTCTTTTGAGCAGAATTCTACTCATAACCTTTACTGAGGCATCCAGTAAGGAAATTGGCCGATAATTGGAGGCCTCAGATTTGCTGCCTTTTTTAAATAAGGGGACAATAACCGATTGACCCCAAGAGGGAGGAAAGTTGCCTTCCGCTGCACAGTTGAAGGTCCTAACCAAAATGGGGGCCCACAGATTAGGTTCTGTTTTTAATAAATCTATGGGTACCCCGTCGGGTCCCGGGGCCTTCCCCCCCTTACTATTAGCAAGGCCTTCTAGTCCCTCTTGCAGCGTAATCTCTAAAGGTATAGGTGTCCATATTGGCAAATCAGCAAGAGGTAGGGTTAGTGATACCCTTTCTGGGTTAAAGATATTAGTGAAATGAGAGACCCAGTCCTCACAGGCAACATAAGAAGTGATTTCTGGGACACCTTCTGTATTTAGAAGTGGGCTGTTGACTATTTCCCAGTAGAGTTTACTATTTTTTGCCTCAACTGCTTCATTCAATTTGTCCCATGCTTCTCTCTGTAAAACCTTTTTCCTGTTAGAGATAGCCAGTTTGTAGTTAACCCTTGCTTCTTTGATGCTATTGCCATCTCGGGGTTTGAGCCCTAAAGCACGTTTCAATTCCCGTAAGGCTACAGTACAGGGCTTATCAAACCATCCCAGTTTTACCGTTTTTTTAGCTGATGGTTTCTTGGTGAAAATACCCTCGATGATGGTGTTGATATTAATAAATTGTGATATCAGAAGATCGTGGTTAAAAACATCTTTAAGGCAGTAACTAATCTCAATTTTACAGCTGACTATCACCTCCCTTTGTTTGGCCGCGGAATTAACCCCCGTCCATTTGATCCTCGGACCATTGGGTCGGCAGGACACTATATCGGTGGTGCAGGTTTCCCCAGTTTTTTGTGTAACGCCCCTTGAAGGAAGGGTGACGCAAATACTGTTGTGATCGCTAAGACTTTCCTCTCTCACGTACAAGCTTAAATAGTCCCCATTACTTGAAAACAGGATGTGATCGATGAAAGTCCCAGCTTCCCTCCCTGTAAAGGTGGGGAAAATGGCATTCTGCTTATTTTTGTTACAATTTAACAAGGATAAATCTAATTTGAATAGCAGTTTGTTTAAAGTGGAGCCGTAATGGCAATGTGGGAAATGAGGAGAATCCTCATTCCTTCCCACACTCCCGTTGAAATTGTCCGGCTCCACCCCAAAGCCACATGGGTTGCCCTTGGATAGCTGACATGGCTGCAGATTAAAGTCCCCAGCCCATAAGATGTCTGACTGCTTGTTTGAAATGCCCATGGCCTTAGCGATTTCTTTTTCCAGGGGGTACAGGATATTCCCTCTGGAGGCATCAAAAATGTTATTATAAAAGTTAACGAGGACCAGATCCTTTCCCTTAGCGCATGCAATCCTTAGTACCTGGCTGTAAGCTCCCACATTTGAGCTACTTCTAACTTTATAGGTTTCCAATCTATTGGAAAGGAGAATCAGGAGACCCCCCTTTGCCCTGCCTGAATTGGATTTGGTGGCATTAAGGCAATAAGAAGAATAACCTTCTACATTGATATCCTCCTGACTCCAGGTCTCCTGGAGGAGGACTATATCAAACCCTTCTCCTATGAATCTAGACCAAAAAGGGGTCTTTAATTTCCCTGCGATACCAGCGATATTCCAGGATATCAAAATAAGGTCAGCAGGCTTGGTTGCCTGAGCTGGTATCCTTGAGGGTCCGATTACTGACCTACAGGTGGGGGATTGGATGTTAGGAGGGTGGTGACAAAAAGGAGGGGATTGGGTCAAAGAACTTTCGGGTGTGGGAGCCCTCTGTAAAACCATATGACCACTAGAAGACACAGGGGCCACTGTAAGGGCAGAATTAGGGCTAGCAGGGTCGGATCGCACAACCACACCAGATGCCAACCGCCTGTTGACAGTTTGAGTCGGTGGTAATGGGACATAAAGTCAATCAACCATCTCCAGGCAGTCAAATCTGTTGGTGGTTTGGATACCCTGCCACCCGCCATCTGCAAAACGGTTATTATTGGGATACCAGGGACGAGGTACCCAGTCCCTACCTCTAAACTGTTGAATTTGCCATGGGTCGCCATAGTCCCATTGGTGTTCTTGGTTCATAGCCCAATTTGGCGGTGGGATTGGGTAATGGTAATTAAAAGTAGGGGGGTAGAAAAAGGAGAGTCGGTGAGTATCGATTCCCCCTTTCTTCTCTAGATCAGGCCATGAACAAATGTGGTTCACAGTAGAGGCATCCTCGCATGTAACGATGACACAATCCCCTTGAATACTCTTAGGGCTCTTCCCCACCCAGGATACCCTACGTACCGAAGATATTCTACAGGTGGTTGGGGGCTTCAAAGGCCTGTGAATGCTGAGCCACTGCAAAATTTTATTCCGGAGGGACCAGTGGGGTTCATCAGTTCCTTCTGGAAGTTCCGGTACTCCTGTTAAAATTACCGTAAATGGAGATACCTCAGGAGCCAGTTGAAATGGGCGTTTAGGTCTAGGCCTCTTTTTGTCTACATGGGAATTAGCTTTGGGGGCCTTATTTTTGCTGGTAGATTGCTGTAAAGGCTCGTTGGTCAGGGTACGGTTGGCGTCAGTGGAGGTAACTTGTGGGGTCTGGACAGCAAGAATTTGCTGACTGGATGACGGTGTCTGGGGTACTAATTTGTCTTTCGGCTTAGATTTGGAACAATTTACACAGGTGTTAGAAACAGACGATGTTAAAATTGTAGGATCCTTTATTTTAGATTGAGTATTGAACGTAACTGTATTGACAGATGGTTTGTCTATGTTAGTGTTAACTAAAGGAACCCCCGGACAAGACACCACAGATGAAACCCCCCCGGGTTTAGCTGTTCCTGCCCTAGGATGGTTGGGAGATTTATCAATAAGTATGGCAAGCTGTTTCTCCATGGCCATGATACTCCGTTCCAGAGGCTGGAGTTGATGTTTAAGTAAGTCCCTGAGTCTTTCAAACAACTGGGTATTATCAAAGTCAGACGGACAGGATGCACCCCCCTGAACATTACCCTTAGAAGTACAATGTGAGTTAGGCGAAACAGATGATACAGAGTTAGTACAGGTGGGAATGTTCGTGGCTGAAGCTGTAGTAGACCCTTTCTTTTTCTTGTTTTTAGGATGTTGATTAGCCTTATTCCCTTTATTTAAGGGTATTGACTGCTTAGGTATAGCACCTTCTCTCACCCCCATGGAACGTATACCTTGAGTCTGGTCTTCAACTACAATCCGCTCTAAGTCCGGGGTGATCTCAAGGTTCTCAGTGGAGTCCAGTCCCAATGACAGGTTTGTGGCCGATAGATCTAGAGCATTGGGAATGGAATGGACTTGTGTTATAACATTTCCAGGTTGAGAAAGGCTGGGAATAGATGTAGCTGCTGGGACTGGGATTAAAGCCGTAGCTATGAGACCCAAGGAGGATCTCTTAGCAAACGCGAGGTCCTGGGATATCCTGCGCTCTAAAAGGGAAATGTTTAAGTTGATAGCCTCAGTAGTAGTTGAAATAAATTTGTCGATAGGACCTATAAACTGCGCAGTTCTAAGTGCAGTCTTACTCCTGGATCCCCTTGTTACCGACATAATGTGGGTATGCAGGCACAGGGGCAGCGATCAAAATCCGAAACGCAAAACTGAAGAGTACCTTTAGCTTGAAGAGATGGTCGTCTAGCGATTTCAAACCAAGGGGAGGGGGCCCAGCCCAGCCTGGTTCAGTCTGGAACGGGCTGAAACGGGCCCGCCCTTGGCCCGGGCTTGGCCCGGCGTCCCGCTCGCGAGGCGGGGCTGACGGTGGCTTTAATCGCCTCCTGGCGCGGCTTGGAGCGTTGCAGCCCGCTTGGGCTGATGGGGCTTGTAGTCTCCTGTCCCGCGCTCCACTCGGCGGCTCAGCTTGGTCAGCGAGCGGCGGGAGGCGGGCAGGATGTGCAGGGACACGGTGTTCTTTTCCCCAAACGAGGCGTCTACAAAGCAGTAGGGCTCTCTGTTCCTTGTGGCAATTCCACAATTGTCAGGGCTGACGGTGGCTTTAAGCGCCTCCTGGCGCGGCTTGGAGCGTTGCAGCCCGCTTGGGCTGATGGGGCTTGTAGTCTCCTGTCCCGAGCTCCACTCGGCGGCTCAGCTTGGTCAGCGAGCGGCGGGAGGCGGGCAGGATGTGCAGGGACACAGTGTTCTTTTCCCCAAACGAGGCGTCTACAAAGCAGTAGGGCTCTCTGTTCCTTGTGGCAATTCCACAATTGTCAGGGCTGACGGTGGCTTTAAGCGCCTCCTGGCGCGGCTTGGAGCGTTGCAGCCCGCTTGGGCTGATGGGGCTTGTAGTCTCCTGTCCCGCGCTCCACTCGGCGGCTCAGCTTGGTCAGCGAGCGGCGGGAGGCGGGCAGGATGTGCAGGGACACGGTGTTCTTTTCCCCAAACGAGGCGTCTACAAAGCAGTAGGGCTCTCTGTTCCTTGTGGCAATTCCACAATTGTCAGGGCTGACGGTGGCTTTAAGCGCCTCCTGGAGCGGATTGGAGCGTTGCAGCCCGCTTGGGCTGATGGGGCTTGTAGTCTCCTGTCCCGCGCTCCACTCGGCGGCTCAGCTTGGTCAGCGAGCGGCGGGAGGCGGGCAGGATGTGCAGGGACACGGTGTTCTTTTCCCCAAACGAGGCGTCTACAAAGCAGTAGGGCTCTCTGTTCCTTGTGGCAATTCCACAATTGTCAGGGCTGACGGTGGCTTTAAGCGCCTCCTGGCGCGGCTTGGAGCGTTGCAGCCCGCTTGGGCTGATGGGGCTTGTAGTCTCCTGTCCCGCGCTCCACTCGGCGGCTCAGCTTGGTCAGCGAGCGGCGGGAGGCGGGCAGGATGTGCAGGGACACGGTGTTCTTTTCCCCAAACGAGGCGTCTACAAAGCAGTAGGGCTCTCTGTTCCTTGTGGCAATTCCACAATTGTCAGGGCTGACAGTGGCTTTAAGCGCCTCCTGGCGCGGCTTGGAGCGTTGCAGCCGGATGTATGTCGTTACAACGCATACTTTTACTCCGCGTACCATTACAACGCGGTATTTACTACGCATACCGCTACAACGCATAGCGCTTTGGGGTGCTGGATAGTGGTAAGTATAATTTACTATTCTAACTCCAGTCCCCGTGGACCCTAGGGAAGGTGTTGGATAGTAAATTAAACTTACCTCTTATCCTAGAGCGCCCCCCAGCGCAATGCGTTGTAACGGTATGCGTTGTAATGCCCGCGTTGTAGTGGTAGTGCGGAGTAAAAAATGCGTTGTAACAGGTGAATACCGTTGCAGCCCGCTTGGGCTGATGGGGCTTGTAGTCTCCTGTCCCGCGCTCCACTCGGCGGCTCAGCTTGGTCAGCGAGCGGCGGGAGGCGGGCAGGATGTGCAGGGACACGGTGTTCTTTTCCCCAAACGAGGCGTCTACAAAGCAGTAGGGCTCTCTGTTCCTTGTGGCAATTCCACAATTGTCAGGGCTGACGGTGGCTTTAAGCGCCTCCTGGCGCGGCTTGGAGCGTTGCAGCCCGCTTGGGCTGATGGGGCTTGTAGTCTCCTGTCCCGCGCTCCACTCGGCGGCTCAGCTTGGTCAGCGAGCGGCGGGAGGCGGGCAGGATGTGCAGGGACACGGTGTTCTTTTCCCCAAACGAGGCGTCTACAAAGCAGTAGGGCTCTCTGTTCCTTGTGGCAATTCCACAATTGTCAGGGCTGACGGTGGCTTTAAGCGCCTCCTGGCGCGGCTTGGAGCGTTGCAGCCCGCTTGGGCTGATGGGGCTTGTAGTCTCCTGTCCCGCGCTCCACTCGGCGGCTCAGCTTGGTCAGCGAGCGGCGGGAGGCGGGCAGGATGTGCAGGGACACGGTGTTCTTTTCCCCAAACGAGGCGTCTACAAAGCAGTAGGGCTCTCTGCTCCTTGTGGCAATTCGAAGGAACACAAATATATAAGGTTTAAATGGGGAAGCTCCTAGAGGGGGGGGGCGCTTAACTGAAGGCAAAATATAGGCCAGAGAAATAATCCAAACTGTGGGAACCCATTTCCAGCTCTAGGTCGTGAGGGGTGGCAAGAAGTTATAGAAATTGAAGTCCACCAATGCAACAGAAAGAGAATAGAGGGCTAAAAGCCCTAGATTGTCACACCTGGGTGTGAAGGCGCTCTAAGCGCATTAATGTATTTCTGTGATATATCATTTGTTTGAAAAAAATTGTGTTGCACTAAGCTATCTAGGAGTGCAAAGGACCTATTGATAGCAATGAAAAAATAGGAATTTCATTTTCCTTTGAGGAGTCCCCAATGGGGATGCTTATCAAGGAGTTTCTCCTGAAGCATTTCTTTCTCTACTTCTTAAGAAGGTTGTCTACTACCTTGAGGGTTTTACAATAAGCTTGTGCATGTCAATGTTTGTCTAGCTGACCTTAGCTTTTGCTTTCTATGTTGGCTCTGGTGCTTTTAATGCTTACTAGTTGTCTCCACGTCTTTACATTATCTTCGATGCAGTTCTCCTACTTCCACGTCTCAGCAAATTCACTGTTCTCTTGCTGCATAAGTTCAACTTGTCTTCCATTTATGTAACAATACAAAAAAATGGATGTTTACAAGGAGCAAAGAAAATATAAGTCTCTAGACATAATTCATTTGGATCTAAGGAAAATATCAGTAGTCTGAACAAAAATGACAAAAATGCTAACAAAAATACACAGGCCGGGCGTGACAAATATATGACCAAGTGAAGAAACGTTATGCATAGCTCGACACATGCTTCACTTTCAAGCTCACAAAAACATAAAGTCCTGGTCAAACGTTGGCAGACACTATTATTGAACCAATTAGATACTGACCTCTTTCATATTAATGTATTTTTTACAGGTTTGTATAGCTCAAACTGGCCCAAGAGCATTTGAGCAGCAGATGGCATTACAGGAAGGCCATTTTTTTTTAAGGCACATGGTTATTAAGTGATCTGCTTAGAATCAAGTGATGTTGAACCAATATTGATCCAATAGCTGGACTTGAAGCTGGTTTCCCGCGTTCCAAGGTCACCAGCTCTGGCAGTTAGGCCACATCTACTCCAACCCGTGGTGACTACTCAGTCATATTGTGTAAAGTTTAAATCATTGAATTATCATGTTCATTCAAGTTGTGTTAACCTATCTAGATTAAAAAAGAGCATTGTAAAAATTGTAATGTGGACTCCTTGTAATAAATTTAAAAGTGAAAGTTGACATTAACAAATACTCATGTCTCCCACCACTGGTCCCAGTCGAGGGTCTGAAATGGTGGGGTTGGTTACAGTTATCACTGTTTGCGTTGAGCCCAAGTTCACAGAAGAAAAATGCCCATTAACGAGTCTTGTAGATGCCCAAGGCCAGAAAAGTAAAGTCTTTATTTGCTCAAAATGCACTTTTACCAGTTTTGAAATTATTAACAGCTGATTAGTAAGATGAAGTAAAAAAACAATAGCATTTGATAGATCGCTCCAGAGAACTTATAGATTCCTCTTTCACTTTATCCACCCTGACGCTTCTGACTGAAGCTTGACAGAACATATGAATTCCACTTTAACCCCTCCCCTGCTGGTGACAGAACCACTCCGTCATCAGCCGCGGTCGCGCTGTGCTGATGAAGGAGCGGTTCCGTCACGGTCCGCTCGGAACGCCTGCGCGGCGCGGATTCCGCGTCTGCGCTGAACGTTCTATTGAGCGGGCGGGGTCGTGACGGAACCGCTCCGTTATGAGCACAGCGCAACCGCGGCTGGTGACGGAGCGGTTCCGTCACCACCATGCGCCCGCCCCACCCCCTTAGCACTGCGGCGGAATAGCCGCCGCAGTGAAGGGGTTAAAGATGGCCCTTAGCTTGTTCCCTTCCACAGTAAGGCTTGGGGTGAGATTCATTGCGGTGGCAGCAGGATCAGTAATACCCTTCTTCTCTGAAAGGTCTCAGATTGAGCTCCTGGAAAAAAATAAGTTTATAGTTACCTTCATAGGTGATAACCTTCTAGATCAATTGATGCTCCTGGAAATGTATTCTTGTTGCAAGTTTCCTACTGGCAGATCAAAGGGTTAGCAATGGTGCATCATATGCCATTTGATTATTGTAACATCACAAGGGATTACATCAAACTGCCTTAAATTCTGATATTGGGCCAGTCCTCGAGGACAATCTTATTGAAGTTTGAGGTAGTATGTGTTAAAAACAATGATTTCTAATAGATGCAAAAAGTCAGCTACTGCAACTAGAACAGCTAAAAGCATACTTGCATTTAAAAGCTCAATAGTCAAGTGCAAAGGGATAACAGTAGCTATGGATTGGATTGCAGACCTAGACATTTCAATGACACAGACTTTTGCAAGTCTTTCATCCATCCCCTTTTGACATTTTCCTAAGTATGATGGGTATGAAAAAAAAATTAGATCTGTGCTTCCTCTGCCATAGCATCCAAGCTGGACTTTACTAATGAGGGTCAACAAAGATGAAACTGGAGTTATAAACCATTGCTTTGTTGCATTATCTGCTTATGGTCCTCCACTTCATTCCTTTTGGCATTTATAATACCTCTTTGGACCGCAAGCGGCAGGTGCCTCATACATCCTACCAACTACAGAGCCTCCTTTTCGTTCCTTTCTCCAGTTATAATGCCTTCTTAGATGGTTAGTGACAGAAATGTCATATGATTCATCTATTTTGTCAGTAATCATTTTTCTGTTTATCTGTTCTTTAGGTTTGTTAGGCCTTCCTTTGATGGCTGTTTTTCTTCTGTTCCCCTATGGAGGAACGTGGAATATAATGTGCTGAGGGTGGTTAGACTTCACCATGTAATATTATCATAGTACCCCAAAGATGATCCTAGGGTTCACACTAATAAATCCTTACCTCAGTCCTGGGAGAGTGTCAAAGAGCAGCCAGGCTTTACTAGTGGAACGTGCTCTAAGGAATTCAGAGTACCAACATGGATGACAAGTAATTGACAGGACTAAATAGAAATCTGACACCAAGTTATCAAAATAAAGTTGATTTTTATCTTAATGTATTTTAATTTAGACACCAAAATGAAAGGAATAACATGCATATAACCAAAGTTATATATTTTAGAAGCAATATAAAATCAGTGCAGTAAAGTGCAATGAAAATTTAGCTTTGCGGTCAAGTCAACTTAGAAAACTACTAGTGACAATCGGCCACGTGCAGGTTGAGCTGCGTTGTACCCTTGCAGGGTAAAGTTGATGAGGTCTCTGGACCAGGTCAAAACAGTCAGTTCATTTTTACCTGGCCCTTGGATCCTTGGTGCAGAGTTCTCCTGGCCGTCCCTGGTGCTGAACGGGAGTAACGGGGGAGCTGCTTTTGCTGCTTACACGGTGCTGCGGGGAAACAAGTTGGAAAAACAAAACAACAAGGTAATTTCTCAAGTCACTCAAAGATCAGATCGAGTTCCCTCTTGATGCAGCATCGAGTGCAGGAGTCGGTTTCAATACTGACGACCAACAAACCTTGGCAGTGGTAAGGGGAGCGTACAGGTTCTTCGACGTCAAATGGTCCCAGGGAATGCAGTAGTTGCCTGTATCTTTTTGGAAGGCAGGACTACTATTCTCAAAATGCACTAGACGATCTGGATTTGGTTGATCCCTCCGAGGGCACTATGGCCAGCAAATCTTCAGATGTGGAGCATTGTTTACCTGTTTGAAGGTGACTAATGCCAATAGTCAAGGGGAGTCTGATGGCACTTAAAGCTCTCTCAGAAATTCCTCTGTCTGTGGGAGCTGAGACTTGGCGTAGGACAAACCTCGATTGAGCAGTTCTAAGAATGTTGCCACAGGGATAGAGTATCCCTCTTTTGCTCTGGGCAAAATCTTGTTGTCATAGATTCTGGTGTCAGGGGGTCCCTTAAATCCTAGATTTAGGGGAGGTATGGGAGTGGGAGCAAGTAGCCAATGGGCTGCTAGTCCCTACAGCTAATCCACCCCTGAGCTGACCACATCTGGCGATATAGGTCAGATTTTATACCCAGAACTCACTATTTCTATCACGTTTTAAAATGGTAGAAGGCTTTCTTGGGTGAACAGACCAGGCAGCTCAACCTAGAGGTGTAGCTAGCCTTCTGGGGATGTACCCCTCCAGACTACCTAATTTTACCACATGGCTGGGTGCACATGTGTCTGGGGCAGGAGGAGGGATGTTTACTCCTCTGGGAGACAGTCTGGTTGTATATCAGAGGCGGTGCAGCCTTTGAAGCTCACCACCTTGATGTCCCACTTCACTAGCATTCTTGGGAGGGAGGAGCTGTGATCTCCTACCTGCCTCTGCCTTTGTTCCTGACTCCTGGGAGTGATCACACTGCCTAGCAGGATATAAGAACCCTGTATTGGCAGCTGCGAATGCAGGCTGCTGCCAGAGCACAGAAAAGCTGGGGCAATCAGGTGGGCAACCTCTAAGGTAGCCACATGGGTGCATGCCACATAATTCATGTCAGGATTGAAAAGAGATGTTGTGGGATACCCAACCTGACTTATTTAGGTGGTACCTGTTGGAAAGTGGATTATTAGAAGGGGGAAATACATATTTGCCACTCTCAATAAGGCCACTAACACAGTAATGGGCTCAGGACAGGTCTTAGGAAATTGGTAGCTTTGCTGCGAGTAGGCAGGCTTAACTTCAAAGACAGGTATGTAAAGCATTTAAACATACCAATTCAGTAAATAATTAAGACACAACACAAAATAAAAATCCAAGACCAATTTATTCAATTAGGAAATATTTTTATCTTTTAAATGACACCAAAACGAAAGAAAATCCACAGTAGAGAACACGAGATAGGAATTTTTGAAGATTAGACATTTTCTAGTGCTTAGACAGCAACAGTGCCCCTTTTGTCATTTCGTTGCCTCTGACAGGGACACATTAACCTTTCGCAATTGTTCTGGAGGATCTCTCACCAGTCTTGCACAGCCCCCTCCAGCAGGCTGGGTCCTGTTAGAACTCCTTCCTGGAGTTTTTCTTGAGGGTCACAAAGTATCCAATACACAATCCAAGGTTCTGGAATCTCCAAGAGGGTCCTTGAAAGTGTGAGTCTTCAATTCCCACAATCCACTTGATCAAAACCCTTACAAATCCACTGGTAGTACTCTAGGCTGGGGATTCTTTGTGGTGATGGTCCAGGTGAGCTCTCCTAACCTGTAGCTTGCAGGGAGTCTACTCTTTAGTCCTTTTGAAGCAGGTTCGATCCACAAGGCTGTAGTTTCAGATAGTGCAAAAGGCACAATCCTCAGAGTGCAAGCCAAGGCCTGGTGAATGCACATCAAACTCTCCAGTGTAGACTCTTCTGATTCTCTTAAGTTTCAAGCAGCAGATCTGAGGGGCTCTTCCCTTCCAGATACTCATTCCAACATCTCTGGGTCAAGCAGGAGGTCACTCTTGTCTAATGGGCTGCAAGGTTCCACCCAAAGGTCTGACAACTTCCTGAAGCATGTGGCAAAATGCTAACCCAGAAACCAGTATTCTTCCAAAATTCAATATGTCAGAATTTTCAGCAGGGATAGAAGAGCTGGCTAAACACACCCCTAGGATTTCTAATCTTCATAGTCTCTCCCCCTTGCATCTACTCATTCCTTCCTTAATCCTAGCATCTAGCTGGAGGTGAACAGGGTAAAGTTGTAAATGAAACAGGGTTCCTCCCCTTGTCTTGATGTCCATGATTTATGACTCCTCCCCCTGCTCTGGCACTCCTATGCCCAGCAACCTCTCCTCCCCGAGAAGCTTCCTAACCCCAGGGGTCATTTATCACCTATTCAAAGCAGCCATGCTCGCCCACTTATCTCTGACAAATCAGGGCAGAGCAGTACAGTGTTGAATTTTGGCTTACAGACAAACAAAGTCTTATAACATCTTGGGCCATATGTAGGTGGCCAAATACCGGTCGGTAACACCGAAAATGGGCCGTTTTCGGCGTTACCGACCGGAATTTGGCCATGTGAGATGTACGTAATACCAAATTGAATCGATAATAACGAATCGGTAAAAAATTACCGATTCCTTATTTACCGATTTGGAAATACCGAAACAATGAATACCGATTCGGAATAAACGATTCGGTAAAACACCCAAAACTGCGATGTAGCAAACCTCGTTATTACCGAATTTGACCAAAATCGGTAATAACGATTTGGTATTTACCACGTTTCAAGAGCATGTGGTAATCATGTGCAGTGCATAAAAACAGGCCCAAAATGCATCTGTGTGAACACAATGGCGGCCCTCTACCTCATTGCAAGGCGGCTTCGCTTGAGAGCAGCAGGAATGAGGATCTGGAGACGTGAAGAGCGGGTGTACAGACTACGCATCACATTGTTCCAATTGACAGAACCTGAAATCCATGAAAGATACAGACTGCACCCGGACACCATCCTGGACCTAATACGGGACCTAAAACCCTATCTGGAGCATCAGACACCAAGGGCCCACGCTATCCCCACCCATGTCCAGGTACTCTGCTGCCTGCACCTCCTTGCATCAGGAAGTTTCCAGGGTGTGATAGCTGCAGTGGGTGGATTGTCACAGAGCTGTCTATCCCGTTTCTTCAACACCTTCCTGGATGCCATGATGGACAGAATGGAACATTACATTTCCTTCCCCAGTACACAGGCGGAGCTGCAGAGAACCAAGCTGGAGTTCTACCAATTTGCACAGTTCCCACACGTAATTGGCTGCATCGATGGGACACATATACCCATCTGCCCACCTGCAGCAAGTGAATACATATACAGAAACCGCAAATCCACCCACTCCATCAATGTGCAGGTGATTTGTAATGCCAAATACATTATAACTGACATCGTGGCCAAATTCCCCGGGAGTAGCCACGACTCGTACATCTTCAGGAACAGTGGCATACATACACGTATGCTTGCTGGTGAATTTGGAGACGGATACCTACTAGGTAAGTAAATGTGACACACCCTGATGTACACCCTGCCTCAACCTGTTGGTCACACAAATTCATTGCACTTACTTCTGTACATAGGTGATAGCGCATATGCCCTCCGGCCTTATCTACTCACACCATATCTCAACCCAACCACCCCAAGGGAGAGGAGATACAATGTGGCACATAGGAGCACACGCAACGGGGTGGAGCGCACATTTGGATTGCTCAAAAGCAGATTCCGTTGCCTCCACAAAACTGGAGGTGCACGTCTGTACAGCCCCATCAAATGTTGCAAGATAATTGCTACATGTGCAATGCTACACAATCTGGCCGCAAAAAAAGGAACAGCAGTGGAACTAACTGACTCAGGGGACAAGGACGAGGACAACCCTCAGCCAGAGCCCTGCGCAGCTGGTGTTGCAATTGAACATGATAGGAGACAGAGATGGGCAGAGATTACGTCAAACTATTTCTGAGTGAGTAACAACACTGAGCCAGTAACAGTTACATGTTAAGGTGTTTATTTGGCACACCTCCAGTATTGTGAGCAATGTCCAATTGGACATGAGTTACATCACCCATCTCATGCATGGAAACATCCATAGGTCCTTACTTCCTGCGTCCATGCGCTGCACGTGCACGTTCCCTATCGACACTGTCTGGTGTGTTGGACTGTTCCTGTGCAGCCACGTTGCGTTCACTACGCCTCCTGCACTCGGTGGGTGAGGGCGTAATGCTACCATGGATGGTAGCCTCCTCACTGTCCCCCCCCCTTCCATTGTGGCCACCTTAGCATTCTGCATGAGCTCTAGCACTGAGGTCATGGACACCATCCCCCTGGCCACATCCCTGCTGCAATGCACCATCTCCTCCTGCATGGCGATGGACCTGCGACACATCAGTGATGTTGTAGTGGCCAGCCGGTTCACGAACTTGGTATAGGCCTGGAGCCTCTGTCTCTCCCCGCGCCTGCCAAGACGGTCCTGCTCAATCTGGCTGCAGAGGTTGTCCACCGAGGTAGCTACTCTCTCCATTCCCGCACACAAGTTCTCCCCCATAGCACTGATGCCCTTCTCCATCATGTGCATATGCTTGTTGATGTTTGCCACCTCCCTGTGCATTGACTTCATCTCCCTCCATTGCAGGCGCTGGACCTTCAGCATGTTGCCTTCCAGTCCAGCAAACACACTATCACCCTGCTCGGATTCTACTGGACTGTCCGGCCTTGCCCTGCGGCGTCTTGATGAGATGTGGGCGCCCTCGGATGCAGAACCAGCCCTCTCCCTGATGTATCTTTCTCCTATGGGACTTTGTTCGCCCACTCTGCCCTCCTCCTCCAATTCCTCCATCTGCTGAAGGTTGGCCACTGCATGCCTCCTGCCTGACTGTGGTGGTGGTGGTGTGGGTGATCGTCGCAGTGGGGACTGAGTGAGAGGGGATTGCGGCCCTCCCTGGCGCTGTGGTGATGGCTGTGGTGGAGGATTGGGCGGCTGTGATGGCGCCGAGCTTGTGGTCCCTGCAGGCATGCTGTCATCCTCATGCTGCCTCCCCACTGGCCTGGCTGACTTGCCTCTGCTGCCCTCTGCTGCACTGCGAGATGACTCGCCTGTAATGACACAAATGTAGATATACTCAATGCTCTGTCTGCAATGGAATTACATTAAACTACATGCCTACAGAGCACAGTGGTTGTCCTGACATAGCCAATTACTTTACCATGCTATTGTGTATGCTGGCCTGACTGTCCTATTCATGAGTTCCCTCTGACTACATCTCCCATAATGCATTGCAGGTAACCAGTAAGACATGGGGTGGAGTGGGAGCCCCTTTTGCCACTATGGGGATTGGGGTTGGGGAGGGGGTAGCACAGCATGCTGGGCATGCTTCTTACCTTGTTTTCTTGCTGCTCTGGCGGAGCTGTCTGCGTCTCCCACGCCACTCACACTCTCCGGCTGGATGGTGGACTCCACCATCAGTTCCAGTGGTGTTAGTGCTGGGGCTCGGTTTTTTCCTCCACCTGTTTTGCCAGCCTGCCTCTGTCTCTCTGCCATCCTCAGTTTTGCTGTCTTCCTGAGGTCGTACCACCTCTTCCTGATGTCCTCTATGGTGCGCTGGGTCACACCTATGGCATTGATTTTGCTCCGAATGCCACTCCAGATTAGCCTCTTCTGTGACTCTTGCACTTGGTGGGACTGGGCTCCAAAAAGCTTGTGGTGCTCTTGGCTGACATCCTGGATCAGGACCTCCAACTCCTTGTCACTGAACTTCAGTTTTCGTTTTCTGTCACCTCCCTCCTTCTCCCTGTCCTGGCTTGCCATTTCAATGCTTGTTGTGTGGTTCTTCAGTCTTGTTTGTGGCTGTGTGGCTGTCTTGCTGCTGGCTCCTCAGCTCACCTGCCTGCCTGCCTGCCTCCCTCACAGTGAGATCCAGGTCCTGTGCACCTGTTTGGGAGGTAATTGGGTGAATCAGGATTGGCTGATTCACCAAATTACGATTTTTTGAATTACCGAATCGTTATTTACCGATTCGGTAATGGATTCTGTAACAACGATTCGGTATTTGGCTTTAGGTATTTTTTTTGTTTACCGATTCGTTCAGATTCGGTATTTATTACCGAATTTTAACGAATTGGTAAACTTTAACGAATTTTTATCTACATCGCGTTTACCGAATTCTTAATACCGATTCGGTAAAATTCGGTATTAAGGATTCGGTATTCTCCATTTACCTGCATATGGCCCTTAGTCTGTACATTTTACAATAAATTCAACAATACCATATTGCTGGATTTATCATTACCATTCTGCTGAGTCCTTCAATCCTAGTTTTATGGCTTTTCTTCCTCCAGTTATTAAGAAAAAACTTTTTCCAATGTTAACCTATTGGCTGGGGATCTGCAATGGAAAAATTAACTGCACACTTTCTCCAATACCAGGGCCTATAAAACAGGTTTTATAAGAACAATGCTTATACCTACAGGACCCCCCCCCCCACCCCTGGAACACCTGGAAAAGACTTTAGGGGTTCTCAATATATCAAAATATTTCAGATCCTCATTTCGCAGTGCTCCTAGCTCAAATGTCGATTTTGCGAAGCACTTTACTACAATGTGGGGAGTGAAATGTGTAATTTCACTAACCCCGAGGTCTAAATAAACCTCCTCAAAAGTACCTGACCCCGCCCCCCCGGAACACCTACAGGAGACCCTGGGGGTACCTAATATGCCCAAACATTTATAAGTGCCCCAGCACCAAAGTCGAATTCGGGCAAAATTTACTTTTTAAAAACAGTCCTGTGGTACAGAGCCACTTTTAAACTGACCTCAGGCTTCAGCAGTGCACACAGGCAAGTGCAGAAAGGGCTGCTGGCCTCTAGACTGCAATGCCCCATTATATACTAGGGACTGATAGGTAGTTTCAATCCCCCTTCCCTATTATGTAATAGGGTCCTATGGGGTAGGTCATGCCAATCACAGGGGCACCCCAACACTTTGTGTACCCTTGTGTATGTAGGTGTTTTCACTGTATTCTGAGTGTTTTCAGCATAGCACTGGCCCTGGGCCTGGTTAAGCAGAACCCAGGGCTAGTCAGAGTCAGTTACCACTAGTACCAGTCAGAAAAAAGTTTTGGGGTGCCCAGGGCAGAGGATGACTTTGCAGCAGTACCATTATGGAGCTAGCGACTCAGGGTCTGCCCAGCTGCAAGCCCATGTTATCCTATGGACGCGTATCACTTATCGTGTACTTTAACAGTAAAAGCCACTATAGAGACATATAAGCGTGTACTTACATGCCTACAACCTTAATATACTGCACCCTGCCTCTTGGGCGCAGGAGTCCTTCTTTAGGGGTGTCTGAAATATACTGAAAAACAATACATATAATACAGAACACAGCAAAAGTATTTTTTCAGAACTGACTCTGTGTCAGTCAGATTTAATTTCAACAAGCAAATTCAGGAAAGCAACTAAGTGTACAGAATAATGTAGCCCAAATGCAAATAAAACAAGTACAGAAAAGTCAAAGTAAAGAAATGTCAGATAAGTACTTCTAACTCAGACTAAGTAGACATGATTAGGATCCAAAATCCTCTAATCGTTTTGGAGAGTTGGATTAAAATGGAAAGGGTCGGAATGTCAGGCGTCATCTACAAGTATAAGTGACACTGTAATGAAAAATACTATGGGTTGTGTCTGAACACTCTCAAAATTTCCAACTCGAATCTTATACACTAACTTGGTCATTGGCCTTCTCTTATTCTCTTTCTTGTCCTATACTTAAGGGTGTTCATATTCTGATGTTACAATATGGTTAAGGTTGCTGTGTCTCTATCTATGACAAACTTCTAAATAATCACCTATAGCATGAAGTGTTTTGACACCGGAAAACATATTCCATTTCCGAGTATAACTTCACAGCATCTAGCGTTGGATTATTCACCCTTTTTTACAGCCTTGAAAAAGTCATGTACGCAATGAAACACATGTTGGCTGTTTCATCTACGCGACTCCTCCATGTCAACAGTATCAAGAGCTTACCTGACACTTCTTTACTTTGACATTACTGTACTTGTTTTATTTGCATTTGGACTATATTATTCTGTGCACTTAGTTGTTTTCCTGAATTTGCTTGTTGACATTAAATCTGACTGACAACAGAGTCAATTTTGAAAACATACTTTTTCTGTGCTCTGTATTATATGTATTGACTTTATGTATATAGGGGAAATTCTCTTTCCTTATACAGGGTAACACTGGATAGGTGGCACTGTGTCTTAGATTGAGCACGCATATACATTAGGTTTCTAAATACATTTAAAATGTTACGGAGGTGCTGATTGTTTCCTGTAAAACCCCTGCCTCTTGTTCTCAGTGTGACATATTCTGAAAGCAGTGCATTGACTTTGCTACACATTGTGAGGGCAAAGTTGAAATGGAGCAGTATACCTGGGTCACTCAGGGCGGCAAAAACAGTGATTCAAGTCCTTTACACCCTATTTACAACAATGCCCTGGGCACCACTGGTATCATATACTAGGAAATTATAAAGGGGGTAAAATACTTATCAATTGGGGTTGCCAATTACACACACATCAGTTTTAGGGAGATAGCACTGGCACTGGTTAGCAGGCTTCAGAGCACTATCAGAGTCGAAAACCAGCATCTAGTGTTCCAAATGGGGGCAATAAGTGGGGCGTCATCTGCAGAACGCCCTGTATTTTTACAACCCTACTTATAGGAAATTGGAAGAACAAGTATCTTCCACTCATCTGTAACCAAATCAAACCACCTGGCATGGATATGGCCCCTTATATCTTTCAAGTAGTTTGTCATAAACATCTGCTGACTGCGGTTATTTGGGCTCCAATTCATTGAACTTTTTGGTAACAGGAAAAAATGTTTCTCCTTGTTCAATATCGTTATGCTGTGAGTCTGCCTCTTACCACTACCAATCTCCTTGCCACTTCCCATCTCCAAACTTCTGTCTCCAAAAGTAGCCATCCTTTTATCTTCAACTCTTCACTCTCTTTCTTACCACTCCTCTTCGTAGTCTCCATTTCCTATTGGTAAAGTTCCCCCCCCTCCCTCAAGCACCTTGAGACCCTCTGGGTGATTAGTGCGCTATACAAATTTAAACTTGACTTGACTTGACTGCTCACTCTGTTTACTCTTCAATGTATGAGTGTTCAATGGGTATGCTGTCCCAACAGAATTGTTGTTTTCCCACCTGAGGGTACTCTTATATTCTCGCTTCTGTCAACCTATGCTTCTCTTTCGTGCTTTCTCTTCGGCTCTTTTCTAATAATATTTTCTCAAATTCAAGATACCCCTGTTGGCTGCCGCTGCCCAATTCAAGCCCTACAAATGAATGAATAAATATATACATAAGTAAATCAATAGGTAAATTAATGATTAACTATTTCATGCCACTTCATTTCTTTACACTGGCTTCAATTTACATTTTTGGTTCCTTTTTTGCACCTTTCTAACAAGGATGTTAATTTAGCAAAAGGGAAAAACCACTGCAAAAATAGTATTCAGTTTTTCTTCGACTGCCTCTATTCTATTGCAATCATTTAATTTACTTGTATTGATTAACATTTCACTAGAATTAAAAAGACATTGCAGGCGTGGATGGAATAGTGAATGTCTTGAGCCATAAGGTAGATATCTCCTAGCCACGGTCCAGTTTGACAGCCACCGTACATTCCACATGTTGCCACCTAATGCCTTTCCAGGCACCTTAAGGTTCACGGCTCTCGCTGAGTACGGCAAGCTGTCAGGGCAAATCTTGTGGCTGCGATCGATCTTCCCAGCGCATACTCCTCTATTCCCCACACAATCCAACTCTGGTGCAGTGAAGGATGACAAGCAGAAACAAGGTGTACTGCGTAATCCTGGATGTCTGCCTCCCTCTGGTGCCACAAGCGCAAACATACCAGGGGTCATTCCGAGGGGAAATGGGACTAGAGGCAACCAAGTGCTTCTTGACTTTTCTTGACTTGGTCTCGCGGGACTTGGGCTGAGCCTCATGGATGCGACGGACACGCATTTTAAACACAATTCAGGCAGCCTTCATGCACTGGTTGAATGAAATAATGCAGGTAATTTAATCAGTAGCAAAGGAAGTTTGCACAAGCCATTACAATAACAGACTCAACTGGTTCATTGCTTTGTTCGTATCTGCAAGAATAATATGCTGCCATTGAAGAGTCAGGGTGCAACCTTCAAAACAAGAGGCCGTCTCCATGTGGGGTGAATACAATCAGGAATTTCTGCCGTGTTCACATAACTATTGAGCATAGGAAAGTAAAGGTGGAATTTGGGTAACTGTGCTGTCTGGCCCACTTCTGTGTTCTCCAAACTCTTCAAGGCCAGGGAAAAGGTGTTCTAATAAATGCACATATTTATCAAGCGTTTTCCCCCAAATACTTCTTCTCCACACACACTATATAATATCGGGACGTTCCATACACTTACCCACTTTTGTACCACCTAAAGTGTTGATGGGTGTTGGATATGCATTGCAAACACATGGGACTGCATTTACAAAACTAATTATCAACTTCGATCAAAGCTTTTCTCCTTCACTTTTCTCCTTAGCACACTGTAGGAGAGTTTAACAAATCCTGTGCTGGAGTAAATTTTCAATGGGGATGAGAGGCGTTTAAGAATGCCCTCAAACATAAGAATGCATCTTCGGTTGTGTTGGCGGCATTGAATATTGATATGATGTTTAACCCTGGGCAAAGTACTACGCTACGCTTGCATAGTTTGTGTACTTTGCACTCCTTCGCACTACGCGAATTGCACATAGCACAGTGCAAACATGCGTAGCGCAGCAGTCATATTTTGCTTGCTCGCGGTATCAATGTCAAATAGTTGGCGACCGCGAGCGGGCAAAATGACATCCTGGCGAGACTTTTTCCTCGTTCGCGATCAGCAACATCAAGTTGCCGATAGGGAGTGTGGAAAATAAACCTCCCGGCGAGATTCTCAATGCGGGGAGGTCAGGTTTCTCATTGCGAATGATCTCGTAAGCTTGCGACCACTCGCGATGAGAAGCTACCAGTCTGCATTGAAAAAGCTGCAGCTCGAGTAGAAATCTACTCGAGCGGCAGAAAACGACCGCTTGCACTGTGTAAGATGCGGTTTGCATTGTTTGCAAAGTGTGGACAAGCATCCGGCACTGTGCAATCAGTGCGAACAGCATTTTGCACAGTGCACTACGCAGTTCGCGTAGCTACACGTAGCTCACGTAGTGCGAAGTGCACTTCGCGTAGCTACGCATAGCACAACTACGCGAACTATGCCCAGGGTTAATGATGTTGAACTTGTCATGTAGGAGATGAACCTGCTGATGTTTTGGGTGTTTCTACACTGTATAAAAATATTAATAAAAATAATTTATTTAAAAAGAATGCCCTCAAACATGCATGTTTGTGGACATTCCGAAAATTCCAAGGCAAACCACACCTTGGAATGAGTGGTGTAGAAATCTGTATTCATGGAACCAATGATACCTGCCAGGAATTGCAATGTAAATTCCTGGCAGGATTTAAGATTGTTCTAGTGAATATCGTTCTTAGAATATTGAGGGGAAAAATATTTAAAGATAAGTGCATATATGGAAGCATAGAATTAACATTCTTAACTACACAGCTACATACATTGAAGATGTATGCACCACGTATGTACATATATGTGGAGTCAGGTACAGAAAATCTAGACTTACTTAACTCTTCTGTTTTTATCTGATATGTTGTGCACAATATTATGTCCCATCGATATTCTGGGGTCGATATGCAGGGTGCACACCAGTGTAAAAAAGAAAAATCCAGTGGTAACCCTGCATTTAAAACTATGGGCCAGATATACTAAACATATCAACATGTAGAAACACTCTAATTCTGTGTTTCCGAATGTTAAAATGCCTTTTCATATTTACTAATCCTTTTCTGACTCCTAAAATGGAATTTTGAGTGGGTAACAATTCCGTACCTGGAAAGGGTGTGTGTTAGGCATCCCTTCTAAATACCAATCGGCTTCAAAAGAACCAATGTTTTGTGCTCAAAATCAGGTCTCAAAATATTGATTTTTTGTTTTTTATTGATACCAGAAAGAAGGTGATAACCCATTTATAAAAGAGAATAGGTCCCATTCCCCTTTATTAATGTAAATATATGTTTGTTTAAGAGGAGGCAGTGGTTCATAGGACCTGTGACTCCTCTTGAAATACTTTAAAAACAAAATAACCGTTTCCTTTCGAACAGAGTTCTGTTTTATTTAAGGAAAATGAGACTGCTTTTAAAAAAAGCTAACTTTATTAAAAATTGGTAACACACATGGTGCCTCTGACCTCAGCACGCCACCATCCATGTGATGGGCTTCAACTGTAGTGAGTCCGAATTTGTGGGCTACCCTATTATATGCATGAGTTAGGACAGATTCCCTCCCAGTACTATTACGAATTTTAAGAATCTGACCTCAGAGGCGGAGTTGAAGCCCCACCCATCTTCTTTATTCGCGGGAATCATCCTCCATGCAAAACGCAGGCTCATGATCGAAAAGGAGGCTTCTTAGTCCCTCCTCGTTACCTCCCTGGCCGCTTTTGGCCCCGCCCACAGGGATTGGATCTCTCACTTGCGGCGTTACATACTGTTCTTATATATTTTTTGCACAAAACTCTGTATGTCCTCTAAGGCTTCCCATCCAGCTGCCCCTCGTCCGCCTGTACTAGCATCGCATTTAACACTAATATTCCTCGAGGCCACCTGTACTAGCGTCGCATTTAATGCTAATATTCCTTGAGGTTATCCGTGCTGCCCCTGGTACGGCTAGCACTGCTCAGTGATTTCAACATTCCTCCCTCCTTTGTTATTCTCTGCTGTTTAACCACATCGCTGCTTGAGATATTCCTCTCCTGTGCTGGGCCCCAATAAAATCGGGTGTGGCCATGACGAGCTCAGCTCGTCATGAGCACAGGAGCACTGTACTGCATGATGAGCTGAGCTCGTCATGAGCATGGAAGGGGTTAACTACTGCTCTCTTCTCCTGCTTCCAGACTCTTATTTACTTCTGCCTTGTTTAAATGCTACCTCACTGCAGTGTTTCTGCCTGGCCTCCTGGCTTGTAAGCAGTGCTGCCTTACTTCTGTGTCACTTCCCACTGTGCGGTTGTCCTATAATTCTGAGCCCCTCCTTGCTTTTTGCCTCACTGTAGTCACTCCCTGCTGGCTCATTCTTTTCATGCTGGTAACCTACACTCCCAACTGCTGTGCTGCTCCCCGTTATTATGGGCAGCCTCCGTGTTCTGCTTTGTTCCCTCCCTGTTATATCACTTCTTGGTTGTTATTCAACGCCGCTCCGTGCTAGGATGCCTCCTTTATCCCAAGGAGCATTTTTAGTCTGCTGCCTCACTGCTGTGCCATCGTGAGGTGCCGTCACTGTTATTCTGAGTAGCCTTGCAGCCTCACTGCTTCTCTTTCGTGCTGCCTCCACGCGATGCAACCTCCCTGCTATGCCATGCGGATGTCCCACATGGAAAAAGTAACTTTTCACCTGCCTAGAGCCATATCCAAAAATCTAACTTAAAAAAAATCTTAGTAAAAGATAAACACGGTTTATAAAATAAAACCTAATAGTAGCCTAAGATTGGCCAGTTATGTTTATATGCACTGCTTATGACCTCACACATCACCACTGGTGACGCCTCAACCGACATAATTAATGAGCTCACAACATCACTGTACAACTAGTGTAATGTATGCTGCGGAGCTTGTACATGTCCAGAAACCACAAGAAACCATTAACAAGTATGGGCATCGCCAATGGGTCTCACCTTTAGGACAGAACGGCTTTGCCAATTGCTTTTGGTGATGCTTCACAGGCTAGGGGGACGCTGTGCAGCATTACTAAAGTAACATTTAGTAGAAAATGTTTTAAAAAGTGCGATTGCATCCGTCTAATCCCACTGACATCAGCATGCCTCAGAACGCGTGTGCGCCAGCAGAATGACATGGGTACCATGGTGTACTAATCTAGGATGGCAGAATTTTTTTTTGATTTTTTAGACCAGAAGCAAAACAAAAACAAAAAAAAGAAAATGAGAGAATAGCGTGCAGGAAAGAAAAGCAGATGGGATGAGATAAAGCAACACAGAGTGGGGGAGGAAGCACTTGTGGGAGACAGCTAAAAGAACAAGCATTGAAAATGCAATAGGTCTCGCCTTCGATTAAGTTTAAGCCATTTGCTTTGCTAATGGTATTGTGTAGCAAAGCAAATGGCTTTAACTTAATAAAAGACGAGACCTATTGCATTTTTAATGATTATTTTGTCATGGTAGGATTAGAAGTAGCCTGCAGGGGCATGTCATCAGGACCAATAAAATGATTAAAAAAATTGTTGAGCTTTCATCTGTACTGTTATGGACAGACTTCATGGCATCAACCTCCTCTTTTGTATTGGAAGTAGGTGAACCATGCTGACTTTACTACACACGTTTCCCTTGCCTGCCTTTCATGCAGTTGAGGATACCTTAGAACATGTATCCAATACATTTTCCACCTTTTATGGCAACAATCTGTACCAGCTTATGGCACTTTCTAGGCTGCCCAACCTTGATATTTAATGTATGGAAACACATTCTAGTGTCCATATTGTTTGAATCTGAATGGATGTTTCACAATGTATGTCCCTGACCGTTCAATATGATATATTAGTGTGGGTATCTCTATGTGACAGGCACAGGAACCAAGTGAATTGATCGTTCAGTTTTTTCTAAGGATGGTAGGATTTTCACTTGAACCAAGGTGTTTCGGTTTCAAAGTATTTTAATGTCCTACTAGAACACACTTCTTCTTTTGTAAACCTTCAGAGGAATCCATAGTGACAACCCACATCTTTCGCCATTCAGTCAAAGCGATGACACCTTTTTTGATCCCCCCGTTAGCATTCAAGTTCCCTAAAACACCTGACTAGTCTAAAATAAAACCCATTCAACGCCTCTTTCGAAAGTTTCAATTTTTCAGGAGCTACTACTTATCTAACACCAGTTTGTTTAAACAGTTGACTGGTGAGTAAGTTGGTATTTGATTGCTGATAAACATGTCTTGGTTCATACATAGAAATGAGAGGGAGAGAGGGAGAGAGAGAGAGAGGAGGGAAGAGTTCTGGGTACATGACTGCAGATGCTCTTTACACACTCCATCTTTATTTTGCATTCAATTAATAAAATTAAGTTCAAATGCGCTTGGTGGGTGTCACCTCATATATACAACACTTGTTTTCTACCCTATTCATAAAGCAATGCATTGTAGCCATCTTTATTCCAAAAACTCAATTTTTCTAGATGGCAAAGATGAAAAATCTCAAACTTTGGCTCTTACTACAAGTGGCCTCGGAGTTCCCTACCCCAGCCCATTATCAGTTGCCTGATGATGGTTCACTAAGAAGTGAGGAATTACTTTACCAAATGGTAATTCTAGGTTCGGCCTCTCCAGTAATTCTGACAAAACACAAAGAGTCACTCCATCATAAATAGGGCTCCCGTTTTATTTTTTTTTGTGCATTTTCCTCTGTATTTATCCATATTAAATTTTTGGCCACTTTATCTGTATTTATCCATATTTATTTTGTGTTTTGCGGATAAATGAAGTTGTAAATCTGTACATTTCCATATTTATTTAACTGATAGACATGCACTCATGCTTTGATGTCTGTCTGTTTTAGCTATTTCAGCTGCCAAATAGTATATAACAAAACATCCACTGGTAAAAATTAACATTATATCACAAATGTATGTTGACACATGAAATTATTTAATGCAATTGAATCCTGTTTTTTTTAAATTTCCCATGCTGTCCATCTGCTCAGCTGTTGGCCTATAATTCATGAAAGACTGCACAGAGTCACTTAAAAGAAGCCCAATTTTCTGTATGTATCCACTTTTAAAAATAAATGCAGACAGAAAACACATTGTTTTCTCTCTGTATTTATCTGTAAAAATTCATAAAAATGGAAAACCGGGAGCCTTAATCATGATCTATAGAATTTATAGAAAAAATATATCTTGAGGAAGTTCTTTAATCACCCTACAGGTTTGCTGAGAGGTAGAAAAATGTCTTAAGGTAACACTCACACACTAGGTTTACCCCTTGGTGGCATGCTTCATCATTGGGTTCCTCCTATTCCACAGTGGAACGGAGCGTGCTGAAACCCATGAATACGTGGGAGCACTGATAGTATTATGACTGATCCTGAAGGAAGAGTAATCCTGATGAATAATAGTAGTTGGGGCGGGGGGTTGTATTGTTGTGGAGAGTGATTTAAAAATACATGTATAGCAGGTAAAAAATGTGTATTCACATCCATACCCGGTATGGTCGGTGTCGGTGTCTCTCTCTCTCTCTCTCTCTCTCTCTCTCTCTCTCTCTCTCTCTCTCTCATACCCAGTATGGTTAAAAAATTGAGAAAAGAGGAAACCCAAAGGGAAAATGTCCCGGGTAATCATTGGTTATCAAGTTTCAAGCCCCACCCAAAGAAGTTTCTTCAGGACCAAGGTATCTACTCCCTTATTCCACTCCTGTATATTGTGCAGTTCATTGCATGCTTTTCCAGAAGAAATAATTATTCAGAAAAAATAAAGGTGATAATCTAAAAAACATACAGCACCCAATCAATGTTAATCCATGAGAATATATTGCAAGCCTAATTCAGGCGTCATGAGTCCAAACTGGGAAGGGGGGGGGGGGCGGGGACAAGAGGGACACTTGTCCCACTTTTGTCAAAGCTGCTCCCTCACTTAAGAACACTTACTCCTGTGGCTCGGATTCTCAAGTATGAATAGCACAATATGCCACTTTAGGGCCCCAAACCACCCCATTCCCAAGAGCTGAACTTCATTTAACATGGAAGGTGGGGCTGCATTGCTCCATCCGCATGCCAGTATCAGCCCTGGGAACCCCATCGACCAGAGTGTGAAACTACACAGTGTCCAGGACACTCTGGTTTCCTGTCCAGGAGAGTGGGGGCATACCCTGCCCACAGTCTCCTGCGGTGGAAATACAACTTTGTTCCCATCCAACGAGAGCAGTGAAAAAATACTGCCCTGCCTTGGCAGGAGCAAAGAGAAAGGCTTGGGTGGCGGGACCACACACTTCCTCTTACAATCCCCAATTACCCTTAAAAAGTGGGTAGCGGGGCACCCACCTACACAAAATAAAGGCCGGCTCCTGCAACGGGAGCTGGCTGGGCTCACAGTAGCCCTGGAGCTCTACCCATGGCCTTCAATGACCCCTGTAGTGTGGATGCCCGGGGGGGGGGGGGCAGCAGGGCACCTACTTAATAAAAAATATATGCCATGTTGCTGGGGAGCTGAATGAGGCCATGTGGCCCTTAGACTCCCTATGGCTCCTAAATAAAATTAAACATGTGGGCAGCCTGGACACCACAACAATGTTTATTGTTTCCTAAAAAGTGATTAATACATGAGCGGCATGAATGCGTTTTTAGCTCAAAGATGACCCTGAAAGGTGCAAAGCACCACAAAGCATTTGTCTGTTTAATGTGTGGGGGGAGGGGGGTTGCAGGGAGTGCAGCAGCCACCCAGCAACATAAAAAAAACCAGTAAGTTTCATGGGTCATTAAATCCATGCCCCCAGGAGAACTTAGCATACTTTTGCTATTATCTACTATAATCAAAACTGTCAATAATAAAATATTAAAATAAAGTCAAGGCTGTACCACGTCTGAATCTATTCGACATCTTTTAATATTGACAGTTTTGGTTTATTCTGAAGTTGTGGCTTTCTGTTACTTTCAATATAAAATGCACCGATAGTGGTAGAAAGATAATAGCAGAGGAGAGGGATTGCACAGGAGGAAAGACTTGATGTCTGCCCTTCACTTTGCATATTTTTCTCCCTCTTTATCTATAGAGCGGGACTCTTCTCCCGAGCCGTGGCCAGGTGAGGTGAGGTTTGATCCTGGTGCATCAAGGGTGGGCATGATTTTTAATATTACTCCAGTCAATGACTAAATGTATTTAGAATTGTGATAACCTTGGCGATGTTCCTCACTGGCATATATATATATATATATATTCACTAAAAAAAACATAGGTTTTAGGCCTTATATAGTTAGGAATTAACATATAAAAAACCATTGAAATTCCTCCTATATAGTTAGCTGGACATTTTATTGATATAAAACCAATGAAATTCGACATATAGTTAGGTCCACTAACTATATATTTCGCGCATCCGCAATCCAATGCTGATGATGTCACATATTACATCATTCATGACATCACTGATGACATCACTGATGACAGCTCATTTAACATCAATAATTACACCACTAAATATATACTTCATGTGATAATACAATGCACCTCCTTACACTCTAATACACCTAGTGTAAAATACAAAGTATCATTTTTGAAACTATTGACACACCAATACCATTTACTACAAACCCACTAACTAATTCCTACGTCTATGTGATAATACAATGCACCTCCTTACACTCTAATACACCTAGTGTAAAATACAAAGTATCATTTTTGAAACTATTGACACACCAATACCATTTACTACATACCCACTAACTAATTCCTACGTCTACATGCACATTCATTCATTCACCCATAAGGTCATTCGTACATACTGTCACTCATCATTGCAACACTATCATATGCGCTCATACACCTATGCAGACACTCACACACTGCCACTCAACCATGGAGTTACTCACACACCTACTCAGTCCTGTAAAGAATCAATCACACTTTGATTTCTTGATCTATACAGTTAAACACAGAACAGCTTACATTTTCACAGATATAGAAACACATGCTTGCTCACTTATACAATCAAATCCTTCATCCATACTCTTATACATCCTCTCATTCTTCAATATGTAAAACATATTTAAACTTTACAAAAACACACAGACACTGGATGATGTCATCAGTGATGTCATCAGTGATGTCACTGACCATGTCATGAATGATGTAATATGTGACATCATCAGCATTGGATTGCGGATGCGCGAAATATATAGTTAGTGGACCTAACTATATGTCGAATTTCATTGGTTTTATATCAATAAAATGTCCAGCTAACTATATAGGAGGAATTTCAATGGTTTTTTATATGTTAATTCCTAACTATATAAGGCCTAAAACCTATGTTTTTTTTAGTGAATTTCATTGGTTTTTTAAAGGCTAATCCCTAACTATATATAGTGTATAACCTATGGTTTTTTCAGTGAATTTCATTGGTTTTTTAAATGCTAATATATATATATATATATATATATATATATATATATATATATATATATATATATATATATATATATTTTTTTTTATTGTGTTTTTTAAAGGCTAATTCCTAACTATATATAGTGTATAACCTATGTTTTTTTCAGTGAATATATATATATATATATATATATATATAGATATATATAGCTATATATATATATATATATATATATATATATATATATATATATATATATATATATATATATATATCTATATATATATATAGTCCTTTTTATAGTTGTGCATTTGTTACCTCTTGTAGGTAACAGTGAGCTTCATAAGTGGAATTAATATTAATATTAACAATAATAATTCTGAACCTCAGGGTTTTGCATGCCAGAGCAACCAGAGCATATTTTGTCAGACACTCACATCATTACGAAATGCACAGACAATCCACATGCAAAGTCCACACTGAAGCAGCTCGCATTTGCCTTCTACATGAACAGCCATGAAGTACAGAAAAGCGTAGTTTCCCTTGGTAAAAAAGACTCTTTTAAGTCTGAATATTATGCTTCGAGCAGCCCCTTGTAAAAAGCACATCAAATGCACATTAAAGAGCAAAGCCGTTACACCAATACCTACAAAGGAAAAGCCATCCGGAACACCTGAAAGACACCTTTCTTTCCAGTGACTTTATTGCTCAAAGAGGGCAGGTTGGGCCTCCACATACCTCCTCCTCCGCTACGCCTCTTCAATGCTACACCGGTAGCGAAAAACAGAGTCGGTAGCCCAGGACCCTCCAATTCCAGGTAAAATGAAATGTACGTGAGATTAGGGAGTTCAGAGAAGCGGCCCCGACGGCTTGTCAAGATAAAACCATATCAGTTTGTAATAAGTGCGGATTACGGAAAAGCAAGATCCCAGAATTAAAATTCCCTGAATCAATATTTGAAAATCTGCAAGAAACATCTCTAATCGCATTAGGGTGGGTCCTGATAGCATTTCCTATCTGTTAATCTATTGCAAAACAAGGCTGGGCTTTGGAGAATTCTAATACCCGCTCCAACTTTGGGCATGTAATAGCTTTTACACATTATTTGCGAGACAGAGGACATCAGCAGAACCGGTTAAATGATTATTTCTTCGAAGCGCTGAACTCCTGCGTCCGCAAACCGCTCCTGTCATTTCGTGATTAATCCCTCCTTGTGCTGCAGTCAAATCAGTCAGCAATTATAACAATCCACGTCCTTGAAAATTGTAAAAACTTTTTTTTCTTTTTAATATAGCGCGAAGTGGACCCGAAGGTATAGGCGCTGGGGCGCTCTACTGGAGCACCAGTTACAATACACACAGTCACAATCAGTATTTTTTTTAAGACACTGGGAGATTACGTGATGTACCCAGAATCACAAGATGTTGAGCTAACGCCGAGATTCGAACAGTGTCTTAAGTCGATAGCTCTGCCTATAATGCCGTAGCCTTTCCAGTTCAGAGCGCTGAACCTGCTCTTTTGGTGTGTAAGTAAAACGGAACCTGAACAGGGTGTGAGCAGCAATGTATCCGAGTTTAGTGTGCCTTTTTTTTGTTCACGGCCGTTTGATTTCCGAGGTCCACTCCGGAGTAGAGTGGGAGAAAGTCCGCCCGGTCTCATCCTCGGCACGGGAGACCGGGCGGACGCGGGAAACCAACAGGCAGCATCGCCCGGTCTCCCCCTCGGCACGGGAGACCCCGGCACGGGAGACCGGGCGGACGCGGGAAACCAACAGGCAGCATCGCCCGGTCTCCCCCTCGGCACGGGAGACCGGGCGGACGCGGACACATGAAAGGCTTCCCCCAGGCAGGGGGAAGCGGAAACTAAGTCCTACCGGCCCCGCCCACAACCAGGCGGCGGCGGCCATTATGAGACAGCTCGGGCCGCGGCGGTGATCTCGGGGGTAAAATGAGGGGTAAGCACCCTCGAAATTGAAATAAAACAGACCAAAATAAAAGAGAGAAGCCCCCCAAGCCCCCCCCCCGCCCACATTTTTTTTTTGAAAAATCGCGGGGGTGCGCGCACGGGTGCGCGCTTATAGATATATAATTGATTTCTCTTCTAATTTTCTCAGGAACCACTGGAGGGATTTACACTATTTTACCAAAAGCGTGATCTGCATACCAGACACTACCATTTTGACAAGTTTGGTGTAATTCCCTTCAGCGGTTCAAGCTGTAGCTGAGTCTAAAGGTCCTAAGGAAATTAACATGGGGAAAACACGTTTTGGGACCCCCCTTTTTTCTCAGCCCCCACTTGACGAATCACCCCCAAATTTTCAGGGAAGGAGCGGAGCGGAGCGAGCCATCTTCTTTGAGAAATTTGCGAAGATTCATCAACCAGGGCCAAAGTTGTTCCCAATAGAATGTTACGGATTTCCTATGGGAAACCGTCCTAACTATATATACCTACTGGCGACCGCCAGTAGGTAATATATATATATATATATATATATATATATATATATGCAAAGCAAAATCTGTTCGCCGGTTGAGACCACAGAAGGTAAGGACCACCATACGACTTTGTGAGTGTTAAAACGAGCTTTTATTATCCATTTTGGCAGTTTTCAGCAGGCATCATATATATATATATATATATATATTCACTAAAAAACCATAGGTTTCACATCAGTTATAGTTAGCTGGAAATTTTACTGACATAAAACCATTGAAATTCCACGTTATAGTTAGTTGGACTCACTATAACTTGAGCGTGTAATGCACTGCTGATGACGTCACATATTACATCACTCATGACATGGTCAGTGACATCACTCATGACATCACTGATGACACCATCCAGTGAATGTGTGCCTTTCTGAAAAATAAATATTTTTTATATATGTATATGTAAAGGTAGATGGAAAAATAAATGTTTAAATAAGTGTGTAAATGGATGTTTTTTTACAAAAAAAATGATTGGTTAACTGGCTTATTAAGTGTATCTTAGTGTATACATATATTAACGAGTAATGTTTAAATATTTAAATATATGTATCAGTGCTTCACTTTGTGTATAAGTTGCTGCATGGGTTGGTGAGTAGCTACATGTGTGTGTATATAGATTATTAGATGTTTTTTTAGTATCAGTATGAGTGTCTGTATGGTTTGGTGGGAGTGTTACTTAGCACATAGATGCATCAATGACTGACTCACTGTTTGTATGTGTTTTGAAGACGGCATATGTGCAGGACTGTATGGGTGGATGAGTGTATATATGCGTGTGTTAGTGAGTGAATGACTGTCTAATTAGTGTCTTTATCAGTAACTACATATGTTTTAATCTAGTATATGTGAGTATTGATGTATATGAGTGAGTATATGTGAGAGTGAGAGATTGAAAGAGTTCTTGTTTAAATAAGTATGTGTTTCTATACGTGATTGTTTAAGAGAGTAAGTATGTGTACGTTTCCTTAGATGTAAGGTGGTAGTGTGTGTATAGCTGTATATGCAAATAAATGGATGTTCAATAGTTTATTTGCATGTGTGAGTATGTGTGTGAGTAACTTTTGGATGACTGTCGGTGTGTAACAGGATGTATAGGTGTATCACTACATATGATGAGTGTATATATATATGAGTGACTATATAGAACTGTTGGTGAATAAGTGAATGTGTATATAGATGGTGGAATTATTGAATTGGTTGTTGTAACTGGTATGGGTATCTCCATTTAAAAAAAAAAATTCATTTATATTTTTCAATATGTGTTTCATGGGTTACATTACAGTGAAAGGAGGTCTGTCACTCTGTCACAAGGATGATGTCATAAGTGATGTCATGAGTGATGTCACTGACCATGTCATGAGTGATGTAATATGTGACGTCATCAGCAGTGCATTACACGCGCAAGTTATAGTGAGTCCAACTAACTATAACGTGGAATTTCAATGGTTTTATGTCAGTAAAATTTCCAGCTAACTATAACTGATGTGAAACCTATGGTTTTTTTTAGTGAATTTAATAGGTTTTTTAAATGCTAATTCCTAACTCTAACTGGTGTGAAACCTATGGTTTTTTCAGTGAATTTCATAGGTTTTTTAAATGCTAATTCCTAACTATAACTGGTCTGAAACCTATGGTTTTTTCAGTGAATTTCATAGGTTTTTTTAATGCTAATTCCTAACTATAAGTCTCACTTTATAATAAGACTGTTAGCGCTCTAGTTGTTTAGAACACTCTGGTACATTCTGTCATTGGGCTATATTTTTTTTTTGTCTCTGGTGGCCATCTTTGGGCTACATTGGGCTACATTGGGCTACATTTGGGCTACATTTTAGCCCAATGTAGCACAATACATATTTTTTCAAAGTTAATTTTTGTAAAAACCACTTAAGAATAGGGCTACCAGTCCCTACAATTTTTCCCATTTTTTTAGGAGCGCTCCCGGTGCGTGCCCCAGGGAGCGCCCCGAAGAGCGTACTTCTATAAAGCGCCCCGGGGCGCGCTCCGGGGAGCGTCCCGTAAGCGCCAATATCGCAAACGAAAACATGATCGTGACGTATCGCGTAGCCGTGTCCGCGTGATACGCACAGCGTAAGCGCACCCGGAAGTACTCGAGCGAATACGATCGCGCAACGTAAACATCCGACGCGCTTACGTGACGCGACCCGGAGCGCGACCCGGAGCGCGTCCCGGGGCGCGCCCCTGGGCGCGCCCGGGGGCGCTTGGCGTAAGCGCGTTGGGTCATGTGACCTGAAAATAACACTTTTCATTGGTTCATAACAGTTTTGGTTTCATAATGATGAAGCCCCTAGTCTTGTGACCTGAAAATAACACTTCTCATTGGTTCAGGACAGTTTTCTTTTCCAAATGATGAAAGACCCCACCTTTTCTGCTTATTCTGACTTTGTCCTTTGACTGAGGAAGACCTGTTTGTACCTCTCTGTACCTTTTTGATCTTTATAATGGCTTCAGTAGCAGCAGCAGCTGGTGCATCTGCCCCACCACCACCACCACAACAACCAAGAGGACCAGCTCAAGATTACATTGGTGGTCAACAAGAGGAGGAGGAGGAAGAGGAAGAGGAGGATGATGAAAGATGGCTGCCTGAACAAAATACCCCATACTAGCCCAAGTCACACATTGTATGGGAGTTTTTTTCACTCCCAGAGGGCAAGAAAAAAGTGAATGCGGCCAAGGTAACTTGCCTAATCTGTAAGGAAGAACTCTCAAGGGGCAACCCAAACAAAAAATATTCCTTTGGTAACTATACCATGATTAGACATATGACCCGTAAGCACTCTAACAACTATTCTCGTGCAGAGCTCAGGGAACTGGCCAGTAACCTCCCCCAGTCTTCAAGGACCACCTCCCAAAGAAACGAACCCACTTCATCGGGACCAGAAACATCAGAGATGATGCCTTGTATTCAGCCACGATTTGCTGATTTTAAAATCACTTGTTCTGCATGTGGCAAGCTCATCGCCTATGGTGAAAAAAGCGTAAAGCTCATCGTCCTTGCAGGTGATAATCACAAGTGCCCCAAAAAGAAGTAATTTTTTGGTTTTTTTGTTTTTTTTGCTCCAGTTGAGCTAGTTTCAATTCCCTTTTTTTTGTTTCTCCCCCTAAAAAAATACAAAAAAAATATAAAACTGTTTTGAAAAGCCAAAAAAAGTACAAAATGTTCAAAAAACACCAAAAAAATATAAAACAACAAAAAGAAGAAAAAAAAAAGTTCTTTTCAGAACTACCTCCAATTTCTAAAAAAAGGCTTCATTTTTTAAAAACTCTGCCATCTTTTTTCCTCATAGTACGCTCCCCGGTCCGCTCCCCAGTGCGCGTACCGGGCGCTCCCCCCGCGCAAAACGAAAAAAAAAAATATTTTAAATGCCCCCCGGGGCCCCTTTATAGCCCCCACATCAAACCTAGGGGGTCAAAGGGGGTCTATCCCTGACGCCTTATGGTCATTTCCCCCTTTGTTTTAGCCACCTCTTGTGTCTCGATTTTACCGAGACACAAGATGGCGGCCGCTCCGGACTGTTTCGAATGTTTACAGACACCCGAGAGCCAATCAGCTTTCCGTGCGCACCTCGCGTGGCGCGCCCGGAGCGCTCCCCGGGGCGCTGCGATAGATATATATATATTTTTTGAACCTAAATTACTCAAAATCCACTGGAGCACATACCTTGAGACATAGCAAAGGCACATCGGGCTACCAGTCCCTACAATGTTGCCAAATTTGGTGGAAATCCATTCAGCCGTCGGGCTAAAAGTGAAATCGACCGCCCTATTGAAATTAACTTGGGGAAAACGCGTTTTGGAACCCCCCTTTATCTCGGCCCCTGCTTGACGAATCCCCCCCAAACTTTCAGGGAAGGACCGGAACGCCGCGAGGCCATTTTGAGGAAATTTTCAGTCAGATTCGTCAACCGGCGCCAAAGTTATTCCAAATAGAATTTTGAGATTTAACATTGATAAAAATCCTAACTATAACTACCTACTGGCGACCGCCAGTAGGTAATATATATATATATCTTTTTTTTTTTTTTCACAAGTGCCATTTGCATCCAGTCGTTTGGGGAGGACCAACACACCTGAAGTTCAGATTTATTGGTTATATTTGTTCCAACCTTTCTGAAATTTTGATTGGTAACACGTTTTTCGCATATGCAGTAGCAGAAGTTCATGCAGTGGCCCTGAAGAAAGCCATTGGACAAGTGTATGTCCAGTTGGCTGAAACATGTCGACCCATTTTCGGCAGTTATTTTGTTAAAACTGCTCTTGCACTGTTTTTAATTTGGAGACTGGGGGATATTTATTAAATAATTTTTTGTCTTGGAATTCAATTTTAACAATCACTTTCTACACATCCATTATCTAGCACTGTGTCCCTTCACTCTGATAACTATTTTTGTTCATCATACTGGTTAGAAAAATCAAGAGAGAGCTCATTTGAAAACATCCACGAGCTCCCTTCTGTTAGATGGAAAGTTGTAGCCCTTGGCTACCTTAGAGGGTAACCAGGAGGAGATCCCAGTTGATGAAGCATGTTATCTAGGTGAGTGATGGGAATCCGTCCTCCGTTAAGGATTTTTCTTGAGGGGGTTTTGTCTTGTAGTAGTTTTTTTTTTAATAGAAGAAGTATATTTTTTCTCCCACTAGTCACTTTGTCTGTGAGATCATTGTATTTTTGTATGGTTGCCTGGACCTATTAGACCCGTGGACTCTTTTTGGTGTTTATTACTTAAAATGACACCTTTTATATTGTTACATCACATAGTCACTCGTGCATGCCTGCAGGGGTTGGGTGCTTGGCCTGGCCTCAACCTCAGGGGCCACACATGGTGACGGATATCTTACTTCACGTTAAAAAAAGACATAGAAATTCACTGAAAAAAACAAAGGTTAAAGAGATGTTAAAGTTAGTAATTGTAAATGTATCTTACTCAAAATAAAAAAAAACAATCGAAACTCACTGAAAAAAATCAAAGGTTAAATGGTTGTTTTAGTTAGGTGAAATTCCCCAATTATATTTATCTCAAGTAACTATAACTCGTTCCCTAAAGTAACTATAACTTGCACCCTTGCATACACTGTTAATTACCCCACATATTACATCACTCATGACATATTCTATAACATCAATGATATTATCACTACAGCATATGAAATGACTTTATTGATGATAAAACTGTGCATGGAGGGGGTGTAATTTAAAGGATTTTTAGGGCACAGTTACAATTACTTGATCTAAGTATAAATAGTGAGTTGACAGTGTTACTTTTAACATAAATGTTTAATTTATACACCTTCAAGTCACAGACCCTCGTACACAATGTTATCACCTCACTCGCAATACTACATTAAGTATAGCTCGCCACTCTACCATGCACTGTGTTTTGACACATCATCTCATTTGAGATGGTATAAGTGTTGATATGAAAGCTATGATTTCAAGTGTGAGTTATAGTTTTTTTTTTTTTTTTTGAAAACCTTTATTTATCAGAAACATAGTACACAGCGTCTGCCTACAACCACTGCGGGCCGGCCGCTATGACAATAATTAGCCTTCCAAGGTACCTTGCACTGCAAATAAAGGACAAAAAATCACAAATATCAACACTACGGTAGACTGGCAAGGAGCCACAGGAGGAGGATAGGGAGGGTTTCCTTTTGTAATTTAGACGAATCGTCCTAAAGTCAGATCGGGTGGCCGAAAGGGCGGACCAAATAAAGGGATATACACAAGTTAAACATCAATATCGAGAAACTGGCGTAAATCAGCACAATAAGGATAAACAAGCACCGAAATACATATCACCCCAGTTAGCGCCCGCCCAGTCAATTTGTCACATAAGGAGTTGCATTCAAGCTGGTATACGATATAGTAGGATATAAGAGGGATCATTATATGACAACGATGAAAGGATCCTACGACATGCAGAAAGGCACTTATTACAAGGGAAAATTAGCAGCAGAAAATGCGCCCTCAAACAGTAGTATAAGAGGGAAGGAAGAGCAGGATGTGTAATCATTCAGTAACTATGCATTAAAGTCGATATCATGGTCGTGAATCAATAAACCTTGCGACAGTAACACAGACGCAAAGCACGAAAATCCGTCCCAGAAAGAACTAAACCCAACCCCCATCTGACCCGAGATACGAAAGAAGAAGAAGGAGACAAGAGAAAGAACAAGAAGAAAGGCCATAGAAACAAAAAGAAAACGAAAGTCAAGCCCCAACCCCCCCACCCTGCACGTCGAAGAGGCTACGGCCCCCCCCCCCCTACTAACGTGCCTGTCGCCCCAAGAGTACCCACATAAGGGAAAAGACGGGGGAAAGTCAACACAAGCAGACTCCCGCCCCACCCCATTCGCACAAAACAGCTCAGGCGCGAACACATAACAGACCAGCAGGTCGACAAACAATGGCGGCATCGTAGTACAGTTCAGCAAAGCGTCCACATCATAATGAGTGACCGGGGATCAGTCCTGCGATGCAAAAAGGAAGAGTTCACCCCTGTCCCAACTTTACCCTTCCGTCAATACGTAGCCACTGAAAGTTTGCAATGGGGCACCGCCCCGAATGAACAAGACGGCCAGGCGGGTAGAACAAAAGCAATTCAGCGAGAGATCTCAGAGGCAGGGGACTGACAAGTAATCTCCTGAGGACATGTAGGCACAGGAACAGAGCTCCGAGCAAATCCCTCCGGTTGCGACCCGGTAGTGGCAACATAAGATAGCCGGGTGGTGAAACAGGCCCATGAGGGGAATCCGCACTTTTTGTAGCACTAGACCTCGATGGCACATTCAAGCGGCTAGGCAGGTGGGATCTGTGACCAACATCGTCCAGGGCCCTCCATGGCACCATCGGTAGGCACGTAGCAGGCACATCTAATGGCGGCAAAGATCCGCCCACAACACTACTTCTAACGGGATCGCCGGAGCCTTCTTCCCACGGCTGGGTGATAATAGCGTCCAGGCGCCGTGCAAGGTCCCCGGCCCCATCCAAACAGGTAAAGCGCAGGGAGCTCAGAGCAGCAATCAGGTCGCGAGCCGTAGGTTCCATGGTGCTTAGCTGGCATAAAATCACTCGCTCTCAGGGTATATTATACCTCGGCCAATGTCAGTGTCCCCCACCGAACCGCCCAGCCGAAAAGGTAGTGTAAAAGTCACCAGAGCAGGGGCCGGCGCCACCTCCAGCTGTTACGATCGATCCGCCATTACACCTTGCCAATAAACAGTACACTCAGTTACAGGATGCCCCATAAGAAGCGCGGGCAGCATCGACGTTATATGGCACAGAGTCTCAATAGCAGGGGCAGACCCACCAACTGTGCGCAGGAGCGCCGACTTCCATACCTTCGAGGTCCGAAAAGATGCACCGGTCTGCCCCAGGTCAGCCAGCGCCAGCAACGTTGCTCCCGTTTCAAAATGGCGGTCTCAGCTCGTCCAGTAGATCTACAAACAGCGCAGATAACAAAGGAACGGTCGCATCAGGCAAAGGATCAGATCTCCGGCGTGTGCGCCCGTGTCTGTGGTGGCGCCAAGTCCCCGCGTCCGTCCGGGTTGGCGCAGTGTCTCTCCCGCAGCTAGGAGATATGGGCTTCGTGGCCCGCAAAGCCGCGACCTCCAGTGGCATCCGCGGCCGGCACCAACATCCGGTCTCTCGGCCAGCAGTCGGACGCCGCCACGGCGTCTAGCGAGAAAGAGTGGATGGATGGGTCACCAGTCACCTCCGAGCGCCGGAGTTGCCGCCCGCCGATCCACACATCTTCCAACGTCCCGTGAGCACTGCCCGAGCCTGTGCGACCCGGGGAAGAGCAGGATATTAACAGGATAAGTGCCGTGGCGAGCGGAGCTCGCGGACTAGGCGGCCATCTCGCTCCGCGCTCGGCCACGCCCCCAAGTGTGAGTTATAGTTAATGTAATGTGGTGAGTGAAGTGACAACACTGTGTACTGAGGTGTGCAATATATAGTAATTTGAAGGTGAGTCATCAATTAAAAATGTAAGTTATATAAGTAACACTGTGTATGAAGGAGAGCATTTAATTAATAGTTTGAAGGTGCTGCGTAAATTATATTTTTCAGTTATAATAATAACTTTAGAATTTTCAAATGTTTGTGTTGTTTAACCCCTTCCATGCTCATGACGAGCTCAGCTCGTCATGAGGCACAGTTGAGCTGTGCTGATGACGAGCTGAGCTCGTCATGACACCAGCAAAATGGCAATTTCCAGCACAGGGGAAAAATAACCACAGCAGCGATGTGGTTAAACAGGGTTTGCAAGGAAATAATAAAACACAATCCTAACTATAACTTATTTCTGGCCTTTATTTTTTTCATTGAATTGAAATGGTTTTAATTTTTTAATAAATGCGTGTTTCAAATAGTAGTGCCCAGTGATCTTTATAAAGTTGTCATTAATTGGAGTGTCCTACAGTGGAATCGTAGAGAATGTTGTAGAGTTGTAGAGCAGAGTATTGTAGAATGGAATAGAGTGCGGTGGAGTGGAGTGGGGCAGAGTGGGATAACGTGCAGTAGAGTCTTGTAAAATAGAGTTGCAGAGAAGACAGTAGTGTGCTGTAGAGTGGAGCTGCATAGACTGGACGGTTGCACAGTGGTGTAGAGTGATGTAAAGTCTTGTACGGTGGAGTATAGTGGAGTGCATTCAAGTGAGTTTACGTTACGTAGTGTGGATTAAAGGATAATACAGTGTATTAGTGTCTTGTAGAGTGGTATGAAGTGGATTATAGTGTAGTTGTGTGGTGTAGAGTCGAGTAAACTGTTATAAATTGGAGTGGCGTCTCGTAGAGAACAGTAGAGTGCTGTGTCATAGAGTATTGTAACATGTCATATAGTGGATTAGAGTGTTGTACAAAACAGTATACAGGCATAGAGCGGAGTCCAGAGTTGGACAGTGGAGTGTGTGGGAATAGAGTCAAGATGAATCCTGTAGAGTGCAATAAAGTGTAATAGAGTTTTATAGAGTAGAGTTATGGTGTTATACAGAGTGGAGGAGTGTCATAGAGTGGAGCATTGTAGAGTGGAGTGGAATACACCATAGTGGCATAAGTAGAGTACCATGCAGTGTGGTAGCGCACACAGCATTAGTATACAGGATGAACGCCTCTTCAGCGCCCGACATAGCCATCCCAGACGGCTACAAGATCATCCGGAGGGACCGCATCAACCACACCGGAGGAGGAATCGCCATCGTCCACAGGAACACCATCCGCATCACGACCAACACCGACGACACCCTCGCTACCGCCGAGCACCTGCACTTTCAGGTCCACATCAACCCCAAGACCACCCTCAGAGGCACCCTCATCTACAGACCCCTGGGACAACGCACACAATTCAGCGAAGACATCACCAACTTCATCAGCCCGCACGCCCTCTGCTCCGCTGACTACATCCTCCTCGGGGACCTGGGACTCAAGCAACTCGTGACCACCCCCACCCACTACGCCGGACACACACTCGACCCCGTCTTCTCATCCAGCAAGGACATCGCCTTCAGCCACACCACCGGACTCCACTGGACGGACCACATCTGCGTCCACTTCAGCTTCGCAAGGACCACGATCCACCACCACCAGCAACAGGCTGCACGCAGGAGCTGGAACAAGATCACAGCCGACCAGCTCGCGTCCTCCCTGAGCATGAACCCTCCCACCAGCACAACGAACCCTAGCCAGGCGGCCACCAACCTCACGGAGTGGATCAGCGACTGCGCAGACGAGCTCGCCCCCCTGAGGACCCCGCCCAGCAGACCCGGTAGCAAGAAAGCCCCATGGTTCACCGACGAACTCAAGAGCTCCAAGAAGAACTGCCGAGCCCTCGAGAGAACCTGGCGCAGAGACCCAACACCGGACAACATGACTGCCCTCAAGCTCGCCACCCGAAAACACTACCAACTCATCCGCGCCCCCAAGAAAACTGCATTCAAGGAACGACTGGACAACAACGCACACAACAGCAAAGAACTCTTCAACATCGTCAAAGAGCTCTCCAACCCCAACGCCGGAAACAACGACATCACCCCTTCGCAAGACCTCTGCAACTCCCTCGCCTCCTACTTCCACAACAAGATCGCCGACATACACAACAGCTTCAGCACTCAACTGACGAACACCACGACCGAACCACCGCCCCCCACCACCACCCTCCGCGCCTGGACTCCGATCAGCACCGAAGACACCGTCCGCACGATGAACTCCATCCACTCCGGATCTCCGACCGACCCCTGCCCTCACCACGTCTTCAACAAGGCCGACGCTGTCATCGCACCCCACCTGCGGGACATCATCAACACCTCCTTTGACACCGCTACCTTCCCGGAGAGCTGGAAGCACGCCGAACTCAGCGCTCTACTCAAGAAGCCATCGGCTGACCCCACCGACCTCAAAAACTACCGCCTCATCTCGCTGCTCCCGTTTCCTGCAAAAGTCATCGAGAAGACCATCAACAAGCAGCTGGCCGCCTTCCTCGAGACGAACGGATCCCTCGACCCCTCGCAGTCTGGCTTCCGGGCCAACCACAGCACCGAAACCACCCTGATCGCAGTCACCGATGACATACTAGCGCTGCTCGACAACGGAGAAACAGCGGCCCTCATCCTCCTCGACCTCTCCGCGGCCTTTGACACTGCCTGCCATCGTACCCTAGTACAACGCCTCAGCAACGTCGGAGTCCAGGAGAAGGCACTGGAGTGGATCATCACCTTCCTCGCCGATAGGACACAGAGAGTCCGCCTCCCTCCGTTCAGATCTGAAGCCACCGAAGTCATCTGCGGCGTCCCTCAAGGCTCCTCGCTCAGTCCAACCCTCTTCAACATCTACATGAGCCCCATCGCACGCCAGCACAACCTCAACATCATCTCCTACGCCAACGACACCCAGCTGATCCACTCCCTTACCAACGACCCCGCCACCGCCAGAGCCAACCTTCACGAAGGGATGAAAGAGGTAGCCGAATGGATGAAGAACAGCCGCCTGAAACTGAACTCAGATAAGACGGAAGTCATCATCCTGGGATCCTCACCCGCCGCTTGGGACGACTACTGGTGGCCCCCCGCCCTAGGCAGCGCACCCAAACCAACAGACCATGCACGCAACCTGGGCTTCATCCTGGACTCCTCCCTCTCCATGACCAGACAAGTCAACGCCGTCTCCTCGTCGTGCTTCAACATCCTGAGCATGCTACGTAAGATCTTCCGGTGGATCCCCACCGAGACCAGGAAGACGGTCACCCAGGCCCTCGTCACCAGCCGTCTGGACTACGGCAACACCCTCTACGCCGGAACCACCGCCAAACTCCAGAAGAGACTCCAGCGGATCCAGAACGCCTCAGCACGACTCATCCTGGACATCCCCCGTCGCAGCCACATCTCCGGACACCTGAGAGACCTGCACTGGCTCCCGGTCAACAAGACAATCACCTTCCGTCTCCTCACCCACGCACACAAAGCCCTACACAGCCAAGGCCCAGGATACCTCAACAGCCGTCTCAACTTCTACGCTCCCAAACGCCAGCTTCGATCGACCAGCCACGCCCTCGCCGCCGTCCCCCGCATCCGCAGAGCCACCACAGGGGGACGGTCCTTCTCCTACCTTGCCGCCAAGACATGGAACTCCCTCCCTCCCTCCTGACCCAGGACCACCTCGCCTTCAGGAAGCAACTCAAGACCTGGTTGTTCGAGCAGTAGCAGATCCCCCTCCCCCAGCGCCTTGAGACCCTCTGGGTAAGTAGTGCGCTATATAAATGCGATGATTGATTGATTGATTGACAGTCGAATATCGTACAGTGTAATAGCGAATAGTGAAGTGTAGAAGAATGGATTGGCATAGAGTGGAATAGCATACAGTCAAGTGTTGTAGAGTGAAGGGGCGTAGAGTGGAGTAGGGTATATCGTATTAGTGTAGAGTAGAGTGGCGTACATTGAAGTGGCATAGTGTAGAGTAGAGTAAACTGTTTTAAATTGGTTGGGCATCTCATACAGTAGAGTGGAGTGATGTGTTGTACAGAGTTTCAATGTGTCATAGAGTGGAGTAGAGTGCTAAACTATAAAGCGTATGGGCATAAAGTTGAATATAAATTTAGACAGTGGAGTGCACATGGAGAGAGTGGGGTAGAGTGTAGTACAGTGGCATAGAATTATATAGAGCTTTGCAGAATGGAGTTATATAGCGTGGAGGAGAGTACAGTGAGTGGCATAGACTGGAGTAGCGTACAGTGGCATGGCATAAAGTGCAATAGGGTACATTGGAGTGTCATCGAGTGGAATGGCATACAGTGGAGTGTTGCTAAGTGGAGTGACATACAGTAGAATAGTGTAAAGTGAAATGGTGCACATTGCAGTGGCATAGAGTGTAATAGCATAGAGTTGAGTTGTGTGCTGTGGAGTGGGGTACACTGGAGTGGTGTAAAGTGGAGTGAGATAGAGTGCAATATCATACAGTGGAGTGTGGCACAGAAGAGTTGTGTATAGCGTAATAGCGTATACTCTAGAGTCTAGTGTCATACAGTGGGGTGGTGCACAGTATAATAGCATAGAAAGGAGGTGAGTGGCGAATAGTGGAATAGCATACAGCAGAGTAGCGTGCAGTAGAGTGGCGTACATTGGAGTGACGTAGACTGGAGTGGAGTACAGTGTAGTATGGTAAACTGGAATATCATACAGTGGAGTGGTGTACGGTGGAGTGGCAGCATCCATTGCAATAACATAGAATGGAGTGTCATTGAGTGTATTGGTGTAGATTTGAGTGATATATGTTAGATTGTATTATAGTAGAATAGTGTAGAGTGGAGTGGCATAGAGTGGGGTGGCATATAGTGGAATGTGGATTGGCGAAGAGTGGAATATCATATAGTGGAGTCACATACAGTGTAGTGGGCAAACATCCTGTGGATCATGTATTATGTTGTATCGTATTTAAGACACCTCCAACTCTAATGCTTAAGTATTGGTTAATATGACATCAGTTGCAATGGAATTATCATGAACAAATACAATATACAAAGTAGTGACAGCTCAATTATATGAAATTATGATTTTTAACCTTATTTTTTAATTGTGAAAAATGTGTATATAAAAAATGTGTTCATAAATGATGAATAAAAATGTAATTGCTTGATTTTACATGCTGTCACTACTTTGTATATGATCCACAGTAAGTTATAGGTAGGGTCTGTTTGTGTTTTGCCGGATGTTTACCCATTCCCTACCTCATTCATAGGGTTCCTCCTCTTTTTTACTCATTCACATACAGTGGAGTTGCATACAGTGGAGATGTGCATAGTGGAGTGGTGTACTCAGTAGTGGCATACAGTGGAATAGCATAGAGTGGAGTGGTGTGTAGTGTAAGGCCATAGAATGTAATGGCGTACAGATGTTGGTAAACTTTTGGAGGACCGTAGATTATGGTGTGCAGGGTAACACAAGTCAGCGACATTGACTTTCTATAGATGTACTAAGCAAAGCACGGTAATTCATGGTGGCCTTACGTTGTTTGGTGACACTTCTGTAAGTATTGCATTACCTGTGCAACATTATACGTAACTGTGGTAAGCCATGACAAGCCAATGGATGTATCATTGGCAAATATCTGCCATAAAAAATTAAAAGGCAGCCGTAATCTTTTCAGCAAACTTTAGATGTTTTGACTTACGGCCTTAGATATAGGTAAGTAGTGGGTTTTATTTTTGTTGCTTATGTATTATCATTTTGTTGAAGTGGTAATAGGTGGAATATTTTTTAATTTTAAATATATTTTTTCAGCTTGTTTGTGCATTACCAGGGTAGCACCTAGCATGTACCATGTTTTTTAGCAAATGTACCTTTTTATTGGTAATTGTTTTAGGCCCGGGTGGTGTTATAATTCTGCTTGCGGAGTTGGCTGAATTTGTGTAACTCCAAGGTACATGTGTAATGCAGAGTTCCTGCTAAATTCCGCCTTCTGACCCGTGGTGGAATTATAATCCTGTTGGCACACATGAGGCCTCGGTACATGCTTGCTTGCGAGTGGGAATTGCTGGCCACTAGCGAGCACGAGCAAGATTTCCAGTGATACTGAGTGAGATTTGCCACCTGCTAGCACGACTTCAGGGTGCCACATAGCCTTCTGGTGGCATTTTTGTGATGCCAGTGGTCACAAGTGGCTATGTCTGCTTCTCATGCAGATTCTTTACCCGAAAAGTAGCTATTTCAACTCTAAAGTGCCCTTTTGAGTGAATATTCTACTATTGCAGGTTGTTTTTAGTGCAAAAAACATTTTTTTATTTAACTTTTTTTCAACAGGAAGGAAGTGCCCCAGAGACTCCAACTTCCTCCTCCTGTCCAGAAGGTACCTCCCAGTGCTTTGTCACTCTCCTGGTCATGTTTCATTTAGATTTCAAGGTTGAAGGATCACTGTCCTTATCGGTAATTCCTGCTGCATAGATATACTATTGGATCCAGAACTTTGCCACAGGTATCTCACCATAGAGACACACAAAGTAAACTTTTACATTTTTATGTTGTTTTTATCCTGATTGGAATGTTATTTTATGTTATGGTTTGGACTGGAATGGACAATGGATACACACTTTTGTTTTTTGTTAATAATTTGAGAATGGGATAACCTCACTAAATTATATTGTTTTTATGAATAATTGAAACTGCAAAAATGCCACATTTCACTGAATATCTTTCTTGCTTGTTTGCTTTTAGTTGTACATGAGGCATCACCCACAGTACTACTGTGGAAAATTGATACAAACTTGATGAACATTATCGGCGCCATCTTGCCCCCTTTCCAAGCCCATTCATGCGCGTAAGCGGCAGCCATTTTGAGCACCATGGCCTCCCTGCCCCTCGCTGATAGCCAGCGCGTCTCTCTCTCTCCCTTAACCTCGCAAGCATCCCCCCGCACACTGACAACCCCCGCTCTCTCATGCCTTGGGTCATAAACCCCCCCTTCAGCGCTGCTTCACTACAGAATCCCATCCTGTTCCCAGCGCGACACCTCCCCTCATTCCTTTCATGGCCTCAGATCCTTTTGATGCAAACCCCCTTTTTCCTGCGTCCCCGTTTGTCTTCCTTGTTCCCAGGCCGCCACCTGGCTCTGCGGATACTGTTTATTACCCCGTACAGTAGGAAGCTTCCCCTCCCCATCAAAAGACCCCCGAACCGATCAAAGCCCCCACCCCATGAGATCCGATCAACCCCATGCATTCCGTGAATCGGCGGAATGCCCTGCTGTGCGACAACCATCACCTGTTGTGACCGGGGTGGGGAATCCAACTGTAAATGTATGTGGGAACGGGCCTGAAGGGGAGATTCCGAGGATGTTCTTTCAACTATTAACGTATTGCGAGAATGTGTTATGTGCAATAAAGGTCATAAACCCTAGTATAAGAGGCCAGGCCTCAGAGATGTGGTTAGAGCACCTCGTGACGATACTTGCTGTCTGAATTGATGTGTTCTCCTCCGGAGAGAATAAAATCCTCGTTTCCTGCCTTCCAGTCTCCAGCGCCTGCTTCTTCATTGATTAACATTGGTGGGTCATAGAGGCGATACCGCCGGGCAACATAAAAGGGTCTTTGGTTACTGGTTGTCTTTGGAACCCCTTTTTATCAATTGGCGTCCCAAACGTGGGGCCCATCAGCGACTCGTGGATCCAGTGGGAGAGGTCCTGACGACAGAGTGAACGACTGCAACGATCGGAAGGTACCCTGTCCGATAGACCCTCGTCTGACAGCCGATCATCCGAACTTCACTGGTTCCGAACAGACCTCTCTCGAGTGATCTGCGGTCCTGACTGGGAACCATCAGGAGTGCCACGAGAAGTACGAAGAGAAGAGGACGATCGGGCGCTGGATTCGGAAGACAAGAAACTGTCCATGCGGTCCGGGTAAGGTCGTGTAAACACGACAAATTGCGAAAGTAATTGATAATTGAAAGTGATTGATAATTGTTGAGAAAATACTAGTATTACTCTTTGTTAATTTATTGGAGATTCACTGTCTGCAAACGGAGAAACAACAGGCTCTCCCTTTATAAACAGCGAAGGATAGGTACGCACCCGTCGGACCTATCTTTCTCCCCCACTGAACAATTGCCCCCTTCCCCCCATTGATTAACTGTTATAGATTGTTTTCTGGAGATTCTCTGTCTGCAAACAGGGAAGAATAGGTCCCCTCTTTACAGATAGTGAAAGGGTAGGTGACGCGAACCTTTGCGAGCCTACTTATTCTCCCCATTGACCATATTGATTTTTTATTTTTGACCTAACATTGATTGCTCAAGATTGGTTCATGAGGTATTCACTACGTGCAAACAACGTAGAATAGAAATATTCTGTCTAGTCTTTGCGCGCAGTGATAAGATAGGTAGTGCTGACTATTATCCCATTGTGATCCGTCATGCCTGTCTTCTCCCCACTGGTTAGTAGCCTGTTTTGCCCGGACCGCTTATTAGAGATGAACCATCCGGCTCCGCTGGAAGGCACCCCTAATAAGGACATGTTCATGAAGCATGGATTGATCGCTATAGCCTATAGTGAGCTGTGGCATAAATATACGAAAAAGGATCGAGAAAGTCAATGGCCACTGAGAGGATCCTTTGATCTTGACAAAATAGAAACGGTAGAAATAGCCCTTCGTAGGAATGAAACAACACCTATTATGCTCGACAGTCTCGGTATGTGGCGCAAAGAAGCCACACGACGAAGGGAAGGCGACGAATTTAGAAAAGGTGAAGGGACACGACGGACAACCCTCCAAACATCTAGTAGGCAAAGGGAAGGGCCAGCGATGGCACAGTTCCGAGGAGTAGACATGAAAAGAGAACGGTGTAAAGGGATGTGCCGACAAGCCAACCCCGGAACACAACGACCCGAAGGTAATCCCCCGACACTATGCACAGGACGAACAGACTTAAAACAAAACCAATGTGCTTTCTGTAAATGTCTCGGGCACTGGAAAGCCCAATGCCCGACTTTGCAGAGCATAGGTAAGAACGGAGGGTCGACAGAAAGGACAGGCCGACAGAAAGGGAAAAGGCGCGAAATAAAAACCAATCAGACTAGTGCGGACAGGACAGATAGAACCACCCCGTTTGATTATGCTCGATGGCACAGATTTCGTCAGACCAATTTTAACGACATGTTAGAGTTCTGGGACTGATTGCTCTCTGTTGCTCCCCCACTCTGAAAACCAAACACAATTACAGACCAGTGTAAACAACCCCCGCTAGAGAAAGGACTCAAGGAAGCCAAGCGTCTATTATATAACTTAGGATTTAATTACGGTAAAGAAAACACACAACCAACAGTAAATAGAATAACTAGTAGAACTCTCTAAAACAAACTTGACTAATAGGAAAAATACAAAATATGTTATGCTCACTCCGGAAGTCCTCGAAATGTAACAGTTCGATGGTCCCGCCCATCCGAAACACATAGCACGTGTGGGGCGGGGCCTGCCAGCAACCATGGGCCAAAAAGAGATCGCTGGCGAGAAGGTCCTGGAGGCTCCACCAAGCAGGCAATGAAATGGTCTTCCCATACTACCCTTCCAGGGATGGCGTCCCCCGGGCCGCGAGTAGGGTGGGGGCGGCTGCAAATGACCCCCTCCCTCGTATCTCCTGGTCCGGCCATCACGAATTCCTCCATCGAACGGATGCAGGGTGGGCAGGGAGGAAGAGGCGACGCGGACGAGCCTCTTCCACCTCCACAGGTAGGAGGCTTCCCTGCCCTGGTCCGGCGCCGATGTCCTCCAGCCGGGCGACGGCCATATACCTGCGCTGCACAGGACACATAATGCCCGACTGGTATATTTCCTTAGCACAGGACATACAATGCCCGGCGCACGTATATTTACGCAGCACGGGACATACAAGACCCGACTGGTATACTTGCATAGTACAGGACACACAATGTCCGACGGGCATATTACGGAGCACTGGATGTACAATGGTCCCCCAAGAGTCGGAATCAGGGGTGTAGGGTGGTCATCATGTGCACCCCTGATTCAAAGGGACGGCGTAGGATGCGCCGGGAGAGGAAGGCGGCACGGACAAGCCTCCCTCACCTCCCCAGACGAAGGCTCCACTGCTGCACCCTGGCGCCCTGAACCAAAATGTCCTGCTCCAGCAGCATGATGCTCTGTCTTTCGCCATCACAAGAAGTTTCTTCCACTCCTGATGGATACGACAAAGGTGGCTGCCACAGGGTCTCAAAATGGCGTCTGGGCCCTCGGAAGGCGGGTCTAGGCCGCTGGAGTAACTTTGTCCGAAATTGCAACTCGGGCCCTTGCCCACCTGGGCGCAAGCCCCCACCATCGACAAACATCCCCTCGACTTTGAAGATTCTACCAAAGTCCCAAGAGCCCTCAGCCCCTTCAGGCTTCCGGTAAGGAACAGCTGCATTGATCTCAAATGAAATAACCACGACACAGCAACAAGATGGCGGTGCTCTCGTGTCTGCATCAGCTTCCGTCTGAACCACCCAGGAACATTATGGGCTAACGAACTCGAGTAAGTTCCGGCTGAACATCAACATGACCCGGTAAGAAAGACTCTACCCCCTCCCTCTCTTGATTGACGGTCCACACCACCAGCCCCTCTGTTAGCACAGTTTTCTTTTGAACTGCCGAAAGGGACCCTGGTCCAACTGCCAATCGTCGGGGATATTTTTTCCTCTGGTGCTACTTCCGGACTAAACCGGCCTCGCCCAAAATGGCGCCGGTATCAAATAGGAACTAACGGATGCCTCGTGGTGTTCCTTAACTAATGAAATTTGATGTACTAAGATATATATACGAACCATTGTGCACTCGATGGGAAAGGGAGGAGGGCTCACTTGGCGAACATTTGAGAGGGGTTCCGTAAAAATGTTGATTTCAATGAACGATTTATTTTTGATATTTATTGTAACTGGTACATAACGTCGCTTATGATGCACACCCACGGTTTACATCTAGGAAGTGTGATTCCGATGAGCTTGACTGTGTTTCCATTTATGAACTAAAATGCCCCTGATTCCCTCGTCACGCAATGAAATGTTTTTTAGTTACTTGCAAATAATAAATTAGGCCTTTTTACATGTTCTTGTGCTACAAAATAGCCCCCTACTGTATGTGCTTCCATCGACGACATGTCAGGCCAAATTATGATTGTGCTCTCACATTTTACGTACTGAATGATTATACAAATAAAGGTCTTAAAAACTATGAATAGGCATCGCATACTTTTGTAAATGCGGGTACCGGAGGGAGGGTTTTTCTGTGCGCAACCGTTCTGCTCTTTTTTTAAGGTTATCCGAGAAAAGGTTGTTCGGCCCCGGATCGATGATCGGATCCCAGGTATGATACGTTGCCTCCAAAATATGCGACTAAGCTCAGGAACTAACGTATGAAGAAGGACCTCGACTTCTGAGAATGGGTAAAGTAAAGCGGGGTGATTGATAAAATTTTATTAAGATATGGTGGTCGAAGGTACTAAAGTACCGGGCTAAACGAAGAACTGATATGCCTTAGAACCTCACAGCTTTGGGGAATGATTTAAGGATCCCAAAGGCCGGATACATCTACTAAACGGGGTACCTCACGCTAGGCACCTCTGATTCCTTTCTAAGCATTTCTCTACACACGATCCTTAATGCCATCCTCGAACCTCCCCATGAACCACCTATCACCTTCCCCGCCCCCTTGACTTTCGGAAACCAAAACCCTAAGGGATTATATCCCGAAGAGATAAGTACGAGTATGCGGTAAGTAAAGGACTTTCGTGCCCGTACATTTGATGTGTTCGAATGTTGTCCCCCCACCTCCCCCCTTTCCCTCCTTTTTCCCTCTGCAGGTTACATTAGAATCCCGAGTAGAGTATCGTAAGGGATCTGGAACCACGTCACGCCCGATGCATGAAAACGGACTACCGCTGCAAGACGACACAAAAAGGACGCCCTACCCAATGCACGACCTTTTTGTACCTAATCTAATGCCCTTCTGTCCCAAAACTGCATGCTTTCTACATCCTAACACAGACCCGAAACGTCTAACATTGGGTAACGCACTGAATAGCCCAAACAATACACGGTCATTCTCCATGTCCCACGTGTACTGTTTGGCCTATTGTCTGTCTGTCTCTCTCTCTCTCTCTCTCTCTCTCTCTCTCTCTCTCTCTCTCTCTCTCTCTCTCTCTCTCTCTCTCACTCTTTCACCCCTCCACACTTTCCCTCTTCCTAGCGACTGGCACCTAATTGACGAACCTGGTGCACCTCCTGATTGGCCCCAAATACCACAAGTATTTGCACAAATTTGTCCTAAATAAAATTGTATCGGTACCACGTTACTACCTCTCCTTTTCTACTAAAATATGGATGAAATTTAAATTGACCGAAAGGAAAAGGACAGGTAAGACAACTAAGGTTCTCCAAATTTGACCCACAACCAGGGAACTATTTGTCAGTGGCTTCTATGATAAAATATGTCTGTAGGTAATGCGACCATCCCCATTCCAAATTGTCTCCACACCCCAAACAGTAAGAAGTGATCGAGACACCCCCGTCTTTCCAAAATGCCCCCAGTTTTGGTATCAGCTGCCCTGAACGAGAGCCTGAAAAACGCCCTCCTGCTCCAATTCACTGTGTTCCCAATTGTTTTCCATAAGATCCCACCTTCCCCGAGGAAAAGTTTAATAATTATTGCAACCCACCCCCCCCCCCCGAGTTTTTGTAGTGACCAGGTTGCGAGGATTTATATAGAAAGTTAGAAAGATGTGTGCAAAGTTAAAAATTAGATCGAAAATCGAAAGAACTTGTTGCAGTAAGCCTTGTTGAAAATAAGATGTTTTATGTAATGAAGACTTGTTTAGCCTATGTTCACCCCTCAGGAGGATGCCTATCAGACTGTGGTGAATAGCACGTTGCACTATTTTGTAAAATACAAAGCCCTGAAGACCAGCCTAGCCTTGCAAGACTCGTACTAGGGAAATAGGTCTCTACCAGAAGAACTGACATCTACTATAATAGACGTATGCAATAAATGAGTACCAGACCTCGTACCTATTACAAATGAACGTAATAATCATCAAAGCGCCAAAGAATTAGCCAACAAAAGGAAGTTGTAAGGAATCCAGCAAACCCATCATCAATTGTTTATACGTTAGCCGCAAAAATCTCAAATGTAGCGAGTGCTTACCCCAGTTGCTTGGTGTTGGGAGAGAAATAGATTTATGTAATTACCTTCTTCTGCAATATCTCTAAAGACTGTCTTTTCAAAACTCATTTAAGGGTATTACTGTCGGAGGAGAAAGAGACCGGATGTGGGAGCACGCGGCCTGACTGCGGATTGTGGAACATCAGCGACGGAGGCCGAGGCGAGACCACAGCAGTAAAGAGTCGCAGGACGGGGCACTGTTTCAGACAAAGCTAAGGAAAGGGCTGACCTGAAGCCCCTGCTCTATGATCAACGTGTGCCAAAAAGTCCCCGCTCTCTGAACATGGTTACGGACCCGCCTGTCGCAAACTCTCCGCCCCCCTAATCTGTTCCCGACTTGGCCCTGCTCCATCCCCTCCTCCTCCGACCTACCATAAAGGACTGTTCACACCCGCACCTTTCCACCCGAACTCCCAAGTTCCTCCAAATCCTACTGAGCTACCCAGAGAAGAGTACTCCCTACGTCAGAAGGGAGGGAGCTCCGACTAAGTAGACCACGAACTATGTTAATCTTAGAACGGTGACCTAGAACTCCACCAAGGGTCGCCTCTAAAGAGAAGATGAACGAAGTATGTGGTTCTACCCGCTGCTGAACGCCTCGAAGATGATGGAAGCAACAGGAAATGTCCACCACAGAGACTCAAGAAACAAACAGATCTCACAATTCTGGAACAATTGCATTTTTTCATTGCAAATCTATGCTCTGCATTACGGAGGAAGATGCACCTGCTCCAAAACCGTAACGCATTTCTCCTAAGAGGTCTGATGAAAACCAAACAAAATGTACCCTTGCCCGCAGACCTCCAACGACTCAATCCACATGGACATTTCTGTCGCACTGAGAACTCTGATTTTTATTTTTACTGTATCTCCTTTCTCTCCCAATCACCATTGGACTAACTATGCACCCGCCGAATGCAAAAAGGGCTTACTTATATGATAACTTACCAGCTCCTATTTCGAATGACTATAAGTACCTATGATCTGTACCCAACGCCCTCGCTACGTAATTCTAGTCTGATATTGCATTACGATGACTTTTTTCTGCAACCAACTTAAAGATGAACCCGCCTACTAGATGATGAGATTTTTCAATATGATGTTTATAATGTGATGTTTATGTACAGTTCTTTTTGCCTAAGTCCCCTCTCCCTTACTTATGATCGCTGCATATAGGTATAGATAGGAAATAAGCCAGCAAGATGTCTTGGAAATGTTAAAGGGAGGACTGTGGAAAATTGATACAAACTTGATGAACATTATCGGCGCCATCTTGCCCCCTTTCCAAGCCCATTCATGCGCGTAAGCGGCAGCCATTTTGAGCACCATGGCCTCCCTGCCCCTCGCTGATAGCCAGCGCGTCTCTCTCTCTCCCTTAACCTCGCAAGCATCCCCCCGCACACTGACAACCCCCGCTCTCTCATGCCTTGGGTCATAAACCCCCCCTTCAGCGCTGCTTCACTACAGAATCCCATCCTGTTCCCAGCGCGACACCTCCCCTCATTCCTTTCATGGCCTCAGATCCTTTTGATGCAAACCCCCTTTTTCCTGCGTCCCCGTTTGTCTTCCTTGTTCCCAGGCCGCCACCTGGCTCTGCGGATACTGTTTATTACCCCGTACAGTAGGAAGCTTCCCCTCCCCATCAAAAGACCCCCGAACCGATCAAAGCCCCCACCCCATGAGATCCGATCAACCCCATGCATTCCGTGAATCGGCGGAATGCCCTGCTGTGCGACAACCATCACCTGTTGTGACCGGGGTGGGGAATCCAACTGTAAATGTATGTGGGAACGGGCCTGAAGGGGAGATTCCGAGGATGTTCTTTCAACTATTAACGTATTGCGAGAATGTGTTATGTGCAATAAAGGTCATAAACCCTAGTATAAGAGGCCAGGCCTCAGAGATGTGGTTAGAGCACCTCGTGACGATACTTGCTGTCTGAATTGATGTGTTCTCCTCCGGAGAGAATAAAATCCTCGTTTCCTGCCTTCCAGTCTCCAGCGCCTGCTTCTTCATTGATTAACATTGGTGGGTCATAGAGGCGATACCGCCGGGCAACATAAAAGGGTCTTTGGTTACTGGTTGTCTTTGGAACCCCTTTTTATCACTACCCGATAGAAGGCTGGCACAATGTAACACCACACCACCTCTGTCTTGCTCTGCCTGCCTCCACAGTGAAGTGCCAACTAACAGAGCTTGAAGATGGCCCCAAAGAAAGGTGTTCCTGCCCAGAATTGGGTAGTGAGGAGGAAAAGAAGCAGTTTGCCACCACAACCTAAGGCCAAGGACATGTCTCCTAGTGAGGCAGTCAATAGAACCATAGCAACAAGCAGTGAGTCTGAATTGGATTTGTCTCATCTGCAAACTAGTAACTAATAGTCACAGGAAACTGAGCAAAGTGGACAACAGGAGCCACAGCCAGCAGCATTTCTGCCTCAAGTAGGAGCAGAATAGGAGGTTGAGTTTCCTGCTGAGCAAGATGTAGTTGAACCATTGACATCCCGATCTCCAGCAAGAAATAGAAAGGGTACTCCACCATCTTCTCCAAGCCCCCTTCATATGATCTGGTAGTGGACTGGATGCTTGCTGGGTTCGAGACCCGCCACGAGGGACATGGGAAAGGGAAAGTTCCTGAAAGCCTTACAGTAATGGAAAGGAGTATGGATGATGACAAGCCAGTGATTGTGATTATGGAAGCTGGCTCAGAGGACACTGATATGACACCTGCTATTCAATCTGCTCATAGAGATGTTGCACTGGTTCCTTCCAACACCTCCAACTTCCGTATATGTAAGGCCCCCATTGAAATCGGCATCCAACGCTACCACAGTCAACATTTACACTGCAGAGAGGCAATGGATACATCCTCCTACCTCCAGTTCTTCTTCATGCATTGGCAGTGGCACACTAAAAAAGTTCTCCTCCCCAGATTGGGACTTCTTTATAATTAGCAAGCAGGAGGATAACATTGCAATATGCTCCATTTATCATGTTAGTATTTGACGAGGTAAGCCTGGTTCACACTATTGTACTGGAGGCCAAACGGCCCTTATGAAAAAACATCATGCAATCTGGTGGGAGGAGCAACAGAAAAACATTGCTGGTGGTAGTGATGAGAGAGGGAAATCAGCTCTGATCATCATGATAAAAAGTCATGAGGAAGAAGTGGATGACAAATTTCCACCAAGCAAGCCTGTCTACAGTAAAGAGCCAGCTTTTCCCACATCAGCAACCTCCAAATGGCACACGACTCAGATGCAAACACCATTGTATACACTGATAATTCCCCCAAGACAGCAATGACAACTATTGCCTCAGTCTAGTCTCAACAATAAGTCAGAGATGATATCACAGTAAAAGAGGAGAAGAAAAAGAGAAAACAAACAGACTAGGGCTTCAGAAAACAAAAGATCCTATAGCAACTTCTTGAACTCCCATCAAAGTATCGCTGTGATCAGTCTTATCATTTGGTCATCCACCCACATGGATGGTGTGTCTCTTGATCATAGAGACTTAGCATCCCCGGGAAATTTTCTCAAATGGATCGGACCAAAATCCCGAAAGAAAGAAAGAACCAGAAATCAGTTCCTAAATTCTAGATCACATGGGAATTAAGTGCAGTGCAAGACAGAAAAGTGATGATTTTAAAATAGAGGCATGAGGAGAAAAGCAAAAAAATGTTTTATTCAAAGTGTCGCCTCATACCCTAATCTAAAATCAGAACAGTGCAAGAAGCAGTTTCAACAAATAACTGCAATGAATAAGGCCAACATGTTTCAGCCAATAGGTAATCAATGCCCTTGGCTTTCTTCAGCGGTACAAAAGGGGGTGGCGATGGACGGAGCATCTTAATCAATCAAACACTCAAACCCAGTCAAAAGATCTGGGTTTAATCCATCACCGTTCTTTAGCCCACTCTGCCACCCCAGTTCAGACATGGCCATATGCAAATCAGTCTGACCCTGTGCCTCATGGGAACAGTCCAGCCCGAACTGCCAAGCCATGTCTTCCCTGGAGCGGAAGACAGCTGGAATGCCAGAAACCGGTCCTCGGAAGCTTGTTTCCGGTCCAGGGAAGGCATGGCTTGGCAGTTCGGGCTGGACTGTTCCCATGAGGCACAGGGTCAGACTGATTTGCATATGGCCATGTCTGAACTGGGGTGGTGTGGAGTACAAAAAAAAGATGGATTTGGGCCCATATCTCTGTACTGGGGTGAATGTATGACATTGTTCTGCATTATGTCCATCACCTGTGGTTTTTGCACTCGGCTTTCTTCAGGGCCTCTGTTCTCAACCTTTGCTACTACAAAAACAATACATGTGTGAAAATTATACACCAGGTAATTATTGTGAGAAAAAAAAATTCTTATCGGGTTGGAATTAATACAACTTGCTTGTACTGATCCTCTGCTTCAAGGGATGCAGATGGCATCTAGAAACAATATATATCAAACATAACTACTATACAGATATTCATAGTTTAGCGAAACTTTTTCTTCTAATTTTAACACTACGGGCCAGATGTAGGTATGCAAATACCGGTCGGAAACGGCCGAAAATACCGATTTTCGGCTGTTTCCGAACGGTATTTGGATATTGAGATGTAGGGGCATGTTAAATTACAGTATCAGTAATTTTACCGAATTTGTAATTTTTTCGATTCGGTAAAATACCGAATTGGTAAAATTACCGATTCTGTAATTCAACATGTAGGTGGCACTGTAATCAGTGCTACAAGAGTTTAAGAATTCGTTATTTACCACCAACTAGAAGTTGGTGGTAAATAATGAAAACCCTTCAAAAAGCAATTTTTTTTGCTTTCAAAAACGTGCCATGTTGCAGACATACATGCCCTAAGGGCATGTATGTCAGCAACATGTGCACCCATGCACAATTGAGGGGTGCAACAGGGTGTCAAAGTGACACCCTGTCCCCCTTGCAAATTCGGTAATTTTACCGAATCGGTATTTACCAATTCGGTAATTGGCATTGATTCCTATGGGCCTCAAGGCCCATAGGAATCAAAGGCAATTACCGAATCGGTAAATACTGATTTGGTAATTACCGAATCATTCCGATTCGGTAATTTCAAAAGTGAAATTACCTACATCCCATTTACCTACTCTTAAATACCGAATCGGTATGATCAAGTGGCCAATTGCTCATTCCTCTACACTCAGTGTTCCTGTAAGCATGCATAGTTTCTGATCCCTTTTTGTCCCTATGTTTTTCCGGGCAAGTCTGGTAATGTTGCCTTGTGGCTTTCAGTTTGTTGTTTTGCCACTTTGGCCATATAAAACCCAGGCCCATGGGGAAACGAAAGATGGCGGTGGCACTCACAGTGGCCCCGGCAATACCTGCAATGGACTCTATTCTCCCACGAGCAGCTGGGGTTTTAGACAAGGAAATTGAGCTTGTCGCATGTCGGCCCTCCCACTCTCCAGCAAATCAACAGTTTTCATGTTTATATAGTCCATCAAGAGGCCGGGCCTCATTATTGCACAGTCCAGATTTGGTGGATCTGGCTGTTCCAGTCGGGGGAACTCTCTTGCAAACCCCTCGGCCTGATTTTAGCCAGGGTTGTAGACACACAGGGCGTTTTGGGCAAGGTTAGTAGGGCACAGACAGCAATCATGCCTAAGTCTGAATGCAACGCAATCACAACCAAACCAGCGGTGCCCTGCCCTCTTTCCCTGGCTGGGGATACCGGTTCTGGTAAGGGCACTGGGACTGAGGCCAAGTGAAAGTGCTCATTGACAGGGGGCAAGGAAAAGCGACCTAGAGCGGAGGCTTCAATATCTATGACACTGGGTCTGCAGGCCCCGTCCAAAGTGGATCTGGTAGCTATGTTGGAAGCTTTTGTGAGTACTCTTCTGGCAGGTCTAGACTCTAAATTGGACCTGATCAAGTTACGTCTGGCTTCCATTGAGAGGGAACTTCTTAACCGTGCCAAGCCTAACTCAACCGGTGTCAATGTAGATAATAATGGCCCTGTGGCTGCATTGGGATGTGGTGTCAATAAGGACTATAGTCAGCCTGTTCCCCACCCCACAATTGGGGTGGATCTTTCACCCCACCCCATCTTGCAGGAGAGAGCTTTCCAACCCACACAGCCCGCACTGCTCCTAATTTCAAAGGAAGGATCAAAGGAGGAAGCATCACCCCTGGAGAACCCCGGGGCGAAGATCCGTCCTGGTAGCAATAGGTCCACCAGAAGAGAGTTTGGGACAGGAGGGGAACCCACCCCATTAACTGGAGCGCCAGGCATGGAGACTCAGGGCCCAATCTCCCTCCATGTGTCTCAAAACCAGTTGGCCCTTACTGTTCCTGAACAAGGGGGGGGAGAGGGGGCTTATTGAAAGTCACAGATGGGGGCAGAAGGCTCAAATGGGCTCAGATTTTCCCTGATTCTTTTCAGGAAACCATTTCAGCCAAATGTCATAATGGGATACAGATGTGTTTGGCCGCACAGTCGGAACTAGATGAGATCACCGTCAATCCATTTGTAGACATTTCCCGCTCCATAGCTGACTTAATGAAGGCTCCCACCCCAAAAAGGCATCTAGACAGGGCCTCAAGATGAATTGATTCCACCTGTTCACGTGCGCCTAGGAAGCTTAAGGACGCATTACGCACCACCCCTAGAGATAGCTTCCTTATGAGATCCTCTAGAAAACAGTATAAAGGAGCCCTGGGCAGGCGCAAGGAGGCTTTTAAGGAGGATGCCTGGTGTAAGCTCATGGCGGCTTATATAATCAAGAGAAGCAAAAAGTTTTGGAGCATAGTCAACAGTCTTTTCCTAGCAGCAGGTACAGTAAAATGCCCTCGATGGCCATATTACCCAGAATGAATTGGTCAAACACTTTGAGGAAATGTTTCGGGGCTCAGAGTGCTCCCTGTGGAGAGAGAGCAGATAAATCAGGCTTGACAGTCCCCGAGGGAGAAATCAGGCTGGGTATAGTGGCCTGTAATAAGACTCCAGGACCAGATGGAATATCCTGACCTCTACATTTCCAACCTGGAGTTGTTGACCCCCGATCTCACTTCAGTTATCAATGCGGCCGTCAGATCTGGTGCCCGATTCTCATGGGCTGCTTCCATCTTTGTCCCAGTTTTTTAAAAAGGGAATAGAGATAGCACACATTGCTCAAGGCCCATCTCCCTGTTGGACTCTGTGGTCAAAGTGGTCATTTTATTGGACAGGCTATCTATGTGGGCCTACAAGAATAACATTCTGTCAGAAGTCCAATATGGCTTTCCGCTTTGGTCGTTCCACTGTAGATCAATGTCTGAGCCTAGTCATAATTTTGAAAAAGTAAACAGTTGCCATTCTGGTACTATCCACCTGGCCTTTATGGACCTGTCCTTCGTGTTTGATCACGTGAATAGATGCAAGCTGTGGCAGACCTTGCTATCCCTGGGGGTGGACAGGGACCTAGTGCTCTTCTTTCAAGACCTCCATTGAGACACGAAGGCTCTGGTCAGATATTTCGATGACCTCAAGGTTACTTGCTCGTTTCCTATTCAAAGAGGAATCCGTTAGGGCTGAATTACGGCCCCTTTCTTATTCAATGTACACATCAATAACTTAAAGAAGTTGCTATTGGAGACCAAGGTGGATTACCCCAGGTGTTACAGCAGTATCCTTCCTGTCCTGCTGTATGCAGGCACCACCATCTTGATAGCTAGGACGAGAGGGTCTTGCAAACATTAATTTCCTTTGTCCAATTCATGGAAGATCAGAACCTGCAGGTCAACCACTCCAAGTCCTATGTGATGCAAGTAAGTGCTCGTTCCAGTAGGCTCTACATCTTCAAGGTTGGGTCTACCCCAGTCCCCAGGATGAAGTTTTCTCATATCTTTGGGTCCTGCTTGATGGTAAGATGAACTGGGGGCCCTTAAAAAAACACAAGAAGAATAACCTTACCTGGGCAACTAAAGCTATTTTAAATGTTGCCTCTAGATTGGGTTAAAGACCCGTAAAAGACCAGTGGGGGCCATATTACAGTTTTATAGGGCCAAGTGCATCTCAAAAGTGTTGTATGGTAGTGAAATCTGGGGGCATGCCATCCCTGACAACCTCCAAATTGTCAAAAACAACTTCTTGAGATAGCGTGTAGCCATTCCCCAGGGTACCTCCACCTTTATTGTACAAGAGGAGCTTGGTCTGAACTATGTTACTGACTTGATAACCTACAACCCGGTGACATTATGGTTACAAATCTGGACCAGTAAGGACACATTATTAAACCAAATGATCCTAAGGGACTGTGTGGAACTTGACCATGTCTCCCTAGTACCGTGGCTCAAATATATTAAGGAGTGTTTAGCGAGTCTGGGGAGAGGAGATCTCTTTGCTAACCCTAAACTGAGAAGCAAGTAGGACCTGGTCGACATTAAGGTGGCCTTCAAACAGCGGGCATTAGTCAGGGAAGACAAGGAACTAGTTAAGCCTAGCATATGTTGTTTCATCATGTTAAGAACCACACAGATGGTGGAACTATACTTACTAAGGTTTGTGAACTTGTACAACCGTTTTTTACTGACAAGGTTCCAGTTTGAACTTTTACATCTTCTTCTCGTTCACCCAAGAGATCGCCATGTGGCTGCGATGGGAAGTCCCCACAGGACATGCCTCACTTCTTACAGTTCTGTGGTTTTTATGACCTTCCCAGAAAGGCCTTTTTGTTCCGATCTTAAAAAAAGAGGCCAAATTTAGGCAAGTGTGTCCCGCTTTTATCTTTCTACAAATTCTTAGGGGTAGTACAGTTTTTTATGTGCTTGGCTTTTTAAAATGTGCTGTCATGCTTAGGTCCAATTGTGAGTAATTATCTTGCTTTTAAACATATTATTTATGGCACGATGCACTTTGAAATGTATTTCTTACCCTTCCCCTTCTTAATCGGTTTAACCGGACAAGACCATCTGTTGTTAACCTGGGCAATTCTCTTAACTAGGCCTTCCTAGTATGTTTTTGGTGTTATTTGTAAATTACTTTTTAAATCTGGCTTAGGTCATTATCTTTAATTGGTATGGTCCATTATGGAATGTTTTATTTATACTCAACGTATGTTTTTATGGTTTTATTGCATGAAATCGAATTAAGATTATTTGACTAACTGCCCAACATCTGGGTAAACCCCAAGGGCATGCGGACAAACTCTTTTCCCTGACTGAGTAGGCCACAAATAATGTTTACATTATCGTCAAACTGCTTTGCAAAAAACAATGGATACAGTGAAAGGAACATTATATATTTGCAATAGGTGTCTGAATTATGCAGCCACCACATGTATTGGCGAATTGGAGTTGGACCAGTGTGCACAGACAAAGCCCCCCCCCCCCCCTTTTAAAGCACATGAAGAGTAATGCCTGCCTCCAACACATCCCTATGCTTCTTTTTTTCATTCCCTAGCTTTACTGCCCCAAAAAAGATCATTCATTTACAAGACTGCCGTTGTGCTGTTTCCATGGGAAAAAGAGGAGATATGACAACAAAAGACAATTGTGTACCACTGGGCTTGGAGTGGAACTATTTCACCAATGAGTGATATTTTATTGAGTGAGTGTGAGTGGTGATGATGGATTAGGGTGGGAAACAGTGAGGTTGTTATTCAATTAATATTTGTAAATTTGATTTCGATGATTTACAATGTTTGGGGGTTGATGGGTGATCTCTCTCAAGGTGATAGGCCCTTTCTTTTAAAAGTAGCTAGATTTACTTGCATGGTCCACTCTTTTGCTGTACTTTTTTTAAGGTTGTTCAGAGACCAGTCAGTTTAGTTAACAAATACAATCTGAACTACACAAAAGGTACACATTATTTTGCTCTCCTTTTTGTTAGAAATTGGGATTCTGGTTGGCAGAGGTATGCACGCTGTCCAAGCAGGAAACACAAACCTAGTCAGGGTAAGTCAGTGACACACTTTAAAGTAACCTGTGCTCACCATTTGGTAGCTTGGCACAGACCAATCAGGCTTAACTTAAGATGCAATGTGTAAAGTATTTGTACATCACTTCAAAGTAACACAGTGAATACATTATAATAAAAATCCACACCAGTATGGAAAAATAACTTCTATTTTTAGCAACAAAATTAGACCAAAATGAAAAAAAAAACATATAAATCGAAGTCAAGATATGAATTCTTAAAGAATAAATGTTTTGTAGTGCTTAGAAACAATTAGCACCAACTGGGGTGTCTGGTTGCTCGTAACCAATGCAAAAAAAAAAAAATCCAGGCCAAAAGCGATGGAGCACAGGTCTGATACAGGGACCAGCCCAGGCCCACTGAACAATGCCTTGGATGCGTCAAGGGTGTTGCATAGAGCAAAGGAACCAATGCGTTGATTCTGAGCTGCGCAAAGTCGAAGATGAGTTGATAGTCAAGATGCAATGAATTTTGGGGCGAAGCATCATTGTCAGTACCGCTGGACTGTAGTTGATGCGAACATCACAAAGCAAAGCATTGTTGCCGAGCCACTTAAAGTCGGAGATGTGTCATGTCATAAACAGGGGAGATACATCACGCAGTCAGCAATGTACTGTGTGTAGTTTGTGTAGCAGTGGCGATGCATTGGTGTCGTGGGAAAGTGCAGGTTCCGATAGGGGCAATGTTGTTGATGCATGGATTTTCTTAGTTGCAGCACTTCCAAGGGCCCAGGACTGGATTGGCTACAGTTAGCAGACTCGCAGCAGACAGAGTCCAGGTGGTGGTTGCAGGATGAAGAAAGAAGTCTTTGATATCCCTGAGACTTCAGAAAATATGAGGCAAGCCAACAATCCCTTGGAGATACTTTGGTTTGGGATTTAGAGATGGAGGTCCAGTCCCTCTCACTCCCAGACAAGAGGCAGCAGGCAGCAGACAAACACAGCAAAGCGGTTCATCAAAGTGGCAGTCACTCCAGCAGCACAGCGGTCCATCTTCCTGGTAGAATGTCCTCAGTTCCAGAAGTGTTCTTATTAGGTGGTGTCAGGGGTCCAGTGCCTATACCCAGCTGGGCCTTTGAAGTGGAGGAGATTTCAAAGAGATGATTTGAAGTGCACAGAGTCCCTTTCTTTCCCGTCCTGACTCCAGACTCATTACAGGGGGCTATGCACCACTTTATGTGGGGACAGGGCACAGCTCTTACAGTTGTTATTGTCAGCTCCTCCCTTTCCATCCTGCTTAGGATGACCCATCACCATGCAGATGGCCACTCAGTCACATCTATCCTTCCTGTGAATGTGAATGTCTGGAGGGAAAGAAGGAAGTCAGCTGTCACCCTCCCCACATGTGCATTCCAGAGACAGGCAGAAGGCACCAAATTGTAAACAGTACGAAAATGACAACTTTCTAAAAGTGGCAATTTCAGCATTGCAATTTAAAAGCCAACTTCACCATAAGTTGTGTTTCTAAATTGTGACTCAAGAGACGCCAAATGTGTGGGTCCTATCTATTTCCAATTGGAAATTACAGTTATAAGATGTAATAAGGCAATCCCTATATTATCCTATGGCAGAGAGAGGCCTTGCAGTAGTGACACTTGGAATTAAGAGTATTTCATTACCAAGACCTGAAAAACATAAAGGTACATGTCATGCTTGTTACATACACTACACCCTGCCCCTGGGCTTCTCATGGCATCCCTTAGGGGTGACTTATATGTATTAAAAAAAGGTTTGGGCCTGGCATGTAGGTTAACTTTGGCAGGTTGAAAAGGCAGCCTAAAAATGCATACACATGCTCTACAGTGGCAGGCCTGAGACAGGTTTAAAGGGCTACCTAAGTGAGTGGCACAATCAGTGCTGTAGACCCATTAGTAACATTTAATTTACAGGCCCAGAGCACATGTAGTGGATTTTACTAGAGACGTATACGTAGATGGAATTTACCAATTGTGGATAAGCCAATGTTACCATGTTTTAAGTTTAGCGCACATGCACGTCAGCACTGTTTGACAATGTTAAAGAGCCCAGATCCTAACGCCAACAAAAATGAGGTCAGAAAAAGAGGAGGAAGGCAAAAAGGTTTGGGGTGACTCGGCAGAAAGGGCCGTTTCCAACATTGTCATCTACAGCAGTGCACTACAGGTCTATCTGTCTCAATCTCTTGTGGGTAAAAAGGGCTAAGAGTTGGGAGTTGGATGGAGTTGGGACTCAAAGTCAGACAAACTCAGTGCAAGACTATCTCAACAGCCAGATGAAAAATGATATCTACTTCAAGTTCAAGGGGAAACCAACATGACTCAAAGAGGCCTACTCATTCCTGTGGACTTCACTGGCGTGAGGTGCACTAAATTGGGAAATGCCAAGTAGTGTGCTGGCTCAATTGTAAAAGTCCTCTAATTAAGTGGTGGTGGTAGTTGGAGGGGTCTGTGACTGGAGACAGACATGTCATGTCACATGATGGACGCACTCTGCTAAATTTTATGACAGTTGTCAGATTGATCCGCCAGGTACATGCAGCTACTTTTCTGGGATTGGTTGTGAAGTTGTTCTCACTTCTCGATTAATTGCACTTGAGATTAGTCATCATGCGATGGATTGCACTGCAGCAGACTATGATCTACCTTACCTTCTCCTTGACTCTACAATATTGACATTTACTGTTTTCCAATCCTTCTCTTATCTGCTGCACAAAAGCTCCAACACTCCTGCTTATCTTACTGGACAGATTCAGCCATGCAGTCAGTAAAGTAACAATTACATGGCAGAGTTTTTTCTTGTCTATGGATCGTCAACATTAAGCTGGCGAGTGAGAATTGGCATCTCCCAGAAAACTTTTCAGGCAGTAGGATAGCACTGTGCTGATTTTCTAATGCCGAACAAGCTCCCTGCACAAAAAATCAGAACGATGTGCCGATTCCACCTGCTCGCCGAACTCTGCATAATCTCGGTGAATTTTGATGTCTCTCTGCAGAATTCCATGGTGAGTTTTGCCCTCCTCTAAAGTATATTTCTTATGCTTCACAGTTAATATTGGACTACACAACATTATAGGAGCAATACTTGTGAGTCTGATTTCTCTCTAGCATGTTTTTTGGGTGGCCCCTATGTAGGATGTTATGAACTTATAATTCCAAGGGCTCTGCTCTTCTCCTCCAACTCCCTCCTCCCTTTTTTTACCCTAGGTTCAAACTTAGGTTATAGGCATAGGCTGATAGCATCTGGTGGATGGGACACACTTGGTGGAAAACAGATATCTCATCCACGTATTACTGTAGACAGTGCATAAAAGAATATTATGCACTTTAGTGCAGCAAATGGGATAATTTATTTGTCACAAAGAATCCCATATGTCCAACTCTAAATCAGGCCATTAGTCCCATATTACATCCAGACTTCTAACACAGATTAGTCTCAAGAAATATAGTAATACCTACACCTGGCAGTGGGAAAAATGACTTAGTCCCCAGGGTGGTAAGTTATAAGGTTTGGGCTAGAGAGAGGTTTAGCTATGGAATGGTTGGGTGTCACACTGATCACGTGAAACTCTTTTGCTTCTTGATTCATCACATTGATTGATGGGAGGAAAAATAGTGGAACCATCAGTCGATAATGGAAGACATGACATATAACTTCACGTGTGCAGAGAAATGTGGCACAAATATCACATGACGAGCTAGAATTGACTTTTTAGATAGGCTGGGACAGAAAGACAGAATGATGAAATCAATCACTTTTAGGCAACAGAGTGGGCACTGGGAAACACACCTTGTCTTCGGGTTGTGGTTTGTGCATTGCAGATTGGACTCTAAATGATGTGCAGGATATCTGCCTTGCTGAACCAATATAGTATTGTCGATAAGAAAGCACGGCTACTTACCACTTGTCCCTGCCACCATTGGGACTTCTCCTGCTCCCTGGACTGCCTGAACCTCCACCAACTTCCCTGCTGAGTTGGCACTGCTGGTGGTCTGTGAGCCTGATGAAAAACATAATGCACCCATTTTAGATATATCAGACAGCCAGTAGCTTGTTTGCACAATGCACAACAGCAATACTTCACTGCAGTTAGGTTAGCTATCTGTCAGTATCTTCTTCTGAAAGTAATCACTTTGGGAGAGTTGTGTTTTTGCTTGACAATTTAAAAAAAAACAGGTAGCCATTGAGTCAATCAAGAAAATCTTTTCCTCATGGAGGGATAGAAAGGTATCTGGAAAAGGAGGATGATAGATACAGACAGGAGAAAGTAATCCATCGAATCAGGAAATACAGAAAAAACAGGGGAATGTAGGGATAACACACAACATCCAACGTGAAAGAAACTAGTAAACATAAACAAGGGCATACATTTAGTAGGGGGGTATTGAAATTATTTACAGGGGGCAGCAGAACCAATGGCCGTGCAGGCCCAAATGATTACTCGCCCTTTGGTGCTTATGAAAGAATCTAAAAAACAGTTGCGCAGATTTACAAGGAAAGTGACTCAGTGCATGTTGCAAGCCATTTGGCTGTGCGCACTGAGTCACTTTCAAAGCACAAGGATGCAGCATAGTTACATCAATATTTCTGTGGTTTCCCCTGCGCTGGCACACAAACTGCTGCCATGTGCCAGCACAGGCACCCTTGAACCATGGTGCAAGGATGCCTGCATCGTGGGGTGATTGTTGCTCTCTTCCTGCACATAATCACAAATGGCGTTTTTCCACTTCTATGTGTGCTGCATTAGCACACATAGAACTTGCAAAACGTCATTGTTTTACTGATGGTTTACATGCAGGAAGGGGCACCTTCCTGTACATAAACAATCACCAGAGGTGATTTCCTCTTTCTATGCGTGCTGCAGAATTCGGTACGCATAGAAAGAGGGAAAAACGAGGAGAAATGAATACATTTCTCCTCGTTGCACTTCCCTACGCCTTCCCAGGGGAGGGGTAGCAGTCAGACACATTTCCATATTTACGATTTCTAGTAAATCTGGAATGTATCTGATTCCATGGGTGTTGCATGGGAATACCGAAAACAACATCCAGAGAATGCCCCTTTCAGGCAAAAGTGCTGCGTGCAAAGGGGCCATATTTACAAGAACAGGAAAATTCACGCAGGGTGGCTTTTCCTATGCTTGTAAATATGTGGCACTGAAATGCTTGTAAATCTGCCCAGTGATTGGTGGAACTCTGTACAAAAACATTTTGACAGGTACAACATTGTACTTTTTAAATTAGATAGCCTATTTCTTGTTTCAAAATCGCTTGTAAGAGTGACAGAAATGACATGATGAGTTGACAATCATGCCTTAAATCAGTTCAACTGAGCACCTGCCTAGCTTAATGTGAAACATAATCCTGGCAATATCATTCACTTGACTTCAACTCCCCACCTACTTTCCTAACTACCTGCATCCTCCTCGCCAGGCTGGCACCATACACCCTGGCTCTAAGTATTGTTTTTGTGTAGGGAGGTGTCCCTCCTTGAAGAAAACAATCCAGGGTGCTGTTCCATGTAGCGTGGCACCCTTGTACCCTCCTGCTGCAAGGTTGCCTGCCTGTGCGCGCTAGGCAGCACTCGGTGTGGTAGCGCAGGGGGGGGGGGGCAGAATGACACATCTTAATAAATAAATGTCACACTTCTGCCTTCTGCCTTTTAGGCAGGGAGCAAGTTGTCTTGCTCCCCTGCATGAAATGTTGATAACTCTGGGCCCTGGGCACTGATGCATTGTATTGAATAAACCCTGGCATAATATTATTACTTTATCATGCCCACTCTCCTTTTGAACAGTGGACAGAACTGCAATCACTTTCTGATGATAAAAGTACATTTACATTTAAGTGAGTGGCACACATGCACTTTCTCAAAGGGAAGTTGGTGCTCCCTACATACATAAGGCAACATGAGCAGATTAGCACACAGATACAGAAGTCTGAGGTGCAGTTCAGAAACTGGCCCATACGTCTTCTTAATCCCCGGGTTATATATATATATATATATATATATATATATATATATATATATATATATATATATATATATATATATATATATATATATATATATATATATATATATATATATATATATATATATATATATATATATATATATATATATATATATATATATATATCAATTCGAGGGCGGTTACCAGGTTTGTATTAGAGCCACGAGAAGACTGTTCGGTTTCACTTTAAGTTTTAATGGCAGCTCACACACAGAACAAACAGCAGTCCGTTTCAGTAATTCAGTCTGCCTGACGCGTTTCAGGAATCACACTTCCTTTCTTCAGAGGCAATAGTTCAGTGTTCTGATAGCGCGTGTGCACACGAACTCTCTTATACTTTGCACCAGCCCAAAGGGGCGTGGTTCACCTGCAGTCCATCGCTGTCTGCAGCCTTCTGGGTGCTGTAGTTCGCATGCTAATTGTTTCCACAGTGGGATGCGCTTCTCAGTCCTGGCTTCATAACTTTAATCTTTCCCAAGTGGGTTGAACCGTCACCACTGCTTGTCTTGTGTTTGTCTTCGTAGTTACCATTAGTGATGGCAAGCCTCCTTCCGCATAAGGTGCCTGCCGCTTCTCTCTCCGTTCTCTCACCCCTCTCGAGCTGAGTGGAGATCCGCCTCCAGCGATGGGCTCCATACACGACCAACGGGCCGTTTTAACATCAATTCGAGGGCGGTTACCAGGTTTGTATTAGAGCCACGAGAAGACTGTTCGGTTTCACTTTAAGTTTTAATGGCAGCTCACACACAGAACAAACAGCAGTCCGTTTCAGTAATTCAGTCTGCCTGACGCGTTTCAGGAATCACACTTCCTTTCTTCAGAGGCAATAGTTCAGTGTTCTGATAGCGCGTGTGCACACGAACTCTCTTATACTTTGCACCTGCCCAAAGGGGCGTGGTTCACCTGCAGTCCATCGCTGTCTGCAGCCTTCTGGGTGCTGTAGTTCGCATGCTAATTGTTTCCACAGTGGGATGCGCTTCTCAGTCCTGGCTTCATAACTTTAATCTTTCCCAAGTGGGTTGAACCGTCACCACTGCTTGTCTTGTGTTTGTCTTCGTAGTTACCATTAGCGATGGCAAGCCTCCTTCCGCATAAGGTGCCTGCCGCTTCTCTCTCCGTTCTCTCACCCCTCTCGAGCTGAGTGGAGATCCGCCTCCAGCGATGGGCTCCATACACGACCAACGGGCCGTTTTAACATCAATTCGAGGGCAGTTACCAGGTTTGTATTAGAGCCACGAGAAGACTGTTCGGTTTCACTTTAAGTTTTAATGGCAGCTCACACACAGAACAAACAGCAGTCCGTTTCAGTAATTCAGTCTGCCTGACGCGTTTCAGGAATCACACTTCCTTTCTTCAGAGGCAATAGTTCAGTGTTCTGATAGCGCGTGTGCACACGAACTCTCTTATACTTTGCACCTGCCCAAAGGGGCGTGGTTCACCTGCAGTCCATCGCTGTCTGCAGCCTTCTGGGTGCTGTAGTTCGCATGCTAATTGTTTCCACAGTGGGATGCGCTTCTCAGTCCTGGCTTCATAACTTTAATCTTTCCCAAGTGGGTTGAACCGTCACCACTGCTTGTCTTGTGTTTGTCTTCGTAGTTACCATTAGTGATGGCAAGCCTCCTTCCGCATAAGGTGCCTGCCGCTTCTCTCTCCGTTCTCTCACCCCTCTCGAGCTGAGTGGAGATCCGCCTCCAGCGATGGGCTCCATACACGACCAACGGGCCGTTTTAACATCAATTCGAGGGCGGTTACCAGGTTTGTATTAGAGCCACGAGAAGACTGTTCGGTTTCACTTTAAGTTTTAATGGCAGCTCACACACAGAACAAACAGCAGTCCGTTTCAGTAATTCAGTCTGCCTGACGCGTTTCAGGAATCACACTTCCTTTCTTCAGAGGCAATAGTTCAGTGTTCTGATAGCGCGTGTGCACACGAACTCTCTTATACTTTGCACCTGCCCAAAGGGGCGTGGTTCACCTGCAGTCCATCGCTGTCTGCAGCCTTCTGGGTGCTGTAGTTCGCATGCTAATTGTTTCCACAGTGGGATGCGCTTCTCAGTCCTGGCTTCATAACTTTAATCTTTCCCAAGTGGGTTGAACCGTCACCACTGCTTGTCTTGTGTTTGTCTTCGTAGTTACCATTAGTGATGGCAAGCCTCCTTCCGCATAAGGTGCCTGCCGCTTCTCTCTCCGTTCTCTCACCCCTCTCGAGCTGAGTGGAGATCCGCCTCCAGCGATGGGCTCCATACACGACCAACGGGCCGTTTTAACATCAATTCGAGGGCGGTTACCAGGTTTGTATTAGAGCCACGAGAAGACTGTTCGGTTTCACTTTAAGTTTTAATGGCAGCTCACACACAGAACAAACAGCAGTCCGTTTCAGTAATTCAGTCTGCCTGACGCGTTTCAGGAATCACACTTCCTTTCTTCAGAGGCAATAGTTCAGTGTTCTGATAGCGCGTGTGCACACGAACTCTCTTATACTTTGCACCTGCCCAAAGGGGCGTGGTTCACCTGCAGTCCATCGCTGTCTGCAGCCTTCTGGGTGCTGTAGTTCGCATGCTAATTGTTTCCACAGTGGGATGCGCTTCTCAGTCCTGGCTTCATAACTTTAATCTTTCCCAAGTGGGTTGAACCGTCACCACTGCTTGTCTTGTGTTTGTCTTCGTAGTTACCATTAGTGATGGCAAGCCTCCTTCCGCATAAGGTGCCTGCCGCTTCTCTCTCCGTTCTCTCACCCCTCTCGAGCTGAGTGGAGATCCGCCTCCAGCGATGGGCTCCATACACGACCAACGGGCCGTTTTAACATCAATTCGAGGGCGGTTACCAGGTTTGTATTAGAGCCACGAGAAGACTGTTCGGTTTCACTTTAAGTTTTAATGGCAGCTCACACACAGAACAAACAGCAGTCCGTTTCAGTAATTCAGTCTGCCTGACGCGTTTCAGGAATCACACTTCCTTTCTTCAGAGGCAATAGTTCAGTGTTCTGATAGCGCGTGTGCACACAAACTCTCTTATACTTTGCACCTGCCCAAAGGGGCGTGGTTCACCTGCAGTCCATCCCTGTCTGCAGCCTTCTGGGTGCTGTAGTTCGCATGCTAATTGTTTCCACAGTGGGATGCGCTTCTCAGTCCTGGCTTCATAACTTTAATCTTTCCCAAGTGGGTTGAACCGTCACCACTGCTTGTCTTGTGTTTGTCTTCGTAGTTACCATTAGTGATGGCAAGCCTCCTTCCGCATAAGGTGCCTGCCGCTTCTCTCTCCGTGCTCTCACCCCTCTCGAGCTGAGTGGAGATCCGCCTCCAGCGATGGGCTCCATACACGACCAACGGGCCGTTTTAACATCAATTCGAGGGCGGTTACCAGGTTTGTATTAGAGCCACGAGAAGACTGTTCGGTTTCACTTTAAGTTTTAATGGCAGCTCACACACAGAACAAACAGCAGTCCGTTTCAGTAATTCAGTCTGCCTGACGCGTTTCAGGAATCACACTTCCTTTCTTCAGAGGCAATAGTTCAGTGTTCTGATAAGGTGCCTGCCGCTTCCCTCTCCGTTCTCTCACCCCTCTCGAGCTGAGTGGAGATCCGCCTCAGGCAGACTGAATTACTGAAACGGACTGCTGTTTGTTCTGTGTGTGAGCTGCCATTAAAACTTAAAGTGAAACCGAACAGTCTTCTCGTGGCTCTAATACAAACCTGGTAACCGCCCTCGAATTGATGTTTAAACGGCCCGTTGGTCTGTATGGAGCCCATCGCTGGAGGCGGATCTCCACTCAGCTCGAGAGGGGTGAGAGAACGGAGAGAGAAGCGGCAGGCACCTTATGCGGAAGGAGGCTTGCCATCACTAATGGTAACTACGAAGACAAACACAAGACAAGCAGTGGTGACGGTTCAACCCACTTGGGAAAGATTAAAGTTATGAAGCCAGGACTGAGAAGCGCATCCCACTGTGGAAACAATTAGCATGCGAACTACAGCACCCAGAAGGCTGCAGACAGCGATGGACTGCAGGTGAACCACGCCCCTTTGGGCAGGTGCAAAGTATAAGAGAGTTCGTGTGCACACGCGCTATCAGAACACTGAACTATTGCCTCTGAAGAAAGGAAGTGTGATTCCTGAAACGCGTCAGGCAGACTGAATTACTGAAACGGACTGCTGTTTGTTCTGTGTGTGAGCTGCCATTAAAACTTAAAGTGAAACCGAACAGTCTTCTCGTGGCTCTAATACAAACCTGGTAACCGCCCTCGAATTGATATATATATATATATATATATATATATATATATATATATATATATATATATATATATATATATATATATATATATATATATATATATATATATATATATATATATATATATATATATATATATATATATATATATACATATATATACATACATACAAACATACACACATACATACATATATATATATATATATATATATATATTCAATTTAAAAAACATAGGTTTCAGGCCTTATATAGTTAGGAATTCGCATTTAAATAACCATTGAAATTGCTCCTATATAGTTATAGTTGTACTAACTATATTTCGCGCACCCGCAAGCCACTGCTGATGATGTCACATATTACATCATTCATGACATGGTCAGTGACATCACTGATAACATCAGTGATGACATCTCAAATGACATCACTGATGACATCACTGATGACATCTCATTTGACATCACTGATGACATCACTGATGACATCATCCAGTGACTGTGTGTTTCTGTAAAGTTTAAACATGTTTTACATATTGAAGAATGAGTGGATGTATAAGTGTCTGGATGAATGATTTAGTAGGTGTGGGACAACCTGTATGAGTGAGTGATTAAATGTGTCTTACTAAATGCAAACCTGTATGAGTGAGTGATTAAATGTGTCTTACTAAATGCATGGGTTAGTGACTTAACTGTCTGAATGTGTGCATCAGTATGTCTGTTGTTGTGTAAGCTGCTGCATGTGTTGATCAGTAGCTATATGAGTGACTATATGGGTTATTGATTAGTTGCCCAAGTATTTGAATGGGACACTAAGTGTGTGTGTGGGTGGCTGGGAGGTGTGTGACTCTGTGCATAGATGTGTGAGCAGTTGATTCACTAGGTGTATGAGTTCAAGAGTGCATGTGGAAACAGCTATATGGGCCGTTGACTGTGTGCATGGGTGTGTTGGTGAGTGAATGGATATCTCAGTGCTACATGTGCAAGTAAGTACATATGTAAAACACAGTGCATGTGAGAGTTGGCATATATAAATGACTATACATGAGAGCCAGTGAATGTGCAAGTGGCTATATGGATCATTGTGTACTTGTCTCAGTGATTGTATAAGAGAGTAAATATGTGTTAGTAAATGTTTGATTAAGTAAGGTGTTGTGTGTATTTTATTTACTTATTTATTTATTTGATTTGTAAAGCGCTACAGCTACCCAAAAAGGGTTTCCCGGCGCTGGTAGAGAGATTGAGTGTGGGAAAGGAGGGGAGGGAGATGATAGCCAGGCCAGGTTTACTGGTTGAACAGCCAGGTTTTCAGGGATCTACGGAAAGTACCGAGATTAGTTTCAGTGCGCATTTTTAGGGGGAGGGAATTCCATAACTTAGGACCTAGGTAGGAAAAGGACCTGCCTCCCATTCTGGAAAGCCGGACCTTAGGCACGTTAAAGAGGCCCTGAGAAAAGGATCTCAGATGCCGAGTGGGAAGATAGACATGAACTAGGGATATTAGGTATCTTGGGGCAGAACCAAATTTTATCTTATGCATGAAGCAGAGTCTTAAATTTTACTCTGCTCTCAATTTTAAGGCAATGCAAAATTTTTAGGTGTTCCGACATGTGTTCTCTTCTGTGGCACTTGCGTAACAGACGGGCCGCAGCATATTGTACCCGCTGCAGTCGTTTCATTACAGCTTGGGTTGCCCCTAGATAAAGGACATTCCCGTAGTCAAGCCTAGAGGTGATTAGGGCATTGACTACAGATTTCTTGGTGTCTTCCGGGAGCATCCATATAATCTTACCGAGCCATCTCAGGATTACAAAACACATGGCAGTAAGTTTTCCGACTTGAGGCTGCATCGTAAGTCCTTTATCGATAGTTATGCCTAGGTTCCGGACTTGGTCACATGGGATGGGAAGAGGGCCCATGCTGGATGGCCAGTGGGAGGCGTTCCATAGATCATGGCTGGGGCCAAAGATTAGAACCTCTGTTTTTTCTCCGTATAGTTTCAACAGATTGGTCCGCATCCAGGTTGCGATTTTGACAAGGCCAGATTTCAGGGGCGAAGGTGAGTCCTTGTTTGTACTGGACAGAGAGAAGATTATTTGCGAATCGTCAGCATAACTAAACATGGTTAGGCCATCATTTTCCGCGATACGGGCAAGAGGGGCCACGTATAAGTTAAAAAGCAGGGGGCTAAGCACCGAGCCCTGGGGGACACCATAAGGGGACTGATAGACACCTGAGGTGCCTATGTTGGAGTTAATTTGGAAAGAGCGCTGATCTAAGAAAGAAGTTAGCCACTCAAGAGCAATTCCCCTTATGCCAACATCAAAAAGGGAGTCGAGCAGGATACTGTGCTAGATGGTATCAAATGCTGCACTGAGATCAAGTAATATCAGTGCAGCAGTGAGTCCCTGGTCAACTAGGCTCCGCAGATGTTCTACGACCCCCAGCAAGGTAGTCTTGGTTGAGTAACCGGGTCGGAAGCCCGACTGAGAGGAGTGGAAGATGTCATTTATCTCTAAGTAATGGGCCAGATGGTTATGAACATGTTTTTCCAAAAGTTTGGAAAATGCGGGTAACAAAGAGATCGGGGGAAAGTTACCCAGAACTTTAGGGTCAGCCGTAGGTTTCTTCAACAATGGTGTGACCTTAGCATGTTTCCATGATATAGGGACAGTGGCAGAGACGAGGGACTGGTTTAAGATTTTACAGATTAAAGACAAATGCCTAGTGTCAAGTTTCTTGAGTATTGACACAGGGAGAGGATCTACCGGGAGCCCGATTTTAGTTTCCTAACAATTTCTTGTAGATTTTGGATAGTAATCTCAGGCCAGCAAATTGGAGGGAGATATGTTAGCGCAGATTGTGTTTGCTGATTTTTATTGGCAATATTGTTATTTGTTTCTTCCAATTGCTGCTTAGAAATATCATCATAGATTCTTTCAATTTTGTTTGTAAAAAACTGAGCCAGTTCGTCACATTGAGCATTGTTCAAAGAGGGGGATCAGCAGTAGACTTAGATCCTGCCAATTCTTTAACTAAGTTAAATAATGTCCTCGATTTGTTAGATGCAGCTGAAATAGTCTGGGTGACATAGGCTGCAAGAGCTGCAGCACACTCCCTATGATAATGCTTGAGTTCCTTTTTGTAGGTTTCCCCAGAAATATGAGAGTAGTTTTTCCTCCAGAGACGCTCGTAGCGTTTACATTTGGATTTAGCTGCCTTAAGTGCGTCGTTAAACCATGGCGCTGGAGTGTTATGAGGTTTGATTCTCTTATTAGTAAGCGGCAGGCAGATGTCAATGGCTCCCTGGAGCCACCTGTCCGTTGAAGCAGCTATGGCCTCCATGTTAGTTTCGTCACTCAAAAGATCCTCAGGGACAGAGTCTAACGCTGAATTCAGTTGAGTCAGATTAAGTTTCTTCCAGTTTCTGTGACCATAGAGGGATGATATGTAGGGAGGGACGAGGCTTTCCCGCCAGGGATAGTAAAATATATAAGAAAGTGGTCTGGCCATTGAAGGGGTAAGGCAGGAAGGCATTGGATCTGAGGAAGGTTGCCAAATATAGGGTCGAGTAAGTGGCCATCTCTATGAGTGGCCCCCTAATTATGAAGCAAAATATGCATGGCCGTCAAATCATTGATCAGATTATTGGCAGCCGTATTTTGAGGGTCGTTTAAATGAATATTTAGGTCACCTACAATCAGGAAGGTGCTAGTGTCAATCAAAAGAGAGCCTACTAAATCAGAGAACTGAGATGTCCAGGTTGTTGCCGAACCGGGTGGTCGGTATACCAGTAGGCCGGTTAAAGTAAAAGTAGGAAGTAATGTGAGTTTAAAACAAGCTATCTCACAGGCATTCAAGGATAGGGGTTCAAGATAGCATTTATAAGAATTTTTATAAATGATAGCTATTCCTCCCCCTGATCTCTTAGGCCTGTCAAGTCTGAGTATAACATAGTTTGTAGGAAGTGCTTGTGCAACATCCGGACCTGAGCTGTCATTCAACCATGTCTCTGTGAGAAACAGAGCATCCAGTGTGTTGTCTATGAGAAGGTCGTGAATATTCAATTTATGTTTGCAAAGTGAGCGGCAATTTAAACTCGCAAGCTTCCAAGTCTGCTTATTGACATTGCTAGACATAGTCTGTTTACATAACTGAGGCGCATCAAGTTTAAGGTTACATGTAGGGCATATAGCAGTATTAAGACGTTCGTTTTGAGAGACAGTACAGTTCCCATTATCTTGTTTTCGAAGCGCATGCAATGCCAGTGAGGAGTATGTTATAGGTTTCTTAGTGCAGAGGTCAGAGGTCTGTGGCCCTTGGCCCGGTCGGGCACGGACAGGCACAGACGGGCTTGCCTTTGGCGCACCTTCGGCGTGCCGCCGGCGCGCCCGCTGCGCCCACCCGCTGTGCTGTCGGAAGGTGTTACACATTTATAGCCAGAGGAGGAGGGTGGGAGGCAGCCAGCAACTAGAGCGCTCGGCCTGCCTTCCCCCCCCAAGATGGCGCCTGCTCCTGACTCGCACCAGCCCTAAGATCGGCTCGGCGAGGAAATGCAAGGGAGAGGTAGGGCGAGCTGAGGTGCAAATGTGCAATCAGTAAAAGACACAGAAGTATTTTGCTAACATTTAAAAAATGGACATTCAAATATTAAAAGCAGTCTCAACAAATTTTTAAAAATTACTATAAAGCAAGTATCTCTGCTTAGGTCGCGTTTCAAATTCAAAATAACAGCCCCGGCTTTCGCCACCCAGGGTGCCTTCACACACACACAATTCAATCTGTGTGAGAGCGAGAAAAGGAAACTCCTAAATAGTGTGGGAGGGCGGGAGGCAGCCAGCAACTAGAGCGCTCGGCCTGCCTTCCCCCCCAAGATGGGGCCCGCTCCTGACTCGTACGGGCCCTAAGATTGGCTCGGCGAGGAAATGCAAGGGAGAGGTAGGGCGAGCTGAGGTGCAAATGTGCAATCAGTAAAAGACACAGAAGTATTTTGCTAATAATTAAAAAATGGACATTCAAATATTAAAAGCAGTATCAACAAATTTAAAAAAATTCCTATAAAGCAAGTATCTCTGCTTAGGTTGCGTTTCAAATTCAAAATAACAGCCCCGGCTTTCGCCACCCAGGGTGCCTTCACACACACACAATTCAATCTGTGTGAGAGCGAGAAAAGGAAACTCCTAAATAGTGTGGGAGGGCGGGAGGCAGCCAGCAACTAGAGCGCTCGGCCTGCCTTCCCCCCCAAGATGGGGCCCGCTCCTGACTCGTACCAGCCCTAAGATTGGCTCGGCGAGGAAATGCAAGGGAGAGGTAGGGCGAGCTGAGGTGCAAATGTGCAATCAGTAAAAGACACAGAAGTATTTTGCTAATAATTAAAAAATGGACATTCAAATATTAAAAGCAGTATCAACAAATTTAAAAAAATTCCTATAAAGCAAGTATCTCTGCTTAGGTTGCGTTTCAAATTCAAAATAACAGCCCCGGCTTTCGCCACCCAGGGTGCCTTCACACACACACAATTCAATCTGTGTGAGCGCGAGAAAAGGAAACTCCTAAATAGTGTGGGAGGGCGGGAGGCAGCCAGCAACTAGAGCGCTCGGCCTGCCTTCCCCCCCAAGATGAGGCCCGCTCCTGACTCGCACCAGCCCTAAGATCGGCTCGGCGAGGAAATGCAAGGGAGAGGTAGGGCGAGCTGAGGTGCAAATTTGCAATCAGTAAAAGACACAGAAGTATTTTGCTAATAATTAAAAAATGGACATTCAAATATTAAAAGCAGTCTCAACAAATATATGTATAACTGTATAGTTGAGGAAATGGAAGTGTGATTGATTCTTTGCATGACTGACTAGGTGTGTGAGTAACTCCATGCATGAGTGGCAGTGTGTGAGTATCTGTATAGGTGTATGAGTGCATATGATAGTGTTGTATTGATGAGTGACTGTATGTATGAGTGATTCTATGGGTGAATGAGTGAATGTGTGTGTAGACCTAGGAATCAGTGAGTGCGTACATAGTAACTGGTATTGGTGTGTCAATGGTTTCAAGAATGGTAGTCTGTATTTAACACTGGGTGTATCAAAGGTTATATTAGAGTGTGAGGAGGTGCATCGTATTATCACATGAGTGATATCATCAGTGATGTGATCAGTGATGTCAAATGAGATGTCATCAGTGATGTCATCAGTGATGTCATCAGTGATGTCACTGACCATGTCATGAATGATGTGACATCATCAGCAGTGGATTGCGGGTGCGCAAAATATAGTTAGTACAACTAACTATATAGGAGCAATTTCAATGGTTTTTTAAATGCTAATTCCTAACTATATAAGGCCTTAAACCTATGGTTTTTTAAGTGAATTTGCAAGGTTTTTAAAATGCTAATTCCTAACTATATAAGGCCTGAAATCTATGGTTTTTTAAGTGAATTTGCAATGTTTTTTAAATGCTAATTCCTAACTATATAAGTCCTGAAACCTATGGTTTTTTAAGTGAATTTGCAAGGTTTTTTAAATGCTAATTCCTAACTATATAAGGCTTGAAACCTATGGTCTTTTTCAGTGAATTTGCAAGGTTTTTTAAATGCTAATTCCCAACTATATCAGGCGTGAAACCTATATTTTTTTCAATAAATTTCAAAGGTTTTGTAAATGCTAATTCTATTAGCGGATAACGTTTATATATGTAATTATTCTTCTGGGACCACCTGAGCAGCCATCTTGTTTCTCAGGAGAAGTGAGGCACAAGAGAGCACAAAACAAGAGTGGAAAACGCAAAAAGGGGGCAGGGTTGAGACCCCCTGACCCCCTAGCCCTTCTCAGGGGGTCCTAGAAGGACCACCAAGTGCAGAAAAAAGTATTTTTTTTTTAAATCGCGGGGTACGCGCACGGTACGCGTACCCTACGCATACGGTGCGTTTACCCCGCGATTTTATTTTTAATTTTATTTATTTTTTGCCCTTGGGGGTCCTTTTGGGACACCCTGTGAAGGGCTAGAGCAGGGGTCTCCAAACCGGTCCTGGAGGGCCGGATCCATGACAGCTTTTTTGGATATCCCCATTGACATACATGTAGTTATTTTAAAAATCTGGCATGGATCCGGCCCTCCAGGACCGGTTTGGAGACCCCTGGGCTAGAGGGTTGGGGGGTCTCTACCCTGCCCCCTTTTCGTGTTTTCCACTCTTGTTTTGGGCTCTCTTGTGCCTCAGTTCTCCTGGAAAACAAGATGGTGGCCAACACTTCCTGGTTTGGATAGTTTGGAATGTTGACAGTCGACTGCCAGCCAATCAGAAACTCGCTCGCGCACTTAAGGGTACGGTACGCGTACCGTACGCGTACGGTGCACGTACGGTGAGCGCATATAGATATATAATTTGATCAAATTCAATTTTCTCAACAACTGCTGAAGGGATTTTCACCAAATATAGAAAAGGCACTACTGCACACCTGTCCCTACCATTTTGCCAAGTTTGGTGTAATTCCGTTCAGCCATTCGGGCTGTAGCCGTGTCTAAAGGTCCCATAGAAAATGCCATTTGAAAAATTTCAAATTCAAGTTTCTCAAGAACTACCAAAGGGATTTTCACCAAACATAGCAAAGGCACATCTGCATTCCAGGCCCTACCATTTTGCCAAGTTTGGTCTAATTCCATTCAGCCGTTCGGGCTGTAGCCGTGTTTAAAGGTCCCTATGGAAATTAACATGGGGAAAACACGTTTTGGGACCCCCCTTTTGGCCCCCGCTTGACAAATCCCCCTGAACCTTTCAGGGAAGGGGCGGGGTGGAGCTGGCCAAAATTCTGGAAAATTACACACAGATTCCTCAATCGGCGCCAAAGTTATTCCCAATAGAATGTTGAGCGCATATAGATATATAATTTGCTCAATTTCATTTTCTCAACAACTACTGGAGGGATTTTCACCAAATATAGAAAAGGCACTACTGCATACCTGTCCCTACCATATTGCCAAGTTTGGTGTAATTCCGTTCAGCTGTTCGGGATGTAGCCGTGTCTAAAGGTCCCATAGAAAATGCCATTTGAAAAGTTTCAAATTCAATTTTCTCAAGAACTACTGGAGGGATTTACACCAAATGTACAAAAGGCACTGCTGTATACCAGTCCCTACCATTTTGCCAAATCTGGTATAATTCCGTTCCGCCGTTCGAGCTGTAGCCTTGTCAGAATGTCCCTATGGAAATTAACATGGGGAAAACACGTTTTCGGACCCCACTTTTTTCTCGGCCCCCGCTTGATGAATCCCCCCGAAACTTGCAGGGAAGGAGCAAAGTGCAGAGAGGCAAATTTAATGAAAATTACAGGCAGATCCCTCAATCGGTGCCAAAGTTATTCCCAATAGAATGTTCGGAATTTCCTATGGTAACTAGGTCCTAACTATATATATCTACTGGCGACCGCCAGTTGGTAATATATATATATATACATATATATATATATACATATATATATATATATATATATATATATATATATATATATATATATATATATATATCAATGCTCGAAAGTGTCCACCTTTGAGTAGCACGCGAACAGCAGCTTGGTTTATGTATAGGTGAGGACGGGGATCCACTTGTAGACGCCGCTCCGTACGGGATCTGCCCGACGCGTTTCGAAGCTCCATTTGCTTCTCTTCAGGGGCTTTAACGGAAGCGGTGTGCGCAACCGACGACCCACTTCCCCATTTTATGTATAACACACCCACCGATGGGAGGCTCTAATGAGACTGTGCATTCTTGGAATCGAGGACGGGCCCACTTGTGGAGTCCTTACAGGACTTGATTATGTGCTTCCCGGACCACACCCGGTCTCATTTGAGCCTCCCATCGGTGGGTGTGTTATATATTAAATGGGGAAGTGGGTCGAAGGTTGCGCACACCGCTTCCGTTAAAGCCCCTGAAGAGAAGCAAATGGAGCTTCGAAATGCGTTGGGCAGATCCCGTATGGAGCGGCGTCTACGAGTGGATCCCCGCTCTCACCTATACATAAACCAAGCTGCTGTTCGCGTGCTACTCAAAGGTGGACACCTTCGAGCATTGATATATATATATATATATATATATATATATATATATATATATATATATATATCAAACAAACTTGCTCCACAAGAGAGAAAACCACACCCAACGTTCGATTCAGCCTTCTTTTTTTTAGCCGGCAGCAGGACACTTGAGTAAAAGCTTGACAGTAGAAATTCTAGCACTTTGATAGCCATGCGCGTTTCGGGGACCTTTCCCCTTGATCACCGGCTTGGTACTGGGGTAATGGAACAGCATTGCACTTGGTTTTTTCAGGTGTTCGAGACTGCCCATCTGGGCGTGTCTTTACCAAACATTTTGGTTTCTGTAGTCCCAAGCTGTAGAATCACAGGTTACAGTAACGGTATAGTTAGGCTGACATTTCACTCATACAGAACCAGAGAAATTCAGCTGTTATAGTTATCTAAGCTAACTATAACTCGCACCCTCGCAGTGCACTGCTGATGACATCACATATTACATCACTCATGACATGGTCAGTGCCATCACTGATGACATCTCAAATGATCACAGATGACATCACTGATGACATCATCCACACAATCTCTTAGGTACTTACTCACACCCCTATATAACCTTTCATACACCCACTCCCAATTTCGGACTACCATTGACACACCAATACCAGTATGTACATACCCACTCACTGATTCATAGGTCTACATACACATCCACTCACTCACTCATACAGGCCCTCATACAGCCAGTGACTCACCAATGCAGCCGCTGATATATCCTTATATAGCCACTCATACACTGTCAGTCACCCATACAGCTACTCACACACCTTCTCACTCACCCAAACACTCAGTCATACAGAAACATACACCCACTCAGTACTCATACAGATATTAACAAATACTTACTCTCCTATACATTTGTTGACACAAGCACACACTCACCCATACAGCCACTCTCACAACCACCGACTCAATCACTCACTCACTCATACTTGTCACTTATATACTCCAACACTCACATATACTGCCTTTCACATATGCGGTTACTCACCCATATACCACTGGGACATCCATTCACTCACTGACACATATGCACACTGATTCACACGTACAGTCCCTCATGGATGCACTTATGAACCCATACACACAGGGATTCACCTACTCATACATCCATGGAGGGAGTCACACAACCCCTCACCCACCCACACAAACACTCAGACACCCATACAGGTACTCAGACAACTAATCAATAACCCCTATACACACTCATGCACCTACTCACCAACGCATGCAACCACTTACACACCAACTGACAGACTGATACACACATTTACACAGATTAGTCACTCGTGCATACATTCACTAAGACACATTTAATCACTCTCTTATACAGCCAGTTAAGCACCCACTACATCATCCATAAAGACACTCATACACCCACTCATTCTTCAAATACACCTTGGCGTATATATATATATATATATATATATATATATATATATATATATATTACCTACTGGCGGTGATGTCATTTGAGATGTCATCAGTGATGTCATGAGTGATGTCACTGACCATGTCATGAGTGATGTAATATGTGAGGTTATCAGCAGTGCATTGCACGCGCAAGTTATAGTGAGTCCACCTAACTATAAAGTGGGAATTTCAATGGTTTTATGCGAGTAAAATTTCCACCTAACTATAACTGGTGTGAAACCTATGGTTTTTTCAGTGATATATATATATATATATATATATATATATATATATATATATATATATATATATATATATATATATATATATATATTACAAGAAGCAAAGTCCGCCAATTCCTCAGCCTTCTTAGTGGCGGCGGGCTCAAGTGAGGAGGCGATCCTCAATAATTCTTCACACCAACTTTCGTAGTTCAAAGAAGGAAACTCGAGCCTCAAATTCATAAACGTGATGATTTTAATTAAGCAAAATCTTCAAAAACGCCCGACGGGTTTCGATGCAGCCGCACCTTGGTCAAGGGTGTATATATATATATATATATATATATATATATATATATATATATATATATATATATATATATATGTAAACCAAATGCCCTGAAGCAGCAGGAGGGCACACAACGGTACTCAGCTAACACCTTTAAAAGATGCAGCCCATCTTTCTCTTCCACCTTGCAAGTAAGTTGCCAACGCGTTTCAGGGACTCACACCCCCTTCTTCTTGGGCCAATAACCAACACCTAAAGCTCACATTAAATTCCTCACTTCCGTTTTTATTGTTGAATATCACAGCCCCCAGTGAGCTTAGGCTTAGTGCACACACAGTTCAATGCATGATGGGACACTGAGTCCCAATGTGAGCATCATTCAATACTTCAAGCAAGTTCAGATGTTGTCATTCATTTAAAAAAACATTATTTCCTATAGTAGGTAGTGGTGAAGAAAACGAGCCTCATTTGCATATAGAGTGCCGTGCTGACAATGTCCCGATGTCATGAGTGATGTCACTGACCATGTCATGAGTAATGTAATATGTGACGTCATCAGCAGTGCATTGCAGGCGTGCAAGTTATAGTGAGTCCAACTAACTATAACGTGGGAATTTCAATGGTTTTATGTCAGTAAAATTTCCAGCTAACTATAACTGGTGTGAAACCTATGGTTTTTTCAGTGAATTTAATGGGTTTTTTAAATGCTAATTCCTAACTATGACTGGTGTGAAACCTATGGTTTTTTCAGTGAATTTCAGAGGTTTTTTAAATGCTAATTCCTAACTGTAACTGGTGTGAAACCTTTGGTTTTTTCAGTGAATTTCAAAGGTTTTTTAATAGCAAATTTCTATAGCTATGAAATGTAATATTTTTGATAATGAATCCTATATTGTATATTTATGTAATACTTTTTTTTAATGTATATTGTTCATGTTTTATTTTTTTTGTTGCCCTGGAGCGCTCCCGGTGCGCGTCCCGGTGAGCGCACCGGTAAGTGCAGTCTTGCGACGCACGCAAGGGCGTGTACCGTGAGCGTCCCATTAGCACTTTGGCCGCCAACGAAAACATCATTGTGATGTGTCGCGTAGCCGCGTCCACGTGATACACACGGCGTAAACGCACCCGGAAGCACTCGAGTGCATACGATTGCGCAATGTAAGCATCCGAAGCGCTTACGCGACGCGCCCGGGGGCGCGTAGGGTAAGCGCATTGGACCTAAAAATAACACTTTTTATTGGTTCAGGACAGTTTTAGTTTCTAAATAATGAAAGCCCTGGTCATGTGACCTGAAAATAACACTTTTCCTTGGTTCAGGACAGTTTTTTTTCCTAATGATGAAAGCCCCCACCTTTTTTCCTCATTCTCACTTTGTACTTTGAGTGAAGAAGACCTGTTGAAAGACCTCTCTGTACCTTTTTGGACTGAAAAATGGCTTCAGTAGCAGCAGCAGCAGGAGCATCTCAGCCACCACCACCACCACCACCAAGAGGGCCACCACAACACCACTGTGGTGGAGATGAAGAAGAGGAGGAGGAGGAGGAGGAGGAGGGGAGGAGGACATTCCTGCCAGAAGATAATACCCCATATAGGCCAAAGCAGCACATTATATGGGAGTTTTTTTCCATCCCACCGGGCCTCAAAAAAGAGAATGCGCCAAGGGTTACTTGACTAATCTGTGACACTGAACTTTCGATGGGGAACCCTAACAAGAAATACTCATTTGGCAATAACACCATGATTCGCCACATGAAGCGACGGCATCCTAAGAACTATGCTGCGGCAGAGGTCCGAGAACTGGCCAGAAACCCTCCCCAATCTTCACCCAGCACCTCCAAAAGAAAGCAACCCACTCCATCGAGACCAGAGACAAGGGAGATGGTCCCAAACATACAACCCCAGTTTGGGCAATACAAGATCACTTGTATATTTTGTGGTAAAATAATCACCTATGGTGAGCAAAGCATAAAGCTCATCAACCGTGCTGGTGACAACCACAATTGCCCAAAAAACCCATAATTTTTTCCTGATTTTTTTTTTGCTCCAGTTGAGCCGTTTACAATTCCCAGTTTTTTGTTTCTCCCCATAAAAATAACAAAAAAAATATAAAATTGTTATTAAAAGCCAAAAAAAGTACAAAATGTTCAAAAAACATTTAAAAAATATAAAACAACAAAAAGAAGAAAAAAACTTTTCTTTTTAGAATTACCTCCAATTTATAAAAAAAGGTTAAATTTTTTAAAAACTCTGTCATTCTTTTTCCTCTATGGTACGCTCCCCAGATCGCTCCCCGGTGCGCGTACCGGGCGCTCCCCCGTGCAAATCGAATTTTTTTTTTTTTTTGCCAGGCCCTTTTATGGCCCCCATATCAAACCTAGGGGGTCAAGGTGGGTCTACTCTGCCCCCTTTTGGTCATTTCCCCCTTTGTTTTTGCCACCTCTTGTGTCTCGATGCTACCGAGACACAAGATGGCGGCCGCTCCGGACTGTTTGGAATGTTGACAGAAACCCGAGAGCCAATCAGCTTTCCGCGCGCCAACTCGCGTAGTGCTCTGGTTCGCGCCCCGGTGCGCGTACCGGGGCGCGCTTATAGATATATTTTTTTTTTAACCTAAATTACTCAAAACCCACTGTAGCACATATCTTGAGACATAGCAAAGGCACATCGGGCTACCAGTCCCTACAATTTTGCCAAGTTTGGTGGAAATCCATTCAGCCGTTCGGGCTAAAAGTGAGTTTGACCGCCCTATGGAAATTAACATGGGGAAAACACGTTTTGGGACCCGCCTTTCATCTCGGCCCCCGCTTGACAAATCCCCCCCAAACTTTCAGTTAAGGAACGTAGCGCCGCGCGGCAAATTTGAGGAAAATTTCATGCATATTCCTCAACAGGCGCCAAAGTTATTCTCAATAGAATGTTGCGAATTCCCTATGCAAAATAATCCTAACTATAACTACCTACTGGCTCAAAGAACTCAGTTTCTTCTCTGTCTGAAGTTTTCCAGAAAAACGAACACAGACCCATGCAGGAAATTTGCAAAGTTTTTAATCTGTGCGCAACACAATCTCCGCCATGACGCGTTTCGGGCCTATGAGCCCTTGATCACATAACATTGTATGGCAAGCCCCACCCATATAAAGTGCACATGCAGGTCATCTGACCACAGGGCCTAAGGATATAAACAGCAGACTACCACCTAATTCCAGTATACCTTTTCAACAGAGGTTCTGTTCTTTACAGTTTTAAATACTTTCAACACGAACCTCTCAGTAAAACCAACAATTCAATCAGTTAAAAAAATCATTTACATTAATAATCCTGTGCAAACTTCTTAGCATGTGCAACATTCAGCAGATATATAAATATAGAATAAACAAATAAATAAATATGCATAAATATAAATCTATATACACACAATTCTACATACACATATACACATCTGCAAATCCAAATTCCTCATAGTTCTGTGCAAAATTATGCTAAGGTTGTGCAAATTCCGCAAATGTCACAGCATCACTGATCTCAAGCAATTGGCTATTCGATCTCAGTACTCCTGACCAATACCTGCACTTTGGCTGCCCACAGATTATTATTGCTCTTTCTGGCGCCTTTCAAATATAGTGATTTTAGTAATTTTTCTGATTGAAATATTGGTATTGTGATCCTGTCCCAGTGAGCTCCATTAGTTTTTCCTGAAACTACTGCATCCCAACTGCCCTTCTAATGTGGTTGCTTAATACTGTGCACACCTCTAAATGGAAGAAAAAATAAAAAAATCAATGTGCAGGTGACATGAACCAACCCTTGTGTACCAACAAAAATTACACAATAATATTAAGTGTCGAATTTTTCTTATGTTCAGTCTTAAGTTTAAAGGATTCATTCTCTCAGCTTAGGCATGCAACTACTTTAATCCCCTACTCTTATCATCAAAATAACATTGAGTTGGCCCGGGCCCCTAGAGACACGTATACATATCCTCACTGGCATTTAACCCATTAGGTGTCTTAGAATCCAACTCGAGGATGTACTGTGTCTCTAATAGTCTCAATTGGGCCTCTCGGTCTCCTCCGATGTGCAACTGAGGGACCATGTCTATAGCAAAATAGCTAAGACAACCCAAATCATTGCCATGGCAAGAGTTGATATGCCGCGCCACTGGGTATGCCTCATCTCTATTGCTGATAGCTCGCATGTGCTGGAGGATGCGTTTGTGGACCTGCAACTTGGTACTACCCACATTTTGCAGGCCACATGCACACTCAAGCACATATACAGCAAAATCTGATTTACATGTTAATTCTTTAGAGATGGGCACTGGCACATCACTGAATGGGGTGGTGTAAAACGTCCTATTTTTCACCAGTTTACATGCCTTACACGAGGCACATTTGATAAAACCTTTAGTGGTTTGTAGCCAGGAGCTGTTACTGGACACTTCCGGACTGCTTTTCACGAGCATATCACTCATAGAGCGTGCTCGGCTGAATGTAATTGCTGGAGTTTTAGATAGGGTTCTACCAATGATAGGATCACCCTGAACAATTGGCCAGTTTTTACGAATGATGATCCATAATTGTTTGTGTTGCCTGCTGTATGTCGTAATGAGCCTTGATTGATCTAAAACCGGTTTAACAGTGGCTGATTCTGTCAGTATGCCTTCCCTCTGGGTCAAATGATATTGAGTCTGATTGGCTTTTGTGATGGCTTTGTCTATCACTGCCACTGAGTACCCTCTGGTTAGCAATCTCTCTCTACTTCTCATTTGGGCCTGTCTGCACTCCTTGTCTGTGCTGCAGATTCGCCTGTTTCTCAGCATCTCCCCATAGGGGATGCTGCAGACCAGATGAATGTGGTGGAGACTTGTTGCATGCAGGACTGTGTTCCTTGCTGTGTCTTTGCGATGTAACCTGGTCTCTATCCTGCCATTCTCAATGTACACCTCCACATCAAGGAAGTTAACAGAGGACATACTTACATGACCATGAACTTCAGATTCAACTTGTTCACATTGATACTTTCAATTAATATCTCCGCACTTGATTCTGAGCCCTTCCAGATTATAAAGAGGTCATCTATAAACCTATACCATGCTATGATATTATTAGACATGGTCTCTTCAAATGTGGTTCTGAGGACCTGCTCCTCCCACAGCCCCATGTGCAAGCATGCGTAGCTGGGAGAGAAGCAGGCCCCCATTGCCACACCCCTTAGTTGCTGGAAAATCTAATTCTGGAAGAGAAAGTAGTTGTTATTGAGACAAACTTGAATCATATCACTGATCATTCTATTATGATTTAACATGATAGCAGGTTTAGTTCTCAGGAAAAATTCCACTGCACATACACCATCCAAATGATTGATACTGGTGTATAGGGCAGCGCATCAAGCGTGATCAGCAGAAAGTCCTGCTGCCAAACTATTGGTCGAATTTTCTCCAAATATATATATATATATATATATATATATATATATATATATATATATATATATATATATATATATGGCGAATCTTGTCACACAGAACAACAGATGTCCGAATGCTTTGTAACAAAGAGCCGACCCAAAAGGTGCTGGTGAACGGTGTTTTATTTCGTGGAAGCCAGCGCTGCCGCCATGACGCGTTTCGCCTCCAGGGAGGCTTGATCACATGAATTTTGCCAAATTGATGTTCTAATCGGCGGGAGCATTCTCTGCCTATCTTTTTGCAGCATGTTCTCCGCTGAAAAAGACAGGCATCGTAATGCTCACAGCGGTGCCTTGGCGGCACTGCTGCCATTGCCCCATTGTACCGTGTCCTGCAAGGTTGGTGGAAAAGGACCTCCTTACAGGACCACGGTGGATTGAAAGACCATTGGCCGTGGTACCATTCCCATTTCCACCGCAATCCTAATTTGGTGGCGGGAATATTCAGGCTGATGGCGAGCAGATCGCCACCGCCGGCACAACGGACCACCCGCCATCATAAACGGCCCCTAAATTTGGAAGAAAATCTTGCTATAAGAGCTTGATTATTATTGGGATATCAAGTATTTGAAGCATTTTGAAGGACTGCAGCGTTAAATGATGGTTGTGAATTAACCTGACAGTATTGGTGTTGTTTTCTTCTTTTGATTAATTTTGATGTATCCAGAATTTTAAAGTGCCTATTTTAGTTTTTAATTTTACTTCTATCTAGAATGATGTAAAGGAGTATGAAGTGATATTATTTTCTTAACTTTTTCCCTATAGTAATTTGAAATATGTATGTTCTGTGATATATTTATATGAATGCGATCATGCTATTGATCAAATCGACAAACATTTGCATAACGTTCCTGTAACCTGTAGTTTTTTAGTGAATTTCTAAAGCTTTTTAAATGCTAATGTCTAACTATAACGTCCTTGAAACCTGTGTTTTTTTTCAGTGAAAAAATAAAATATATATATATATATATGTATATACATATGGCAAAGTCAGCTCCCAAACTGTTCTCACAACGAAACTGGATACAGAGGAAACAAGTAGCATGGCTACATTCAAGTAGTGTTACTTTATTAATTTGACATAAACAAACAGGACAATGAAAAAACAATGCATTTTGGCCATAGCCTTCCACAGGGTCACAGAGTGTGTGTGTACAAACTGTCTCTTTTAAAGCGACACCACCATTTTCACACTGTGTTATTTAGAAACAACTGGATCATGAATTGCATAGGAGATTTCATGTCCATTTCAAATCGCCATTTTTCAACATTCTCTGTAAGGTACATAATCTGAAGAGTTTCAGCCAAAATTAATCAATATATTTTTATATTAAAATGTTCTACCTTCAAGGGAACAATGGCGGATTATTTCATTATCACATTCTTTAAACAAAGAATTTGTTGTATTCTACACCCCATGTATCGTCCTTGTGTTTCCTATGAAGGACATCTAGTAACGACCAGCTGAACTGCAGCTCGTTGGAGAATAATTTTGATATTAGATACTATAATATTCACTGCCCATTGCTAATCTCGTCCCATAATGCTTTGCAGGGCCTTTGGTTGGGATTGTTTTTTTGCCAATAACTGTGCTTGGGGTGGTCCTAAGAGGATGGGACCACCACCGAAGTTCAACAAGATGTGCTTTTTGTTTATGCTCTTTAAGTTCAAGGCATCTCCTTGGTCCTCCCCCTAGGTTAGGAGGGACCCCCAATTCATCACCTCTCTCATTGCCTAATATTTTCATTCAAAAAGTTCTCTTTTGTGAATTGATTATATGCTTTTTATCATGTAAAATTGCTTTATCAAAGCATCTGAGGATGTTGTTGATTTAATTGCTACGCTACATGATTAAGCACATTTTTTGAACAGTACTACGTGCAATTTGCGGAGTGCAAATTAGTACAAACTACATATGCTCCGTAAGCGTAGCGTAGTACTACGCTCAAGGTTAATAATAATGAGATTGATTGATTACCCTTTGATTCATATGTTCAATGCATTATCCATTCTAGATCTAAATAATCAATCAATGGAAAAAGTGCAAATGCTTTTTGCAGTACTAATGAAGTGCAACAGATCATATTATGGGCAATTGTGGAAACTTCGCATATTATAAAAATATCGATTGAAAGAAAAAGTACAGGTGCTTTTTGCAGTACTAATCGAGTGAAACGGATCACATTATGGGTGGTTGTGCAAGCTTCTCACAATATAAAATGCCAATATTTCCATTTTTATCTCTGTTCAGTTCCAATTAAAACTGATTTCACAAATTGTGAAAATTTTGCAGATAGTTTGGATGAACAAATAATCCTAGTTCCGTCATTTGGAATTTGGCAAAAAAGTGGAAATGCTATTACAGTACTACAAAAAAGAAACAATCAAATTTTTGTATTATAGTGCAAACCTTGAATGATATAATTTGCTCATAGCAGTACATTTATATGAGTTACATACCCAACTAAACACCAATTACAAGAAAGGGCAAAATTTGCAAATGTAAAGTATCCATGCTCTGAATAAGATGCCCATCCAAATTATCCTGTTGATTAATGACAAGAAGACACAAAAACTTGTGTAGTACTAAAATTGTAAAGACTTGGATGATACATTTGACCAGAAGTCCTTTTTACATCAACCTCTAAAATGCAGACTAACTGCAATTCTTTACATTAGTTAACGTCGTAGGCTAAGTATCTTTGTTAATAATTGTGTAGTAACATTTCGCACATTTGTACTGTTAATGGAATGATTTTATCTATTTATTTCACAAAATTCTATAATCTGATTTTAAATTGGTTTTATCACTAAAATTTATACATGTACTTTTTATATATGGAACATGCTTTTATGACAATCGTCGAATAAAGCTTGCTTGACTTGACTAACTGCAATTCTTTGTGAAATAATAAAACACTAAATTCATCTTCATGGCAATTCCTACATTTTGACATGTATCCCAAATTTTGTGTCCTTTCTTATTTTCAGATATTAACATTCCGTCTGACCTTAGATCACCAGCCTTAAAATTCATTTTTGATCGAAACCTATTTGCATATTATATTTTATACATAACAGCACACATTGATTCCAGGTTGACAATTAGGCTGAGGCCCCCAATTCCTTATACATCACTTTTAAAAGGATACTAGACCATACAAACATAGCAACAAGATCAGTTTAGAGATGCATATATAGTTCTGCATTAACGTTTAGTCCTCACAATTGTTCCATTCCTATCATTATGATCCACATTGATTCCCTTCCCCGCATTGGTAGTGAGGAGCATAGTGCTAAGCAGGCTGGATTATTGCAACTCCCTATATTTGGGGGCTCCCCAGTATATCATCCAGGGGTTGCAATGGGTGCAGTCGGCAGCAGCTGTTGCGTGCTTATCTAGGTTCCTGATCGATACTGTGACCTTATTCCCCTATTCGGCTATAAATCCATTTATTCCCTATATTGGCATAACCGTTCAAGTGCGATTTTCTGAAAAGTCATCTCTGGCCTCACACGAACAGAGCCACATTCCAGCATGACTCTCTGCTACTTCCTTTGCGACCAATTAGTGCAATGACAGTGCAGCAGTCACTATCTGATATTCCTAGATAACACTCCGAGTTCTTCAACAAGATAAAAACTTAGCAAACCTGGAAATCCCCGCTTGCTATGTTTTGATTAGTAATGGAACTCTAATGAGCAACTGATAACTGTCACTTCCTAGTGACATTTTAATTGACGTCTTATGTCCAGCAACCTTGCGTCAAACCCGGCACCTGTCAGGTATAAATATTACCAACGTTGCCTTAAGCAATGAGAGATACGAGCTGCGAGTTCGTTGCCTGTTGCTGATGCCAGCTGCCTGCATGACCCTGTGTTGGTAAAAACTAGCACTCTGTCGCTGCAGCCTGCTATCCTGTGGTGGTGAAGCTGCTGATTACCATTATCGCCGCTACAGCGCGAACTATGGTGCAGTACGCTTGAGGAGCCGAGCAGCCGTCCTCTGCGAAGACATCCAGCCGATTCCAGCTGCCCGCGGACGCTGTCCCCCCTCCTTCCTCGACGCGCTGAAGAGAGCCGCTGCCTTTCTCGTGCAGAGAAATCCAGTCCCGGCGCTTCCGGTTTACCCTCGCGGGTGACTGGGATATCGAGAGAGACCCCTGAAGGAGATACCAATCCTCCATCATTCTATTCAGAGGTATGGTGTTGACTAAACCCTTAGACGAGAATTCTTGAAACAAACCTTGGCAAAACCAACTTAACTTAAGCTACTTACTTACTCCCCCTTTCACGTGTTAGGCTTAGGTCAGGCACACTGGGGTAGGCTTAGTTAGAAGCACCAGTTGAGTATGTTAGCCTAATGTATATATGACTGTATATATGTTTTATTACTTTTAAACCATTGTATGGCTAAGAAACCATATCAATGCTTTTACAGTTCTATTTCGCAATCCTTATCTTACTGTACGTACTTTTTACAATAACAGTTATTGCAATTGTGGCAATACATTTCTCTTGTACGAGAAGAAAGACTGTTCAATAAATGTTAACCTTTATTGATACACGCCCGTCTCTCTATTCTCTACATACTGTGAAAGTAAACTGCGCTAGACTGACTGAGTGAAATCTATGTCTATTGTTTCACACGACCCTAGAGATCGACTCTTGATCTGAGGAGCAAAGTTGTCATGTTGCACGGTTGTTGGAAAACTGAATCCCTTCTTGTCTGTGCCAAGGAAGCTGATCACTTCCTATGCAGAGAAGAAAGTTTCCAGTGACCTCTGAGCTAGTTGGTAACACAACCCAATTAAGTTTAGCATAGTCAGTGGAGGCCTGGAATATAAGCAGTTCCACGTCGATACTACTGTTTATGTTATTCCAATGCGCAGGGCCTAGTGGGAAACTAGGAACTACACTACATGGCGCCCAAACGTTTGGTAAGGCGATAAACTAACGCAAGACTTATAGAGTAACTCAGTTGTGCATATTTCACACCCCTTTCTCCCGTAAAATACTCCAATAGACGTCTGGAGTGGGTGAAAGGTTAAAATCCACCCGACCTTAGTAGGAAGAGATTCCTATGTAAAGCTCTGGTTTATTCAACGTTGAAGGATACAGTGTTCCAAAATATTGTGCACCTAATCTTTGTCTCCTTGGAGACCTACTCTGCAAAAACTGCATTTATACAATGTCAGTAGAAAATAACGGAACCACTGGGGGCGCAGCAGATGCGACTCAGCAAGGTCCCGAATACACAGACCCGGGTGCTATTATCATCCCGGTCCAGTTAAGAAGATCTATAACTTTAAAACTTATAGAAAACGGACTGACACCTCAAGGTGGTACAGTAATTTTCATGATAGAGGCTCACGAATATCGGCAGACAGAGGTATTCTATTCATGGATAAACTTTCCAGCGGTAAACGCTATAACACAGGAGTTTCACTATTACAAAATAGAGGAACCTCCGGGAGAGTACGCTCCTTTCGAGGAGATTGAAATCCCACTTAAATTTCAAGAGCACCTGCTCTGGTTTAATGGCGCCCTAAAACATACTGATCACATAACCAGGCTCGGTCCACTAGGTAGACCAGGAGCCACGTGGCCGGTTCTAGCCAGCTACACACCACATCCTGACATTGCAAGAATGTCTAGAGAAGAGCTGTTAGCACAGCTAAACACATTAATAAAAATACATAGGCAATTAGTCCAATATGTAATGCGGACTGCAACAGTCCAGCCAGCTGTTAATACACCACAGCTGACCCCTCATCAGGGGAACACAAATAAAATTACACCACAGAACATACAGTCATGTCTTGGTAAAACACCCGTAAAACGGGAACAAATTCCTTTCTGGTTAGCCCAGAAAATCACTCAAATAGAGGCAGTATTTCCTGATACTACCCCTATTGAGAAACACAGAATCTTGACCATCTGCCTTCCTATGGGAATCGCACCACACGTGGAGGACTGTGACACTTGGGGTACAGTCTTTGCTTCCATTTACACAAAAACACACGGTGTTCCGTCTATGGCGGTAATACCAGAAGTGCTAAAACAGATTCAAAATGAATTCGGTCCAGAGCCCGCTTTAAATCTAGGTATGAAATTACTGAAAGACTTCAAGCAGGTCACGGCTATATTATTAGCCAACATAAAGGGAGAAGCAGCGTCTGTGGCGATTCGCCAGAAGTTGAAGGAAACAGATATAAAAGATCCTGTTGAGCTAGCAAAAATCATAGAAAAATGCTATGAAGAATTAGGTAGAGACAGCTTGGGTGGAAAACCAGTAAAGCCCCAACTGCTCGAAAATCCAGAAAAATGATTTATTAAAAATAATTCAAACACTCCTAAAAAGAGCTGGGATGGAAATAAACAATCCACTCCCAAGGAAAAAGTTTTCCAGTCCAGAGGAAGGTCTCCTCGACGGAGGGAAAGAACTCCGACTCGAGAACGCCAGTCTCCCCAACGGGAGCCCTCTGAGAAAAGATATAACCTTAGAAATAGGGATAATCTAAAAAAACCTGATAGATATCAAAGTATTGATACACGTCCCTCTCGATCTTTTCCACAGAATTCGGAAAGAAGAGGACGGTCAGACCCAGGAGAGCACACCAAGTCCAAAGACAAGGAACCTGCTCAAAATAAGAAATCTCAATTTCAGAAAAAGAATGTAGCCAGTATTAGAGTAATCAACCATGCCGAGAATACTGAGGACACAGTTGAAAAACGGGGAGTGGGTATTGACAATGTTGGACAGTGCAGCAGAAATCAGTATAGCGCGCAAGATCTTGATGAGTCATCTGGAGACAGTGGACACGAATGAATACATTCAGGTTGAAACTGCCGACGCCAGACTTAGCGAGCCCCATAAAATATACGAAATAACATTGCGTATAGAGGGTGATAAGACTAGGAAAATTAAGAGTCTATTTTGGGATAAGCTCTCAAAAGGCTATGATATTCTGTTAGCTGAAAAAGATTGGCCCCCGGAGTTTGTCAGGGAGTGCCCTCGTGGCGAAGAAGTGATTATGCCTGCCTTCTCGAATCACATTCCGATTCACAAAAAATACACATATGCAAGAAAATGGGCAGTGGCCCAGGCACCTGCATTATATAAAAATCATGTAGGATGGGATGAGGATTCACCGCCTCACAAAATCCAATTAAAAAGTGAACCAACTGCCCAACGGCAGTATCCCATAAAGCAAGAAGCTAAAAAACAAGTCAGGGAGATCTTAGATCAACTTGAGTACCAGGGGGTGATTGAAACATGCACCTCTCAAATGAACAATCCTTTGTTTCCTGTCTCCAAGCCAGACAATTCATATCGTCTAGTTTTGGACTACAGACATCTTAATACATGTTGCAAAACTTTTGCAGTACAAAACTCGCATAGTGCAGCCCTAATGAATAATATAGTTAGGAAAAAATATAAAACGACATTAGACATTTCTAATGGTTTCTTTTGTCAAAACATTGCACCAGAAAGCAGATATTTGACCGCTTTCTCTGCATTTGGGTCACAGAAAAAATTCTGTCGACTCCCACAGGGGTTCAAGAACAGCCCAGGACTATTCTCAGCTAGGGTAACAGAGTTACTACAAATCTATGATGATGAAGCATTATCTTACGTAGATGATATTTATCTCACAGACGACGACTTGGATACTCACTTGAAAAGAGTGAACACCATTATACTTGGGTTCGCAGCAGAGGGTTAAAAATTCAACTTTAAAAAGTCCCGAATTGCCCATCTGACAGTACTATTCTTAGGGTACGAATTATCAAGTGAAGGGAAAAGCCTAGCGGACAACTTCTTAGAGAAGTGCGCTGTACTCCAAGCTCCAAAAACGCTGAAGAACTTACAATCCATACTAGGTTTTCTGAATTTCGGAAGAACTTACATCCTAAATTACGCAGAGAGGGTTAAACCTCTCTACGAACTAATAAAACCTGATTTTAAACAAATCAATTGGACTCAAAAACACACAGAAATTTTGAGATCACTGCAAACAGACATGTTAGCAAAAACTAAATTAGATACACGTGACAACACACGTGATCTTGTAATCCGAGTCATCCCAGGAAGATGCGGATTCACGTACCTAACCTCTAATGAGGGAGAAAAGGTACCAATAGCTTACAAATCACATTTGTACACAAAGGCTGAAATAAAATTCAGTTCAACTGAGAAAATTCTAACTGCGGTTCAGACTGCTGTAGCGAAAGAAAGGCCCCTAGCACAAGGTAAACGAATAATAATCGTAACACCCATACCGGCTTTAGAAGCGGTAACTAAAGCAAGCAGTCCTAATGCTAAAGCTTTGCATCCGAGATGGATTCAGTGGGTTAATTCTCTTGCTGCAACAGACGTAGTTTACGAATTTGATCCTAACTTAAAAACACAGGAATTTTTACAATATGAATACGAATGTCCTCTGCCAATTGAAATCCTGCCTCTCGAAGAATACGGAAGTATTATATATACTGACGGATCAGCACAACCCGCAGTTGGGGGTAAGCAAGCTTACAGTGCTGCGTGCGCGATTGTCAAAGGTCGTTGGCACAAAGGAAAATTTAGACCAATGGTCACTAAAACACAATCTCTAGGAGATTGCTCGGCTCAACGAGCTGAATTAGTAGCATTTAAGATGGCGCTAGAAAATACCGATCGCGAATTCCCCACACTAATAGTGTGCGATTCTTTTTATTGCGTACAATCTTATAATGAATACTTGCAGAATTGGGTGGAAAATGGTTTCAAAGATGCAAAAGGTGGCACAATAAAGCATAAAATGCTTTGGGAACAGGTAGTTCTTTTACAGAAAGAACTGCAAAAGACTCACGTGATACATACACTGAGTCATCAACGTGATGGCGTTCACGTTGCAGGGAATTCATTGGCTGATGAAGCCGCGAAGGCAGCTGTGCAAACGGCTTCCGTAGCTGCGATAACTCGGTCACAAACAAAAATAGACAGCGATATTCTACAAGCTGTCAGTACGTCAGTAAAAAATGATAAGAAAACACTCCCAAAAGGCTTTCCTAAAAAGTACTTGTACTTAACGGATACAAATAATGTTCCTTTTGCTCGAATCCCTGGAGTGGGGGATAGAGTAATTCCAAACAGGGAACACAGACTAGGACTAATCAAAGCGGCACACGAAGGGCTTGCTTCTGCACACGCTGGCGTTTCCGCAACAGTATCACTATTAAAACAGAGATATTGGTGGCCTCGCTTGAGAATACAAACTAAAAAGTATGTATTAGAATGCGACATATGCCAAAGGATAAAAGTATCAACAGTGAAATGACCAGCGCAGACACCCCTTCTCATCTCGGATAAACCATTTGCATGCGTTTACCTGGACCACTGTGGTCCCCTACAAAGGGACGGTAACTATAGATATATCATGGTAGCAGTGGATTCCTGTACGAGGTTCATATGGATGTGGCCCCAGCGCTCGGCTGACGCTAGAACGGTTATAAAAGATTTGCGAGTCTTTATCGGCACATACGCAATTACCACGTTCCATTCTGACCAGGGTCCTGCTTTCAGCTCTCGAGCCTATAAGGAGGCCATGGCTAGCATGGGAATTGGGTTGCGGTATTCTTGTCCGTCGCACCCCGAAGGGAATAGTGTGGTAGAAAGAAAAAACCGTGACATAAAGCAATCTATAACAGCGAAGGTATTAGGTTCAGGCGCTGGGTGGGTCAAACATTTAATAAGTGTCCAAACTAGTCTTAACAACATGCCAAGAAATTCTCTAAAAGGTTTCAGCCCATACGAGCTATTGTTCGGAATTAGAATGAACGTTCAGGACCTCGATAGTCAGATGTCAGTGGTACAAGAAGGAACAACGCACTTTGATGTAAAAGACCGTTTGGCTGTTTTACAGGAACTGAATGAAACAAGAAAATCATTAAGCAACATAAAGTTAAAGCAACAGCCAAGTACCACTGACGAGGCACCACCCGCAACAGCCCCAGCAAGGCCTGTCTGGATTCCAAAGATTGGGGATCTAGTCAGAGAAAAGATTGCGGTTAAGAAGGAATTTGGGCCTTCTTACAGAAAAGCAGTACCTGTCTTGGCAGTCACCGGAACAAGATCAGTTGTGCTACCGCCCCTTGCTGGTAAAAAGGAGAACAGAGTCGTGTCCATCGATCTGGTAAAACCACAAGCATGTGGCCTATAATCAACAGTAGGCCCAGTGGACTCCCAAGAAACAACAGAATACCCAAACTTGCAACAATCCAAGAGGTTCAAACTGAAAGACTAATCACATTCGATCAGCCTGCAGTGCACAATGAAGGACTATGCAATACAGCCATGGAACTCGTGCCTCTTGAAACACAGATTGAAACAGTTCGTCAAGAAACAACACCAGTCTACACTAATGTGGCATCAGAAAGTGCTACCGAAAGACAGATTGAAAGAACAATCCCATCAATTGACAGAACTGCCTCTGGTTATTTCATCAACTTCGACAACTTCTCTGAAGATTTAAATGACCCCGAAGTGAGGCCAGAAACAAAAAAGTCTTTTAAAGAAAAAGCAACGGAACTCTTTCATCAACTGAAGGAAATCTACCTTATTTCCCCTTGGCTAGAGTTCTGGTTCGGTCTAGGTGTATTTTTCCTCCTGCTTTGGCTCATCATGGTACTGTGTTTGGGAAAATTCATTGAAGGAAAATATATTACAATGGACACAGCAAGTCAGAACATCAACCTAGTCCTGAAACCACACAGATCATCCCACGTGAAGAAAAGAGAACTGTCAACAGTAAATGTCACAGCAATTCCAATACCTGGTGGGGTAGTATGGGAGAAAACAGACTATGAGATCTATGGTCCGGTCGAAATCCTGAAGTATCCTCATCAACTAAAGGTTTCCTTAAGTGACTTTGTGACTCCTAGTACATTCTCTGATGATTGGGACTTTAACAGTATTAATGACATGATGTCTGATTTAGTAATGTCAGCTAGATTCACAGATCATGATTATTTACAAGGTTCATCTAGTTATGAGCAGTTATTCTGTTACACCCACTATGGGGATCATTACTTGCATAAATCTGCACAGCCTAGAAATGTTTTTATGTATAATCAATGGGAACATTGTGCTACACCACCTAAAAGCAGTTCTAAAGCATTTTTCTGAGAAATTCAAATACTTCTCAGGGTTTAACACCAGTGATGCAGAAACGTTTTATTATAAACTGTTAGATAAAACAGCAATGAAAACAATGCTGACAAATTCTAAATTGATATATTCAGAAGCATTTTATGACAAAATGATGACATTTGGTTTTGATTATTGGAAAAATAATATTGAAACTAAGACAATTTGGGGTACAAAAGATTGGCAGGTGCAAGGCTTGGAAGCACTATTTAGAACCTGCATGATACCAGAACAAATGTTGTTTTTAAATGACACAATACACCAAACATCTTGTCTTGGCCTAGCTAAGAACAAAGACCTTAAAACACCGTCTATACCGAAGCCAATACCTGAAAATGCAACAGCTGATATTGAGTTAGACGTGTCACAAATTTTACATTTCAACAGAACACATCCTGATTGGAAAAAGTGGTTAATCTGGCCTACAGACACAAATAGCTGTCAAGATAGGTTCCTGAATAAAACACAGGGGTTAAAAATGACCAGATTAGACCCTAGATACTCCCAGAGACAACATCCAGGGATTATAACAACATACAGTGTAGGGAAACTCTGCCTAGAATGGCTAACTACATCCACACTGGCTGAAATTAAGCAACACTTGTCTTTATTAAAAGATGGTGCTGATTTGCGCGATTTCATTCTTGGACCACGCAAACAGCGTCAGAAGCGTTTCATAGCGACCAGTATCTATGCTGCTTACAACGAGGCTTGGAAAGTAAAGCAAATTGAAACTGCTGAAAAAATACGAGAAATTGATCATATTAATTTGGAGAAATCACTTTCTGTGGTAGACAATGGGTTAATACTCTGTCTTCCAGAATATATTCTTTGGACAATATTGTATCCTCTGCCTTTGATGTGATAGACAGAGATTTGCTAATGTTACAACATGGCCAGTCTCAATTACGCTCTATTATAGAACTAGGCTGGACGCTGCAAAATCTTCGTTCAGGCTATGTGCCTTGGCGTTTAATCAACACAACGTCATTATTTTCCAGTTTTAACCTTACTGATAAACAGATCAGTTTGGCACAGAAAGGAGCAGACTATACAATCCTGAGCATCGAAAAACTCGAGAGATTACCATTGACAATGTCAGAGAGTCCTGTCATTGAATGGATAATACACGGAATTATCACAATTCCGATAACAACTTTCCGATTTCATAAATGCCTTGAGTACATACCTGCTGGCCAATATGAACAATTGGGTAAAGGATATGTTAAATCTATATGGAAATTACCATACACTCATTCTTGCTATAGTGACAGCGACAAAAATGTATTTCTTAGTGGTGACAACTGTAAACACTCACTAAGCGGTATACTTTTGTGTCAGGGTATTAATTTACACGGAGCATGTGATGGAAATTCAAACAACCGTTCATGCCACCAGCTAGTCACACCTGCAACTCAGATAGAGCCCTTCTTTATGCAACTCGCAAACGGGAGTTACATTCTTAGAACGGATCACAGGTGTTGTGGCCTCGCGCCCGGGAAAAGTTATCTAGTACAAGTAACGTCCATGGTCAAATGTTGTATGCAAGCATTGTTCCCGAGCGGGCCTCCAGACATAGTGACTCCCCTCTGGCCTCGTCTGAATCTCTATTCTATACGAATTGATACATTAAGCAAAATGAAATCTGTGCTTTTACAGACAACAGTGCCTATAACGTCACCTAAAGAGACGTATGATCTTCTAGTCGCAAGGACGGCTACTGAAGTCCATGACCTTTTATCAACAAATTGCCCCGTGCATTTCGTAGAAATGTTCAGCCAACTCCTTAACATGTCTAGTGCAACAAGCATCCCAGGCATATTTAAGACAGTTTTTACGGGACTGCTAACACCCTTCCAGGCAATTTTGGGAATCTTTCCTAATTTTGTGCACTCCATTTTTGGCGGCATACCACTATTTTTGGGACTCGTTGCAGGGATTCTATTTTTGACCCTTCTGCTACGTTATGGCAAGCCTCGGCTCAGACATAGCTCCCATGGGAATGGAAGAGACAATCCTAGCAATGCGCTACAGGGACAGGATAACTAACGTCCTCGGATTGGCCAGGCTGAGAGATCTAAACATGACCTGGTTCCTTTCATTCAGACCGATATGGCAAAATTGCATTTTACCTGTGCTACGGTGTATGCTTTGCGGCGATGAATGCGTGTTGGACATCTGTCTTTCACTTCCATCAGCAGTACCATGGACGTCGATACTTTGCTCAGTCCAATAACGGCTCACGCATTGTGTTGTCCCCAGCGCCTACCAATCCTGATGACGGCATTCGTGGAGACTCCTGTACTACAGCCAAGTGGTAACAGTGGAGCGAGTGACAAAAGCAACAACATCCAGGTACAACGTTCTGTGAGCATTGCTGGTCCTGCCTTCGATGACAGCAATCATTCTCACACCTGCCAAGTTACAGCGCTATCTAATTTGGTTGAACTATCACCTGATTTTGTAGACCAATTCTTTGCGAGCCTGTCTGATACGATGTTCTCACCCATAGAGAAACAATAACTTTTGAAAAGCTTTCCGACACACAGCGTTCCCATGAACTCTGAATTCGGCCTTCAGTTTTGATCAACAAAAACTGCCAGGAGATTTGGAAAATCTATTTTCTTTGAATTGGACAATTTTTTTTAAAATATTGACCCTCTCTTTTTGGCACGAACAATTCTTTGCTTAACGTAGAAACTATTCTTAGAGAACAGAAGCTTCACACTTCTATTTCTAAACACATCTAGAGACATAACAACATAACACCAGCCTCTAGCACACATGTTATTACAATGCATTTTTATGTGATGATTTATCTCGCCTTTCTTCTGTCAGAGATACTTCATGTGTAATTCCTTTTGCATAATCGTTCATTGATTTCAAATGCAATAATTTTTTTGAATGATTACTATGCTTTAAAAAACGTACAGTACCTAAATTCCATGTATTACAAGTACGCCTATTTCGAATGCATTTATGTATTTTGGGGTGGGCAATGTTACACATGCATCTTATTGCTTAGTTTTAGTAATTTTGATGGACATGAAAACGTGGAGTGGGTGTTGCGTGCTTATCTAGGTTCCTGATCGATACTGTGACCTTATGCCCCTATTCGGCTATAAATCCATTTATTCCCGATATTGGCATAACCGTTCAAGTGCGATTTTCTGAAAAGTCATCTCTGGCCTCACACGAAGAGAGCCACATTCCAGCATGACTCTCTGCTACTTCCTTTGCGATCAATTAGTGCAATGACAGTGCAGCAGTCACTATCTGATATTCCTAGATAACACTCCGAGTTCTTCAACAAGATAAAAACATAGCAAACCTGGAAATCCCCGCTTGCTATGTTTTGATTAGTAATGGAACTCTAATGAGCAACTGATAACTGTCACTTCCTAGTGACATCTTTAATTGACGTCTTATGTCCAGCAAGCTTGCGTCAAACCCGGCACCTGTCAGGTATAAATATTACCAACGTTGCCTTAAGCAATGAGAGATACGAGCTGCGAGTTCGTTGCCTGTTGCTGATGCCAGCTGCCTGCATGACCCTGTGTTGGTAAAAACTAGCACTCTGTCGCTGCAGCCTGCTATCCTGTGGTGGTGAAGCTGCTGATTACCATTATCGCCGCTACAGCGCGAACTATGGTGCAGTACGCTTGAGGAGCCGAGCAGCCGTCCTCTGCGAAGACATCCAGCCGATTCCAGCTGCCCGCGGACGCTGTCCCCCCTCCTTCCTCGACGCGCTGAAGAGAGCCGCTGCCTTTCTCGTGCAGAGAAATCCAGTCCCGGCGCTTCCGGTTTACCCTCGCGGGTGACTGGGATATCGAGAGAGACCCCTGAAGGAGATACCAATCCTCCATCATTCTATTCAGAGGTATGGTGTTGACTAAACCCTTAGACGAGAATTCTTGAAACAAACCTTGGCAAAACCAACTTAACTTAAGCTACTTACTTACTCCCCCTTTCACGTGTTAGGCTTAGGTCAGGCACACTGGGGTAGGCTTAGTTAGAAGCACCAGTTGAGTATGTTAGCCTAATGTATATATGACTGTATATATGTTTTATTACTTTTAAACCATTGTATGGCTAAGAAACCATATCAATGCTTTTACAGTTCTATTTCGCAATCCTTATCTTACTGTACGTACTTTTTACAATAACAGTTATTGCAATTGTGGCAATACATTTCTCTTGTACGAGAAGAAAGACTGTTCAATAAATGTTAACCTTTATTGATACACGCCCGTCTCTCTATTCTCTACATACTGTGAAAGTAAACTGCGCTAGACTGACTGAGTGAAATCTATGTCTATTGTTTCACACGACCCTAGAGATCGACTCTTGATCTGAGGAGCAAAGTTGTCATGTTGCACGGTTGTTGGAAAACTGAATCCCTTCTTGTCTGTGCCAAGGAAGCTGATCACTTCCTATGCAGAGAAGAAAGTTTCCAGTGACCTCTGAGCTAGTTGGTAACACAACCCAATTAAGTTTAGCATAGTCAGTGGAGGCCTGGAATATAAGCAGTTCCACGTCGATACTACTGTTTATGTTATTCCAATGCGCAGGGCCTAGTGGGAAACTAGGAACTACACTACACAGCTAAGTTGGCTCTGAATAGATCATGGAGCTCCTCCACAACTATGGCACTGAGGGATCTCCATTGGTTGCCAATAAAAGAGTGGATAAGCTTCAAGTCATTATGCATCGTTTTCAGAGCGGTTCATGGATATGAACCATTACCCTTGCAGGATAATTTTAACTGGTATGAGCCTTCCAGACACTTACGGTCTGCCAACACAGGCTTAATATCCGTTCCAGATTTAAATGATCCAGAATGGGGGGTAGAGCCTTCAGTGTAGCAGCTGCACAACTATGGAATGGGCTGCCACTGAATCTTAGGTTAGCTGATTCGTTGCTGGATTTTAGAAAGGGTTTGAAAACCCTATTGTTTCCTAGAAGTTAGTCAATCTGTTATCATCACTTGAGCCGCAGGTACAGTTGTTCCTTGTTCGTCTGAGCGCCAGGATACCCGTAGGGTGATAGTAGCGCTATACAAAAACGTATTACATTACATTACATAGCCTGTTCTCTATCTCCTCCTTGAGGTTCCTCTTAATGCTCTGGATGCCATTATAGTGCAGATTCCTTATGTCCCTGTCATGTGTCTCACATAGATGTTTTGCCATAGATTATGTATACTCTTTGTTCTTTATGGCTTTTATATGTTGAAGTATTCATAGTTTCAACTGATTTACCTTGCTCCCAACACATTTCATGGCCACAGGAGAACTCCAACACATACATGAAAAATGGGGTATCACAGATTATTGACTCCTTGATGTTGTTTACTTTGTCATTTTGTGTTTCAAATTGAATTTTATTCTCAGCATAATAGCAAGCTTTGCTTTTGTGGCATTTCAAGAACCCCTTCTTGTTTGTGGTTAACCAATCTGCAATCTTAATTCCTTCATTTCCTTGTGGTTGCATATAACTGCTCATTAATATCTCTCCTGATTATGTAATCATAGGATGCTCCAGGAGTAAGTCCTTTAAATTTTCATCAATTTTCAGGATTGGCCAGTTTTGTTTGTGGCGTTCACTTATCTCGTCTTGTGATGAATTACAATCCATTATGTATCTAACGAGTTATTCACCATCTTTGTTTCCTGCATTTTCCAACACCTTTATTGGATCTCCTCTAGCTTCAAAGAGCTGGTACATTTTATTCATTTGTGCGTCAAACTCCTCCATCTCTGAACAGTTACTTCTTGCTCGGAGAAACTCCCCATAGGGGACACTCCAATTTAGGGCACATGAATGCCCACGGTTTGCATGGAGGATGCTTTGCTGCTGGAATATTTCATGCAAATGTTTGTACATCTCTTTCCTTCCTTCATATACACATTTATCTCTGTATTGCTGATCTCATGAGCATATTTAAGCTGTGTGGGTTCTTATCTAAGAATTCAATCAATCTTTCACATATTTACATGTTCCTTTTGAACCGGACATCACACCAGTACGCTTTGGAGCTAACATACTCCAATTATTGAATACATCACTGTATCCCCACTAGAAAATACAACCTGGAGATCATGCGGGAAACACCATTCGCATGTTAAGCCTTGAAGAAGACCCAGGGGGACGAAACACGTCAGCTATCAATTGCATGATGTGTTTTTAAGAGCAACTTATGAATAAAGAATATATTTTCAAAGGAAGAACAACTCATACAATGATTTACTGAAAATATATTGTTTTGTTTTCTCTATTTGCTGACTATGGATTACGACATATGTTACCTGATTAACTAACTGTGAAGTTGAGTGCTGAACCACATTGTGTGTTTTGGTGAGGGGTTTTTCTTTTCCCCACATAGAGACATAGGTCGGTCACGTCTCTGGTTCTTTGCGACATGGTGTAGATAATAATCTCTCACTACAATTACTCAGTATAGACGAGTGCAGGACTTGTGTGCCTTGACCCTTCTTTGTCTGTTGTCTGTGCCTGTATATATATATATATATATATATATATATATATATATATATATATATCTCACAACAACAATGGCGAATTGAGCCCGCGCCGCTTATCTCTGGCGGGCCTCAATGGGGTTTCGCCTTACCCCTGTAAATCCGCCGAAAACGCTGTTGTATCCTTAATTCAAAGACAACAAGTTGAGGCCCATTTGCCTTTCACGGTGAAATTTATTAGCGTTTCACACCCAACGCATTTCGCAGCCGCAGCCGCTTGATCACGAGTGAGTTCAAGGTTTAAACAATAAAGTTATATACAAGTGAAAAAAACATTCATCATGTGACCTTCAATCAACAGTGAAAACATACTCTCTCACACTTGGTTATTATTGATATATCATCCCTTCATGTATAAACAGTGTTAATTCACACATTTGCATTTTATAAAGTTTATCAGGCTCATAAAAGTCATTCTTTTCTCGACTGTTTTGGTGATCGTTTTAACTCAGGAACTACAAGTCCCATAATCCCCGAACCGGTTACATCAAAAGGCTGTCTTTAAATTCAAAACAATCAATGGTCTTTGCTCTGATGCCACTATATGCATCAGAAACCCAAATAATCGGTGCCAAAATTCGGTTACGACACCTGTCATTAACCATTTCTTCATTTCGCCCCAGTGGGCTTATACTCTTAATGTCTGTAATCACATCGGAACTCTTATGTCTCTTTCTCAACAGATTCTGAGTGCCCATTTGTAGCATCCGCTACCCTTCTCTAATAATTGCGCCCTAGTGGGCTTATGTTCATAGTGCTTTTCTACCCCCTTAGCACAGTACATCGGCATTCATAGTTCATTGTTCCATAAATCTGTCCGTGAATTAATAATCACTCTTTCATCAAAAGGAAATTTAACAAAATATCGCCCCAGTGGGCAAAATCAAATCTATGAACATAAATGGCCTCTGGTACCCGTATTCCATCACCCAGTTTGTAGTATCAAGTATTATGAGCCTTTAACTTTCGGGAATGCTTAAATCTTCATTGACCTGTAAATGAGAGAGCAACCCATTAAAATATGTACTTATGACAGATCATATAAAATTCGGATTTTCAATATACTTGTCTTTGCAGCTAATTTAAAACAATTTTAACAGAACAACTCTGGACTACTTCTCAACCAAGATGGACCGCTAGTGCCTCATCTCCATTATGCCCTGATGGGTACATTGTTTGATATTTAATTATCATTCTCGATTCCAATTGTCTCAGTTCTCTCAACCTGTAACCTCCTCTGTCTCTTCGCGGTATACAATCTAATACCACAAATGATAAGAGGCTTGTGTTCTGCTTGTGTTCTTTGAAAAAATGTCTTGCAATTGGATATTGCTTGTCATGATGGTTGATTGCCCTTACGTGCTCCAGAACTCTTTTTTAGCCTTATGAAGTGTACTACCAATGTAGTACAAATTACATGGGCACCTAAGGGCATAGACCGCATACTCAGTTTCACAGGATAAATGTTTTTAAATTTTGAAGGGACTACTCTTGGCCGATAATTTAACAGATTTGCAACTGGCACTATACTTGCAGGCTTTGCATTTCCCACAAATAAAAAACCCTTGTACTTTTCCACTTGTCATTCTAACTTGTTTAGGTAACATTGCTGGACTGACCATGTCTTTAATTGATTGCACTCTTCTGAATGTTATCTGAGGCGAATTGCTTATTGCTTTCTCTAAACCTGGATCTGTTCTCAATACATTCCAATGTTTCTCCAGACATTTTCTCATCTCACATGCCTTATTACTGTATGTAGTTACAAATCTTACTGTTTCTTGAGAGGGAACGCTCTCCCTGACCTTAAGTAAATCAGTTCTCTCTCTAATTTCCACATTACTGCAAGCAGTAGCTACGCATTGGTCACTGTATCCCCTCTCCTTAAATCGTTTGACCATAATGGTACATTCATTTTTGTACCCTTCAACAGTGCTGCAATTTATTTTTGCACGTAATAGTTCTCCATAAGGAATACTTTGAATCAGACTATTTGGGTGACAGCTCCGGGCATGCAGCATGCTATTGCTTGCTGTACTTTTACGGTGTAGGGCTGTTTCAATCTTCCCATTTTCAACTTCAAGCATCACATCCAAGAATTCCATTCTTTTCGAGCTGATTTGATGGGTGAATTTCAAATTGAGCTTGTTTATATTCAGGATTTCAATGAATTCATCCGCTTCCTCTTTTGTACCCTCCCATATGCAAAAGACATCAATAAATCGTTTCCAACTTTTTGACGTGCCTCTTGTACAGTTCATGGGTACTGACCACATGCTCCTCCCACCAGCCAAGGTAAAGACACGCAAAGCTTTTGTTAAATTTCCTTTTGATGAAAAAGTGATTATTAATTCACGGACAGATTTATGGAACAATGAACTATGAATGCCGATGTACTGTGCTAAGGGGGTAGAAAAGCACTATGAACATAAGCCCACTAGGGCGCAATTATTAGAGAAGGGTAGCCAATGCTACAAATGGGCACTAAGAATCTGTCGAGAAAGAGACATAAGAGTTTCAATGTGATTACAGACATTAAGAGTATTAGCCCACTGGGGCGAAATGAAGAAATGGTTAATGACAGGTGTTGTAACCAAATTTTGGCACCGATTATTTGGGTTTCTGATGCATATAGTAGCATCGGAGCAAAGACCATTGATTGTTTTGAATTTAAAGACAGCCTTTTGATGTAACCGGTTCGGGGATTATGGGACTTGTAGTTCCTGAGTTAAAACAATCACCAAAACAGTCGAGAAAAGAATGATGTAATATGTGACATCATCAGAAAACAGGAACAAAACTTCTTATAGTGACCTAAAAGTATTCAACAATTTTTTGGCAGTTAAGTCAGTTATTTGTACATAGGGTGCATCTGATGACACGTTAGACTTATCTCATATTTATTGTTTTTTTTTATTTGTTCTTCATTATACAAAAATATATACTTTTTTGATTTTTCTGCAGTTTTCGTTTACATGACAAACATAAATAATACAGTTAAATAACAGTTAACACACATTTGTTAAAGTGCATCATATTTACTGATGTTGATGTTCTAGATAGAACCCCTTATATACAAGTGTAAGCATTCATTCCAGCATACATACACACACTTTCTCACATGCAAACAACAGTGACAAAATACATAAAAGATTGCAGGCTTTACGATGAAATATTATTGTTGTCCAATACAAGACTCCTCGTAATGTAGTATCAATCTGTCATAAATCAGGAAACAGTACATGTAGGATCATAGTGATCTCTATTTAAATTACTTTTCACGTTTAGTTTTTTTGGTATTTCAATTTGTCGTGTCCGAGGGTCTTTGTATGCGTACAGCCTACGTACGTTTCGGTGATATTAAATTCGGATTCACCTTCTTCAGGGCCAATTTGGACTAAACCAATGTATGCAATGGTCATAACCACTGGGGTTCTCTTTAGTCTGAAATTAAAAAAGTTGTGTCAGTATTTAGTTATGATGCATCCTAGAGATCAGATTTCAAAAAGTGTGGTACTTAGTTGTCTAGCCTTAGTTTGCCGGACGTGGTTCACACCAATATGGGTTAGACACCTTATATCCCAAAAGTAGAGCAAGTAGTAGGTTAAAATTGTGCATTTTGAGGGAGCGAGATGGTTCACAACACTTTAGGTTCAAAGCCTTATATCCCAAAAAGTGGAACAAGTAGTAGATTGAAATTGTGCATTTAGAAGGAAATGAAAATGTGGTGTCTGTTAGGTTATCCATTAGTAGTGCAGATTTCAGCATGCCCAGGAGTGGTGTGGGATTGGTCTCATTCTTAACGCGATTGGAAATAGACTGGATGTACCTCAATGTGTAAGGCAGTACAGTAGAAAAAGATCTACTGTGGCTTTGATGAGGCGCCTAGTTTTAACAGTTGATTGAAGTTCTAAAGGGAGATAAGACCATATCTCTTATTATATATATTCTCTGCGATAGTGCTTTATGTTTGTATTGCAACCAACCTACTCTCACTATATTACCTTAAGAGGGCACAGTCATATAGCTTAGGCGTCTATTGACATTTAGGCAAGTTGTAATAATTAGCTCCTACCCCGATTTCAAGGAGTTGTCATATGATGATGGGACAGAGGAGGAAAAAAAAAAGGATATTAGAAACTCTGTTAACTTTATCATTAAACTTCTATCTAAGAGGAGATAACTGAAATATCTGTTGACTTACCTATTATATCAGAAGAGACAGTGTTCTCTATGTAATTTTCTATGTTCTTTTTTTATATGTTTGCAGTACCTCAGGGGGAGACATATGTCGCAACTTGGTCTGAAACGTGAAAAAAGGGACTAGATGTGAATCTAATATTAGTGATAGATAGTGCAGTTCTGAATGAATATACATGTTAAAGAATAGGTCTTACTCTATGTCTCTTTATTTATTTTGTGTCTCTGTTAGTTTATAGTCTGCTAAACAGAGATGAGAGACTCTTCATGTCTGTTTTTATCGAGAGCAGCTGTCTGCATATGTTTTATAAGACAAACCACAGAATATTGTGATTAAATACTAGCGCTAAACTACGTGAAAAAAAGTTAGAAAGATGGATTAATGTCTTAGTCGTTCAGTACATGTGGCAAAGTGGTCACATTACTCGTGGTTGCGTCTATTTCACATAGAGTGCATCAACCTAGGTTATCTCTCGTTGTCAACACTTAGAACGCTACCCTTTTCTATATAATGCTTGCACATTTAGCGGTTAGCTTAAAATGCGCAATACTTTGTAAGGAAGGAGATATTTTAATGTCTGATATAGCGGGAGAACTTGTTTTTAGATTGTACGCTAGCACTGCTATAAACAAAACAACACGCTGGCCATGCATTTAAATAGCCCACTAAGTGCAGGATGAGAGCATCTAAAATCTTGATCTTTGCGTCAACACTTACTTGGATTAGTGCTTGTGTCCAATGTTAAACGGGGTGCCGAACGCCGTGTCTCTGCCACAGACAACCGGCCCGTAGATAGCGAGGTCTTTATATGCGTGTGCTATCTCGGTAAAAGCCAAACAGCTGTTTGTAGGTGTAGCATGCACGTGGGAGTCACCGGCCAATAGGATTGCATGTCGTTAAAAAGTTGACAGTATTATACATAGTTGACAGACTATCAGCACGTTATAACCCTTCTAAGATGGCGCTCTATTTTGGTATGTTCCATGTTCGATGTGGGACTCAGATATCATTAATCGAGATTGTAATAGCAGCTAATTATTGTTTTTAGGTTCTACAACCCGCATTTTTACATTAAATATGATGTGCTAAGGTATTTAAATACTTGCATATTGGTGTTGTCATAAATGGATACTGTTTATGAGGGTAACTTTTTTGATGGATGTCAGATATATTTACCTGTTAGTAATGTTTGGGAGCAGTGGTATGACACTGCATGAAAAGATGGTTTTTAGATTAAGTATCAAGGTAAGATAATGCACTTATATGTCCTCACAGTGCCAGATATCGGGCCAAAACGTTCTCAAAGTGCAATCTTTATGATAGTATAAGGATAGTTAATACTGCTTAGAATAGTCTTAGTTGTAAGTCCTCTGTTATTATAAGGGATCCCTGATGTAGATATTTATTTTAGTGCCCTACACTACTTCTCGGTGTGGAGCATATATGGTGGCCAATACAGCAAATTGTGCTAAAGTATCTTAGTGCAGATTGTACTAGATGGATGGCACTAGGTGGATGGGCAGCAAATTTGATTTAGCTAAGCTACTTCGTGATTATCCAGCAAATTTCTTCGTTAAGCCCATATCGTACCGTGTCTAAATGGTAGATCCAAAATGTCTCACGTTGTTTACGTAGCTTTGTCATTTCTTTGCCAGGGATCTGCGATACCCGTTCTAGTATTAGCCAACGCATGTCTTTTTCTGAGTGGCCAAACTGGGTATAGTGAGCTACTAAGGGGGCATTGGTTTTGTTAGTTCTGACTGATGATTTATGTTCAGAGAGTCTAACTCTGATTTCTCTCGACGTTTCACCAACGTATCCGATGCCACAAGGGCATAGGATGAGGTAAATTACATTGCTTCTCCTGCAGTTTGTCATTTCTCTAAATTTGCCCGTTTTGTTTCTGTAAATCCAGGTGTCACCAGTTATTACTTGCTCACAAGCGTGTCAAGAGCCACACTTGTGATTGCCAACAGGGAGAGGCTTGCCATCTACTGTGAGTTGGCGTGTTTTTTCTTTGGGTCTATCTCTGCTGTGGACCAATTTATGTTTCAGATTTTGATTTCGTCTGAAAGCTATAATTGGTTTTAGTGATGTCATTGACCATGTCATGAATGATGTAATATGTGACATCATCAGCAGTGGATTGCGGTGCGCGAAATATAGTTAGTCCAACTAACTATATAGGAGCAATTTCAATGGTTTTGTATGAGTGAAATGTCCAGCTAACTATAACACCCCTAAAACTTATAGTTTATTGAGTGAATTTCAAAGGTTTTTTAAATGCTAATTCCTAACTATATAAGGCCTGAAACCTATGGTTTTTTCATTCTATATATATATATATATATATATATATATTGCATGCAAATTGTCCTGTCGCAGCGGGAGCACTTTACAGCCGGTGCCAGCGACGGGACCAGGGCAGTGTCCCAGATTTGTATCAGATACCAAATAACTCGCCGCACTCGCCTTGGTTAAGTTGCAGTTTCTTTATTCAAAACGTGACAAAACACCTACGCGTTTCGAACCGTAGTTCGTGTTCACGGTAGCCAAATTGTGTAGTCCCTCCATTATTTCAATACAATTACGCCTATGGTGCACGCCCCTGTGTTTTGAGGCATGCTGGGACATGTAGTTTTCATAAATTTAAGCCATCACTATTTTTGTGCTAGTCAAGGGTTTTTGCTACATTGGGGCGGGTTTAACGTTACAGCATCTCAGAGCGGGCCCCCAGTTAACTAGGGCAGTAGCGCTCTATGACGCACGTGATGACACGTGCGTATGTAGTCAGCCCTCCATTTACCAGAGGGTTGGCTAATGATGCGTAACTGGCATGGAGATGCTCCATTTGTCAATAAAGGGCTGAGTGCCCTACGTCCCCAATGCATACAGCCGCCCGTGACTATAATTTAAGTTTTTTTAGATAAATGGCGAAATTTAAGAGTCAAAGAATAGATGATAACAAATAATAACATAATGCAACTCAATTATGGTGTCAGTGAAAAGCAGAAAAGTAATTATTCTTATATCATAGGAATACTTCACGATTTTACTAGGTTAGGGAGAGTCCAGATTTACTGGTTGTCAGTCCAGTAGTCGGTGTCCTTCATAAATGTACATAAAGTTCCTCATCGCCATTGAGGCCTCCAGGTTGTTTGGTCTTGAACCTCATGATAAGTTTTGATTCCAGTCCTGATGAGAAAGGAAATCTCCAGGGAATGGGAAATTCTAACATTAGAGAAATATGTGGAACTTAAAATGGTACCTAGGGGCCTGCATATCTTCACCTTGCCAAACCACCCTGTGTTATCATCTATTCTTTGACTCTTAAATTTCGCCATTTATCTAAAAAAACTTAAATTATAGTCACGGGCGGCTGTATGCATTGGGGACGTAGGGCACTCAGCCCTTTATTGACAAATGGAGCATCTCCATGCCAGTTACGCATCATTAGCCAACCCTCTGGTAAATGGAGGGCTGACTACATACGCACGTGTCATCACGTGCGTCATAGAGCGCTACTGCCCTAGTTAACTGGGGGCCCGCTCTGAGATGCTGTAACGTTAAACCCGCCCCAATGTAGCAAAAACCCTTGACTAGCACAAAAATAGTGATGGCTTAAATTTATGAAAACTACATGTCCCAGCATGCCTCAAAACACAGGGGCGTGCACCATAGGCGTAATTGTATTGAAATAATGGAGGGACTACACAATTTGGCTACCGTGAACACGAACTACGGTTCGAAACGCGTAGGTGTTTTGTCACGTTTTGAATAAAGAAACTGCAACTTAACCAAGGCGAGTGCGGCGAGTTATTTGGTATCTGATATATATATATATATATATATACACATATGCATATATGCCCCAGTGGTTGTAAAATTCAAGTGATCAAGCTTAGTCTAGAAGCAAAACGCATCCCGAATAAACTTGGAGGTGAACGCCAGATTGTGCCGAGCTTGATATTCCTGAGAGCGCGCTGAACTGTATGTTTACAACAAGTTGAATCGAGACAGTCGGTGTGCCCCGCCGGCGGGCGCGCCACTCGCTATGGGTTGATGGAGTCCAGAAGGAGCAACTTTTTTGTGCATGTATTTATTACTAAATATATATTTTTTGACTTACCTTATAATTCCTACCGTAAGTGTTGATAAAGGCATGCATGATAAAGGCATCAACGTGGTAATGGTTGCATAATAGAGGCATACGTGGTAAAGCAATTTCATTCTCCAGCGACAAAGGTCTCCACTTGTACCATTATGTTGAACCCATCCTGTTTAACTCATAAGGTGTTGCACGGTTACATCTGACCTTTCATTGTGGACATAATATATAGTGTAAGAGCAACTGGGACTTGCTTCACTCTCACTTCAAGGGGGGAAGCAGGGCTGTGTGGCCCAAGCTCTGCCCTTTTCAGACCCATCTGCTGCCGCTGCTAAGTGTGCTTACATATCACTAAAGCAGGCATTGCATGCTTTTCTGATAAATGTAGTTTGTTTTGAGAAAATATCAGCAAAAAAATATTGTGATACAAAAAATATTGTGTCAAATATATCGGGGAATCTAAAATATATTTTACGGGAATATCAAAGGTAAAAATATCATTTTTAGTAATGTTTTTAATATTGTTGTCAAAAAGATCAATATAGAAAAAATAGATATCTGTAATATCTTTGTAGGATTTAATTAGTATGTAATTTATTGTTGTGGGTTTTATTTTATATGTATGATTAATTTTGGTTATTTATGTTTTCAGTACGATAATTTATTAGTTATTAGACATTATTGTCATTTTTATTTTTAGTTGTATTCATATATATAAATAAATGTTTGTTTTATACTTTCTTTTAGTAGCGGAATGTTGAGTTAAAATAGGATAATTTTATGGTAATAATTAATATGATAAGCACATCAATATATTACAAATTGTAAAAACAATGGTAAAATTCAATATTAATTAAAATATTTATTACTTGTATTTAAGCAAAACTTATTTTTACATATTAAAATAATAATTCATTTTTTTAAATATAAAACTTTTTCAACAAAGTAAAATAAATTAAAAAAATTTACATTCAAATGAAACATTTTACATTTTTGGTGAATAATAACTTTAAAGAATAGAAATGTTTTAAATGTAATTCGTATAGAAATTATAATTTTATATTTTTAATATTTTTAAAGACAATTGTCGGCAAGTAGTTATAGCTTGTCTTCAGGAAAGGACCTGATTTTTCTGGATTTTTTTTTTAAATACAACTGAGCGACGCCGCTCTGCCCTACGCTCTGCTAGGATAGAATCCTTTTCACCCTCACTTTTCTTGGGAAAATAGTTCTCCAATGACCCATTGCGTAATCTTCCTTTTTTCCCAGGGGTTTCCTCTTCTGTCGCCATATCCAACGTGTGGCTGGACAAGGGCCACTGAACTACAAATGTTAAAGGGTTGGCCCAGCCCGGCCTCCTCTGGCCTACGAGGGCCTCAGAGGGCCCGCCCTTTGCCCGGCGTCCCGCTCGCGTCCCGCTGAGCGATGCGGGCGTAGCTAAGTAGGAGGAGTAGGGGGCGGGAAGAGACTCCAGGTGCGCTCAGTTGATCGTGCGCGGAACCCTGGGTCTCGCAGTCCCGGCCCCTGGGTATTGGCAGCAGAGTTTCCTTCGTGAAGGCTGGTTCCCAAATCCAAATACAGGCAAGTTCGCTGTCAGTGTCCCAATGCAGCTACAAGTGGCACCCGGGAAGCGGGAGCCGCGAGCTGCAATTAACCAGGGAGGAGCAGGGGGCGGGAAGAGACTCCAGGTGCGCTCAGTTGATCGTGCGCGGAACCCTGGGTCTCGCAGTCCCGGCCCCTGGGTATTGGCAGCAGAGTTTCCTTCATGAAGGCTGGTTCCCAAATCCAAATACAGGCAAGTTCGCTGTCAGTGTCCCAATGCAGCTACAAGCGGCACCCGGGAAGCGGGAGCCGTGAGCTGCAATTAACCAGGGAGGAGCAGGGGGCGGGAAGAGACTCCAGGTGCACTCAGTTGATCGTGCGCGGAACCCTGGGTCTCGCAGTCCCGGCCCCTGGGTATTGGCAGCAGAGTTTCCTTCGTGAAGGCTGGTTCCCAAATCCAAATACAGGCAAGTTCGCTGTCAGTGTCCTAATGCAGCTACAAGCGGCACCCGGGAAGCGGGAGCCGCGAGCTGCAATTAACCAGGGAGGAGCAGGGGGCGGGAAGAGACTCCAGGTGCACTCAGTTGATCGTGCGCGGAACCCTGGGTCTCGCAGTCCCGGCCCCTGGGTATTGGCAGCGGAGTTTCCTTCGTGAAGGCTGGTTCCCAAATCCAAATCCAGGCAAGTTCGCTGTCAGTGTCCCAATGCAGCTACAAGCGGCATACTTAAATACATGTGCGTAGCCAAGGGGAAACTTGCAAAGTGTGAACAGAAATGTCAGTTAACAGGGGCGTAAGTAGATGTGTGAGGCATAGCTATAATGAGCTATGTTTTACTTTGCATAACAGGCATTTCTGGTGTATGATTAAAAAAGATGGTTTTAATTATGACCACCATTCAGTATCAAGATGAGAAAGTACTTTATAAATGGCACGTTGCACTTTAATTAATATTTTGTATAAATTAAATCCTTGTGTACCTAATGACAGGGACATAATTAATTGTAGGTGTAATGGTATTGATTCCCGGGCAACAAGGCTAATGATCCACAAAAATACTGTATATTGTTGCCCCCATAACTTGTTTTGTTGTGTGACTGTTTGTGCTCATTAGGTTGGTATAGTTAATGACAATGTTTTAATATCAGGATAATAGAGGAATCCAGCAAGAGTTGCACTTTATTGGCTACTTTGCACAAATTGATATGTGGTTAAACCAACAATAGTTTAAATAGGAAATCGCAGGGGTAATGGATCTAATAAGTGCAACAAGATCTATGGAATGAAATATTTGTAGATGGGGTCTGCCAACCAGATCCTATCCTGAAGCTTTGAATGCATTTTGAAGATTTTAACTGTATTTTAAGATGGTCCTTTTAAAATTATATTTATGTGCGATGTGTTGCATGGAAATTTAATTCCGTGATATTGTAGGTTTTAGTTAACTGATCAACAAAATTATTCATTCATTCATTATTGTAAACTTTGGATTATGATTTTTTTAATTGTATGGTTTAAAGTTTAGGAATTGTAGTAATTATTTTCTAAATTATATTAATTATTAATTATTAATAGTAATGAATGTGTTTTTATATTTTAACATTTAAAATATATATATATAGGTTTGTAGTTTTGGTTAGTGTGTTTTTTTTATTACATTTGCTTGTATTTCATAGAAAACAATATTGTGTTAGCATGAGTATTGACTGTGTATTTAAAATGTTTGATTTGTATTACCTTGTTTACAATGCTTTAGCCTGAAGTTGATTTTGTAAATGCTATCTCTTTAGCATCCAATACCTTTTTCAAATAGCCTTAGTAATAAATGTCACCCATTTAGTGTCCAACACCATCCCCCAGTATGGTTAGATTGGAGTAGATATAGCAAATGTCACCCCTTTAGTGTCCAACGCCTTCCTCTAATTGGATTATATTGAAGTGGGAATAGTACATTTCACCCATTTATTGCTCAGTACCTTCCCCATATGGTTGGATTGGAGGAGGAATAGTAAATTTCACCCCTTTAGTGCCCAACACCATACCCCAGAAATAGTTACATTGGAGCAGGAATACTAAAAGTCACACCTTTAGGGTCAAACGCCTTCCCCAAATTAGTTTACAATGGAATGGAATTAGTAAATTTTGCTCCCTTAATGTGCAATGCTTTCCCTTAATATGCTTAGATTGGAGTGGGAATAGTAAATCTCACCTCTTTAGTGTCCTACGCCTTCTACCAATATCGTTATGTTTGAGTGGGAATAGTAGGTGTCAAGCTTTTCAAGCCCGATTCACAGAACTAACTTAAGACAAAATCCTAAACTTACCACTTTTGTTATTCCCAGAAATTAGGATTTTGTCTTAAGATTGTCTTAAGACAAACTTAAAACAGACTTAAGACAGACTTAAGACAGACCTTAAACAGACTTAAGACAGATTTAAGACAAACTTAGGACAGACTTAAGACAGACTTAAGTTAGGATTTTTTCTTAAGTCTGTCTTAAGTCTGTCTGAAGTCTGTCTTAAGTCTGTCTTAAGTCTGTCTTAAGTCTGTCTTAAGTCTGTCTTAAGTCTGTCTTAAGTCTGTCTTAAGTCTGTCTTAAGTTTGTCTTAAGACAAACTTAAGACAAAATCCTAACTTCTGTGAATACCAAAAGTAGTAAATTTAGTATTTTGTCTTTAGTTAGTTCTGTGAATCGGCCCCTTAGTGTCCTAAATTATAAATAAACAAAATGCCTCAGGAACCATGGATGATACCTTTTCTTATGCCACACAAGTCCTTTTTATTGACTCTGGGCTTCAGTTATTTTACTTTTTCTTTTTTACATTATTTACATTAAAGGTTCCCTTCACCAAATATATTACAACCATCCCTCAATACATTTCAAAAGACATTTAACAATATGTACAACACATATATACACTTTGTAATTGACAGCACAAACTTTTTACACATAGAAAAATATATTGTCATCAGTTTCAATTGTGAAATTTCTTTTAGTTTACACACAAATTAAATCTACACTTTTTTTGTCCTACTATTTTATATACAACAAATACTGGGACCTTGTTCTCTTTGTCCTCAGAAATATCTATTAGCAAGGTCCTACAGAGGTCAGAGACTATTTACAAACTATGTACACAAGCAAGGACATTCCAGCTGGGAACGCCTTTTGTTTGGCGTGTTATTGTCATTGTTTGCTCTGAACCTCCTAATAGTAGGAGGCAATGCATTTCAACCTTTAATGGGGGTACCAAGAAGCTGTGTTTAAGGGAAGGTCTTCTTCAGGGCTGAGCTGTAGTTCGGGTAGGACATCTATCACCAGATTCTGTTGGTGCACTGTGGTGCAGTTTCTTGCTACCAGATCATTTGTTGTTGAGTCCGGAGAATCTCATATGATTCAGCTTGTCAGGCTTTGCTTATTGCTTTGTGCCAAAGGTGCTTGCTTTTTCAATTGCCCTATGCCTCTCGTTCACCAGTGTTCAATACACTGCCAGCTCTCGGGGAACCGACTTGTCCTCAGCAAGTTCTCTCTGTTCGCTTCTAGTGTCCAGCACCTTCCTCAAATTTGTTTAGATTGGAGTGGGACTAGTAAATGTCACCCCTTAAGTGTTTATTGTCCAACATCTTTTCTCAATATGAATAGATTAGTGGTGGATAGTAAATGTGTTCATTACCTTCCCCTAGTATGATTAGATTGGAGTGTGAATACTAAATCTCACCCCTTTAGTATCCAACACCTTACCTCAAAATGGTGAGATTGGAGTAGAATATTAAATGTCAGCCCTTTAGTATCCAACACCTTCCTAATACGGTTAGATTGGATTGCAAATAATAAATGTCACTCCTTTATTGCGCAACACCTTCCTCCAGTATGTTTAAATTGTAGTGGGAATACTAAATATCATCCCTTTAGTGTTCATCGGCTTGCCAAAATTGGTTTAGATTGGAGCGGAAATGGTAAATGTCATCCATTTAGTATCCAACACATTCCCCCAATATGGTTAAGATAGAGTGGGAATAGTAAATGTCGATCCTTTTGTGTCCAACACCTTTCTCAAATTGGTTTAATCTGAAGATAGAATAGTAAGGCCCCAATTAGGATGGCGTGCAGACTTTGCCCGCCTGCCATCCCCATGCAAAACGGGCCCGCCCGCCATATTGCAGTTTGAAATGCGGGGGGTACCATAGGTACCCCCCATGTGCACCCCCCACACCCTCCGGAGTCCCTGGGGGCCCACAACGGGCCCCCAAAGGGATTGGCATTGCCGGCACGGAAAGGCATTCAAATTTGCCCATCATAATATGGCTGGCGGTGTCTGATAGACACCGCCACCATATTATACCTTTTCCACCCCGGTCGCCTTGAAACCGGGGCGGAAAAGCGGCGGACGGACTTACCGTCCGCCGCTGTCCCCCCTGCCACCCTAATATGGCGGGGGTCTTTAGAGCCAGGATGGCTGGCAGATCACCCCCGCCAGCCTGGCGGGGGCGATCCGCCTGCCATCCTAATGGGCCCCTAAATGTCAACCCTGTAGTACGCAAAACCTTCCGCCAGTATGGTTAGATTGGAGTGGGAATAGTAAATGTCACCCCTTTACGGCCTGATTATGAGTTTGGCGGTCCTGAGACGCCCATACCCCCGGTTGCGGTCCGACCACCACGAGCTTGGCAATCCAGGGCAGGTATTATGGGATTGTTAGAATGCTGCTCAAAAAAAACGCCGGTGAACTACTAAGACTGCCAGCTATCTGCCAAAAAAGCAGCTGCCATAGGGTGTTACAGAGAAGATCACCACCGTCCGTATTACGAGTTGGCTTTTTGAGGAGCCGAGTGTGGCGGTGGGGCATAGAAGGATATGGGGTGCACTATTCACTCCCATTATTTTGCATACTTACATGTATGTTCTGCTAAGATATTTCACACAGTTTTGCAGCTTTCTTATTGGGCGTGTTCTAATTTCAAGCAGATGCTTTTTTTTCTTTTGGAAGAAAAAAATCTGTTTTATTTTAAATGTTAATTTGTTGGTTGTTTGTAGAGGTTGATGTCATTAAGTTTATTTTTACACGCTGTTTGGGTAAGTTTATAGTATTTTATTGGGTGCCTGCCACACAGTGCTGGGTTTTACCCACACCCCCAATTCTTTATGGGAGCCTGTATTATGGCCTGTTTATGGCTGTAGCACAAGCTCCCATAGAGAAATGGGAATATGCGACTGACCAGTGTTCGGTCACATCGTAATCAGGCAGTCAGAACCGCTGACCAGAGGTCAGCCGGCCCCGTTTCTGCCATGGTGTTGGTCAGAGGAAACTCCAACCAACATCATATTATACCCTTAAAGTCAGAGGTCTCACTGTACTCATATTTCAAAATATCAGAAAAGAACCACACCACATGTATAGGTGCTCAATAATGGTTACTATGGTTGTGATGCCTATACAAAAGTGACACCGACCACCAATAAACCTTTGCATGCTATGCTTTCACTTAAATAAATCCATATCATGCATGCAGAAATTGGGTCAACGCTCGAACATTGGCTAGTTATGGTAAGTTTACAGAGTTCCAGAGCTGCTTCACAGCAAGGGAGAGCTGTGAGCCAGTTCGGTCCAGATATTCATGCTTTTTTACTCACACTACTTTTCTAATCCTGCATGCTTCATGTGAGAATTAAGGCTTTATGTTACAGAATGTCATGTGATGTGTTTTAAACAGGCAGAAGTGGAGAAGCATCACACACTTGCCTGAGCATTTGATATAATAATAATAAATCAAGTCTACTGTAAGAGTACACACAGTGGGGTAAGGATGCCACAGGGCAGTAATGGTGTTATGTTACTGCTGGGATCTAGAAACCTGGCTTTTTAGCTGGGTAGAAGTGAAAAATGGTGCCAAATGCAAACCCTTTCCTAGAGGTGGGCAAGCCACTTAAGACTTGAGCTAGGCTTTAGCCAGAGGCTCGGCTCTGACTCAGCTCGGAATCTTGAGCACAAAACCATACAAGCTTTAATGTGCTTTCTGCCTGCTACCAACACTCTCCCATCAGGACTCAAAAATTAAAAACAAAGCATAAACCTTTGGTAAAAACACACAAAAGAGAGTGCTCAAGAGTCCAACAATTGTACTGTAGAGTGTGTAACACACCACATGTCGTATTATCCGGTCTCAGCTTACAGAACCCAATGGGGTGTGGATATTAAGCTGGGATATTTATATATGGTCATCTGGTATTTCCCTATAACAGTATAGGAGCAGTACGAGTGTTCCAAGAATTTCCGGTAGAACTGATCCATTTTACACTTAGACTTCGATGTGACATTGCTCTACAGAAAAACATTAACCCTAATGAAGTCCTCTAGGAGGATGAAACGCGTTGACCAGGCTGTTTCTTTGATGTATTGAAGAATAATAAAGAGAATTGGTTTGAGACTTCATACCAAAGCTCCCATGTTATATTCATATTGGAGAAGAGAACATTGATATTGGCACCTTTGAACTATGTGTACTTCAGGAAAGGGGGCGATAGGAAGCACAGGGAACAGGCAAGATGGCGTCCATCACGGCGGACGTGTAAGCAGCTCATTCATCATGCCGGGGCTCGTAGTTTTAATTTGAGGGAAAAAGCACTGGAAAGTATTCTTTCGAGAAGCGGCATATATCAGAGCAGATACGGCGGTAAAGATATTGCGAAAAACGATGTGAGAGCTGTGTGAGCCCGACTTCGAGAAATGCTCAGGGCACTTATCTGTGACTGACAGGGGTGGAGGCAGGGGATGCTGACTGTGCTGGGGGCGGTCGCGGTTAAGCGTAGTGGTCTTTCCCACGGCTCCTGGTCGGCTCTACGGATTGGATCCTTGTGTTGGACTGCAGGCTTGTGCCGATACGGCAGCTTGAGAGGCTCAAAGGGGACTGGACCTCGTTGGGACATGCCACCTAAAGGTGCACGTGGAAGGCATCGCCAGCAGTAAGATGTGGCGGGTGAGGAGGCTGTGGGAGTCGGTGAAAAGACCCCAGGTAACCCTACTAGAACAGTAAAAAGGGACATGAATGTTAATAAAGCCAAAATGGATGATTTATCTAAAAAAACTATTCCGGGACTGTTCTTAGTCGGAAAGGATGTAAGGAAGAAGGGTGAAATTATTGACCCCATATCGGTGGAGGGAGCAGATGGAAGAAGTGAGGTGGATAGCGGGAAGAATTCAGTAACTAATGGTGCATTGATTGGAGGAAAATAGATCTCCCATGTCTGAGACTGCAGCTTCTTCCTCATTAAGCTTTCCAAATCTTGATTTGCCCTTGGACAAACTGATACGTGAAGATAAACAACAACTGGTATGGGGGGCTCCCCCGATAATCATAGTTACAGCTATTTCCATTACGTCAGATGGGGGCCAGGCCGAGGGGACGGCAATGGACAAGGAGGTGAATATGAATAGTGATACTCCCAGGATGTCTATTTCAAATGCAGCAGATCTAGGTGTTGTGCTGCAGGATTATAAAAAGTGCGACATTCAGGATGGCCCACAAGCACTATCACAGGAAGCCGAATCTGGAGACTTTTTTCATTACCAGACCACTCCACCTCATCGTGCGAGGATTCAGCTGGGATGCTTGCTGCACAGACGAATGGGGTCGGGCAGTGATAATAGTAGCAAATATATGGAAGACTCTGGTGAATTTATAGAAGGCAGTCCCAACACAGTACGCAAAAGGCTGGATCATAAGGCTATTTGTATGGAGCTTTGGAAAGATCACCCTGGTTTACAAGCGGATATAGGGCAACCAGCGGAGGATATTTCATTGACTATGATTTATCAATCGATAATGTCTCACCGGGAAGAAACCAGAGTTGAAAGTCAGAGGGTACAGAACCTCTGCTGGAAGCTACAGAATTCAGTACGCAGAATCGCTTAGACTTGCTCTGAGTTTTCTGCCAGATTCAGAGAGGCCAAAGCTCATCTTTAAAATCTAGAGGATGAGCTTGCGGTGCAAAAAGGGGTGACTGAATCCCGCCAGAGCATGAAAGATGACTCTCAATGGAAGTTAGCAGACTTAGAGAACCGTGCATGAAGATGTAATTTGAGAGTACTACAGATTCCTGAGGGGCGGGAAGGGAAGGACTCTTGCAAATGTATTGTTGATCTGTTTACAGATGCCTTTCCCGAGCTCAATAGATGGGACTGGAATAGGGAACTTGAGCATGCGCATCGTTTTCCATTTAATATCCACTTGAATCCACGTCAAGTAAACAATAAACCTAGAGCGTTTTTGATTTCCTTTAATAGCTTTTTAGCTAGGGAGGATGTATTTCAGCTAGCTCGGCCAGACAAAAAAAGGGCAGGGAAGGATTTTGAGTATTTTGTTTGGCCAGATTTTTGCAATTATACTGTAGATAGCCGGTGGCAATTGCGCCTGCTCATACCAATGTTCCAAGCTAAATGGGCGCAGGCATATTTATTGAATCCGGCCACACTCAAAGTGATATTCCAGGATCGCACCCGATTTTTCTCTTCAGAGGGCTTGGCAAAAGAGTTTTTAAAAGCTATGTAAGATAGTTGGTTATATAGGTCTCAGCTTTAGGATTCAGTGGGATAGAAACTGTTTATCGGTGGATGGTTTTGTTTTCTCTGTGTATCTACTTTTGGTTACTGTTGGGGTGGCTTGGAAAGGTTGGAAAGGTGGGGTGAAAGGTGAGAATATTCCACTTTCTTTGTAATGGTATAATAAACAAAGAGATTGCCAGTACTGTGCAACAATTCAAAAATAACAAGGGCAACGAGCTGGAAGTCGCTCATTCCCACAGACCACTCTTTCAGTCAAGATTTTTATCAAAGTTAAATGAGTTTATTTTGATTTTTGTTTTTCTTTTGAAAAAAGATTCTTGTCATATTATGGAACACAACATACTAAATAAATAGCTTTGACTTCAATCCAATACATTTACTGTGATTGACATGGGGAAGGAATACCAGGCCTTTTGGCTTGAAGATTGTTGGAAAAGAAACAAGAGGGGGGGGGGCAGATATACTATGGCCGACGCCGTTAGTGCTGTGCAGAGACTTTAATATTAATCTGGTCAATAAAGAATTACAAAAGGGAAGGCAAGGATATACTGGAAGTAAACCTAGAGTGTTTCAGGCAATATTTAACCTGTTGAGGGATCAAGGGTTGGTAGATGCATGAGACAATCTTCAAACATTAGGACCTGGGTACACGTTTTCTTCCTTACCTCAATCAGAAATTGGTCTGCTTGGACTATTTTTTTATATCAACTGGGCTGCTTCCTGGGGCGCAGGTGCATATATACCCTAGGAATACCTCTGATCATGCTCCTATAGCACTGGAAATTTCAGCATTTCCTATCGAATTTGTGCCAAGAACCTTTACCTATGATAGGAAATTGCTCCTTGATAATGGTTTTAAGGAATATATGCAGAAATGGATCAAGGAGTTTTTTGAGAATAATAAATACTCAGTTCTGGTTCCAGTGCTATGGGGTGCCTTTAAGGCTTGTCTTAGAGGGTAAGTAATGAGCTTTAGTATACATTATCAAAAAATGGCTAAAGTGGAACTACAGGGATTAAATGTACAGCTGACACTAGCTGAGGAAAAGTTGACACACGGAATTGCACAGCGTAAGGATATTGAGAGATTGGAATCTGATGCAGCACTGTGCCGGGCTAAAATTAATACTTTCTGGAATAAGGAGAACGCCAGGAAGTATTTGATCCATAAAAGGGAATGCCATGAGTATGGTGAGGCGGTAGGCCGATGTTTGGCACTCCGAATGCGGTTGAAAGAGTCTTCTCAGAGAATCACTAGTCTTATTGAGATTTCAGGTTAAATTGTGACTGAATCTCGGGGATTCTTGCAACCTTCCATCAGTTTTATACTGATTTGTATACTCAGCAACCATCGTTAATGCGAATAATATGTTATCAATGGGTGAATCCGTGCAGCTAGATCAGGAAGAGGTGTAGGTATTAACCAATGTAATTACTATGGATGAATTAGAGATGGCTGTTAATGGTTTAGCGGCTGGGAAAGCTGCTGGCCCGGACAAGCTCCCTGGTGAGCTGTATAGGGTATTTTTTCAAGACCTAAAGGATGAGATGTTAGAGAGGTATGTGCAGCGCAAGACGGCCTTGCACCCAAGACATGGGATGAAGCCATTATTGTGGTTTTAAAAAAAAGGGGGAAACCACCACAGAACCCAGGGTCTTACTGCCAGATTTCCTTGGTTAATTGTGACAGGAAAATATATGCTAAAATATAAGTGAACTGATTGGCAAAAGTTATATCTTCCTTAGTTCTCTCCGTCAACCCGGCTTTATCCCCTCGTGAGGGACAGTGGCCCATGTTAATAAAGTTGTGACATTGTTTGATATTGCGCAGGCTGAGGGGAGGGATCTCAGTTTAATATTGTTAGATGCTGAGGAAGCATTTGATCGCGTGGCTTGTGACCACTTTTGGAATATCATGGATCGGTCAAGATTTGGGCAAGAGTTTATCAAGGCACTTCAGGTATTATATAAGTCTCCAGTAGCTAGGATATGCGTAGGGGGGAGTGTTGGAACCTGTGAAATTAAGTAGAGGAACTTGACAGGGGTGCCCCTGCTCCCGCCTACTATTTGACCTTTACATTAATTCCTTTTGTTGATATGTTGGATAGTAGTCCCCTAGTAGTTTAGTTTATTGTTTGGGAATTTCAACACTCTGTATTCTCTTATGCGGATGATATAGATATTGCTACCAGTGACCTGGCTACGGCAATTATAGAAGTAGAACGCTTAGCACAAAATTTGGAAGAATATCTGGTTATAAGCTTAATAGGACAAAAACACAGATAGTATGCACTAACAATATGATGTCCAGGGACCCAAGATCTGTAAGGGAGGTAACATATCTAGGGATAAAGATCTGGGCATCTATGAAAGAATTAGTGGAAGTTAAATGGTTGGATATTATGTTTAAGATCAAAGAATCTCTAGCGAGATGGGGGCGTCTCCAACTTACATTAGTGGACAGAGGCAATATTTTAAAAATGAATATCCTACCTAGGGTCCTATATTTTTTAGATCTTTCCCCTTAGAGGTCCTTAGGGCACAATTGCAGCAACTGCAAACCGTCTGTGCTAAATTTTAGTGGGCCCTAGGTAGAACTAGAAGAGCTACACGGTTTATGACGATACCGAGGGAAACGGGGGGTTGGTCAATACCCGACTTTACATTTCATTATTATGTATGTTTTTTGCTTAAAATGTGTATACTGCTGACTGGAGAAGAGGTCAGTAGCATAGCAGAAACCCCATCAAATTTTCATGTGTTACTGGGGGCGGGAGTTAAAAGCTGTTTTTTAAGGAATTTGATGGTAGTTATTACAAGAGGACACGTTTTAAGATTATGGAGGCTGTCTTTAAAGTTTGGAAAGTTATTCGTTAAAACTTTTCTTTAGAAGGGATAACACATTACACCCAGACTAGTGCCCAACACATTTTTTCCTTCATTTTCTGGGTTAATGTGGTAAATAATTGGAGAAGTGAAGTAAGGGCATCCTGCAAATTTGTGATTTTTATGAGAGGGAGGGGGGTTTTCTTTCGTTTTCTGATTTTGCCAGGCAATATGGTGTACCTAGAACGCAGTTTTTTAAGTTTCTTCAGATCCAGGATTTTTTAAGTAGGAAAAACCTGGCACCGGTGCAGCACAAACTTATTGAATCAATTAGGAGCCAGGAGAGAATAGGGGTTCTGTATAAAATCCTGCTATCTTCTAAGCCCGACGACTTTGGAGAAACATAATCTTACATGGGCCAATATTTTGGGTGAACATGAGGTGTTGTTTGAGAAGGCTATTAATATGGCTAAAGAAACATTTCTGTTGGCGATTCTGAAGGTTCAGTTTTTTAGAACTGCATTCAATTTATATTATACCCCTGCAAAGATGCTGAAATGAGGTGGGATGCAAGATGGCAAATGTTTTCGCTGTGGGAGTGATCATGCTGATAGTTTACATGTTTTTTATGCCTGCTGTAAGCTATCTTTGTATATTAGTAATATTGAAATGTTTCTGTCACTAATTGTTGGGGTGACTGTTAAAATCACTGCGGCTATGATGTTATTAGGTACTGGGCTCGATTTAGAATTAGGGAAACCAATGTATTATCACAGTTATTTATTGTTTTTGGGCATGGCTTTTGCCCGTCTAAATACTGCTGCTTCTTGGCTGCAAACTGAAGCCCCGATTTTTGAAGTATGGCGAGCTAGAATATATAATATTTATAATTTTTATTTTCTGATAAAGGATCAAGGAAGCGAAAGATGGGTATTTATATTTGGGGGTCTTTTCATGACTATATGGTTAAAGAAATATGATACAATCGGATATTGTGAATCAAAAAAAAAAAAAAAAGAAACACAGGGAACAAACTAGTCCACAGTACAAATGTTGGACTCTTGAGGCACACCCTTTTGTGCGTTTTTCAGTTTTAACCCCTTCTATGCTTATGACGAGTTCAGCTCGTCATGAGTTATGCCTCTCGTACACTCATGACGAGCTGAGCTCGTCATGTAACGCAGGTTTTTCAAAAACCCAGCGCACAGCAGGAAACCCGCTAGTGCGCAAGGTGTTAATGTATTTATGGTTTTGGAATAGTTTGAGCATTAGAGGGTGAGTGTAGACTACTATTACCTTGTGGAACTAGAACCTGTGCAGCTGTCTTTTGAAAGAACTACCCCTCCTTTGGCATAAACCTTTGGTGTAAAAAAAATGAGAAATAGGTAGCCATCTAGTGGTTGAATTGCATAATGTGAAACAGAAATTCTGAAATCAAACTAGCGTCCCAATGTGAACAAAATGTGTGATCCTAGGCAAATATTTCACTTTACAGAGCCTCATTTTTCTTCCTTATCACACATGACAGCACCTTCCAATACGTGAGTTCAGTGTGTGCTCTGTACAAAAATATTCTGATGTATTAAGATGAAACGCTTCTGCATGTTACGGGCAATACCTTTATTTTATGTTTTTTATTTTAAAGAGACTACAGTATTTTCATATGATGTTTGTTGCATGATTTAGATTCAGCGGGGTAGATTTACAAGACCCTTGCGACGCATTTACGCCGCTGTTGTGTCAGTTCTGTGATGCAGCTGTGGCGTAAACCATGCGCCATGTCTCGCCTTATTTACATCTAGGGAGAGGCGTCATGTTGTAAAGCCCTGCGCCACATTAAACCTTCATCAGGTTTAATGTATGCGGGGTGGGCGTCGGAAAAAGCCTCGGAAAAGTGACGCAGTGAAATTTACAGGATTTCACTTAGTCACTTTTCTGACGCCGCTGGGTCAAAACCCTGCGCCTGCTTGCAGCAAGCGTAAGGAATGACACAGCACGTTAGGTATGGGCAGCCTCTGAGCATTGCTGGAGTTGCGGCACGCTTGTGAAACAACTCTAGCAATGTGCCGCCCTTACGCCATCAGATGCGTCACGCATCTGTTTATCCTTGCGCCACGATGCGCAGCATTGTAAATGCAGCGCATCTGTGGTGGCGCAAGGGTAAACATGTGTGACGCATCTTACCTGGCACATCCCTGCTGATATGCCGAGATGCGCCAGTCCTTGTAAATCTGCCACTAACTATTTTCAGGGCTGGTTCATGGGCTCTTAGAGCCCAGCCAGACTCGTGGCTCGGCTTTGACTGGGCTCTCCGTGTAAATTTCTTGCCTCTCCCACCTATAACCTTTCCTAGTATTTCACTAATCCTTGCACTCTTCTGTTGGGGACAGCTAGGCCAATCTACCCATTCTCCGCAGCACCCTGCATTCTCCCTGGTCTCCAGCTGTGTCTCTTCTCAAACTATTCTCTATGCATGCACAGATTCTTGTTTAACTCAGTTGCTGTTTTCTCCCTTTAGTGCTCGTGCCAGACAAAATTGGTCACTAACGTGATGACAGATATGCTCAAGGTTTTCCCAAGGGAGCACATTTGGAACTATTTGTAACTACACCTATAAATTGCCCATTTAGCTTTTTGCTCTAATTGTGAAACCTGCTTTAACTGTGTTCCCATCGGCCCTGCCTGTATGATTGGCTGAGCACGGGCCCTTTTAATTGTTCGCTTGAAAGGCCCCGATGACGGACAGGCCGGGTGCTTTCCTTTCCAAGACAATCGCATCCCTCCTGGGATTCGCTGCCGCCGAGCCGGGGTCTTTGCTTCCAAGCACCGTCCCAGACCCATCTCTTGCTGCGGTAGGTAACCGGCAAAGCCATTTTTTCATCGAGTCAATCCCCGGGCCTGCTCAGATGTCAGATCTTTTCAACATACCTGAGGGGAGAGAACACAACCTGGCTCCGTCCTCGCTGCGCCCGGAGCCCGCAGAGGATCTCTGCTGGAAGGCGAACAATGGCCACGAAGGGGCTTAAGATTGGGTTCTCCTTGGAACAGTAGATGCGCACCTGCCTGGGTGAGCTCCCTTCCTGTCCTGTGAAGGGCTATTGTGCCCTGCGTCAGCAGACTGCACACCTGATTACCTCAGAGGTGGGCGGGGTTACATCCTTCCAAAGGGTGTAGCCAGGAGTTATTGGCCAGGGCCCAAACCAACTAAACTTAGATTTGACCGGTCAAAATTGTGACCAACTCTTCCCACGGGTCCATAGTGACCCCCTCTTCAGCAAGGGAGTCAGCAAGGGAGTCGAATGTATTAAAATTTAGTGCGGAACAAGCCGAAGGTATCAGATTACTTTACATCGCCTATCATAAACATTATAGGATGTTGCACGCCAGTAACCGGAAGCAATAAAGGAAGGAAAGAAAGGAGAGGTTATGGTCAAAGGTGACGACTTTAGTACTGGGGAACCAGGTTTGAGTCTCGGTGTCGGATCAACATCCTGTGATTTTGAGCAAATCACTTAATCTCCTCGTGTCTAAGAAAACATGATGATATGTCCTTGTATAATGAATGTAATTAGTGTTCGTGTAAAGCTCACCAATACCTTCGGGTCGAGTTCGCGCTATATAAAAACGCAACAACAAAAAAAGTTTTGATGCACAAAAAGCATTACTGGGTGTGTAAAAAAGGGTGTAAAAAAATGCTTAATATTTTTCTTAAAATTCCATGAACATTAGAACACAATTACATAAAAAGTGATGTGCCGATTTCATATATGAAAATGTCATAGAAGAAATACCCTCTTTAATTTAGTCAAGCGAGTTACTGTAAGGACACTGGTTCAAGAATAAAAGTATTTCATGCAAGGCGAAATTTCAGAAAATGTCGCTGTTTTGCATAACAAAATGTGCAAACTATGCAAATTATGCAAGAATAGGTTTAATTGTATGTGTGTCCTATACAAAGTGAACAGGTAAAAGTGATAACACTAATGGCAACTGGTCGGCGGATGTTAGCCCCTCTCACGTTCCTCCAAATGCTCTAGAGCAGTGTTTGGCCTGCCAGACCAAGGGCCAGCTCAGGATTCTGGGTCTGGGAGGGCCACACATTGTTGAGCCATGAAGAAGATTAGAGACATGGCTTTACCTGGGCCGGGTCCTGCCCGTGCTCAGCACAGACAGTTCTGAAAAGCAGATGCTGAGATTGGTCCCTATTGTGCTCTCCATTTTTGCCCTCACCCTCAGGGTGGAAAAATAAATCTTCCCTCTGCATCAGTACTACTCTTCACTGTCCTGGATGTAACTTCAAAGAGACTCCTTATAGTTCTTTCACTGTCCCATCATTTCGTAACTGAAGCATTTTCAATATTCCATACAACAAAACCATAGTTGTTTCTTATTTATCGTACACAACTAACAACCATTGACAAGCCAAACGTCCTAGCTTGTTGTAAGTGTAATGTTACTTGTTGTATTATAGTCAAGTCAAGTCAAGTCAAGAGATTTGTATAGCGCGCTACATACCCATAGGGTCTCAAGGCGCTTGATGAAGGGTGGAGAATTACTTGTCGAATATCCAAGTTTTAAGTTGTTTTCTGAATGCTATGTGGTTCTGAGTAAGGCGAAGGTTAGTGGGAAGTGAGTTCCAGGTTTTAGCTGCCAGGTAGGAGAAGGATCTACCTCCCATGGTGGTTTTGTTGATGCGAGGTACAGTGGCATGGGCTTGGTTGGAGGATCGTAGCTGACGGGAGGGGGTGTAGAAGGACAGTCGTGTGTTGAGGCATTCGGGTCCAAGTTCGTAAAGTGCTTTGTGTGCGTGGGTTAGGAGGCGGAAAGTAATCCTCTTATTTACGGGGAGCCAGTGGAGGTTTTTCAGGTGACCAGAGATGTGTTCTTTACGCGGGATGTCTAGTATGAGCCTGGCTGAAGCGTTCTGGATGCGTTGGAGTTTTTTCTGGAGTTTAGCGGTGGTACCGGCGTATAGGGTGTTTCCGTAGTCCAGGCGGCTCGTGACCAGTGCGTGGGTGACCGTTTTTCTAGTATCGGTGGGGATCCAGCGAAATGTTTTTTTGAGCATGCGAAGAATGTTGAAGCAAGGTGATGAAACGGCGTTGACTTGTCTGGTCATCGAGAGTGAGGAGTCCAGGATGACGGCCAGGTTCCGTGCGTGGTCCGTTGGGATGGGTGCTTTTCCAAGGGCCTCTGGCCACCAAGAGTCATCCCAGGCGGAAGGGGAGGTGCCTAAGATGAGGACTTCTGTTTTGTCTGAGTTCAGTTTCAGGCGGCTGTGCTTCATCCACTCGGCTACTTCTTTCATTCCTTTGTGTAAGTTGGTTTTGGCGGTGTTAGGGTCTTTGGTGAGTGAGAGGATCAGTTGAGTGTCGTCAGTGTAGGAGATGATGTTGAGATTGTGTTGGCGAGCGATGGTCGCAAGGGGGCTCATGTATACGTTGAAGAGGGTGGGGCTGAGTGACGATCCTTGTGGCACGCCGCAGATGACTTCAGTGGCCTCTGACTTGAATGGTGGGAGGCGGACTCTCTGGGTTCTTCCGGTGAGGAACGAGGTGATCCATTCCAGTGCTTTTCCTTGGACACCGATGTTTCTGAGGCGCTGTAGAAGGGTGTTGTGGCAGACTGTGTCGAAGGCTGCGGAGAGGTCGAGGAGGATGAGGGCGACTGTGTCTCCATTGTCCAGAAGAGTTCGAATGTCGTCTGTTGCGGCGATGAGGGCGGTCTCCGTGCTGTGTTTGGCTCGGAAGCCGGACTGTGAGGAGTCGAGGGATTTGTTGGTTTCGAGGAAGGCGGCGAGCTGGTTGTTGATGGCTTTCTCGATGACTTTGGCCGGAAATGGAAGAAGCGAGATGGGGCGGTAGTTTTTGAGTTCGGTGGGGTCAGCAGTGGGTTTTTTCAGAAGGGCACTGAGTTCTGCGTGTTTCCAGCTTTCAGGGAAGGTGGCGGTGTTGAGGGAGCAGTTGATGACATCTCGGAGGTGTGGTGCTATGATGGAGTCTGCTTTGTTGAAGATGTGGTGAGGGCATGGGTCAGTTGGGGATCCTGAGTGGATGGAGTTCATCAGGCGGATGGTGTCCTCAGTGGAGATTGGGTTCCAGTCGTTAAGGATGTTCAAGGGGGTGAAGGTCCGGCAGAAGGTTGGGTGGGTTGGTCTCCGGGTCGGTTGTCGAAGCTGTTGTGGATGTCTGCGATTTTGTTGTAGAAGAAGGAAGATAGGGAGTCGCAGAGGGCTTGGGAGGGGGTGATGTCGTTGGAGTTGGCTGATGGGTTGGTAAATTCTTTGACGATGTTGAATAGTTCCTTGCTGTTGTGGGCGTTGTTATCTAGTCGGTCTTTGAATGCGGTTTTCTTGGCAGACCGGATTAGTTGGTGGTGTATGCGGGTGGCGTTTTTGAAGGCGTCCCTGGTGCTGGTGTTTGGGCCTTTTTTCCAGGCCTTCTCGAGGGAGCGACAGAGTTTCTTCGATTTCTTAAGATCATCGTTGAACCAGGAGGCGTTTTTGCTGCCAAGTTTGCTTTGTCGTTTTTTCAACGGTGCTAGGATGTCGGCGCTGTTGGATAGCCATTGGGTGAGGTTAATGGCTGCTTGGTCGGGGTTAGAGGAGTGGGCGGGGGGGTTTAGAAGAAGCGATGAGGAGATCTGGTCGATGGTGATATTGTTCCAGTTTCTTCGCAAGGTGGATTGAGGATGGTTGTGGATTGTGGTCTTATTGTAAGTAAAGTGAACGCAGCTGTGGTCTGTCCAATGGAGAGCTGTGGTGTGACTGAATGAGACATGTTTGCTGGAGGTGAAGATGGGGTCGAGTGTGTGACCTGCAATGTGGGTGGGGGTAGTGACAAGTTGTTTGAGTCCGAGGTTGGCAAGATTGTCCAGAAGGGTGGTGGCGCTTCTGTCGTTGCTCTTTTCCAGGTGAAAATTGAGGTTTCCCAATAGAATGTATTCCTCGGAGGGGAGGGCGTGTGGGGTGATAAAGTCAGTGATGTCATCACTGAATTGTGCACGGGGTCCTGGAGGCCGGTAGAGGAGGGTGCCTCTGAGTGTGGTCTTGGGGTCGGTGTGGATCTGGAAGTGGAGGTGTTCGGCACTGGCAAGGTTCACGTCTGAGCTGGTTGAGATGCGGATGGAGTTCTTATGGACGATAGCGATGCCTCCTCCTGTATGCTTGATGCGGTCCTTGCGGATGATCTTGTATCCTTCCAGGATGGCAATGGTGATGTCTGGGGCTGAAGTAGCATTCATCCATGTTTCTGTTAGGAAGGCGACGTCCGGTGAGATGGTGTCTAGTAGATTCCAGAGGTCGATGGCGTGTCTGTGGACCGAGCGGGTGTTGAGCAAGATGCATTGTAGGTGGTTGGTGTCAGGTCTCTGATTGGGGTTGGTGGATGAGGAGTTAGTATTGGTGCCGTCGAACTTGCAGGAGTTGCATGTGAAGGGTCCATGGGTGTGTCCAGGAGAGGCTTGGACGCAGTTGGGGGAGCGACCGGGGTTAAGGGCTAGGAGGGTGATGGCATCGTAGGTGATGCGAGTGGGCTGGGCAGTCCGGGAACCAGGGGGTCTGGCGCTGGGCGCGGTCTAGGCGCGGACGGGCGAAGACGGGCTTACCTTTGGCGCACCTTCGGCGCGGCCGCAGCGCGTGGACGCTGCGCGTTGGAACATCTGCTATAAATGGATAGTGGAGGGGGCGGAGCGTGGGAGGGTCAGCTGGGAGGCGGGGAGCGGGGAGGAGCCACGGGCAAAAGAAAATAAACAGTAAGATGGCCGCTCGCTATCCAAATCGAAACTGGGGCATAGCTGGATTTTGAGTTCGAGTGAGGTTCCCTAATAAAGTAAATAGTCACGCTTCTTAGCCGCACTACAATGCTAGGTATGCAAATAAATTATATGCTAAGAATAACGATAGCGCGCGCATACAGTGTAATATAAACAGCGCTTTAAATTTGATTATAACGATACCAAGCGCTATGGATTGCACAGTGCGCTGTGTCAGGGCAGGCAGGCAGCAGGTCCCAGGACAGGCAGGCAGCCTTATATATCTAAATCAATTTTACAAGGAGTTAATATCACAAGGGTAGGCCCAGATTGAGGAATGTTTTGATCGTATGATAGAGGTGAGTAACTTGCTTGGGGCATTTAGTTCAGTGACCAAGCTGGTAGACGGTCTATTAAAAACAAAAGCACCCAAGAGGAATAATCTGCAGCCGAGGTGGTTCGATGGCAAGTGCTCACGAGCCCTGAGAGTCTTAAAACTTAGTTTAAAATCTAAGCCCAGGGAATCCTATAGAATAGCACAGTGCAGACGCATATATAAAAATGCACTGAAAAATAGAAAGACCCCCCTACAAACGGAAGCTTGGGCAGATCTGAGAGAGGCGGGAGAAGGAAGGGATATGTCCCAATTCTGGATGATTGTTAATAATCCCAGGATAGCGATACCCCTGAGATCGGGTCGAGTATTCTACCAGAACAATGGGTCTCACACTTCAAGGGATTATATAACCATAATCAGGATACAAAAATGGACTGGCGGGTGGACGCTCAGCAGGGACCAGGTATTGAGTTCACCCTTGCAGAAATAACAGCAGGGATCCAAGGCCTTACACGCAATAAGGCGCCGGGCTCTGATGGATCTCCACCTGATTTATACTTGAGTAAAGTAGACCTCTGGGCCCCCATCCTCACAAGAGTGTTAAATACTGCAATTCAGCTTGGTTTGCCCCGCTCTTGGTCTACAGCGGTTATTGTCCCTATCTTTAGGAAGGGTAATAGGGACAACCCGCAACGTTATAGAGCAATTTCTCTGATCGATGTCTCAGCAAAAGTTTTGGGCCGGGTAATTCTGCTAAGGCTTATGGACTGGACTGAGGAACACCATCTAATTACAGATATCCAGTACGGTTTCAGAACAGGAAGGTCCACAAGCGATCAATGTCTTAATTTGTATTTGCTGATCGCTAACACCAAAGCCAGCAATGAGGCTATGTATCCGGGCTTCATGGATCTGGCTGCAGCCTTTAAACATGTAAATAGGAACAAGTTATGGGGTGTGATGAGGGACATGGGAATTGACTCAGGCCTGATCAACATCTTGAGCGAACTTCACCAGGACACAACAGCTAGGGTACGTTATAACACGGAGGGGTGTATCACAGATTCATTTCCCTGCACTAGTGGAGTGCGACAGGGTTGCATTCTAGCACCCTTTCTGTTTTTGCTCTACATCAATAACCTAGAGCAGGCGCTGCTGGCTTTAAACTCGGACTGTCCAAAAGTAGGATTGCGTCATATTCCGGTACTGCTAGCACGCAATGCTTAATCAATGTTTTCGTAAACTTTATGGGGACTCTGGATCTGTCGGTAAAATTGGGTAAATCCTTTGTGATGCTAGCTGGTACCAAACCGTGTAAAAGGTTCTTATATAGGATAGGGAACCACACATTAGAGAAGGTGAAGTCTTTTTCCTATTTAGGGTTATTGTTCGATGGGGCACTTAAATTTAGATCCTTAGCGGAGGACCGTTGCTCAAAACTAATCTCCACAAATGGTGTCATAGCAAATTACGGACGTAGGCTGGGTCTTTGGTCTCCTGAACAGGTTTTGAACCTTTACAGATCGATAGGTTGTGCAAGAGTAACCTATGGGGCCGAAGTATCGGGCTATGTGAATGTGGAGCAATTGCAAGTTGAGGAAAATAAATACATGCAGAGGATCCTAAAAATCCCTCAGTGTACCTCAGCCGCAATTGTACATAGTGAACTGGGGAGTCCATTCATTGAGGACCAGATCAAGTCAAGACCCATATTGGCATGGTTGAACACCTGGTCAAATCCTGAGGCAGTCTTAGGTAGACAAATCTTGGAAGACTGCCTGCAGAGGGATAAAGGGTTACATATCCCCTGGTTAAATTATGTTAAGATCACCCTGGAAAGTATTGAACGGAAGGATTTGTTTATCAACCCTAAGCTCATTTTACCCTCGGACAAATTAAAAATTAAAAAATTGTTATCCGATCATTATGTGAAACGCAGATCAGTAGGGGAAACAACCAAACAATCTGTAGCTGCCCTCAGTCTTATAAAAAATGAAGGCATGGAGCCATACCTGTACCTGGTACATAATACACATGATAGATTTCTAATGACCCGCCTTAGGTTTAACCTATTACCACACCTATTGGCGGACCCTGCTGGATTTACACCAACAATTGCGCAGAAGGGTGCTTGCGGCTGCGACAACAGGTCTCCGCAAGACACCCTTCATTTTGTACTTCTGTGCCCCTTTTTTAAATATCCCCGGTGTAAATATTTGGTACAAATTTTAAAGAAAGAAAAATTTAGGCACGCTAAAATGGCTTTACTCCATCTGCAAAGAGCTAATGACCCATGGACACTCTATTGTATTATGAATTTTTTGAGGCTTGCCGTGAGGCTAAGAAACACAAGAGGATTTAGCTAAAATCACATGTTTTTTAAGTATGTATTCCTTTTACTCTTTTATCTGGTTGTATTGGTAATTCCAGATGATTTTCAGCTGTAATGTAATCCTATTTCTTACTCTGTAAATATATTGTACTTTTATGATGTTTTTCTAATCATCGAATAAAGAATTACTGAACTGAATATATCTAAATGCATTCATGGAAGCAGGCAAGTTCTGGTCGGCGGCACACTATGCTGAAGTCAGATTTTTTGTTTATTTATTTATTTAACATTTGTATGGCTCAACGAACAGGCGCGGTGCATCCATTGGGGCGTGGGGGCGTAGCCCCTGCCTGCTTGGCGTCTTTGAACGTAAGCAAACTGAATCAGTTTACTTAAGTTCAAAGACGCAGAGGGAGAACTCAACTGACAATCATGTCGTCAGCATGACGCCAGACCGCCCACCCCCTTCAGGGTCTGAAGGGGGTGGGCGGTCTGGTGTCATGTTGACTAACATGATTGTCACCAGGGGCAGCAGGCAGCACCACAAGTGCGCATGAGTGGGGACGGGGCGAATTTTCGCATGTGCCCACTCATGCGCACTTATGTTTTCACTTGTTTGTGTATGCCCATTTGGAGCCCTTCGGCCTCCTAATGGGCGTGCTGGGGGCGAAAATTAACCGTGCCCTGAGCCATGCCTGGCACTGCTGGCAGTGCCAGGATTGTCTGAACGAGGCTGCCAGTCCACCCCAGGGCCGTTAGTGAAGGCGCCAAGCCAGGGGAGCAGCAGAGGTGTTGCGGACTGGTCCGGCTGTAAGGTAAGTTTTACTCTTTTTCTATTTAATTCCCTGGCACCCACCCCCGTGCGACCCCTCCCCACTCCCCTCCCCGTTGAGCCATGACACTGCTAATCAGAGCTCCAGAGAACGCCGACCTCACAATCTCAGCACATCTCTGGCCAAATCATAATATGTCATACTTGAAAAAACATACCTCTTGCGAACCTTTAAAGAGTTATTGTCTCCATTACCTGCGGAGAAAGCGAGAGCTGGAGTTCGGCAATCAGAAGTTAGACAAGGGCAACTATCTGCTTTATTTATCATTTATTTATTTGGAAATTCATCTGTTTTACCTTCGGGCTCAGCCTCCCATAGATTTTTTGTACATACAGAGGGAGGGAGGGCGATATGTCTTTGGAAATCAGCAGAACACGTTAATGCACAGAATGTTCACCATTATGTGCTTCACCGGCGCGCACTCAATGGATGCTTCATTCAGGTAAGACGTGTGAAGGAAGGTTCAAGGGATAACGCCCTCTACTCCCGGCGACCCACATTAACCCTTCCTAAGGCACTAATGCATTTATCCTCTCAATTAGGAGCGGAGAGGGAACACAAAGGACCCAGGTTGCCCTCCACTCAAAGTATTATCAACAACAAAACCTGGTCCTGATTATCAGAGGTGCTCATTATAACATCACCTATCAACTCGTGGGTGTAGATATAATTAATCCACCACCCATATTCCTTTCCTTGATAAGGTGTACCTCGTTTGTGTACTGCTAAAACCTGTTTGTGTGTTTAAGTCTGCCTGCGCTACCAGCTCCTAAGCACTACACTTAGTTTCCTGGAAAAAATGTGCGTGAGGAAGGAAGGAACCTCACGGGAGCAACCACTAGAGAACTGCTGACTGGTACTCGTCAGTTTGTTCCTCTTATCATCATTGGCTCCTTCCAACCAAAAAACAACAAAAAAATAAAAGTAGTGAAAAAATGTGTAAGTGATGCTACAGAACTCAAATGTGGTCATAATTAGTTACATGAAAGAGATCCCTGCGGGATGGAGGTGCACTCTATTGTAATACTAGAACTTGTTAATCAAATTTTAAAACAAGGGTGCTACGCTACTAAAGTGTGTTGGCTTCACACAAAGATAAACTACCAAAACAAAACAGGAGTTACCCTGAATGTAGTGTGCACTGTACCTCATGAACCTAAAGTTCAATAAACTTGATATATTTCTCACAATCACTTAAAATTAAAATTATCATTACACACAATAAACCTCAAATTGAACTTACAAAAATTTTTTTTTTCAACATTTCCTATATCATCTTGATCCATAACATTAATGTGTTTAATATTCACATATTAATGTATAATACATTCAATTACATAAGTCCAATTATTAACATAATCCTATTAAATAATCCGTTATGCCTATTTCATTATTTCACATGTGTAATTTTTTTAATTGAAACATATGTTGAGGCTTGGCCAATGCATTTCGGAACGCACCGGTTCCTTCTTCAGGGGCAGTATTCTGTGAACAAAATAAAACATTACTAAGGTGTTCCTTGGATGCACTTAATAATTGCACCTTGACCACATGGATTAAGGGGGTCACCACATGTCATAGCTATATAGTCACCACCAGATGTTAGTTGAATCTTCAAAATAATAGGGGATGTTAAGTTGAAGTGATGGTATTGCTACACACCATTGTGCAACCTTATATTCCATCAGAAGTGTCTTATAAAAATAGTGATATACTGAGCTGAGTCTCAAGGTGTATGAAAATAGAAACAAAGAGTCTTTACCTAATGGGTTTTTTGCTAGAAACTCCAAAAGAGTACCAATGCCACTATCTTACAGTTGCAGTCCTGCAAATACATGTATTCCTTATTAGGAACCTATAGCCCTTCATACATCTCTGGAGGTAAATATTCACACGTTTACAAATCTTAATGGTTAACTCACCAATCGTATCTAAAAAGGAAGTGGACCTGAAGGTGGTGCCTTTGAAATCTTCTGTGGGCTGTGTCGTATTCACTGCAATCACAATATATAACACATCGGTTCTCTACAACTTCAGGCGGCACAACCTCAGTTTAAAACCAACTACACTCACCAAACGCATCTTCACTGTACGCTCATCCAAATTGCAATGTCCTCAACAAACTCGTGTGGCCCGATGTACACCCGATATCTACAAATCGAAGCACGGTAGTCTATTAGTATACATGATAGCGGGGCCGTATTTATACGCCGCTACTTCCAGTGAACTCGATAAACATACTGTATAGCCACTTTTACGAGTCTCTCTCCAGTTCAAATTGTTGAGCAAATGCAGCTGCCGCCATGGTGAGCGTAATGAACGCTCAGACTATGCCGTCATTAGTCATGTGATAGGAGGAGGCTGGGAAATGTAGTTCAAATATAACGCGATGCACTCTTCCTAATTGTAACGAGTGATCTGGATCGCCATTCCCCCGGTGTGCTGGTTTTACATGCTCCTGGATCCTCACGCCTTGTGCACAGGCTGAACGGGCACTGTTTTGTCTCTTGTCTATGAAATACCTTTTATCCACACGCATACTAAACACGCAAACCTGTCTTACCAGTCACGTGTTCCCAAGTTGATGGAAATTGTAGTTTTAAGAAAGTTCGTTTCAATAATAAAGACAGAGAAAATCTAAAGTGTAATCAATGTCAACACTCTTACCTAATCTCCAGTATCTATAACTCTACTAGGATCAAGTACCGTACAAAACACGCTAACTCTGAATGTTGAAACAGTCGTTCTATAGAATTATGAGGGAATAGAAAAGAAGAAGGGATGATAAAAAATCAATCAATCTGGCGTGTACTTGATATCTCCATGCATGCCTACTTCATAATATTACTGGGATCTGGCACCTCAAAGGACACACTTACACTGCCCTATTCTATGTATGAGATATCATGTAACCCCTCATAATGTACTCCTCTATTCCTCCACGAACAATAAAGTGATGAAAAAGAGAAGAACAAGTTTGTTGTAGAAACCACCATGCCCAATGTGATAGATAGTATATAGTCTTAATAAAGATGGATGTGTTCGGGTAGCATGCATCATAATATGCGATAGTTGTGTGTACTAAGGTGACATACCCACGAGTAAACAATAGACACTAGACATTATTATACAATGTTCCCAATAACACCTGAAATTCCCAGTTCTAAATGAACTAGTTCCCTCTGATGCAAATTCCTTATGGTGACTAACAATCATTCACTGTGTATACGTTGCATTCAACGTCCAATACCTAGGAATCACTTCCCATAACTCTCTGGTTATCTCTAGTAATATGCAACAATTATACATATGTAAACTTCTGTATACAATTGCAAGTGATGGGTATGTTTCCCCACCCATCATACATGTTAATCACAATCAGTGGTACAGATATATTAAAAATGATCACAAGCAAAAGCAATAATCGTTACATCCTGTATATGAACAGAAAAACTTTATAATAAATTGGAAAGTGCAGTCTCAGTTTCTTGTCCAATAGGTAATACAAATATTGAAAAATACATAGTCAGTTTTCAGCAAACCCCTAGATGTAATACTGTACTACCACCCTTAGTGCTGTCCTGATCCTGGTGTAGAAAACCACTATACTTACAGAAAACAACTCATATCAATTTTATCATTTAATCCTTTGGGTTGTAGTGTTTGTAAATAATCAATCCAAAATATCTCCCTCTGTAGGAGCTTGCTGCTGTTGTCAATACCCTCATATTTGGGAACTACTTCTACTATTTGTGCACTCAACTGTGCGATCGTGTGCTTTGCTTCTACCCAATGTGTAGCTACACTCAATGCTTTGTTCCTTAATCTAATGGTGCTTTTATGTTCTGATAACCTGATTTTAAACTTCCGTTCCGTCTTTCCTATGTAGGCTTTTCCACACTGGCATTTCAAACAATAGATAATGTTAGCTGTATTACAATCGGAGGTATGGCGTAGTTTAATGTGTCCTCCTGACACAGGGTGTGTTAGAGTGGTTCCAATGATAATGCTATTGCAATGTATGCAATTATGACATCTGGTGGTACCCTTATCTGCTGTTTTCTTACTGGGCTTCGTTGTTGATTGTACTAATTCCTGAAGATTTTTAGATCTTGTATATGCAAAGGTTGGTTCTTCTTTGAATATCCCATTGAAGTCTGGTTCATTAACCAGTACGTCCCATCTTTTTTTAATGATCTTTTTGATTGGCATAGACTGATTAGAATATTTAAACACAAATGTAGGAGTGTTGGATGCCTTCCTGTGTGTTTTAACAAATAATTCTCCACGTTGTTTAGTTCCAATCCTTTGTGTGTTTTTCTGTAGTACATCAGCAGGATAGCCTCTTAGTCAAACCTTTCTTTGAATTCTGCAATTTTCTTTTCAGCTGTGGTCGGCTCAGAACATATCCTTTTAATACGTATAAACTGCTAATAGGGCAGATTCTCAATTAGGCTTCTTGGATGGAAACTTGTGTGTACTATTTCTGTCCGTCGATTTGGTGAAAATTTCTGTACTTAATGTCGCTTGCCGTTTTTTAATCAGAACATCTAGATAGTTTACTTGATCTTTGCTGATGATGTGTGTACATTTTATTCCAGGGTGCCTCTTGTTGAGATACAAGATCAGTTTCTCAAGAGTTTCTTGTGATTGTGTCCCAATGAGAAAAATGTCATCGATATATCGACAGTATTGTGCGATGCCTTCAATCCAGTCTTCATTGGTTAAAATGAAATCGCTCTCAAACTTAGACATAAAAATGTAGGGGTATGCTAGTGCGCCAAACCTGACGTACCTGTCAATTGTCCATAAAATTCACCTTGGCATTGAAAATAACTGTTGTGAAGACAAAAAATAATAACTGTAACATAAAGATGCTTTGTTTCTGTGGTAAATCCATTTACAGTGGAATGGGCTCGTTTGATAGGCTGTTGCTCTACCGGGCTCGTAGAGCAACAGCCTATCTAAGGTCGCGGCCGACATACAGCGACCGCTAATACTTAAAGAGGACATTAACTGAAGTCCGACATATCGGTGGCCACAGGCATGCTAGCAGGTGGCCACTTCGAGGTTTAAATGCTGGATACTCACAGCGGTGTGCGGTAAAAACGAACCCCAGCCGACCAAGTAAGACAGGCAATGAAACATGTTGGCTTCTCATTGGTTAAAACAAAGCTCAACTGGAGAGTATAGGTTTTAATAGGAGTAGATACCCAGCAACAAATAAAAGTATCACTCAGCTAGAGGTATCCAATTCATTTATAGCAGGGTAGAGCATTGAATAGCGGTGCCCTTACCCTTGGGGGGGTTTTGGGTGTAAGTAGTTATGACCACATTTGAGTTCTGTAGCATCACTTACACATTTTTTCACTACTTTTGTTTTTTTGTTGTTTTTTGGTTGGAAGGAGCAAATGATGATAAGAGGACCAAACTGACGAGTACCAGTCAGCAGTTCTCTGGTGGTTGCTCCCGTGAGGTTCCTTCCTTCCTCACGCACATTTTTCCAGGACAGTAAGTGTAGTGCTTAGGAGGTGGTAGTGAAGGCAGACTTAGACACACAAACAGGGTTTAGCAGTACACAAACGAGGTACACCCTATCAAGGAAAGGAATATGAGTGGTGGATTAAGTATATCTACACCTACGAGTTGATATGTGATGTTATAGTGAGCACCTCTGACCAGGACCAGTTTTTGTTGTTGATAAAACTAATGCATTTACCCAAGTCGATTTTATTCAGTTTAAACATCTGGGATGCAATACCCCCTCCTCCCAGATGATATTACTGCCCCTGCATTTCATGTCCTCGAGACCAACAAAGGTATAATGAAAAGTAGACTTAGTCAGTTAGATGCAGAGATGCATGGGTAAGTATACTTTTACGATGCTTCTTTGCAGAAAGTTTACAATGTCATGTGATGTATGTCCCTGTCTTTGGTCTTCTCATGGGGCGTGTGCATGAAAATGCAACAATGGACTTTTTTTTTCATTGAGCCCGGTGCAAAATCTCCCCCAAACTCATGACTCCTGCATTTTGTAAGCAATTTTTCACACACTGACTGCGAAAAGTGTGTTACTAAGAAACTATCCTGCTATTAAACTCTACTTCTCCGCAATCGTTGTGAATCACCAGGTGCCATAACCCTGGTCCCAGCATTTTAAAAACATAAAGGGCTGATGCCCACAATCAAGGGGATTGCTTTTGAACTCCAAGTAGCTGTTTGAACATGTTGGTATCGTCTCCTGAGTAGTGCTCTGCTTGTGTATATCTACGTATTCTAATGTCACTGCTCGTGGATGGAATGTGCAAGGTTGTGAGGGTCTGAGGTTTGTGTTTGTTCTATAGCAAATTATTAGATCATGTTGTATACCCGATTATATTATTGTTACGTTTATTGCACTAATGGTAGTGTATTAGTTAGCTTTTTGCATTGGTCATTTCTTTTTGTGTTGTTTTACTTTCCGTTTGTACGCCCACCACTTTTAAATGTCATCAGCAGCCCCTGGTAACGAATCATCCCCAAGGGGATCTCTCAGCACCCGGCCATACAGAAAAGCAAGGCTCATGGATGGCCAAAGCTTACTCAAACATCCAGGTCTTTAAGCCCTTTTTAAAATGTGCCAGGGAGGAACAACCACGCTGTGATTCTGGTAGCTTGTTCCAATGGGAGGGGGCTAGATAAGAGAAAGCCCGCCCACCCATTCTCACTTTCTTGATTTTGCATGGGGCCAACAGATTTTGGTTGCTAGATCTCAGTTGACGTCCCGGCTCATATGCTCTTACCTTCCTTTTTAGGTAAGATGGACCTAGGCCTTGCCTAGCCTTAAACACCACGATCAAAAGTTTAAATACTGCTCTCTTCTTCACAGGCAACAAATGCAGAGCCTGCAGAAGAGGACGCAATGGCGTGCGTCTTGGCTTATTCAAAACCATTCTCGCTGCAGTATTGTGCAGTACCTGTAACCTAGAGAGCAGATCTTATCTACCCCCCACTAGTAGGGCATTTCCATAATCCAGCCTGCTCACAATTAACACCTGAATGAGAGTTTTTCTTGCCTCCACGGGAATCCAAGGAAAGATTTTCCTTAACATTTTCAAGGTGGCAAAGCAAGAGATAAACAAAGATTTTACATGCTCTTCGAAAGAAAGGTTGTTATCCAGCAAAATTCCCAGATTCCTGGCCTGCTTCGTGGGGCGGGGACACTCCCCCAGCTCGTCCGGCCACCACTCCGGAGTCCTTAGTTCCTCTGCCTTCCCGAACAGGAGAATCTCGGTCTTATTAGAATTCAACTGGAGGAAATTGTCCCTCATCCAGGCCGCAATGTTCAACATACAGGCCTTAAATTTGATTTTAGTGATCTCAGGACCCAGATTGAATGGTAATCACCTGTGTGTCGTCTGCATATTAGATTGTCTCAAATCCAGACTTCCTTATAATTGCAGACAATGGGGACACGTCAATGTTAAACAACGTTGGGCTCAAAATAGAACCCTGTGGAACCCCCTTCTCAACTAGGTTGCTTGCTGAAATAAATGGCTCCAATTTGATCTGCTGAGGTCTCTTAGACAGGAAGCTACCCAACCATGCCAGGGCTTGCCTCTCGACACCAATCTCCTGTAGTCTGCAAAGCATGATGGAATGGGAAATGGTGTCGAAGTCCGCCGACAGATCTAATAAAGTCAACATAGAAGGCGTCCCTTTATCCAAGGACATTCTAATTATGTCTGTTACTTCCATCAGGGACTACGGGGTACTATGGCCAGCCCAAAATCCAGATTGGGCGGGATCCAATAGTTGGTTCTGCTCCAGGTGATTTGTTAGTTGTTGATTAATCAACTTTTCCATCACCTTTGCCCCACATGGCAGCAGGGATATTGGCCTGTAGTTCTTAATTTCCAAAGGGTTGGCTAATGGCTTTTTTAAAAGCGGTCTCACTAAAGCGTGCTTCCACTTATCGGGAAAGATGGCTGTAGATAGAGAGATGTTACAAACATCCCTCAGTGAAGGAGCTAAGGTGGCAGCCAAGGCTGCAATGACCAAAGGAGGTGCGCAATCTGATTCTGCTCCTGACTTGATTGCTTCCAGGGCTATTTTTATTTGCTCCGTAGTAATAGTGGAGAAGGCATCCAGCTTAGGTAAAGATGGGATCATCGCCTTTGGATTGGGGGGGTTATGCTGTTTCCACCCCCCAGAGAGTTATAGATGATATCTATCTTATCTCTGAAGTAACTGGCCACCTTATCACATAGATCTTGCGTATGTGGGACCGTAGAACTACTTACAGAGGGGTTCATAAAGTCTTTTAGAATTGGAAACAATTCCTTTGAGAAATTACTTGCTTCCCCAATCCTCGCTCTCAAGTGTTCCCTTCTGGCAGATTTACATTGGCCATAATAGGCTCAATGCGCCTTGACATATGCCTGCTTATCCCCTGTACATCTTGTCCTTCTCCACTTTCTTTCCCGCCCTCTACATTGAGCTTTCTCCTCCTTTAACTCCGCGAGTACCATGGGGCCGGTGCCCGCTTTTCCTTTAGTTTCATCAATTTTAGCGGCACAATACTGTCCAAGGCTTTTACCACTGCCCCATCCCATCTCTCCAACGCTCTATTACAATCCTGGTTCTCTAGCCGTGGTGCTAAGAAAGCCTCCCTAAATGCCTCAGGAGTAACTTTCCTCCAAGCCCTCCGCAAACCCGTCTTGTCCCGGTTCATCAAAGCCCTTTTTTGATGCGTAAAGGAGAACTTTAAGGCCCAATGATCGGACCATCTTAACTACTGGGGTGTTTCTACTAGAAGGCTATAGACATAAGTAAAAATTGAGTCCAGGGTGTGTCCAGCTCGGTGCGCCGGCTCCTGTACTCTCGATTTTAGCCCTAATGATTCCATTGCTAACTGAAGGGCCCTTGCTTCTATATTTGAGGGATCTTCCAGATGATGGTTGAAGTCCCCCACTAATGTGAAATTGTCTGAGTGTAAGATGTGAGGGGCTAGTGTTTCCAAAAGGGAGGCACAAAACAATTGCTTATTTTCTCCCGGGGGATGGTGTACTACTGCCCCCTTCCAGCTAGTATCTTTAAGAAAATTTAACTGGAATACTAATAATTTCATGAAAGATGTGAGCACTGAGTCTATCACTTTAACCACATCCCTGCTAAAGATTTTCCCCTGCTGTGCTGTACAGCAATGAAAACGGGTGTGGTCATGACGAGCTCAGCTCGTCATGAGCACAGGAGCACTGTGCTGCATGACGAGCTGAGCTCATCATGAGCATGGAAAGGGTTAATATGATAGGGCATCCTCGTGGCTACTGCTACCCCTCCTCCCCGTTTGCCCACTCTATCTAGTCTTGTGACCTTATATTCTTCCGGGAATGCCACTGCTAACATCGGGGAGGAGTGGTCATGAAACTGTCTCAGTCAGCAGACAGAGGTCGGGCTGCCCGTCTTCCAGAGGGTCCCATATTTCTCCCGCATGTTTGGAGACTGATCTAACATTTGCATATAACCCCAACATAATCTTTTACCTAAGTGCATGTCTGGCCAAGGAGATACTCCCTCCCTCAATGACTGGGGGATTAAGGCCGTATGGGTTAGCGACTTACCCCCAAGTTCCGGCACCCCCTGTTCCCTCTCCCCCCCCCCCCCCCCCCCCCATGACATCTACTGTCTGTATACTCCTTAACCTATTTCCTTGCCTTAGTGCCAGAAGTTGTTCTCTGGTATAGGACGCTGTAGTCATCCTATCTTAAGACCCGGGCAGCAATTCCTGGCAGCTGGCAGCATCTAGGCACGGACGGGCGCAGACGGGCTTGCCTTTGGCGCGCCTTCGGCACGCTGGCGGTGCTCCCCATGTGCTCCTGCGTTCGGAGGCCTCTTTTATAGCCCCAGTCTAGGCTCGTCCCTGCTCCAATATGGCCGGCAAAAGTGCCTCTCCTCGCCCGCAAACTCTCTCCACACAAACGGCTCTGTAGCAGCTGCCGCGGTGGACCGGGGAGATGCCAACACCCCCACACAGAAAATCTCAATAAACAAATTCCCCCAAATTCCCCTTAAAAAAGCACCAACTGTATTAAAATTGACGATTTTTGCTAATATTAGATTTTCGAGTGCTTGAGCTGAATCACAAAGCTGCTTACTGTTGCAGCTCGCCCGCGTTCTGAAGCCTCTTTTATAGCCCCCAGCCTAGGCTCGTCCCTGCTCCAATATGGCCGCGGCCGCAGGCAAAAGTGCCTCTCCTCGCCCGTAAACTCTCTCCACACAAACGGCTCTGTTGCAGCTGCTGCGGTGGACCGGAAAGTTGCCAACCCCCCACACAGAAAATCTCAATAAACAAATTCCCCTTAAAAAAGCACCAACTGTATAAAAATTGCTGATTTTTGCTAATATTAGATTTTCGAGTGCTTGATCTGAATCACAAAGCTGCTTACTGCTACAGCGCGCCCGCGTTCTGAGGCCTCTTTTATAGCCCCCAGCCTCGGCTCGTCCCTGCTCCAATATGGCCCCGCCGCAGGCAAAAGTGCCTCTCCTCGCCCACAAACTCTCTCCACACAAACGGCTCTGTTGCAGCTGCCGCGGTGGACCGGAGAGTTGCCAACACCCCCACACAAAAAATTTCAATAAACAAATTCCCCCCAATTTCCCCTTAAAAAAGCACCAACTGTATCAAAATTGCAGATTTTTGTTAATATTAGATTTTCGAGTGCTTGAGCTGAATCACAAAGCTGCTATGGTTCTAAGCCACGCACTTAATTAAATCAGCCACGCCCCTTTGAGAGACTCCCAGTTATTTCATTCCACTTAAAGCTCTGATTAGAGAAAGGACACATCTTTACCAATATTGGATGTAAGAGTGGGAGCAATTGGCCATGCTATGTGCGCAGTAGCCAAGGTGTTATATAAGCAGGCATAGAGGGGGTTGGGCATGATTGCAGACCAAGTGCCCACTGTGTGCAGCTGCAGGCCATTTCCATTAGGTACTGAGGGCAGGGTATGGGATCCAGGCCATGTTCTGTGCCTAGTGCCCACTGGGCATAGCCAGGCGTAGGGAATACGGAAGGCATGATTATTTTTTAGATGCAAGGTAAGTCAAAGTGTATGCGCTGGGATTAAGAAGTGCTACAGCATCATAGCTTTATTATAGTGTAACATTCATTAATGATAAAAATTGCATTTTTTAAAGTTTTGTACCATACCTATAACGCCCATGCAAGGGAATTATAACATAAACATGAGTAATTAATTTTGCGTAATTTAGGGAAGTGACTATAGCCCCGTGAATTATATATTTCAACTAATGTAAAGACAAAGCTAATATAGAAAACTGACTGAGGCAGCAATTTTATGCAGGACTGTTTTCAACATGCATTTTCTTTTTTCAATACACATGTTATTGAGGTCTGATGATATTTACAACTCTGTGTCAGAGTTGGTTATATTCTCACAAAATACCTACTTTAACATTGTAGAACGAGGATCATGCAAACTTCACTTGGATAGTTTGGCATTATCCCCGGAACCTGAGATTGCAGCCCTTTATTTGATGATCTTTGATTTTGTTGAAATTCTTTTTTGAGGCTGGGGTGTTAAAAAAATATGCAAACCTCCAAGTTAAGCAACATTTTATACTCCCACACAGATTTATAATAAAGTTGCCCATAGTATTATCCTCGAGATACACACACAAACACATAGATAGTGTAGTGTCACAATAGTGAAATGGTATCAATACAGCTGAGGATAAGGTAAGCTTTCAATAAGAAATTCAAAATCGTTTTGGGACTAAGCTATGGAAAACTTTGACTATCGCTCACCGTATTTGGAATAGCTTCATGGACGAGCATATTTGGTTACATATATCACATTTGGTAACAAATGGCCAAGGATTTCACAGTTTAAAAGATCATTGTTGATCCACACTTAAATTTATTCGTGAAACTTGTTCTTTGTAGATGTTCAATCTCAAATTGATTTTTTCTTTTTTAATTTTTCATTACACAAATATATAACTTGTGTTTTATTAGCGCTCGCTGAAGCATGTTTTGTTGTTTGGGAGCATTGTAGATGTAAAGTATTCATTACACTAGTCTCAATATTCATCTTGATCAATCTTAGAATTTTGAAATGAAGTTATGTCCCTGCAGGGATACACACAGTGTCCCGGATATTATATATCGACTTCAGCGGAAGGCACTATACTGGCGCTTGTGCCAGTTCATATATGCTTGAATGTCATGTGAATTCAATAGAAGAATAAATTGCAGTATATTTGTTTAAACCAATCACAAGATGTAGTATTCCTATTCTCCTTTGTTTAATTGATACTCTTCAATTTAGGAACAGCTTCAAAGAAGAAATAAAGCATATCAATTTATTTATTGTTTTCTATTTTTTTGGAAAAGGCAGATTGCTTCCTTCATTTCTACGTCTTGTTCTTTAATTGTCTTGTCATAGGACCTCGTACTTATTGTTTTTTTGTAATATTGGGTGTTTCATAGGATGCCCCAATGTTCCATTGTGGCTAGGGAGGATGTGATCTCATCAGCTTCCTCCCCTGCTGATGTCACGCCTATCCCATGGATGCTTAAACAGCTCATTATTGCTTGGTATGCTTTTGAAGTCATTAGGCTGAGTGGGACTAACAGACCCAATAAAATCATTAAAAAGCAAACATATTTGGGCGTTTTCGATTGTGAATGGGCTCTGGGTGGGCCAGAAGGATTCCCTGGGAGGGCCTGGCCCACATAGCCCTCCCTCTAGAATTGGGCCTGTCCAGACCTCTGACCTTTCTGTTAGTCCTTTGGCATTAATTACCCTGTGTGTTTGGCAGCAGTAAGTACCATAAGCGATGCAAAGATTCGCAGAAAAGATGGAAGAGCACCCAAGGGAAATATTTGCAGCAAATATATTACCACTGAAAACATGTTGCATTTCAGCTAAACAGCTTTTTTTTCAAGTTCAACAAGTACTGTGCCCCACAAAATATAAATACATAATATATTGGACACAGTTCACGGTCCATATAAAAACAGAAAATAGCACATGCCAGTAGTTTGAAAAATATAACACAAATTCCATTTGAATCTAATAAGACTTCATAATATAAGAAATCATTATTTGATATTTGACAAAAATATTTATTAGTTTAAAAACAGTAGTTGTGCTACAATGTAAATGGACTCCCCTATGTCTTGGGAAAACGGTGCAGCCTTGTTTACCATCAGAAGTGGTATAGAGGCGCATATAAGTAAACCAACTCCTCTGTATCCTAGAACCATGTGCCAAAAATGCAGGATTTTTTTAGGGACACAGTACCAGTGATGGAGGGTGTAAAATAATAATAATTATTATTATTATTATTATTATTATTATTATTATTATTATATACTATTATTATTATCATCATCACCATCATCACCATCTAAATTCGTAGCTGATACCTTGAAAGACTTCATAGGAGTAGTGGTAACTGCTGCATCATCAGTAGGGGCTGATACTGGAGCCAGGTGTTGGGACGGTGGGCAGCAAAAATAGAAAGCCCCCCAAAAAAACGTACTAAAGAAAGCCTAAGAAAAACAGCAAAAAAAAAACCTGAATTAACTGCCGCCTCCAAGCTTCGTCATCCATCCCATCAACATCTTCCTGCACTCCCGGCCAGCAGCAGAATGCACCCACCCTCCCAGACTCCCCATAGTCAACAACGCTGCAATGCAGCGTTGTGATTGGTCCGAGCACTGCGGATCGGCGCTCAGACATGAACTGGGAGGGTTTGCATGTTCCTCACCAGGCTGTGCAATGCAGCTGGGTGGGGGTACATGCAAAGTACACGGGACTGCTTGGGGTGGCCCGATAGGGCCGGCCAAGCAGTCCTGTGCACTTCAGGAGTGAAAACCACTCCAATCCCTACACGCCAGCCCCGCCCCACCCGAGAGCCACTGACATATTTAGGAAAACTAAAATGATAATAACAATAGTTACTATCATTTTATTTTTCCTTTTTCTCATTGGGGCGATGCTCCTCCACCCTAGCGGAGGAGCCGCCACTGCTCATCGTGAAGTAAGAGTGCGTCAGTAGCGGGTAGTGTGGCACTGTTGAAGATGGTTGCACTCTCCCGACTACTTTATTTTTTCCGTACATTGCCGGTGTGGATACCGGTCGCCCTTTTACGGCAGCTTCGGTCTATGGTGAGTGGCTTTATCTGGGGGAGTGGGAGGCGAAGGGTGGCGTTGGACACACTGATGCGTCCAAGAGCGGAGGGGGGAATCGCTGACCCTGATTTCGAACTCTATCACCTGGCTGCACAGTTCCAGGGCCTCACTCATGCGGTAGCACAGGAATTTAGGGGACCCGAACAAGAATTCGAGCCAGACGTGCCACGGCATGTCCTGTCATTTGTGGTATTGCAGCAAAAGTTGCATGCGGATTCATTATCCATAGAGGAAGGCACTCTGAGGCTTTGTTGGAAGCGGTACCACAACAGAATGGGGGTGCAGTGCCCTTACGCCCCAGAGATACCGTTGGGCATGTGTACAGCACTTCCGCATGGCAGAGATTGGTAGGCCCATGCGGAGTGGGAGACTCTCGGACTGCAGGTTGTGGGAGACTTATACGGCGATGGTATCTTATTGCCTTATAATGAGCTGCAGGACAGATTTGGACTTCCACTGGGTCACTATTTAATCCACACAGCCTTAATTGCTGCCATCCAAAAATACTGGGGAGCGGGTCTAGTAGAGCCGCCAGTGAATGCTGCATGCCAGTATGTAGTGACGTCGGCGGGCACCTATAAGGCTGACACCTGCTTATATAGACGAGTGCTTGAGGAAGGGTTGTTGTCACTGCAGAGACTACGCTCCCACTGGGAGGCGGATATGAATAAAGAAATTCCTGACTCGGCCTAGACGCAAATAGTTAAGAAGGCATGGAAGGGCACTAGAAATGCTAGGTTTCAATTAGTTCATTTCTTCATATTGCACAGAGAGTACCTTACTCCAGCGAAGATAAATCAGTACTTCCATGTAGACACTGCACAATGCCCCCGCTGCAAGTTGAGGGATACGGGCCTTTTGCATATATTATGGCATTGTCCTCAACTGGGTACTTACTGGGAGGATGTAATTACATTACTAAGTAATGTAACGGAACGACAGATTAATCCAGACAAAGGAACCTGCCTATTACATTGGTTCCCTCATACTAGTAAGACAAAATTGACGAGTAAGTTCCTGGACTTGGGTTTGGTACTGGCCAAAAGAGAAATTACGTCCCACTGGAAGGCTACGGAAGGTCCCAGCTTCATCAGATGGAGGGCTGCGTTACTCACATGGGCGGGGAGTGAGAGTACGGTTCGTCTGCAGCAGGCCCAAAGGTCCCACAACGATAAGGTGCTCGAGGCAGCACATACCCTGGTCACAGACTTTAGGGTAACAGATGCGGACTCTGACTCGGAAATGAGCGCACCTACTGGGGATGGTGACTTATAATGTAGCTACCATATGGTAACGATATGGAAGTGCACGGAAAATGTTGTTTCCCCCCTTCTTATATAGTCACATACTTCATATTGGCAAGTATTTGGTACCATGTACATGATCCATCATCATAACTTACTGATTTGTTAAAATATGTTGGTTTAATTGACACGCCGGTGAGAGGGGGTGGGAGGCGGGAGGGTTGAGGGAGAGTAGTACAAGCTGACCTAGTTATGATAAGGCCTTGTGTAGCAACGTGCAATGTTTGCATGAAGGTCCTTGTGCTAATATGGAGTTATTCGCAGCTTGGGCAAATTGATGACAGATGGTTTCTTTATTCTTTTTGTTGTTTACTTGAATATTCTGCTTTGAATGTAACACCACATGTCATATTTTGTTGCACGTGCCTTGACATGACCACGCTCCTGTGTAAATTGGATTGGTCAGCTTGGACGCTAGTTGTGTATGGTAAACAATAAAAATATTTAAAAAAATAAAATAAAAAAATGAAGTAAAAGTGTGAATGATTCTATGGAACATTGCACAAAGCCAGCTGTTTGGAGCTTTGCTAAAGGGAGGGGATCCCCTATGGAATGGAGAAAAGGAACAAGACTGGCTCTGCCACATGCTGGTGCACTTTTAAACTTTGAAACACAGTCTGTTAACATGAATTGTAGGAAGTAGAACCTTGTTTAAGTGTACCCCAAGATTGCGAGCAGAGGAGGAAATGACATGACAAAGCCATCCGACGATGGCCACAGATCATTTAAGAATGGGTGGGATGGCCTGCCACTTGAGCAACACAAACATTTTCTTTTTCAGTATTGCATTTTAAAGAGTTGCTATCTAACAATGCCGTGATTTCCTGCATGCAGATGTTAAATGCCTCGAATGGAGTGAACATGGATTGGTCAACAGATGTGGTCAGATGGGTGTCGTCAGTATATTTCTGCTGTTGTTGCGGTAGTATAATATAGCAGTTATCAAGGTTCAGTGGTCCCTTCAGGGCACTGAGCCCTGGTGCACTGCACCTGCTGCACGAATGGTAGCTATGAACCCTGCATGCATGCTCTCATTGGCCAAATCCCTGACAGTGAACTGGAACCCTGGTCCAAATTCTAAATGTGTTTGCATCTAACATTCGGGATAGTGATGTGTGTAGGTCTGGTCAGAGTTCCGCTATGCAGAACCCCGTGAAGTGACAAAAAAACGTTGCCAAGCTACGGCGAGATCCGCGAGCGGCACAGTGAGTTACTTTGTGCCGAGTGTTTGTCCCGCACTGTAAAATCAGTGCAAACTCATCACACACAGTACAAGAGGGCGCAGCTTCTTTCTGCAGCTCGAGTAGAAGTTCTAGTCAAGCGGCAGATTGCTCAATGTGACCGGAAGATTTCTCAACGCGAGGGGTAGCGACCATCCGCGGCGGCCCATGTTAAGAAATCTTGCTGGGAATCAGTCTAGCTTTGGATTTTCCTTGCTCATGCACACCAACTTACCATTGGCAAGTGTGTAAAAAACTCTGCTACACAGTGCGGAGTTTTTCAGAACTCCACAGAGCGCGTAGTGCAAAATACGCTGCAAACTCCGCAAACAGAGCAGAGTTCACCGCCCATGCCTAGATGTGTGTTTTTAATATTATAATACAGCAGCAGCTCACTGATATGAATGCAATCATTTCTATGACCCCCTAAAATTTCTTATATGTGAGGTCCTGTTTCGATTTAAAATGTAAAAAAAAGTATTGATGCTGCATGTTACTGAACATTATAAAACAAAATTTCTCTGCGAAATGTCTGTAAAGACTTCATCAATACTTAAAAGAAAAATGGTATATAAAATAATCTGTTTTTAAGAATCATTAAAGTCATCAGGACAGCCAGGACTCCTTAGAACAAAGCTGACTCAGGAAGTCAGCTGATTAAACTACCAGGCGTCCCCTAAAACACTGGACCACTTTGCCCATGCCTTATTATGTCTCAGGGACGGCCATTGCGGGGACCCCTTGGCTGACAGATTTGAACTCAGGCTAAAAGGGTGGAATATAGAAGGCTTGAGCTCTGCTTTCCAAGTAAGACTGTCATCAACTCAGGTCTGCCCCTGTAATACTAAGCTCTGACAACCATGTAATCAAAGTGTTATGATTGACAGTGTCAAAAGGGGCAGGCAGATCTATTAAATAGTACAGATTTGAATTTTCTCAGAAGGCTGTTTTTAATTGAAATTAAATAGTATAGTTTGGATTGTTAATGGATATCCTCTTGTTATTCTTCTGTCCCTTTTGCTGCATGATTAGAATTGTTTCAATTGCTATTTTTAGGTTGATTTTGTCAGTGAGATGGATGTTCTTGCAGTCTTTGGCGTCATGTCTGTCTGATGAGGGCCATCATTGGTCTCAGTTGTGTGTCTTGTGTAATTCCCTTTTAGTATATAATATGGTACGGGTTCCTACCATGCAGACGGGGTAGCAGAGTAATACTTGTCTGCCATCTTCAGTAGATTCAGGTGGGGAAACGTGTTCAACACCGTCCTGAAGTCCAGGTGAGTATCCCTGGCTAATATCCTTGCTGGAAGAGAATTCCATAATGTAGCTGCTAGGATGGCGAAGGCTGTGGACCTGATTTTTTTTCTAGTAGGGTGGAACATCCAATTATATGGGTAAATCATGAGCTTCATCCTGTGGGCTCTTGGTGAGTTCAGGTTGTGGTTGGATGTTTATATCAGACAACAATTGACAAATATGGAGTTAAAGCTCAAGACATATGAAGTTCTCACGGTGCCTGTCATTGTTCACCATACATACTCATCCAATCCTTGGCCCCTCTGACGAACACACAAGAGTGCACTAATTACATGACAAATATTCTCATGGGCCATGGCTCGGCTCGTGCACAGGCTCCTAGAGCCAAGCCAGACCGTTTTCTCGGCTCTGGTTCGCCTCTCCGTATTCAGTTGTTGGGTCACCCACATTTACCTGCTCCTAACCCTCAGCTGAGTATGACATTCTCTCACCATCAAGCCCCCACTGACTGAAACAACCCACCGCACATTTCCAAGCCATGCTTGGGAGTCAGTGTCCGTGCGGACACACGTGCTCTTCAGCACTTCCAGCTTTTTTGTATTTATTCGCTTGTATTAATCACTGCACAATTTCATTCTGACCCTTTCAGCACATCTTTCTTTCTGTTTACACATTTTTGAAGTTTCTGTTTCATACATTGACTACTCTCCAGTTAGAATCCCTTGAATATACCTTTCCTTGCCCTTTAGTATTTTCTCCTGCCTGTTTGTATAAAAAGGGTTGAGGACTGTTTTGTGATATTAGCTGACTTTTGCAATTTTTCATATCGTCACATAGTTCTACATTCATTTTTTCGCACCTTTTCGTGATTTCGGCTTTAGCGGAGAGGCACGAGATATCTCAGAGGTGATGTTGATAAAAGATATTTAAGAAGAAACATTTTGTTTCGTCAGTTGCATTGGCAGAACAGCTGCAAGGGTTCGACCAGCCTTGACCCCTGAACACATCCACGGGGCTTTATCCTGTTTCGGATGGAAGCCTCCGATGACAGAAGCACTTTGGTGCATGAAGCTAATACAGCGCGCGCAATCTGGGCAGGCCGGGTCTGCCCCATTACTGGGGGCCCACATGCCGAACACTTCTGAGGGCGCACAAGTCAACGTTACTGGAGTTTTAGCATTCTGTCAAAACACGTGTTCCACCTTCTGTTAGACACACAACATGCTCCTTCGGAATTTTCCTCTCTTGTTCTATTACTTTGTGACTAACACCAACGCAATGTGTACCCCGTGGGGGTACAGGCACTCCAGAGCTCAAAGTCCAGTAGCACTAATCACGTTGTCGCAAAACATTGTTAAACCAATTAAGACACCGAGACGGGAAGACAGAGAAGTGGGGATACATCTTTTGTACCTCTGAAAACTGGTATTTTCTATCGGTGGGCGTAGAAGGCATAATTTTCTCTAGTGTAATTAATAAGAATTACCCCAAATTACTCAAAATTATGCATAATTGTGTGAGAAGCATAATCCAGTATTTTGCATAATCCAGCAATTGCTGCTATTTGCTTAGTACAAAACACACCTTCACATCCAAAATGGGCCAGAGGATACATTTTGCACTAAGAAGATACCACAAAATGCTACAGGACATGAACAGAAGTCACCAGCAGCCACTTGCTCTCTCTTAGTTAGTTGATCCTGTGCTCCTACAGGAGGATTTGTGCCCCAAATTACTCTTAATAACTCAAGCTGCCGTAATCACATAATTTCAGTAATTTCACATCACAAGAGTAAAGAGTGATTACTGAATTTACGTCGATTTCTCTGGCATACTTACAATTTCGTCCAGGCCTGGTATATAACCAACTGAAAACTAAACACTTGCTGCTGTCACCGACCATGATCTACATGTCATGAGTTTGAGTCCTGGAAAGGCCAACTACATTTGTATGTCCAGTGTGATATGACATGATTGCAGATCACCATGGCCCTTGTTAGAAATGGGTGTCTCTTGTTGGTGGAGGTAGGTATCTTTGTCCAAATAGAGACCCTTGCTTCTAGTAAGGGTAAGGGGGATACACACTTTAGGTAACCTCTGCTCACCCCTTGGGTAGCTTGGCACGAGCAGACAGGCTTATCCCAAAGGCAATGTGTAAAGTATTTGTACTTAAAACACACAATCATACACTGATAACACCACAAATGGACACCACACCAGTTTTGGAAATAAAGTATCTTCATCTAAACTCCACAAGACCAAAACAACACAAATCCAGCATACATGGAATATGAATATGATTTAAAAAAGGTTTCAAACAACTTGGTCCATAGAAAACTATGGATCGGTGATTTCTCACAAAGTACCTGTAGATGCGTCAAAATTCATAAGACCAAACAGCGACAGAGATGGGAAGTGTAGAAAACAAAGAGATGCTTCTGTTCCTGAGACCTTTGGGACCTGATGCAACAGTTCTGCTGCAGGCAGAAGTGATGCATTGAATCTGGTATGCGGGGGGAAGTGATGCATCGTCTCGAAGACGATTCTGGTCCGTGGGTGATGCTGCGATGCGTTGGTTTCTTGAGCCGATATCCCTCGATACCTCAGGATGGATTGGAGTGGGGTGGATTAGAATGGTTTGGGGTGGGATGAATTGGATTGGATTGGGGTGACTGGATTAAGAGTAGTTTGTTTTGAAGTGGGGTGAATTAGAGTTGAGTGGAGGGGGGATTGAACTGGAGTGGGGTGGATTGGACTGGAGTGGTGTGGAATGGATTGTGATGGGCTGGATGGATTGGATTGAGTGGGGTGGACTGAACTGGCATGAGGTAGATCAAATTAGGGTCAAGTGGGGTGGATTGGAGTAAGGTGGGGTGGTTTGGAGTAGATTGGGGAGGACTGGTTGGGGTGAATTAGATTGGAGTGAGGTGGATTGCAATGGGGTGGAGTGGATTGGATTGGGGTATGTTAAATTGGAGTAGAATGGGGTAGACTGGAGTGGGGTGGAATAGACCCTAATAATTCAGACAATCTCCAATCACAAACAATATAAGGGTCTGTTTGACAGGGGTTCCATTACTTTGAACATTGTAACAAGAAATAAAACACTGCACATTAACGTGAGTTTATAAGAATGGAACGATTTGGCATGGACTGAAGCAAAATGTTTTATGGGTGTTATTTATGTTATGTACTAAAATATGTATTGTATGTTACCATATTTTTTATCCTAATCTAGGATATTTTGTCTAGGAGTTTAATTAAACCAATATTAAACAAGTAATACAATAATACATAATCAAATACATTAACTTGCTGATTTACCGTTGGAAATTTGTAACTTTATTCAATTTTTGGATAGGGTGTTCAGTTTAGATGACATTAACACTTTTACCTCCATCAGCCTGAAAAATGTATTGTACCATTGCACACTGGCAATCTGTTTTACTTTTATATTGATTGCTACAGGATCTATACAGCTTAAGAGAACTGTAGCAGATCAGAATTACCCATCTGAGTCAGCCTACATTTTATTGACATGGAAAGCCAAAAACTGGAGTGGAACTATTGGGATTCGAACCCCTAGCACACCAATGACTTTAGAACATGCGTTATCCCCAATTGTACAGTCTGTTAGACCTATAATTAAATAGGACGGGGACAGGTTGGACAAAAGCACCATATATTTTTTCATGTGATCTGCACTGCTGAACTCTTTAGATTTTGTTAGGATCCACGTGATCAAGACAATGGATCACAAGTTATGAGTTATATTCCATATGAACCTGTCAGCTGACAGAGCATGCAGTTGTTGGATAGTGCCGTATTACACCAATGCCTGGATCACCACAGACTACTCTTATGTTATTTACGTGTTACGTATCTGTTAGGTAAAGTGCATAATTGGGGGTCAATTGGGTATATATATCTATGTCATTGTTGCTTCTGCTTCATATTTAATTGCAGTTGTTTTTCTAGAAACAAATGTTACCTTTACGTTCTGTATTTTTGACCTTCTATAGATGAAGACATTGACTGGCAAGTCTGCGATATTTGCAAGCAAAGAACTATTGAAGGTCTGAAGAGTCCTTTGAATGGAGTAGGACCTGTAGACCATGAGCCATGACCCCAAATTTAGCCCATTGGTACCACTCGGGGATGGGTGCTAACATGATTTTCTTAAAAGGTATAGATATCTAGAGATGGAAAATATGTGATAGCAAGTCATCACTCTTTGCCTTTTGTCTGATATTACTAGATTAGCAACCACAGCCGAAAAAAATAATGGTTTTAGAATTTTTGATAAATAGCATCCAAATTCATCAAAATTAGGCATTAGCAGAGTCCTCGTAGTGACCAAAAAAATCCTGCGGCCTACCCGGAGTTCAGCAAGAGGTGGAGTGTTTTAGGTCTCGCCGTTCACACTGATTTTTATTGCTGGTTGTTTGTTCTGTGCTGGAAAATCAGTGTGAACTGCACCGTGCGCAACACAAGAGGGTGCTGCTTCTTTCTGCCGCTCGAGTAGATATTCTACTCGAGCGACAGCTTCCTCAAAGCAAACGGATGATTTCTCAACGCGAATGGTCGCGGTCATCTGCGACCACCTGCATTGAGAAATAATGTTGTGAAATAACGTTGGCAAGCACGAGCAAGGAAAAAACTCTGCATGCTCTGTGGAGTGCAGAAAACTCAGCGAACGAAGTGGAGTTCACCGCCCAGGCCTAATCATAAATTGTGGAAAAATAAATCTAATTCCACTTTATTGATTACATTAAATATTATTTAAAAATAATTCTGAATATTAATTGTAATAATAACAATACCGTTAAATCTTCATTATATTCTTATATTCCTCATATATTGATAAAGAATATATGTCTAATTTTCACTTACAATTTAAAATAATAATAGTTACATCTTACATAGGCAATGCATGTCATGAGAGAACATAAACACTATTTTATCATTCACATTCGTCGTTGTCATCTTCTTCTGAATAGGTGTCATCATTCTCAGAGTCTGTTAGATTTTCACAGGCAGGAAGTCTGCACATGTCAGTGCACTTGAGGTCATTTAGACAGCAGACACATGTTGCCAGTTTACAGTTCCTAATGCAGTTGCAAGCTAGGAGATCTAACACAGCCTGAGGTGCTGGCTGCTCGTCCATCCATTTACTACCAGTTGCCCGATTCCCTCATGTTTTTCCAACTTCTACCCTCTCCCAATTGGAATAGGTGTCTGTGAATCATTCAGAAGACGTCTGTTGCTTATAGCGGTTTGAAACTGTGCACATTCAGCATGTTTCTTCAGACAGTCTCTGCAAGGTGTAAGTTGATGACTGTCTATTTCACCCTTCTTTGCGCAGAATAAGTGATATTCATGTGATGAACCAAAGACTTTGGTGCATACAGCAAGCATGGGAATTTTTAATGCACATACTTTCCCTTTTTTCCGCAAATGTGCTTTCGGTGTCATATCCGTAAAACGTATGGAGACCTATCATAGCTCGAAAAACATTTTCACCAAGAGGTGAATCTATTTTCCCAATGTCAAGGACTCACATGTATATTTTTGTCCCACTTGTCAGAAACAATTTAGCCATGATTATATCATAGAATCCCAAACACATAATAAACCCATTAGTGCCATCTGAGCTTATCATTACTGCATCATAACCCTCATTAGCAGTGTGTGCAGCATGCAGCAGCTACTTTGTGTGTACTGCTGAGGTCGGGCACTTTGTGTCTCTCTTCAGATGTGATTTTATAGCATTTATCTTCACAGTTCATGAACAGTATTTTATACTCTAGTTATATAAAATACTCTGGTTGCCTCCCTCCATTAAACAAGAAATGCAATGAGAGTTATTTTATTCCTTACTGGGCTTAGGAATTTCCTCCACTGTCAGACAATCTGGGAAGGTGAGATGCTTTATAACTGGTCCCTGAGTTCTTCCCCTTTGATTGTCCTTTTGCTGTTCTTAATAGACGTCTCATTTGTGTAAAAGAAAACATTGATTCTTTGACTCATATTTCCTTCCCGCGACGCAATGGACAAGAGAGACATAGCCACCTCACCAAAGTTTGATTCCTCTCCTTCCGTCTCTGAACAAGAACCCTACCATCAATCGGCTTGGCTGAATTTCTAGGTATTTCTTCAGTAGGGGTAACGTTTTTCTGCAATTGTTTTGCTGAACACCTTTGTTTGTCTTTGGCAACAGACCTTCTTGGAGTTGCCAAAGCCATGGTAAACGTCCTTAGGGATGAGAGAGTACATCCTCCATTTGACAGTTCAGATTCTATGCTGTCACAATGATTCAACCAAGTTGTGCTTTGACTGTACTCATGATGATTGTGCTGCCATTGCCTTCCTCTTGGACATATTAACAAAGGTTTTTAGTTTGTTCATTTTCATTGGGTCACAAAACCTCTTAATAGGTGTATTATTCTCATATAATGTGTTTTCACAGCACCCGCCTTGAGGATGAACCTTGTCATATCACTAGGAGTCTGCGTGTCTTTGTTGACTGTTACCTCTATCACTTGATCAACCGGAATACATCCAAATGGATTAACATCTGACAGTTGAACTGAAAAGTATCCATTGATGAATCTGTAGTGTATCTCTGGATGTTTCACTGCAAGTAATGCCATTTCGGCATAGGAAGATATCTACCATAGTTCATCCAGTCTTATACAAAATACCATGGGATCATAGAGCGTATGGCGGTAAAATGTAAATGCCAATTTCCTTCTCGAGCAGCATGCATCAGAGCCAGCAAGACATTTTCAACAATATCCACATACGACATCTAAAATGCAGCCAGATCTCCATTGAAATACATCCCAAAGCTGTTTTACTTCGGCAAAGGCAGTATTCAGCAAGAGGTTGTCTAATCTCTCTTGGCATAGGTCTTTTGCAAAGTCATTAACATCCTCAATGAAGGAGTAGATTTCCTGATTTTTCTCTTTGTAATTCTTCTCCACCCAGTGAATAAATTCCAACCAAGCCAGTCTCAACATAGGTTCACACACGCACTTGTGTACTCGAACTGTACGATTGTACATATGATATTGATCCTTCTTTTAACATGTCTGCTTCAATGCAAAGGTCACGCAGGGCAGTGTCTTGAAAGCATTTTCCAAGAATGGACATGACATTGCAAATGGCGTGAAAGGTGCCCTTTCGAAGAATGTTTCTGTTGTACGTTGCCTTACGCTTCCACATGATCTCTGTTGTTTTTGCGTTGAGAGCTCGATCCATGACCACTACAATTTTTGCAAATTGCAATAATTTCCTTTTCAGCTCTGACTGTTTCAAAATTTCAGAAACAGTTGTCAACTCAGTTGTAGGTGCATTAATGGTAGGCAAGTAGCCAATGGAATCCTCTTATACCCTAATTAGGTCTCTAGTACTGATGCTAAATCCTGTCCAACTTGATATTATCTGTGGGAGGCTCGCTGCTTGTTTTGTGACAATTCAGATTATGTTTTTATTTTGTGCAAGCTTCAATTGGGCAACACATTCCACCATGATTGCGGTACTTGTCATCAATGCCTGAGGCCCAACACGTTCACCAGAAACATACATGAACAATTATTCAGCATTTGTGGTGGTCAATGTTCTTTGCTTTTGTTTTTCAATGCATGGGAGAGGAACTTTAAAAGTTGTGGTCCAAACAACTTGGGCTGCATAGCTATACCGTTTACTCGATGAGTTGTCCTCTTACCCTTACCAGTAAGTGTCTCTTCCAGCCTATCAATATGATCTCATGCTGTTAGTAAAGACAAGAGGCTGAATGGCGGTTGGAAGAACAATTTGCTCATTTAAGGTAGCAGCAAGTTTCTGAAGATACAAGGTGATATCATTTTCTTCCAGTTGTGAGTATGAAATCCCATGACCAAGTCTGTTAAGAGTGCAAATGATTTCAACACTGCCTGTCAGCGTTTTTAAGTTGTATGGGAGCAACAATTGCTTGAGGGGTTTCTGCTATCCATTTGTCACTGCATACATAATGTCCTCACTGAATGATTGCATAAGTAAGTGTGTTTTCTGGATCTCCATTCAGAAGTCTTAATAGGAACCGTAATCAGGCATTGTAAATTAATTTTTATCAACGTCTGATGGATGATATGGCCATGATGTTGATAACAAGTTTGTTTTAATCCTTGTTCTTATGTGTGATGATGCTTGATCAATTATCTTGTTGATGTCTGATGCCTTAATCTTTCAACTGATAATTCTTTTTTCAAACTCTTGTTTTCTCTTACAACGTCTTGTAGCATGACACTATCAGGTTGGGCCAATACTTTTTCTTGGTTGTCTGAAGGCTGTCTCTGAACTTGGAGTCCAATTTTCTTCTAATATTCTTCTTGGTTAATTCATCTATTCCCTGTATTCCTCTACGTGTATTGACAGTGTCAAGCCATTCAGTGATAGTCATCACACATATTACCTCTTTGTTAAGATAAATCACAGTTCTAATTTATTGAAATAGTTCATCATATGCTTCATCTCATAATTTTGTAGTGATCATCCGTTTGAAATCTAGATGCAGGATCTTCCTCCTTTGGTTTAACCCTTGTATAGTTCGTAAGATTAGATGTATAATTATGGGCTTCTGCAGCCAATATGTCCCTACCACAAACTGCTAAGATCTTTGAATCACAATTAATGGGTGCACACTCTTGAATCCTTTTGTCATCTCTAAGCTCTGTGGCCTTGATTAATTTCTCACGCATCGATGTTCCTTTGTAGCATTTAATCTTTCCACAAAATATACATTATTCCGCATACAAGTTTGACTTTAATGATGTTCTTCTGTTTAAGTGTTTACACTTGCGCTCACTCATTCCAGCATCACTGACACTTGCTTCAGCTTTTTGCTTAATAGTCAGTAAATCTATCTTCATAGTAAACAGGCTCCTGCACTTCCTGTGGTGAAATACTTGAGTAAACTTGTTGATTTCCACATTTTTATGCAATGTCTTACAGTGGAATGAGATTCGTTACTTGAGTCGTCTTTAACAAAGTTTTCCATGATGAGTAGCCCGGAGGGCATGGCAGCAATACTGCATGTCGGACATTTGTGTATAAATGAATTACACACTGGGGATCACAGGGACAAGGTGTGCTTGTTTTAGTCTTTTTTGTGATGTTGCAATGTCATTCATCACCAGCTCTGGAAAAGAAATTAATTAAAACATTTATACATTTTACTTTGTGTACTTAAAATAATCAAAATTACTATTATAATTATTATCAACTTATATAATCACATTTACCGTAATTGCCTTTAAAAAAAATAAAATTCACAAAAATAAAAATGAAATATTTTCAATTACATCAAGGTATCTTGGGAGTAGAGTGGTAACAAACAAAAGGCAAAGAATTATGACCTGCTAGCACATATTTTCCATCTCTAGGCATCCATACCGTGCCAATAAATCATGTTAGAACCCACCTCCCCACATGGTACCGGTAACATGGTTGTCTCAAGGCCTACTGGAGATACATCTCAGCCATATAAAAACTTTCTAAACTCAGTCATTGAATTTCGCAAATTGAGCAGACTCCCTGTGACTTTCTAATTCTAAGAAGCCACAACTGTTGAAGATTTAATCAAGCATCAAGCTAGTTGGCATAAAACCTGTTACAGAAATTTCAACAAGTGCAAGTTGGTAAGAGGTCAGAAAAAAAGAGACTTGGATGAAACAGGACTATCCAACAAATGTGCAGAAGGAAAACAAAGAAGATCTGTATCTTCTGCACAGCAAGTGAGGGTGACCTTTATGAGTTCATGACACTTGATGCTGATAAGAATATCAGACACATGGCCACTGACCTACAGGATTCCACTATTGTAGTGAGAATAGCTGCTGGAGATGTTGTAGCAATAGATGGCATGTGCCACCTGATTTGCCTCACTGTATTCCACAATCGTCATCGATCACTCATGAGAAAAAGAAAAAATCACTCATATAGGTCAAATGGAAGTTCATTGAACTCATAAACTTAATAGAAAACTCAGTAGAAGAAGATGTTTTCTGCTTTAAGCTGTGTGAGTTGTGTCACAAGTATGTAGATGGTCTTGTGGCACTTGAAGGTCAGAAGGAAGGCAACAAAGTTTGCTTCAGGGAAAATGTACTTGGCTACTTTCCACAGGGGCAAGTGCAGAAGGCAATGCATGCATGTTGTGCTTATTTTTGACCAAGGCACCAAATGCTTTCACAGATTTTGATGGAGATTCACCCATAATGGCAAAAGCTGCCAATATCATTCAAGAAGACATCTTGGGATCTGATGGATTTCACTTCGATGCCACCTTCCTACCAAATTATCAAAATATCTCAGTACCAATGACATTGAAAATACTTGCTTCAATGTTGTTCAATAGGTCTGGCATCAACAGCCAAGACTCACACAAATCCAAGGAAACTTACAATCTCCCAAATAATCACGTTCGACTGCAAGAAGATGACAACATCCGTGGTACAATCTTGCATATGGCTGAGATACCCGCCACCCCCTCTCAACACAATCCCCAAATGAGGGAAACCGGAAACAGTTCTTGAAGTTTTTTTTTTGGAAGTGGGAGGGAGTGACCCTCCCGGCCGTATTTATTAAAAACAAAAAATTAAAAACATTTAAACATTAATGTACAATTTCATACCACACTGCGATGTTTGGCTAACCATAACAGATTCTCTAATACAGAGGTTCTCCTAGCCGATCTAACATCCTACAAAACATTTACTTGAAACATTGAAATTGTACATCCTAACGTTTAAGGGCCAACGGCAAGGTCGTAACCGGTGTCAAGATCCCTAACCAGACATACCCCCCCCACTTGGGAGGGGCGACAGCACTGAGGCGTACTCACGTGCAACTACTACAATTTCCCTTGCCTTGACGGGGGCACTTATCAACTCGACGCCAGTTAAAGGTCGTTCGAAGACTCGTGTGAGGTATCTAGAAGGTATCGTAGACCTCCCCCCAACCCCACACAACTTACCGCATCTGCCGTCGCAGATGTCACTGGCCCCGGGAAATTCCCCAGGAGGGGGCTGTAACCCCTCCTACACAGGAAGGGGCCTTGACCGCCTTTCCTCTTCTTCCGGCGACCCATCCTTAGAAGGGACCGCCTCCCCGTTGAGGGGCCAAAGGCCACCTCCCCCGAGCGCTCCCATCCGTGTTGGGTGACGCCCACTCATAGGGATCTTCCAATTAGTGCTCACCGATCATGACCTTACCGCCTACCGCCTGACCGAAATAAATACGACAAGTGCTAACTAAACGAAACTACATTGGCCACTATGACCGAAAAACCTGTGTCTAAATGGACCTTAAATCCGACATTCTTTAATCACCAAATTGTAACATTATACCAATCTTTATTACACATTAAATATCAACATAACACCAAAACAACCTGAAAACGAAATGGAATAATTGATCAATTTTATTAAAACAACTAGCTGTCCTCAGGGGCTGGTGGGTGGGTCAAAATTGGCTCTTCGTTCCGTCTCGAGCTCACGTGCAGCGGGAGGTGCAGCTTCAGAGCACAGGAACAAGAGGATGTCTTCTGGTCTTGCGTCTCTTTTTATCCATCTTCAGGGCGGGCGTAAACCCGCCCCTGCCTGCCCCGAGGGCGTGGCCGGCGGCGTCCGTGTCTAGGCCAGCCCACTCAAGGGCGGGAAAAAGCGCGCCCCGGCTACGCCGCTTCGGGCATACCAGCCGAGACGCGCCTCCCGCCCAAAAATGTCTTCCCGGGGGGATCGAGGCACTCTGCCATACGTTCGGGGGGACCGAGTGGTCGCCCCTTTCCATATGGCTGAGATACCCGCCACCCCCTCTCAACACAATCCCCAAATGAGGGAAACCGGAAACAGTTCTTGAAGTTTTTTTTTTGGAAGTGGGAGGGAGTGACCCTCCCGGCCGTATTTATTAAAAACAAAAAATTAAAAACATTTAAACATTAATGTACAATTTCATACCACACTGCGATGTTTGGCTAACCTTAACAGATTCTCTAATACAGAGGTTCTCCTAGCCGATCTAACATCCTACAAAACATTTACTTGAAACATTGAAATTGTACATCCTAACGTTTAAGGGCCAACGGCAAGGTCGTAACCGGTGTCAAGATCCCTAACCAGACATACCCCCCCCACTTGGGAGGGGCGACAGCACTGAGGCGTACTCACGTGCAACTACTACAATTTCCCTTGCCTTGACGGGGGCACTTATCAACTCGACGCCAGTTAAAGGTCGTTCGAAGACTCGTGTGAGGTATCTAGAAGGTATCGTAGACCTCCCCCCAACCCCACACAACTTACCGCATCTGCCGTCGCAGATGTCACTGGCCCCGGGAAATTCCCCAGGAGGGGGCTGTAACCCCTCCTACACAGGAAGGGGCCTTGACCGCCTTTCCTCTTCTTCCGGCGACCCATCCTTAGAAGGGACCGCCTCCCCGTTGAGGGGCCAAAGGCCACCTCCCCCGAGCGCTCCCATCCGTGTTGGGTGACGCCCACTCATAGGGATCTTCCAATTAGTGCTCACCGATCATGACCTTACCGCCACAGGCCGGATAGTTGACCGGCTATCCGGACCCCCCACAAAACTCCTACCTAAAGGTCATGTTTCAAAGATTTCAACCATGCTAAGAGGTCTCCTAAGAACAACTCATTCCCCACCCACGACAAATGCACACCATCCCCCGAATACATCCTGTCATCATTAATACAGCTATGAGAAATAGAATGCAATGTCCTGGAACGGAACAACCTACTCACTTTATTGTTAAGCTTTCTAACAGAGTGATTCAAAGCAGGTATAGAGATAGCCCCCCGCCACACTTTTCGTGGAATCAAATGGGACCATGCAATCGTGCACCCCGGAACTCTCCTCGCCAACCAACTTACAGTGGAAAGCATTGCCTCCAGGAGTAGTCGTCTACCGATGGTGACCAAATCATTGCCCCCAACATGCACTATAACTATAGACGGCGGTGACCTTGTCCGCCCTAACAAACCCTCAAAAAATGCTTGAAACTGGTCAATACAGAGACCGCCCCTTCCGTAGAAGGACATCCTGTACCCGTATTCCCCAGCTACGTGAATCATGTCACCTGCTTTGAATACGTCTGCGGCACGCCTCACGTATGAGTGGCCCACGACCCACACCTCCTTTTTCACAGCCGGTGATGTCTGACCGCTGACCCGGTGTAAGGTCGACTGCATAGTCCGCCCCGCCTCGTAGGCTTGCGTAACTGAAACCAAACAAAAACAAGAAGCGTGAGTACAGAGTACATAATTACAGCTTCACAACATGTGCAACCGCACATATCTTTTATAACAATTGGAGGACCAACGCCCCATTCGTTTCACTTGCTCAACATTAAGACCCCTGGCTGTAGCTTCCGTAGCAGCCCCTATCCGAAAGGAATGGGTCCCAAATTCGCCCGGGTTCAAGCCCGCAGCGGCAACTGACATTGCAAGCACCCGCTGAAACTGAAATTTCGTCAGTGGGGTGGCGTCCGCGTGTCTTAACAAAGTCCCCCCCCATGATGCCACCCTTCATGCTAGGTACTCCTCTAAACACTTTACCGGACATATGGAGGACCCAGGAATCCTGCGTATGATGACGCAGTCACCCATCCCATCTTGATCAGTCTTAGACCTTACAAAGGAAACAGTCATTGTTTCTCCCCTGATCTGGACGTGTTCCTGGCACAAACCCCCCGCCACATCCAGTTTGTTCCTTGCAACTAGTTCGCTTACCCGCATTGCTCCGTGAAATGCTAGCGTAAACGCGGCTCGGAACAGCACTGCCTCAAACTGAGATGAACATGTGGCAGGAAGTGTAGCCAACAACTGGGACAATCTATCCAAACCTATCGGGCGCCTTTCATCTACTCTGCGACCCTCAAGGCGTTGCCACCCACGCAGCGCTTTCTGTACAACGAAAGACGCTGTTGGGTCCTGGATAGCGTGTGCTCTGGCAACAAAGGAAATGGCAGCACGATGCCTCTGGGCCGTAGCCACCGATTTCCCAGCCCTACGTAAGGACATCAGGAAATTCACCACCCATTCCTCATGACCCCAAAGTCGCTCTCTATCACTCCCCAAAAAGGCTAAATAGGCCCGAAACGCCCCTTCATATGCCTTCCTCGTCCTTGGTGCTAGACTCTCTCCCACGAGGTGACGAAGTTCGGGGCACCGAGAGACCAGAGAGCTTCGGTAAAGGGTGCCGGCTCCGGGTCCGCTGAGGGAAGGAAACCCGAAAAAGCCTGCATTTGAAAACGAGACAGTGCGTCAGCTGCCTGATTCATCACCCCTGGCACGTGTTTTGCTCTGAATAGCACATTCAATTGCATACATAGTAAAACAATTTCTTTAAGCAGTCTTAAGATCAGTTTACAACGTGCTGCCTGACTATTGATGCACTCGACCACAGTCATATTGTCCGACCAAAATATGACCGAGTGATTTTTGAACCCATCGGGCCATGTTCTCAAGGCCACCAAGATGGGAAACAGTTCGAGGAAAGCAATATTACTCGTCAGACCCTTCTCATGCCACCAAGTCGGCCATCTTTGTGCCGACCATTTTGTGCCGAAGATGGCGCCAAAACCTATGCTTCCCGCCGAATCTGTCCATAGCCCCAGCTCCTCAGAAGACACGGCTGGTTTATTCCAGACGATTCTACCATTGAAATCCGCCAAGAATGCTAACCAAATACGCATGTCCTGGCGGATCTCGGCCGATAGTCTCGTGCGATGATGGCCTTTTTCAAGGCCGACCATCGCTTGGGCAATTGAACGGGAAAAGGGGCGGGCCATTGGTATTACCCTCAGGGCAAAATTCAACTGTCCCACCACCTGCTGTAATTGTTGCAGCGTAACTTTTGATGCATTTATACACAGTTGCAGCGCAGCCCTGAACTTCAACACTTTCTCGGCTGGCAAACGGAAACACCCCTCAATGGAGTCCAACTCGATCCCCAGAAACTCGAGGCAAGTCGTAGGACCCACTGTTTTACCCGGCGCCAATGGCACGCCTAACTGTTTCATCAACACACAAAATTCGGCCAAGGCCCGGCCACATTCAAGACCCCCGGCTGCCCCAAGAAATAAGAAATCATCAAGGTAGTGCATTACATCTTGGAAACCCGTTCTCTTTGTGAAGACCCATTGTAAAAAACAACTGAATTTCTCGAAATAAGCACAGGATATAGAACACCCCATTGGCATACACCTATCCATGTAATAACAACCCTGAAACATGAAACCTAGGAGACGCTGGTCGTCTGGGTGTACCGGGAGCAATCGGAAAGCTGACTCGATATCTGACTTCGCCATCAGCGCCCCGGGCCCCAGGCGATTCAAAATGACTACGGCCTCATCGAAGGATGCGTACCGCACCGAACACACTTCTGGATCGATTGCCTCATTTACGGAAAGACCTCGTGGAGCTGATAAGTTATGAATTAGTCGGAACTCTCCAGGGTCTTTCTTGGGGACTACCCCTAAGGGAGAACAAACAAAATTCTGGACTGGGGGTACACTAAACGGGCCAGCGACCCGACCTCGAGTCACCTCTTTTCGGATCTTATCCTGTACTACGGTTGTATGCTGCAGGACGGAAAGTTGGTTTTTACACTTATCCACACCCTGAAAGTCCCCTACCGGGATGCGGAAACCATACGAAAAACCGTTTCGCAGCACCCCAGCAGAAGTACGATCCGGGTAATCACTGAGCCAAGGGATCATTGCCAGGGTATCAATGGGAGTGGGTAAAGGCGCCCCTCGGACTATATTAGACCTGTTTGGCACCTCCTCTCCCCCCGTTATCACCCGTTCTGGCTCTGCACGAGGCCTCAGGATGGGACGACCCACAACCACTACATTCATGTTTGAATTTACACGATCCCTGCGGTCTCGTACATTTTCCTCTGTTGTAATTAAAACAGAAACCCTTTCTTCCGGTATTGCCGGTAGGTTTCGAGTGATCGTCGGCCCCCGAACCTGATCGAAAGGGCGTCCCCGCATATTGTCGGGAGGATTCACCCACATTACTTCCCACCAACGGCATTTTTAACATCCCTGACTCCTTCATTTTATCCCAGGTCAAGGCATCATAACAATCCCAGGTTAAACTTTTATTATGCTCCTTTTCCTTTCTGAACATATTGTCGTAACAAAACCAATGATTCCCCTGGTGCGATGTCGAGTACCCCATGATTCTTGATTGGTAGATTGGGAACTCGGAAAGCAACTCAGGCCTACGTTCCCCCAGGATTGATGTAAAGATTCCCCAGGCATTGCCCCAATTGGCGATATTCTCATTCACTTTAAAGGCGGCCATTTTTGCGCGCCAAACACTCGGATGCATTAGGTCCTTCTGACTCTTTACATGCTCCACCTCATAATGATCTACAAGTAACGAAAAAATGTTCACATACTCCCCCGCCCAAATCTTTTCTTTAATTGCCAAAGGAACATGTTGCCCCAACTTTTCCCTCCGAGAGGGTGTTGACTCATCCCTCGCGATCGGCAATGGCCGCTTACCTGCACCTGACGCTGCCTCTGTGGTCGCAACCATCCCTGGTGCCTTGTCCCCCACTGCAGCCGGCACGGGCACCTTGGCTGCTTCCCGTTTCTCACGCAATTGCTTAATCAGCTCCTGCGCTTCGACAGCCGTGGCGCCCTCGTTACCTTTTCCCAACCACGCTGCCAATTGTGCTGCCAACTCGGGCGGCATATCATCCTCGGACACGGGGGTGATCGGATTCCCCTCCTCTGGCACGGGAGTTGGAGCCTCGAGCGGAGCACTGGGACCGGGGATCTCCTCTCCCGCTGCCCCCCTCCTGGGCCTCTTGTTTTTCCCTCCCGGGGCTGCTCCCGCCAAAGGACGTTTTGGACCCCTTTCTTCATTCTTGTCCACCCGCTTCCTTAGCTCGGACATCTCCTTCATGAGAACACGCAGCATCTGGTCGGTACTCATGCGCTTTTCAACCTTCTTCGGCATTCTCCAACAAAGTAACTGAAAAACAAACAAGAACGATTAAAACGCTCAAAATTGGCTCTTCGTTCCGTCTCGAGCTCACGTGCAGCGGGAGGTGCAGCTTCAGAGCACAGGAACAAGAGGATGTCTTCTGGTCTTGCGTCTCTTTTTATCCATCTTCAGGGCGGGCGTAAACCCGCCCCTGCCTGCCCCGAGGGCGTGGCCGGCGGCGTCCGTGTCTAGGCCAGCCCACTCAAGGGCGGGAAAAAGCGCGCCCCGGCTACGCCGCTTCGGGCATACCAGCCGAGACGCGCCTCCCGCCCAAAAATGTCTTCCCGGGGGGATCGAGGCACTCTGCCATACGTTCGGGGGGACCGAGTGGTCGCCCCTTTCCATTCTTTGTCATTTGAAAATCCACTTCCGTTGTACATAAGGATGAATCTGCACACCCTGACATGGTCAACAAAATTGATAACTCAACTTCACAGTTTGGGAATTAGCATCAGTTACCATTGAGTTCTTCAGGTGGAGAATCAGCTAGCAACTGCTGTTTCCCAAAAAAGCAGAGTGAAGGAGTTGTGTGCCCTCCTAAGCTTCGAACTGGGCTTTTCATAGTTGGTGCAATAGACAATCTTGATCACAACCCTTCATGCACCACTGACAAGGGTTTTTTCCATGGCACATGGAGCAACATCATTCAGACACCCTGAATCTCAAACAGATTCATCACTGTACCAACAGTTGCTCTGAAGAAATCTACAGCTGAGGTGACAAACATCAACATGACAAAAGTAGTTGTGGGAGATAGGATAGAAGCAATGAAGCATGAGAAACTGTGGATTGACTCATCTCTCCAACTGATTGAGAAGGGGAAGCTAGAAAAGGGAGGCATGGTGCATAAACAGCCTACCATGCTTCCCTATCGGATAGAGCCATCTTTGAATGAAGAACCTGCCCTTTCACAGCTTCTGATTCTCTTCTATGAGACTGCAGCTTCAGCTGCCATGATCAAGCATGGCATGGATGTTGTTCATCAGTCAATAGAGTTGCTCAATTCCATACAGATCCGAGTAGTTGCAATGAATGCGCCTCTGTTTGCGTTGTCAAAGCAGTTATAGTGGAAATGGCCCAAGATGCATGATGAAGAAAAGTTTATAGTGATGTTCAGTTGCCTCCACATAGAGTTAGCTGTATGGAAAACCATTGGCCACCACCTTGAAGGCTCTGGTGGATAAATGCTCTGAGACAAGCAGGACTTGCCATGTCAGTAACAGCCGATTCTTTTCGCAGTTGCTCACGTATCAGCAGGATAAGACATGCACACCAGATGTGTGCTGTAGCTCTGAAGAAACTTCAGTGAGATGCATTCCTTACATCACAGTCCCCAGACACAGAAGAATCAGAAGACATGGAGACAGGAAAGTGGTCAGAAAGAGCCCAACATTCCAGTACTGGTATACAATCTTCAGGCTTGAACTCCTTGAGTTCCTCCTTGTCAGAGCTCATCAGGAAGCTGACTTTGTTTTGTATGCAGAATCTTTAAATGCCCTGGTCTCATGGTTCTCCGCCTTGGACCATCAGAATCATGCCTTCTGGATCCCCATCCATGTACGTGACATGCAGAACCTGCCACCATCCATCTTGGAAGAATTTGTGAAATGTGGCCCCTGTGTTGTTCGTTAGACTACAAACAAGTTCTTGGCCATGCCTGCTGATCAAGCTCATGAATAGAACAATGAGCTGGTCATGGATTCTGGTGGGTAAATGGACTCACTAAAAATCTGTTTTCGCTCAGAAAGTGGATGCTAGGAGGTCCTGAACAAGCACGGTTGCTCAAAGAGTTTAAAAACAGTTGCTGCCTGGAAAATCCGAAGCATTGTCACCATGAATAAGGCCTCCCAACACAGGAGAGCTTCAAGCTACAGGAGCTGAGCCTTACAAAGACTATCAGAGAAATGGGTAATCCCCTTCTACATGTAACTGAAGAACTGCTGACTTTGGATTCTCATGATGTCCTCAACTAGTTTCTAGTGAATACAGTGAGTATGATTGAAGAGGTTGAAAAACAGCAGTGCAAGGACTACTGCAAACCAGTCCTCATTAACTGTGAAAGGTGCATTCATTCCCCAATTAAGAAGAACTCCTTCTAATTTTTCAAATCATCTGACCCAAAACTCAGCAGGAAACAAGCATACAAAATTGCAAGTCTGAAGACAGATGTCAACCTTTTCTATCGAGACTATACATTGTCACACAACACTTGGAGTGTGTTATGAATACTTTTTTCAGCCATGAAAACCACCCATTTACATCGTCCCTCTCTGGTAAAGTAATATTTCGTTTTGGGAAAAAGTCTGACCTAATGACATATTTGGTAAAGACATCACAGAATGAAGCACCAAACCTGCTTACTTGAATTCAATGAGAAAATTACAAAAAACAATTTGATGGACAGAATGTAGATCAATGTCTTACATTCACCCCAGTACAATGATCTGGGCCTAAATCCATCGTTTTTTGCACTCCACACCACCCTGGGTTAGATAATGGCTTTATGCAAATCAGCTCTGACCCTGTGCCCCATGGGAACAGTCCAGTCCGAACTACACAGCCATATCTTTCCCAGACCGGAATCAAGCATCCGAGGACCGGACCGGTTTCGAGGTAACACCTCTCATCAGCCCGGCTAGCTTGACTCCAGTGGTGTGGAGGCTCTGGGACCCACGTCTGAGCTACCCCAGTACACTCAGGGAGAAAATTACAAAAAACAATTTGATGGACAGAATGTAGATCAATGTCTTACATTCACCCCAGTACAATGATCTTGGCCTAAATCCATCGTTTTTTGCACTCCACACCACCCTGGGTTAGATAATGGCTTTATGCAAATCAGCTCTGACCCTGTGCCCCATGGGAACAGTCCAGTCCGAACTACACAGCCATATCTTTCCCAGACCGGAATCAAGCATCCGAGGACCAGACCGGTTTCGAGGTAACACCTCTCATCAGCCCGGCTAGCTTGACTCCAGTGGTGTGGAGGCTCTGGAACCCACGTCTGAGCTACCCCAGTACACTCAGGGAGAAAATTACAAAAAACAATTTGGTGGACAGAATGTAGATCAATGTCTTACATTCACCCCAGTACAATGATCTGGGCCTAAATCCATCGTTTTTGCACTCCACACCACCCTGGGTTAGATAATGGCTTTATGCAAATCAGCTCTGACCCTGTGCCCCATGGGAACAGTCCAGTCCGAACTACACAGCCATATCTTTCCCAGACCGGAATCAAGCATCCGAGGACCGGACCGGTTTCGAGGTAACACCTCTCATCAGCCCGGCTAGCTTGACTCCAGTGGTGTGGAGGCTCTGGGACCCACGTCTGAGCTACCCCAGTACATTTAGGGAGAAAATTACAAAAAACAATTTGATGGACAGAATGTAGATCAATGTCTTACATTCACCCCAGTACAATGATCTGGGCCTAAATCCATCGTTTTTTGCACTCCACACCACTATGGGTTAGATAATGGCTTTATGCAAATCAGCTCTGACCCTGTGCCCCATGGGAACAGTCCAGTCCGAACTACACAGCCATATCTTTCCCAGACCGGAATCAAGCATCCGAGGACCGGACCGGTTTCGAGGTAACACCTCTCATCAGCCCGGCTAGCTTGACTCCAGTGGTGTGGAGGCTCTGGGACCCACGTCTGAGCTACCCCAGTACACTCAGGGAGAAAATTACAAAAAACAATTTGATGGACAGAATGTCGATCTTGAATTCAATGACATTAATGATGCAACTGCGTTGTTGGCCAACTTGGAAGAGCTGGATGAAGTACAGTCATCAACAAAAGCTGAACATGCCTGCACGAAAATCACTGAAGCCCTATGTCAGTCTAAAACACTTTTTAAAACTGTAAGAGAACTAGCTGGTTCCCTTACATTACAATCTCCCCCTGATTTAAACAAATTACAATGTGATGCCCTTGCAACTTTTTTTGTAGAAAAAGTCGACAAAATCTATCAGGGTATAGAACAAACCACAACGGAAATTGCCGAGTCCAGAGCAATCCCACCTTCTATTAATATTGGCCCTGAAATCAACACTTCAGTCCCCATCACTCCCATGAAAACAGAGATGTCCTCCTACATATCCCCACTTGATGTAACACCTCCAGCCATTTTAGATAAATGGCCGTTGCTTGACTTAGACTTGGTTCGAAAACTTTTGAATTCCATCAAATCTGGCTCACCAAACGATCCACTACCGTGTTCTATCCTGAAAAAATTAAATGATAAAACCCTAGGGACAATTACCAACCTTCTTAATAAATCGCTACAGGAAGAAATTGTACCAAAGGAATGGAAACATGCAATGATCCATCCCCTACTCAAAAAAGCTGGAACTGACCCCAACTTGCCATCCAACTTTAGGCCTATTTCTTTGCTACCTACCTTTGCAAAGATATTGGAAAAACATGTTCACAGAGTCCTCACTGACTTCATTACCATCCATGATCTACTACCCCTCCATCAGTCAGGATTCCGCACAGGATTCTCCACGGAAACGACTCTGTTGGGCGTAACGGAGAATATCCGCCTACTGTTGGACCGCGGAGAAACGGTTGCCTTGCTGTTACTGGATCTCAGTGCAGCATTCGATACTGTGTCACATGCTGTACTTGAGCAAACCCTCCACGCCACCGGTATCAGGGGCGCCGCTTGCAACTGGATTAAATCTCTGCTAGAACAACGCACCTTCCAAGTTTTCTCCCAATCAGCATGCTCTGACACTATGACCCTTAAACATGGAGTGCCGCAGGGCTCTATATTGAGCCCACTGCTTTTCAATGTTTACATGAGTCCATTGGCCAAAATGATAGAAGAGTCTGGCCTACTCATGTTCTCGTATGCTGATGATTCCCAGCTTATTTTCTCTTTATCATCTTCGGACCCAAATAACATCTCGTCATTAAAAACCGGCCTCACTAACATCGCAGACTGGATGAGAAAAAATTTTCTCAAACTTAATGGCGAGAAAACAGAGTTACTTGTTTTGGGCAAAAACAAAGAACTCTGGGGACCCCAGCACTGGCCTGATGTGATGGGCACACCCCCGGTCCCAGTCAAATCAGCACGCAATCTCGGAGTCATCATTGATGAATCATTAAGTCTCAATCAGCAAGCTACTAAGACATCATCCACTTGCTTTGCGATTCTAAAGTGGCTGAAGAAAATCTGTTGGATGTTGCCCAATAACACCCAAAAATCGGTCATCAATGCTTTGATAACCTCCAGGCTTGATTACGCCAACGTGCTTTATCTAGGGGCCAACAAGGCCATAACCCGACGACTACAGACAGTGCAAAATGCCGCCGCAAGACTGCTGTGCAAAATTCCCATCTTCACACCTACCACCAAGTACATCCGCGAATTGCACTGGCTGAAAATCGAGAATCGGGTAAAATTTAAATCCTTATGTCTTATGCATAAGATCTCAACCAACAAGGCACCCAAATATCTTCAAAACCTTATACAGCCCCACCGTCCATCCCGCACCCTTCGTTCAGCTACAGCCAACCAATTTGTGATCCCTAAAATCAGGCTGGCGAGAATGGGCGGCAAATCTTTTTCATACCTGGGACCTTCCCTCTGGAATACTCTTCCATTGATTCTTAGACAGGAAACGAATCACCTGAAATTCAGGAAAGCCCTAAAAACCTGGCTGTTTAACATCTAAAAATCCTGATTTTCTCAATGCACGGAATCATCAGCGCCGGGAAACCCTTTGTTGGGTAGCTGTAGCGCTTTAGAAATGAAATAAATAAATAAAAAAATAAAAAGGTCAATGTTTGGGATCTTGCTCCTAAGCTGGTGTCTTTGGAAGAAACAGATGAGACAGACGTGCCAACTTAAATTTATGTGAAGGTTTTCTATGGTGCTGCTGTGGTGCACCTCTTCTCACCAACTGCAGGTGACAGGACATTTGAAGACTATGCCGTTGATGTTTTCATACCTTACATCGTGCAGCAGCTTAAAAGCTCGAGAAGGGTGTACATTGTCTGGGACAGGTATGTCAAAAATACAGCATCAAATACTCTGTCAAAGAGAAATGAGGAAAAGGAAAGCAAAGAAAAGTTGCATGTCAAAACAAGATTCCAGGACATTGACAAAACTTCTTGTTTTATGCAGTCAACAAACATGAGTTGTTCACGTCCCTGGCCAAGAAGATCAAGAGCGGAGAATTCCCTTCTGGCAAGGTAGTAGTGACAACATATGGAGACGGCACTCTGTCCAGAGGCAGTAACCTATCCATGTCAGCCTGTAAGCATGAAGAGGCAGATAAAAGACTGGTCTTACATGTAGACAATGCTCTGCAACAAGTATCTATTTCTTCTTTGGTCCACACTGTGGACACCGATATTGTAGGTTCTGACAGGATGGTTTTACCAGCTACAAGACTTGTGTACCAAGGCCAATATCTGGGTATCATTTGGTACAGGGATGAGCTTTTCCTACATCCACATTAAAGCCATTGGTCAGATCCTGGGATAGGAGAATTCCACAGCCTTGCTTGTGTATCACAGCTTCACTGGCTGTGACACTGTCTCTGCATTCCTTGGAAAAGTTAAGAAATCAGGATGGATGGCCTGGAAATCTTATCCAGAAGTTACAGCAGCCCTCATCAACAATGCCAGGAATATATTCATAGCAGTGCACATTCAGAGTGACAGCTTCTGAATTCTTGAACACTTCACTGTAATCTTGTACCAGAGAACAAGCCAACTGGAGTCAGTGAATGAAGCATGCAGAGAAGTGATTTGTCAGAATAACAAGAGAATGGATGCCATCCCACCAACACAATCTTCTCTTCTTGAACATACAAAGCATGCTGTTTATCAAGCAGGGATCTAGTCCACATATGACGTACCTCCGTGGAAGCTACCCACTCCGGAGGGATGGGGCGTGGAAAATGGACAGAGACAGTGCTGAACTCCATTGTGGAAGGCATTACCAGTAGAATCTAAGGCATGTGGTGTACTTGTTAAGTGTGGTTGCAAAGCTGCAGCTCGTTGTGCAGGCAAGTGTGCTTGTAAGAATGCACTGTGGACCTGCACTAAACTTTGCAAGTACAATTGCATCAGAAACTGAGCTCACAAAAGGATTTTTTTAGGAAAGTTTATTTAAAATAGACCATATCTGCAGATTTCAAAGTTCTTACTTTTGATTTTGTTTTTAAATGCATTTAACACAGTAGAAATCTGCAATTAAATAAGATGTATATATAAGAGGTCTTGTTTTACTTTTCATTCATGTCCTATGCTGTAGTCAATAACAGAAGTATTAATGCTTACCCTGTTCCTTGGTGCCTGTTGCGGAGCCTGATTTCTGAAAAATGTCACGTGACAGGATCCATGGGCACTGATCGTGTGGATCCTACCAAAAACTATTAGCATACAAGCAAACAAAATTCCACACAGAGGGCACTGCCAATGCATCACTTTTTATGATGCTCCGGCAGCGCTGAGTGCAGAACCATATCTACGAGGCCACGCACAGCCACTTGGCGTGGCTTTCCATGGCCTTGTAGATAGGGTCCAAAGCCATGTAGCGCAAGTCGGTGTGTTACCTTACACTGCATCGGGGGGCGTTCAATGGGCGTTATGGTGGGTTTTCCCACACAACTCCCATGGGTTTTGATACATTCCCAAATTTACAAGGATCTGTAAACCGGGGAATGCGTCAAAACTGGGAAACAACCTTTACAACTCAACTTTTACAACGCACTACCATTACAACAAAACGTTTACAACGCAACATCCTTTACAACGCATGCCATTACAATGCAACCATTACAACGCATGACACTACAATGCATACCACTACAACGCATGTCATTACAACACAGTCATTACAACGCATACCATTACAACGCATAGCATTACAACACATAGTACCCTTACACTATCCAACACTTACCCTACTGTTGCACCCCCTGGAGTTAGAACAGTAATTTTTACCCCTACACTATCCAACACTTACCCTACTATGGCACCCCCTGAAATTAGAATAGTAATTTTTACCCCTACACTATCCAACACTTACCCTACTGTTGCACTCCCGGGAGTTAGAATAGTAATTTTTACCCCTACACTATCAAACACTTACCCTACTGTTGCACCCCCTGGAGTTAGAATAGTAATTTTTACCCCTACACTATCCAACACTTACCCTACTATTGCACTCCCTGGAGTTAGTATAGTAATTTTTACCCCTACACTATCCAACTCTTACCCTACTGTTGCACCGCCCTGGAGTTAGAATAGTAATTTTTATCCCTACACTATCCAGTACTTACCTCACATGCAATATAATGTTATGAGTTGTAATGGTATGCGTTGTAAAGGTAGTATGCAATGTAATGGAATGCGTTGTAAAGGTAGTTTTTAAAAATTTGCTGTAATGGCATGCGTTGTAATGGAATGCGTTGTAATGGATGTTGCGTTGTAAAAAATGTGTTGTAAAGGTATGCGTTGTAAAAGTATGCGTTGTAACGTCATACATTCGTCAAAACTGTACTAGAAATACCTTTATTTGTCCTAGTTTTTTCCTCTTTCTATGCATTCTGCAGCACACATAGAAAAAGGAAAACGCTTCCGTGGATTGCTTTTGTGCAGAATAGTGTCCCTTCTGCAAAAAAACAATCCTGCCAACAATGCAGACAACCTTGCACCATGGTGTAAGGGTGTCTGCGTTGGCACTATGCACCAATTTGGGCTTCCGGTGCTGGCTGAAAGCACAGGAATGCACTGTATCTTGTAAATACAGTGGATTCCTGCCCTTTCAAATTGGTGTAGGGCAGCACAGCGACATGACTTGCAGCGGTGCCCTACGCCAATTCATTGTAAATGAGACCCATAATTTGGTGCTTTGGGCCAATTTGTCCCCTTGATATTGCTAAGGGACCTCACCATAAAGAGCTGCGATATTATCGTGGTGTGCCAATGGCTTCAGCATATCAGTCTCATAACAGCATATTTCGACATCACAAGAGATAGAAGGGATTTTGTATTATTCCCATAGATATTCAGCATCACAACGATAATGCAGAGCGTAAACTGCTATGCATTTCGTGAACTTATAGCGTGGCGTGAGAGTGTTCATTTGTAATGTCCGTAACTGTGATGGGATTCCAGAGTGAGGTCTCTTGCTGGCTAATCAGTAGATGTGCGTGTCTTCAAACAGATGGATGATGTCTTTCATCCCCCACTACGTTGCTAAACATATGGACTAAAGGCTAACGTGTTAAGTTGGAATTTAAAAAGCGATGACTGCTATCGACACAGGAATACGCCACACAACCCAAAGTGAAGTGTTCCTGTCTTTAAACATACTCCCACATTACTGAATTATGCTCAGAACCCCACACAGGAGAGCACTATCCATAAGAATATGGGAATTTTAAAAAGGGAGGGAAAAAACTTCAGACTTTTCCCAGTGAATTGCCAGATAAAGACTGCAGCTGTTGAATGCATCAGTCTGGAAAAATCATATTACAAGTGGGGGTATGTCCTGCGTTTGAGTAATGCAAACACGAATTAGTATGTAAAAAAGACCAGTAGCTGTTCCCCATGTTTAGTGCCATGGGAAGGAGCAGTGTCCTGGAGGCAAAGTGTTCAACCCCTTACTCATGTTGTGGATTCAGAACCATTTTGGCCTTGGAGAGTGAACAGGATAGATGGAAGGGGAATGTGGATTGTGTAGTGCAACTCAGGGCCTCATTTACAATGAGACTGCACCACCAGAGCATCACTTTTTGAAATGCTCCGGTGGTACAGAGGTCTGCTCCATATTTACCATGCAGTACTAAGTCACCTAATGCAGTCTTGTAAATATTGTTCCCTTTAAAGCAATTTTCTGCATTAAAGGGGTGTGCAATGCAACACCCATGGCTTTTTGACACTGCCCCAGATTTGTGAGGAATCGTAACTCTGAGTCAGCGCCAAAAACGTACGCCTCCACAGGGGAGGCATAAGGGAAGTGCTACAAGGAGAAATACCTTTATTTCTCCTAATTTTTCCTTTTTGTTCGTGTGCATAGAAAGAGGAAAAAAACGCCCTTTCAGTTGTTTTTGCACAGGAAAGCTTCCCTTCCTGCACAAAAACAATCATCCCTGCAATGCAGGTACCCTTGCAACATAGCGCAAAGGTGCCCTCTTTCGAGCATGGAAGCCCATTGTGCATCAGCACAGGGGAAAAGAACTGGAATACACCATATCTGATAGATATGGTGCATTACTGCCCTTTTCTTTTGCCATAGGGCAGCGCAGCAGGAAGGCCTGTGATGCTGTCATATGGCAACATATTGTAAATAAGGCCCTCAGTGTGGGGGACATAAAAAAATCATGCTGCGGTATCACTTGCAATTTGAGGGCCATGAATTGATCTGAGGGCGATACAAGGTAAAAGCTGAGCAGTTGGACTGATTCAAAGCTGACCATTAATATTACGCTAGGAGCCTCATTCTGAGTAACAGGGAAAGTTAGGCACAAAACAACTCTAGGAACTACCATTACTGCACAGTGCATATTTTTTCCCCCGGGCAGATATTACACTCGACTTTAAAGGTACACACATCGCTCAGAATGAAGCCACGGGAAGAGAACCATGCAACACCACCTGGCCTGGTGGTCATGTTCTGCCTGGCAATCTTTTCCTGCCACGTCTGCGCATGTACAGCATTCAACACACGTGGCACAGCAATGCATGTGATGGTAATATAGCACCCACACATCCAGTTACAGCAAGGCTTGGCTATTTCCATAATTGGTATTACTACACAATTACGATATAGACCCTTCGGAACCAGGAATTATTGCAGAAATTCAATGACGTATTTCAGGATGTTTTTCCTGCAATCTGGACCACTTTATTCAGACAAGTTTTGCATGATGAAATATAACCCAGAGGGTGCTGTGTTGAGGCACATCTAAGATGCACAAATACCTGTTCCTGTCCAAGTATGTGTTTCCGGGAATGTAAGAATGAAGCATCAAAAATCATAATTTAATATGCTGGTTTTCATAGTAGGTCACTTTTACTTACTACATTCAAAGGATGTCACATATTCTCAGTAAAGTTGGGCAACATGCAGAATGTGTTAATAGGTATCTGAAATCCAATGATTGCATTCCTTTTATTGTTCTTGGGCATATTGTATTCTATTTTGCTATTTTTTCAATTGGATTTTTTCCCATGTTTTCTATCTTAGTTTTAGAATGCTAAATGCTAAAATAATATCCAGGATCTTTGCTTTAATCTATCTATTTTTTTACCTTTTCGTAGGTACTTCTCCATACTTCTTTTTTATCTTCTTATTTTTATTTATTCTATGTATGTTTTTATTGATGAAGAAGTGAACATTCAAGAGGCATAGTTTCACATTTTGTTAACTGTTTAATGTCGATCACACCTAAGTGTCTGTAGGGCTCTGGAGCTAAGTTCCCATATGAAATAAAATAATATGCCCCCTAAAATTATTGTAATGCTAGCACATGTTTACATTTGAGGGTATTTACGCTTCGTTAGGAAATCTGATATCTGTTTTGTAACTCCCAGGGGTGTCAATATCCCCAGCTGTAAGCAGCACCTACGAATTGAAGCATAGAGAAAATACTCAAAAAAAAGGTCTGATATCTATTTTTTCAATTTGAAAATAAAAAATGCATCGAGGGTAACTTATTGCTTTTGACCTTACTTACATGTAAAAATCGACAATAAACACCTTTTCTACAGTGCATTGAAAACGAACTTCTTTTGTTGTACATTGCAAAAATATTACAATTTTCCGATATCAATAGGAAATCAGTTGTGTTCTGCATTTGACATGTTACATATAAACGTGAAGCAATTGAATGATAACATAGCCATGATTTCGTGTATAAGCGACTTTTGGAAAATTAGCTTTCTTCTCTACTAGAGCATCGAAATTAACGTCTGATATTTGTTTTGATTGAGAATAATACGAACATGGGATCACACAGAGAATTACAATCTCAATCAAGAAAAATAGCAATAACCCAGAGTCAAGGAACTTCTCATTTGCAGCTGCAGTGTCCCATCATCATAGGCAAATCTAAATCCAAAATCACTTTTATTGCAGCTGAGATATGTCTACCAAAGGCGCTTATACATCCTGCTCCACTCAGTTAAACACCGCAGAGTGAGGGCAACATTTTGAAAAGGTTTCTCCAGGATGGCATTGGGAAGAATCCTATGGAAGATATGAAGAAGGTGGGGGAAACCCACATGGTCTGCTGCTAGGATGTTCGGCCCCTTCTCCCTTATACTTCACATCGCATCCGCTTCCTGAATGCGGAGATACAGTGACACTGGTTGATGGACACCACAGCAGCAAGGAGCCGGGCATCCATTTGAGCAGCCAGACATCGGCTGGAGCTTTAATTTTTTGGTAACTGGCAAAGAGGCAGCGGGGAGAAGAGGTCCTATACCCAGGAGAAGTACCGGACACTGCAGCCCCTGCAACTTGAAAAAGAGGACAGAAGAAAAAGAAGACTTAAGGAGGGCGTTGCACTGGGAGAACCACCAGTTTTCACACCAGGAAAAAGTGCTTGGCAGCATTTTATTCATCTGCATTTTTACCTGGTTGTGGATTGCTGGGCAGGATTCTCTTCCAACTTTGCAAATGATACCACTGTCCTAGGACACATAATTTAGCAAACTAGAGGCTGGCATCAGGGACTGCCTGTAGGAAGAAAATAATAACCAAGTATGGGCAAATATTTAAAAGCTGGCAATTTGATAGGGAATCTGGATGACATTTCAATGTTAGCGCCCAGAGCAAAAACACACACAGCGCCAGTGATTCAGCATTGGCCATAGCAGATCACAGCTTCCACTCTCGCCATGGGTTAGGGCTGGCAATAAGTCCACAGAACTCTGAAGATGATCTAGCCACAACTCATAAAGAAGGAGAGTCAGGACTGGTAGCTATCCCCCTGGAGAAGGAGGTTGTAGACAGCAATCTCAGTCATTAGGTTCAGACTTTAGCTCAGAGATGATCTTGCAAGAGCAGCCCCAGGTTTCAGTATTATCTCGGATTGGAAATGCAACATCAGAATGGACAGGAAGGTGCTAGAGTCACCATGCAGTGGGATTTAAAGAAAATGCTTGATGTCATTTTGGACGAAATTAGAGAACTAAAAGACTCACAACCAATTGAAATTGCAGCCCTGCTTCAAAGGTTATCAAAAATCGAAGAAGCGATGGCAAATTTTCCAGAAAGAATGCAGGAAGTTGATTCTAGAATTTTACAACTGAAAGTCCAGGTCAGTTTAATCCAAGAGCAAGCCCGCCAATTCAGGAAGCAAAAGTCTTCATTGGAATATAAAATTAAGGTGCTGGAAAATCACTAAGCAAAGCTATTGAGAAAAAAATGTTTAAGACCTCTGAAATACCTCACTGTTGTAAATGTTCAGATATGACGGCTTCGGCAGCTAACCGACGAAAATAATTTGTGAAAATGTGGTATTTGTTTAAAGCACAGGGCACTTAAGCAACAATTGCGCAACAATCAAAGTTAAGAGTCTTGGTCAAAGGGCAGTTTAACATGTTTATTCTTGTTGAGGATCGGGAGTTCCTGCAAAAGATTTCTAATTAAGTGTTAAATGATGAGTGTTGAACTGGGTCAGTGGAATAGATGATATGAATGTGACGTTCGAGATGGAGGGTAGGTCGATTGTCCACAGAGGTGCAACAGCATGGCACCCAGGGAAGGCAACTGCTGCAGCTAGAGGGGTATTGTGGGCCATTCCCTTCTTGCAGGGATTGGGGGCTCAATAAAGGGACACAGGGTGGCTCCAAGATAGTGGGGGAATCCAGGGGTGGTGGGGAGCACATTTATCAAAAAAGAGCAGAATCACAGTAGATTATGTATTGGTAGCATCTTACTATATAGGGAGGACACAATTAAGAGTGTACTACCATGGTAATGGGTCTTAAAGCTAGATTTATTTCTTGCAATGTGAATAGTATGTCTAACAAACTTAAGTACAGGAGGTTAATCAGATGGTTAACCTAATTTTCCCCACTGGTTCTATTTCTTCAGGAGGCACACCTTAAAAGCAACTTCCAGAAATGTTTTATTCCTGAGAATTATTCAAAGATATTTTTCACTTCAGCTGGGTTGGTGGGGGTGGTTGCAGTGTGCTTAGGTAAAGGAGTGGAATGTCTGGTCTCTCAAGTCATCAGGGAGCCTAAAGGCAGATAGATCTGGCTGAAAGCTAATGTAAATGGCAATTCCTTGAATTTGGTGAAATATTATGCCCCAATTATTGATGACCCAGATGCAATAAACCAGATCAACACTATGGCTATTAGAGCAGTGGGCCTAATAATTTTAGGGGGTCATTTTAATTTTATCCAGGATTTAGACTGGGATACTAGCATGCATTCCGCAAACTGGCAGGCATGCATCAAGTGTTGAAGCTGAACCTGCATCGTGGTGGTACATACACTAAAACAGATGCACTGCAGCAGCACTTTAGAACATTTAATGTGGTAACACCAAATATGCCCAAAACGATGCATGTACTTCAGGGAGAAGTGTACGCATATCTCCAGTGCCATTGAGGTGGATCATACCAAGCCCAACATCCACAGCTGAAGGCAAACTGGCCAAGAAGGGTGTGAATCCCATGGTTTTCCATGCTGTCGTTAATAAAGAGGATACCTACTTGAAGAACAAGCAGATATTTATGGTGTTGTTGAGTAAGATGCCCAAAGCTAGGTTTGAGCCTGCTCAATCATGTCCCCTTTTTAAATTGAGAATTCTAAACCATGTCTGTTTTGTTTGTAAATAACTCCTTGATCCGATGAATGATGCATCTTTTGCGACTTTTACTTGTCTAGCACCTAATTTGAACAAAGTTGAAACCCTTGCTAGAAAGCCATGCCAGTGGCTGCAATGTACCACACAAATAAAAAAATACAATAGCATTCAATGCTTTCCTGGGGAGGCGGCTAGAGACGCTTATAAATATACCCCAGCCAATACTGTCACCAAAACTCCAGACCAAACTCCTACGATATCCACTGATGCAAACCCATGATTGGATTGCAGTCCTGTCTTGGGCAGGGATTAAATATTTATTTTGACCTTCTAAATAGGAGGAGAATATGTTTAACTCCTAAACATCCTTGTTGGGGTGTGTGACCACAATGGTGCGCATCAAAAGGTGAGTGCATGTAAATGTAGATCATTTAACGTAATCAATGACAAAGCCTGCATAGAACAGTGTTGATGGAATTCAATACATCCACCTCATACAACTGTCTAAGAATGCACTAAAGCAACATCTGGAGAGCAGGGATACTTTAGGGCACTGCTAATATTGTGCAGGAGATTGCAGCTAGAGTTCTAACTACCGCACTTCAGGGGTTGTTGTCAGAATACTGATAACAAACATCTGTCAGAATTATTGTAGCCCGAATATCATTTATATGAATATCACTCTCTTGGGCGTAGATTTTCTTTTGTTAACTACAGTGAGATGCTACTTTGCTAAGAAATCTTTAGGACTTTTTTGGGCCTGATTTAGAGTTTGGTGGATGGGTTATTCTATCACAAATGTGACGTTCATCGCACCCACTTTATTACTTGTCCAATAAATGCTATGGCACTTGATATACGGAGTACAAGATATCCGTCACAATTATGGAGGAGTAACCCATCTTCCAAACTATAATTCAGGTCGTACATTTTCTCCTATATTTCCTGCTCAATATTTTGGTACGATTCCGCTACAGAGTCAGAAGAACCTTGTATGTGCCCACTTCTATTGACCCAATGAACATCTGATGAATGCCATTAATATTATCATCTGCAAATCACTATACATATGTTTTTAACGAATCATTGATAAATAGCCAAACACGTGAAGGAGTTGAAAATATTAAAACAAAAGAGTAATGAAAACTGAGCAAATGCTAGCCAGGAACTCTGCTCTGTCTTTACCCAGTACATGCAGATCAATACAGGGCAAAAAGCAAGTCATGCCCCATACCCAGGTGTTACTGGGAGTACAAGTCAGAGTCAAGTGTTCCTGTAGGTGACCTACAGGTTGGCTGCAGATGTTTTGAGAACCGATGGTTAGCTGCCTTTCATACCCTTTCCACATGGATGGATGGATGGGTTTTTATATAGCGCAATATCACCGCCAGGTCTCAAAGCGCTTTGCATTGGGAACCTGTCCTGGTTTTTCCCTGTGAGATAGCCCCTACTGGATATCCACAAGGCGAAAACCAGGCATCCCGCCGCGAGGGGCCATAGTGGAGATTAAGCAAGCTATTGCCCAGAGTTGCAGAGTGTGATTCGAGTAGGCACCGAAGCAAGAATTACCAAGTCCGTGGACATTTTGGGCTCAAGACCCTGCCGCGTCGGGAATTGAACCCTGGTCCCGGGTCTGATCTCAGCGTCTGGGTCTGCTTCCTCTAACCAGTGAGCCACACTTCTCCACTTCCACATTAACAAGAGTCCACTGGATAGGCCTCTAGCTATGCTCAGGGGGGGAATAGGATAAAGGAATCAGGGTGTCTGGACACAAGGATGTCACCAATGTCGAAATGCGTTATGCTATCTGTGATGTCATCCCTGAGATCACGAGCATTGAGCAATGCATTGAGAGACGTACAATTCTGTGCATTCTAAGCTTTGATTTGCAGCTATTGCGCCCTTTAACTGAAATCCTTTTAAAAAAAATTGTTTTTATTAGATATTTACATGATTTTTGCACCATCCATAACGTTCAATAATACATATTTTTGCTTGAAAATATCTGTCTGGATGATTCATGTTCTTTACAGGATTAAATGAAGTTATTTTGTCGCTTTCACAATCTTTAGTCCTTAAAGTGGCGAATCTGGGAACAATTAGACACCTTCTTTCTCCCACAGAAAGTAATATCTCTTTCGGCGGGGCTAGCTTTGACCCCAGGCAATCCTATCCAAGGTCACTGCCACCCGGGCACTTCCGCTAGAAATATCCTTTCTCTCACCAAATGGAATAATTAGGGAACTGCCATAAGACGGTATCCTCACCATCAATATCGAGGCATCTGACAACCGCCTTGGACTGTGACCAGGAAGGTCAAGTGCCCTGGGGGTCTCAGCAAGATGGAGCTCCCACAAGCCACACAGGGGCTGCCCTGCCACTTATGCAGGGTCAAAGTGCCCCTGACTCGGAGAAAATCTAGTCTTCATTTCATTGACTTTTGGACGAAAAGTGAATGGGAATAAATGGAATGGCATGATTTTAGGTGGCAGATAATGATGATTGAACAAAATAATTATTTTATGACACGAAGAAGAACAACATATTGTTTACAGTGTCATGTCTCTGAACAGGATGCTGGAAAGGCAGACCTTGGGAGGTCAGAGTTTGCTTTTACGTTTGTATTTTTGTCAAAGTTAACAAATAGTTACTGTTTTTAACATCAAGTCATTCATTTATTTACTCAATTTTAAAGGTTGGGCAAGACTAGCGAGCAGCACAACATTTTACATTAGAGCAACTAATGCACCTGTGAAAGTCTTTACAAACAACAAGGCTATATACTATGATTTTTTTCTGGCGTGCAAAGCGCTGCGAATCACTGTGTTCATTTAATTCTCATTATTGAAGCATGTAGATGACGTGCAAAATTGTGCAGCGCAACACTACTACCGGCAAATCCCTTAGTAATTAATCTTCGTGTTTTAAAATATAGAGATACACACTAATCAAAAACTTCAGAATAACACATGTATACATATAAATACAGTGTTCCAGTGTCTTAAAATGTTTATTTCTACTGTAGTCACAATTACATACCTATTTTAAAAGTTTTTTGTTTTTTTTTACATTTTATGTTTTCTTTCCTCTGACGTCTTTCTTAACAGATGCCATACATTCTCAACCTGTTTTTGCTTATTTTCGAACTACGGCCTTAGATGTGCGAAGCGCCTTAATATTTGTAGTTGTAAGATTTGCAGCTTTGTCTACACTTTTATTAAGAATCGCAGCCTTTTTTCCTTCCTTTGTATTTTTACATCAAATTGTTAAGTCGTCAAACATGGGTTTAACACGGAGCGCACTATTCTGTGCATTACATTGTCTCAAGGAACACCCTTCATCTTTTTCTCTTTGAATGCTAAGGTCCTATTGAATAAAACAAATGTATGAATAGTTCAGAGGTGAACTTCTAGGTGATGCACAAGCCAAATATAAAAAAAAGAAATCTATGAATATTTTCTTACCATCCACCGTCTGTGGAACAGCGATTTCACCCATTAATTAAAGTACAAAGGAAAGGCTGCAGCCGAAAACTGTGTTATTCAAAATATTGCACAAACTTAATGAAATTAGAGCAAACCTATACATGCTAGAGTCTCCACAAAGCAGATCCTCGGGATCCCCTATGTATTGAACCTTACTCGAGATATGCTCAAGCATGAGGGAGGTTATAGGAAAGTGTCAACATTACTGACATTTGTCTAAAATTCTCAAAATGGAAATCTGCAAAGTATTCAAGCCAAATCAGCGCTCGAGAGGTTAGTCATTATTCAATCAATTCCTCACAGTTTGTAAAACATTAAAGTATTCATATTTAAGGTTTGGTGAAGTTCAACCAACATCTTTGCGGGTATTTTGCTGCCAAACTACCATGGCCCCAGTGGCCTTTAAGCCATTCTGGCAAAGTGGAGTTTTTCTAAGTGGGCTTAAGGGCATGGTGTGTTTTTAGTGCAAGGTGGACTGCATCACCCAACTATGCCCCTTCAGACCCATGCTAGTCTCCTCCATTACTCCTGCAGTGCATTTGTGAGGCAATATGCAGTGTATTTCACATGTTGGTTTGGCTGTGCAGTGGTTATAAACTGGAATGTAACCTTTGCACTGTAGTAATAAATGTGTCAATGCATGTTTATTTATCACTATTGCTCCAAATTATATGTTTTTTGCTCACAGTTGTTTTCACTGCATTGGAATTTAGACATATATATATTTTTTCATTGAAAAAAGCAAGGGTTAAAGTGATGTTATAGTTAGATGTTGAAATGGCATAAGAACTAAAGATTAAAAAAGAAAAAAACACTGAAAATTTGCAGTTATAGTTCATTGATCTAACTATATCCCTGTAATGCACTTCTGATGACTTCACAAATTGCATCACTCATGACGAGATTCCATCATTGATGACATCTCAAATGACATCCTATATATAGGGTTTGTGGACTTGAAGCAATTCAACAGGCTACACTTGTGCCTAATTTTATTTCACCAATCAAGTGACAATAGACATAACTTTTGATCAGATGCAGGACACATAGTATGTCTGTCAAGTCATCAACATTTGGTTGTTGTGCAGGGCGTGGCTAGCCGAGCTGCGAAATGGCCGCTCTCTGAGAGATCTTCACCGGCCACCACAAAATCCTGCACATCCTGCAACAGGAGCACGTAATGTCGCCCGCAAATGCAAATACCCTGCTGGTGTAGGCATGAGGCATTGGTAGCTCCCCAAAAAAGCATAAAATATACCTGATTAGTGGCAGAAATTGAGGTTTCCGGCTCCGTGGGACTGGACCTGACTGTGCAGCCTGCGTGAGCTCCTGTGCTGCAGCGGCACTGATGGAGTGGTGCATCCGGCCCACGGAGCGAGTTACCTGCTGTCGACTCCGGGACCGGACTGGGCCTCGGTGACCTCTGGTGCTGTGTTCGGTGGCGATGGGCAGGAAGGGTGGCGAGTGGAATTCTGGCGTGGAGGCCCAGACCGGCCTGGAGTCGAGGTGTGGCCCGGAGGTTGCCGGATATGGTCGCTGCAACTCGATCAAGCAGGGCGTTGCAACGATGACCACCAGAAGCGAGGGATGGCGAAGTGATCCGGCGTGTTGGGGTGAGTCGAGCGGCGCTTTCACACGAATAACTATGAGTGTAGGATTGACCCGCAGGGCAAGCCGCAGGCCTGTCGGCGGCGATGCGTTGGGATAGTATAAACACAGGGACTAGCAGTGACTGGAGGGTGAGGGCCCCAATATCGTTCACCAGTTGGACTGATACTGCGTGAGAGGGGACTGACCATCTCCATTACCTTGGAATTGTATTGCTTCACTTACTTACCTCATCTGCCATGACAAGTTCCCCGATCACTGTCTCTGTGTTACTGTCTTCTCAAGTTGGGACCTCGACTGGATTGCCATTGAGTGGCGGGATACTGTGGCCCCGGTCTAACTCCTGTGAGCTATAACACTGGCCCAACCAAACAAGGGTGTACGAGAGGTGAGTCCTGTGCAGGGCAATAAGTAAAACTCTACAGTGAGGGGGAGGAGCGTTCGACATCATACTGTTGGATCGCAGACGCAGTAATCTGTTGGTGTAATAAATCCATGCTAGTGGCCTCACCACACAATTTGCGACAGGGAGCGAGTATTATATGTAAATAAAGCCAATTCATGGGTCCTGGCATAATTTAATTAGCAGGCGTGCAGCACCTGGAATCATAAGAGTTAGAGGATCGGGCGTGATACAGTCGCACTTAACATTCTTCAACCTCTGCAACCTGTCCTGGAGATACCTAGTTTTGCCTCTCTGTTGGGTACCCAGTGTCTCGCATATGCCTCTGAAGTTTAGCTATACTCTGACCCATGGCAGATCTGTGAGCTGAGCTGTATATAGTATTGTTTGTGACCCATGCCACTTTCTGTGCCAACAGTTGCAGACTGAACATGGGTAAATACAACGCGAAACAGGCTAAACTCACCTTTGAACACAAAAGACTCACCAGGCACAAAGATGGCAACGTCGACACTGACAATGAATCCAGTGTCAGAGAAGGTGCTGATGGTGGCAGAGATGAGCTCTGTGCCCTGCTACTAGATATGAAATCCAGTTTAAAGACAATTGATAATAAATTGGATATGCTGAACGCGAGACTCGACAAGGTCAAAAAGCAGGTGGACACTCACGAGGATCGTCTGGATCGCCTAGACAACCGCTCCACGGAAGATCATGAATTCCAGGTAGAGACCAAGGAACAGCTGTTCAACATGGACAAAGTGCTAAGCATAATCAGGGACAAAAATGAAGATTTGGATGCTCGCTCAAGCCCAAAAAATCTACACATAACAGGTATCCCTGAAACTATGGCAATCGCAAAAATGGAACCCTTTGTCGAGGAACTGATTCAAAAACTGTTTGATCCGGATCTCTCCCCCCTCTTCAGAGTGGAGCATGCTCACCGTACTCTGGGGCCCAGACCTCCAGTGGAGTCCACACTTCACACCTACACCAATTCTAGCACGCACATTGAACTACAGGGACCGTGACACTATCATTAGGCTGGCAAGGGAAAAAGGGAACATCAAACACAAAAGCAATAACATTTCCATTTACTCAGACTTAAACCCCTCAGTCCTAGCTGCCAGACGCGAATTCCTGCAAGTTAAAAAGTTGTTAAGACAAGCAGAAATCCCATACACAATGCTGTATCCAGCGAAATTAAAGGTCAACTATGAAAGGTCAGCTCACCACTTCACAGACGCTAAGTCTGCTTTGAAATTCGCCAAGCATGTCTGCAGCTCGAAGAAACCAGCAAAATCGTCCCCAAAGACTCCTACGTGTCAGACAATGATTGATTTATGGGACATGTCAATGTCAGGTATTGTAAACTGTTTGGAAAATGTGACGCTGATCAAATGTAAGGAGTAGTAAGCTAGCCCTTGCCTCAACACATCACCTACCTTGGGCGACTGTGTATCTCTGAAATGCTATGGTGGCCACCTCACCTTAGGTGGGAAATACGCCGGTAAACCATGCCCCAAGGGAGAACTTCCGGTATCAGTCCTTTGGCAGAAGTCCGGGACGTATTACAAAGTTTGTTAAAATGGGGTGGGATTTTCACTCAACCTAATTAGGGGGTTGGTGGGGATGGGGTTGCTCAAAAGTTTAGTAAGGACAGCACTAAGGCATATGATATTATCACTAGGAGCATCGAAATGCACCCACTGAATGGCCTATACTACGACCCTGCCACAGACACAGACTTGCAGGCATCATGCACCTGTACCCACCTCGCACCTAATGAAGCTGCATGTCGACATCTTTTATCCACACGTGAAAACAGCTCAGTTGATTTCAGATGATAGAGTTTAACCAGGGCTCCCGGTTTTATGGTGTTTATTTTTTTAACATTTCCTTCTGTATTTATCAATATTTACTTTTTGCCATTTTGTCTGTATTTATCCATGTTTATTTTGTGTTTTGAGTAAAAAATGAAGTTGTAAAACTGTACATTTCCATATTTATCTAACTGATCGACGTGCACGCATATTTTGACGTTTTAGCGACATAAGCTGCCAAATTTTGCATAAAAATACATCTACTGATAAATATTAGCCTTATACCACAAACGCATAGTCACATATGCCGTTATTTAAAGAAATTGCATCCTGTTTTTTCATTTCCCATGCTGTCAGCTGTTCAGCAGTTGTGCTATAATTCATGAAAGACAGCACGGAGGTTAACTTAAAGAAGCACCATTTTCTGTATTTATCCACATTAAAAAATAAATGCAGACAGAAAATAAATAATTTTCTGTCTGTATTTATTTTTAAAATCCATAAAAACCGAAAACAGGGTGCCTTAAGTATAACCTTCACATATGGAACATCAGTGGATTAAACAATTTCTGTAAAACACGACTAGCGCACATATATTTAGCTAGACACAAAATAGATATCTGTTTCCTCAGGAAACCCATATAAAGAGCTCATCCCATACCAAGCTACACAATAGACCAAGGGGGGCTATATATTCTGTCATTTACTCCAACTATGCTAGAGGGGTATCCATACTTGCACGGTGGGGACTGCATTGGAAATTAACCACAACCCAGATTGACCCGGAAGGCCGTTATGTGAACCTTGGTGGGACATCAGGTACAATACGTATCGCTCAGGCTGTGATATACAGCCCAAATGTGGATAAGCCAGATTTATTTCCGGATGTTTGGGACAAAATAAAAACAGTGGGACATGACAAAATTATATGGGTAGGCGATTTCAATGCTTTGATTGATGATGTCAAAGACAGGAGGGGTGGGTCCCGTAAACTACATCCACTATTGAACACCTCTATCACTGAGATAATTGCTGATGAAGGGCTTATAGACATATGGAGTCAAAGACATCCATCATTGCACAAAGACACTTGTATCACCGCCCAGCGCAACACGTGGTCGAGAATAGATTTTGTTCTGGTTACGCCTGACATAGCAGCCAGGTCCAACTCAGCACACCATCTGCCTAGAACACTGTAGGATTATGCGCCGGTCCTAATAAAATGGACTGTGCCGGGTGACCCGCCTGGATTAGCCCGTTGGAGGCTACCACCACACACTCTCATGGATGTGCTGTTCAGGGAGGAGATTAGTGGAAACATTTCAAAATACTTCTCCACAAATGCAGGCTCAGTTCAAACACATGCTATGATATGGGAAGCATTCAAAGTTGTTATTATGGGAAATGTATTTTGAGACAGGCGGGGGAACTAAGATTTATCAGACTAACATTGAATAAACTTGAGGCAAGTATTAAAGATCTCGAGTCACAATATTATGGCATGGGAGACACAGATATATTGGGAGTAATCAGGAACAAAATATCGGAATGTGAGTAGGAAGCCGAAAGGGAATTGAAAATCTTGGAGAAATACACCCAGGCACGCAGATACAGTGAGGGGGACAGACCCTGCAGTACCTTAGCTAACATACTGCGAACACCTAACACAGAGCTGTTCATCTCTGAAATCCTAGATGATAACCGGGATTTGGTCAGAGGCCCTCCGAAAATTCTAGAACAATAGACACAGCACTATTCCACACTTTACACCTCAGCTTCTCATGCAACGCAGGAGTTTCAGTCATACCTAGGCACTCTTGAACTGTTGTGATTGGGCATGGGCCACAGAGCCTATCTTGCTGAGCCATTCACAGTAGATGTTATCAAGAAGGTCGTAAATAGTATTCCCTCCGGCAAGGCTCCTGGCTCAGATGGTCTGACAGCTGCATTTTACAAGACCCACGCAGACCAGGTAGCGCCTCAACTTCTGGCAGAATACGAAGAGGTGCAGGAGCTGGGGAAATTTCCTCCACAAAGAGAGAAGCCATAATATTATCATTGCTAGAAACCGGGAAAGCTCCCGACCACAGAGACTCCTACATGCCCCTTTCGCTATTAAATATTGACACCAAAATATATGCCAAGCTGTTATCTAACAGATTAAAACCACTATTGCCCCTGATCGCAAGACCAGATCAATCTGGCTTTATTCCAAGCAGGTCCACTTCACACAATCTCCGCACATTTTTCTCGGTCCTACATTATCTTAACCCCCAGCACCCAGCCTTGACGGCGCTATTGGATGCTACTAAAGCATTTGACTCGCTTGAATGGGACTATTTTTTTCACTATTCTTGCTAGATTGGGCCTTAGCCCAATGTTCATAGGACAGATACAACTACTCTACTCCTTGCTCACAGTAAGGCTTCATCTGAATGGTCTGATCACCGCCCCTCTGACTATCACCAGAGGTACGAGACAGGGCTGCCTACTGTCTCCCCTACTATTTGCCATTGCTATGGAGCCACTAGCAGCGGCGCTCCGACAACACCATGTGGAAAGAGGTCTCGGTTTCACCACCCGCTGTATTATTGTTTCGCTATATGCAGATGATATGTCCCAAGATATCAATAATCCTGTGGGAAATCTAACCCCAATAATAAGTGAGAACCTACGATTTGGCAGACTATGTGGTATTCAAATTAACTGGTCAGAATCAGTGCTATTTCCACTAACAGCATGCATGCAGCCTTATCAACCAGATTACCCTCTTCAATGGGCAGATGGCCTGATACGTTACCTAGGAATTCAGCTCAGTTCCAAGGTGCAAGAATTATGGGATGAAAACTCTGGCAGGGCTGTGTCGTGGTTGGAGAGAAAAAAGATGATATGGTCCAGGCTTCCCCTTTCCTTAGCAGGGCATATAGCCATTGCAAAAATGATAATTCTTCCTAAATTTCTATATCTATTTATTAATCTTTCCCTTCCACTCACTTAGGTCTTCGTTAAGACCATGCGCTCCTTGATGATATCGCTAGTATTGGCAGGTAAACTAGCCAGAGTGACGTGGGAGCTCTTGACCCTTCCATTGGCTCAGGGCGGTCTGGGAGCACCAGATATCCAACTCTATGCATATTGTGCTCAGGCACAGTTCCTACATTACTGATTTCATCCCATACCTTTTCAGCTGCATGTTGCGATTGAGAGACAGGGCAGCTCTGGTCCCACTCTCAGTTGAAATATTTCAGCGGTACACAAGACCACGAGACAAGATGGACACTGTCAAAACGTTGAGAGGGAGTTGGAACAGCCTAAGGAGGAGGGCTGGAATTGAGGCCCCCTTTTGCCCCATCGGTAGCGCTGGCACATAATCCCCAGTTGCCGGTGCTGGAGGATAGGGGTAATATTACTTTGGCATAAAAGCTTAGCATAAATACATATGCAGATCTGTAACAAGCTGACACCTTTCGCTCATCCCCGGAGGAGGAGGCGGGCTTAGTAACCTCCTTCTCTGCTACATTTCTATATTACCGTATATAAAAGCACCCTGCTGTCAACTTCATGCCACCTTCCCCAACCCATAACCCACACTGCAGGCCCTGGAACAATTGCTAACTAGTCCTTCTCCATTTAGACTTATTACCACGTTATATTGCTCCATGCAGACCTCATGTCCAATATTGAAGCCTAGAACCCTCCAGATCTGGACACGGATCTAAACCCACCACTCTTAGTGGAGCTGTGGAAATTCTGTTGTGACCAGTTAAGGATGCTATCCCTGAATTATAAATTGCAGTTGATCCATTCCACTTCAGAATGCTGCAGATACAGGATGGACCCAGTGACGTTTTTACATGTTGCCTGGAATTGTCCTCTCATAGCTAAATATTTGATAGAAATATTTAACATCGGGGATATACTTAGTGTAACAAAAGCACCCTCCACGCTGATAGGACTATTGGGATATGTGAAAGAGACACCTGCAAACTCTAGGAGACTGCATGCCATGTTATTATTACTTTCTAAACGCAGGGTAGCTATACACTGGAGGAAATCAAATGCCCCATCCTCTAAAGATTGGTTAAAGATGTCACATATTGTCAAACTCAACTTTCCGTATTTTGGGAACGTATGCCCACAGTGACCAGGCCTAAAGATATCTGGGGCTCTGTATTAGATTGAATGAGAACACAACAACATGACCAATGTGAGGTTGTATTGCTAGGGGCAGCAGCCATTGGAATTAACCCCCCCTCCCGTAGAAACAGAAAATTAAGGTTGAAACTGAGATAGACTTAGCGGATCAGTAGTCAGATAAAAGTAAGGTGTTGTGGACACAGCAGGCATGAATTGCAATATGTGGAGAATCATTTTGATGTTCCTATCAAATATGTTGGTGTGCTGTGTTAAAGGTGTTTTGTAGCTGTTATGTTTTAAGTATACATGTGTATATCATGGAGAATATGCATAAATATATCATCCTGTAATTGTAATGCTTTGGAAAATGCAACTAATGAAAACGTTAAAAAAAAAAACATTTGGTTGTTGTTGCCCTCCTTTTATTGATTTTCACTCACATAACAAATAAAATGCCTCAGTAGACATTAGAGGTGTCACTCCCTTTTTAAAACATTGAACGGCCTCCAAAAAAGAGTTTGTACTCTATTCACATCAATAGAATCACCAGGCGCAGTTGTTACAGGTAAGAGCAGTTAGGTGGTGGGGCAACATCCTGTGGGTGCCCAAACCCCACATATGCACCTGACCACCACTGCAGAGCGTAGCCTTCAGCTTTGTGCTGCAATGAGTTGGCACTATGTATGTGGCCATCCCACACTACCTACTGCCTACAGGCTGCACAAAGCTAGTTTTGTCACATGGTCTCGTCTAATCAGACCCTTTTTTCTTTTCCACAAAATAAAATGAGTACCACTGTACCGGAACCCAATGGAGGTACATCAGGATGTACCTTGCTGGGTATCACGGTATCAGGTACTGGTTTATTACCTCAAATATATTTTTGTTAAATTTTTACTTTAGAGGGGGAACCTTTGGGCACCCCTCACAGCACTGATGTCAGGGTGTACCCACCATTCTTCCTTAAGTGGCCTTCGATTTCTTTTTTTTACTTGTGGACAGGGTCCCAGGATCCTTTAATGGCTGCCAAAACATATTCTCCATGTTGCAGCCAGCCAATCAAGATCTACCCATCCACATTTAATGGGGGAATCAGAGCATATCTGGACACCAGTGGTGCAAATATAGATGTCTAACTTTTTACTAGCATTAACCAGGTCAGGAACACCATGATATTTATTCATTGAGGTAGATACTTGTTTTTGTTTATATAACATTCAATTTGTTTCTCCTAAGATTTGCCCCCAAATTTCTATGATAATCTATGGTACTGTCTCTGAATTCTTTTAATCAATTAGACTTCTTTTATTATCACACTATCTATTGAATGAAACAAAATATTGGCTATTTTGACCATTCTTTCAATAAGAATTTTTAAGTGGTATTAGTCCTGAGAGTTGCTTGTGCGTGAACCTACATTTTATGTTGTATATTATCAGGATGTGGTCATGCCAGGATTTCTGAATCACCTCTAGCACCTTCCTGCACAGATTCAAAGATTCTATGAATATTGTCCCTAGCCATTTATTATTTTAGAGGTATTATTCTAGGAAGATCAGGAATACATTTTTGTACTCTTTCTATTAAAGTTCTAACGTTTAAACCCTTCAATACTTTGGCAAATTATTTGCTTCTTTTATTCCAAAACAATCAAAGGATTTTATTGCCACAAATTTATCAGGGTTAGTAATCACTTTTGTGTTTATGTCACCCTTTAATAAACATAAAGGTATCTCTTTCCACTTCATGCAAATACTATATTAATACAGCAAGATCTTTAAAAAAAATATCAAAAGGTTAATGTTGAAGAATGGAGATGTCTAATAAAACCAGCTTGTTATTAATATTTTAAGGAACAGGAAAATGATCTGAAGAGTAGTAATTGAAAACTTTACTAATAACTTATCACTTCAAGCTTATTTGGAAAGAATAACCTATGGTTTGAGAGATGACTAATTAGTAATTAGGAGTATCAGAAGTAATTATTTGCACCTGTGCGACCAGACCCTCTCACAGCTGCAATGCTTCACTTAGTTTATGTATCAAAATTTGTATCATATGTGCTTCTTCTTCCTTCCTTATCATCTTGTTGTGGGTTTAGGCATGTTATTTACTTACTTATTACCTATGTCTTGATTTAGGTACCCATATCTGTATACCTTCAGCAAATTCCAAAAACTCATAGCTTTAAAGAGCTCAGTTAATCATTCTTTTCGTCCTAAACAGTTATTTATTTGCAGTGACCTAATGATAATTTACTTGTTATTAATTTATTTATAATATTTTGTGGCCTTCTGTTATATGTTTCTGCTGTGAAGTAGCAAATACTTAATCCTATTAAGTACCACACAGTAACACAATGTATCCACCACAAAAAGACTTTAGGAACATATACAATATTTATCTGAGCAAAATAAGACAAAATGACAAAAATCCAATCAGTAGAAGTTGAGATATGACTTTTAAAGATTAAATGCAGAAACTGCTTAGAAGTCACTAGCAGTCAAAAGGTTACTTGAGGTATTAGGCACCAGTACAAATCCAAAGTTCAGGCTGACCACGATCGACGGCATGTCGGCTACAGAACCCAGAAAAGTCCAGCTGAAGAAATACCTTGGGTTGAGCATTTGTCGATGTCAAGAGCCTACTGTGTCTTTGTCAAGCCAAACAAAGGGGGTCCCACTTCGTTGTCGTGCTCCATTGAAGTGAATGCAATGTATTATCATCAAGCAGCACAGATTGTTGTCATTAAACTGCTCAGGCTATGGAACCGCTGTCCAGTAAAGCAGTCCAGTTGAGTCCTTTAAGCAGCACAGCAGTTCTTCTGACAGAGGTTCAGTTCAAGATCCAGAAGTGTCAGATTTTAGGGGGTCAGAGACTCAGTACTCATTCCAACGGAACACAGAGCAGTAAGTAGAGAGAAATTTCCACTTTCTAAAAGTGACATTTTTAAAAAAGTATTGTTAAATCGAACTTCACCAGTAAGGAGGATTTGTCACAACTATTCCAAACATATCAAGCATGAAAAAGCTTCTCCTCTCTGATCAGGAATTACAACTTAAAAGTATATTAAGGAATTCCCAATGCTGGCCTGTGGAAGGGGTTGGCCTCACAGTAGTAGCACCCTGTTCTTAGGGATACTTAGGGCCTAACTTAGAGGTGACTTATATGTAATAAAAGGAGAGTTTAAGGCTTGGCAAGTAGTTTAAATGCGAAGTCCAAGTGGCAGTAAACTGCACAAACAGACACTGCAGTGGCAGGTCTGAGACAGGTTTGAAAGGCTACTTCTGTGGGTGGCACGATCAGTTCTCCAGCCCACCAGTAGCATTTGAATTATAGGGCCTGGGTATATGGTATACCTCTTTAAAAGGGACATACCTGGTACAACAAAAATGCCAATAAGGTATTTTCAAAATGTCGTCATGTGTGTGGAACAGCACATGCACTTTAGCACTGATTAGCAGTGGTAAAGTGCTCGGACTCCTAAAGTCAACAAAAATAATCAACAAAAGTGAGAGGCAAAAGGCAAAACATTGGGAAAAAGACCACTACAAGGATAACAGGTCTAACAGTAGACCACAATTCTTTCCATCTCTTCTCATCACAATTCTAGAAGCAAAAGCATACTTATACAATGGCATTCCTCAATAAAGGTATCTGGAAATGCGACAAGATAACACATGCACTCTGGGATATTCACTGCCCTCCAGCATCCACTGCCCACACCACCTTCAAGATGTGGTAACCTATAACCACATGTCCATTCTAAAGACCTACAGAAGCTAATACAAGACAGACAGCAGCATGACAAGGTTTGAGGATACAAAATGCAGGTCAGAATAGAAAGATACCACGCTTTCTCATGATATTCACCAATGGCATGAAATTCTATCCTTGGCAAATCTGTTCTCAACGTCCTCCCACTTCCGTCTGACACTTTTAGACCAGCATCACTGTGCCTCATTCTCTGCCTGCACCTTAATACCCTTTCCAACCTCTCCACTACACGTATCCTCTCCCACTTCCAGTTACTGCCTGCCTTTACCTCTTTGCTGGCTGCAGTCTTTTTTCAATTCTACAATTGCACCATTTTTTTACAATTCTTATTTTGTCCTCTCAGGGTTGCGGCAAACCTTTATTGTTAGGGAAGCTGCCAGACCCATATCAATCCAAAACAAAAATATTGGCTAAAGGCAAAAATATTTTTTTAGTTTAAAAAAAGCTCAAATTACCATAAACTATAGACGTCCCTGACACTTAAGGGAACTACTTTGAGTGTGTATGTGCCCTTTGCGAAAAGGCAGCATATCATAACTCACAGTGTAGTTAGTTATTGGCTGTAGTGGATTGACCAATTGCCCCATGATGCATGCTGGAGTGGGTGGAATAAAAATGTGAATAAGACAACAACAGACTAATGGTAGAAGTCTGGCTTAAAATCCCTGTAGCTAACTATGTTATGCACATAATTTTAGTGACATCAAACCTTCTTGGCCAACGCCAGACCAGTCTGGAGTTGGCTGCCAGCCTCTTGCCTTTGCAAATGCTTTTATAAATTTTTATTACTGACAGACAGAAAGGTTTTCTAAGACAGACAGATGGGATTGCCACAAAAGTCAGTGATACTTACATAGAAAGACATATAGATAGCTAGATCTGTAAAAGACAGATACAGACAGATTTGCAAAGATTTTTATGAAAAGGGTTGCTGGGATAAATATAGATAGATAAGGTCGCTAAGATAGATATATATATATGCACACGCAAATGTCCTCTGCGGGGGGAGCAACAGCAAGCTGGTGCTGGCGGCAGGGTAAGGACGACCCTGCAATAATTCTGAGCAAAAAGGACAAATTACGCCGCACTCTTCCTGAGCGTTTTCAAACCAGGTTTATTGACCCATCTTCATCTCGCACTCCTACGCGTTTTGAACTTTACAGTTCCTGTTCACATATACATATTAGATGGACAGACAGACAGAAAGACAGATGGACAGACAGACGGACAGACGGACAGACGGACAGACAGACAGACGGACAGACAGACAGACGGACAGACAGACAGACGGACAGACAGACTGACATGTAGATAGACAGGTTGGTAGACAGGTAGATAAAGGGTAGATAGATTGACAGACAGGTAAGTTGACCGTTAGATAGATAGACAGACATATCAGACTGGTATGTAGATAGGTTGACACGCAGATAGATTGGGGTGTAAAGATAGATAGATTTAATTAGATAGATTTAATTAGATAGGGTCGCTAAGTTAGACATAGATAGAGATGCTTAGATAGAAACACAGATACACAGACAAAACAGGCAGTCTTATAGAGCTGTGAAGATAGGTAGATAGATAGACAGGCAGGTAACTGATAGATAGGTAGATAGGGTGACCTGTAGCTAGACCGGTACGTAGACAGATCGACAGTTAGAGAGACAGGTAAGTATACAGACAGAAAGGTAGGGAGACAGGCAGACAGATAGACAGATACAACTGGTATATAGGGAGATCGACAGACAGATAGGGTTGTGAAGATAACTGATAGATAGATAGATAGATAGATAGATAGATAGATAGATAGATAGATAGATAGATAGATAGATAGATAGATGGATGGATGGATGGATAGATAGATAGATAGATAGATAGATAGATAGATAGATAGATAGATAGATAGATAGATAGATAGATAGATAGATAGATAGATAGATAGATAGATAGATAGATAGATAGATAGATAGATAGATAGATAGATAGATAGATAGATAGATAGACAGACAGACAGACATGTAGATAGACGGGTTGGTAGACAAGTAGATAAAGGGTAGATAGATTGTCAGACAGGTAGTAAGATAGACAGGTAGATAGGTAGAGAGACAGGTAGGTAAACCAATAGAAAGATATAAATATCAGACTGGTAGGCACATAGGTAGATAGACAGATAGGGGTGTAAAGATAGATAGATGTAATTAGATAGGGTTGCTAAGATAGATATAGATAGGGTTACGTAGATAGATACACAGATACACAGACAGACAGGCAGACTTATAGAGCTGTGAAGATAGGTAGATAGACATACAGTTAAATAGATAGCTAGGCAGAGAGGCTGAAAGGTAGATAGACAGACTAACAGTTAGCTAGACAGGTAAGTAGACAGACAGAAAGGTAGAGAGATAGGTAGCTAGATAGACAGATTAGACTGGTAGAAAGGAAGATAGACAGGGCGATATATAGATAGATTGATAGATAGATTGATAGACAGACAGATAGATAGACAGACAGACAGACAGACAGACAGACAGACAGACAGACAGACAGATAGATAGATAGATAGATAGATAGATAGATAGATAGATAGATAGATAGATAGATAGATAGATAGATAGATAGATAGATAGATAGATAGATAGATAGATAGATAGATAGATAGATAGATAGATAGATAGATAGATAGACAGGCATTTCATTAATTCATTTATTGTTCTTTGCATTTGCCATAACAAAATATATTTTGAAACATTCAAACATGATTAAAAGAAATAATAATGCACTTCATTAAAATCCTCTTTGAAACAAGAGCAGCATAAAAATCCCAGTTGTGGCAACCCCCCTTTGACAGCTAAGATATTTAAAAAAAGCTTAAAATATTGAATAATAGATACTAAAAAACATCAAGTTACAAATCAAATATTTTTCCAATTCCCAGTCATAATCCAAGCACTTTAGATATACATAGAAACTGCACGACAGATCTGTGGATGGTCTATCATATAACAGAGCGCTAAGGTGTCTGTTTCATTTGCAGTGTTGTAGGAGGAAAATAAGGGGGTAAGCTATTTAATACATACACTCACTACCCTTGGACAGAATAACATGAAATGGCTGATAGTTTCAATTTCAACCACTTGCACAATCATGGAATGCATCAATCCCCACGGTCTTGCTTCATTTGGCAATGTAGGCCTTCAATGGAAGGGTCCCCAGCAGACTTTTAGATATAATTAGCAGTGTACCTCAGGATAGATGTCTTCCTTATAAGGTTCAAGGCCAACAAAAAAGTTGTGCTTTAGAAATCCATGCACCATGCTCTCATTCTTACTAGACTTATATATCATTTGGTTTTTATATTGCTGATAGACCTCCAAAATCTTGTTTCTTTGGGGGGGTTATATAGTGCAACCTTGACCTGAAGGTATCTGGTATCAGAACGCTTTACAGAGCACCAGTTGCATTACATGAGGACACATTCATTTTTGTTAGGCACAGGGAGATTAAGTGATTTGCTCAGAATCACAGGATGTTGCGCGTCCTTGCTGAGACTCAAACCTGGTTCCCCAGATTTTATGTCGACCGCCCTAGCAGTTAGGCCAACTCCTCTATCTCGTTTCCCCATTCTCCTTGGGATTCTCACAAATGATATTGCGTTTCAGCAGCTTTAAAGTGCTGCAAGCATGCTTCCCGTAGAGCATCCTGGCTAGTCTGTGGTACTGGGCTACCTTCTTTATGGCATCCAAATAAATGCTAGCTAGTTGGTTTCACTCCAAACTAGCCCAATACATGATTGGAACTTAAGCAATAATACCAGAAATAGGTTAAATGCCCAGTTCCACAAATAGTGCTGCTAAAAGTGTGCCCTACCCAACAGTAATATTGCTCTCAGCAACTTGTTTTTAAGTTTCTGGAAAATAGAAAAATCTGTATAAGCCCAGATTTCTGCTCCATACTGCTGCTATAACTCCCTTTGCTCCATAAACATGTAGTAGTGAGCTCAATGTGTGCCCCTATTCGTTGCTTACATCTAGGGCTCCCGGTTTTCCGTTTTTACGGATTTATACACATAAATACAGACGGAAAACTATTTTTCCATTGTCTGCATTTATGTTTAGAAACGGAAAAATACGAGTAAAACTTCATGGATAAGGTCACCTTCTGGCATGTGCTAATCAGCAGTGAGGAAGCACACCTTGGGCGCACATTAAGCTCCTCTGCTACAATCTACTATTGCCAAGTGAGTAAAGGCAGACGGCCCATTGTCATTCTAAATGTGATAATCATCTGCAGTCAGAATGACAATGGGCTGTCCACAACCTGTGCGAGGGTGGGGATGGGCGTTTGCATCCCACGGAGTTCTAAAGAGAAGTGTGAAGTGCGAGCTGGCCCCAATAAAATTTTAACTCCTGGGGCCTATCACAGCTGTAACGTGACACCAATGTATTCATTCTCTGGGGGTTCTCACCCCCACACATATCCTGGGTGATGGTGAAGGGGGGGTCCTGGTGTGTGAGAGAAGGCAGCCTCCTGGGTGATGGTGAAGGGGGGGTCCTGGTGTGTGAGAGAAGGCAGCCTCCTGGGTGATGGTGAAGGGGGGATCCTGGCGTGTGAGAGAAGGCAGCCTCCTGGGTGATGGTGAAGGGGGGGTCCTGGTGTGTGAGAGAAGGCAGCCTCCTTTGTGATGGGGAGAGCGATCCTGGCGTGTGGCAGGGAGGGAGCCGCTCGGTGATGGATACACTGTCCTGGCTGTATGTGTGTGTGTGTGTTCACCGGGCTCTGTAGGCAGCTGATGGCTGCTCCGCCCCCGCCCTCGCTTCTCTCCGGCCGGCTCTCACAGCCACAGCTGAGCCGCCTGTTTAAGCTCCATCCCTCTCCTCCTGCAGAACAGGGCGGGAGGGAGGCCTCCCTGGTCCTAGCGCCCCTCCGGCTGCTGGACACAGGACGGGCACACCTTGCTGTCCAGGGCGCTCACCTCCGGGGCCGGAAAGGCCTGTGAACTATAGCCATGCGGTAGGGCTGGTGCAGAGTCAGTCACGTCACGAGGGAGCCTGCGACTGGTGGGTAGGATACAGCAGAAGTTTCATCAGTTTTTTCTTTCTCCTATGGCGCTTCACTGCCCATAGGGTCCCACCAAAGGCGCGTCTTGACCGGACCTGGAGGGGGGGGGGGTGGCGGGGGGGGGGCGGGGGGATGGTATTGGGCAGTGTCCTCTGACATACCAAGCAATGGAGGCTTCCCGACTGCTTCAAATCTTTTGGAAGTGGACTTCTCAGAACCAACTCAAGAAAATAGTGACAATATTTTAAACATATTGGACAAACCCAATACTTTTAGAAGAAACATGTTTTTGCAGGGTTAACAATGTTTACAGGCTACTGACAGATCATCAAAGGGAGGCTTGAGAGAAATGAAGTCACACGCTGTTTGTACAGATTTTAGTACAAAGCACATTCCATCAGCTTTCCTAAACTTATTTCAACATAAAGGCCCTTGTTGCAAATTGTCTGACAATTCCTTCTGTGGCAAGAGAACCTGTTCATTAAAAATGTATAAATATAACATGTCCAGAAATGCACTCCTGTTAGGATGTTGGCCAAATGTATGCTTCCAGTCTGTATTATATACTCACCCAAGGAGAGTTAAGAGAAAGTGTCTGAAGTACGTCAACATACTGACAGAAAAGGTACTGGAAGAGATACAAGTGAAACAAGCATTTGAAATACAATAGGTCCTGCATTTATGAGAGTTTGAGCTAATGGCATTGTAAGTGACAATGCCTTTTATTTATGTGTTGTTTTTAAAAAAGATAAATGAAAGGCATTGTCAGTTACAATGCCAATAGCTTAATCTCTCGCGACTGAGCAGCCCCCGTCCAGTGGTATACGACCCAACAGCACTTTTGATCTGGCCAGCAAACATTGGGCCTAACAAGTGGGCTCAATGCATTGCAAACACAGAGCCTCCCAAAGCACCGCTTTTATCTTCCATCCACCTATTTTCATATAGACGTTCAAAGGCTCAAGCACTAATGGCGCCTCATCAGCTCCCCATTACTTTCAAATCCATGGGAAACGTGTCACATCTGCCTAAGAGTACACTTCACCTGTTGAACTAAGGTCCCGACCTGGTTCCCCCTCACCCCTGCAGTACTTCCAGAACCTTGTCTGTGAAGGTGTTGTCACCCAAAACACATTTTTGGGGGCCTGGACTTACTTTAATCCAGAGCAAGAGAGGGACACACAATGCATTTCTTGTATATTATAGAAGTAGTACAGCACTAAGTTTACTCAATGCCTTCAACTTCAAGTGTAGAAAGGCATTTTATTTCTGCTGTGTTTTCAATTTAAATAAATGTGGAAAAATACTAGTTGTAGCGTCGTTTTTTGCGTGTGGCAAAAATAAATGTGGATAAATACAGAAAAAATGCCCCAAAAATAAATACAGATAAATACAGACGGAAATGGCAAAAAAATAAATACCATAAAACCGGGAGCCCTACGTTACATCTAATAACTGTGGATGCTGCCTGCTTTAAAGTTGTAGTTGCTTATCCATTTGCTGTTTGCAAGTCAGTTTAGTGTTGTAACGAATCCCAAGATATGCAAAATAATTTACCTGTTATAAGAGCTCACTGTTCACCGAAACAGAGCACTTTAACTCAATCTTTGCTAAAAGATCATAGATTTAAGTTTGGAAACATAGATGGCCACATTTTTCCATGAACTGTAGTCATTGAAGCCCTTAATCAGCTTATGCATAGAAAGCTTGGTATGAAAAAAAAGCAAAACTGCATCATCTGCATATAACAAATCGGAAATACGCAAATTACCGAGCTTCATGCAATTTAAATTCAGACTATCTAGATAATATCCAACATCATTCAAAAATAATGAAAAGAGGAAGGGGGCCAACACACACCCTTGGCGCACACCAGTAGTTACTCTCTGTGCATTTTCCCCTGGATCCATAATGCAAGTGAGAAAATGTCTCTCTACGGAAATTCTACAAGGCTATAATCAGACACTATTGGAGACTTTCCTGTTCTAACGCTAGCCACAATATGTCCCTATCTACTGAATCAAAAGCTGATTTCAAATCAACAAACATTCAAATCAATGGGACCTTCCGTTGTCTGGGATATTTTATACATATAGAGTATAAAAGCTTGGCACGTTCAACCCTTCAAATGCCCCTTTTGAAGCTTGCTTAGTTATCTGCTAATATTTTCCCACCTTTAACCCAATCTGGGATCTGGTTGAAAAGCAGCTTCCCATTGATATTGCCTGCCCTATTTAATAAGGAAATTGGGTGGTAATTTGCTAAGTCCTTTCTAGATCCTTTCTTTAAAAGTGTAAGAATTATCGCCCCACGCCATGATTTTCGTGCATCTCCAAACAGAAACTGAGCATTAAAAACCTTAGTAAGAAACTGGACCCATAATGAAAGATCAGCCTCATATAAATCTATGTGAAATCCTATCCATTTGTTCCCAGGAGTGGTTGTTCAAGCATAGATGTAGCCTGTTGAGAACAGTTATTTTCCCTAGTAGAGGCAAAAATAACTGGAAAAAAGCGTAACACATTCTCACATCACAATACACATAACCTTATTGTCCTTGCACTGGTTATATACCTATGTAATGAGTGACCAGAAGCTCCTAGAATTATTTTCCCTGACCTTATCCCAAATCTTGAGTCTATTCCCCCGGATCAATTCTAATATTACCTTCTCATTCTAATAAAAATATAGTCTGAGGCTGCGCTATCATGGCGCCTCGCCAAGGTGTATGATAACTCCTTCTTTCTCATCCAACATTCATGGTCAACCAATCACCACTGTGATTACTGACACTCATATATTCCACACTCTTAGTAGTTGTCAAAAAGGGTGAAATCTCCTCAATGGTTTACTCAAATAGGTTAGTACCCTTGTATCATCAGGTGATTTGTCCCCTTTCATTAACAACTCCACAGTGCTGGAGTAAATTAAATTCCTCAGACCCTGCACAAAATAATTCTTTTTTTCAGGATTCCACCTTAACTGCCCTACTGAAATTTCCTCCCTTGAATGCTTTTTCAAGCATGTAAACTTCCAAATTAAGTCCAACAAAAAGGGATGCAATGAGTGGGTTATGGCTGCTATCTGGGAGTTGTCAAATCCACATATTCTTCTTCCACTGGCCAGGATTCGATATTAATCAAAATAGAATCAGTAATGAGCAATCCTCGATTACCATAGAAGGTCTCATTTTCAGGGGTGTCAGAAGGGGTACGGACATTCAATTGTCTTACACCACAGGAATATTGACCTAAGCCTATCCCCTTCTCCCGAGGTTTCTCACCTAGTACTTTCCATAAATGCTTCAGACAAACTCTGCACAAGATTTTCCATGGGGAGTACACTTCCTTCTGTGTTACTTTTCAATGGGGTATTAAAATCTTTGCATACTAGTATAGTATTCTGTGATAGTTCACTACAGGCTGATCTGGCCTCTAACATTGATTCTTCAAGAGCTTCCAACACAAGTTTACCTCTGTCCTTCCTCCCTGGGAGTGCATAGACATTCAAGATATTCAAAACCTCTTCCATTAAGGGTTTCCACCCAATCTGATATACAGTCTGTTGTAATGCATATGGGGAGGATATGACTCATGAGACTAGACAATTTAGAGGATACCCATATCCCTAGGCCACCTGATGGGTGACCCATGTTTTATCCAATTTCAGTATCATAATCCGTATTATAACCCTCCAGGGGGGTTTCGGAAATTGTCAATTTCTCCAGTAAGCAACATATATCATTGGATCGAATAAATGCCAACCACTCCATGTTCTCAATTTTGTTCGATAAACCATAAACTTTCCAACTAATAATTCTCAATTTGTTGGAATCTCCTCTCCCCATTGACCTACTCGATAATCTCTCCCCATGACTGGAAGGACATTTTATGCTAAAACCTTCTCCTACATTCCAGGTTAGTTGCTGCCCTGTAAGCAACTTATTAAAGCTGCTGGAAGCCATGCCCAAGTGTTGTTCCCTAGGAAGTCAGATTTACTATGACTATCTTTGATGCTCCTGTTTGATCTGTTGTGCACTACTTTCTCTCCCTCATTCATCTTATCTATAAGCTTAGTATTGAATCTAGTTGCTTTTGGTAGGGTAGGGTAAACTGTTGGGTGCATATCAGCAGGGACATTCCCAGGCACTCTTTGAGATGGTGGACATGGATCACAGACAGAAAATCAGAAACACAAATATTGTGTGGACAGAATATCATGTAAAATAATATCGAGGACCAAAATAAGGAGAAGGTAATTGCAAACAGGTAAGTATAGATTTACTATTCTTAACTCCACATTGGTGCACTTTGAAGATATATATATATATATATCATCAGGATGCATATGTGGAGTTATATATTATTTTTGTCCTCGATATTCTTGACACAATATTTTGTCCCATAATATTTTTGTTTCTGATAATCCTTCTAAACACCAAATCATTTCCATGGGACTCATAGTGAATCATGGGATAAAAAAAAAACATGTAACCAGATATGAGTAATCGCAGTGGTGGAATAAAATAACAAATATCTAATAAGGGTGATCTATTCAGTCGAGACCTAGATGAAGCATCAAAGAATATCTCTATGACGTCCAATACAAGAGTGTCACAAATCAGTTCTGTCTCTATGCAAGCTTTGTTCCCCCAAAGCGTGCTTCCAATAATTTTCTTTTGTAGTTCTCAGGCCCATTCTGCACAAGTCACTGAAAAGGCTCTGTCAGTGGATTCAACATCCCAGATGCTCAGGTAGCTGGCCAATTGGGAATGCTAGGGGTAGAAGGAACAGTTGGGGCGAGAAGGGGTAAAAAGGTAGGTGAAGTCAGGGCTGAAGGACTTCCCATAGTTTGTGGGCAGACTTCACGAGATGACAAAAAAACATATCTACCCCCGTGTTGCCCTTATTTTCTCCTTCCTGGCTACAATCAAACCTCACTCTATGTCTGGAAATCTTTGCTGCTTCTTCTTCTTCCTCTTGATGAATCACCAAGGGTAGGCTTTTTCCCACATGCAAATATAGGAATTATATCCACTGGTGAGGCGTGCCATAAAGTACTGGAGCTTTACCACATGAGCCCACACATGCTATTCCACTCACCACTTCATCCTCCTCTTTAAAAAGCTATTTTAAATAGTAGACTACGTGGATCACCTACTTTTTCCTTCTGGCTCCTTTTCCAGTTCCAAAATAATGCATAGCAAGGTTATAAGGAACACCAATAGACGGAGTTGAGTTTCCAATCTCTTCCTTCTGCGATTCAGGCAGGCCTTCATTACGATTATATGTGCACTACTAATTTTTTTTGACGTTTTTTTTATGGTTTAAGCTTTGCCGCCTTATTTATGAAAGTAGTTACTCCATCAGTCTGAGACGCTGCCTCTCTCTTAAAAGAAAAATCCTGTGGCAGATTCCCTCTCCCTTTGCTGGACAGGGATTACAATATCTCTGACAGGATCGAAGAAGCATGTGAATTGGAATAAATGGCATAGGTTCAATTAGTGATATGATAGTTTAATGCCTATATAAGCACAACATACAAGAGAACCGAAAGCAAACTAGAAATCCTCATAAGCATGACAAACTGGCAAAATGTGTTTACAAATATCATTGTCGTCTTTATTTAAAATATATACTTGCATGACATATGAGATCATTCATAAATTCACATCATTTTGTGCACATTGAAAAGATGATTACTTCATAAAGGACATTTTCAAATGGTCACAATCGGGTATGCTATGAAACAGCAGAACTTAGATAAAGTGTAAACAAACTTATATGAGGAAGTGGCGTTGCTAATTCTGTAAAAAACACATGTACCTCAATGAAAGCCATTGAGTACAATAAAGCCTTAGCTGGTCCAAACATTTGCGTTGACATCAATTCTAATTTGGTGCTATCAAGGTGGGAAAACAGTGGTCTCTGCTTTTATTTCTCTATACCATTTACTGGACTTTGCATGAGATACGCAGTTTTCTCCCGTCAGCTTGTGACTTCGCCCCACATTTTTACACAAGATTTAGATCCAACGCTTTCTCTCCTCTTTTACCAGTCACGTCCTCCACACATAAATATAGCATGCATGGGCATTTATTATAGGGAAAACTAACAAGGACAAAAGGTGCACATTGTGTATTACATGACATTTGTAAAATTCATGAAATTCTCCCATGTGCAAATTTCCAACACATTTTATTCATGGATTTGAAGAGAAAATTCCTCGCTGATAGATTTGTTCTGCTTGAATCAGTCTTCTGCCAAAATCATACATGATTTTTGATGTGAGATACATTGTTGCATGAAAATTTCACACTTGATAACAGCAAGTAACAATTAACATCAGCCACGTGATGTCACTACGTTTTGCTAAATTTTATTGAAAATATTAATTTCACGAAACATAAAGCACAAACATCGATGTAGATTCACTGGTCACTAAATGTCAACAAACTTAATTTTAACCTACGTCCTAACAGACTATTATTGAATAAGATAGCTAAAAACGTGGCCCATGTTTGCAAATTGGGGAGCTGCGAACTTGTAAAGGGCAGGCATGCTGTATAAGTGTTTTGCAAGTCATGGAAGCAGCTTAGAAGTGCGCTTGCTGCAGGCAATATTTGCTTTAATATCAGGGAAATCAACAGTAAAAACTGGCCCAGCAGACCATAAAACAGACCCACAAACAGCCAAAAAACTGGCCCACACACTAACCTGTCAGACCGACCCATCAGGCACTGCCTGATTACCCTATGGGCCAGTGCGACCCTGGAGTCTAGATGTAGGCTGTGCCAGAGTGATTTACTGCAGAAACATAATTAAGTCGCAGACTTTCTTGATGGACTGTTTTATTCTGCACTAAAGCAGAGATGAATTAGCTGTCTGTCTAAATGTGGCTTAAGCGAAGGGGGAATTCTTTAGAAATATGCCATTTCATGCTGTGTGGTTCCTACTCTACGTGCAAATATTTAAAATCCTGCTCCTTTTTGGTCTGTAAATTGACACTTGGCAAAGCTGCTGTATTGAACTGAGTGATTCAAGAACGTCGGTCACTTTTATAGTAGGTACTCTATAACCCATTACACATCAAAGGTAGCAATTATCAAGTGAATCCTTTCTGAAGCAACAGCTGGCAAGGAGTATTAATAGAAATAGGCATTATATTAAAGAGGCGAAGCGTTGTCTTCAAAAGTTTATAATTTTGTAACGTGGAAAGATATTTGAATAAGAGCATTGATGGCAATTGTCAATATTACTGATTATAACTATTTTTGTATTCTGTACTTAAGAGCATTTTTAGCAAACAGACACGACTTAGTCAACGTTGAATGGTTGAGCAGGTACTTGAAAAAGATATTTCAACCTCTGTATACAGTATGTGTGCCTGCATGCATGGGGTGTATTTTTCTTGCTACCTGATGTCAGATCGGCACCCTCACAATGGAGGTGCACAGTCAGTACCTCTTATTACCCCCAAGTCCCTCAGTCCTCGTCCCATTCATTAGAAATGGAGATGACTCATCTTCCAGACAGAAACAAGAACACAAGGTATGCTGATGTTTAACCAGTACTTATTCAGCACTTGTCATGTTCTTTTTTCTGTCTGACAATAGAATGGGACGCAGGATGCGGTGTGCTGCTCCTTCTGGGTGGGAGTAGTGGTGTTTCTGTCATGGCTGTCCTGACTGCTGGGTGGCAGTTGTTCTTGTGCCTCCTGGTCTGTTGGGCTTACTGAGAGGCACCGGTGGCGGCGACAGGCTCTGAGTGGCGAGTGTGCTTCCTGGTTGGAGGGTGCATCTTCCTGTGAGCTGGGCTAGGTGGATGACATGCAGCTCCTGAGGTGTGTGTTTCGGCCCAGAGGAGCAGGTGCCTGGGATTGCTCCTGCAGTGCATGGATTACATTTGTGGTGGAAGGCTGAGGCCCAGGCATCCCGTGAGCTGAGTTTGCACCTGGGCTCTCCTTGGAGGTGCTTCCTCAGCGGAAGTACGGTATGGGGACTTATTTCTGCCAGCCCGTGGGGTAAGTACAGCATAGCTGTTTATTGTGCAAACAATGGATGAGTATTGTGCTGTTGGTGCCATGCATTTCCTGTAGATCTGTTGGTGTATTTCTGGGGTGCAGTGCCCATCCATACGCAGCTCCAGAGCTTTCTGCAGTTTTGCATCTGGGGGGGTTCATTATCACATCATCAGTTCATGGTACTTCCGTTCGGCCTGTGGTCAGCCCTCAGGGTGTTTACCAAGGTAGTGGCCCGCTGGGGGCATCCTTTGATCTCCAGGGGAATCACCTATATCCCTATCTGTAAAATTGGCTGCTCCATGCTCCATCGGCCGAGCAGCTTCTTTCCCATCTAGGGTGGTGTGTGCATCTCTCAAGGCTCATCAGTTTCTCCTGAACTGGGAGAAGTGTTAGTTGGTGCCTTCTCAGAATATGACATTTACTGGGGCTCCGTTCTGGACCGAACTCAACAGGGTGTTCCTTCCTGCGTCTAGAATTCAGGTGCTACAGTTCCTGGCCCAGGAGGTGATGGGCAAATCCTGCCTGCCTGTCCGTCTGTGGTTTCCCCTGTTGGGGTACATGGCAGATGCCGTGTTTACAGTCGGATGGGCCTCGTTTCACCTCTATCCTCTGTGGACATATCTGCTGTCTGTGTGGGAGCATTGCTCCAGTAACTTTGATCTGATGGTGGCAGTTTTGACAGAGGTTCTGCTGCTGCTGGAGTGGTGGACAGTGCTGGACAATCTGTCTCAGGGTATGCCTTTGTAGCTGGACCCTCCACTAGTGTTGCTGACAGATGCCAGCATGTTTGGTTGGGGGGCAACTATAAGTCCCTGTAGACCCATTGGTCTCTTCCGGAGGGGAGATGTTCTTCCATTTGGAGGGAACTGATGGTTTTTCTGCATCTTCTGGTGGTGCACAACCTGGTGGTACAGTCCGATAACCAGGTGACCGTGGCTTATTTGAACAATCAGGGGGGATTGAGTCCAGGTTCCTCAGTACTGTGGTGCTGCCCTAGCTCTAGTGTGGGGAGAGGCATCTTCAGTCTCTGGTGGTTGTGCCTATACAAGGGGTTAACAATAACCCTGGGCAAAGCACTACGCTTGCGCAGTTTGCGAAGTTTGTGCTATTTCGCACTACGCGAACTGCAAGTAGCACAGTGCAAACACGCGTAGCGTATCGATAATTTTTTGCTTGCTCGCGGTCCTCAACGTCAAGTTGGCGACCGCCAGCAAGCAAAATTACACCCCGGCGAGACTTTTTCCTTGTTAGCAAGACTTTTTCCTCGTTCCCGATCAGCAACATCAAGTTGCCGATCGCGAGCGTGGAAAATAAACCTCCCGGCGAGATTCTCAACGCGGGGAGGTCAGGTTTCTCATTGCGAGTGGTCGCGTATGCTCGCGATGAGAAACTACCAGTCTGCGTTGAGAAAGCTGCTGCTCGAGTAAAAATCTACTTGAGTGGCAGAAAACTACAGCTCGCACTGTGCAAGATGCCGTTTTCAATGATTGCAAGGTGCCGGATGCTTGTCCGCACTGTGCAATCATTGAAAACGGCATCTTGCACAGTGCGAACGGGGTACTACACAGTTCACATAGTGCTACGCGTAGCTCCCGTAGTGCAAAGTGCATTTTACGCAGCTACGCGTAGCGCTACTTCGCGAACTATGCCCAGCCCTAGGTAACAGTTGGGTGGCAGATTACTTCAGTTGTTTTTTTACTCCCTCTCACAAGCTGACTCTTACCCAGGATGTCTTTCATCTGGTGTGGGGGAGGTTTGGTGTGCCTTTCAGGACCTATTTCCTTCCCGGCAAAATGCTCCAGTTCCCCGGTTTTGTTCTTGTTCCCCTCAGTAGGGGGCCTGTGGGGTGGAAGCTCTGACGATTACTTGGCTGGACCACTTTTTATATGCTTTCCCATGGATTGCACTTGTTCCTAAGATTCTGGCTTGAATTTGAGGGAGTCCAGAGTGGTGGTGTTGGCGGTGCTATTTTGGGCATATTGGTCATAGTTTCCCAGTCTCAAAATGATGGTGGCTCAGGGTCCCTGGATGGTTCCTTTCTTCCCCTCTCCTCAATGGTCTTTCCCATCTCCGGCTCTCCCAATGTGTTGTTTGTTGGTTTGGAACTTGAAAAGAGGCGTTTGCAAAACAGAGGGCTTCCACAACATCTATCTGTTGCTATCCAGCAGTCCCAAAGGCCTTCAACTTTGAAATCCCATGAGAGACATTGAGGGAATTTTCAGCATTCTCCCCTGGAGTACTTGTTGACAGATGGCTATTAAGGCTTTTCGGGCCCCTTGGGATGATCTGGATTGTGGATGATCTGGTGGCTCAACTGCTGTGCAGCTTCTCTCTTTCCTGTCCTTTGCTGAAGCCCCAGTTTCCTTCATGAATTTGCCTTTTGTGTTAAAAGTTCTGGTGTTTGCTTCCTTTATGCCTTTGGAGTTGGTGGACATTAAGTTTCTCACCTTCAAGGTTTTTTTTGGTAGCCCTCATTTTTACCAGGCATATTGGTGAATTGGGGGCTCTGATGGCCTGGGAGCCGTACCTGTTGTTTTCAGAGAGTGGGGCGGTGCTGAGATTGGATGCCTCCTTTGTGCTCAAGGTGGCTTCTCAGTTTCATAAATCGCAGGAGCTTCTTTTACCTGCTTTGGTGGTTGACTCTGGCTCAGAGATTGATTTGGATTGGTCCCTGTTGGACTTATTTATTTATTTATTTATTTATTTATAGTATTTCTAAAGTGCTCTGCAACCCTACGGGCATCCTGGTGCTGCATGAATATAGTTGAAAACGCTGTACATCCTGAGTAGAAGGTGGTCCTTTGTTTCCGGTCAGTTAAATTTTAGGGAACAGCCATGTTTTTACTTTTTTCCTAAAAGCCATCAGTTCATCTATTTTCCTGATGGCAATAGGCAATCTATTCCACAGACGGGCTGCCGCTATACTGAAGGCTCTGCCACCATAGGTGGCTTTCCTGATCCTGGGTATGCTAATGAGGTTAGTGAAGGAGGATCGGAGAGTCCGAGTGGGTTCATACCACTTGAATTTGTTTTGTAGTGGTAGGGGACCTATCCCATGCACTGCCTTGAAGACGGTGCATAGGGATTTGAAGAGGATTCTCTGGTATATAGGCAGCCAGTGTAGTTCTGCCAGTGCAAGAGTAGGGGAGGATCTTCGTCCTCGGGAGAGTGCCATTTTTGCTGCTGCCGCCTGGACGCTCTGAAGTTTAGAAATCAGATAGGCAGGTGATTCCAGTAACAGGGCATTACAGTAATCCAGGCGGCTGAGAACGGTGCTCCTCACTACGGTAGCTCTAACTTGCACTGGTAGAAGGGGGAGCAGCTTTCTAAGTCCTCGCATTAGAGCGAAGCAGTTGCTTACCTGCTTGTTGACATTGGTCTCCAAACTCAAACTTTCATTGAAACTGACTCCTAGGTTCCTCACTGATTTTACTGGGACTAATGGCTCTCCTGACTCCAGAGGCCAGAAATCGGCGGGCAGGCTTCTAGTGATCCTACCTACTTTACAGTGCAATATTTCGGTTTTTTCACTATTGAACTGTAGTGAGTTCTTCTTTAGCAAGGATGTCATTTCCCTCATGCAAGTGTGGAAGGTCTCGAGTGAGTCTGCATGAGCACCATCAAGAGAAATCATCAGCTGCGTGTCATCCGCATAGTTGATCACGCTAATGCCGTGAGCCTTGATGATGCCCATCAGGGGTTGCATGTATACATTGAAAAGTATCGGACTGATTGCAGATCCCTGTGGGACTCCATATGGCACTGTGGCAAATTCCGACTGGTATGGAGGTAGTGCTACTGCCTGCCGCCTGTCCGTCAAATAGGACTGGAACCAGTCAAGCACAACTCCCCTAACTCCAATGCTCTTCAGCCTTGTCAGCAGGATATCATGACTCACCGTATCGAATGCGGCGGACAGGTCCAGCAAAATTAGGATTGCTGATTCTTCCCTGTCCGCCCTCATTCGCAGGTCGTCCAGTACCGTCAGTAAAGCAGACTCGGTCCCATGAGCTGGTCTGAAGCCGAATTGCTACTCCTCCAGGATGTTATTAGTTTCCAAGAAGAGGGACAAGGATCTGCTGACCATCCGTTCCATGATTTTAATAGGGTATGGCAAGATCGATATTGGTCGGTAGTTTTTATGGCAGTTGGGGTCCAGGTTTGATTTCTTCAGAAGGGGGGTAACAATTGCCAATTTCCAATCTTTTGGTACCATACCTGTGTTAAGAGATTGAGTACACAGTTGTCGGAGTACTGGGAAGAGTTCATCCCTGAACTCCTTTACTATTTTGTGAGGTAAAGGGTCCAGAGGGGACCCTGATGTTATGTTAAGGGCTTTTTGTTCGAATTCTTCTTCAGTCGGAGTCTCGTAAGTCTCCAGGATAGCCTTTGGTGTGGAGTGTCTTAATTTCCCTCATTCTTCTCCCCATTCTTGGTATTACTGTTACGCTGCGCTGGAGGGGGGGGGCATCCTTCATGCCCTTAATGATCTTAGTAATTTTTTCCTGGAAGAAGAGCGCCAGACCATCACATAGTTCCTGAGAGGGTTTGATTTGGCTATTAGCGCATTCAGGATGGGACAGTTCTTTAATTATCCTGAAGGCGTCACGTGATTTGTTGGAGCTATGTAAGATTAGGTCTGCATAATGATTTGCTTTGGCTATGGCAATCTCTTTTTTGTATTGCACGATTGTCTGCCTCCACAGCAGTCTCTCCTGCTCTGAGTAGTTTTTCCTCCAGAACCTCTCCGCCTTTTTACAGGCGTTTTTCATCTTTTTCAATTTATCCGAGTACCAGGGCGCAGAAGGGTTTCCTTTTTTTCTGATTGCCTTCAGCGGTGCAATACAGTCCAGTTTCCTAGTTATCTCGTTGCATAGGAGGTGATAGTTCGTAGAGATATCGTTTTCTAGATTGAAAGAATCTCCCACTTGAAGGAGGTCAGACTTCCCTTCCTCCTTCCTTTTTAGCAGACTCTTCCAGTCACGGCCAGTGAAGGTTCTAGTCTGTGTGATTGCTGGTCCTGAGTTAATCAGAGTATGAATGTTAAATAGTAGAAGATGGTGGTCCGACCACCCTACAGGTAGTATTGTTCCCATGGTAATAAGGTCCTCTGCGGCAAATATTAAATCTAGTACGTTCCCTTCCTTGTGTGTGGGGGTAGTTATCCACTGTTTTAATCCTAAATTGGTACAGGATTGTTTAATATTATGGAAGGCTGTGTCGAGTTGGCCATTGGTCCCCAGATTGAAATCTCCCAGTACCAGCAGTCTGCTGTGTGAAATTGACAAATTATTAATGACGGTAATCAGTTCCTGCTGTTGCGTAATATTAATATGCCCCGGAGTCCTGTAGCAGATTAGGCTCGTAAGGCAATGGCCCGAGTCATGTCTGATCAGAACCCCGAGGATTTCAGCGCATGTGATCATATCAACCTCCAGCGTTACAATGTTTAAGTCTTCCCTGAAGATGATGATTCCTGTTCCTGTTCTTGAAGAGGGTGTTACAGGTATATTTGGTCTTTTCAGAAGTCTGATGCCTTGTTTGTTTCTTTTGGGTGTTCTCCTAAAGGGGATATAGCTTCCTCCCTGTCCTTCCTCCCTGTCCATCAGTAGGTAGCTCAATCAGGTGATAGAGTTAGCTTATTCACTGGCTAGGGCTCCTCCTCCTGCAGCGGTGCAGGGACACTCAACTAGGGGAATGGCAATTTCCTGGGCTGCGTTGCAGCAGTGGATGTCCATTGCTGAGGGCTGTAGGTTTGCCACTTGGGCATCCTCAAATACCTTTGTTCGCCATTATCGTCTCCAGAATGTCTAGGGGGATGATGTTAATTTGGGTTGGGTTGTTGCAGGCTGCGTGCTCCTAACTGTTTTCTCCTGTGCTGTTCTGAATAAATCACCTTGGATGCTGCTGTATGTTGTGGTGGCCTTAGTGTTGTCATTTTGTATATATGAAGACCGGGTATCTGGGTTGGGTAGGCTTTATTTGTAATGAATGGGACGAGAACTTAAGGACCTGGGGGTAATGTCCTATTACTTACCACTAATCTTCTTTACTCTCAGGCCTGTTGTCCTCATCCCTTTCATTACTCCCCTCCATCCTGAATGGCCGGGTTTCATATGGAGGGCTTGGTTGTTCAGAAAAAATGCTGGGTAAGTACTGGTTAAGTACTCCTCGTGGGATGGGGGGGCGATCAGCATTACTTGTGTTCTTTTTTTCTGTCTGAGAGATTGGCTATCTCCAATTGTACTAAATGGGACAAGGACAACAGTACCAGGAGTAATGAAGATTACTGGTAAGTAATAGGACTTTAACTGGTCACCCATTGCCTCCAGTGAAAAAAAGAGTGGGATTCCAGCCTACTCCACAACATCCCTAAGCCTAAAAATAGGTATATGGAACACACAGCTTATCCAACCTATAGAAATGTACTTAAATAAACCTATTTACTGCTTTTGCCAAGAAACCTTGCAGGTAAAACGATAACAGCAAACTGGTTTTTCACTGAGCCAGACTGCAACGCAGAATCTTAAACGTTCTCCACCCTGACCTTTGCAGGTCATGACAACTTGGATGGAAGGGCAGGGTTAATAAACCCAAATCCAAAAAAAGTGAAAAAACTCAACAAAGGTGTAGTTTTCCTGACAGAGGATGGGCTTGGGGAAACATTTTATAATTAAGCTTATAGTGACAATATGTCACATTCTAAATTGGTGAAAGCAGCTCCAGTAGCTTCTTTATCAATTTTCCAGTCCCTTCTTTCAGAAGTTGTCTTCTTGTGGTTCTACTAATCAGCCTTATGCAATACCCATCTTTATTTTTGGCTCTATTTTTAACAGTCTAAAACAGTTTCATCTATCAAGAATTATTGAGATCCATGAAGCTACCTTTCAGTAGCATAATTTTTCCCTGCTTGCCTACTAAATCCGGTTCCACCACAGCAATTATTTTCTTTGTGTGCCATTACCCAACCACGGGCAAGTAAAACAAATTGTGTAATCCTTAATCATTCCATAGACGCTGTCCCTTCTCAAGTTTATCCTCTGTGATCACATAGGCATGTCATGGACCCACAGTACTTCTCTCTACACAATTCTGAGTAAACCTTAGCCCTCACTTTTGCCTAGTTCTTGCTTCTGTGACTTTCTGACAAGTATACTATTTGTGCCACTTGTAAACACACCTTTAGCTCTCCATGTCCCTCTTCCTTGGCATTTCTGCCAAGTGCTTGTATCATGCATTTAAGAGAATGCATTTATTCTGCGCAATGCCCACAGTCATATTTGACCAACACTACCAAACTCAGAGATTGTTAAAGGTGATTCATACATATGTGCCAATTACCCACACATGTAAATAGTTAGTAGAGTCAAGCACTAGACACAGCAGATATCAATGATAGTTTCAGAAATAACCCATTCATCCTTCTTTTTAATGATCCATCTTCTGCATCTGAAACATGGTCTGTCCTCCAGCAGCAGTTTGTGAAGCAGTTTTGAATATGCTGCTATCTCCATTAGTCCTAGCTCATACTAACACAAAGACTCTAAGAACCCCAAAAATTGCAAGTACATCGCACAGCATTTCTTTCCAAAATATGCTTCAAAAATTAAGTGCTTTGTGGCATCCATATTCAATTCGAAAACTCAATTTCTCTTCTCACTTTACAGTGACTCCCCATTAAAAGCACATAGTATCTTCAGCCCCTTCTTTTCACACAATGCTCCTGACTACATTTCCCTTCCATCCTCCTAGCAGCTTTTCCTGATTGAACTAAATCACTCATCTTATCTTCATTTCTCTTTTAAAGAATGCTTACGATTCCTCAGGGCACTATTTTTTCTCATATTTCGTACCTCTGCATCTATGTAAACATGACCGTTTTGCTCTCCCTTCCTGCTCCTTTTACATATTCATTGGATAGATTCTCCCATGCAGTATCCATTTTGCTTCCAGCACAGGCCTTGTGACAGCCAGCTATTGGCACTCCCATTCAGTGTTCCACAGGCACACGTATTCACTGATCTTACTATTACCTACGCAAACCCTTACTCCACTTCCCCATCACTTGTTGGGCCTTTCGGCTACCTTTGTGTTCTAGTAACAGTTTGTCAAATCCAACCCTGACCACAGTGTAAAAAATGCTGAATCAAAGCTGCTAAGGGGCAGTTGCATTGCCAAATACTAAGTGAGATGTATCAAGCCATGCAAGGCTGCATTTCATGGCCCTGTGTGGCTTCATAGATCTAGAGTAGCGCAATGTAGTGCAAATCACTACCTTGCATTACTCTGCCCCAGGGAGGTGTTACATGTGTGAAGTATGGGTGATCCTGCACATCCAACCATGGAGTTTGGCATATTCCCAGATTTACCATTAGTGTTAGACCTGAGAATGCGTCAATACACCCATCCCAGATGAGGCATAAGAAGGAGAATTATCTTTATTTCTCCTCATTTTTCCTCTTTCTATGTGTGCTGCATTCTGCAGAACACATAGGAAGAGGAAAGTGATGCAGAGGATTATTTTTGTGTATGAAAGTAGCCCTTCCTGCACAAAAACAATCCTGTCTGCAATGCAGGCACCCTTGCACCATGGTGCACCATAGTGCAAGGGTCCCTGCATTGGTGCTAGGCAGCTGTTTGTGGCACATTCCTGTCCTTTCCCTTTCACACAGAGCACCAAGGTGGCTAGCTGCTCTGCGTCAAAGTATGATAAATGAGGCCCTAAGTATTATTCACATAAAGCATGCTTAAGCCAATGACACGATAGGTCATCGTTCCTGTCTGTCCAACAAATATACATACTCAGACAGCGCATAGCAAAGAAGACAGCTCATTCATATGTGCACAATATTCCATCAAAACCTTATATCATGCAAAGTGCTGCCTAATCAAATCATTGTCACCAGCCATAACAACACACAACCTAGGGCTGTAACAAGATTTAGGGATTTGCAATTTCCTAATTGTGATTGTTTGTGAATCCCATTTAGGAAATCAAAATTCCTAATATATGAAGCCCATTGAGTTTCATTTTATGACGTCGCAATCTACCTACCTCATGAATATTAATGAGTTATGTTGCAATTTGCGAGCCATTGGGAATCACAGCCTTCACAGGGATGGTGACCTGCTGCTGTGATCAGCAGACCACCATGTTTATGATTGCTTTTTAATTAATAAAACTTTTTATTTTAAAAGGCATCCCGTTTTCCTTAAAGGAAAAGAAGATGCATTTAAACTTTGAAGTTTATTTTTTAAGAGTAGGCAGTGGTCCCCCGGGCGACATACTGCTCTTAAAAATATTTATTTCAACATTCATAAAGTGGAAGGGATCCCGTGGGTACCATTTACCATTTGCAAATGATTTACACCAGCGAGGTGTTTGTTAAAAATGTATGTTTTGCAACCGTTATTTAATAGCAAAACATTCAAGCATACCATTGCAATTCAGCATTTAGGAAGGGATGCACTAAACACGCCCCTTCCAAATATTGAATCATTAAACATAAATTGTGATTCGGTAACATGTTACTGACTCATGATTTGTGCTGTGTACATATGGAAAAGCATTATTGCGGGTGTGGTAATGGCCTGATTCTGCGAATGGGGCTGTTTCCGAACGCAAAAATGCTTTCGTACATATGTCTCCAAGAAACACACAAATAAAATGAGCATAAACATTACATAGCCTCATCGCCAGAACATTGGATCACACAGTACCCACCTGGGCTGTGATGGTTATATACAAGACACCATGTTGTGACCGAGCAATAAATAGTCAATTGTTGTGACAAAATGGAAAAGTGCTTTTCCACACCTATACATATAAGTCATGTTACTTTCACATTGCCACAAACCATTTAGAAAATGTAAACTGAGCAAATGCTCTGTTAATCGACACATTCAACACCGACATACACTTTTAAACAATGGTTCCTCCGGTTGAGCGTCATTCCATAACAAAAGTTGAGCGCAATGTAACACGTGTCAATAACGTAACATACAACATAACACGTTTAACCTGAAGATGAGCTTTAACTACGACGTTAGCCCCGTGCAACCGTGGGTTTTCTTTCTAGACTGAAACTAGAGAATGTTTTAGCTTCTCTAATAAGCGAACACTGGGGCATATTATCAAGGGGGGTTATCTCCGCTTTTTTGGCTTTAAAAGCCGTTAGCGACAGCTAGTAGGAGTTAGCGACCATCTTGGGCCCCACTTTGCATGTCAGTGATATTTATCACTAATGACATGCAAAGTGGGCGTGCCAAGATGTTAGCGACTGAAAACAGTTGCTAACATCGCTATCTCCTATTACCAACTTTTGGAGATATTCGCGCTAAGCGCGAATATCTCCAAAAGCTAACACCTGCCCTGAGCAGTTCTTAGCCATGTTATCCAATGGGAGGTGGATAACATGGCTAAGAGCATTAGCTCGGTAATGCATGAATATCGCTGACTTTTCAGCGATATTCATGCATTGCGGCGATTTTTATCGCATTTGCGATAAACCTTGGCAATACCAAGGTTTATTTGCGGTAAAAATCGCCGCAGCTCAGCGGTAAATTTTTGTCTCTAACCAAGCAATAGCGATAATTATCGCTATTGCTTGGTAATATGCCCCACTGTTTGGAAACGTATTTGTGGTCCTCTGGTTCACGCTAGCCAAGTTATTACGTCATATGTGACACCCTCACCATGCCTGGCTTTCCCCCCCAAAACAGATTACATTCTGGAGGCTGCAGTTTAAAATATACCCCCCTACCCCAGTATAAGTATCCGCTTAAATTCCCCTGAATGAAAAAGGCTGCCATTGAAAGAAACAGGACTGCATGAATTTGTCACAAATTCCTGGGCACCGTTTTGCCTTTGGTGTTAGCTGTTTTATGAACATTTCCGACAGCAGAAGTTCGAATGTAGCTGAATATTCTTTTAAAGGATTTCATCTTCAGATTTAAAGAAACTGACCTTTGTAAAATCAGAGATTTCACTGTCACTGCAACTCACAGAAATTCCGAAGGGTTGGATAATTTGCAGGGCACTAATTAACATGTTTCAGTTTATCTGACTTGTTTATGTTTTTTAGTTTGTTTGAATTCAGATATATGAAATGTGTAACATTCTCAAGATTTGATATTATAACATTCCTGCTTGGAAAAATATTTTACTATGGAAAGACACTGCTTCCTAAGGGCTGAGATGTTGGAAACTCATTTTGAAATCTGACGTCTCTCATTCAGTGAACTTTTAACTTGAAGATGATGTTTTGGCTATTTTAATGTCGGATGTTTCGCTTGCTAATTACGCATGTATGTGTTTGGTATAGTTATTAAATTACGCGTGATTTCACATGGGTTAGCTCACCAAGAGGCACATGCAGACTTTGAACACAGCTGTCCACACATGAATGGGAGAAAAGCTGTCACTACTGAGAGTTGCATATCTCCTTTCATCCTATAACATACACACCAGGATTTTATAATTTTGTATAATTGGGCAACATAAAAAATTTACAAGAACATTTTTTAAAAGCCATATAGTTCCTACCATATTATACGTGACCCACGCCGATTGGACACACCACATAAAAAAAATGCAGGCCTTTATGGGCTCGATCTGGTGCGTCTGAGAGAAGTTGGACTTTTGTAATATTAAATGGCTATAAATCTTGTAAGCGCATTTTGTTCGGCTGTAATAAGGTAGGTTCTCAGATTTCAATGCACACCTTATACACAGCCCCTTCTTTGCAGGTTCTCAAGTTGCCCCCACCCCACACCCTCAGGCCAGGAGACCAAATATTCATTGCCTTTCGAGCCACTTCTTGTTCCCCCAGGCTTTGAAAGAACATTACCGCTGCACACTTCCCACTTGCTTGCTGCTCTGACTTCGCTAATGTAACCCACAAGGGGCTATTGAGCGAAATTAGCTGCCGACGCACCAGTTAAAGCTGCTCCCAAATCAAGACTGTTCCCTTTTATGCGAAAGTCTTTCACTTGGGAACATAGAGCACGTATTCACTTATGTGGAAAACAAAGATGTTGACTTGTGTGGAATCCTGTAGAATATTAAGCAGCATTTCTTATAACTTAGTTTTTGACTCCGGTGGAGGAGTTGTGGGTCATATCTGTGCTGTTTCTCCTCTTCTTTTGCGAGTTCGTCTGGTTTTATTTCTGAAAGCACCAAATTTATTTAAAGTGTGATGGTCCTTCTGACATATAACTATGTTTAACAATAAGGATTCTGATAATCTTCGGCGAACTAACTATATGGGAAATAAATGTGCTTCCAGACTGGCATATATGTACATTGCCAGGATGGTGGTGGGTAGACAGGGTACACTTTTTTGGGCCCCACCTCTAAGTTATACTGAGTTTTGTAGGTTTTTAGTAGAGTAGACCTTAGTATAATGAGTGGCCGTATCCTCTTTAATGATAACTGTAGACATTGTCTTAAAAGAAAGGCATAACAATACATTCAATCATTTTACGTGTTCTGATGGAAGCAAAGTCTGCAATGTGATTCAAATAGGCTGATTAATACACAAGATTGTACCTCAGCACTCTACAAATTCAAATTTCCATTTGTTTTTGGCTGTAAGCCTAAAAGAATAATTGAAAACTAAATGTGACAACTCACAGGAAACACTAGCCTGGAAGCATGAATTCAAAAGAGATCAGGTTTAATATTAAGTAACCTTAGATAAACCATGTTCCACTAGAAATCTACAGTCATGTCTAGAACATCAATATCTAAAACAGTAATACAATTAAGGCTAATACAGTCCTGTTGGTTATCGTTACACAGCAGAGGTATGGTTGATGTGTGGAGGTCTTGTTCTTAAAGCCTCCTGGTTGGTAGCAGATGATAGCAGCCGACACGTGTTTCGTTACTTTCTGTAACTTTCTCAAGGCTTAAGCTAAGAGAGCAATACACCAAGTTTAGGAAATCCATCCACGATGAGAAGACTGTAAACCTTTTGGCAAGAAAATCAGGAGACCATATAATAAAATGGTACCAAAATCCAATAACTCCTTATTCGCAGTAACCATCTGTCAGTAAGGATCCTTGATAAGGTAAATCCAACCTCCAATCTCTAGCCCAGCTAGATGGGCGGCTGACCTATGCCAGTGCAGTGGGTTGTAGGCATGGCACACAGGGATGCTCACTTTTTTCTGCACCAAAACACGCAACCTGCAAAGGCAATGTGTGTGTAAAGCTTTAGGATCTCTAAGGGTGGCACAATAAGTGCTGCAGCCCTTGGACGCCTACCCTGGCCACAGTGCCCTTGGTACCCATGGTACCTTTTACAAGGGACTGACCTGTGACCAAAAAGTGCCAATTGGGTTTTGTTTTCAATGTAGTCCTAGGGGAAGAACAATGATGTCAAAGAACATGTCATGATAGATGTAACATGTGTTGGCCCTGGGGACCCCATCACCCAGGATATTTTTTTTTAATTAAAGGCAGAGGGGGCTGTGAAGCCACCTACTCAGGCCTTGTTAGGCACTGGGAACAACATCCTCCAGGGACATTTCTAAGCATAAATTGGATTTAGGCCAGGCACTATTCCCCCTGAGCTGTTATTGGTTCTGAGGACCCCATCCCCTGTGGCCACTTAGTTAAATAAAGGGGAGGGGCCCACATTGCAGGTCTGGGGACTCCATCCCCTAGGGTCATCTTTAAAAATAAAGGGGGTTGGGGCCTCCCTCCCTGAGCCATTACTGGCCTCAAAGACTCCATTCCCCGTGGACACTTACCTAAATAAAGGGGAGTGGGCACACAGCCACCATCCCGAGCCTCATTAGGCCCTGGTGACCCCATACCCCGGGACTAAACATAGATCTATAAAAGGGGGAGGGGGCACATGGTCCCCCTCTTAAAGCTATGTTAGGCCCTGGGGACCCCATAACCCAGGACCATTTCTTAAAATAAAGGGGAGGAGGCCACATGTCCCTCTTCCCTGAGCCTTGTAGGGCCCTGGGGACCCCATTCCAGCCACCCCGGCAAATTACTGCGTATGCAGACTAGATAGAATTAAAAGAAAGGGTGGAGAGATAGCCATCATTTACAAGAATCATCTCAAAGTTAAAATCACAGATTCTAAATACAGTGAGTGTGAGGCGTTCTCCTTTACCATCAGCACCTCTGGTAACCAATCATTTACAGGCATCTTACTCTACCGCCCCCCCCCCGGGTCCAGATTGAAACTTCTTAACAATCTTAACAATCTAATCGAGGTCTCAGCAGGAACGCCACATTTCACCATACTGGGAGACTTCAATTTCCATCTTGAAGCCATATATGACCCTGATACCTCAGTGCTAACTAACGATCTATCAGCTGCCGGTCTTCAGCAAATTGTCAATCAGCCTACCATTAAGCTGGACATACCCTAGATGGGTTATTTACCAGCAATCCACACATTGGGATTTCTAAGGTAATCCCTCTTATTTGGACTGATCACTCAGCCGTTTGTTTCTCCATAAAACGGACCCCCCTTCCATTCTCTTCCGCATCATCTTCTACTATCTCCTTTAGAGACTGGAAAAATATCAATCCCCCTCTTCTTGCTGCCATGCTGTCTGACAGCATTACCACTACTGAAAATGATCCCTCAATAGCTTCTACTAACTATCTTGATAGCCTAAATATGGCTTGCCATATCTTAGCTCCCCTTAAAACCTCCCATCGCAGTAGAAAGCTCCCCTCGGCCCCGTGGTTCACGGAATCCCTACGACTGCAGAGACAACACTGCAGGAATTTGGAAAGACACTGGCGCCGCTAATACAATCATACGGATAAAATTGCTTACAAACGCGCCCTTTCCGAATATAAAGACCTTATTACCTCTGAAAAGACATTCTACTACACCTCCCAAATCAATCAGTCAAAAAATTCCGCAAGAGAACTGTTTCACATGGTTACTCATCTTTCCAACCCTCCAGTCCCTCGTTTTGACGGATCACGAGCCCTCTGCAACTCTCTTGCCAATTTCTTCGAAGATAAAGTCACCGCTACTTTCTCAGCCTTCATCCACTCTCCCCCTATCACCATCACTATTCTATCACCACCCAGTAATGCACCTAGTTTCTCGGTCTTCGAAGCAGCCACTGACGAACAAATCTGACGACTCATTTCGGGCACTAAATCAGGATCACCTCTAGACCCTTGTCCTCCCGCCATCCTCAATCTCATCCCTGAAGCTATCTCCCCCCCTCTGACGACCATCTGCAATGGTATGTTTACAACTGGCATATACCCTTCAGTTTGGAAGGAGGCTATCATTAAACCACTGCTAAAAAACCTACTCTCGATCCCCTCCTTCCCGCCAGTTACCAACCCATTGCATGTCTTCCTTTCCCAGCTAAAATTTTTGAAAAAACTATGAACATACAACTATCAAAATTCATAGACAAAAACAACCTACTGGATGATACCCAATTTGGGTTTAGACAGGGTCATGGGACCGAGACCGCGTTAATAAAAGCAGCAGATGAAATAAGGATGACATTGGACAAAGGAGGAGAGGCAGTACTAATACTTTTAGATCTATCTGCAGCCTTCGACACGGTCGATCATGTCATCTTGATCGACCGTGTCTCAGCAATAGGAATCCAGAATAAAGCCAAAGAACTTCTCGCCTCCTTCCTGGCTGACCGCCCTCAGACAGTAAAAATGGGCCATTTCTCCTCCCACACCTTCACCCTTCCCTGCGGAGTACCACAGGGCTCCTCGCTAAGTCCGACACTGTTTAACATTTATGTTTCGGACTTAGCGAGGGTAATAAAATCCTACGGATTCGCCCTCACAACCTACGCTGACGATACACAACTAATGCTATCTGTACACAGCGATGGTACATCAGCTGCAGCAAATTTTCAAGAGGGAATGCGGGCAATCAGTTCCTGGATGTCATCAAACTGTCTCAAATTAAACTCTGACAAAACAGAGGTGATGACATTCGGGAAACTGGAACCTGTTTGGTCCCCCAATGGTGGCCACCCGAGATGGGAGCTCCACCTCAACCTGTCACTAAGGGTCGCAACCTTGGAGTCGTGTTTGACAATAAACTGACTTTTCATCATCATGTCAACTCCGTGGTCTCCTCATCCTTTTACATCCTGAAAAAGATCAAAAAACTGCTGCCGTACCTCCCCTCATCAGCCGGCAAGACCCTAATCAGCACCTTGGTCTTTTCCAGAACAGATTACTGCAATGCCCTTCTTTTGAATGCCCAGGAAAAAGTCCTTAACAGACTGCAGCTAGTCCAGAATGCCTCGGCTAGAATTTTACTAGGCGTCCCCAAGTTCACATCCATTTCCCCGTACATTCGCCAGCTGCACTGGCTCCCAGTCAGGTGCCGGACAAAATTTAAGGCACTATGCATTGCATATAAAGCCATCAACCCGCGTGTATTTAACAAGGACCCCCTGAAGATTCGGATACAATAGTTCCTAGGCCAGGGAAATAAACTGTATGACAAAAAACAACCTAGGCAACTCACATCAAACACTGCAATGTACTAATGGACAAATGGCTACAATTACTTAGGAGAATATATGTCTTTTTATTTTAAATCATGTAAAAACACAACATATGAATAAATGAAAAAGAAAACATTAAACATCAGTAAAATCATGTATCATACAATGGAATTAAGAAGACCATACATTTGTGACAATAAATGACAACATATATGAAATAAGTTAAAAAACTGGAAGTGGCAATTTTGTGTCTCTACGCGCGTTTCGGCGAACCAGCGCCTTCTTCTGGAGTAGCCACACAAGCTAAATAATATTCGAGATTATGACATCAATGGTTGATAGAATGCTCAGTTGATGCCCAGACCTGTTCTGGTTAGGTGATGTATTTTGGATCCTTATATTTTATAATATGGTTTGATAAATCCCGCCTGCCGGATAGCTCTTGTAGATAAGTACAGTATAAATCTTCAAGTTTCGTTGGTATTAGTAGATTTATCGATTTATTTAAAAGATCTCCCTGCCCGAAAAAATTCAGCAGAGCTCTTAAAGATGAAAGATTAAAAAGATCTCCCTTAAATTTAAGAGGAGATGTTCAAATACAGAAGGTTGTTTTGGGTACTCCAAGGGTAATTGGTAGTATCGTTAAAAGATCTCCCTGCCCGAATGATTCGGCAAGGCTCGTTGTAGATGGTGGAACGGGCGTCTCGTTTGCAGGTTAGCTAACCTGCAAATGAGACGCCACTCGCTGTTGCCGAGCCGCCATCCTTTTCTGCCATCTCGCCGCCGGACATCCAGAGTCCTGTGTCTACATCCAGACAGGGACGCCCGTTCCACCATCTACATCGAGCCTTGCCGAATCATTCGGGCAGGGAGATCTTTTAACGTTTTACAGACAGGGACGCCCGTTCCACCATCTACAACGAGCCTTGCCGAATCATTCGGGCAGGGAGATCTTTTAACGATACTACCAATTACCCTTGGAGTACCCAAAACAACCTTCTGTATTTGAACATCTCCTCTTAAATTTAAGGGAGATCTTTTTAATCTTTCATCTTTAAGAGCTCTGCTGAATTTTTTTGGGCAGGGAGATCTTTTAAATAAATCGATAAATCTACTACTACCAACGAAACTTGAAGATTTATACTGTACTTATCTACAAGAGCTATCCGGCAGGCGGGATTTATCAAACCATATTATAAAATATAAGGATCCAAAATACATCACCTAACCAGAACAGGTCTGGGCATCAACTGAGCATTCTATCAACCATTGATGTCATAATCTCGAATATTATTTAGCTTGTGTGGCTACTCCAGAAGAAGGCGCTGGTTCGCCGAAACGCGCGTAGAGACACAAAATTGCCACTTCCAGTTTTTTAACTTATTTCATATATGTTGTCATTTATTGTCACAAATGTATGGTCTTCTTAATTCCATTGTATGATACATGATTTTACTGATGTTTAATGTTTTCTTTTTCATTTATTCATATGTTGTGTTTTTACATGATTTAAAATAAAAAGACATATATTCTCCTAAGTAATTGTAGCCATTTGTCCATTAGTACATTGCAGTGTTTGATGTGAGTTGCCTAGGTTGTTTTTTGTCATACACTATAAAGCCATCAACAACTTAGGCCCACAGTTTCTTAAAAATGCCCTTTGTCCGCTCGAACATTCAAGAACACTACGTTCAATCTTCAGCTCATCTGCTCAAAGTCTCGCGTACAAAAAGGGCCAACTGGGGTGACAGATGTTTCACGATTTCCACAGCCAAACTCTCGAACACATTACCCCTCTACATTAAAATAGCTCCCACGCTCATCAGCTTTAGGAAAAAACTAAAAACCTGTTTTTTTTCATTATAATTTTCTGCCACAGCTATGGTTCTGTATTCTGAGCGCCGAGACACCCCCGAGTAGTTGCGCGCTATAAAAATTGCATAAACATAAACATAAACATAAACATTCCCCAGGGCAGTTTGCTTTTTTAATTATAGGAGAGCGGTCATGCAGCCCCCTTCCCAATCCTTGTTAAGCCCTGGAGACCGCATTCCCCAGGGCTATTACGAAAAATATAAGGGGATTGGGGCCCCGCTTCCCAAGCTTTTATTGGCCTGGGCACCCCATATGTGTGCCCATCCCCTCCTTGAACCTTACTACACCCTAGAGACCCCATCCCCCAGGGCCGTTCTATTAAATAAAGGGGAGGGATTGCGTGTGGCCCCCTTCCCTTGGCTAGTTTTGGCCCAGGAGATCTCAACTCCCAGGGCCTGGCATAATGTTTAGGGGGAGGGGGCACGCAGCCCCCCGGGCTGATTTCATCTCCAGGGACCCCATCCACCTGTGTCATTTTCAGGCAGAGGGGGATATGTGGCCCACCTCCCCAGGCTGATTTTGGCCCCAGAGACCCCACACCTTGTGGCCTGGAATTATTTGTTAGGGGAAGAGCGGCACATGGCAACCCTCTCCAGTCAGATTTTCGTGTTTTTTTAGTTCCAAATGGGGCCCTGCACAGTTAAAGGTGGGTGCCCTTGTGCCCACACAGGGCACCAACCACAGTCTTGTTGTGGGCTACAGAGGGCTCCAAGTCTCATGCGGCCCCAGCCAACTCCCCTCATATGGCAGGAGCCAGTCTGCACCCAGTGGGTGGGTGTCTTTTCAAAGCTTCCACCAGGTGGGAGCGGACTTTGTGTTTGTTCCCAGTTGGTGAGAAATTCACAAGTGCTCCTGTCAAGCGAGAGCAAACACAGGTTTCCTTGCCCATGCCACTGACTGCAGGGGAAACTGCGAGGTCCCACGTGGTGCGCTTCTTGGAACATAGCTTTAAAACTGGCCTTGAGGGATGGGGTCTATGGGTGGGCGGAACTGGTGGAGTTTCATTCCATGGAATTCCCCTGATTTACATTAAAATTCAGTGGCATTCCAGGAGGGGGTAGAGTGGGCACCACAATGTACAGTGCATACCACTTGGTGCCCTTACATAGGTATGTACGGCTTGGAGGGGTATACACTCCAGTGCATATGTATGTAAGGGCACCAAGGGGCATGCAATGCACTCCAAAGAAGTGCATATCCCTCAGTACCCTTATATACCCATGTAAGGGCATTGAGGATATGCAATGCACTCCAGTGCAGTGCATACCCCTCGGTGTCCTTACATAGGTATGGAAGGACACCAAAGGGTATCCACTCCCATGGGCACCCCTTGGTACCCTAACATATTTATTACAGGGCACTGTGGGGTGTGTGCACTGCAGTGATACTTAAACAGGGCTGGAAGAGGGAGCAGTTCCTCTAAGTTTAAAAATCACAGTATATTAAAGTTTAATCTGCAGTGGTTTTTAAACATAGAGGGAATGCTTCCTCTCAGCCGTGTTTAAGTAACATTACAGTGCTGATTAATTTCTGCTGGCGGACCGGTCAAATTAATTAGTAATTCTACATTACAGAAGTAATGTGGAGTTACTAAATTAAGCCAATTCCACTGGCAGAATTACAAATTCAACTCACCCCAAATAGGGTCCCCTGGCTGGGGCTTTAATGGCTCAGTGAGGGGGTCTCCCTTAAAGTAACTGGTCCCATGGGTGGACTCCTGGGGGCAGTTTGAGGATCAGGGAGAGTGGACCCACATGGCTCCCCTACCCTTATTGAGTAATTTCAGCCCGAGGGATCCCACACTGGGGCCTCTGGAGGCTCGGGAAGGGGGTCCAAGTGGTCCCCCCATATAAAGGGATTTTGACCCTGGGGTTGAGCTCCCCAGTGTCTTTGTGAGATCAGGGGGGGCTCTCAGCCACCCTCCCATTTATGAACATAGCCCCGATGATGGTTTCGATCCCATGAGAGTCTTGCAGGATCACAGCATTTATTGCCAATTTTCATTTTTCTTTTTGGCCCATGGGCGCCCTCTGGGTTTCCTCATATGGGGCATAGGGGGTCAGAGTATCCCTTCCTTGCCCTCTTATATTAGTTTCTTTTTTAACTTCAGTACAGGGGACAAAGTCCCGAATCCCGTAATAACTGCTGGGAACATTTTCTCATGCTGCTGGTAGCCAATCAGAGCACATGCTCCCTCATGAGTCTTACTCCCACGGGAGCGAGAAGGCCCAAGGAAAATGAAGTTCCCTGGGCCTATTAGAATGCTCTACTTTTAAATAGGCACTCCCTGGGACCCAAACATCCAGATATACAATTATTTGTATCCCTTAATTTCTCAAAAACTGCTGAACAGATTTATATCAAATCACAAAAAGCACAACAAGATTTAGCTTTGTGACAAATTTGGTGTTTGCCTAAAGAAGTCTATGGAAAATGTATGGGGATTTTGTGTTTTGGGACCTCCCTTTTTTCTCACCCCCGCATGGCGGTTCACCCCGTGAGATGTCATTAGTGATGTCATGAGTGATGTCACTGACCATTATTATTATTATTATTATATTCTTATATAGTGCCAGAATCGACCCCCGAAGGGGTATCTCCGCGCTTGCCTTGGGAACCCGTCCTGGTTTTTCACTGTGAGATAGCCCCTACAGTGCATCCCAAGGCGAAAGCCAGCATCCCGCCGCGGGGGGGGGCGTTGTGGAGATTAAGCAAGCTTAATGCCCAGAGTTGAGAGTGTGAACCCATGATTTGGTCAGGCACCGAAGCGAGAATTATCGAGTCCATGGACATTTGAGCTCAAGACCCTGCCGCGTCGGGAATTGAACCCTGGTCCTGGGTCTGACCTCTGCTTCAGGGTCTGCCTACTCTAACCAGTGAGCCACACTTCTCCACCATGTCATGAGTGATATATTATGCGATCTCATAAGCAGTGGATTGCGGTGGTGTAAGTTATTGTTAGCTCTGGTAAGTATTACTGCTGAATTTCACTGGTTTTGTATGAGTGAAATCTGAACCTAATTATAACGTCCCTGTAACCTTGTTTTTCAGTGAATTTCTAAGATGTTTTAAATTCTATTTCCTTACTATACCTTCCCTTTAACCTCTGTTTTTTTCAATGAATTTCAAAGTTTTTTAAAATCTTATTTCTTCACTATAATGTGTGTGTAACCTTTGTTTTTTTAGTGAATTTCACTTTTTTCATGTTATTTTCTGCCTATAACATCCATGTAACCTTTGAAATTTTAGTGAATTTCAAAGATTGTTGTAATTTTATTTCCTACGTGTAACCTTTGTGAGTGGGTGTGCCATTGGCTTTAAGGGTCTGTGAGTGGGGGTGTGAGTGACTTTATGGCTCTGTGAGAGTGTGTGTGAGTGGCTGTATGGGTCTGTAAGTGGGTGTATGAGTGGCTGTATTGGTGTGTGAGTAGATTTCTGGATGTGTGAGTGGGTGTGTGAGTGGCTGTATGGGTCAGGGAGTGGGTTTGTGAGTGAATGTATGGGGTTGTGACTGGGTATATAAGTGCTGTTTAGGTGTGTGAGTGGGTGTGTGGGTATGTGAGTAGCACTATGTGTCTGTGAGTTTCTTACTACTAAGGAGGATGATGCGGGGCCAAATGGGCAATGCCTCCAGGTGATTTTCTACATGTGCATACTCGTAGTCATTTAAAAGGAAAACCATAGAATCTGCTCTCACCAGGAGAGCCCCAAAAAGAACCCACTCCTCACAGTCACTACAGATTGCACTCTGATAGATCAACAACGAACTCACCTTCACCAAGGATTTCAGATTGCTTTTCAATGTGGAATTGCTCAGAAAACACACTTGCTTTGCCTTTCTCCAAGCCCAGGAAGGTAGGATCATTTGTCCTTTAAAAAAGTGGAGCTTCAACTGGGGCACTGGGTTGAATCTCTGTGAGATGAGCATCAGTGCCAGGAAGGAGCCTCACCTGACCTTTTATCCAGCAAGAGTTCACAGTTTTGACAAAATGTCTACCCAACTGATGTAGTTTCTACTGGTAAATTAAGAAGTGCTACCTAGTTGGTTAAAAGTATGGGGCGTATTCCACACAACAGCTGTGTAATGGACCACAAGGAAATGTCTCCAGTGAACTTGTATGCATTTTGGCAATGTGACTGTTCCTCACGCATCGTCATTGAGCAATCTGTGATAACGTGAATCCTCTTATAGTGAAGACAACAAGACTACAAAGAGGTGAATCTCCACCAAACAAGCGTACTTCCTCTTAGCTATATGAAGTAAGTGCTTCTTAGTTTGGTTGATATGTTCTCATATTCTTTAGCATCAAGAAGTCGTCACCAAAATTGTCAGAAATCATTCTGGGTGGCTTTTTGGTAAGGTATCCATCATCCTGGTAAATGGTGGGAAGACCTTTGCAAACTACTAAGGTAGATGGTACGGCGCCTTATCGGCGGAGATTCAGGTGATTTTGCGCATTTGAATATTTGTAGTCTATTTAAGGGAGAACCATGGACTCTGCTCTCACCAGGAGAGGCCAAGAAAGAATCCACTCATGACAGTCACTTCAGATTGCACTCTGATAGATCAACAATGCATTCACCCTCCCAAAGCATTTCTGATTGTTTTTCAATGTGGACCTGCCTAGAAAACACACTTGCTTTGCCTTCACCAAACCCAGGAAGTTAGGATCATTTGTTCTTTACGGAAGTGGAGCTTCATCTTATGCACCTGCCATTCTTATATTTGTAAGTGCCTTCTATTGAGGTTTAATTTCTGTTAAATGAGCATCAGGACCAGAAGGGCATGGCCAAAACTTAATGGGGCAGAGGATACCGCTGCCCCCTCCCCAATCTGATTTTGACCCCGGGCATCCCATATTCCGGGGCTCGGCCAACACTTAAAGGGGGAGGGGTTGAATGGCCCTCCTACCTGGGCTGATTTCAGCCCTGGGGCCAGTCTCTATATGCTGGGTGTGGCCTGGAGCCCACTCAGGGCACCCAGTGCCCCACACTTGTAATCCTGCAGTCCCTGCTGGCTTCCCACGTCCATCCAGACCCGGTATTACTCCCATATCTAGGGAGCACAACAATGCTGCTTCCTGCATGTGGGAGTAATCCTTTTATCTGTTTTCCAAACAGATGAAAAGTCCACTCGCACTTGGTGGGAGCAGTTTTTCTGCTCCCACCCACTGGGAGCATACTTACTGTTTGTTCTCGCTTGGCAGGAGCTGTCAAATCTCCTGCCAAGCAAAAGCAAGCTGCTATCTCCTGAGGGTGAGCACCTCGGGAGATAGCAGGAGTTGACCTTGGTGGGTTGTGATCTGCAGGGCATTAGTGGTTCCATGAGGGGGGCTGCAATCCTCCTCCTTTCATTTTTAAGGGCCTGTCCCAGGGAGGTAGTGGTCCACGGGGCCCTGAAAGGGCAATTGAGGGGGTCCATAGGGCCTCTCTCCAATATGTTTATAAAATCCTAGGGAGGTGTTGTCCCAAAGGAGCTTGAGAGCCACAGTTGGGGGACTACGGGCCCGCTTCAATATATTGATAAATTCCCGATGAGGTGGTGTTACCCTGGGCTATCAAGAGCTGCAGGAGGGATGTCACATGCGCCCCCTTCCTATTTTTAAGTATGACCCCCTGACCTGGCACACCCGGGACTGAGTTTTAAAGAAGAGTGGGAGAACCCGCTTCTTTCTTTTTAACTGAAAATATTGCGAATCTTCATAATTTAGGAGCAGAAATAAAAAAATGCTCCTTGGCCCTGGACCCCAGCACCAGGGTTAGAGGTCAGGGTATTCCTACTAGGCCTGGATGGTAAATTCTGTTCCGCTCACGAAATTTGCGGAATTTGGGTCATTTTGTGTTCTCCGGAGAACGTGGAATTGCCGAAAATTCTGCGATCTGCTGCTTCACTGAATTTTTGGCTTGTTCGCGCTTTCAAAATGAGTGTTCATGAGATATTTCCCCCTGAGCACACAAACAACGTTCACGAACAGGAAAAGGCACCATGAACCGGTGGAACAAGCAATTCTGTGTGTTCATGGAACTCTGCGTACTCGCAGTGATTTTTTTACTGTTTCGCTGAGCTTTGCGTAGCGCGACTACGCAAATTTCGCCCAGCCCTAATTCCTACCCTGACCCTGACCCTTTTTCTTTCTTTTTGTGTTTTGTTTGGTACTCAGCTGAGTCCTAAGATGGTGGCCAGAACATCCTGGTTGAATTGTTGGGAGCCTATCAGATCTCTGCACAAGATCATCAATATTTGTGGTGTTGCGACACGAGATATACAAATTTGGATTTTCTTTAATATCTCCACAACTACTGAATGGATTTATATCAAATAACAAAAAGGGCTCTTTCTGGAACAAGAGCTAGCTTTCTGCCAAATTTGGTGTAATTCCGTCCAGCGTTAGTTGTGTTTAAAATCCCTATGGGAATTAACATGGGAAACACACTTTTTTTGAGCCCCCTTTTTCCTCTCGGCCCCTATTTCACGGATAACCCCAACATTTTCCATGCACAGGAAGACTCACTGTCACACTATTTCTGTAAAATGTTGTATATATATAAAGAGACGGCGGGTAACTCTGTCCTCCACGGACGCAGCAGCCACCCGACCTCCCTGATTAAGAGCATCCCCTACGGGGAACTGTTGAGGATTAAGCGCAACAGTTCTCTGGAGAGAGATTATACAGAGGCCGCACAAAGAAGCGTGAAACGCTTTAGATCCCGCGGCTACTCTGCATCTACCCTCCAGCAAGCTGAGAAAAAAGCAGAGCGAGTTGAGAGACATACCCTCTTACAGGACAAAAGGATTGATACTCCCAAAGGTGGGAGTGGCATCATAAGACTCATTACAAACTATTCGGTGGCAGCGATTAAAGTGAGAGCCATCATGTCAAAGAATTGGGGGATCCTCCAATCTGACACGGTAATTGGTAAGGACCTACAGAAACATCCCATGATAACTTTCAGAAAAATAAGATCACTAAAAGATAGATTGGTCACTAGCCACCTACCAAAGGGAAAGTCCAAAGGAGATCTGCAGGCCATGCATGGCTCATATCCATGTGGGAAACGTAAGGCCTGCAGCAATAGCCAGAGGGTACTGAGCTATCAGGTGCCACATAAAGAATCCAAGATCAGAATTAACAAGTTTATTACTTGTTCAACCACATTTGTGGTATACTGCCTCAAGTGCCCCTGCAGACGGATGTACGCAGGGAGCACCACGAAAGCAGTTAAGCTCAGGATTTTAGAGCATCAACGGGCCATCGCTAATAAAGATGAAAGCTATCCGATGGCCCGGCATTTTGCAAGTCACCACAATAGTGATAGGACCCAACTCAGCTTCTTCAACAAGGGCCCAATGGGCGTTTCCTTTCTTGAGTTCTCTTTTGTTGGGTGCCGGGATCTGAAGTCCCTGAAGGTGAGTCAATTCAATTCCTTTAGTAGGTTCAGTGTAAGTTCAAATTTAGCGTTATTGTTCCTTTAGTAGGTAGGAGACAGTCTTTGTGAGCAAAATTATGTCCCAAACGCCGTGCTGACGGGTCAGAAAGCAGTTCTAACCCCAAAGAGAACTCAAGAAAGGAAACGCCCATTGGGCCCTTGTGTGCCAATAAAAGATCGTAATTTTCAAGTGAAGGTGAGGCGTCAGTGTTTTGTTTTAAGCGAGCCCATGAAGAAGAGGCGGACATGCCTTGAAACGCATCGGCTATATGGAGAAATGCAAATGGGGAAGGAAAATGTGAGCAGTCAAGGTAATAATTAACCGGATGGTAGCAAGCGCCGTCGAGTGACTGTCCAATGCTTCAGGGCAGTTTTGTATAACAATATATATATATATATATATATATGTATATAAACCAAAAGAATAGGCTTTCTGTTCACTCCTGGTCCCATTATTTGCCATTGTCAAACTGGGTGCCCAAATTCGAGCAAGCATCCCTACTCTATCTCTTTTTTTCCCAGCTGACTTCCTGAAATCTAGGTTTTGGCTGCTGGAACCTGGTACCATTGGTGCACTATGTGCTCTGGATAAATGTTTTGCAGTTCTTTTCAAGTTTTGTTTCTAAAAATAACTTCTTTTTAAATCTGTAACTTTTTGTTGATTCTAGTATAACAACCATTTTTAGTAAAGGAATTTGTGCAGGGAACAATACGGCATTTGAGGACTTTCATATTTTGATTTGAGTCACAGTGGATCTGGGGGTGATGCTTTCCCATACTTTTCTCTTAGTATTATGTCCTGGGAGTTTAAGCACCAAATAGGTACAGGTATTACACCGTTGACTGAGCAACCGTGCACTAATGATCATGCCATTTTGCATCAGGTTGTGCTCTGACCACCATTTACACAATGTAATTTTCAATCCGTGAAAAAATGATGTTCTTCCATGCACAGGTTAGTCAGTGCAAACGGAGTGCAGAATGTTTCGTTTACTAATGCAAAATTGCTCTCTTACCAGTGCAATGTGTGTCATCCTGCTCTAGGGTGAATGCAGGTAAAAACTATGTGGCTTATTTATGAGAGCCCTGCATCACTTTGGCACTACGTAAAGTGGTACATGCATGATGCAGGGCTCTCATTTCGAATTATGAAGCCACCCAAAGTCACCCTGCATGGCTTTGAGTGGCCTCATAAATCATGAGTAAGGTGGTGCATGCACCACAAATCGCTGAGTCGCCTCATTCTCAGCCCAGGAGGCACTCCATGGGCATTGCAGTGGGTATTTCCATGCAACACCCATGGAATTTGACGCTGACAAACATTTTATAAAGTGATGTAAACCTAGTGAAGACCAAATCTCTACACCTTTCAAGGTGATACGTAATGAGGAGAAATATGTTTATTTCTCCCAGTTTTTCCTCTTTCCTTATGTGCTGCATTCAGCAGCACACATAGAATGAGAAAATGCCTCTTGTTTTTGTGCATGATGGTACCCCTTTCTTCACAAAAGCAATCCTGCATGCAATGGAGGCACCATTGCACCATGGTGCAAGTGTGCCTACATTGGCACTCAGCTGCCGAAACGCTGCCAGCACCGGAAGAAAGGAAGGAATGCAACATATTGCTTAAATACAGTCCATTCCTGTGCTTTCACTTTGGCGTAGGGCAGGGAAAATCTGGCTTGGCAGTTCGGGCTGGACCGTTCCCATGAGGGACAGGGTCAAGACTGATTTGCATATAGCTGGGACTAAACTGAGGTGGCGAAGTGAGCTAAAGAACATTGATGGATTCAACCCTTTTCTGTGACTGAGGTTGAGTGTCTGAAATGTTTCAGCCCTCCGTCCATCATCTCCTTGTGTTTACCTTGGTGTGCTGCCCTGCACCAAAATTCCACAATTAAGCCCCTGCATTTTTAGAAGATAACTGTACTTTTGGAGACTCAGGGATGTATTTAGTGGATTTAGGCGTAGGGCTGCTCAGCAAGGCAGCGTGGCCTGTCAATACTGTAGATCTCTCGTTGTGGAACATCGCTGGCGGTCACTATAACATAAGGAATCAGGTTCACCGAAGATTCACATTGGTGGTTGATGTCGGTGGGAAGATCATGGTGCAAACAGGCCTGTTAAAGGTTGCAAAGAGTCTAAAACTTCAGTTTTTCTCCTTTCCTTCAAGGAGGTGTTCAACCGATGCCACGCCATAGGTCCAGGACCTGGAAGAAACCCCTTAAATGTAAATGTATTTGAGCTTATATAGCGCACAGCTACCCACAAAGGGTTTCCCGGCGCTTGCTTAGGGAACCCGTCCTGGTATTCCCCTGTGAGATAACCCCGGCAGGGTATCCACAAGGTGAAAGCCAGGCATCCCGCTGCGAGGGGCCGTTGTGGAGATTAAGCAAGCTATTGCCCAGAGTCGCAGAGTGTGAACCCGTGAGTTGAGAAGGCACCAGAGCGAGAATTATCGAGTCCGTGGAATTTTTTGAGCCCAAGACCCGCCGAGGCGGGGAATTGAACCCTGGTCCAGGGCCGATCTCAGCTTCCGGGTCTGCCGCCTCTAACCCCTGAGCCACACTTCTCCATCCTTAGCGATCCGAAACTCACTCCAGCAGAGACCAGCAGGGCTCAGGCAGATCCGATTACAGGTTCAGGCAGGTCCAGTTGCAGCAGTTCAGATGGGCAGTTGCAGGGAGGCTTCGGAAGCTTGCAGCTCAGAACGGGTGGTCAGTCAGCTGATCCTAGGAGTCACTTTAGCCTGGAATGAAGGGTGTTGTGCCAATCTTCCTTCTTAGACAGCAGGGCAGGCCTCAAGCAGCAGGGCATTCCTTCTTCTCTAGTATCCACAGGTCTAGGAGTATACTGAAGGGTGAGTGTTAGGGTTCCATTTGTATACCTGGTGCCCTTTAATGAAGAAGAAGCTTCTGGAACCTCCCCTTACAGTGGTGTCTGGAATTACCTGCCTCCGTGCCCTGGACCCAGACTGTCAAGGTGCACAATAGGGTAGTGTGAAGTCCTTTGTATGTATGCCTGGCCAGTACATTTGAAGTGCAAGTGTGGTAGGTGACCGCCCTGTCATATCCCCATCAAATCAGGATTGCCCATCCTGTTAACACCCTTGTGATACTCTTTGGGAGGAATAAACAAAGGCCAACTGTCAGGTGACTGTATGGGATTTCACTTTTATAATTTTCAGGGATAATAATGCTCTTTCATTTCATGTTCTGTGGGGAGCCTCCATTAAATAGAAAAATACGAGGACACCGTAGATGACATGGGTGTATATACAGTTTTTGTAAACATTGATTCAGTAAATGAACAACCTATTTGGCGTTTGTTCTGGGATCTGGGAGCCGGTCTAGTTGTTACACCAGGTGACTTACATCACATGACAATACCGAACAATAGAGAGATACTTAAAAGGCATGCACAACAATAGGAGTGATTTTTAACTGGAACACATATTAGCGTCCATGCAATACAAACTTTGAAGGTAAGTGCATTTATGCGTGCTCCGCATAATGGCATCATATTGAGGTGGTCAGTAAAGCTAGTGAAGGGCGGTGTTGGTTCTGCTAGTTGTGAGAGTTTAGCCCTTGGGAGTAGGACACACTGTTTAGTTACTAAAGCGAAGTGTATTCCCACACGTAACGCAGGACTGTGGCCAGCGTATTGAAGGGTATTGTTACTCTGAGGGCTGGGAAAGTCCAGCCCCCATTATGGTTACACCACTCAGGGTGGCAAAAAACACTCATATGAAACATGGGATTATGTACACAATAACGCCAATTAGGGTATGATGTTTAAAATGCCAGGCTGCACTCTTACAAAACAGAGGATTCAACAGAGTAAATACTCCCATATGGAGACAGTTACAACAAACCTTTAGTAAATAACGGTAATTGGGATACGTCATGACACTAGTGGTAGCAAGATTTTGTGGCAGTTTTTTGGGGTAATTTCAGTAGGCGTTTATATGGAGACTTGAGTGGTTGAAATTCATGCTCCCTTACTTTGGGATGAATCGGGAGACAAATCACTAACACCACTTTGGGGTACATCAATAGTATAGGCTCGAGGTAGTGATTGGTCCAACTTAACAAGAGTGGTGAAGTTGCGAATTTTTGAATAATGAAAGAGTGTCGTGCCAATATGAATTGGAGTATGATAATGCAGGCACAGGCGACAAAATGACATTCCCCCACTCTAAAGTGAAGAGTTGAGATTGATCTCAAAACGGTGCAAAACATTTTTTTCATTGATTATTATTTGCTTCTGGTAACAAGTCACTCCTGAAAGATTGTGAACCAAATAGAGTGGCAACTGCCAAAACTGTAGGGAGGATATACGTACCCTACGTTATGTTTTCAGCACTGAGAACACTTTAATCCCTTGGTTATGAGTTGAAGGGACATTACCCCCACAAGGGGGAGCATGAAATGTGTATTTTAGATACATAAAAAACTAACTGGAATGTTGTAGGGCGATAGATATATATTTTATTGCTCTCCCCTTTCTTAGAACGCTCCTCTATGATTAGGGTTATTCTCTGATGGACTTGCGCCTTTAAGATAAGGAGCCCTACAGGGAGACTAAGAACCAAGTACAAGTCCTGCTAAGGAACGTTGCGTCTCCCACCTATTGGTGAGTATCTTATTGTTGGCTGATGAACAGATTGATTGATGCATGCATGGGGATTTCAGTGATAATAGCATTAGTGACAGCTGACACCAAGCACATCATGAGCTATAAAGTGTACCACAAGTACGTCAAAATGCATGGACATCATGTATGATCGCGTTGTAAGCACTTATCAATGATGTTATATGGTATGGAGGATTAGCTGTTTGGAGAGAGTTTCACTACAGTATTGGATGCACTGGGGTCTTTTATGTTATGTCAACATTAAAAGAACTTTTGTTTTGTGGATTTGATTCCTTTGTATGTGATTATTACAATGTTTGAACCATTTTTTCACAGGTTTTAATTATTTGTATCTGTTATATGTGGGAGAATTTATATGTTGGTCCTGAAGAAGGTGGCAAAAGTTTGTGGGATCCACCGAAACGCATGGATGAAATTCACTCAACTGAATCTGTACAAATTCTTGCTACAATAGATGGCGATTACATCAAGTATTATGTATGGGGATTGAACCGATCAGTACTGTAGAACAGACAATTGCTAATTATCTTTCCCTGCTTAGTTTATATTTATTTTTAATATATGCAATTGTTTTGCGCCATATTGTGAGGGTTTTAATGTATGATATTTTTCTACACAATTATTGTTTTTAACTTTGTGAAGGGTACATTGTCATTATCATTGTGACATTATTGATGCATACATTGTAAAGATTCATTATTTATAATTCAGAAAGGCATTTGCAAAAACACTAGAAAAGCTTAGTGTTTTCACATACTGTTGTGATGCTGGATTTGTAGTTATAATAGTGTTTGCAAAATTAGGTCAAGGAGTGTTTATAATTTTCATGGATAATAATGCTCTTTCAATTTGTGTTTAGTGGGGAATCTTTTTCAAATGAAAATATAAAAGGACACCGTTGATGATATGGGTGTATATACAGTTGTTGTAAACATTGATGCGGTAAATGAACCACCTATTTAGTGTTTGTTGTTACAAAGAGAATCCGGGAGCCGGTCTAGTTGTTAGTCAGGTGACTTTTATCACATGATGATACCGAACAATAGAGAAGTAGTTAAGGGTTCAAGTTAAGCACTCATTTGTGGGGAAAGCACACACCTGCTTCCCAATCCAAACATATTTAAAGGAATATAAACATTGGTGGTTGAGCCTAAGCGTCTCTCACCATTGCTTCTAAAAGCATAAGTTCAGTGACAGCTGCACTGGCAAGACAGACCTAAAAACAAGGAGCATCCTATTTTTAAATGAAGTAGAATTATTGTAATACATCCTGTGCCTGCATACAAGTCAAGTAACAATTTGTCAGCACTGGTGACAAACTTCACAGATATATCACACTGAGGGCTTATAACCTGAGAGAAAACTCCTCTTGCTGAATTCGTTTTATTTGTTTAGACGAAAGAGGTCAAAGATATTAACAAGTAAATTGAGTGTGCTATTTTCCTTACGTGTCACTTTGCACAAGTATTAATACCGAAGACATATTTTAAATCCACATAGTTAGATGTAAAATCAATATTAACATTCATGATGGGGCACTTGCTGAATTTAGAATTGATCACACCCGATCTGTCAGACTTGTATTTAGACATTTTTCTTAATTGTTAGGTCGATGTATCATCATTGCAGTAAGTCAAAATATCGTTATTTGGCTGAAAACAGCCATAAATGTCCAACATATTGTACAGCAAATAATATTTAAAAGCTACGTAATTTATCTCATCAAATGTATAAAATGACTTAAACAACCAATCTATAACATTTTAGTACATACAAGACTTATTTTCATTTAGCCACTAGACAAGCTGTTTCCTTATCTTCAAAGCACTTTGAATAAAATGTATTAAAGCCAAACCGCTTTTATCTGAAGACAGTTATTGTAATGCTATCAGAGCCAGTCAGGAATGTTTCATCTCTAAGATGTGAAGCAGAGGTAATACATATACGTTTCTTTTTTATTGTTAAATATGTTTTATTAAGGTTGAGAAAGCAATAACAGTATACATAATAAAAATCATATGGCATTAGTATATATTACAGAGCAGTATAAATGTTAATCAAGGTGAAACTGAGAAATAAAAAATTAGATAAAGAGCAAATAAATAATAAATACAATGAACCAATTGCTTGCATTCTTTATAGAAAAAAGAAGAAGAGGGAAAGAGGGCCTGATTGTGATGGGGTTAGGAAATCTTCCAGACCGAATGGGTTTGGGAAAGGTTTCTGACCCACTTGGATTGGGAGAGTTCAACCGACCGAGTACAATGCATCTGGATGCTTCCAGATACAACTGAGTCAGAGTCCCATTGACTTCAATGGGAGCCTATGTTCCGACCAAATGCACAGACTCCCACTGAAGAAAGGGGTGGCTGGGGGAAATCGGACACACTGTGCATGGCTGGTAAGGGGGGACCCCCATGGGCCCAATTGGGAAGGCAAGGGGGGCTGCTACAAGCCCCTAAGTCTGATTACCATTGCCAATTTGAGTCAGAAGGCAAGATTTGGAAAGGCTGTCCGAATCCAGTATCGTACTCGGTCGTTTGGAAACACGGCCCATAGAGATGTATGATTCTACTCCGTACTGCTTGGTCATTCCAAATGCCGTCGGGTTCGGATTGTAATATTCCTAACACCTAACTTGCATCGTACTCGGTCGGTCGGAAACCTTTCCGATTCAGGGCATGATTACGATGCGATTAGGAAATCTTCCCGACCAAATCGGTTTGGAAATGGTTTCTGACCCATTAGGATTGGGAGAGTCGCACCAACGAGTATGGTGCATTTGGATGCTTCCAGATATGATTTGGTTGGACTCCCACTGACTTCAATAGGAGCCTATGTTCCTAACTATCGTAATCGGCTCTCAGTCTGGAAGACATGTTCCTGAATCAAATTTGGAAGGAGGAAATGCCGTTAGGAGGCCTTCCTAACCGCATCGGAATCAGGCCCTGAGATGGAGGTATGAAGAAGGAAAAGAGGGGAAAAAGAAATAATAATAGGAATTAAGAACAAAAGAGGGGAACTAAGGAAAAAGAGGAGATATGAAAGCTAGGGTATAGGTGAGTGTGAAGACAGAAAGATAGTGAAAGATAGCCAATATAAATCAGATTACATTTTTTGAGGTAATGAAGTTGAAGAAACACTAGAAATTTTATGTTCATCACATGTAAAGTCCACCATTTTAACATACATAGTTTAGAAATATTTTTCCAACAAGAAAGTATAACCTTAAAAGTAAGTGCAATGAAAAGATCAAATAATACAGGATTAGGCAAAAGATTGCCAAAATCAGATGACATAGTTTTACAGAAAATATTTTGGACAGATAGTGGAATATTACATTGAACAATCAGACCAAACAGATTTCCAAAAATTAAACACATGAGGACAATAGTAAAGGTGACTAATTAAAGTACCATTTAAAGAGGAACAGGATCAGCATAATGGAGAAGTAGAAAGGTCAATTTTATGGGTTAATATTGGAGTGATAACAGCTCTATTATAGATTAAAACCAAAGTTTGAGTAATATTGGCAGCTTTGAAAGGAATAAATATTTTAAGTCATAATTTATCCCACTGAAGTACAGAAACGATAACGATATAGAAAGGTCACTCTCCCATAATAATTCAACAGAGGTATTAGGCCTTACAGTAGTTGGTGATAATAGGATTTTATATAAGCTTTAGGAGTCGAATCATGAGCAATATTGTATAATGGTGTCAGAGGAGTGAAAGGCATAGAATCAGGAGGACAATTATTAGTTATTAAAAAGGATTGTAGATCTGAAGATATTTGGGTATATTCCTGTGAACCAGAACTGGCTAAGTTATAACATATTTGCAGTTAGGAGAAGGATATAAAAGGGTTGTGTACAACCATATGATGAACATACGATACCCTTTTCTTTCCAGTGCTTAAAATACAATGATTTGTGACATAATTTTATAAATGTATTATACCAAATGGAAGATGCAAGTAAACATTGATAAAAATCAGAACAGTAGGTAAATATTGTGTGCAATAAATGTTGGGAATACTTTAAAATTGTGTTCTGAGAGATAAAAGTACAGTTAGACATGGAAATTACATTATTAAATGAAAATTCATGCAATAAAGACCATTCAAAAACAATCCATTGTGCAATGGGAACATTCTTGAAAGTCTTTAGTCAAGGCATAACATTTTCCAATTAAAAAAGCAGCATGGTATAACTTAAAATCAGGATATCATACACCACCATCATTCTTAGGACAAATAAGTCTAATTAAGGAAATATGTGTACATTTATTAGTCCAACAAAATTTGGTGCAAATGGAACTAAGGGCACCATTAGGATAACGGGCGGACTTTGTCCGCCCGCCATCCTGTCGTAGTACGGGACCGCCCGCCATAAGGTCGGGAGACACGTGGGCAGCATTAGGATGCACCCGCCACAGTGGCGGGCGCATCCTGCATTCATACCATTGTGGCGGGCGGTGCACTCAGCAACGTCCGCCCCAATGGCAGGAAGGCATGCTGTGCACTTCCATGCACAGCATGGAGGGCACAGCACAGTGACTGCTATGCTGAGCATGGAACTGCTGGGGATACCATAGGTACCCCCCATGTGCGCCCCCCCACCCCCGAGTCCCTGGGGGCCTGCTACAGGCCCCTGCAGGGATTCTGTGCATGCCTTTCCGTGGCAGGATTGCCGCCACGGAAAGGCATTCAAAGAAGCCCATCATAATATGGCTGGCGGTGTCTGGTAGACACCGCCACCATATTAATCCTTTTCCGCCCCAGCCGCAAGGCGACTGGGGCGGAAAAGCGGCGGACGGTCTTTCCTTCCGCCGTGGTCCTCCCCGCCATACTAATATGGCGGGGGGGAATTTAGGTGTGGATGGCGGGCGGATTGCACCCGCCAGGCCGGCGGTGGCTACCGCCAGCCTGGCGGGGGCAATCCGCCCGCCATCCTAATGGGCCCCTATGTTGAGAAAAATAATAATTGGGATTTTTGAAAAGTAACATAGAAAGTGTGACAAGGACAAGTGGTATGGTCATCGTTTTTATGGTATCTAATCTGCCCCACCAGGATAAGTGAAGGAGAGACCATAAAGAAAGAAAATTCGGAATTATACATTTTTTAAAAAAAACTATTAAAATTAGAGCAACTTTGTAGTTGGGGAAAATCAAACACTCAGGTATTTAATGTTAGAAGGGCACCATGCAAAATTATTTAATTAGCAAACGTGTAATGAAACATACAGAATTGAATTGTAAAATCTAAATTTTGGAGAAATTTAATTTATAACCAGAGATAATATGGTATACATTGATTTCTTGTATAAAGGGATCTAAAGAGGTTAGGTGATTAGACGTATAAATCAAAATATCGTCAGCCTACAGCAAAAGTTTAATTTCAAGTGAGATGTGTTTAAATCCAGATATAAGGGTGTTACAGTGAATGCACTCAAAGAAGGGTTCTAAGCAAAGTTGAAAGAGCAAGGCAGAAAGAGAACAACCTTGTCTAGTGCCTCTACGTAGATAAAAGTAAGGTGAAAAACATCCAATAATGAAAACATTAGCACAAGGTACACAGTATAATAGTTGTATGAATGAAATAAAATCGGGCCAAAGACAAACCAGTGGAGAGTATTTAACATACAATGCCAATTAATACAGTCCAATTCCTTTTCAGCATAAAGGGATAAGGCTGCGAGGGGAGAGTGATATTTCTTTCCAAATGCATCAATGTTTCAAAACATTCTGGCATGGTCGACACAAGTCTTCCCATAATAAAACCAGATTGGTAATGTTTAACAAGAAGGGGAACAACATACGGAAGTCAAGATGCAAGAATTTTGGCAAATATCTTAAAATCATAATTAATTAACAACATTGGACAATACTTCTTGCAGGGGGCATGGTCCTTTTCTGGTTTAGGAATTATAACAATAAGGGCATCCAGAATGGAGAAATTGGCCTTAGAGTTCAATAAAAAAGGTTTAAAAAGCTAGCTTAACTAATTTAAGGCCAAGAAAAGAGGAGAAAGAAGAGATTCATTTGATAGAAAAACCATCTGGGCCAGGAGCTTTGGCTTTCTTCACAGACTAGATAGCATCAATGATCTCTTGAGGAGTTATATCCCCTTCAAGAGCATTGAAAACATAGGGAATAGAAGGGGGACTGGCAAGACCATCAACAAAAGTTTTAATATCCCGTTCTGAAGGAGTATCTTCTGTATGTAAGGATTTTTACTAGGTCTGAAAAGCATTGGTAATGTCTAGGTCAGTGGTCACAGTATTATTGGTTAGTTCATTATGGAGAGGTCCAATATTTTTCCATTCCGATTTAATTTTTAAATAATTGGGCAACATTTTACCAGCTTTATTTTGATCCCCATGAAATTTAGATTTCACTTTGAGAAGGATGTTGCACACTGCATTAATAGAATGTTTATTGAGGGCAGAAGTAAAGATTTGGAATCTAAAATATAATAAATTCTGGACATAGGGTGGTGGGCATTGAAAAAAATGTAAATTCATATGTATCAGGGTTACACGTTTTTCATACATCAAAAAATGTATGACTAGTAACAGCAGATTGGAATGCTTAACTGGATTTATCAGGTTTAAATTTACAGTTGGATTTCCTATCTGTAAAAGTATCTAAACACTCATTAATGACCTTATCAACGATAATGTTGGGGTTGTCAATGGGAGTCAATTTTTTATGCTATTCCAGAATTCAGGGTCAGATTTAAAAAAAAAAGAAAATGGTATTTTATAAATAGTGGCATTAAGCAATACCGATTGTCCATGTGTTTCACACTGTTGTTAGGATCTGTACATTTACCGACTTATGGAAGAGAACGGCAACACCACTTTAAGATTAACAGTAGGAGAAAAGACAACCTGGCCAACCCATTGGCTTAAGTGATTCAACATCATTACAATGAGTCTCCTATAGAAAAGCAATGTGTGAGTTAAGTTTCGACAAATGAGAAAGCACCTTTTGATGCTTCACAGGATGTTCAAGACCCGACATAGAGGTAATGTAAACAGAATACTAAAAAGAAAAAAAAAACACTCCCATAATCCCTTGAAGAAGAAAAAGAAGAAAGCCAGAAAAAAGAATAGGGAATGGACAGAGGAGTAAAGAGACAGATCAAGGATAGTAATCCAGATCTGAGAAAAAGAGAATCGAGAATGAGCATGAGGCGATTCAGCACTGAAGCAAGAGGAGCAGAGACATCAAGAAATAAATATGATATAGAAAGGAAGCCATACAATCAAGAACTGAAAAAAAACAAATCAAACGTGCACAAAAGCCAAGTTCTCAGGAACACTGAAGATCGAATGTCCATACTGTTAGATGAAACATTCTGAAGAAACGCTTTTAATTTCACAGAATCATCGAATTATCTAGCTTAGCCTTCGTAAGTGATTTTACATACACAAGGTTGTAAAATACCATAACGAAAATTCAATTGTCTTAGTTGAGGATGCAGGGTAAGAATTCTTTCTTTCTGGCATTGGTAGCAGTGGAAAGGACCAAATGAGGTGATGCTTCTCTTTGGCAGCTTTCAGGACCCATAGAAGAACTGTGTATTCCCGAAATGACATACCTCTAGGTCAAAAAGAATGAGGTTGAAGTCGACCAAGACGATGAACCCATTGGATATTGAGAGGAGTATTAGGTAGAGCAAGAAGATCTGGTATAAACCTTTTAAAGAAGAGAAGATGGTCAAGTCCTTGTAGATTCTTCGGCAAACTGTGTAAGGGAAGCTTATTATATCTATTCCTGTTTTCAGGGTCTTCAGTATGAAGTTTATGTTTGAGAATTTCTTGTTCAAGAAAGGGTATTTTAGTGGTCTCAGCTTGAAAAGTACTAACCTGCTGTTCCAAATCAAACAATTTTGGGGCCGATTACGATGTCGGGCAGAAAGCCTCCTCCCGACAGTCGGATTCTCCTAGACTCAGAACACATCCGACCAGCTCGGTCAGTTTCCAATCCGCCCAACCTATTACAATGTTCGCCGTCAGATTGGAAACCGTGCGGTCTTTCCGAATGGGTTCCGACTGGCTCTCGGAGAATATGTGTCGGTCGGAACTTCGTTGTACACCTCTAGGGACTGCGTTTTTGAGCAAGTAATTACGATGTCGGTTTCCAACAGCCTGCCTGTCCGTCACAAAATGGCTGTCGGAAAATGACTTTGGGGGCCCATAGCAGGGCCCCATTCATCTTGAGGCCTCCGGTTGGAGGCCGAGGGGGTACCTAAGGTACCCCAGTGTAACACCCTGCATTGTGTGGCAGGCACCATGGGGCACCCACGACAGGCTTCAGGTTTTTCCACGCACACCCCATTTCTCAATATGAGCCTGTGTTGTCGTCGGAATACAGGCTTCCATAAGAGTCAATGGAATGCGAACAAACAGCGTTCAGTCGCATCATAATCGTCAGGCGGAACCTCCGACCGTGAGTCGGTCGGTTCCAATCCAGAGGCTTTGTTGGATGGAAAGTTTCCAACCAACATCATAATCAGGCCCTTATTTTCCATAGCAATCCACTGGTCTTTTATTTGTTAGAGTTTCTTATTGGTGGCACTCGTCAAGATTAATATCAAGAACTGGATTATGGGAGGACAGGACAGGACAGGGAGCTTCATTTTTTGCACTTTTAGGTTTAGTGCCGGAGAAAAAGGCTTTGGCATAGCAAGTTGGTTGTTGGCCATCTTAATACAGTGATTTGAATAATAAGGAGACCTGTAATAGGGCCTGGTTCTGCCGATACAGCGAATAAAATGCATTAACCAAAACGGTTTACTGGCACATGCATCAAGCAAAATTCCACTCGCAAAAATTGCTAATCGTTAAAATAGACCGTAAGCGACCGCAAAACAACACTTTCCAATGCATCAACCCCAATAGCGAAAATTCAAGATAATCTGAAAAAAGGCCCCAGCAAATTTAGCGATAAGCAAAATAGTGATTATATAATAGCAAAAACTAAAACTGCTCCTGCAAATAGCGAATAGCTAATAATAAATTGCAACCCACTGCATCAAAACTCGCTAATATCGATTTTCAACAAAATCGCTATTTAGCAAGAGCAGAATAAGGGGAATCTCAACCAGGAGGTAAAGTTGAGAAAACAAAACAAATAATAATTTACAGGTGCAACCAATCTGAAACCCTTTAAAAATGCATCAGGAGACCCCGTAAGTCATTCACAGTGGCAGCCCTCTACGTGCTTGCAAGGAAGATGAGGATAAATGCAGAGGAGGATACAAGAGAGGGTATTACGAGTGCGCATGGGCCAAAATGACGAAGAAATATACGATAAGTACAGTCTGAATAGTGCAATGATAATGCGCCTAATTGCAGATTTGGAACCCCTACTGCAGCACCAGACCTGTAGGACCAATGCCATTCCTGCACATGTCCAGGTCCCATGTAACCTGCAACTACTGGCGTCAGGCAGATTTCAGGGGGTTATAGCAGTAACCGGAGGTGTATCCCAAAGCGCACTCTTACGCTTCTTCCGGAAATTTCTTGACACCATGATGACAATGATCCATACCCGCATCACCTTCCCCACAACCCCACAGGAGTTGAATCAGACCAAACTGTAGCACTACCAGGTAGCTCAATTCCCACATGTCATTGGATTCATTGACTGCACACATCTGTCCCCCCAGCCAATGAGTACATCCCGCGAAAGAGGAAGTCTTACCACTCCATCAATGTCCAGGTAGAGTGCAATGCTAAGCATATAATAATGGACCTTGTAGCACAATTTCCCAGAACCACACATGACTCGTATATATTCCGCCACAGTGGCATCCACAGGCGTCTGCTCGGCTGTGAATTTGGAGAGGGACACCTACTTGGTACATCCATATACCTATTTGTTACATCATTATACCAAATGTGATTACATAACTGCGGCTAACCCTTTGCTTCCCACCCCGTAGGTGACAGCGCTTACGCCTTGCACAAATACATCCTGACCCCTTACTTCAACCCAGGAACATCACAGGAACAGCGCTACAACACGGCAAACATTAGCACAAGGAATGTGGTCCAAAGGACATTCAGGATACTAAAAAGTCACTTCAGGATCCTTCATACGACTGGTGGTGCATTACAGTGCAAACCCTGAGACCTGCTGCATGATTGTGGCTGTATGTGCCATGCTGCACAACATTGCCACAAGAAGAGGCATACCAATCGAGATGGACGAGAACGACAATGATGGTGACGACCAACCACAAGCACAACACTGACAAGCACATGTGGCAAACACATCTGAAGGTCAGAGGAGACTTGCACACATCACACAACATCATTTCTGAGGTAGTCAAGAATGAGCTATCACAAGATATTGTTGAATGTGAATGTTTTATTAACATGAGCACATGTCAAACAAAAGATTTATGTGGAGAAAATTATGACGGTGATTGCATAGGTGATTAAGTCAAAATGAACTAGTTAACAGCACTGGAGGGCAATCACAATGTTGAAATGGACCATGGTTTCACCACCATGGCCAAAGAGGTGAATATGCATGGCTAGCGCCTCTTGCCATGTAACCCCTGCCTCCTGTCGCATGACTCTGCAACATCAGCCTGATGTGTGCCTGTGGATGAGGAGCTGCGTGAACTGCGCCTCCTGTTAGTGGCCACTGGCACAGACACACTACTCAGGCTCGATGCCTCCTCACTATCCTCCTCCCCTTACAAATTGCTGGCAATCACAGTTCCAGACTGGAGGTGTTCCACAGCTGTGATCACTTGGCCTAAGACCCACAGAAATGGCCCAGATCAATGTGCAATTACACGGAGCGCCGTGCCAATACTGCAGTGGTGTTGCTGAGCTTGGTGATGGCCCTTGTATTAGCTGACATGCAAAGCAAGCTCTGGCGATGCCGCCGACGCTCAGTGCATTGTCCTGCAAGGACTGCACGGGTGAGCTCCTGTAGGCTCTGGTTTGTCTGTCGATTTCCCTCCGCAACAACTGTCATTGTGCTTATGTTTTTTGCCAGCTTGGAGATCTGTATGTTGATTGTGCCCATGTGTCTCCCCGGCAGGCGCTGCACATGTAGCATCTGCGACGCAACACCGCCATATACATTTGGAGCCTGTTCAACATCGGGTGCAATATGGGTCCTGGACCTGCGCCATTGTCCTAGTCGGACCTGTGCTGGTGTTAGAGCTGATGATGGGACACGTGTCTGGCTGGGGACTGTTGTGGGTGCTGGAGTCGGCTCTGATTCCATTTCTTGCAGTGCGGGTACATGTGCCCTGTGTTTTGGTGGTGGGGTGGTGTACATTCAGAGTCCACAGGAGTCTCTAGATCCGTCTATGCAGGTGTCTCAGAGATGATGAGCCGGTCACTGTCCTCGGAGTCCATCTGAGCTGCATCAGTGTGTGAAACAGTGCAGTGCTAGTCTTGGTTGGTCCTAAATCTGTTTCTCACCTGGCCTACTTTGTACATAATAAATCACTGATTTAAACATACTGTCTGACATGAAGTTTTCGTATGTTTTATCAAGCTTTAATGATTATCCATGGGCACCTGGCTCACATGACTACAACTCCCACGATTCTTTATGTGTATGAGGGAAAATGTGGAATGGACTTCTCCCTGCACACTGTGATTTGCCTGGGGGTATGTGCAATGATATACAGTACGCCGAGTATTAGCGCTTGCATGCATCTTACCTTGTTGTGTACTTGCTGCGCTGGATACGTCCAATTGGGTGACTCCCACGACTGCCTCAGGCTTGATTGTCCCCTCAACAATGTCCTCCAGGGCTGTGTTGGCGGGTGCTTTCAATGGTCCCCTACTATGCCACCTGCTTCCTTCACCCTTTCGGGTTTGCACTCCTTGGTACGTTTCCTGAGGTTGTACCACCTTTTCTTCACATCTTCAATGCTGCGGTGGGTGAGTCCTACAGCATTCACTTTCTCCTTGATGCGCAGTCGTATTTTGCGCTTCTCCGCCTCTGGCTCCTTCAGGGACAACTTGCCAAACAATTTGTCGTGGCTGCTGCTCAACCCCTCAATCAGGTGTTCGAGTTCCCTCTCCGATAACTTCATCTTTCTCTTCCTGGGCGTGGCACTCTTCCCTGCAGCATTTTCGTCCATCCTGGCTATGTGAACTGTAGCTGGATTGTGAATGTGATGTGTCTCTCCTCAGCTTCAGTCCTCTGAGATCTGCAGGGCACTGAATGAAGCATGGACTGGATGACTTCCTGGTTGTGATGTCATCAGCCTGCTTCTAACGCGACCCACTTTTTGCAAATTCGCAAATACCGAATTCACAAATACCGATTTTGGTATTAATGGACTCGCTATTTGCAATTTGCTCGTGACTCACAAATATGTATTCGGTATTATTTTAGCAATTTTTAAGGGATCGCTAAAATTTACTGAATCTGTACATGCATCCCAGTTTGAGAGTATTTAATTGCAATTCCTTATTTTTGGAATAAGGAATCGCATTAGTGATTTTTTATGCATGTGCACCATAGTCAATAGCTTGTGGCAATTCAAGAAAGAATTTCAAAACAGAGTAATATGGTCAATGAAATGAAGAAGTACAATCTCAGAGAGGAGTAATACTTCTATGCCATCAAGACAAATAACCAATTAAACTCCTGTAAAACCCATGGCCAGGAAAGCGCAGACAGAAGAAAGCTAACAAATAACTTTAGTCTCCGTGTCAAGAAGGGGCTCAGGTGTCCACTGCCATCTTGCCCAGCATGGAAACCACACCACATAAAAATAATTTTCTATCAGCAGAAATTTACAAAAAAAAGATGAAAATGAAAAGTGCATTGTGCAGACTGATTGTCAAAAGGACAGAAAGCGAAATCCACAATTTGGAAACCAGACCAGAAATTGCACTATGTTCACCCTAAATGCATTAAATAAAATATGTTCATTACAAACAAAAGATAGGGCACAAGGCCATACATCTATATATATAAAAACAAAGGTATGTCTGTCTGTTTGTCCTTTATGCAATACTACACCATTCATCCGATCGGCATGAAACTTTGGGAAGTTGTTGAGTACACTCCCGTGAAGGTTTCTTGCAAAAAAATATATATATATTTAAAAGTTGTTGAGTACACTCCTGCGAAGGTTTCTGGCAAAAAAAAAGAAAAGAAAAATTTGTTAAATATCGGCCCCCAGGGCCCTCATAATCTTTCCAATACTGAACGTTTTCAGTTTCCGGTGCGACTCACTTTTGCAATGACCATCAACAAAGCACAAGGACAATCGCTGCAAGTGTGTGCACTAGATTTGGAGAATCCGTGCTTCTCACATGGACAACTGTATGTGGCCAGCTAACGCGTCGGCAAACCTTCTGATTTATTTGTGTACGCACCAGACGGAAAAACAAAAACTACTGTGTATCCACAAGCACTCGAATAAATAAACAGAATTAAAACAACACTTTCAAATGTTTTCCATATTAAAATGAATATGTTTCAATAAAAATGACACAATGTAAATTGAATGTTATCATAAGAGGTTTCCTTAAATTTCCTTTCTTCTGAGATCACAGCAACGTGCTGGGTAAGCTAGTTATCAGTAAATTAAAATAGGATTTTACATTGTTTTCTCCGGACATCTGAGAGACCTTCACTGGCTCCCCGTCAACAAAAGAATCACCTTCCGCCTCCTCACCCACGCACACAAAGCCCTACACGACCAAGGCCGAGCTACCTCAACAGCCGAGTCAACTTCTACGCTCCCAAACGCCACCTCCGATCAGCCAACCACGCCCTCGCCGCCGTCCCCCGCATCCGAAGAGCGACTACAGGAGGAAGGTCCTTCTCCTACCTGGCGCCAAGACCTGGAACTCCCTCCCTCCCGACCTGCGCCTGACCCAAGACCACCTCTCCTTCAGGAAGAAGCTGAAGACCTGGCTGTTCGAGCAGTAGCGCCCCCCCCCTCCCCCCCCCCCCAGCGCCTTGAGACCCTACGGGTATGTAGCGCGCTTTATAAGTGTCACTGATTGATTGATTGATTGATTTTCGTGTTAATCGGATAGTTTCACAGTAAGATGTAAGTACCTGTTTTACATTATCCTTACATGAGACCATGATGGTTACTGGGTCTGTAAATAATTCTAATACACACAGTAAATTGAAGGTATCCTTCACATAAGCAAGCCACTGGATTTGTGTAAGACATTGTCCAGTTGCATACATTCATTTATTACAGTATGGTTGTCTCTTGTTCGATCCAAGTGGAAATCCACAGTAGTAATAGTTGGAATTTAATTTGGCCGGTAACATAAGGGAGACCCAATTCAATGTGACAAACATAAACCACTGTCTGCAGTAAATTAACCTCTGCATGACCCCATAGACCTGCTCCTTATGTGGCCAAAGACAAACATTTGCTCTTTTATAGTGTCAGCATTTCTTTTATTCGTCTATGGTCCATCTTTGGTCAAGTCTAACTATAGCTTCCAAGGATCTAGAGAACTGCTGTTGTCTTGAGTTTAGCAGATGATCCCAAGCAGGTGTGGAATGAAAGAGAATGATTTATCTTATGATTAGTAAATTTCACATGTCAGCTTCTTAGAATATATCCTACAAATGTAGCACCTTAAAGACAAATATACAAAACTGTGCATTTCCTTTACAACTAGACTCAGGAGGACTCCATTACACCTTTGATGGAATAGCAGTTTATGACCCTGAACGCTGATCCTGAATCCCATCTTCCCCACGTGGCTACATTTTCTGATCCTTCCCAAACATTTTGCCTCAATGAGCGTTGAATTTGGGGCATATGAAGAGACTAGATTTAGAATGTGCATTGAGCAAACTATTCATTTACAAATAGTTTATTAGACTGTGTATCATATAAATGTCAATTTATGTAATGCATACCAAGTCAGTTTGCTAACTCATGGCAAGTTAGCAAGGGCGATACTTCTAAATGTTTTTCAGTTTATGTTTTATTTTAATTATGAATATAAATCAATGAATTTCATGAATGCCGAATAGCGTGAATAACATAATCAAATGTGTTATACTGAACCCCTTAACTATAGAAGAAAATAATCTATTTTTAAAGAAGCTTGTTTTATTTTTATATAACATTGGTTGGAAAAGCTCACAAAATGTATTGTACAATCTCATACCTCAGATAACAGTATATTTGTGAGAATAGTTTTACACCACTCATTTTTTTGATTCATTATGAAAATATAAGATTTCACAGATGAATTTTGTGTTACAAAAAATTTGTGAAATTCATCATGATTAAAATTCAGTGGATTTTCATTAAAGGTTACTTTGCAGTTTCTTTCTAGTAGGGTAAAATCTGAAGCCTGATTATCTGACTAACAAGGACTGACTTTTGCAAGTCCTGTCTTTTATGAAAAGAAACAATGTTATGTATCCCAAGGTTAAATGTTGTGGAGTGATTGAACCTCAGACGTAGAACCTGGGATATGACGTGAATATTACATTTTAGGAACAATTTATATTTTTGCATGATTATTAAACCATCTGTTTTCTTTTTCTTCTGAGAAAAACACCAACAGGTTGGTCAATGCACTTTTAGGTCTTGACTAAAGACAGCTTTTAGTTGTCTATTTGTGAATAACCTCTTGTGAACCAAACCAAAAGCAAAACCTTACAGTGGGCTTAGAGCCTGCAATTGCTTAGCATTGGTTGGTTGTCACATTCATTTGCTTGTGTGTCTCCCTCTCCTGGAGCATAGTGTCTTTATCATCCTTGTTTGGATGGCGTGTATACTTTCACTGTTCATATTTATGGAGCTACTTTTTACTTTTTATTTAGGAACTCTGCTAGAGGGCATGTATTTTCTTGCTATTTCTCATGCACTGCTCAAAAACCCACTCCCTTATGTTCAGTGTTGCTCCCTCCTTTCTCTACTTGTCATCTTCCTCCTGTACTAATTCTAACAAAATGAGCTCTGTGTTATTTTGTAGGCACATGCGTGCATGGTAATGCTTGGGCACATATGTCGTAACCCATGCACTTGTCAGTATTTAGACAAAATATTGAAACTAATGTATCATCCTACCAAAATAAAGTATCATGATTTGGAAATATCGTCTACAAGAATATCGTTGTTAAGAACATCTATTTTAAGGTAAGTAATATCCATTTTTATGATATTGAAGTCCCTAATATCGTTTACAAAAAAGTAGTTGTTAATAATATCATTTTTAAATAATTGTTATGTATTTTAGTGTATATTTTAAATGTATATGATGTAAACATGTTGTACAATTAATGTTTTTTTTACATAGTTATACATTTTTTGTAGTTATTACATTTATTTTAATAATTTTTTGTGACTTTTAGTACCATAGTGGGCTGTGCGTTTATAGGTGTACAAGGTGGGAACAAAATTAATTATAAGTAATTCATATTTGGTTTTTAGGTAATATTAAATATTTAATTTATAATTAACTAGCTGCGATCTCAGAAGTAAGGAAATTTAAGGAAACTTGTTATGATAACATTCAATTTACATTGTGTCATTTTTATTGAAACTTATTCATTTTAATATGGAAAACATTTTAAAGTGTTGTTTTAATTCTGTTTATTTATTCGAGTGCTTGTGGATACACAGTATTTTTTAATTTTCCGTCTGGTGCGTACACAAATAAATCAGAAGGTTTTCCGACACGTGAGCTGGCCACATACAGTTGTCCATGTGAGAAGCACAGATTCTCCAAATCTAGTCCACACACTTGCAGCGATTGTCCTTGTGCTTTGTTGATGGTCATTGCAAAAGCGAGTCGCACCGGAAGCTGAAAACGTTCAGTATTGGAAAGATTATGAGGGCCCTGGGGGTCCGGGGGACCGATATTTAACAAATGTTTCTTTTTTTTTTTACCAGAAACCTTAACGGGAGTGTACTCAATAACTTCCCAAAGTTTCATGCCGATCGGATGAATAGTGTAGTAATGCATAAAGGACAAACAGACAGACATACCTTAGTTTTTATATATATAGATTATGTTAATTGGGCAGTTTTTTTCATTTAAATTTAAGGTGCATGTTGTGAGGTATATAGGGTTATAGAGCGGAAAGTAAATTAATTAAAATTAATTAATAATGCATTTTTAATTAATTTGAATAATTGATAATTATTATGTTAATTGTGTAATCAATTTGATGTATTTTTAATTTTAGGTGCAGGTTGTGGAGTTTACAGAGGTACTAGGAAGTAAATTATTTATAAGTTATTAACATTTCATTTTTAATTGATATTCGTAATTAATTTGGAAATTAAATATGTTAATTGTGTCATTAGCTTTTTGTTAATTTCAATTTAGGAGTTTGTTGTGTGTTTTCTAGATGTATATTGTGGTAAGTAAATTAGTTATAATTAAGTAATACTTATTTTTTACTTAATGCTATTTAGTAATTTGATCAATATTTAAGGTAATAGCATGAAATATTTGTTTTTGTAAATTACATTTTAGGTGTAGGGTATGAGTTTTGTAGAGGTGTAGGGAGGAAAGTAACTACATTAGTATTATTTAATAACTATATTTTTGCTAATTAATAATTTCCAAAAAATATTTATTTAAATGAAAAATATATATGTAAATTGTGTAATTATTAAATGTTTTTTGTTTGGGATGTGTGTTGCAGTTTTTGTATGTGTAAAGGATGTATAGGAAATTATTTGTACAAAATAATAAATAAAGTTAATTTATAATTATTATAGAAATGAAAAATCTATATGTAAAATATGTACTTAAATAGTTTTAATTGTATATATTATGTTTGAGTTGGTGAAGCTGTAGGAGTAAATGCACGAAAGTTAAGTAAATATTCTGACTTAAGTATTACTCATTTGTTAATAATAAATGTTTAGTTAATATTTAAATATTCAAATGTTGAAAATACTATTTTTTATTTTATATGTTTTGTGTGTCTTGTTTTTAGGATCAATGGTGGGCTGGTAATTAACAATAATTATTTTAGGAATACATTTATATTATTATTATTTTAAGTAATAATTAAATATGTAACATGTGTAAATAATATTATTTAAAATAATATTTTTAGATATGTGTTATATTCTTTGTTGAAGTTTAGGATGGAATGCAACTTAAGTTATAACAAATGTAAATTTAAGTAATTATTTTATGCAAATTATGTTAGTTATTATTGTATGTGCTAATTGTGTTGTGTTTTTTAAATGTAAATAATATTTTACTTTTTAGTTGTTGAGAATATATTTTTGTGTTTTAATTATAAGTAGCTTACCCCTCGCACGTTGCTGCGATCTCAGAAGAAAGGAAATTTAAGGAAACTTGTTATGATAACATTCAATTTACATTGTGTCATTTTTATTGAAACTTATTCATTTTAATATGGAAAACATTTTAAAGTGTTGTTTTAATTCTGTTTATTTATTCGAGTGCTTGTGGATACACAGTATTTTATGTTTTTCCGTCTGGTGCGTATACAAATAAATTAGAAGGTTTTCTGGGACCCTGGGGGGCCGGGGGCCGATATTTAACAAATTTTTCTTTTTTTTTTCTTTTTGCCAGAAACCTTCGCGGGAGGGTACTCAACAACTTTTAACAATTTTTTTAACGTTTTTTTAATTTACGTATATATTTTTTTTGCCAGAAAACTTCGCGGGAGTGTACTCAACAACTTCCCAAAGTTTCATGCCGATCGGATGAATGGTGTACTAATGCATTAAGGACAAACAGACAGACATACCTTTGTTTTTATATATATAGATAATATCTGTAGTTATTTATTATATGTATTTAACATTATAATCTGTTTTTATTTTATTTAATTTTTAATATAAAATATATTTGGTTTTCTCTTTTTACATATTTACATTTATAGTTGTTGATTATTTTATTATGTTGAAGATAATTTGTCTTCTTCTAATGTTGCACTGGCTGGAATGGGAATAGTACATTTTACATTTCCACAATCCATCACATTACCTACTGCTGCACTTATCGGAGTTTGGAATAATAAATGTTACCCTTCCGCAATCAAACACTCTCCTTACTGTTGCACTAACTGGAGTGGGAATAGTAAATTGTACCCCCATCCAACCGTTTCACTGCTGTTGCACTCATTGGATTGGGAATAGCAAATTTGACCTCTCCACAATCTAACACTTTCCGTACAGTTGCACTGAATGGAGTGGGAATAGTAAAGTAGACCCCTCGACAATCTAACATCTTCCTTAGTGTTACACTGGCTGGAGTGGGAATAGTACATTTTACCCCTCTGCAATCGAACACTTTCCCTACTGTTGCACTTACTAGATTGGGATAGTAAATTATACCCCTCCGCAATACAACACATTCTCCACTGTTGCACTGACTGGAGTGGGAATAGTAGGTTTGACCTTCAGCAATACAACACTTACTCTACTGTTAAACTGACTGTGGTGGGAATAGTACATTTTACCACTGTTGTTCTTTTGTACCCCAATATAGGCCTAGGTAGTTGCACGACCTCTTACCTAGATTTGTCCTATCATTGTTCTATATAACGGGTCTGACGCAGACTTATTACCTAGTTAGGCACTGGATAAATATTGTGTGGTTTTCTCTGAAAACTAGCCTAATTTATTATGCATGAAGATTCTCAGTATCACAGCAGGACCTCCATCTTCTGCATAATAACTCTGTATAAGGTTTACCACTATCGTCAGCCTTGGCCGACATGCCCATAGTACCATGACACATCTAGGTAGAATCCCTGAGGGTACCTTTTGGGTGTATGAGTACCACATTTTCACCGGGTAAACTAGTGGAGAAAAAGCTTACATGCTGACATGCTGACATGCTGACACAAGACGTTGAAGCCCCGCCACGCAGACACTCCAGCATGCAGTGGTCTGACATCACTTGCAGGGTGTCCAATTCAAGACCAAGTCAGGGTCCTTCACTCTCTCACATCAGGTAATTGGGTTGGCTCTTTACTAGGGGGATTTTTGGCGATACACCTACATACGTGCTAGGTACACTTAGGTACATCTAGTTAGGGTTTGCATCGTACGAGTACATATTATTACTGTCATGTACATATATCCCTGCATATATTCACTGTTTTAGCACTATGGTAGAATTCTACCTTTTATTTACTCTACTGGTGCTTGTAATAGTCTCTATCTGTTTCTGTCTCATGGTTGTTGTAGCACATGTATTTTATACTAGAATTACGCTGGTTCAATAAACACTCATTGAAAATGTCCCCACCATTTATTCTGTGTATCTTTCTGAGACAATGTGATCACGAGTGACTGAGCAAAAAGTACTGTACTTTTTCCACGATCCCTGAGGGTTCAGGGTTGTCATGTTCGATAGTTGCCAGAAACTATTCGCTCCTTTATTAAGAGGACCTCATAGTCGCACTGTGAGCTAGCTTGTCTACAGGCTACCATATCCTGTGAAAGTGTCTGGAATCAATCTGGACTTCAATCCCTTAGTTTATGTTGTCTAAACACGCAGATCTTGTGTGATGTAAGAGTTTTTCTACTGTTGCATTGTGTGAAGTGAAAGAAAGGAATTGTATACATCCTTAGTTCAACACTCTTCCCACAGCTGGGGACCATCATCAGGACATAAGATACATGCCTAAAGATAGACAGCCTCTATTGCCTGTGGAGGAGGAGGAAGAAACAAGAAAAGGATTGGTACAAAAAATAGAAAACTCTACATAAGGCAGAGATTAAGCAAGTGACTATGTGGGAATGGTTAAGGGAGGAAGGACTGTGTCGGAATAGTTGTGCACACAGTATGAGGGCAGTTGTAGTGACACCATGTTAACACCACACGGTGAGGCTACGTTGTGATTAAGGTCATCAAAATTGCTCAAGATAATAAAGCGATTCAGAAAAGGGGGTGGTGATGAACAGAGTGTCTGAATTAAACAGACCACTTTTACCCAGTCCAAAGATCAGGGCTTGATCCATCACCGTTTTTTAGCTCACTGCACCATCCCAGCTCAGAACCTGGCTACATGCAAATTAGTCTGTCCCTGGCCCAGTGCATCATGGGAACAGGGCAGACCAGACTACCAAGCCAATTCTTATACTGGGAAGGAAACAAGCTTCCGGGGACCGGTTTCTGGCATTTCAGCCGTCTTCGGCCCGGCTTGCTTGAATCCTGATGGTGCGATGAGCAAGGGACTCACATCTGAGTATACCATTCCACGCTTATGGTGGACAAAATGATTCAGAAAAGGGGGTGGTGATGAACAGAGTGTCTGAATTAAGCAGACCACTCTTACCCAGTCCAAAGATCAGGGCTTGATCCATCACCGTTTTTTTATTTGTTTATCACCACCCCCTTTTCTGAATCGTTTTTGGCCACTATAGGTGTGGCAGGGTGTACTCAGACATGAGTCCCTTGCTCACTGCACCATCAGGATTCAGGCAAGCCGGGCCGACGACGGCTGAAATGCCAGAAACCGGTCCCCGGAAGCTTGTCTCCTTTCTGGTGAAGAATTGGCTTGGTAGTTTAGTCTGCCCTGTTCCCATAATGCACTGGGCCAGGGACAGACTGATTTGCATATAGCCAGGTTCTGAGCTGGGATGGTGCGGTGAGCTAAATAACGGTGATGGATCAAGCCCTGATCTTTGGACTGGGTAAGAGTGGTCTGCCTAATTCAGACACTCTGTTCATCACCACCCCCTTTTCTGAATCATTTTTGGCCACTATAGGTGTGGCAGGGTATACTCAGACATGAGTCCCTTGCTCACTGCCCCATCAGGATTCAGGCAAGCCGGGTCGACGACGGCCGAAATGCCAGAAACCGGTTCCAGGAAGCTTGTCTCCTTTCTGGTGAAGAATTGGCTTGGTAGTTTAGTCTGCCCTGTTCCCATGATGCACTGGGCCAGGGACAGACTGATTTGCATATAGCCAGGTTCTGAGCTGGGATGGTGCGGTGAGCTAAATAACAGTGATGGATCAAGCCCTGATCTTTGGACTGGGTAAGAGTGGTCTGCTTAATTCAGACACTCTGTTCATCACCACCCCCTTTTCTGAATCAAGATAATAAAGCGTCATTAAGCCACGAGGATCTATATCTAGTAAAAGAAAACCTATTCCACCATTTCCAATAGAAGGATTCATTTTTTCCGTGGATTTTCTAAAAAGTAAAGATTGAGACCTCTGTCCGGCTGGACATGTCGAATTGAATATAGAACCGACTGTGGCTATATTTATTCTGCTTGAGTATTCCATATGCATGGGATTACATTTCATATTATGTCTCATTTACAATATCGCTCTGTATGAGCATGCACACCATTTCTTATCCAATGTCAATAAATTCAAAAATAAATAAACAATTAATTTGATGCCAAAATGTTCATTCTCTGCAGATTGGACATTGGAAATGTAATACATATCTATCATCACAGATGTGTTGTTGCCAAGTTGGAAAATTATTCTTCCATAAGCCTTGCACATAAACCACATAATTCTAAAGCCCTGTATGAGCCTAGACTCATGACACTGAATTCTCCAAAAAGTTGTTCTAGTATCCAAAACGCCTTAAAATAAAGGTGTCAGCACTGTATTCACATTGTTAATATATTGGATAAGAGCGCGTAAATTCTACATGACATGATTGTATGACAAATTGATTAAGCTCTGAATGAGCATTTTCATTATTCATCACATTATTTGAGAAACCACTGAATATTTTCCCATAAATTTCATAAGCAACCTTTATAATATAGCCTTATAGCCCGCCGTAGAGGGCTATACTGGCTATTAAAGGCCCTCTTCAGTGTTAAAGGCCCCAAGCCGAAGGCGAGGGCCTTTAACAAGGGAGAGGGACTTTAATAGCGGTATAGCCCATCTACGAAGGGCTATAAGGCTATTAGAACATTCTGTCACTAGAGGGCAGAATGTTCTAACAAAAAATACAAAGCCTTTTGGGAGCGTGAGGGGATTGGAATCCCCTCAGGTTCCCTGAAGCCTTTGTTCACAGCCAGAGCTGAGAACAAAGAAACATTGGAATGTTGGAGCTCCAGGCTTATACCAGCCATTATAAGCCCAGAGCACTCCATTGTTTTCAATGGAGCTTCCAACATTCCAATGTTCTAATACCTAATAATTTCTTTGATATACATGTGTTGCCAATATAATGCCTTTCGAGGACATGATGCATGAAAAAAAACAAAAAATAATTACCATTTTTAAATTGAAATCCATTGCTGTTGATAAAGTTGCATTAAATGGTGTCCGACTTCATAAGGATACTTTAACCTAAATGTATGGCCAATTCTTCCTCAGTATTAAGACCTCTCGGGGTCTTAGTCTGGAGATTTATGATAAATCTTTACTCTAGTCTGCGTAATTTGAGTTCTCTGTTACCTCCTTTCTCATTCTGCGGGACATGATCAATACAAAAGAACCATAATATGTTTCTGTCACTGGAATGTGATTGGGAAAAAGTGCCTGGCAATAGGATAGGATTGATTCTTCTTTTCTATGGCTCTGGCGTGCTCCAAAATACGTTTTTTTTGTGGGGTGAATAGTACTCCCTATATACACTAGATAACAGGTGCATAATAAGCAACACACACAAAAGGGAGTATTGCATGTGAGAAATGTTCTTTTCTTCCTAGATTTCTCATAGCCCGGAATTGTATATGTAAGTGTTTTGCTGCTGTGTTTATACGCCTTGCACATGCTGCAGGGGATAAATAATCCTGTCAACTCACTTCTACGTGGCGTTCTTGAACCTTTCTCTAAATGACTTTGGATCAAACTATACTTTAGTGACCTACTTCTTCTATACATAATTCTAGGATAGTCTGACAGGTTTCTTCCTATTATTGGATCTGTTTTGAGAATGTGACAATTTTGTTTAACAATTTTAGACACATTTTGAGCATCATCAGTAAGTGTTGTAATCAGTCTGAACTCTGGATTTGTAGTACTAGTTGTTTCATGTATTTTATCTTTTAGGAAAGGCTTCCTAGTGATTCTATCAACCCGTTTAAGAGTTGACTTTAATAAGTTCTCAGAGCATCCTCATGTTTTAAATCTCTTGATTGCCTCTAGGGCTGCTTGCTCGAAATCTGACTGCCTTGTGCAGTTTCTTTTCAGGCGTACTAATTCCCCATATGGGATACTTTTTATTAGATGAGTTGGATGACTATTGTGGGTTTCCAAAATTGAATTCCCGGCGGTTGGCTTGCGGAATAGGGAAGTGCATATTTCACCCTATGTAAAGAAGACTTTTAGATCTAAAACATTTACTTCTGTTGCATTTATTTCCCCATTGAAGCGTAAGTTGACATTGTTGTCATTATGTACTGCAATGTATTGTTCCGCCTCCTGTCTAGATCCTTTCCATAGGATGAATAGGTCGTCTATATAGCGGTGCCAACCCACTATACAGGAAACCCATCTGTGATTGTCATCAGCCCAGCCACCTGCATCTCCCACCAGCCCACGAATAAATGTACGTAGCTGGGTGTGAAGCAGGTGCCCATGGCCTTACCTTTCAATTGTATTTACAATTGTTGCTGAAAGAGAAAGATATTGTTGTACAGACAGAATTTATAAAATTCAAGCAGCATTTGGCAATGTTCAGCTAGTTTTAACAATCTGCCCTTTAACCCCTTCCACACTCATGACGAGCTGGGCTCGTCATGGTGTAGCCTCCTCATACACTGATGACGAGCCCAGCTCGTCATAAAACAATGAAAATAGCAATTTCCCAGCACAGGAGGGGAATTGCCTTAGCAGCCATGGAGTTAAGAAGTATTCAATTGCTTTCACTCCTTGGACATGATCTATACTTGTGACTAGACTGGATATGTCTAACACTATCATCACCATGCCAGGTTCCCAACAGATGTTCGAAATTATTCCGATAAAATAAGTTGTCACGCACATGAGATGACAGGTTTTTTACAAAGGGGGTTAAAAAGGCATCAACAAATTGCTACATATGTTCTGGAAGGCTACCAAAGGAGGAAATGATGGGGCGGCCTGGGGGTTTGCTTGTGTCCTTGTGCAGCTCAGCTTTGGGAGATGATAGGATGTTGGTGTTATTGGATGTGCACTAAATTAAACTGCTCTAGTAACATTGAATTCGAAGAAGCAGCTACAAACTGTATAACCAGATTTAGAGCTAGAGGGTATAAACAAGATCTACTAGCCAACACATAGAAGAAAATTCAGAGAATTCCTAGGAGAGAGCTTTTGAAGGTAAAGGAAGTCAATACCACTGGAAGGAGTCGAGACAAGGATAGCGGCCAATTCCGTATGATAACTACATACTCTTATGACACAACACCTTGAGGAGGATGCTAAAAAGAAACTGTCATATACTCCAGACAGACTCAGTTATAGGGAAGGATATCCCCTCAGTACCATTTATCACCTCCCGCAAATCAAGATCACTCAAGAAAAAATTGGTACAGAGTCATTTGTTGCCCATCACACAAAAATCAGGAACACTGAGAGACATGAAAGGTTTCTATCACTGTGGGAAATGTAGGGCCTGTGCGAGTAGCAGAAGAGTCCTAAACTACAACATCCCTGGCGTAAAAAAACAGAAGACGATTGACAAATTCATTACGTGTTTAACATCCCACGTTGTATACTGTCTTGTGGCCCTTGTGGGTTAAGATACATAGAGAGCATGATATACAGTGTCAAAATACGTATACTGGATCACCAAAGGGCTATTGCAAACAAGGCTACTAACTATCCATTGGTGAGGCATTTTGCCTGTAAACACCTGGGCAATAGGGAGCTGTTGCAGTATTTTGGTGTGGGCCACGTGCCAATAAACCCAAGGGGTGGGGACAGGGTACTAAGATTGCGGAGGCTGGAATGGCGTTACATAATCAATTTGCAGACCAAGGCACTGCATGGGCTAAAAAGTGGGGAGGAGCTTGCAGTTCATCTAGGGAGATAATTCCCTCATAATCTCTTGAATATTTGATATTAGTACATTCTCACATGATCTCTTACGGTAAATAACACACACTGTATATAAACCGTCACCTGCAATTTAATGATTTTTTTCAGTCGGACAGGAGTAATGACTGTAGAATTTTTTCGGTGTTGGCCGATTCACTGTGTGATCTCTTGGTATTATAGCTTTTGTCTGTATATGCGACATGTCATTGGTGAATCATAGATCAAGAGGTATGGTTTGCCCCAGGCAGGATTGGGTCGATACACGTCCAAGCATTATATTGAGCAACATGCCTGCCTGGATTCATCGCTGCACCTGAATGCCTATAATTAAGAGGACACTCGAAACGCGACTGGGAGAAGGCGCTATGAATTTTAAAGCACGTTTCTTTGTTAGAACACATTGCAGTATCTCAATAAAATAAGCGCAATAATAACCTACTTGGCGGCTCTTCTTCAGGTAACCTTTTTTGTGTGAAATGTCTGGCGGCTGACCCAGTCGCGGAAGAAGCCACTCTGCTGCTGCGGACCCGCGGTGACTTCAGATGAGTGTACATCGTGATATAGGAGGTAGTGCCTATTGGGACACACGAACTGAGCAATGCGCATCAGGAGAGCGTGATCTTTACCTACAAAGGATTTTACTTTTTAACGCAAGACTTTGGGCAAATCTCACTGGAGAAATACTAATTCATGCTACTACAGGACCCAGAAGGCCACAGTAGTGGCCACGCCCACAAGGGCAGTCCAAGCGTTATATTGAGCAACATGCCTGCCTGGATTCATCGCTGCACCTGAATGCCAATGATTAAGAGGACACTCGAAACGCATCTGGCCGAAGGCGCTATGGATTTTAAGGCACGTTTCTTTGCTTGAACGCATTGCAGTATCTCAATAAAATAAGCGCAACAATTACCTACTTGACGGCTCTTCTTCAAGGGTATCCTTTTTTGTGTGAAATATATATATATATATATAAACTTAAGTCAAATTTTATATTTTTAAATATACATTAAATCTATTTTATTTTTGTTAAAGTAATGTTACTATTTAATGTATTTAATAGTTATAATTTCATTTTAGATATATATTGAAAAAAACTATATTTAATACAATGATATTAATTACAACGATTTTTCTTTTCAATATTTTTGTACTTACCATTATAAGTATAGGTTGAGGGGCTTGACTTGGACGCATGGCGGAGCAGGAGCTCTGCTTTGGAGCTCCCACAGGGCCGGCATATATTTGGCATAATCCTGCACACATACCTGCCTGATAAGCTCCCCGTGGGGCGAAGGAGAACAGTGGACACCTGTGCCGCTGAGTGCGGAGCAGCTGACGGAAAGCAGCAGAAGAAGCTGAGAAACCCTGTGGTGGAGGCTCCTGGTGGTGAACAGGCACCATCTTGCCTTCGCACCGGCGGGAGTGACGAGGCCCAGGTCCCGGCACCCGTTGCATTTGGAGCAGAAGCTTAATAGCCTGGCAGAGCAGTCTGGGGAATTCTGGAGCGAAGCCTGCCCTCTTATCGGCACCGCGGTACTGAGCGAGTAGGCTGATTCCGAGGAAGAGAGCCAATCGGGAGCACCTGTTGGGGGTGGAGCATCGGCATTGAGGCGTCCCCGGTGGATGCGGAGTGGAGCTACAGGCCTGGGGCTGAGATACGCCCTTTGGTGAGTGGCTTGAGGACGATCGGTGCCCCTGCCGGACCCCTCCCCCACCTATTAACATAGACTGTGGCAGCGGGAAATTGCACTGCACATGTTAGTCCTGGTGCTGGGTGGAGCGTCGAGGCCCGTCCTGGAAGATAATATGGGCCGCATGTTGGGCTGACTGAAGCATGTCACACTGGAAGTGGAAGGAGACCCTCACCAACTAAATATAGAGGGGGAAGAAAAAAAAGAATCACCCAAAAACACTATAATAAAGGATTGATTCCTAAGGGACTGGATTCACACTTGAAAAGCTGGCAGTCAATTGAAAAGCTGGCAGTCAATTGTATTGTATATATACACCAGTGCGCATGTGCGGCCGCCCGCGCATGCGCATTTCTCACGAGAAAAGTGCATGCGCGGGTGGCCGCGCTTGCGCATTGGTATCCAAGACGGCGGCACGATTAGAAGATGGAGCCCCGGGACGCGGCGGACATGGTCAGTGCTTTTAATTTACTTTTCTAAGACTATCTAACACAAATTAGGTATGTAGGGGAAGGGGGCAGGTGGCGCGTAGTGGGGCTACGCGAAGTGCGTAGGTGGGCATAGTTTCTCAACCACTTTGTGTAGCTTCGCGTAGCCCCACTACGCATACTACGCCCAGGGTTATTTAACGCCAATTGCCACTGCATTGATCCTGTGGACCAGATCCTCCCTCGAGGAGTAGATTGCCTCCATTATATCTGCCAGTGTAGGGTTCGTGTCCGCCCTTCCCGGGGCATCATCTTTGTGATCAGGCTGCAGCACAGCTGCCACCCCCCTGACTATGCCAGGCACGTCTGTGCATAATTGGAGATTTTATTTGACTATCTAACACAAATTAGGTATGTAGGGGAGGGCGGGAGGATGGCGGGCAAGTTCGCTATGCCCACGGAGTGGGCGTAATGTTGCCTGCTATGCCTTCTTTGCAAAGGGCGAAGTAGGCAACACTACGCCCACTCCGTGGGCGTAGCGAAGTCCTTTTTCCCAGGGTTAGCCCAGTCCAGTCGCATGCTAGCGTTAACCTACTCAGGGCCGATTTGCAGAAAGTGTCAGATAGAGTTACCACCATGGAGCAGAACGTGGATACTCTATGTAGTGTAGTGCCAGATTCTTTGACGTCTAATGAAGCAGCGGGTTGAAAGGGGTCTGTGTTATTATCCTATATGAAGTGTTGCCTGGGTGTCTTTGATGCCACTTATAGTAGTCTGTATAATGTAGGTAAATGTGTTATTAAGCTGTCTGGTTGTGTGCTGGCGAGGGGTCCTCCACGCACCCTGTAGGGACTGAGCCACGTTCTGGGAGCTGGAGGCTAGTCCTCGCACCCGGTTGGTCGTTTGGTCATTTGGAATTTTACGAGGAAGTAAAGTATCGACTTCTAAGATATATAGAAGAAACCAATGCAGATTTGAATTAGATCATGACTAGAGCCACAGTTATTGTTGATTTGTAAGACTTCATAAGGGTGGTATGGGGCAGCTAAGGTGGGCCTTGCCTCAGCAGGAGAGGAGGGAGGGGAGGGCCGCCGGGTTGCCCAAGGGGCGTGGGAAGTTGGGGGTTCATTTTGGTTCTTAATTTGGGACACATCGGATGTATTACAAGAAAGAGGTAGCTCTGCCCAGAGTGTTTGTGAAAGGGGACCGACCCATATGGCAGTTGGTGGAAGATCAGAACTGGGAGGGAGGGAGTGTGGGGTATTGTAATTCCTGGACTATGCTGAAAACACCTATGAAGGTACTTACTTAGAATGTCCGGGGGTTGGCGGCCTTTGAGAAAAATAGGAGGTTCTATGCATATTTGAGAAGGTAAAAGGTGGCTATTGCATGATTGCAGGAGACTCATGTATGGGGAGACTCGATTCCATGTATTAAACGCACATGGCATGGATAAATGTTTGTTACGTCATATTCAGGATTTGCTAGAGGTGTTCTTATTTTGGTGGCACTTGGAGTCCCTTTTTAATATCAACATTATGTGGCAGAGCTGGGGGGGGTAGGTACGTGATCCTTTATGGGTCAATGGAAGGCAGGGAAATGAGTATCATTAATGTTTACACCCCCAATATTGATTGCCAAAATGTTTTCTCTTCGGTTGTGACAGTCGCTGCAGCATATCTTGTAGAATCGACGTTAATGTTGGGGGTTTCAAATGTGTGCTAAATGGACATCTGGATAGGGAGCCTCCCCGGTTAAGTACCAAACCATGCATGGCAGACATAATGAGGGAATTGCAACTCATAGATTTATGGAAGGACTGGCATCTGGGAAAGAGGATATTCTCATGCCACAAACCCGCAACTAATACATTCCATCATTTAGACTATTGCCTCCTAACCTCGGACCTGGCTCGGGAGGTTCAGGGGATAACATACCAAGTCCGGTATATATCGGATCATTCGCCGGTTTTAGTCAGCTTTAAAGGCCATAGACCCAGAGCTGCTATCCCTACATGGTGGCTTCGGGTGAAGGCAATATTGAACCCCGCCTTTGCGAAGGCGGTATCAGCCACAATCACCAAATACTTTGGGGGACAGCCTCACATAGGGCCCATGAATGCGATGCCATGAAGATGGTCCTTAGAGGTGTTTGCAAACATACAACATATGGGGTCAAGCAACAATTAGAAAAGGACACTGCAGTGCAGAAACACAGGCTGACCAAGCTAGAGGCACTACTTCCCGGGTCCCCACAGAGGAAGGAGGAATGGTGTGAGATGCGAACTGAACTGCTAGAGGCATTGAAACAATTAGAAAAATATGTTTATAAAATATACAGACAAAGACTCCATAGAGAGGATGATAAATCTCGGGCCATGCTGGCTAGGCTACCGAAGCGGGAAACACCCAAGGAGCGAATACTGCAACTCCAGGACACGGATGGCAGAGTAGTCCAGTCGCAGGCGGGGATCTTGGAAGTATTCAAGACTCATTTAGCGAAGGTGTACAGTGGTGGGGAGGGGCTGGGAGTATCGACCATAGCGGAGTTTCTAGATGCAGTGGAATTGCCCCAACTGGATCAGGAGACAGCGGAAAGTATAGGAGCCCCGATTTTGAAAGAGGAGGTGCAGGGTGCTATTGACCGATTAAAGCCAGCAAAGTAGCCTGGGAACAATGGTTTCCCGGCACAATTCTATCAACAATTCGCTCCACAACTAGCGTATTGGTTATTGGAGGTATACAATGAAGCCCTACAATGAGTAGTGCTGCCAGATTCTATGCAAGAGGTTTTGGTGATAATGATCCCCAAGTAGGATAGAAACCCTCAGGTACCAAATTCATATAGGCCGATCTCGCTGCTCAATATTGATGTTAAGATTCTGAATGGCATTCTGGCAGATAGATTGTTTCCTCACATGTCTTATTTGATCCACCCAGACCAGGCAGGATTTATTCCACGCTGCAGCACCCTGTTTAATTTATGACGGTTGGCATATGTATGGCACGACCCGTGTTTAAGGACTGAAGACTATGCAGTAGCCTTATTGGATATCGAACAGGCATTTGATTCTGTGGCCTGGTCGTATGTTTGGGCCACTCTAAGAAAAATGGGGATGGACACAAGCTTTCTCCAATGGGTTGCACTGTTGTATACAACCCCCGACCCAGGATAAAGACGGGGGGTAGAATCTCCAGGGCACACCATTTAAAAAGGGGGACCAGGCAGGGCTGCGGCAATGGCAATGGAGCCACTGGTGGTAACACTTCGGACACAACTAAAAGACTGGGGGACTACAGTGGGGAATACAGAGCATGTGGTCTCAATGCATGCCTATTACGGTTTGGTATATTGCAGACAACCTAGAAGATCGGTTCCTCTGCTGTTGACGATCCTTAACAAATTCGGTGAGGCGTCGGGCCTCTGCACAAATCAAACCAAATATAAGCTGATACCTATGGGTAGGTAAGCGGAACGACCGGCAGATGACGTTCCTGACCTGGGGATGCAGTAGTCCACGATATCTGGGAATTAAATTAGCAAATACGCCTGATAGCATCCTGAAACTTAAAATAGTACGGGTTGTGGATGGGTTTTGGGGCTCCGTACACTTATGGGCAGGGTGGCAATTACTACAATGGTCATTCTTCCACATTGCCTGTACATACTACAGAACTCATTCTAGAAGATTCTTTCAATTTACTTTAGAACATTGGACACCTTGATCATAGATCTTTTATGGGGCTCCCGCCACAAACAGATTAGTTATGCGTCACTGCTGAGGCCCTGGTCGATGGGAGTAGTGGAAGTACCATACATTGAATACTATAATATGGCAGCGCAATTACAACATGCAATACACTGGCTAGGTGAACAAGGTAATTGGGAGAAAAGGCTTCTCATGGGGTCCTATGAGGGAGGCTTCCTACCCGATTACTGATGAAAAGTGGGGGGGTCCCCGGTGATACTCCATACATTATTAGACATGTAGCCAAGGTATTAGAGACCGCAGTTAGAAAGGTGGTCACACATACACAGTATGCTCCGGATGCACCTCTGTAGTTGGCCCAACTATTCGCTAAGATTGCGGAATCAATGTCAATTCAGAAATGGAAAACTGGGGGATGTCTGAGCATGGGTGATTTATATCAGAACAATTAGTTCATAAATGGGGAGGATGCAGTGGCAGCCTTTGACCTAGGTAGGGGGCAGTATCTCCAGTATGCAAACATTTTCAGTGTAGCTACAGAATTATGGCCGACATTCCCGGAAGAACCACTGGTAACCAAAACACTGCAAGTGATGCTGTGTATGGCCCAGGGCAGACATCTGATAATACACCAATACAAGGCGATTTGGGAGGATCTCCCTCAGAGCCCACTTCCTATACAACGTAAATGGGAGGAGATGTTGTAGTCACCACTGACAGAAAAAGAGTGGAGTAGAGTGCACAAACCGGTGAGGCAGGGGTGTTTGCAAGTTTTAAATTGGTACAATACAACTTTATACACCAAGCCTATCTCACCCCAAAAGTCCTGAGTAAAATATACACAGACCAAACTAGTAGGTGTACAAGATGTCAGCAGGCAGAAGTAGATTTTATGCATGTGGTGTGGATTCGCCCAGGGGTTGTAGAGCTTTGGGATCAGATAGAGCAGAGCCTTAGAAATACTTCGGCATGGGATATACCCAGAGAGATCAAGGTGATCATGCTGGGCCATCACCAAAAACTAAGAAACTCAGCAGGAGGTGATGCTGGAATTGATAATAGCAAAAAGACGCATAGCTATTGAGTGGCGACAGCCGATCCCCCCTAAGAGTGAAAGATGGACCAAGGATATGTGTGAGTGGGCCACTTCTGAGAGAGTACGAATCGAACAGGTCCACAAGGACGATAAAGTAGAGGAAGATTTGCTACCATGGTCAATGATGATAAATGAACTTCAGGCCCCAATCGAAGACCAGTGAGAGTAGCTTTGTGGGGGGGCCCTGATGTATGCAGGATAACTCTGATCTAAAGAAAGGCGCAGACCAAATTTTAAAGAGTTCTATAAGGTATACTAAGCATCCGATGGGGGAGGGTTGGGGGGAACGTTGACATTTGACAGAACTGATGTTCAAAGAATTTAGAGTTAACAGAAAAAGGACCCAAGGGACTGGGTATAGTTGAAAATGTAAGGATAATTTGTGAATGGTCGCACAAAATGATTGGATTGTTTTGTTTGCGGGTGCCTGAGGAGACCTTCTACCTGCCACGGGATCTCTGCCTTCATCATCGCACCGACTAGCGACTTGCCGGACCCGCTGCGCGGGTCCCGCGGCGCCTGTGAACTCCCTGTGTGGCGCTGGTGGGGAGCCCAAACTTGAAAAACCGACTGGACCACCGGCAGGGCTGCGAGCAGCCTAGCAGGGACTCCATTGTCCAGGAGTCCCTGCGTGCTTCACCTGTGGCCGCTCTCCCTGCCGGCAACGCCCCCTGACTGCAGAACTTAAGTGCAGCGTTTCCCTTGTGAAGTGGGAAACCTCCTTGGATTGTTTTGTTTGCGGGTGCCTGAGGAGACCTTCTACCTGCCACGGGATCTCTGCCTTCATCACCGCACCGTTCAGCGACTTGCCGGACCCGCTGCGCGGGTCCCGCGGCGCCTGTGAACTTGAGGTAATATAAATTTTTATAGTCAATTGTGTCCCCTAACGTGAACCCCACCGTCTCCATGTACGAGCTTAAAGTGCATGTAACTTCCCTCCTCGACCTGCTATGAAGACGCAAATACATTTGCGTCCAACGTTAACATGTCCTCTTTCAGATCCACCATGAATGGATCGATAATTCAGTTCCTAAGTATGCCTTGCCAACGTCTTTTCATGGTGCACTTTCACGTTTTTCATAGTCCTGCAGAGCTAGGCCCTGATTTCTGCCATCGAGCCCTTTCTGTTCTCTGTCTCCTGAAAGCTGCAACGTGGGATGCCTCCCTGACCTCTGTCCTACTCCCTGCGCGGCGAGCGGTGCCCGGCTCGGCCTGCTTGCCTGCCAAAGACAGTATTTTGCCTTCAAGTTATCAGTATAGCCGAGTTCAGCTCCTCGAAAACACATTCCAGTCTAGCAGAATAGATAAACATTTCCCCGGCTGCAGAGCAAAGGGCCCGGCCTCTCTGTCTCCATGCAAGTAATTCATTGCTCCTGTTACCATGGTAGGCCCATGGCCCCTCGCATTACACGCAGACACGTAGTCACATATGCACGCATTAATAGTCAGTATAGAGTAGCCTTTGCCCAAGAGACCTTTCCTTCTAGATAATATAGTTCCCCAAACACAAGATATCAGATATGATTTAGGAACGAGATGATCTGACATGCCAGACTTCTGTCTCTTTCCTCTAGTGCTAAATGTCAAGTCCCCTGCACCCTCCAGCCTCACGTCAGTTACACGTCATGCTGCTGCGCGCGCATCCTTGCTACAGATTTCTGCTGACACTGCAAGATTCCACTATGTATCCACCCACTTGTGACACTTTCATATGACGTTTCTAGCACACACCTCTGTGTACGCCCTAGTGCACGCCTTCTGATTATGTATTGCTACGCACATGTGTTCTTATCTCGTTTCTCTCAGCTGTTACGCCTTCTGTATTCCTCACCATTATGTGCATTAACTATAAAAGTTGTACTCTGTCAATAAAGTATGCTCTATCCCTTCCTGATCCTTTATGGTGAAAGGAACATGATATCCTGGTTCGAACCATTCCATTTTATGGAATAAAACCCTTATAACTCAGATGCCACGGACTTTGACTCTTATTTTCGATTGAGTTATTTTATTGAACTTTACTGCATAGAAATTCAGCCGGTAAATATTTATTTACCACATTAATTTGGCGCCCGAATAGGGACCCCTCCCCCACCCCACGCACCGGTAGGTGCGTTGCAGGCTTTGCCCCCTGCCTCAGCCAAGACGGACAATTACGCGTACCCGCAGGATTTCCTGTATCTCCCTCAGGCCTACGGAGGTGACGGAGACTGCGATCAGCACCCAGACGAGGCGGTGAGGAGTGCGGAGGATCCCGACCAGAGCCCAGCCAAAGAGAGCAAGGTCCGAGGTATCTAGAGGCCCACCAGTTCCGAAGTATCTACGTCACGAGTCGAGTCGAGTCCTGTCCGGTCCAGTCCAGACGAGTTTCCGAGGCCTTCCGTTCCGTGCTTCCCGGTGAGTACCGTTGCTGGGGACGCATCTGGACGGGTGCATTACTATGTATCCGGTAAAGACGGGTTTGGGTACACAGACCCGGTCTGCACTGTTTTAGCAGTGTATCTGTACTGTTTAGCAGTATATCAAGACATTCAAGGGTTCGATTTTGTTCTCGTTTTAGAGTTCAAGGGTAGTCAATATGTGTTCAAAATGTTTTTATGTGATTAATGTCGTGGTATGAGTGACTGTTTGATATACATTACTGTGTTTCTGTGTCAAAAGTGTGTTCAGGTTCAAGTAAGTATCAAGTACCGAATATCAAGATGCCACTGTTCAGCAAATTAAGACAGATAGGAACTAGGAAAGGGATACTAGAGGAAGCAATTCCTGTCCCACCCAGGGACACTCCCGGAAATGTTATGTACCATAAGCATGGCTTCGAGGCCATACTGTACCTAGATTTATGGGCCGATTATACTAAGAACCTAGAAGAGAAATATAGATGGCCCGTTACAGGGACATGGGATGCAGATTGCAACATGAGAGTAGAAGAAGCACTATGGAAAAAGAAAGCCAGACAATCTCAGAAAGATGCCATAGAATTGTGGCGTAAAGAATCGCATAAACGAACAGAAAAGGAATTCAGAAAAGCAGAAAAACATAGGGAAGATTCAGAAAAAGCCAGAGAAAATGAATTAGTTGAGGAAGGTATACGAGTCAAAGCAGAGCAAGTAGACCGACAGCGAAATACTCTTGCGAATGGTATGTATCCTCTTTTGGCCGAGGGTTTACCTAAGGCCACCCCGGAAGTACCGAAAGATCTGCCCCCTCCATTAGTTCCGACTAAATTACGCCACAAGACCGCAAAGGACATATTCCTTTCTTCCTATTTAGACGATGTAGCTCCCGCATATACAAATGCACGTGTCCATGCACCACCTGCTGACGGCAACCTACCCCAAGATAATCTACACCCACTTCCGCAACAACAAACTCCACCTCCTCCCGTTCCTGCGCCTGTTCCCCCAGCACTTCCCGCACCTATTATCACTTCCCCTCTCGTTATTCCTGGCATTCATCCACTAAATCCTTTTGGACCTGGCACCTCAGGAGGTGCGACAGGAGGTTTTCGAACACCGCCACCAACACATCGACTGACTTATAGGGATTTAGCAAAACAACGTACACCTCAAACAGCGAGATACGACATACTTAAAGAGCCTCTCACAGACTGTAGATATGATCCAGTACCCGGTAAAGACGACAGAATGATGCTAGCATCAGTACGTCTACGACGAGTTGCAAACTATTTAATGTTACTACCAGGAATGATTGATCATCTAGACAGAATATATCATTTTGTCCAAACGGGGGAAGGTCCTGAAAGTATTGGCGAGGCCGTGGCATACCAGAAAGTGGACACTCAAGGTATGATATTACGCTTCTTCATAAACTGCTTGATAAGAGATCAAGATAGGCCTGGTGTAGACAAGGAAGAGATGAACGCACTTAACAAATGGGGTCAGAATATAGCAGACGGAAAGCATGATAAACAGAGTTGTATAGACAACATGTACAGAAGGATCCGAAAAGCAGTAGTACAAATACATGAAAGAAGAAAGCCTGAAAGAGAAATAGATACAGACAAGAATGAATCCTCAGAGGAGGACGAACAACCAGAAACCACAGCAGAAACATTGCAATTACCAGCTAGAGAAATGATAGCATACGTAGGTAAGGGAAGACCCTTTAATAATACAATATGTCCGATACGTCCAGAAAGCAAGAGACTTTTTCACGCTGCCATGTCAAATCCAAGGACTCCTGAACATTTGTTTCAGGCTACCGATAAAATACTTCAAGAACGAATGGGGTACCATGTACTCGATTCCATGGATGAACAAGAACTAGCCCGGTCCGCCGTACAATGGGCTGACAATTCTAGTACGTATAATGATGATGCAGTAGCTCAGACGTTTTTGAACCTTTCCCCTGATGAACAAAAATTAGCTAGTGTATACATGATTCAGCATCTCATTACGTTGTTTAAAAGCCAACATTCTGATCCAGGTCCCTTACCGGATATATTAATAGAACTGCTCTCTAATAGATGGAGAGGCCTAGGTACTGATTTAATTAAAGAAATTCTAGAACATAGACACAAGTATAGTACTTTTCTGAAACCACAGTTTATGTCAGCTCCACCACCCTCAGAAAGAAAAATGTTTTACTTTGATAGACAGAATCCCTCACGAGAAGTACATCCAGTAAGAAAAGAGGATGACACACTAGAACGTGTATTTGTATATACACCCCTCACTAAAATAGAATTGCTAGAAATGAAGAAACTAGTACCCTGTCACGATAAAGACCCTGCAGGTTTTCACCGAGAAATTAAAGATATGCTACTCATGGGTGACTACACGTACTCAGATATTATGAAAATGTTAAAAGTACTGTTGCCTGCTGGCATTTACGAGAAACTCAAAGAAAAAGAATGGGAGGTGGGAGATAAAAAGATTAATTGGACCGAAATAGAAGACGAGGAAAATGGTCGCACTCCAGGGTTAGGCCTTGGGGAAAAAGCTAAAGCATTACCAGGATTAATTGTACAGGTTTTGCCAAGATTATTGACAACGAAAAAGGAAGACTGGGACGCAATCTCAGCCTGTAAACAGAAACACGATGAAGACACTAGTGATTTTTATTCTAGGTTCGAGAAATGTTTTATTATTAATAGTGGCCTGAAACCAAGTAGTGAGTCATACCCGCACCTTTTTGTAACCAAATTAGTCGAGAATTCCCTGCCCCAGGTTAAGAACCGTGTATATAAAGTCGAAAGTACATGGCAAGAAAATACGCCATCCCAAATGTTACAAATGTTACAGTACCACCAGAATAGAATTAGAGAAGAACAAGATCACGAACAAAGACGTATGAAAGATACGAAAATGAAAATGCTAGTTGCTCAGTCAATCCCAGCTGACGGTCAGAAAAGGGGTATGACACAGTCTAATAATTCGGCGGCTCCTGTAAAAGGGACATGCAACTACTGTAAACAGCCAGGTCACTATGTAAATGAATGTACAGTCCTGAAACACAACATAGCCACAGGTAAAACTAAAGAGAGACCCCGTCAGCCTAGACAGGACCAGATCCAACATCAGGTCCAGCAACATGTTCCACAGAACACCCAGCCAATGCATGCTCCCCAACAGACAGTACAGACAGTAGCGGTACCACAGCCACAGCCTATTGCCGCGACACAGCAAGTTTCACAACAGATGTACCAGTATGCACAATCTGATTACCCCGATTATCAGCGATACACATGAAACAGCCTAGAGAGGGAGGTTGGCTTGCCTCTTATTGAAATCCCTGTAGATCAAGAGGGTCCTTATGTACATAGTCAAGTGTTAGGAAAGGATAGAAAGTTTCTGATTGACACAGGGGCAAGTCGAACAACAATAAGTCACGATGAGGTTCCAGGGGCACCCCTCTCAGGCTCACAGAATGTTTCCCTTGGTTTTTCAGGACAGCCTATTGTTAATGAAGTATCGAAACCTGTTCCCCTAGCAGTTGGTCCATTGTCACGCACTACAGACTTACTACTCACGAAGTCATGTCCAGAAAACTTGTTAGGTATCAAGACACTGAAAGCTCTAGGAGCTGTAATATGTTGTTCTCCGGAAGGAGTTAGACTGTTTTTACGTGACTTCAAAGGTCACTATGTGTTACGAGATTTTGATGACAGATTGAAAAATGTACCAGACCATTTGTGGGCAAAAGGCCCAACTGATGTAGGTTGTATGCACATTACACCATACCGAGTGACACTCAAGCCAGGAGTTGTACTGCCCCGAATCCGACAATACAAGTTACCACCCGATGCTGTAGTGGCTTTACTGGAAATCATTGAAGAGCTCATTGCACAGGGAGTGGTTGTCGAAACCGACTCCAATCTATGTAATTCCCCTATCATTCCGATTCTTAAACGTACTGACCCAAATGCACCACCAGTTTATCGGTTGGTGATTGATCTGCGAGAATTAAATAAATGCATTGTGCCACAGTACCCTGTGGTCCCCGACATCTCATCCTTATTGACTGCTATTGATTCAGAGGCGACGTTCTTTACTGTAATTGACCTCAAGAACGCCTTCTTCAGTGTCCCCATTGATCCGGAGAGCCAATATCTTTTCGGATTCTGTTTAAATGGCCGAAGCTTCAAATTTGCACGCGCACCTCAAGGATTCACAGAAAGCCCCAGCATCTACAGCCAAGCATTAAAAAGACAACTTGACAGTATTCAAATGCCAGTTAACACTGCCCTGCTGCAGTACGTCGATGATCTGCTGATCACCGCTCGTAGCGAACCTGAATGTGAACATGCATCACTGACAGTTTTACATTTCTTAGCTGACAAGGGACACAAGGTGTCCCCTTCAAAGTTACAATTCTGTGTTCAGCAAGTGGTGTACCTTGGGCACTTGCTGTCCAAGAGGGGGAGACAGCTAACACCTGACCGCATCGAGTTAATTGCACACTTACCGCAACCCACGACACAAAAGGAAGTGCGGGCCTTCATTGGCCTCACCTCTTACTGCAGGCAATGGATTCCCCAGTACGCATTTCTAGCCAATCCACTTATACAGTTGACAACACAGGAGGCAGCGACTTCGACTGTCCTCCCTTGGACTCAGGAACACACACAGGCTTTTGATGAATTAAAGAAAGCATTATGTCAAGCACCAGTTTTAGCAACACCATGTTACAGCAAACCTTTTACACTCTTTGTTACAGAACGTGATGGCACAGCATTATCTGTCCTCACACAAGATCAAGCAGGTTCACATAAGCCTTGTGCTTATTTTTCGAGTACATTAGATCCAGTAGCCCAGGCTCTGCCTGCGTGCTTGAAATCAGTTGCAGCGACAGCCTTAGCAATCCGACAAAGTGATTCCATAGTGTTAGGACATCCTCTGACAGTACAAGTTCCACACTCTGTGGAAGTTCTTTTAAATAGAACACAGACTCAACACTTGACTATAGCACGACTGACAGGTTATGAATTGACATTGTTCCAACCACACATAGAAATCAGACGCTGTAACATACTCAATCCTGCCACATTGTTACCTTCGAACATTACACATCCAGCTCCACATGACTGTATAGAGATCATTAATGCAGTAACAAAGCCCCGACGAGACTTAACAGATGTTGCACTGACTAACCCAGACCTGACACTTTACGTGGATGGTTCATGTATGAGAACAAGCACAGGCGAATTAGTGGCCGCATATGCAGTGACCACTGAAACTGAAGTCAAAGAAACACACCGCATTGATACACTGTCTGCTCAAGCTGCAGAGCTCATTGCTCTGACCCGAGCCTGTATAATAGCCAAAAACAGGAATGTTAACATATACACAGATTCACGTTATGCATTTGGAGTCGTACACGACGTTGGTGTACTCTGGCAGGAAAGAGGTTTCTTGACCTCTCACGGAGCCAAAATCCAACATGGTCCCCTCATTCAAGAATTATTGGAAGCAATACATTTGCCATCAGCTATAGCTATCATGAAGTGCAAGGCACATACTAAAGTTACAGATACCATTTCCCAGGGTAACGACCTGGCAGATCGGACCGCAAAACACACAGCTCTGACTCATACACATGCAGCTGATATGACAAAGACAATAGTTCCGACACCGACACATTGCATGACAGTTAAGGATCCCGCACTAGATGTAATTGACATACAGACACATGCTACTCCAAATGAAATAAAGAAATGGACTGAACTAGGAGGGATCCAGACAGACCAGGGATGGATGACGAAGGGAAAAGCCACATGGTTTCTCCCCGACTCTATGGTCCAAGTTATGATCAACACTGCACACAGTCCAGCACACCTGGGAGAAAAAGCCATGTTAGACAGTTTACAGAATCTCTGGTACAACAAACATTTACGAGCAGCAGCAAAACAGAAAGTGCGTACTTGCATGATCTGTTGTCAGTTCAATCCAGGTAAAAGCATTCCCGTAGAGCAAGGTGGATTCAATCCTCCCGATTACCCTTTTGAAGTCCTCCAGATGGATTATATCCAGATGGAACGATGTCGAGGATTCAAATATGTCCTCGTAGTTGTTTGTGCACTTTCCCGTTGGACAGAAGCATATCCAGTCCCAGATTACACTGCTCCGACCACTGCCAAACAGTTGGTTCGTGAATTCTTCCCACGGTACGGTTTGCCTCGTGTCGTGTACTCAGATAACGGCCAACCCTTCTCGTCCGAATTAATGAAGCAGGTTTCACTCCTGCTAGGATATCAGTGGAAGTTCCACTGCGTCCGACATCCCGAGGCAGCAGGTCTCGTGGAACGCCACAATCAGACACTGAAAACACGCCTTGCCAAGATCTGTGCCGAGAAAGGGGTAGACTGGATAGTCGCCTTGCCAGCTGCATTGTTTTACATGAGAATGGTTGCACACTCTAGAACAGGGCTATCCCCGTATGAGGTGGTCTTTGGTAGGCCACCAAATATGTGGGGGACGCCTATGCCTCGTAAAATTACTGATGTTGATAGTAACATGTTGACAGATTACCTTGCCTCCTTGATGTCTGCACTACAATCTTGTCGTTCACAGGTAGCTGCAGCCTTTCCCGACAACACCGAGGTGAAGCCACACGAGATTACACCGGGGGACCTCGTTTTTGTACGTAATTTCGACAGGAGAAGTCCGCTGGAGCCCCGCTGGCAGGAGCCGAAGCTCGTCTTATTGACCACGAGGACGGCAGTGAAGTTGGAGGGCCGCAAGGGATGGGTCCACATGAGTCATGTTAAAAAACTTTACGGATCGCCGCCAGAGACTGACTCTTCCTCCCCCTCTAAGGACTGCCCAGATTCCAGTGACTCTAAACTCCCCCTGGTAGAGAAAACTCCTCAACAGGAATATCGTTTAAAGCTGAGGTCTAGCAAGTCAGACAGTTTAATTGTTTAAGTCCTCCCCTAGGTGAATCGGTTAGACAGTTTCTGACATGTACCCGTTAGACCCCAATAGAGAGAGAGATGGACAGAAACAGCTCAAGAAACGAGAATATTGTAAATCTCTTTGTAGTCACTGTATTGTGACATTATTGATTATGTTTTTTCTGAGTCTTACGATTATTGCTGCAAGTTTTCTGCTACACATGTATTTCCCTATTTCCATACATGCACATTTCTTTCCAAACAGCACTGTCGAGCATACCTTCAGCGAACTACCCCCGCATGAGTTGTCTTACCGGCTTGCGCTGCGCAACAATACTTTTATCAGTATGTTACATCATTCTCATCAGACCAGCAATGCTACAAATTGTTGGATATGTGGCCGACTTCCTCCCTATCAGAAATACAAGGGAGTCTTGCCCCTCTTCCCGTATCCGTTCACACATAATGGTTCCTGTGGTGCCTGGTTTAGTTTAATAAATTCTTTAGACTCTGCGTCCATAGTCTACAAAGGCAGTTGGATATGGGGAAATCTGAACACAGTTCTGCATAAAGCATGTTACCCTAACAAGGAGGGCCTCCCACAAAGGACAGGGACCGATCTAGAAAATGAAGTATATGGATTAGGTAATTATACACTCAACCTCATGATTCTAAATGTTCAGTCTGATACAGGACCAGACTTACCTTCTATGTCAGTATTGCCCGTCAAAGGCGAATTATGTGTCAGAAAGAATGGTTCAGTACCTCTAGGTCATAGTAAATGTACTACTGTGATCGAATTTAGTGATAAAGGCAAGTCTACATTCAAAGCTACCCGCCATTCCTATTTCATTTGTGGTCATACAGCCTATATACGTTTGCCACTAGATTGGGATGGGACATGTTACATTGCATTCCTTCTGCCACTTGTTTTTCTAGCTCCGCCCGATTATCATAGAAACTCCCATCTAGTTCATAGACCCAAGAGAGATCTCCCGCTTGTCGACTATACTGAAACGGCATGGGAACGATACACAGATTTCAATAAAGGTTTCTTTCCCTATTTAGGTGCTGTCTTTAATAGTAAATCTATACGTCACTTAACCAGAACTCTCGAAGCAGTAGTGAATGAAACTACTTCCGCCCTAGGTAACTTGACCGAGGAACAGTCTGCTATGAGACTTGTCGTTCTTCAAAATCGTCTTGTCCTTGACGTCATCCTGGCCGATAGGGGCGGGGCCTGTAAAGTCCTCGGATCGAGCTGCTGTGTTTTCATTCCAAATAATGCACCATCAGTATATAAAGCATTTACACGTCTCCATAAGATTGCAAGTCAGATACACCAGAATCCAGGTACCTGGACTTGGTCCGGTTGGTTCTGGAGCGTGTTGTCAGCCTGGGGTTGGAAAGTCCTATCCTTCCTCGGAATAGCCCTTCTCATAGTATTCAGTTGTTGCCTATGTATACAATGTGGGCCGGCGATTTGCGGCTTGTGCGCCACATCCTGTTTCCCTCATCCAAGTCCACGTTCTAAATCCCGTCTGAAAAAGGAAGAGCAAATGATGTTATATGAACAAATAGATGGACTAATGAAGATTGATATATCATGAAGGGTCCGTAGGGGACAAGGAGGGAATGAGGTAATATAAATTTTTATAGTCAATTGTGTCCCCTAACGTGAACCCCACCGTCTCCATGTACGAGCTTAAAGTGCATGTAACTTCCCTCCTCGACCTGCTATGAAGACGCAAATACATTTGCGTCCAACGTTAACATGTCCTCTTTCAGATCCACCATGAATGGATCGATAATTCAGTTCCTAAGTATGCCTTGCCAACGTATTTTCATGGTGCACTTTCACGTTTTTCCTAGTCCTGCAGAGCTAGGCCCTGATTTCTGCCATCGAGCCCTTTCTGTTCTCTGTCTCCTGAAAGCTGCAACGTGGGATGCCTCCCTGACCTCTGTCCTACTCCCTGCGCGGCGAGCGGTGCCCGGCTCGGCCTGCTTGCCTGCCAAAGACAGTATTTTGCCTTCAAGTTATCAGTATAGCCGAGTTCAGCTCCTCGAAAACACATTCCAGTCTAGCAGAATAGATAAACATTTCCCCGGCTGCAGAGCAAAGGGCCCGGCCTCTCTGTCTCCATGCAAGTAATTCATTGCTCCTGTTACCATGGTAGGCCCATGGCCCCTCGCATTACACGCAGACACGTAGTCACATATGCACGCATTAATAGTCAGTATAGAATAGCCTTTGCCCAAGAGACCTTTCCTTCTAGATAATATAGTTCTCCAAACACAAGATATCAGATATGATTTAGGAACGAGTTGATCTGACATGCCAGACTTCTGTCTCTTTCCTCTAGTGCTAAATGTCAAGTCCCCTGCACCCTCCAGCCTCACGTCAGTTACACGTCATGCTGCTGCGCGCGCATCCTTGCTACAGATTTCTGCTGACACTGCAAGATTCCACTATGTATCCACCCACTTGTGACACTTTCATATGACGTTTCTAGCACACACCTCTGTGTACGCCCTAGTGCACGCCTTCTGATTACGTATTGCTACGCACATGTATTCTTATCTCGTTTCTCTCAGCTGTTACGCCTTCTGTATTCCTCACCATTATGTGCATTAACTATAAAAGTTGTACTCTGTCAATAAAGTATGCTCTATCCCTTCCTGATCCTTTATGGTGAAAGGAACATGATATCCTGGTTCGAACCATTCCATTTTATGGAATAAAACCCTTAGAACTCAGATGCCACGGACTTTGACTCTTATTTTCGATTGAGTTATTTTATTGAACTTTACTGCATAGAAATTCAGCCGGTAAATATTTATTTACCACAAACTCCCTGTGTGGCGCTGGTGGGGAGCCCAAACTTGGAAAACCGACTGGACCACCGGCAGGGCTGCGAGCAGCCTAGCAGGGACTCCATTGTCCAGGAGTCCCTGCGTGCTTCACCTGTGGCCGCTCTCCCTGCCGGCAACGCCCCCTGCCCTCCACTATATCTTAGGGCGGAGCATCCACTGCGCGGGAGCGACCGGGGCGAAGACCGGGCAAAGAGCGGGCCGTTTGAGGCCGTTCGAGTACGGCAGAGTCCGGCCTAGGCCCACCCCCCCAGGCCAAGCGGAGGGCCTCAAGGTAGGCGGCTGGCTTTGTGTTTCCATCTCCTGCCCTTTGGTGTTGCTAAGCCTGCCTAAAACTACTACGAGTTTCTTTTATCTGTGCCATTCGCTATGACGCTACGGTCAGGCAAAGAACGATCTGTCCAAATCCACACAACCAAGGGAGTTGTATCTGGCCCCCTTGATGCTTTTATCACAAGGGCTACCGGGATCCTGGAGAAGGAAATTGCCATGGTCGAAAAAAGACTATCAATAGACCTTATTAGTGGCAAGCGATCCTCACTGGGGGCCCTAGCTACCTCTACCTCCCCTGCACCCCCTGTACCACATGCTGCCTACAACTGTGTCCACACTTCCCCTACGGACGCTATCGTCCATCTAGAAAGTGTAGGGGTGAGTCCAACAGCCCCTACCTCGAAGGAAGAAGGGTACAGTATAGATACCTCTCAAAGCAGCCAGGGGGATGATTCACAGATCTGTGGAGGGCTAGATCCTAGCCAGCTCTCTGGATACCTTCCCCTTAATAATTCAAATTCTAATTCTAATTCTGCCGAAATCCCCGCACCTAATCCTGGTCCCAACGCTAAAAAGAGAAAGATGGTTTCTAGATTGTCGGGGGAGAGGGACCGGAAGATCTCTAAAACAATTGTTGCCCAAGACGAATGTAGTCAGGGTTCTGAGCCTCCTCCAGACACCCTAAACCCTTCTGTATTTGCCAACATGTTATGCCCTTCCCTTACGTCTGTGGGTTCCTCTAGCACTTGTCCTATGCGCCTTAATAGCGACGAAGTCTTGCTAGTAAAAATAGAGGCCATGATTAAAACCCTATTACTTCCTGTTCTGGAGCGGACAAGGCTCATGACCTCAAAAATCGATAGCATGGAGGTTACAATCAGTTCAAACCATGCTATGTTACAAACCTTACTTGGCACTATCCATACGGGTGCCAGCAAATCACAAATAGTTACCAAGGCACCGGTTAGTAATAACACGGCAAGGAGTAAACCACCATCCAACAAAACATCAGGGCCATTAACTATCACGTCTAAAGGGGGGGAAAAACCAAAATCCACATCTCCCAAACCAGCCTCTAGTACCATCACACAGGCACCCAAGTCTAAACCTTTGGTCAAGCAAAATACTGGTGGGCATCAAAGTATGGGACCCCCCCCACAACCTATTACAAATTCTGTTCCCCCCAGTACACACAGAGACCAACGCACCACCACCAATAACCACAGGGAGGGGAGACGCAATAGATTAATCACCCCTCGTGTTGATCTTCCACCCGAAGCAGCCCAACATACTATAGTCCTGACAGGTGTAGCTCCGTTAAAACCAGGTAGGAAGGAGTCATTTAGGGACCTTCGTAATAAAGTCATTTTTTGGCTAAATAAAAACCGACCCCTACCTCCCTCCTCTCCCACAGAGATTCTATTTGTGAGAAGAGTGGATTGGGTGGGTCATGGGACCAAAGACCTGGAGGGGGATTGCATCTTAATTTCGTTCAAAGATGTATGGGTGGTAGATGCCATCAGAAGAGAACCTAGGTTTGCAAGGCAGGGGGATGTACAAACCTTAGCCCTATCATATTTCTACCCACACAGGCAAATACCCACCAACCCCAATCCTACCCTTTATTTCGTCAGGTCCCAGCCACCAGACACCCCGTGGCACTAACCCCTCTCGATTGTCAGCGCCCTTTCCTTTTTAATCATTTTGGCCCCCTTTCTGACCTTGAGGCCATCGATTGACTCCACGGTTCACCCAGTGAGCCTTCCCCTGTAGAAGCAGTAGTGCATGAGTTTATTGGGCTCAGCATGGCAAGCCCATTTCCACCCAGCAATCCAGAAGCTATGGGTAGAGGCCCAGAGTCTAGGCCTCCCAGTCTACCACTCGATAGAGTTACCCAAGAGACCTTGACTAATGATGACCCTATAGTTCCTATAGACCATGCCAAGCTCATTGAGATTAATAATGCTAGAGGGTATTCTCAGGCAGTCACATCGCCTTTATCTTTGCAACCTCCTAAATTGAATGACAACCTAAAAATCTTGTCCTGGAACATAGCAGGAATTAAGGCCCGTCTTGCCTCTTCTGATTGGTGGAACTTTGTGGAGAACTATGACATCATCTTGCTGCAAGAAACCTGGGCAACTGAGCCAGTCCACATGCTGGGTTTCATTAACTTCTTCAAACCTGTGATTAAAGGGGGCAAAGGTCGTGCCTCAGGTGGTCTGACGATTTGGGTGAAACAGTCACTGGGTCTCCACCCAATTGAGCTCTCGGTCCAGCACCCGGACCTCATCCAAATCAAACTAAGCAAAGCCAACCAACGAGATCTGCATATATTTAATATTTACGCCAGAGGCCTGCCCGGTGGTCGAAGCCCGCCATTGCTGAGCATCATTGACTATAAAATCTCTGAAATGGGCAGTGGGAATGTTACTATTCTAGCGGGAGATCTAAACTTCACCATAGAGCCATTGTTTGACATGGGGGACAGTTGGAGCATGGCTGAGGACGCTGCTTGGGACATTCCCGATCTAAAAGTGGTTAAGAGGGTAAAAGCCACAGAGGCGGCAGTGTCTTGGATGGCATTTTGCCTAAATAGGGGATTTCGTGCATGTAATGGCCGCTCAAACTCGGACAAAGAGGGCAATTGTACCTTTGACAATGGGCAGAGACAGAGCCGCATTGATTATATCTTGGAACATTGGCCTTTATTAGTTGACATGGCAGTGCTAGAGCGCCCGGAAAGCAACCGCAATCCGCTGTCATTATCTCTGAAGCTACCAGGCCTAAAGAGACAAGAGGAGTCTACCACCACTCAAACAGGGGATGTTATACTAACTAATGACAGGAGGAGACTGAAATGGTCACGGGTCATGGAGGACAAATCTTTATGGGACAATGTCAATTCAGTGGCCAACAATGCCTATAATGAGATGTTAAAAATTGATCTGATGGGGGCAAATTCGGGATTGGCTAATAATATTATGAATCTTCATACTAGATGTTTTGATCAGTTAAAATCCCTACTTTCCCTCCCGTGCCGAAGTGATTCTACTAAATCCAATCCCTTGCCACAGAAATGGTATAATAAAAAGTGCAGGGAGGCACATTCGGCTCTCATCTCATCTATTAAATTACGGGACATGGTCGCAGTTAAGGCGGCCAGGCTCCATTACAGGAAAACCCTCCGAGAATCTAAACGGGAGTGGGAAGATAGGTTCTGGTCCGATCTTCTAGAAGCGTCCACTTCAAACAATCAAAAAAAGTTTTGGGACCTAGTTAAATGGGGGAACAACCCGGATTCCTCCACCCCGGCTAACAATGTGCCCCTTGATGAATAGGTTTTATTCTACTCTGCCCAATTCAGAGCCGATGACCCCAAAGCTATAAATCCCTCGGGCAGGACACCCCCGTCGAGTCCTCACGGGGAAAAATTAACTTTCTCAGTGGCTGAGGCCGAGCTGGCCCTGGCCCTGACCTTACGAGGGAAAGCCCCTGGTATGGATTTGATACCGGCGGACTTATTCAAATCCAACTCCGCCCTGTGGCTCCCGTATATCACCATGATAGCTAACTCCCTAGCCCATGGAGCCACAGTCCCGAAATCGTGGAAGGGAGCTGAGATAATCCCGATTTATAAAAAGGGCGACAAGTCCATACCAGGGAATTACCGCCCCATCAGTTTGATTGACTCTATACAGAAAATCATAGCTCGTATGGTCTTGGGACGGGTCCAGTGCTGGATTGAATTGGAGAGCATTCTATTCATTCTTAAACAGTCGTTTTTGCTTAAAATTCTGTCTGACAGTTTACTATCGAATTTTAATGTGTCTTTAATGATTTGACAAAAATCGAAATAAAGACTTGAAACCTTTGAAACCTGAACCTGATATGATTTTATATATAGGAAAAATTGAAAACTTCCCCTTTGGTATGGACGACAATTATATTCCTGATAATAATGCTGTATGTATGATGTTTTCATGAAAGGTCAATAAAGTTGTTAAAAAAAAGTATAGGATTACGATATTTTTTTTTTCACAACAGGTTTTATTGGTTGATTAAGCAAGGGATAATCACAGTTTTCCACAGTCAGGAAGACACTGTCAAGTAGCAAAGCACATTGCAATACATATACAACCCAATCAATTGGAGGAATGGAAAATGAAAAGGGGAAAGGGAAACAAACCCCCCCACCACCCCAGTCCCCCCCAACTACCCAGTGTCCCATCTACCCACCCCTTATCCCACCCTAACCCCATACACGTGATCACAACAGCTCCGTCTATAGATCATGATAAAGCAGTCTTCGAGTGTCATTCTAGGCCTGAAGATCCTCTACTGTAGGCAAGCCTTCATCCGGGGCAGCTGGAGGTTCCAGAGTCAACCCCCTGTAGTCTGCCCACCGCTTCCATATTTTAAAGTGTTTCCGTGGGCATCCTCTGGCCTCAAACACGGGCCGCTCCAGTCCCATAAAATAGTCAAGGCCTGCCTTCCAGGCCCCCAGTGGCGGAGCCCGGTCACTCTTCCAAGCCCTTGCCAGGTCCCGCTTAGCCACCACTAGACCCAGCAGCAGAAGGTGGCGTTTGTAGATATTACCGCCCACATTCTCCAGAACATGTAGCAGACCCAACTGGGGGGAGCGGGGGAGATCCCACCCCAGCACCTCCGACAGACAGCTCCAAACCCCGTTCCAGAACCGGGTCAGACCAACGCAAGACCAAACCGTATGCAACAGCGTACCTCTCTCAGTCCCACAACGCAGACACTCTGGCGATGCAATCAGGCCCGCCCTCCACAATCTTTCCCGAGTATAGTATGCTCTGTGTAGGTATTTAAACTGGATCAGGCGGAGACAAACTGCGATTGCTGTTCCATGCGGGGACTCCAAGGCCTCCCTCCAATCATCCTCGTCAAGGGGGCCAACATCCCTTTCCCAGGACTCTTTGAGTGGGAGCAAAGAGGTGGAGCAATGAGTGACTAGGGTTTGGTAGATTCGGGATACCTTCTTGTCTCCCAGGTCCCCCATAAAGATTTTGGCTTCAACGGGACTGAATTCTGGTAAGTGCTCCAGGCCGACCAAGCTCGGGGCGAGCGTGTGGCGGAATTGTAAGTATTTAAAGAATTGAGATTTGGGCATTTGAAATTCTGAGCTGAGATCTTGGAAGGATTTAGGTGTAGTCCCAGTCAGGACGTGTCCAAAGGAGGAGATTCCAATGGAATCCCAGCCGCCAAGGCCTGATAAGGAGGACAGAGCAGAAAGCAGTCCGTTTCTCCACAACGGGGTCTCCGCTGTCAGTTTACCCCACCATCCCTTGCGGCGCAACACTTGCCGCCAGACCAGGAAGACCACTTGCGTGGCCCGAGGCAATGTTTTCCGCAGCCTGGCCGAATACAATAACGTGTGGAGCGTGGCGTCGCCCATCAGCGAGCGCTCGAGGGCATAGGCAGGATCTCCTCTATCCCCGTACCACCACTCGTTAAGAACTAATAGATGGGAGGCCTGATAATAGGATAGGAGATCCGACATAGCCAGGCCTCCACAATAAGTGGACAGGAAGCATGCCCGCAGTGCCACCCTGGTGGCGCCCCCCTGCCCACAGGAAGAGGCCCAGCACTGAGTTGACCCGGCAAAACCACTGAGGGTCTATCCTATGTGGGTGGTTCTGCAGTTGGTATAACATACGCGGGAGCGCGACCATTTTGAAGATCGCAGATCTTCCGTATATATCGTGAGCGGCATCCGAGACCACGTCTTGATGTCTGCCTGGACCTTCTCCCATACCGGCAGCACTTCAGTCCTCCAGCTGCCACCTGCAACGCCGACGCCCAGGGATAGAGACCGGAACCCTCTCCTAATACCCAAAGGGTGGATTTACGTGGATTAAGGAAGAGCCCCGATACTTCACCGAAGATGCGCATAATTTCCAAGATGCGGGGGCGAGACCGGTTGAGATCAGTAAGAAAGAAGAGGACATCGTCCGCATAGAGCGCAATTCTATCGGAAAGTCCCCCACCCCACACAAAACCGCGAAGTTGTGCATCGATACGTACCCAAGATGCCAGGGGCTCCATGGCCAACGCAAAGAGGTAGGGAGACAGTGGGCACCCTCTGGCGGGTCCCCCGGGCCACCGAGAATCTCTCCGAAATCACCCCGGACACCCGCACGGAAGCAATTAAGTCAGTGTATAATAATTTGACGTAAGAGATAAACACCGGGCCTAGGTTAAGGCGCGGCAGAAGGGCGAATAGGTAGGTCCACCGGACCGAGTCAAATGCCCTATCTATGTCCGCCAGCAATAGGGCCGCCCGTTCTCCAGAAGCCCGTATGACGTCGATGGCCGTATGTGCCCGCCTGATGTTGTGCCGAGTCGCCCTGTGCGGCATGAAGCCCGCCTGATCCGGATGTACCACATCGGTCACGTAAGGGAGGAGACGGTTAGCTTGAGCCTTTGCCAGCAATTTAGCCTCAAAGTTGAGTAGGGATATGGGGCGATACGACTCGTGACGGTCCGGGGGCCTACCAGGCTTCTGAAAGACCACTACTTCAGCGTGGCGCCAGTCTGCCGGCATACGGCCCTGCTCCCTCGCCAACTCCAGTGCCTCCCTATAGTGGGTTCCCAGCTGGAGATGAAACTTTTTATAGAATTCACAGGGAAAGCCACTTGGTCCGGGCGCCTTCCCCGTGTTAAGTTGCCCCAAAGCCTCTCCCTGCTCCTCTGCCGTAAGGGGAAGGTCCAAGGATTTCCTTGTGTCATAGGATAGAGCCCGAGGGGGCAGATCCGCGATAAATGTATCGATCGCATCAGCTGGGAGACAATCCCGTTGTGCGTATTGCTCAGCGTAATAGTGGGCAAAACTCGCCGTGATAGAGACTCCCTCCCCGTCTTTGAGGCCCGGTAAGGTAACAGGTTGCATGACGTTTTGACATAATCTATGTAGCATAGTACAGGACTTATCTCCCCACTGGTATACCCTGCTCCGCGTGGCCAGCCATGCCTGCTGGGCCTCGTCCATCAAGATAGACGCATAGGTTTGTTGTGCCTGCAGGAGCAGCCGAACCACCACCCCACCCTCCTCTCTCTGGCATCGCTGTTCCAGGCGTTCGACCTGCGTTGTTGCAGTGACGATGGCCTCCCGACGACGGTGACGAGCGGCTGCGCACCACGCAATATCTACTCCTCTCCGTGTGGGCTTCATAGCCTCCCAGACCAATGTCGCATCGACGCCCTCAGTCAGGTGAGACGCGGGAACTTGCCTGACCGTCTGTGACCCCTGTGGACTGCTCGCCGCTCCCGCTGCGCGGGAGCCGCTTCGCCTGTGGGGGGACCCACCAACGCGGAATCAAACTTGCTTGGCTGCCGAGGGAGAGCTACAACAGAGGAGGCTTCAGGGGTAAGCGCCGCAGGGACTCGCTATCCCAGGAGTCCCTGCACGACCACGAGTCATCGGTCAGCGCCCCCCTGCGTGCCCCGCCCCCACCGCCACTCTACAAGATCAGAGGAGAGTCCGTCTTGCGGGACGCAAGCGGGACGCCGGGCGAAGCCCGGGCAAAGGGCGGGCCGTCTGTGGCCGTCCGGGGCCAGCAGGGGCCGGGACGGGCCACCCCTCTAACAACTAAGGTAAACCTATCAACTGTTGGCTGTGGATGCTGTAAAATAATAGCGTAATCACGTATGTCTTCATATTCGCCAATGACTACTCGTTCAGGTAGAAGCTCTAAACGAGGGGGGAACTCAACAATATGTACGATGGATAATTTTATTACCCGAGCAGTGTCTGTAGTAGAAAAGGAAATTATCCTGGCAGAACGCAGACTATCACGGGAATACTTGTCACACAAACGCTCCTCTTTAGGACCATTAGTCCATGCTACATCCCCAGCTAACAATACTCCAGCTGAACCCTTATTATCTGTATCAACTGGTCTCTTGCAACCTTGTGTTGTTGATTCAAGACATGATAATGGCGCTTTTGAGATCGTTCCGGACCCTGCACCTACAGACAGAACCCAAGGTGGTATTGGTACAAACAATTGTCTGACCAACAAAACAGCTGATCCACCTATACTACCTGTAATTTTGGTGCATGATACACCCCCAGGGTCAGCCCTTACACTACCGTCGCCAAATAAAAGTCGAGTTGCTGCTAAAAGAAAAAGAGTGGTTACTCCGAGAAAAGCTTACAGACTAAAAACACTCAAGAGAATTCGCAGGAACTACACGAATGGAGGCACCTCCTGTAAATCCGGAGAGCAAGAAGCTACAAACATGAGGCCAGTAATAAATAACTCTCAAGTGGGAGATGACCATATGTTATGTTATGTTATGTTATGTTAATAAAAATTTAATACCGCGCACATACACCAATTGGTTTCTTGGCGCTCAAAGACAGTGGACTATGGCGTGGGGGGTGTAGGCAGCTAGCCGTGGGCAAGACGAAACAAGTGAGTTTTTAAAGATTTACGGAAGGTGGGGTAGTCAGAGATGAGTCGAATAGGGAGGGGAAGGGAGTTCCAAGTGGATGGGGCAAGAAAGGAAAAGGCAGCACCGCCGTGCTTCTTGCGTCTAAACCTGGGAGTGACCAACAGGTTGTGAGCAGAGGATCTGAGGTGTCGAGGGGGAACATAAGGGTGAAGGCAGAAAGAAATAAAAGCTGGAGCAGAAACAAAAAGAGATTTAAAAACAGTGCAAGCAAGTTTGAAAATGCAGCGTTGCGCAACCGGGAGCCAGTGCAAGGTTTTTAACAGCGGGGAGACATGTTGATGTTTGGGTTGCTGGAAGATTAATCTGGCTGCCTGGTTTTGCACCAGTTGAAGCCGTTGAAGATGGTAAGCTGGGATCCCCACGTATAGACAGTTGGCATAGTCTAAACGTGAGGTAACCAGGGCCAAGATGACAAGAATAAGAGCCTCTGGAGAGAGGTACCTTCGGATCTTACCGATCCTGCGGAGGTGGAAAAAGCAGGCCGAGGTAACAGCATTGATATGCGGCTGCATCGAGAGGTCGCTGGAGATGACGACACCTAGGCTCTTCACGGAGTCAACTGGGCAGGGGGGGGGGCCGAGGGCAGGGGGCCAGAAGTTGGAAGTCCAAGGATGTGAAGGCCCACCGATCAGGACCAGCTCTCTCTTGCTAGGATTGAGCTTCAGCTGGCTGAAGTTCATCCACTCGTAGATGGAGAGCATGGTGGTTTGGAATTTAGAGCAGGAGAGAGGAGAGGAGTCGATAGGGAAAATAAGTTGCAGATCATCTGCATAATTAAAAGTGGTAACAGAAGAGTGGCGGAGGGAGACCAACAGAGGCTGCATATAAAGATTGAACAGAAGGGGAGATAACGCTACACTTAGTCAAGTACAGATTTTGGAATGTCCAAATAGTTCACCTGCCAAGAACCCGTTGCTTGACCAGATGCAAGCACTCATGTCAACTCTGCTCTTACCAGTTATTGAAAAATTAAAAGGGCTAACAGAGCGACTAGACAAATTCGAACAAAGCTCATTGGACAATTTTTTCGCCTTAAAATCTTTGGTGAAATTACACTCCAAGATTGGTGGAGAGACTACAAGGGTGGAACCTAGCCCCATAGCTCCTAAACCAATACAACAACCACAACGACCTAGGAGAGATAATGGGACTGAGCAGAATAGACTCAACCACGACTCAAGGGAAAGTCAATCTGAATCTGCCAAAGCACACTCAAATAATGGAGGCATCCAGCTGGCTGTTCCCCCGAAACCTGCACCACGAAAAGTAAACTTGGTCAATACAACTACTACCCCTCAAGCCCTGGCACCATCCAAGCCTGACGATGGGATTAAATCTACTACTTGTTCTACTAACTGTGGCTCGGACAATAATGCTAAAGTAACTGACCATAACAGAGACAAATCAGTATTGAAAAAGACCCCAAATGCACACCTTCCGCCGTGATGCCAACCGTATGTAGTTGTGCTTACCGGGGTCCCTCCCTTGAAACCTAACAAAAGGGAGTCTTATGATGAGCTGAAAAATAAGACGTTATTTTGGCTTAAAGAAAATAGACCCTTGCCACACTCTGTTAATTGCCAGGTTATCCAAGTCCGAAGAATTAGCTGGTTGGGTACAAGGCAGAAGGACATAGCAGGGGATTGTATTCTGGTCAATTTCAAGGATCCCTCTGTTGCTCAACTTGTATATAGCCAGAATCAACGAGGTGGTCATCTAGGAATTGGTACCTACGACCTCAGTTACTTCTATCCTATGCAGCGGCCCCAAGAGATTAGAGATCCATCTCGGTTAGGTCTGATGAATAACAGGTATTCTTTTTTTGACCCTCCAACCCCAGTAGGAAGAATGTTTCCAGGAATTATGGATGGGGATAAAAATTGGTCATGGTGGGGTAATTGACAAGAAGGAAAAAGTGGCACACACGGATCTCCGCCCTCCTTGTCTAATAGTTACAAAGGGAACCCCTGTATAATACCAATTGTAAATACTGGCGTAATGGTCCCTACATCTGACAACTCTGAAATCAAACAGGTCATAGCTCTGCCCATTAGCCCCTCCAAAGACCCCCAAGGAGAGGTCTTAATTAATAGCGGCCATTCACTAACTATAGATAGGTTACTAGTGATACCTAATGAGACGCAGGATTTGACACCTCCCCAAGTGATCTCTGATGATCCCAGCGAAGGGGTAACATCATCTATTTCTAGTGTAGGTAATGATTGCCCCAGTATTCAAGTACAATGTAAACTAAACCGTGATTTAAAAATCTTGTCATGGAACATAGCAGGGCTGTCTAGGAACCTATGTGATAGTAACTGGAGCTCCTTTTTGGAAGAGTATGATATTATCCTCCTACAAGAAACATGGGCAATTAACATGGTGCATAGACTCGGATACAAAGCATACCATTGCGGGGCCATTGCTTCTGTGAGAGGCAGACCATCAGGGGGCTTGTTAATTTGGATAAAAGTATGTTTGAATGTTACTGTATCTCCTTGCAATATTGGTTCTAAAGACTTGCTCGGGTGAAGATTACTACGAAGGATATTGGGGACATTTATCTGATAAACATCTACAATAGACCTAATCCACAAAAAAGGGAATCAGTGGTTGTGGAACAGTTAAGCATGTTTTTGAACACCCTGGAGCAGGACCCTAAAATAATTATAGGCGGGGACTTCAATTGTCAGTTCGAGCCTGTGTTGGGGTTAGAAAATTTATTAGAAAATGAGGATAGGGCCAACGATATACTTTGCCTAGACAGTATAAAAGCAGTTAAAAGCTCGGTGGCAGTTATGCAGATATACGAGCTGACGGTAACTCACAATCTAAGAGCCTGTAATGGTAGATTGGACCCGGACAAGCCATCTAACTACACCTACAACAAAGGGAACTCAAAGTCACTTATTGATTTTGTATTGGTCACCACTAATTTGTGGTATTTACTGTTGACCTTCCTGGTTGTGAATAGACCAGAAAGCGATCACTTCCCCCTTCAGGTAGGGCTACTTTCAAAATCATTCCAATCATTAGATAGTGAAACGGAATCAAATAACGAGGGGGGTGAGGTTGAAGTCTCTAATAATAGGAAAGCTATAAAATGGCCGCATATCCTGGCAAAAGAGGATACACTCATAGGTATCTATAATATCTTCACAAACACTGTCTCCTCATTCAATAAGTTGACTATGGGATCCCACGAAGTGCTTAAAATGCACTATCAATTAGTAGAAGAGCTAATCCCCCTTTTGAGTAAAACCTGTAACAACAGGGATAGTAATATTAAACGGCACCCTGGTACAATAAACAGTGTCATCTAGCCAAAGGTAATCTTATTAAAGCCGTAAAATCTAAAGACCAAAAGAAGGTTAAAGAGTGTAGAATTGAATATAATAACCTCCTCTCTAGAGCGAAAAAAGAGTGGGATGATTCAATCTGGGAAGACCTCTTAAATGCTGCCAGGAAGCATGATCAATGCACCTTTTGGAGCCTAATATCAAAAAACAATAAAACAGGGAGCTCCAATAGAGATTTCTTTCTAGATGGAAAAATTTGGTATGACCATTTCTCAAAATTATATGATGCAACTGAGATGCCCTTAGAGGACACCTGCATCGGATCCCGCCCTTCCCATTCTAACTTAGAAAAATTCACCACTGAAGAGACATTGTGTGCCATAAAGGCAGTTAAGGCAGGTAAGGCGCCAGGACCTGATAAATTACCAGGCGACCTATTTACTCACAACATTGAAGTATGGTGTCCCTACATAAACTTTTTGTGCAATTCCATTTTGTTCGGTACTCTGATCCCCGAATCATGGAAGGGGGCGGAAATAGTAACCATTTACAAAAAAGGTGACCGTTACAATCCTGGAAACTACAGACCTATAAGTTTAATAGATATATTACAAAAAATCTTTGCCAGACATATTTTAAACCGCCTTTTAGACTGGGTAGAGGAAACTAAAATCCTCTCTAAATACCAAGCAGGTTTTAGAATTAGGACAAGTACTGTTGATCAGGTACATAGGTTCATGTGTATTTGTTGGAAGTATGTCCAAATAAAGAAATGCAGTATATATGTAGCATTCATGGATCTACGCTCAGCGTTTGATCTCGTCCCCCGCCCACTGTTATGGAATACCTTAGGGCAAATGGGCGTCCCGGAAGAACTGCTGTCTAACCTCATAAAACTCCATACAGACAATTTTGCAAAAATAAGATGGGGAAGAAATGGTGAACTCACCCAAGCTATCCCAGTTAGGCGGGGGGTACGACAAGGGTGCGTGCTGGCCCCGACCCTTTTTTCTTTATTTGTTAACGATATCCCCCCTTTTCTGGCACAGTGTAACCATGACTCCCCTAAATTATGCAATGAGGCAATTACAGCGCTGCTTTTCGCAGACGACACCATTTTAATATCTCAAACTCCCAAAGGTTTACAAAACTTAATAAATCAATTTGAGAGTTACTGTGAAAAGAAGGGGTTAGAAATTAATTCATGTAAAACTAAATACATGGCCATTAACCCTCCAAAATCTTTTAAGAAAAATCTGGCCCTAAACAACACAAAACTTGAATATGTGGAATCATTTGATTACCTGGGCATTAGGTTCGATAGTAAATTGTCCTGGTTAAATCAGCTAGAAAAAAGTAGATTGATACTAAAACACAACTCCCTCCCCATCTTAAAAATTCATGGAAGGAGTACTTCAAAAGCCATAACTCCTGCGATTGAAGTGTTCAAAGCTAAAGCACAATCTGCGGCCCTATATGGTGCCGAGATCTGGGGGCCTTATGCTAATCAAACATTCCATATTGTGGAGAACACGTTCTGCAGGCGGTTGTTAAGGCTACCAATACGAACACCTTTAGTACCTGTTTTTCTAGATATAAACTTAAAACGTACAGACTATCTATGCTGGTTGAGGCCACTGATTTACTGGGTAAGAATATGGTCCACCCCGGAACTCGCAGACTATAGAGCGGGATTGCTGGAAATCATGGAATTGGACACTTACAATTCAATCAAGTGGCTGAGACATATATCTGCATGGCTCACTAAACTGGGTCTCTCACACTTTTGGAAAAACCCAACATCCATGCAACCTAACTGTAAAGATCAGGTAAAATCTGCTTTCTAGTATTATATGAACACTAATATACATGATCATGCCACAGGTTCATTATCAATTAAGTTTTTACAATTTAAGGATATCCCCATATTCGAGCAATTTATGGATGAGGTGGAACCACCCTTGGCTAAAACTTTGTATCTTCAATTTAGGTACGGGGTTCTTCAAATAAACGCCAATACTTCCCGGTGGGGAAATTCCAATCCCAACAGAAATGACACATGTTGTAAACTGTGTGACTTGAAGCAAAGGGAAGATGAGGCACATATCCTTTTTTTTTGCCCATTGTATAAAGTTCAACGTACAAAATGGATTAAACCCCTTTGTAAAAATTTGGGCATATGTTCATATAAAGAGGCGGAAAGATTACTTAGATCCTCGACTATTAGCCTGATAATTTTTGGAGTCAATCGATTCCTTCTCAGTATCTGCTTGATAAGGAAAAAGTATGGTTTTAAAACATAGACACTAAGTCTTTTTTAAACTCTGGCTTTTAATTATTTATAAATTTTATACAATTGTTTTTAATATGAGGTCTGTATATTGCCATGAATGTAAAATGTAAATGTTTCTCTTATGAATTGCAAACAATCTAATGTGAATTGTAAATAACTGGATCTTGTATGGGGACTGTACATCCATTTGCACTGTATTTTTCTAAATAGATGTAACTTTGTTTTTATGAATTATGTTAAATGTATTTTTATGCTGGCTTTATGGCAAAATTGCCGAATAAAAGCTTTACTACTACTACTACTCCTCTCAGTGTGGGCTTCATAGCCTCCCATACCAATGTCGCATCGACGCCCTCAGTCAGGTTCTCCTGCCAGTAATGGGCAATCGCGCCACGCACGTGTTGAACATAGTCTGCCTGTTGAAGATGCCACAAGGACATCCTCCACCGAAACGGCTGGCACTGCCTATGTAGCTCTACCTGTACTGCGACGGGAGAATGGTCGAACAGTCCCCTAGGCAGAATTTCTGCTTCTCTCACTCTGTCAGGGAATGTTCCCGGCATGAAAATGTAGTCCAGGCGGGAGAAGGAACCGTGCACAGCAGATACATATGTATATTCTCTCACCGTGGCATGCATATGTCTCCATACATCTACCCAGCCCAGTCCCTCAACCGCCCCACTCAGTCTAGTAGGGACAGCCGCCACCACCGTGCCTTGCAACCGCATACGGTCCATGCAAATGTCCATAACATCGTTCCAGTCACCACCCAGCACTGCCAGGGATTCCGGGATGTCCGCCCACACTTCAAACAGCCGTTCAGCCAGGGACCACTGAAGCGGGGGAGGAGCATACACACTTCCAAACACCACAGATTCAGCGCCGATCATACCCTTGATAAAGACATAGCGGCCCTGCGGGTCCAACCATTGTTGCTCATGAATGTAAGCTAGTCTGCGGTGAACCAGGATAGCCACCCCCCTTGAACCCCTGGAGAACCCGGCGTGAAACACCTGTTGATAACCAAATCTCTGCAGGCTTAGCACCTTTGTCCCCATCATATGCGTCTCTTGCAACAACAGAACATCAGCCGCCTCCCGCTTGTCCCATCGCAGAACCGCCCCCTCTTGATTTTGTCCAGCATCCCCCTGACATTCCAGCTTAATATTCTCATTGACTCCCTAGGGAGTCTCGAAGGCGGTAAATCAGTCATAAACAAGTTGGAAATGGCCCGGAGGACCCCAGCACCCAGTACAGACACTCCACTCAAGTAATGATACAGCATTAGGAATCACGTGTAGACCCTCCTGATCCCCCCAATCCCCCCCCAAACTCCCCCAATACCCCGTCCCCAACATACCAACCCCTGGAACCCGCCCCCCACCCCTACGCTCCACGGAACTCTGAAGCATCTGTCGCGGCATGGGGAACCTCAAGCCCAAAACAGAGCGCCCAAGGCCGACCATACCAATGGATCCCAAATATTCCCCCAAACTAGGAACCTGTCCCTCAGGGCCACTCCCCACCCGTAGGGAATGAGGCAGCCCCATAAGTCCAGCACCCCGGACCCACCCCTCCACCCTCCTCAGGATTAGTCTATGACATCATGACAGTTTGGCGACAATGTCACAAGCCAGGGTAGGCTCCGGACACCACCCACGGCGCGCCACAGCACTATGCGCCCAATGAACAGTTAACCAGGCAGTTACAAACAATCCTCGAGCCATCCCCTCGGTGTGTCCTCAAGATCTGTAGAAGCATCGTGACAGGGCATCCGTGGGGAGCCAGCTCTCCAGCCATTGTGTCAAGAAGCCATCCATGTGTCCCTTCTCGCAATCCTCCAGAAAGCCCACGAAGCGCAGGTTGTTTCTGCGCGCCCGCCCTTCCGCGTCCTCCACCCGGAGCGCCAAGCCCTTCTGGAGTCTCTCCATGGTCGCCACCTTTTGTTTCAGGGTCCCCACATCGCCCTCCACTCCAGTGATCCTAGTTTCTGCCTCTGTAATGCGGGCAACAGCATTGCGAAGGTCCTGTCGCAACAGAGTGACATCAGCCCCCACCGCTCCTATTTTAGCGTCTAGCATGTCTCGAGACTGGGTGATCGCCTCCATCAATGCTGCGTTGTCGGGCCCAGCACTCTGGCCCCCCCCGGAAGCACTGGCCCCCCACTAGGTCCAGTAAATTTGTCAATGGGTCCCTGTTTGGTGGACCCGCTCCCTCCACCGCCCCTGGTCATGGTTGGGTCACACAGGGAGGGCAGTCCCACTCCGGCAAGCAGCAGGGCTTCTCACGGGCAGCGGCAAAACAGGTCGATAAGGTCTCAGCACCAGAGTATGGCAATCCAAGAAAAAAGGGGGGGGTCCCTCCACCAACAGTCGGTTCGCACCGGACCCCAGCTCAGTCCCAAAGGCACATCCAGGGGGCCGCAGCAATCTTCCAGGAGCCTCTATCCAGCTGACATCAGTTTGGCGCCCAGTAGGTCCCTCCTAAGCGTCCAATCCGGGTACCAGGGGGGTCCACTACCTTGCCAGGCGGTACCCCAGAACGTATAGGGCAGCCCAGGCCGTACCACACACCAGTAGGAGGCAGTGCAAGTCAGTGACCCAAACACCAGGCTCCTTCGGCCCCAGGGGAAAGTCCTGACCAGAGGCGGCCCACCGTGTCGAGGGCTCCACAGCAGGGGGGGGGTTCCAGCGCACCACAGTTCCACTCCCATGCCGTCTACCTGGTCTAACATCCACCCCCACTGGGGCCCAAGTACTCACAGCTCTGACCAAAGCGCAGCAGCTTCCGCCCCACAGCTTCTCCAGGGGTCAGGATGGCACTCCGACAGGGCCCACAGTTGGTCGCTGGGCAGGGGGCACCACTAGGATGTCGGTGTCGCCCCGATATGGCAAGTCGGGCCGTCCAGGTCGCCGTGCAGACCGGCCTCAGGTCCTAGCTGTCGCCGCTGAGGAGCTCGAAAATCCAGTCCCCGGTCTCAAGGCCTGCACATAGGCCTCAGCCGCCGCTCCACGCCCCCACCTCGCAGCAGGCCACGCAGAAGGCAGCGGGAATGTACAAGGGTCCCTGACTCCCACTCTGATGCAAATGCCTCCGAACCAGGCGGCACCAAAGTCCGCCGCCAATGGTCCGTGTCAGAGACACCCGTCCCGGTCTCCTCCAAACTCAAGGCCCCGGCTGCACACGCCGGGACCAGGCCTCGAAGGAGTGCAGCTGTGCGGGCAGCCTCGGACGGTGCCGGAGCCCAAACCGGCACACTGACGTGCTTCCCCACCTTCCGCCACCAGTTGAGGTAGGTGTAGCGCCTCTTGGGTCCGGGGATCAGGATAATTGCTACGGATTAGTGTTGGGCCAGCAGGAGCTCTAACAAGCCAAGTCTGCCATCTTCGCCCGCTAGGCCACGCCCCTCCGGATTACGATATTTTTGACAATGATATTTTAGTCTCTCTAATCAAAGAGAGGGACCCCAACAACCAAAGGGGTAGGGTTCCAAAAGACAATATGTCAAATATAATGTCCCCTTTGGACAAATCATAAACAGGCAGAAAGACTTGCTACTTAACCGCACACTAATCAGTTCATACATTCAATTTGAGCAACAACGAAGATGATGTAAAATTAGTCAAAAATTATAAAAATGTACACAATTTATTATAACATTAAAAAATCACAATGAAAGGAATGATCAATATATCCTAATACATGCAGATAATAATCACACATTGGGAATACAACATAAAAACATTTCAGTTAAAAATAGAACGGGATACTGTAGTCCGACTTAAGTTAATCAAACTCCAAATTCGTATAAGTATCTTTAAGATGGAGACGTTGTATAGTCCAATGACTTAGCGTATCCCAATTCACAGGGGCATGGACGCGTTTCGGTTTTGGCAACTTTGTTTACAAGCCAGCACCTTCATCAGGATTAGAAATTATAAATTCCCACAATATATGGAATATCTGCAAAAATATAAAATGTACAATATCAAATATATTATCTCTAACTACAAGTTACATCATCGTCAATTTACTATTCCTTTAGAAACAACCAATTCTACAATCAAAACAGCCATTTACACATTAACCTTATACTTCAACATTTTGGTCTGAAAAGAGCATACAGCCTCATAAAGATATTAACTAAGACCACAGGAAGATATAATAATCTTGCCAAGTTTCAAACATGCTGTCAATTTGTCTTGAAATCCTAACAGAGTGGAAATATTGCCATTCTCCAGGCCATTTGTATACATATCAAACACATTCCTCCATTTTGTAGGGTTAATCACCTTTTAAATATGTTACATTCTCACTTGAGAACCAAAAATGGGCTCAATAATTTACCTCATTATGTTGCTAGTACCGGGCTTTCCTAAATTCCTCCGATACTTGATCTCGAGTTAGATGATCAATTGGCGCACTTCACATTGCAGACGCCTATAGAATTATATATAGTTTCAGTCAGCTTCTATCAGACATGATAATGGTAAACATTATTATCACGATTTTAATAAAGCTCACCCGTTGAGACTTTCATATGATTTCGGTCTCACAGCGGTTTGCCGGGGTTATATTGTAGACACTTTTTTTTTAGTTCTAAAAATAAATCACAAAGTAAGTCTCTCTGGCTCGATGTTAATGGTAAGTCATTTAAAGTGTAAATCTTCCATAGGGTATTCAGTTCTATGTAGATAAACAGTATAAGCCTGATGTTAGGGGAACCTGTTTAAATTTTTAGTCACAGTATGCCGGCCATATTTTTACTTAATCTGTTTCTAAGCTTGGGCAGCATAGAATTGCAGACATACTGAAAAACTCACTACATGCTAAAAAACTCTAAGTGGACTTAACAACCCTACCATAGTCAAAAAACCTCTCTTACGTGGGTATTCGGACTAGGTACATCATTATTATTATATTTACAAAGCTGTGTGTCTATAATACATATACACAACATCGAGGGCAGACGGTAAACAAACGTTATACCTAAATAGCGTCATGGTTGCACGTAGGATTACATTGCAATGTAAGGCTTTTCTTATCCGATAAAGCTCTCACCCGGGAAGCGAGGCCACCCACAGTCTGTAAAACAAACATGAGGGTCAATGCGTACTACCCATGTAAATGTCCGTTTAACGAGTTGAGGACATCTAGTCTACATACCTGCTCACGAATGGCGTGCCGTCGTCAATGTGGGGTTCTGTGTCTCTAAGTCAGTAGACTACGAGAACTTCTTTTTAAATACTAGAAAGGCGCGCGAATAACTTCTCAGTATTTCTCTTCCGGTTTGCCGGTACTCAAAAAAGAATGACGGACTGACGGTAAAAGACTTTGAATGCCGTCCGTTTAGCGATACGTTCTCATTCGTAAATTGTTTCAGATGTCTCAAAGTTTCCATTATTCAATTTAAGAAATCTGAGACATTTGTCAAGAGGGTGAACAATAATCTTAGAAATATGAACGGAATTCGAATGTACTAATATAGCCGTGGCAACGATCATTTATAATGTGCTAGTTTGGGCAATGAACATTAATAACGGGTTTGTAAAATCTTTTAGTACATCCACGATTGATATATTATATATTCCATTATGTCTAAATCTAGAATCTAATCAGAGTTCTATTTCAAGATGGCGCTCTCTATTACATATGTGGACATCGGTGTTTGAGTCGCGTGTTTAGACTAGCATACGAATATTAAAAATTAGTGGATAACATAGTCATATTCCATAGATTCGACTAGCGCTTCCAGATTTGATTAGTCGAATGTATGTACAACAGCTAAGGTAAACCAATTCATAACATCGCTAGTAATCATAGTGTTGCAGTACATTGTAACATTCTTTACATATATAGTTGTCTCGTGTATACATAGCATTTTCTGTGCACCAATTACAATCATAAGACTATATTGCATTGCAACATTACTAACGCATGTCTATTACAAGGCACATGCATATATTATCTTATGTGGTGCATACTGCATGCACTCCCTTATACAGCACAAGATATCTGTTTATATTCATAACACTTAACAGTTTATACATTGTTTACATATGGAATAATATTTATTGCAAAAGAAATCATCAATATTATCCTTACGACGATTCGTATTACCTAACTTAGTAGAATGGCATTCTATAACATCCTCTCTAGTGATGGTACTCACTTCTATTGATTATTACTTGTTAAGCCTAGTATGTCAATTTCTGAAATACTCAAGATTATATCAGTGTTAAACTCAAAGATGGGTTAAATCGACTAACTTGGTTTTATGGTTTTATTAAACGTTCCCATTCTTCTTTAGAGTTTAATCCTGCTCTGACAGTGTTAAGAAGGGAAATATGCTATTGTTCTCGTGCTTTGCGTTTCATCACTATGTTACCTCCATGTTTACCAACTTTGATTTTATCAATGACGAACCACGTGAAATCGTTTTCATTGTGGCCCATCTTGAGGAAATGTTCAACAAGAGGTGCAGTTATCTTTTTCGTTTTAATAGCTGACCTATGTTCTTGAAATCTTGTTCTCGCTTCTCTGCCAGTTTCCCCAACGTAGCAAAGGCCGCAAGGGCATTGTAAAAGATACACAATATTTTTGCTTCTGCAATTGGTCAAACATTTACATTTCAGTGTTATGCCGTTTGTTTTCATCTCATTAGTTTGTAAGCACTGTGGACACATGTTGCAGGTACCGCAGAGAAAATGTCCTACTACTATACTATTATCTATTGTTGTCTGGGTGACCTTAGTTTCTTCGCGGTATGTATTCACTAGTAGATCTCTAAGATTTTTGTTTTTTTTAAAAGCAAACATAGGTTTCTCTAATTTGATGGGTTCTTCATGGTTAAGGATGTGCCAGTTTCTATTCACCACATTTTTAATTTGGTTACTAATTGTGGAGAACTGGCTGACAAAAACAATCTTGGTCAGAGGTTCCTTCTTTTTTTCTTGTTTATGAACAAGAGCCTCACGATCGTAAAATCTAGCCATTTTCATCGAGTGAGAGAGTAATTTCTTCGGATAGCCCCTATCCTTAAATTTCTTCTTTAATGTTTCTGAGTGCTTATTAAAGTCATTCAAATCAGAACAGTTCCTCCGCAGGCGGAGAAATTGACTGAACTGAATGCTTTCTCTCTGGGTCTTTGGGTGGAAACTTGAAAAGTGCAAAAGTGTATTTTTTGCAGTTGCTTTTGTAAAGAGCTCAACTTCCAGGGAGCCATTGACATTTTTTATGGTAATGTACAAGAAATCTACACTCGTGGTACTATATGTAGAGGTGAATTTTAGATTGGGATCACCCAGATTGAGCCATGCTAAGAAATCTCCCAGAATTTCTGTTGGGGCCTCCCATATGAAAAAAATGTCATCGATGTAGCGGTACCAGCCCGCTACATTCTCAAAAAATGGTGCCAGCTCATTGTATATATGTTTGTTCTCGAACTCTCCTACATAGAGGCAGGCCAGACTAGGGGCACATGTGGCCCCCATGCTGGTACCCTTTAATTGTTTAAAATATTCATCCTTAAACAGAAAGACGTTGTTAAAGAGGATAAGTTCAATGCCTCTTACTATGAATTTCTTGCTTGCTCCACCCAAATCATAGGAGTCAAGAATGCGGTCAATGACCAAGACTGTGTCAGTCTGAGGTATGTTAGTGTAGAGAGTCTCAATGTCCAGGGTGACTAGACAATCAGTCTCTCCACAAAAACACTTCCCCTCAATCAACAAGATCATATGGGCCGAATCTCTTACATACGATCTCAGTCTGCTGACAATTGGTTTTAAAAAATGGTCCACATACTTACTAATAGGCTCAAGTAATGATCCGATACTGCTTACAATGGGTCGCATAGGTGGATTTTCTAAGTTTTTATGAGTCTTCGGGAGACCATATATGGCGGGAGTTCTTGGTTCAGTATTGTTAAGGTAATGAAACTCATCGTCACATATCCAGTTAGATTCCCTTGCTACATTTAACAGATCAATGCAGTCTTTCGATATTTTAAGTAGACTACTTGCTTGAGTGCGGGTATAGTGCTCACCCACCTCCAACAAACTGAGCATACGCGTTTCATAATCAGCGGTATTGAACACCACGATCCCGCCACCCTTATCTGCGGGTTTTATGGTCAGAGAAATATCCTCTTTAAGGGAATTAAGCGAAGCTCTTTCATCTCTGCTAATATTGTGAACATTAGGTTTGTTAGCCCTCCCTAAAATGGCAAGTATGCCACTCTCTACAGCTGTTTCAAATGCCTCTATATTTTTCCCTACCATGGATAGTGTTGGGGTAAATGAGGACTTTGGTTTTAGGCCTGAAATATTACTGCGTTCCCTAGGTTCTTTATTCTCGAAAAATTTCCTTAGTCTTACTTTTCTGAAAAAGGAACGCATATCTTTTTCTAATTGAAACTGGTCGACATAGGTGGATGGGACAAAACTCAAACCTCTACTTAAAACTCTAATCTCTATCTCAGTAAGGGGTCGACTAGACAGATTTATGACTGGTATTCTGTCGGCCTCCAGAAGCGCTTGCTCCTTGTGTTTATGTACTCCTGTTGTTGAGGAGGGCCCCAGTTGAATTGGCCCCTCCCAGAGTTCCCATTGTAGCGCTGGCCCCTCTTCGGGCACTGTCCTAAAAAAGGTCCCTGATCGTTAGGATAATTTCTACCTGTCTGATCTTCTCTTTGTGGGCCTTCTTCTTCACGGCTGGACCCTGATGATTCTGAGAAAGTGATGTGTTTTTTACCACCTCTATTGTACATCTGTTTGTTTTGTGGTCTATCCCAATTGGGTTCTTTTGTTGGTAATAGTTTTCTTTTAAAAAAGGGTAGACTCTATCGTCTGAAAATTTTTCAATATCTTTTTTGAGTTTTTTTTAAATTTTATTTGTTAGGTACTCACTATATCCTTCAACATCCCTATTTATATCTTCCAGTTTCTTTTTAGCCTCTTCCAAGGCTGGACAATTTTTAAGTTCTTTTTGCAACTTATCAATGGCCTCTTTTTCAATAATAATAAGTGCCTGGGCAGTTCCGATTATAAGTAACATCCAGTCACGACTGCATCTATTGGAAATCATTGTCCATGTTTCTAGAAATGTTCTGTTATCAACGAATAGCCCAGGCTCATTACGCACCTGCAAGCCAATGGGGATGGTTCCTGACTTGATGTATTCAACTAAAAAGTCTGCATGGGCTTCAGTCCGAACCAATTTCTTTTTTAAATTTAGAAGTTTCCCCCAATTTTCACCTTTTCCAGTTAAGACTGTGATTTTATTGCCATTCTTGGTATTTATAATTTTATTTAATTGATCCTCGCTAAACCCAAATGTTTTAAACGGATCCATTTTATTTTTGAACTGTAATAAATATTCATAATTTACTCTCTATAGGCGTCTGCAATGTGAGGTGCGCCAATTGATCATCTAACTCGAGATCAAGTATCGGAGGAATTTAGGAAAGCCCGGTACTAGCAAAATAATGAGGTAAATTATTGAGCCCATTTTTGGTTCTCAAGTGAGAATGTAACATATTTAAAAGGTGATTAACCCTACAAAATGGAGGAATGTGTTTGATATGTATACAAATGGCCTGGAGAATGGCAATATCTCCACTCACTCTGTTAGGATTTCAAGTCAAATTGACAGCATGTTTGAAACTTGGCAAGATTATTATATCTTCCTGTGGTCTTAGTTAATATCTTTTTGAGGCTGTATGCTCTTTTCAGACCAAAATGTTAAAGTATAAGGTTAATGTGTAAATGACTGTTTTGATTGTATAATTGGTTGTTTCTAAAGGAGTAGTAAATTGACGATGATGTAACTAGTAGTTAGAGATAATAAATTTGATATTGTACATTTTATATTTTTGCAGATATTCCATATATTGTGGGAATTTATAATTTCTAATCCTGATGAAGGTGCTGGCTTGTAAACCAAGTTGCCAAAACCGAAACGCGTTGATGCCCCTGTGAATTGGGATACGCTAAGTCATTGGACTATACGTCTCCATCTTAAAGATACTTATACGAATTTGGAGTTTGATTAACTTAAGTCGGACTACAGTATCCCATTCTATTTTTAACTGAAACTTTTTATGTTGTATTCTCACTGTGTGATTATTATCTGCATGTATTGTAATAGGATATATTGATCATTCCTTTCATTGTGATTTTTAATGGTATAATAAATTGTGTACATTTTTATAATTTTTGACTATTTTTACATCATCTTCGTTGTTGCTCAAATTGAATGTATGAACTGATTAGTGTGTGGTTAAGTTGCAAGTCTTTCTGCCTGTTTATGATTTGTCCAAAAGGGACATTATATTTGACATGATGATATATTAGTCACAATATTTTGATAGGGAGATATTTTTTAGAGGGGCTACTTTGTCAGTGAACCGCACATGCCTACGAAATAACGTAGCCACCAGCACATTGTGATGTGCCTGGATTAATACGTCCATTCACGTCATCATACCTCTTTCCTTTGGTTGCTTTTTGATGCACAGCATCAGCTAAAGGCATTGTAAAAGACAATACGTCAACGAGGTGAGAGCTTTTGGCTTTGCTATTGCTTGTTAAAATCAAATGCCTATCATTTTGAAATTCATGTCTAAAATCCATTTATTAGGTTTAGTCTGTAGTATAATACTCAAATCCCTAATTTTGTGCATGATTCTCAAAATTAACCACTTTATTTTAAAAAAAGAGAGCCTTGCTTACTGTTAAAAAACATTTGTGTAGTCCTGTTTAGCATGCCTTCATGTATCCATAAGTCTAGAAGTAACACAACATCCAATGTGTGAAACTTGTGAAACTCGTCTTCACTATCGTCCCCATTTGTATAGAACCATTGGTTTTTTTTATAAGAAAGTAATCTTGTTGACCTTTGTGTGTGCTTATCCAGTGTGTGTTATAGATGTGACGTAATGTACACGTGATTCCATTACCTGTGATTATTTCTTTTGGTGATCAAACAAATGAGTCTCATGGGACCCTTGTTCTGAATTTTTACGATTAGCCGGGTCCCAGTGGGCTAACTGGGTTTACCGATGCTTACGTGTATTAATGCTTACCTGTATACAGCAGGACAATTCACTTTTTTGGAGACAGCAGCATGACAGTATAGGTGATCCATCTTGCATGCTATATCTGTTATGTACAGTGCTTACTTATTTATTTATTTTATTTGCTTATATAGCGCAGAAATTCGACCCACGAAGAGGTATCTCCGCGCATACGTACAACAGAATTGTTGTCTGAAGTCAGGAGCACTGATATAAAGAAAATGGCTGAGGCTGAAGCACTCCTAGATCTGGAGGCTGTTCAAAAAGATAATGGAAAACAATGAGGCCTTTCGATCAGTTTTCTTTTCGAGTCTGCCAATTTTTCCAACCGCCAGACTCGTGGTGGCGCAGCAGTGGCAGTTCACCATCCGCCATGTTACTACTTTTAAATTTGTTGCGTCAGTGGACCATCGGCTGCGCCAGGGAACAGTCCTTCCCTGGCGGTGGAGCAGGAGTGCCTCGAAGCAATATGCGGAGCAGGGACTGGCGCAGTCCTGCTCAGCATATTACAAGTTCCTGGTCCACCAGCCTTTTCAAGGCGGAGCCCTGCCATGAAAAGGCGGTGCAGGAACAGAGGGGATCAGCACGGCCCCCAAGGCCACAATACCATGGGGACACATTCTGGGGGGGCACAACATGTGCCCCCCTGTCTGTACCCCCACAGAGTTCCATGTCCATGCCATTCTGTAACTTTTTGGATGTTCCCATCGCCGTGCCTGTTTTCCAGGCACCGCCATGGGAATAGCCATAGTGTCAATATCGGCCCAACCACAGACCTTTCTTCATACAACACACCACTCCACCAATAATCAACACAACACAAGTTTGATGGAGAAAGTTGTTGCAGTTTTATTACCATATACATTTTGCCACCATGTTGGGTTATCTTACGGGTCGATCCAGAGCAGGCCGTCTCTCATGACCCGCTCACCTGATGAGCCATACCCCCCGGGGTGTTAAGCGCGGGGGCATAGTCAGTTTCGGGGGAAGGTCTAACCCCTCAACTCGGCAGACCTCTATTCTGCCCCTTGCTCACGCCCCTCCCCCTCGGGGGCGGAGCGTTGTGGCAACCCGCGGTTGCTCAGGTCTACAATCGCCCGAAGGACTAACGGGGCGCCGGCGGTCTTCCAGGATCCATCACAGCGTGGATCTCTCTGGGAGATAATTCTGCTCTCGCACCCACCGGTGCTTCTGTAGAGGGTACCCCTCTGTACCTTTCTGCATTGGATCGCCCTGTAACTCCGCCAAGGCTCTGGGTGTGGCCGCCGCCACCCCAGAGTCCCCCCACCTACTAGCTTCCTATTAGTGCAACCTGCTGCTCCTAGTGCTTTCCGCTATATCAACCAAAGATCGTCATATCAACTTCGGGTAAATGAGCCCCGTCTACATCAAAGCACACAGTGCATTTGGCAAGTAGCCACCCAAACCTGATGAAACAAGTTCTCCTATGCTTCAGGCTACTCCCAAGTTGTCGGGCGACACTATCCACCTCTCTTTGGCACCAAGGACCGATTGCACTACAATTGCAATCACGGGCCTCCCTCGGCTCAGGCAAGGACAAGTCTGCTCTCTTCCTCAGCACCGCCAAGCTGGCACGCAACCAAACTTCCTTCTCACTTCTGCCGCCCTCCGGACAGGGAACTGTGACAGTGATGTCCCTGAACTTCACAACTAACTGCCATCTGTGCTTTGCAGGTGTCCATCTAGTGTGCCATCCCCCAGTCTGTTCCTATTCTGTACCGCTGGCTGACCAGCAACCAACAAGCCCCTATCAGGTAAACAACACCACTGCCACTGGCATGGTGTCCCCTGTCTAGCATGTGGCCTTACACCCTTACTTAGACCTAATGGGGACATATTCACCATCAAGGTCACGCCAGGTGGCTCACTCCCATGACGCCGACCCTACTGTAGGCTAACAAACTCCTCGCCTGTTTAGCCTCACTGGAAAGACACGTAACTTTCAAACCCATGGGAACCTAATTGTAAGACCATCATCTCTCAACTATGCCTGCCAACTGCGTTCTGGTGTCGGCGTAAAACACTGTGTAGAGGATCTCCTCATGTTTGACACTTGTACAAGACGTCCCCCTGTGCCTGGCCTTCGATGGACTCTATGAAGCTTGTAACAAGCCGCCTATACAACTGTATATACAAGTTGTGCAACTAAGTGAACTAATCCTTCCTCGCTCTTACTTCCTGGCATGTGCACACTGCCAAAGGAATCCCTTCTTTAGTACCTGAAAACAACTAAGTAGATACTATCTAGGTGAATGCTTACCTGAGCACCTAGCCACGTGCCCTCCACTGCTTGTCAACCCCTGTTGTTGAATTTTAGCTGTTAAAATTGCCTGCCCACTACCGGACCCTTCACGTAAAACCAGCCAAACCAATCGCTTACATGGCCAACTATGTGCCAACGTGTGTCCCATGAATTAACAAGTTAGAGACATACTGTATCAGCCTGATGCAAAGTGGAGGCAGAGCTGAGAGGTCTTAGTGGGATCAGACTGGAGGAGGCATGTGAGTGGTTAATGCAGGCCCAAAATTCTGTGCAACCTGATAATCCATCCCCATAGTGCCAATGGGCCAGAGTAAAGGAAACTGGCAATGCTGTGGTACAACTAAGTGATTGTCTCAGCGTGGGCCAGGATGCAGCAGTTAATGTGAGGCTTATGCCGGCCCAACTAATCTGCAGTGCTATCTAGCTTGTTCAGGTAACAGTTAAAGCTTTCTTGCATAGCCAACCACAAACTAGCCACCCCACTTCGGAGCTACACGCGTAAAACTGCTGGATTTATGACATTACAACGCATGCTTTTACCACGCATGCCTTTACATCGCAAGTTTTACAACGTATGCTTTTACAACGCATAGTTTCCAGGGGTGCTGGATAGTGAATAGTTTAATTTACTATTCCAACTCCAGTCCCCGTGGATAGTAGGGAAGGTGTTGGATAGTAAATTAAATCTATTCCCTATCCTAGAGCGCCCCCCAGTGCAATGCGTTGTAATGGCATGCGTTGTAATAGTTGCGTCGTAAAGGCTCTGCGAGGTAAAAGTTGCGTTGTAAAGGATGTTCCCCAAAACTGCTATGTGTAACATTTCCATATTACAGTGCACGATGAGTGACATTGAAGGACTAAGAAAGACACTTTCTTGCAAGACACATCATTGAAGATGAGGGAAACCCAATGTCAGAATTACGCCCATCAGACCCGCAAGCATTCTAGGCAGACCAAGGATATCAGGCTGCTTTTGTCAGACATTCCATAGCTTGGAGTGTGCATGTGTGAGACAGTAACCTATGCACGAAACCTTGGGAGTAAAAGTGCCTGGTCTTGAATGAGACTGCGTAGCTCAAATGGATCAGAGTATCACAAAATTACACAGTCAGTCAGAACTGCCTGGCCCTGTGAGACCGGATATTTTATGAGAAGTCCTCCATGTACCCCACATTGAGGACCCGCCCAGTCATCTACCATTCTACCCATGAGGTTACTTGTCCAGTCACCGAGGAGCTGTGGCCCGACAGGAAAATAAGACTTTGTTGCTGTTTGGTCATTGCCTAAAGTTGTTAAACAATAACTTAGGGTATCCGGGAAGAAAACAAAATTCCACCATTATGAACTGATCAACCTGTGCCGAGGGAGTAGTCCCAACATGGGTTTTTTCAATGTGCTACAAGTATCAGAGCCCCCACCCATCCCTCAGTGGATGGGGCCTCAGATGTTCAACTGCTAATAAATTATTAGAGAACAAACGACACAGCAATCCATTGATGCACATGAGATGCATTATATGCCCAAATCAACCTGTTGCTGAGCTGAAAACACATTTCCCATTTTCTTTCGCATTAAATGCATGATTAGCCCCTGTTCTGCCACTGCATCCAGCGCGAACACCCCAATTATTGCACCGTAAAACATATTGGCCAGACTCAAGTAAGAGAGAACATCCAATTCTGCACAGGGCTGCCTAATAAGTCCCAGCTCCCAGTTACTATCCATGTATTACTTCCATGAATTAAACCAGCACGCGTCCCACACCCCGTATAGTAAGGACAACTGGGGAGAACATGGGATATCCCAAACCCTAACACACTGCCCCAGTGTGCTATGCTCCTTATACCTGTTGATAATTCAGGTGGCCCCCATGTGGGTGGTGCGGCTCTCGTGCATGGTTCCTGCATTAGAGACAGAAAACATTGATTAAAATGTCACCCCCCGATCCACGATTTGCATTCTCTGCAATGAGGCATGGCCCTCGATGCCCTCACAAGCTACCCAGGCCAGTAGGTGTTACGAGCACTAATTAGTCAGCATTACCTGCACCCTTCCACAATTAAAGTTGTCCTCTCTTAATAATTGAAGGAAGTCCATTCATAAACGAAACACTTCCCTCCTTGGCTCTAAAGGTGTCTACCCAAGTGTTCTGATGCCTAGAGAGGCTGCCCATTCTTGCAGTAATATCCCTCTGAGTAGATACTCTGTTGTCGCATGCGCCCATCACCAACCTCTGGTAACACACAGCTTGCTACCTCTAACAGTCTGTTTAGATCCGAGGTTTGCACGAGTTGCCCCAATGCTTAATTAACATTTGATTATTACGTTAGACTGACGGCCTTGAATGTACCTCACTTGTACTATATACGCTAATGTAATTAGTACCCAAGACCCATTCTACTCCTGTAATGCCAAGTACAAACATCTTCTACTATCCGCTGTTGTTGAAACTTGCTTCTTGTAACTTCGCGTAGCTATATACGAGAACACCTTTGGGAGTATCAGTTCTGTCCCCTTTGAGAAGCGTTCTGACCCCATCGGGCAAAGTCTGTGCTCCCACGCCAGGCGCATAGAACTGCAGAGACCTGCAACAAGGTTCCTTTCACCTCTAAAACCACAGTATACTCTGTAGCGGGCCTCTAGATTGAAGCTTGGGTCAGTCACTCCACGTTAAACTGAGTGATGAAATCTATTCTCGCTCCCCCAGAGTTCGGCTCCAAGTTGTTAAGAGTTCCTGCAATAATATCCTCATGCAAGGCCCAATTCCCCCTGGTAGGCCCGCAATGTTCTTGTGAAACTTTTGATTCATTGCTAGCATGGTTACCCTTGCACCAGCGTATCATGCCAGGAATGATGGATAAAGACACTATTTCCGAAACACCAGGAATACTCTCATAATGATCAATGATGCTAATAGATCAGTTATTAATGATGAAATTCATAGATATGCTATCTACACACCACCTAGACAGTGTTTGTGTGTACCTTACATGCCATGAAGAACATTGATATTAAGTAAATTGCAACAAGGCATGCCCCACCATCAATTTCTACTTTGTACCAGTGTCAAACCACAACACAGGTCGCTTCAATGGCTGCCATGAAGGTATCCACGACTTCCTCCTCTGACCGATACCTGCATGGATATAAACAAAAGACATCCAAGCCCTGCTGGACGGGCTCGAGAACCCCCATGGTGTTGAGTTACCTTCGGCAGGCAATCGTATAATTGAAACAACACTTCCCCATATGCATAGAATCCTGAGGCATGCCTAATGCCTATTCATTTAATATCACCAACTAAAACATGGTGAAGCATTCCAGGTTCTCCTTAAAGCAATACTAATCCCAATGAGCAACAATGACCACTGGAATCATATTAACATTGGGCACAGCAGCAGTGTGTTGCCCGGTGTAAAGAGCCCATGAAGAACCTTCACGCTAAATTAATTGCAATAACAAGGTCATGCACCACTATCAATTTACCCTTGGGACGCATCCCATACCCAACACGGGTCACTTCGGTGACCTTCCATGAAGTGCGCCACAACGTCCTCCTCTGACCGATCGCCTGCATGGATATAAAGCAAAACGTCAACCAAGCACCGACCCTTCCCCCTTAACAAAACGGGCCCTGTGGGAGGCTGGACGGGCTCGCGAAAATTGCATAGGCTTAAGCCCCATGGTGTTTTGTTACCTATGCCATTGTAATCGTAAAATTGACACATGACATATCCCCACATGCATAGATTCATAAGTCATGCCTAATGCCTGTTCATTTCATATACACCACTAGAAACAGAGCAACAGCGTTGTACCATACTAATCACAATGAGCAACAATAGCCACTGTAATCAAATTAACATTGGGTACAGCAGCAGTGTGTTGCCTGGTGTAAGGAGCTCTACCTAGTGGCAGTAAGTGCTATGTAAATGTAATAACTTTATAATTTATTGGCTCCAGACATCCTACAGGTGTTGTGGTAGACACCAGACGTAGGAGAGGGGGTGCGGGCTGATGGAAAGGGCCTGTTCGATTAGGTTGTTTAACTGCAACTAATTGTTACATATGCTCACATTACCAACAGCTCGATTAAGTCCTCCCCGGGGAAGTGTTGGTCTTGGTTTAGGGTGCAAAACACAAGGAGGACTGGGAAAGCGAAAAAGAGATTAGGGATGTTAAGTAATGTAGGCTGCACTGTCCACTGTATGAAAATAGCTTTGCATGCGTAAAATGGTATGTAAATATACAAACTCCACAGGAGCAGCGATGTTTGTGACAACTCTCTGTTCGGATATGCTCCCTATTTTACTCCTGACGTAATACTCAACTTCCTTGAACCTTGTAGAGCCACGTCGCAGTAAGAGGAGTCAATTGGGTTCCACTCCCCCATGAACTACCTTGTACCTGGATAGCAGACCTAGGCTACCTGACCTGTACAGAGTGTGTGCCGCATTAGCTATCCAAATCAATCTCACACCGCAACTGTTTACGTTATTGCCGGCCCACTGACCTACCACTGTCCACCCAGTCACAGTGCGCCACCTGATTACCCATGTTAATTCTATCCAAGTTGTGTGCTCCAACAACCTCCCCTTGCTGTTGTCCTGCAGTAAGAAAAAGAGACATCAGTTACCTATGCCCCCCCCGCCACTGCACTCTGCGTAGTCAATTATGGTCATTCAAGACGAAGATAATCTTTCACCGTTTGCTACCTCTATTATTTTGTAGCTCACGATTTTCATTATTGCTTCATTTAATGTAACGTTTGCATTTGTATTATGTTCACTTGTAAAGTACTCATGTATCAGGTCCGTTCCTAATGTGAAGCGCTCTAACACCTTCCGGTTAAGCTCGCTCTATATAAAAACGCACAAATAAAATAAATAAATAAATATATTGCCGGCAGCGATGTCCCCAGTGAAGTAGACGCGTCATTAGGAAACATCCAGCCCGAGGAGCGCGAGGGGGGGAGGGTGGGAGTCCCAAGGAGCACATGCGCATGCTCTCTGATGACCGCGTATGCGCAGAATTGCGCATGCGCGATTCAGCGACAAAGATGGCGGCCATATCGTACCAAAACAAAGTGCTACGTGGGCCCCAGCCATGAGGACCGACAACAGAGCCGGAGCACAGCGCACGATCCTCGACTGGCCTCGCACGGTCAGCCCAAAGGAAGGAACCCCCCTCCTGCAACAAAAGCAAAATTCCGCTCAAAATCCTGTCCTGCGTGGGACCCAAAACACGAGGACATGCACAACAGCAGGGCGGCCCCACCAGAGAGCGCAGCACAGGAGGGGTGCACGCTGCTCCGGTGAAGCCCAAGGAAGACCGCTGCCGCCCCCCTGGTCAGCCCGCAAGCCGAGAGAGGATGCCGAGAGACCCGCCTTGCCTTAAAGGAGAACTCATGAAAGAGAAGGCATAGCGTGAGTACATATCCGCTCGCATGGCCCCCTGGAAACCCCGGCCTCTTCATCCCACACGGACCACAAACTACAGCTGCCCCAGCCGCCCGCCTCGCCTCCCTCAGCACTACCATCCCTCCCGCAACAGGAGAAGCAGCGCGGCCCCGCAGAACGGCCCCGCCCTTCCTTACGAACAAACAACAACCCTTAACCCTGCAACAAACCCACACCGTCCCTCCTCACCTTATGTAGAAAAGCGCCGGCAGGCCACGGAAGCAAAACTAGGTCCGGGACCAGCACGTGCAGCCCGCAGAAAAAGGAGAGCCCACCCCACTTCTTGCACCACCTTCCCGCAGCATCCCGCCCCCATCCCAAAATCAATCCCCGACCAACTGAGACAGCCACCCTCCCCCTATAACCCCCACCCTGCCACCACTCATCCATACCCCGAAAACAGCAACGGGCAGTCACCCGCTCAGGGTCCAGGCAGGGGAGGGCGAGGGTCAGCGTGAGCCGGGGCCAACGAACAAAGAGGGTGCTTGACCCTCGCCCCCTGGGCTATATAGTCACTCCCCCTCCCCCAAGGCACAGGAAGTGACATCACGGGGGGACCTCTAATCCCCCAACCACTAGACCTCTTAGGGTCTGTGCCATCCTATGGCACTAAGGGTGGCCGCCCTCGTAGGTGGCCACCTTTGGTGTTCCGGGGCAGCCAATCAAGAACTGCCGACAGTATTTGCAACTCGTAATACGGTCAGCAGGGATTACGCAGCTTTTGCACAGCGGAGGCTGCATTGCGCCATCGCACCAAAGTTGTAATCAGGGCTTAGTTGTTTGTTGAAACACAGTGAAAGATCAATGATAATCAAGATGAGCCCAGAGAACAACTTTTAAGAAACCACTGAACATTCATGTCATGCATATCTATGTTTATATTATGTGACTTCCAAAAGATTGCATTTGCTAACAAACGTTGTCACTCTCGTGATTGGGCCCTATGGAGGATAGACAAATGAGGTGTAAAAAAAGCAGCAGTGTAAAAAATAGCTTCATCAGTAGTTTACAAATATAAAAAAGATCCTCAGAGGCTCATTGAGCTTTTAAATTGTGGAATGTGTGGCGGCAGGCAAATTTCAAAGTAGGGTGAGTACACATTAGTTTTACCTTTGTGTCCCTGAATGGCTAAAACTACTTTAATTTATTAATGATCTCTTTTAAATAATTCCTTTTTGTACAAAAAATTGTTAAAATCTCTCGATGTTTTAAATATTTTTGCATCATTTATGCACCACATTTTTGAAAAAAATTCCTTGGACTACTATGTGAACCACCTCTTTAATTCCCACAAACTCACTCTCCCCACTTACAGTATTTATGCTCACTTGCTGCACTTGCTCATGAAGTAACTCCAGATAATTTTAGAACTTCTATATTTTGAGTAAGCTGATGAACCCGCCCAGCATGCCCAGTCAGAACATTGTTCCAGCACTACTTTAGGAAGTGCCATCTTAAACAAATATCATTAAAAGCAAGGTATAATCTTACATTCATGCTTATCATGTTGTGTATAAGCGGTGAACACCCTAAATAGCGAATCCAAAATATAGACTGCCCAGAATATCAAATAAAAAATGTAGAGAGCCCAGAATATCGAATTACCAAAATATAGTTGGATAGAATATCGAAGTTGAGGTAAGAAATATCAATCTCCATAATATCGAATTTAAAATATCGTTTTCCATAATATCGATTTTTATTTACTGTTATGTATTGTAGTATATGTGGGTTGTGGCTTTATAGGGGCATAGGGTGGGAAGTAATGTAAATGTAAATGTAATGTAAATGTGGCGTATTTGTATAGCGCGAACAGTGACCCGGAGGCATCCCGACGCTTGTACTCCTACCACAAGGGAACCCCTCCTGGCTTTTCCTTGTGGGGTGTCCACTCCTGGGCATCCCATGGTGAAACCAGGCATCCCTTGTTTATCAGGGGGCCTTTGTGGAGACTAAGCAAGCTATTGCCCAGAGTTGCAGCGTGGGACCCATGCTTAGAATCGGCACTGAGGCGAGAATATCCGGTCAGAGGAATTTAAGCCCGAAACCCGCCGAGGCGGGAATCGAACCCTGGTCCCTGGCCAGCGTTCTGCATCAAGGTCTGCCGCTCTAAGCATTGAGCCACACTTCTCTCAATGATTTTGTAATTAAGTAAATATGTATTTTTATTTATATATATTGATAATTATTAATTTGTATTAATTAGTAATTAATTTTAATTAATTGATTCATTGATGTTTATGTTAATTGTTTTAATTTATTATTTGGAGTGGGTAGTGGGTTATAGGGGAATAGGGTGGGAAGTAATGTAATTGTAATTAACTAATTATTTAAATTATTTTTGTGTATTGTAAACTGATGTATTGTTAATTAATTATTAGTTGTTTTTTTATTACTTATCCAATGCTTTCCCTACTGTTGCACTCCCTGGAGTGGGAATAGTAGTTTTTACCCTCCCACTATCCAACGCTTTCTCTACTGTTGCACTCTCTGGAGTGGGAATAGTCATTTTTACCCCTATGCTATCCAACGCTTTCCTTACTGTTGCACACTCTGGAGTGGGAATAGTAGTTTTTACCCCTATGCTATACAATGCTTTCCCTACTTTTGCACTCACTGGAGTGGGAATAGTAGTTTTTACCCCTACGCTATACAACACTTTCCCTATTGTTGCACTCACTGGAGTGGGAATAGTCATTTTTACCCCTATGCTATCCAACGCTTTCCTTACTGTTGCACACTCTGGAGTGGGAATAGAAATCTTTACCCTCCCGCTATCCAACGCTTTCCCTACTGTTGCACTCTCTGGAGTGGGAATAGCAATTTTTACCCATACGCTATCCAATGCTTTCCCTACTGTTGCACTCTCTGGAGTTGAAATAGTAATTTTTACCCACCCGCTATCCAACAAATTCTCTAATTTTGTATTTGTTCGAGTGTGAATACTAATTTTATTCCCTTAGCTATGTTTTAGATTTTGTTATATTTAATGTAGTGTAAATTATTAAATAAAGGAAAACTTATTACTTTAATTGATTTATCTATTATATATTATTTATTTTTATATTTAGATAATATGTTTATTGATATACAGATATATTTTTAATAATGTTCTAAATATTTTATAATTAAGATTAATAATTATTTCATAATGTTATTACATAAATATATATGTTAAACAATCTTTTTTTTTTAATTACATTTATTATTTTTACATTTTAAGCTCTTTTACATTACTTTATCTATGTTTTATTTAATTGTGTTAATTATTTAATTACTTTTATATTATTTTTAATACATTTAAAAAATTCGATATTTTAGTTAACTATATTTTAACTTTATATATTTTGGAATCAATATTTTAGTACTTACCTGTTTGTAGATAGGCTTTCTATATTCTGTCCCTCAATATTTTGGAGTCGATATTTTGGGCAGTCTATATTTGCTCCCTCGATATTTAGTCACTTGTGTACATTTTTATAATTTTTGACTATTTTTACATCATCTTCGTTGTTGCTCAAATTGAATGTATGAACTGATTAGTGTGTGGTTAAGTTGCAAGTCTTTCTGCCTGTTTATGATTTGTCCAAAGGGGACATTATATTTGACATGATGATATTTCAGTCACAATATTTTGATAGGGAGATATTTTTAGAGGGGCTATTTTGTCAGTGAACCGCACATGCCTACGAAATAACGTAGCCACCAGCACATTGTGATGTGCCTGGATTAATACGTCCATTCACGTCATCATACCTCTTTCCTTTGGTTGCTTTTTGATGCACAGCATCAGCTAAAGGCATTGTAAAAGACAATACGTCAACGAGGTGAGAGCTTATGGCTTTGCTAATGCCTATCATTTTGAAATTCATGTCTAAAATCCATTTATTAGGTTTAGTCTGTAGTATAATACTCAAATCCCTAATTTTGTGCATGATTCTCAAAATTAACCACTTTATTTTAAAAAAGAGAGCCTTGCTTACTGTTAAAAAACATTTGTGTAGTCCTGTTTAGCATGCCTTCATGTATCCATAAGTCTAGAAGTAACACAACATCCAATGTGTGAAACTTGTGAAACTCGTCTTCACTATCGTCCCCATTTGTATAGAACCATTGGTTTTTTTTATAAGAAAGTAATCTTGTTGACCTTTGTGTGTGCTTATCCAGTGTGTGTTATAGATGTGACGTAATGTACACGTGATTCCATTACCTGTGATTATTTCTTTTGGTGATCAAACAAATGAGTCTCATGGGACCCTTGTTCTGAATTTTTACGATTAGCCGGGTCCCAGTGGGCTAACTGGGTTTACCGATGCTTACGTGTATTAATGCTTACCTGTATACAGCAGGACAATTCACTTTTTTGGAGACAGCAGCATGACAGTATAGGTGATCCATCTTGCATGCTATATCTGTTATGTACAGTGCTTACTTATTTATTTATTTATTTTATTTGCTTATATAGCGCAGGAATTCGGCCCACGAAGAGGTATCTCCGCGCATACGTACAACAGAATTGTTGTCTGAAGTCGGGAGCACTGATATAAAGAAAATGGCTGAGGCTGAAGCACTCCTAGATCTGGAGGCTGTTCAAAAAGATAATGGAAAACAATGAGGCCTTTCGATCAGTTTTCTTTTCGAGTCTGCCAATTTTTCCAACCGCCAGACTCATGGTGGCGCAGCAATGGCAGTTCACCATCCGCCATATTACTACTTTTAAATTTGTTGCGTCAGTGGACCGTCGGCTGCGCCAGGGAACAGTCCTTCCCTGGCGGTGGTGCAGGAGTGCCTCGAAGCAATATGCGGAGCAGGGACTGGCGCAGTCCTGCTCAGCATATTACAAGTTCCTGGTCCACCAGCCTTTTCAAGGCGGAGCCCTGCCATGAAAAGGCGGTGCAGGAACAGAGGGGGTCCGCACGGCCCCCAAGGCCACAATACCATGGGGACACATTCTGGGGGGGCACAACATGTGCCCCCCTGTCTGTCACAAAGTTCCATGTCCATGCCATGCTGTAACTTTTTGGATGTTCCCATCGCCGTGCCTGTTTTCCAGGCACCGCCATGGGAATAGCCATAGTGTCAATATCGGCCCAACCCGACCTTTCTTCATACAACACACCACTCCACCAATAATCAACACAACACAAGTTTGATGGAGAAAGTCGTTGCAGTTTTATTACCATATACATTTTGCCACCATGTTGGGTTATCCAGAGCAGGCCGTCTCTCATGACCCGCCCACCTGATGAGCCATACCCCCCGGGGTGTTAAGCGCGTGGGCATTGTCAGTTTCAGGGGAAGGTCTAACCCCTCACCTCGGCAGACCTCTATTCCGCCCCTTGCTCACGCCCCTCCCCCTCGGGGGCGGAGCGTTGTGGCAACTTGCGGTTGCTCAGGTCTACAACCGCCCGAAAGACTAACGGGGCGCCGTTGGTCTTCCAGGATCCATCACAGCGTGGATCTCTCTGGGAGATAATTCTGCTCTCGCACCCACCGGTGCTTCTGTAGAGGGTACCTCTCTGTACCTTTCTGCATTGGATCGCCCTGTAACTCCGCCATGGCTCTGGGTGTGGCCGCCGCCGCCCCAGAGTCCCCCCACCTACTAGCTTCCTATTAGTACAACCTGCTGCTCCTAGTGCTTTCTGCTATATCAACCAAAGATCGTCATATCAACTTCGGGTAAATGAGTCCCGTCTACATCAAAGCACACAGTGCATTTGGCAAGTAGCAACCCAAACCTGATGAAACAAGTTCTCCTATGCTTCAGGCTACTCCCAAGTTGTCGGGCGACACTATCCACCTCTCTTTGGCACCAAGGACCGATTGCACTACAATTGCAATCACGGGCCTCCCTCGGCTCAGGCAAGGACAAGTCTGCTCTCTTCCTCAGCACCGCCAAGCTGGCACGCAACCAAACTTCCTTCTCACTTCTGCCGCCCTCCGGACAGGGAACTGTGACAGTGATGTCCCTGAACTTCACAACTAACTGCCAACTGTGCTTTGCAGGTGTCCATCTAGTGTGCCATCCCCCAGTCTGTTCCTATTCTGTACCGCTGGCTGACCAGCAACCAACAAGCCCCTATCAGGTAAACAACACCACTGCCACTGGCATGGTGTCCCCTGTCTAGCATGTGGCCTTACACCCTTACTTAGACCTAATGGGGACATATTCACCATCAAGGTCACGCCAGGTGGCTCACTCCCATGACGCCGACCCTACTGTAGGCTAACAAACTCCTCGCCTGTTTAGCCTCACTGGAAAGACACGTAACTTTCAAACCCATGGGAACCTAATTGTAAGACCATCATCTCTCAACTATGCCTGCCAACTGCGTTCTGGTGTCGGCGTAAAACACTGTGTAGAGGATCTCCTCATGTTTGACACTTGTACAAGACGTCCCCCTGTGCCTGGCCTTCGATGGACTCTATGAAGCTTGTAACAAGCCGCCTATACAACTGTATATACAAGTTGTGCAACTAAGTGAACTAATCCTTCCTCGCTCTTACTTCCTGGCATGTGCACACTGCCAAAGGAATCCCTACTTTAGTACCTGAAAACAACTAAGTAGATACTATCTAGGTGAATGCTTACCTGAGCACCTAGCCACGTGCCCTCCACTGCTTGTCAACCCCTGTTGTTGAATTTTAGCTGTTAAAATTGCCTGCCCACTACCGGACCCTTCACGTAAAACCAGCCAAACCAATCGCTTACATGGCCAACTATGTGCCAACGTGTGTCCCATGAATTAACAAGTTAGAGACATACTGTATCAGCCTGATGCAAAGTGGAGGCAGAGCTGAGAGGTCTTAGTGGGATCAGACTGGAGGAGGCATGTGAGTGGTTAATGCAGGCCCAAAATTCTGTGCAACCTGATAATCCATCCCCATAGTGCCAATGGGCCAGAGTAAAGGAAACTGGCAATGCTGTGGTACAACTAAGTGATTGTCTCAGCGTGGGCCAGGATGCAGCAGTTAATGTGAGGCTTATGCCGGCCCAACTAATCTGCAGTGCTATCTAGCTTGTTCAGGTAACAGTTAAAGCTTTCTTGCATAGCCAACCACAAACTAGCCACCCCACTTCGGAGCTACACGCGTAAAACTGCTGGATTTATGACATTACAACGCATGCTTTTACCACGCATGCCTTTACATCGCAAGTTTTACAACGTATGCTTTTACAACGCATAGTTTCCAGGGGTGCTGGATAGTGAATAGTTTAATTTACTATTCCAACTCCAGTCCCCGTGGATAGTAGGGAAGGTGTTGGATAGTAAATTAAATCTATTCCCTATCCTAGAGCGCCCCCCAGTGCAATGCGTTGTAATGGCATGCGTTGTAATAGTTGCGTCGTAAAGGCTCTGCGAGGTAAAAGTTGCGTTGTAAAGGATGTTCCCCAAAACTGCTATGTGTAACATTTCCATATTACAGTGCACGATGAGTGACATTGAAGGACTAAGAAAGACACTTTCTTGCAAGACACATCATTGAAGATGAGGGAAACCCAATGTCAGAATTACGCCCATCAGACCCGCAAGCATTCTAGGCAGACCAAGGATATCAGGCTGCTTTTGTCAGACATTCCATAGCTTGGAGTGTGCATGTGTGAGACAGTAACCTATGCACGAAACCTTGGGAGTAAAAGTGCCTGGTCTTGAATGAGACTGCGTAGCTCAAATGGATCAGAGTATCACAAAATTACACAGTCAGTCAGAACTGCCTGGCCCTGTGAGACCGGATATTTTATGAGAAGTCCTCCATGTACCCCACATTGAGGACCCGCCCAGTCATCTACCATTCTACCCATGAGGTTACTTGTCCAGTCACCGAGGAGCTGTGGCCCGACAGGAAAATAAGACTTTGTTGCTGTTTGGTCATTGCCTAAAGTTGTTAAACAATAACTTAGGGTATCCGGGAAGAAAACGAAATTCCACCATTATGAACTGATCAACCTGTGCCGAGGGAGTAGTCCCAACATGGGTTTTTTCAATGTGCTACAAGTATCAGAGCCCCCACCCATCCCTCAGTGGATGGGGCCTCAGATGTTCAACTGCTAATAAATTATTAGAGAACAAACGACACAGCAATCCATTGATGCACATGAGATGCATTATATGCCCAAATCAACCTGTTGCTGAGCTGAAAACACATTTCCCATTTTCTTTCGCATTAAATGCATGATTAGCCCCTGTTCTGCCACTGCATCCAGCGCGAACAGCCCAATTATTGCACCGTAAAACATATTGGCCAGACTCAAGTAAGAGAGAACATCCAATTCTGCACAGGGCTGCCTAATAAGTCCCAGCTCCCAGTTACTATCCATGTATTACTTCCATGAATTAAACCAGCACGCGTCCCACACCCCGTATAGTAAGGACAACTGGGGAGAACATGGGATATCCCAGACCCTAACACACTGCCCCCAGTGTGCTATGCTCCTTATACCTGTTGATAATTCAGGTGGCCCCCATGTGGGTGGGGCGGCTCTCGTGCGTGGTTCCTGCATTAGAGACAGAAAACATTGATTAAAATGTCACCCCCGATCCACGATTTGCATTCTCTGCAATGAGGCATGGCCCTCGATGCCCTCACAAGCTACCCAGGCCAGTAGGTGTTACGAGCACTAATTAGTCAGCATTACCTGCACCCTTCCACAATTAAAGTTGTCCTCTCTTAATAATTGAAGGAAGTCCATTCATAAACGAAACACTTCCCTCCTTGGCTCTAAAGGTGTCTACCCAAGTGTTCTGATGCCTAGAGAGGCTGCCCATTCTTGCAGTAATATCCCTCTGAGTAGATACTCTGTTGTCGCATGCGCCCATCACCAACCTCTGGTAACACACAGCTTGCTACCTCTAACAGTCTGTTTAGATCCGAGGTTTGCACGAGTTGCCCCAATGCTTAATTAACATTTGATTATTACGTTAGACTGACGGCCTTGAATGTACCTCACTTGTACTATATACGCTAATGTAATTAGTACCCAAGACCCATTCTACTCCTGTAATGCCAAGTACAAACATCTTCTACGATCCGCTCTTGTTGAAACTTGCTTCTTGTAACTTCGCGTAGCTATATACGAGAACACCTTTGGGAGTATCAGTTCTGTCCCCTTTGAGAAGCGTTCTGACCCCATCGGGCAAAGTCTGTGCTCCCACGCCAGGCGCATAGAACTGCAGAGACCTGCAACAAGGTTCCTTTCACCTCTAAAACCACAGTCTACTCTGTAGCGGGCCTCTAGATTGAAGCTTGGGTCAGTCACTCCACGTTAAACTGAGTGATGAAATCTATTCTCGCCCCCCCAGAGTTCGGCTCCAAGTTGATAAGAGTTCCTGCAATAATATCCTCATGCAAGGCCCAATTCCCCCTGGTAGGCCCGCAATGTTCTTGTGAAACTTTTGATTCATTGCTAGCATGGTTACCCTTGCACCAGCGTATCATGCCAGGAATGATGGATAAAGACACTATTTCCGAAACACCAGGAATACTCTCATAATGATCAATGATGCTAATAGATCAGTTATTAATGATGAAATTCATAGATATGCTATCTACACACCACCTAGACAGTGTTTGTGTGTACCTTACATGCCATGAAGAACATTGATATTAAGTAAATTGCAACAAGGCATGCCCCACCATCAATTTCTACTTTGTACCAGTGTCAAACCACAACACAGGTCGCTTCAATGGCTGCCATGAAGGTATCCACGACTTCCTCCTCTGACCGATACCTGCATGGATATAAACAAAAGACATCCAAGCCCTGCTGGACGGGCTCGAGAACCCCCATGGTGTTGAGTTACCTTCGGCAGGCAATCGTATAATTGAAACAACACTTCCCCATATGCATAGAATCCTGAGGCATGCCTAATGCCTATTCATTTAATATCACCAACTAAAACATGGTGAAGCATTCCAGGTTCTCCTTAAAGCAATACTAATCCCAATGAGCAACAATGACCACTGGAATCATATTAACATTAGACACAGCAGCAGTGTGTTGCCCGGTGTAAAGAGCCCATGAAGAACCTTCACGCTAAATTAATTGCAATAACAAGGTCATGCACCACCATCAATTTACCACTTGGGACGCATCCCATACCCAACACGGGTCACTTCGGTGACCTTCCATGAAGTGTGCCACAACGTCCTCCTCTGACCGATCGCCTGCATGGATATAAAGCAAAACGTCAACCAAGCACCGACCCTTCCCCCTTAACAAAACGGGCCCTGTGGGAGGCTGGACGGGCTCGCGAAAATTGCATAGGCTTATGCCCCATGGTGTTGTGTTACCTATGCCATAGTAATCGTAAAATTGACACATGACATATCCCCACATGCATAGATTCATAAGTCATGCCTAATGCCTGTTCATTTCATATACACCACTAGAAACAGAGCAACAGCGTTGTACCATACTAATCACAATGAGCAACAATAGCCACTGTAATCAAATTAACATTGGGTACAGCAGCAGTGTGTTGCCTGGTGTAAGGAGCTCTACCTAGTGGCAGTAAGTGCTATGTAAATGTAATAACTTTATAATTTATTGGCTCCAGACATCCTACAGGTGTTGTGGTTGACACCAGGCGTAGGAGAGGGGGTGCGGGCTGATGGAAAGGGCCTGTTCGATTAGGTTGTTTAACTGCAACTAATTGTTACATATGCTCACATTACCAACAGCTCGATTAAGTCCTCCCCGGGGAAGTGTTGGTCTTGGTTTAGGGTGCAAAACACAAGGAGGACTGGGAAAGCGAAAAGGAGATTAGGGATGTTAAGTAATGTAGGCTGCACTATCCACTGTATGAAAATAGCTTTGCATGCGTAAAATGGTATGTAAATATACAAACTCCACAGGAGCAGCAATGTTTGTGACAACTCTCTGTTCGGATATGCTCCCTATTTTACTCCTGACGTAATACTCAACTTCCTTGAACCTTGTAGAGCCACGTCGCAGTAAGAGGAGTCAATTGGGTTCCACTCCCCCATGAACTACCTTGTACCTGGATAGCAGACCTAGGCTACCTGACCTGTACAGAGTGTGTGCCGCATTAGCTATCCAAATCAATCTCACACCGCAACTGTTTACGTTATTGCCGGCCCACTGACCTACCACTGTCCACCCAGTCACAGTGCGCCACCTGATTACCCATGTTAATTCTATCCAAGTTGTGTGCTCCAACAACCTCCCCTTGCTGTTGTCCTACAGTAAGAAAAAGAGACATCAGTTACCTATGCCCCCCCCGCCACTGCACTCTGCGTAGTCAATTATGGTCATTCAAGACGAAGATAATCTTTCACCGTTTGCTACCTCTATTATTTTGTAGCTCACGATTTTCATTATTGCTTCATTTAATGTAACGTTTGCATTTGTATTATGTTCACTTGTAAAGTACTCATGTATCAGGTCCGTTCCTAATGTGAAGCGCTCTAACACCTTCCGGTTGAGCTCGCTCTATATAAAAACGCACAAATAAAATAAATAAATAAATATATTGCCGGCAGCGATGTCCCCAGTGAAGTAGACGCGTGATTAGGAAACATCCAGCCCGAGGAGCGTGAGGGGGGAGGGTGGGAGTCCCAAGGAGCACATGCGCATGCTCTCTGATGACCGCGTATGCGCAGAATTGCGCATGCGCGATTCAGCGACAAAGATGGCGGCCATATCGTACCAAAACAAAGTGCTACGTGGGCCCCAGCCATGAGGACCGACAACAGAGCCGGAGCACAGTGCACGATCCTCGACTGGCCTCGCACGGTCAGCCCAAAGGCAGGAACCCCCCCCCGCAACAAAAGCAAAATTCCGCTCAAAATCCTGTCCTGCGTGGGACCCAAAACACGAGGACATGCAGAGCAGCAGGGCGGCCCCACCAGAGAGTGCAGCACAGGAGGGGTGCACGCTACTCCGGTGAAGCCCAAGGAAGACCGCTGCCGCCCCCCTGGTCAGCCCGCAAGCCGAGAGAGGATGCCGAGAGACCCGCCTTGTCTTAAAGGAGAACTCATGAAAGAGAAGGCATAGCGTGAGTACATATCCGCTCGCATGGCCCCCTGGAAACCCCAGCCTCTTCATCCCACACGGACCACAAACTACAGCTGCCCCAGCCGCCCACCTCGCCTCCCTCAGCACTACCCTCCCTCCCGCAACAGGAGAAGCAGCGCGGCCCCGCAGAATGGCCCCGCCCTTCCTTATGAACAAACAACAACCCTTAACCCTGCAACAAACCCACACCGTCCCTCCTCACCTTATGTAGAAAAGCGCCGGCAGGCCACGGAAGCAAAACTAGGTCCGGGACCAGCGCGTGCAGCCCGCAGAAAAAGGAGAGCCCACCCCACTTCTTGCACCACCTTCCCGCAGCATCCCGCCCCCATCCCAAAATCAATCCCCGACCAACTGAGACAGCCACCCTCCCCCCTATAACCCCCACCCTGCCACCACTCATCCATACCCCGAAAACAGCAACGGGCAGTCACCCGCTCAGGGTCCAGGCAGGGGAGGGCGAGGGTCAGCGTGAGCCGGGGCCAACGAACAAAGAGGGTGCTTGACCCTCGCCCCCTGGGCTATATAGTCACTCCCCCCTCCCGCAAGGCACAGGAAGTGACATCACGGGGGGACCTCTAATCCCCCATCCACTAGACCTCTTAGGGTCTGTGCCATCCTATGGCACTAAGGGTGGCCGCCCTCGTAGGTGGCCACCTTTGGTGTTCCGGGGCAGCCAATCAAGAACTGCCGACAGTATTTGCAACTCGTAATACGGTCAGCAGGGATTACGCAGCTTTTGCACAGCGGTGGCTGCATTGCGCCATCGCGCCAAAGTTGTAATCAGGGCTTAGTTGTTTGTTGAAACACAGTGAAAGATCAATGATAATCAAGATGAGCCCAGAGAACAACTTTTAAGAAACCACTGAACATTCATGTCATGCATATCTATGTTTATATTATGTGACTTCCAAAAGATTGCATTTGCTAACAAACGTTGTCACTCTCGTGATTGGGCCCTATGGAGGATAGATAAATGAGGTGTAAAAAAAGCAGCAGTGTAAAAAATAGCTTCATCAGTAGTTTACAAATATAAAAAAGATCCTCAGAGGCTCATTGAGCTTTTAAATTGTGGAATGTGTGGCGGCAGGCAAATTTCAAAGTAGGGTGAGTACACATTAGTTTTACCTTTGTGTCCCTGAATGGCTAAAACTACTTTAACTTATTAATGATCTCTTTTAAATAATTCCTTTTTGTACAAAAAATTGTTAAAATCTCTCGATGTTTTAAATATTTTTGCATCATTTATGCACCACATTTTTGCAAAAAATTCCTTGGACTACTATGTGAACCACCTCTTTAATTCCCACAAACTCACTCTCCCCACTTACAGTATTTATGCTCACTTGCTGCACTTGCTCATGAAGTAACTCCAGATAATTTTAGAACTTCTATATTTTGAGTAAGCTGATGAACCCGCCCAGCATGCCCAGTCAGAACATTGTTCCAGCACTACTTTAGGAAGTGCCATCTTAAACAAATATCATTAAAAGCAAGGTATTATCTTACATTCATGCTTATCATGTTGTGTATAAGCGGTGAACACCCTAAATAGCGAATCCAAAATATAGACTGCCCAGAATATCAAATAAAAAATGTAGAGAGCCCAGAATATCGAATTACCAAAATATAGTTGGATAGAATATCGAAGTTGAGGTAAGAAATATCAATCTCCATAATATCGAATTTAAAATATCGTTTTCCATAATATCGATTTTTTTTACTGTTATGTATTGTAGTATATGTGGGTTGTGGCTTTATAGGGGCATAGGGTGGGAAGTAATGATTTTGTAATTAAGTAAATATGTATTTTTATTTATATATATTGATAATTATTAATTTGTATTAATTAGTAATTAATTTTAATTAATTGATTCATTGATGTTTATGTTAATTGTTTTAATTTATTATTTGGAGTGGGTAGTGGGTTATAGGGGAATAGGGTGGGAAGTAATGTAATTGTAATTAACTAATTATTTAAATTATTTTTGTGTATTGATAACTGATGTATTGTTAATTAATTATTAGTTGTTTTTTTATTACTTATTACATTTTTGGTATTGAAAATTAATTGGTTGTTAATTAAATATAAATAACATTTATTGAATATTTTGTAATTGGTAATTAATTTTAAATTGGTATTGAAAATTAATTTATTCCTATTTAAATATTAAATCATTACTTTCCCTACTGTTGCACTCTCTGGAGTGGGAAAAGTAATTTTTACCCCTACGCTATCCAACGCTTTCCTACTGGTGCACTCTCTGGAGTGGGAATAGTTATTTTTACCCTCCCGCTATCCAACGCTTGCCCTACTGTTGCACTCTCTGGAGTGGGAATAGTAATTTTTACCCCTACGCTATCCAATGCTTTCCCTACTGTTGCACTCCCTGGAGTGGGAATAGTAGTTTTTACCCTCCCACTATCCAACGCTTTCTCTACTGTTGCACTCTCTGGAGTGGGAATAGTCATTTTTACCCCTATGCTATCCAACGCTTTCCTTACTGTTGCACACTCTGGAGTGGGAATAGTAGTTTTTACCACTATGCTATACAACGCTTTCCCTACTGTTGCACTCACTGGAGTGGGAATAGTAGTTTTTACCCCTACGCTATACAACGCTTTCCCTACTGTTGCACTCACTGGAGTGGGAATAGTCATTTTTACCCCTATGCTATCCAACGCTTTCCTTACTGTTGCACACTCTGGAGAGGGAATAGAAATGTTTACCCTTCCGCTATCCAACGCTCTCCCTACTGTTGCACTCTCTGGAGTGGGAATAGCAATTTTTACCCATACGCTATCCAATGCTTTCCCTACTGTTGCACTCTCTGGAGTTGAAATAGTAATTTTTACCCACCCGCTATCCAACAAATTCTCTAATTTTGTATTTGTTCGAGTGTGAATACTAATTTTATTCCCTTAGCTATGTTTTAGATTTTGTTATATTTAATGTAGTGTAAATTATTAAATATAGGAAAACTTATTACTTTAATTAATTTATCTATTATATATTATTTATTTTTATATTTAGATAATATGTTTATTTATATACAGATATATTTTTAATAATGTTCTAAATATTTTATAATTAAGATTAATAATTATTTCATAATGTTATTACATAAATATATATGTTAAACAATCTTTTTTTTTTAATTACATTTATTATTTTTACATTTTAAGCTCTTTTACATTACTTTATCTATGTTTTATTTAATTGTGTTAATTATTTAATTACTTTTATATTATTTTTAATACATTTAAAAAATTCGATATTTTCGTTAACTATATTTTAACTTTATATATTTTGGAATCAATATTTTAGTACTTACCTGTTTGTAGATAGGCTTTCTATATTCTGTCCCTCAATATTTTGGAGTCGATATTTTGGGCAGTCTATATTTGGTCCCTCGATATTTAGTCACTTGTGTACATTTTTATAATTTTTGACTATTTTTACATCATCTTCGTTGTTGCTCAAATTGAATGTATGAACTGATTAGTGTGTGGTTAAGTTGCAAGTCTTTCTGCCTGTTTATGATTTGTCCAAAGGGGACATTATATTTGACATGATGATATTTCAGTCACAATATTTTGATAGGGAGATATTTTTAGAGGGGCTATTTTGTCAGTGAACCGCACATGCCTACGAAATAACGTAGCCACCAGCACATTGTGATGTGCCTGGATCAATACGTCCATTCACGTCATCATACCTCTTTCCTTTGGTTGCTTTTTGATGCACAGCATCAGCTAAAGGCATTGCAAAAGACAATACGTCAACGAAGTGAGAGCTTATGGCTTTGCTATTGCTTGTTAAAATCAAATGCCTAGCATTTTGAAAATCATGTCTAAAATCCATTTATCAGGTTTAGTCTGAAGTATAATACTCAAATCCCTAATTTTGTGCATGATTCTCAAAATTAACCACTTTATTTTAAAAAAGAGAGCCTTGCTTACTGTTAACAAACATTTGTGTAGTCCTGTTTAGCATGCCTTCATGTGTCCATAAGTCTAGAAGTAACACAACATCCAATGTGTGAAACTCGTCTTCACTATCGTCCCCATTTGTATAGAACCATTGTTTTTTTTTATAAGAAAGTAATCTTGTTGGACTTTGTGTGTGCTTATCCAGTGTGTGTTATAGATGTGACGTAATGTACATGTGATTCCATTACCTGTGATTATTTCTTTTGGTGATCAAACAAATGAGTCTCATGGGACCCTTGTTCTGAATTTTTACGATTAGCCGGGTCCCAGTGGGCTAACTGGGTTTACCGATGCTTACGTGTATTAATGCTTACCTGTATACAGCAGGACAATTCACTTTTTTGGAGACAGCAGCATGACAGTATAGGTGATCCATCTTGCATGCTATATCTGTTATGTACAGTGCTTACTTATTTATTTATTTATTTTATTTGCTTATATAGCGCAGGAATTCGACCCACGAAGAGGTATCTCCGCGCATACGTACAACAGAATTGTTGTCTGAAGTCAGGAGCACTGAAAGAAAATGGCTGAGGCTGAAGCACTCCTAGATCTGGAGGCTGTTCAAAAAGATAATGGAAAACAATGAGGCCTTTCGATCAGTTTTCTTTTCGAGTCTGCCAATTTTTCCAACTGCCAGACTCGTGGTGGCGCAGCAGTGGCAGTTCACCATCCGCCATATTACTACTTTTAAATTTGTTGCGTCAGTTGACCGTCTGCTGCGCCAGGGAACAGTCCTTCCCTGGCGGTGGTGCAGGAGTGCCTTGAAGCAATATGCGGAGCAGGGACTGGCGCAGTCCTGCTCAGCATATTACAAGTTCCTGGTCCACCAGCCTTTTCAAGGCAGAGCCCTGCCATGAAAATGCGGTGCAGGAACAGAGGGGGTCCGCACGGCCCCCAAGGCCACAATACCATGGGGACACATTCTGGGGGGGCACAACATGTGCCCCCCTGTCTGTACCCCCACAAAGTTCCATGTCCATGCCATGCTGTAACTTTTTGGATGTTCCCATCGCCGTGCCTGTTTTCCAGGCACCGCCATGGGAATAGCCATAGTGTCAATATCGGCCCAACCACAGACCTTTCTTCATACAACACACCACTCCACCAATAATCAACACAACACAAGTTTGATGGAGAAAGTTGTTGCAGTTTTATTACCATATACATTTTGCCACCATGTTGGGCTATCTTACGGGTCGATCCAGAGCAGGCCGTCTCTCATGACCCGCCCACCTGATGAGCCATACCCCCCGGGGTGTTAAGCGCGTGGGCATTGTCAGTTTCGGGGGAAGGTCTAACCCCTCACCTCGGCAGACCTCTATTCCGCCCCTTGCTCACGCCCCTCCCCCTCGGGGGCAGAGCATTGTGGCAACCTGCGGTTGCTCAGGTCTACAACTGCCCGAAAGACTAACGAGGCGCCGTTGGTCTTCCAGGATCCATCACAGCGTGGATCTCTCTGGGAGATAATTCTGCTCTCGCACCCACCGGTGCTTCTGTAGAGGGTACCCCTCTGTACCTTTCTGCATTGGATCGCCCTGTAACTCCGCCATGGCTCTGGGTGTGGCCGCCGCCGCCCCAGAGTCCCCCCACCTACTAGCTTCCTATTAGTACAACCTGCTGCTCCTAGTGCTTTCTGCTATATCAACCAAAGATCGTCATATCAACTTCGGGTAAATGAGCCCCGTCTACATCAAAGCACACAGTGCATTTGGCAAGTAGCAACCCAAACCTGATGAAACAAGTTCTCCTATGCTTCAGGCTACTCCCAAGTTGTCGGGCGACACTATCCACCTCTCTTTGGCACCAAGGACCGATTGCACTACAATTGCAATCACCGGCCTCCCTCGGCTCAGGCAAGGACAAGTCTGCTCTCTTCCTCAGCACCGCCAAGCTGGCACGCAACCAAACTTCCTTCTCACTTCTGCCGCCCTCCGGACAGGGAACTGTGACAGTGATGTCCCTGAACTTCACAACTAACTGCCAACTGTGCTTTGCAGGTGTCCATCTAGTGTGCCATCCCCCAGTCTGTTCCTATTCTGTACCGCTGGCTGACCAGCAACCAACAAGCCCCTATCAGGTAAACAACACCACTGCCACTGGCATGGTGTCCCCTGTCTAGCATGTGGCCTTACACCCTTACTTAGACCTAATGGGGACATATTGACCATCAAGGTCACGCCAGGTGGCTCACTCCCATGACGCCGACCCTACTGTAGGCTAACAAACTCCTCGCCTGTTTAGCCTCACTGGAAAGACACGTAACTTTCAAACCCATGGGAACCTAATTGTAAGACCATCATCTCTCAACTATGCCTGCCAACTGCGTTCTGGTGTCGGTGTAAAACACTGTGTAGAGGATCTCCTCATGTTTGACACTTGTACAAGACGTCCCCCTGTGCCTGGCCTTCGATGGACCCTATGAAGCTTGTAACAAGCCGCCTATACAACTGTATATACAAGTTGTGCAACTAAGTGAACTAATCCTTCCTCGCTCTTACTTCCTGGCATGTGCACACTGCCAAAGGAATCCCTACTTTAGTACCTGAAAACAACTAAGTAGATACTATCTAGGTGAATGCTTACCCGAGCACCTAGCCACGTGCCCTCCACTGCTTGTCAACCCCTGTTGTTGAATTTTAGCTGTTAAAATTGCCTGCCCACTACCGGACCCTTCACGTAAAACCAGCCAAACCAATCGCTTACATGGCCCACTATGTGCCAACGTGTGTCCCATGAATTAACAAGTTAGAGACATACTGTATCAGCCTGATGCAAAGTGGAGGCAGAGCTGAGAGGTCTTAGTGGGATCAGACTGGAGGAGGCATGTGAGTGGTTAATGCAGGCCCAAAATTCTGTGCAACCTGATAATCCATCCCCATAGTGCCAATGGGCCAGAGTAAAGGAAACTGGCAATGCTGTGGTACAACTAAGTGATTGTCTCAGCGTGGGCCAGGATGCAGCAGTTAATGTGAGGCTTATGCAGGCCCAACTAATCTGCAGTGCTATCTAGCTTGTTCAGGTAATGTGCTGAGTATTAAAAAACAAAACAAGTATGTGGAGGGTCAAGGGGAATATTTTATGACCTCTCTGCTCACTCCCCTACTCTGAGATACAAAACACACAAGAGAGCAGACTAGGTCCGAAAAAAGGGGGGTTCAGCTGTGCTGGCAACTGTGCAACAGTGGGTGCATGTGTGAAAAAATGTTGTTGAGAACATTGGCTGGAAAAACTCCCATCAGACCACCCTTTATGGTGGATTTCGCGTCATGTGGGATGTTTTGCTGATCATTCCAAAACACAACCGACCATGTATTGCCGCTGTGATAATGGATGTCAGTAACCTAGCCATGATGTCCATTGTGAAGTGGTGTGTCCTAAAGTGCAGTGCTTGAGTGACAGTGATGAATTAAAAATTGACTACACAGGCGCTGTACAATATTCAAAACGCAAACTATGTGTCACATATTAAAAACACGCCGAGTAGTTTGACTACCCCATGGCGCTGTGCAGAACGGTCGACATGTTTCAGCCTAAGGGGCATTGCCCCGGCTTTCTTCAGGACCATATAAAGATGCTACTGCAACTATAAATAATGTGTTGAGTGAAAAGGACAAATGATGTGCTAGAAAAGTTACATATCTACCAGGAATCATCACAATTGAATGCCCACTGGAAGGGGAGAAGAACATCTTCTTCCCAGCTTTGTGTGGGTGAAGACCTCACCTCACCCGGCGACCGCTCGGGAGTATGAGGCCCCGCTCTGTCCGTCGGTGCCCCCAGTGAAAATTCGAGCGGAAGTGGACTAATCCTTCCTCGCTCTTACTTCCTGGCATGTGCACACTGCCAAAGGAATCCCTACTTTAGTACCTGAAAACAACTAAGTAGATACTATCTAGGTGAATGCTTACCCGAGCACCTAGCCACGTGCCCTCCACTGCTTGTCAACCCCTGTTGTTGAATTTTAGCTGTTAAAATTGCCTGCCCACTACCGGACCCTTCACGTAAAACCAGCCAAACCAATCACTTACATGGCCAACTATGTGCCAACGTGTGTCCCATGAATTAACAAGTTAGAGACATACTGTATCAGCCTGATGCAAAGTGGAGGCAGAGCTGAGAGGTCTTAGTGGGATCAGACTGGAGGAGGCATGTGAGTGGTTAATGCTGGCCCAAAATTCTGTGCAACCTGATAATCCATCCCCATAGTGCCAATGGGCCAGAGTAAAGGAAACTGGCAATGCTGTGGTACAACTAAGTGATTGTCTCAGCGTGGGCCAGGATGCAGCAGTTAATGTGAGGCTTATGCCGGCCCAACTAATCTGCAGTGCTATCTAGCTTGTTCAGGTAATGTGCTGAGTATTGCCTGGTATATAGCCGCTATGCCAATTGCCTGTAATTTACAAAAGGAGCACTACACTTACAACAGTCGATGTTGCTTAGTTGCCCCAGATGAAGAAGCCACAGTTAAAGCTTTCTTGCATAGCCAACCACAAACTAGCCACCCCACTTCGGAGGTACACGCGTAAAACTGCTGGATGTATGACATTACAACGCATGCTTTTACCACGCATGCCTTTACATCGCAAGTTTTACAACGTATGCTTTTACAACGCATAGTTTCGAGGGGTGCTGGATAGTGAATAGTTTAATTTACTATTCCAACTCCAGTCCCCGTGGATAGTAGGGAAGGTGTTGGATAGTAAATTAAATCTATTCCCTATCCTAGAGCGCCCCCCAGTGCAATGCGTTGTAATGGCATGCGTTGTAATAGTTGCGTCGTAAAGGCTCTGCGAGGTAAAAGTTGCGTTGTAAAGGATGTTCCCCAAAACTGCTATGTGTAACATTTCCATATTACAGTGCACGATGAGTGACATTGAAGGACTAAGAAAGACACTTTCTTGCAAGACACATCATTGAAGATGAGGGAAACCCAATGTCAGAATTACGCCCATCAGACCCGCAAGCATTCTAGGCAGACCAAGGATATCAGGCTGCTTTTGTCAGACATTCCATAGCTTGGAGTGTGCATGTGTGAGACAGTAACCTATGCACGAAACCTTGGGAGTAAAAGTGCCTGGTCTTGAATGAGACTGCGTAGCTCAAATGGATCAGAGTATCACAAAATTACACAGTCAGTCAGAATTGCCTGGCCCCGTGAGACCGGATATTTTATGAGAAGTCCTCCATGTACCCCACATTGAGGACCCGCCCAGTCGTCTACCATTCTACCCATGAAGTTACTTGTCCAGTCACCTAGGAGCTGTGGCCCGACAGGAAAATAAGACTTTGTTGCTGTTTGGTCATTGCCTAAAGTTGTTAAACAATAACTTAGGGTATCCGGGAAGAAAACAAAATTCCACCATTATGAACTGATCAACCTGTGCCGAGGGAGTAGTCCCAACATGGGTTTTTTCAATGTGCTACAAGTATCAGAGCCCCCACCCGTCCCTCAGTGGATGGGGCCTCAGATGTTCAACTGCTAATAAATTATTAGAGAACAAACGACACAGCAATCCATTGATGCACATGAGATGCATTATATGCCCAAATCAACCTGTTGCTGAGCTGAAAACACATTTCCCATTTTCTTTCGCATTAAATGCATGATTAGCCCCTGTTCTGCCACTGCATCCAGCGCGAACACCCCAATTATTGCACCGTAAAACATATTGGCCAGACTCAAGTAAGAGAGAACATCCAATTCTGCACAGGGCTGCCTAATAAGTCCCAGCTCCCAGTTACTATCCATGTATTACTTCCATGAATTAAACCAGCACGCGTCCCACACCCCGTATAGTAAGGACAACTGGGGAGAGCATGGGATATCCCAGACCCTAACACACTGCCCTCAGTGTGCTATGCTCCTTATACCTGTTGATAATTCAGGTGGCCCCCATGTGGGTGGGGCGGCTCTCGTGCGTGGTTCCTGCATTAGAGAAAGAAAACATTGATTAAAATGTCACCCCCGATCCACGATTTGCATTCTCTGCAATGAGGCATGGCCCTCGATGCCCTCACAAGCTACCCAGGCCAGTAGGTGTTACGAGCACTAATTAGTCAGCATTACCTGCACCCTTCCACAATTAAAGTTGTCCTCTCTTAATAATTGAAGGAAGTCCATTCATAAACGAAACACTTCCCTCCTTGGCTCTAAAGGTGTCTACCCAAGTGTTCTGATGCCTAGAGAGGCTGCCCATTCTTGCAGTAATATCCCTCTGAGTAGATACTCTGTTGTCGCATGCGCCCATCACCAACCTCTGGTAACACACAGCTTGCTACCTCTAACAGTCTGTTTAGATCCGAGGTTTGCACGAGTTGCCCCAATGCTTAATTAACATTTGATTATTACGTTAGACTGACGGCCTTGAATGTACCTCACTTGTACTATATACGCTAATGTAATTAGTACCCAAGACCCATTCTACTCCTGTAATGCCAAGTACAAACATCTTCTACGTTCCGCTCTTGTTGAAACTTGCTTTTTGTAACTTCGCGTAGCTATATACGAGAACAACTTTGGGAGTATCAGTTCTGTCCCCTTTGAGAAGCGTTCTGACCCCATCGGGCAAAGTCTGTGCTCCCACGCCAGGCGCATAGAACTGCAGAGACCTGCAACAAGGTTCCTTTCACCTCTAAAACCACAGTCTACTCTGTAGCGGGCCTCTAGATTGAAGCTTGGGTCAGTCACTCCACGTTAAACTGAGTGATGAAATCTATTCTCGCTCCCCCAGAGTTCGGCTCCAAGTTGTTAAGAGTTCCTGCAATAATATCCTCATGCAAGGCCCAATTCCCCCTGCTAGGCCCGCAATGTTCTTGTTAAACTTTTGATTCATTGCTAGCATGGTTACCCTTGCACCAGCGTATCATGCCAGGAATGATGGATAAAGACACTATTTCCGAAACACCAGGAATACTCTCATAATGATCAATGATGCTAATAGATCAGTTATTAATGATGAAATTCATAGATATGCTATCTACACACCACCTAGACAGTGTTTGTGTGTACCTTACATGCCATGAAGAACATTGATATTAAGTAAATTGCAACAAGGCATGCCCCACCATCAATTTCTACTTTGTACCAGTGTCAAACCACAACACAGGTCGCTTCAATGGCTGCCATGAAGGTATCCACGACTTCCTCCTCTGACCGATACCTGCATGGACATAAAGAAAAGACATCCAAGCCCTGCTGGACGGGATCGAGAACCCCCATGGTGTTGAGTTACCTTCGGCATGCAATCGTATAATTGACACAACACTTCCCCATATGCATAGAATCCTGAGGCATGCCTAATGCCTATTCATTTAATATCACCAACTAAAACATGGTGAAGCATTCCAGGTTTTCCTTAAAGCAATACTAATCCCAATGAGCAACAATGACCACTGGAATCATATTAACATTGGGCACAGCAGCAGTGTGTTGCCCGGTGTAAAGAGCCCATGAAGCACCTTCACGCTAAATTAATTGCAATAACAAGGTCATGCACCACCATCAATTTACCACTTGGGACGCATCCCATACCCAACACGGGTCACTTCGGTGACCTTCCATGAAGTGCGCCACAACGTCCTCCTCTGACCGATCGCCTGCATGGATATAAAGCAAAACGTCAACCAAGCCCCGACCCTTCCCCCTTAATAAAATGGGCCCTGTGGGAGGCTGGACGGGCTTGCGAAAATTGCATAGGCTTAAGCCCCATGGTGTTGTGTTACCTATGCCATTGTAATCGTAAAATTGACACATGACATATCCCCACATGCATAGATTCATAAGTCATGCCTAATGCCTGTTCATTTCGTATACACCACTAGAAACAGAGCAACAGCGTTGTACCATACTAATCACAATGAGCAACAATAGCCACTGTAATCAAATTAACATTGGGTACAGCAGCAGTGTGTTGCCTGGTGTAAGGAGCTCTACCTAGTGGCAGTAAGTGCTATGTAAATGTAATAACTTTATAATTTATTGGCTCCAGACATCCTACAGGTGTTGTGGTAGACCCCAGACGTAGGAGAGGGGGTGCGGGCTGATGGAAAGGGCCTGTTCGATTAGGTTGTTTAACTGCAACTAATTGTTACATATGCTCACATTACCAACAGCTCGATTAAGTCCTCCCCGGGGAAGTGTTGGTCTTGGTTTAGGGTGCAAAACACAAGGAGGACTGGGAAAGCGAAAAGGAGATTAGGGATGTTAAGTAATGTAGGCTGCACTGTCCACTGTGTGAAAATAGCTTTGCATGCGTAAAATGGTATGTAAATATACAAACTCCAAAGGAGCAGCGATGTTTGTGACAACTCTCTGTTCGGATATGCTCCCTATTTTACTCCTGACGTAATACTCAACTTCCTTGAACCTTGTAGAGCCACGTCGCAGTAAGAGGAGTCAATTGGGTTCCACTCACCCATGAACTACCTTATACCTGGATAGCAGACCTAGGCTACCTGACCTGTACAGAGTGTGTGCCGCATTAGCTATCCAAATCAATCTCACACCGCAACTGTTTACGTTATTGCCGGCCCACTGACCTACCACTGTCTTCCCAGTCACAGTGCGCCACCTGTTTACCCATGTTAATTCTATCCAAGTTGTGTGCTCCAACAACCTCCCCTTGCTGTTGTCCTGCAGTAAGAAAAAGAGACATCAGTTACCTATGCCCCCCCCGCCCCTGCACTCTGCATAGTCAATTATGGTCATTCAAGACGAAGATAATCTTTCACCGTTTGCTACCTCTATTATTTTGTAGCTCACGATTTTCATTATTGCTTCATTTAATGTAACGTTTGCATTTGTATTATGTTCACTTGTAAAGTACTCATGTATCAGGTCCGTTCCTAATGTGAAGCGCTCTAACACCTTCCGGTTAAGCTCGCTCTATATAAAAACGCACAAATAAAATAAATAAATAAATAGATTGCCGGCAGCGATCTCCCCAGTGAAGTAGACGCGTGATTAGGAAACATCCAGCCCGAGGAGCGCGAGGGGGGGAGGGTGGGAGTCCCAAGGAGCGCATGCGCATGCTCTCTGATGACCGCGTATGCGCAGAATTGCGCATGCGCGATTCAGCGACAAAGATGGCGGCCATATCGTACCAAAACAAAGTGCTACGTGGGCCCCAGCCATGAGGACCGACAACAGAGCCGGAGCACAGCGCACGATCCTCGACTGGCCTCGCACGGTCAGCCCAAAGGAAGGAACCCCCCTCCCGCAACAAAAGCAAAATTCCGCTCAAAATCCTGTCCTGCGTGGGACCCAAAACACGAGGACATGCACAGCAGCAGGGCGGCCCCACCAGAGAGCGCAGCACAGGAGGGGTGCACGCTGCTCCGGTGAAGCCCAAGGAAGACCGCCGCCGCCCCCCTGGTCAGCCCGCAAGCCGAGAAAGGATGCCGAGAGACCCACCTTGCCTTAAAGGAGAACTCATGGAAGAGAAGGCATAGCGTGAGTACATATCCGCTCGCATGGCCCCCTGGAAACCCCCGCCCCTTCATCCCACACGGACCACAAACTACAGCTGCCCCAGCCGCCCACCTCGCCTCCCTCAGCACTACCCTCCCTCCCGCAACAGGAGAAGCCGCGCGGCCCCGCAGAACGGCCCCCGCCCTTCCTTATGAACAACCAACAACCCTTAACCCTGCAACAAACCCACACCGTCCCTCCTCACCTTATGTAGAAAAGTGCCGGCAGGCCACGGAAGCAAAACTAGGTCCGGGACCAGCACGTGCAGCCCGCAGAAAAAGGAGAGCCCACCCCACTTCTTGCACCACCTTCCCGGAGCATCCCGCCCCATCCCAAAAGCAATCCCCGACCAACTGAGACAGCCACCCTCCCCCCCATAACCCCCACCCTGCCACCACTCATCCATACCCCGAAAACAGCAACGGGCAGTCACCCGCTCAGGGTCCAGGCAGGGGAGGGCGAGGGTCAGCGTGAGCCGGGGCCAACGAACAAAGAGGGTGCTTGACCCTCGCCCCCTGGGCTATATAGTCACTCCCCCAAGACACAGGAAGTGACATCACGGGGGGACCTCTAATCCCCCAACCACTAGACCTCTTAGGGTCTGTGCCATCCTATGGCACTAAGGGTGGCCGCCCTCGTAGGTGGCCACCTTTGGTGTTCCGGGGCAGCCAATCAAGAACTGCCGACAGTATTTGCAACTCGTAATACGGTCAGCAGGGATTACGCAGCTTTTGCACAGTGGAGGCTGTATTGCGCCATCGCTAGTGCATCAAAGTTGTAATCAGGGCTTAGTTGTTTGTTGAAACACAGTGAAAGATCAATGATAATCAAGAGAACAACTTTTAAGAAACCACTGAACATTCATGTCATGCATATCTATGTTTATATTATGTGACTTCCAAAAGATTGCATTTGCTAACAAACGTTGTCACTCTCGTGATTGGGCCCTATGGAGGATAGACAAATGAGGTGTAAAAAAGCAGCAGTGTAAAAAATAGCTTCATCAGTAGTTTACAAATATAAAAAAGATCCTCAGAGGCTCATTGAGCTTTTAAATTGTGGAATGTGTGGCGGCAGGCAAATTTCAAAGTAGGGTGAGTACACATTAGTTTTACCTTTGTGTCCCCGAATGGCTAAAACTACTTTAATTTATTAATGATCTCTTTTAAATAATTCCTTTTTGTACAAAAAATTGTTAAAATCTCTCGATGTTTTAAATATTTTTGCATCATTTATGCACCACATTTTTGCAAAAAATTCCTTGGACTACTATGTGAACCACCTCTTTAATTTCCACAAACTCACTCTCCCCACTTACAGTATTTATGCTCACTTGCTGCACTTGCTCATGAAGTAACTCCAGATTATTTTAGAACTTCTATATTTTGAGTAAGCTGATGAACCCGCCCAGCATGCCCAGTCAGAACATTGTTCCAGCACTACTTTAGGAAGTGCCATCTTAAACAAATATCATTAAAAGCAAGGTATTATCTTACATTCATGCTTATCATGTTGTGTATAAGGGGTGAACACCCTAAATAGCGAATCCAAAATATAGACTGCCCAGAATATCGAATAAAAAATGTAGAGAGCCCAGAATATCGAATTACCAAAATATAGTTGGATAGAATATCGAAGTTGAGGTAAGAAATATCAATCTCCATAATATCGAATTTAAAATATCGTTTTCCATAATAACGATTTTTTTTTTACTGTTATGTATTGTAGTATATGTGGGTTGTGGCTTTATAGGGGCATAGGGTGGGAAGTAATGTATTTGTAATTAAGTAAATATGTATTTTTATTTATATATATTGATAATTAATTATTAATTTGTATTGATTAGTAATTAATTTTAATTAATTGATTCATTGATGTTTATGGTAATTGTTTTAATTTATTATTTGGAGTGGGTAGTGGGTTATAGGGGAATAGGGTGGGAAGTAATGTAATTGTAATTAACTAATTATTTAAATTATTTTTGTGTATTGATAACTGATGTATTGTTAATTAATTATTAGTTGTTTTTTTATTACTTATTACATTTTTGGTATTGAAAATTAATTGGTTGTTAATTAAATATAAATAACATTTATTGAATATTTTGTAATTGGTAATTAATTTTAAATTGGTATAGAAAATTAATTTATTCTTATTTAAATATTAAATCATTACTTTCCCTACTGTTGCACTCTCTGGAGTGGGAATAGTAATTTTTACCCCTACGCTATCCAACGCTTTCCTACTGGTGCACTCTCTGGAGTGGGAATAGTTATTTTTACCCTCCCGCTATCCAACGCTTGCCCTACTGTTGCACTCTCTGGAGTGGGAATAGTAATTTTTACCCCTACGCTATCCAATGCTTTCCCTACTGTTGCCTTCCCTGGAGTGGGATAAGTAGTTTTTACCCTCCCACTATCCAACGCTTTCTCTACTGTTGCAATCTCTGGAGTGGGAATAGTCATTTTTACCCCTATGCTATCCAACGCTTTCCTTACTGTTGCACACTCTGGAGTGGGAATAGTAGTTTTTACCCCTATGCTATACAACGCTTTCCCTACTGTTGCACTCACTGGGGTGGGAATAATAGTTTTTACCCCTAAGCTATACAACGCTTTCCCTACTGTTGCACTCACTGGAGTGGGAATAGTCATTTTTACCCCTATGCTATCCAACGCTTTCCTTACTGTTGCACACTCTGGAGTGGGAATAGAAATGTTTACCCTCCCGCTATCCAACGCTTTCCCTACTGTTGCACTCTCTGGAGTGGGAATAGCAATTTTTACCCATACGCTATCCAATGCTTTCCCTACTGTTGCACTCTCTGGAGTTGAAATAGTAATTTTTAGCCACCCGCTATCCAACAAATTCTCTCATTTTGTATTTGTTCCAGTGTGAATACTAATTTTATTCCCTTAGCTATGTAATGTTTTAGATTTTGTTATATTTAATGTAGTGTAAATTATTAAATAACGGAAAACTTATTACTTTAATTAATTTATCTATTATATAATATTTATTTTTATATTTAGATAATATGTTTATTTATATACATATATATTTTTAATAATGTTCTAAATATTTTATAATTAAGATTAATAATTATTTCATAATGTTATTACATAAATATATATGTTAAACAATCTTTTTTTTAAATTACATTTATTATTTTTACATTTTAAGCTCTTTTACATTACTTTATCTATGTTTTATTTAATTGTGTTAATTACTTAATTACTTTTATATTATTTTTAATACATTTAAAAAATTCGATATTTTAGTTAACTATATTTTAACTTTATATATTTTGGAATCAATATTTTAGTACTTACCTGTTTGTAGATAGGCTTTATATATTCTGTCCCTCAATATTTTGGAGTCGATATTTTGGGCAGTCTATATTTGGTCCCTCGATATTTAGTCACTGAACCGCTTAGCACCATTTGCCTCAGACCAGGACTGTATTGCTCAATTTTAGGTGTGTCTTATGCACTGAAGATTCACTACTTCACAATTCTTTAATGTGAAGTTGACTATATATGCAGCAGGTCTACCCTTTTCCTGTTGGTGCTCAGATAGCTTTTTTAAATTCACAGGACTTAAGTTCACAAATTAACACCTATGAGAATTCAGATCTATGTGGAGTACTTAAGGTTAAGCCTACCTGTTGCGCTAGATAACAGTATTTTAGGAAACAATGTTGATAAACGGAAACTTTTAGTTTTTTCTAAATGGGTACCCCAAGAATTTAGAGGCCACAGCATGATTAATTCGGCCATAACTGCTGTATCATACCTTTCTCTCCTCCACACTAATACTGGCCATTAATAAAACAAAACCTGTCATTATATTCATATCCAAGAATCTGTTAATACTTGTGGTCGCCGCATGTCAAGGTTGCTTAGTCTTGATTCAACCTCATGCCTCTTTCTTCCACCCTGTTAAAAATCCTGTCTCTTTATCTAATTCTTGTTGGTTCAGCTTTATTTCTTTTTCTCTGTCATTGCTTTCCTATCTTTCTTTTCCTTTTCTTTCTTTTTTTCTGCCTTTCTCCCTTTTGCTCCCAGTAAAAGTTTGATGATGAACAATAAGTCCTGACCCCAAAAAATGAGTGCAGGTGTCCATTACCTGCAACCTCCTGCACAAATTAAGCAATGCCACTTCTTCTAAATAGGGAGCACTTTTACGTAATATTGAGCACATAGTGATTCCATATATTTGTTCATTCACACACTTAGACCGTCCTTCATCCTCTAGATGCCTCAAGATTGGAGTAGCTAAGTGATTGCAGAAGTGTAGATCCTTGGATGGATATGAAACACACATTTTTACTAGAACAGCGCCTAGAATCTGTCTAATACAAGGACATTTTGACAACCTAGAAGATCATCAATGTGATCTGCAGACCTGAATTAATTTTCGGATTTTGATGTCTGGCTTGCTGTGCACACTCCATTTTCAAAACTCAAGTAATCTATTATGCCTGCATTCTTAGAGCTTAAATACGAGTGACCATCTGGCCGGGCTTTAAGTGGGCCAAATCGATCTAAGTATGAGACTCTGTAGTTATTAAAACGGGCATTGAAAGTGGTCTAAATTGGGCCTATTTTCATGTTCCTAAATTTACAATAAAAGCACTGATCGGTTTCTCCACAAGTAATGTAAAACATGTTAAGGTAATCCAAGTCAGCGATTTAATTCCTGTTTATATTTCACATATTTAACACTCCTAGGGAATGTAAGATTATGTGCCTATTTCCAAGATGTTGTCTTTCCGTATTTTTTTGTGTGCAGGATATTTCTCTTGTATTTTGCATACCTTGATCAGGTTTTTATAAATGGCCAAGATAAAGACCTCTGGAGTTGAGGCAGAAGGCAGTGCAAGTTTCTCAAACTGCCTGTCAGTGGATCAAAGAGATGTTCAGAATATCTGGTCATCCGATTGCTGGCCTCTCTGCAGAGTTCACAAAACAATGGTCACTACTGCAGTGTACATTGTGGTTTTGTGGAGGATTTAGTGTGTGGAGGAGGTACACAATTGTCATACTAGTGAAAAGGCATAAGCAAAAGAGACTTCAGTGTTTACAGGTTGAGTGGGTGTGTTGAGTGTTTGTGGTCTAGGAAGTGCATTCAGGAGAGAGGGAAAAGAGGGTGCCTTAGGGGAAATAGATATGGAGCAAGATATGTAGGTGGTAGAGATGTAAAGAGGAAAAGGGCATACTTGTCTAACAGAGTGGACATAACGGGAGTGACTGAGATGCTCTGAAGACAAGTAAACACTTCCGTAGGCCCCAGTAGTGTTCAATTCAAAATCTCATAATTTCAGAATGAAAATATTTTCAATATTTATTACAACAATTTCACTGTTGTTACTCACCGTGGGTCCAGTACATTTTAATCAGGCAGGTGCTATGTGTCCGTTCATGTTATTGGACACCTTTTTACTGCTGGATTCATTACAGGTAAATCTTTGAATGTTCATTGGTGCTGTTTGTGCCTCTGTCACTCTATCCATGTTCCAGTTTTTTTTTGCAGCTCACAGTGCTGGGGTATTAACATAGTAATTGAGAGAAAGTGAGCGAAATAGAAAAAAAGGCAAAGGAGGGAAAGAGAAATAGATGCAACATGCAATAGAGAGAGAGGATGGCGTGAGATAAGAAAGACGAAGAGAGACCGAGAGAGTAGTTTGACAGGGAATGTATAACAAATAGATGGGACTAAGTGGGGCTAGTTTAAATAGTTTTCCTAGGTCTGCTTCTGGTTCCCAGTCTGGCCCTATACCCAGAGACTCCACCTTCTGGATGCAGGCGTAGTATCTGGAAGAAACCCCGTGGCAATTGGGATCAGACTTACCAATCCACCTGGTGATTCTTCCTTGCAAGGGGAAAACTTAGGGCCCACACATTGATGTTGATTATGATGGCGGACGGACCTGCGTCCGTCCGCCACCCCCGAGGTGGAGGGACCGTCCGCAGGGGCAGTGGCGTTCCCTCCATACCAATTAGGATGTGACCGCCACCCTGGTGGTCACAGCCCGTATCTTCAACATTGCTACGGCTGCTGCTTGAAGCAGCACCCACTGCAAGGTTAAAAATGCATGCTTTGCATTTGCATGCACAAAGCGGCAGGCACCGCGTGGTGCCTGCTGCTTTGTGCATGCAAATGCAGGAGGGTACCATAGGTACCCCCCATGTGCACCCCCACCCCCCTTCACCCTGGGGGCCCGCAAGGGGCCCCCAGAAGCAAAGGTCCACATGCTTTTCCACGGCAGACAAGCCGCCGTGGAAAAGCATTTTTACACACACATCTTAATTTGGCTGACGGTGTCTTGCAGACACTGCCACCAAATTGCGGTCAACATCCCGCGGATCAGCGGCGAACGGACCTGCCATCCGCCGCTGTTCCCACCGCCATCATAATCTGGCGGTGGGTGTTTTCTCTGACCGCTGCGGTGAATCCGTATCCTCTGGGCCGGCGGTGGCTTCCACCGGCCCGAGGATGCGGATTCACTGCAATCATAATCGACCCCTTAATACCTAGAGACTCCTTGTCTCAAAGTTATAGTCTTCCCGAGTATTGGCAACATGAGGGAAAGCAGAGTTACATGCAAGGTTGTAGTTTGGAGTGGGGGGAGGTTGGGTGTTACCCCCCTAATAAATGTATTTTCTGATGAATAGTTGTGTACAGGTGCTTTCAGTTGGGTATGGTGAGGTTGGGATTTTGCATGCACACACTAGCAAAAACACACTGTCAAGCTAACAATACACGCTTACCTGTTTTGGTGTACTGTTGGTTTTGCAGAGATGTAATGGACCAACTTCCCTCTAACCTACTTATTAACTAGTGGGTTATACAGTCACCTCAAGCTAAACAATAAGGAATTAGGGAAGAGGGCCAGATACTGGACGCTGGTGGGCTTTTGTTGTCGACCTGTGAGGCAACAAAATAACACTAACTTAATAGCAAGTCTGCTTCTTAAATAAGCGCAAACTCAATGTTTAACCTTTTTTAACTAAGTCTATGTAAGGTTTCCTACCTGCGAACTCAAGGACACGCGCGAAGCATCCTAGTACTTCTTGTGATGATAGCGCTGTTTCCTGTGATGATTTTATGAGGGAGCGGATCCTCATGGGAGTGCTGCGGGGTGGTGGGGTGGGGTGGGGGAGGGGCAGGGTGGGGGGTAGTAAACTCCGGCTTACGGCCAAATGGAGTTAAGGAAATAAATAAAACAAATTACATTGCGCGTGCTGCATCGCCATCAGCGATGCAGCGGGCACAATGTAATTTGCTTTATTTTGTTCTATTTATTTCCGTAACTCCATTTGGCCATAAACCGGAGTTTACTACCCTCCGCCCTGTCCCCTCTGCCCCGCTCCACCGCCCCGCAGCACTCCCATGAGGAGCCGCTACTGCCCTTAAACAGTGCCTAAGAGCTGCTAAAGGTTTCACAGGCAGTGCCTGAAAGGTGCTGTAGGCTTCACATGGATAGCTGAGAAGGAGGTGTGAGCTGCCTGGAAGGAGTTGTACATTTTTCATGATATCATGCCAGGCAGTAGATGCTACGATGCCTAGCATTTGTAATACACGCCTTATGCATTAGTATCGTATCCCAATCTTCACAGACCTCGTGCTGGCTGTCATGATGACCCATGCACTCATAACCACCTGGAGTGAGCGATATGTGGTAGGGTATTAACATTTTTAACCTTGATATATACCATTCCTGAAAAAACAAATGAACATGGACATTTAACTAAAAAATATATTTAAACTTTTGTTAGTATCTATCCATTCATTCACCGTACCCATCCATTCATTTATCTACTCATCTGTCATTCATCATTCTTCCATTAGTCCACCTATATGGCACTCACCCATCCCCAATATACAGCCACCCTTCCATACCACTGTCCATCTACCCTTGGCCTTTTCTCTTGAATACTGCCTGTCCCAGTATCTCTTCAATATTGACAGTCACAAAATGTGCGCCGAGGCCCTTGTAGCCTGGAGACTGCTGGGCGAGGGTATACATTAATGCTTAAAAAACACCTTTAGGTACAGGCAAGGATATCTCTTTAATAACCTCTTATAAGATCCGAAAAGCAAGACCTATTGGAAATGCCAATGCTTTTTATCTCATTAGTAATTTACACATTCTGAAAAAAAAACATTAAAAGTAAAGCACAGATGTAGGTTGAAGTGTGCGTGTCCTAAGGCTGTTGATGCTGGGACAAAGAAGGTGAATGGCGGGTGTTCCAACCACTGCGTGCTCTGAAACAGCCAAAGCAGAGTTGTTGCAGGTAAGCTTGGTGAAGACATGTCTTGGGTGAGTTCTATCAGCTTGTTTGTGTCAAGCAGAGGCTGCAGGATGAGTATGGTACCAGCTCTGGTTTCTATTTGCTGGAATAGGCAAAATAGCAGAGCTACCCTGCACCTTCTACTTTCACCCATTTTTAGGTTTTGCCTGCACAGCGCTTGCACTGCGCTTGTGAAATTGATTATTTTTAATATAAACTTAAAAGGGACTTACAACACTCCTCCTCTCTTTCCTGGCTTCTCATAAGTTCCTGTGCATGCCACCTATCTTTTCACCATTTCTATTGGCTGTAGCATACTTTCATGCATTTAACAATGCTAGTTCCCCGTCTGCTTCTCTTATCAATGAATAGACTGGTTAGGTAACAGGGAAATAGGGCGCACAGCTAAGAGTATGGCTATAGAGTAGAGTTCTAGTATATCTAAGTTTATTGCTGCTAGGCTGGAAAGGGAGGTTACCTAACCCCCTTAATTATCCTGAACACGTCCAAGATTTAAAACTATTAATACTCCTGCCGAGCAATCAGAATCATGAGCGATATTTATAAACAACGAATATAATGTTTTTCAAAATTCATAAAGCAGGTATGAAAGCAAAAGTCCAAACTCTCATCCAATAAGTTTTTCAGACTCCCGGGTCCTGTAATGCATAGATCCGTATTTTAATTTCAATTCTCAAAGTTCAATCCAAGTTCAGATTCAAAGATCCGATGTTCAAGTCAAAATTCAATCCGAGGTTCTAGGTACAATGTTCAAAACAAAATCAAACTTCCAAAGAAAAACAATCACTGCAGCCAACACATGTTTCGTTGGGCATTAATCTCATGCCACATAACTTCCTCAGGGCTGCAAGCCAAAATAATAGAACAATAGTGAATATACTAACAATTATCAAACTAAGAAGGTACTTTTAATAAAGTCACCACCTAAGTGAGAGGAAAACATAGTACCCTTAATCAAGTGACAAATTAAAAATATAATTTTGTGAAAGTCCCGGTGTCAGATAAATAAGGACAACAAAACATTCCGAAATATTGCCAAATTCAGAAAATATAGTGATGCATTACCTAATTCACAATAATGTTTCCATCATTTTCAAACTCCTTCCCGGAGATGTATAAATATGAATTAACAATTTCTGGAACGATATAAGGAGGCTCTTAGTTCTGTCACCACAGTCCATCACAAAAATTCTCTCTATAACGCAGACACTACTTGTACTCATATATCTCATTAAGTACTATTTAGGATTTATACCTTTCTTACATATATTAAATAAGCAGTAATTGAAAAACGCGAGCCCTTGTCATGACACATCCTAATGTTTAAAATACATCCGTTGTTCGGTGGAAATCTCCAAACTAAACGTGACAGTGAATAATATGGCTGAGATACCCGCCACCCCCTCTCAACACAATCCCCAAAAGGAGGGAAACCGGAAACAGTTCTTGAAGTTTTTGGAAGAGGGAGGGAGTGACCCTCCCCGGCCGTATTTATTAAAACAAAAATTAAACGTTAAACAGTTCATATTAATGTACAATTTCATAACCACATTGCGATGTTTGGCTAACCTTAACAGATTCTCTAATACAGAGGTTCTCCTAGCCGAACTACCAACCTGCAAAACATTTTCTTGAAATAATGAAATTGTACATCCTAACGTTTAAGGGCCAACGGCAAGGTCGTAACAGGTGTCAAGATCCCTAACCAGAAATACCCCCCCCACTTGGGAGGGGCGACAGCACTGAGGCGTACCCCACGTGCAACTACCAATTTCCCTTTGACTTGTCGGGGGCCCCAATAAACTCGACGCCACTTAAAGGTCGTTCGAGGACTCGTGTGAGTATCTAGAAGGTAGCGTAGACCTCCCCCCAAACCCCACACAACTTACCACATCTGCCGTCGCAGACGTCACTGGCCCCGGGAAATTCCCCAAGAGGGGGCTGTAACCCCTCCTACACAGGAAGGGGCCTTGACCGCCTTTCCTTTCCTTCCGGCGGCCTCTCCTTAGACAGGACCGCCTCCCCGTTGAGGGGCCAATGGCCACCTCTCCCGAGCGCTCCCATCCGTGTTGGGTGACGCCCACTCATAGGGATCTTCCAATTACTGCTCACCGATCATGACCTTACCGCCTACCAAATAAATACGACAATGCTACCTAAACCAACAATCCATTGGCCACTATGACCCGAATAAGCATGCTTATAACGGACACAAAAACAGAATATCTTTAATCACAGAACATACAACAAATCGTCCAATCTTTATTACACACTCAATATCAACATGATAATACCAACGGACACAAAACAGAATATCTTTAATCACAGAACATACATAGAAACGGCCAACTTTATTACACCCTCAATATCAACATGATAATACCACAACCTGTAAACGAAAAATTAGAATTATCGAACCATCTTAAAACAACTAGCTGTCCTCAGGGGCTGGTGGGTGGGTCAAAATTGGCTCTTCGTTCCGTCTCGAGCTCACGTGCAGCGAGGAGGTGCAGCTTCAGAGCACAGGAACAAGAGGATGTCTTCCGGTCTTGCGTCCCTTTTTATCCGTCTTCAGGGCGGGCGTAAACCCGCCCCTGCCTGCCCCGAGGGCGTGGCCAGCTGCGTCAGTGTCTAGGCCAGCCCACTCCAGGGCGGGAAAGAGCGCGCCCCGGCTACGCCGCTTCGGGCATACCAGCCGAGACGCGCCTCCCGCCCAAAATGGCTTCCCGGAGGGATCGAGGTACTCTGCCATAAGTTCGGGGGGACCGAGTGGTCGCCCCTTTCCATATGGCTGAGATACCCGCCACCCCCTCTCAACACAATCCCCAAAAGGAGGGAAACCGGAAACAGTTCTTGAAGTTTTTGGAAGAGGGAGGGAGTGACCCTCCCCGGCCGTATTTATTAAAACAAAAATTAAACGTTAAACAGTTCATATTAATGTACAATTTCATAACCACATTGCGATGTTTGGCTAACCTTAACAGATTCTCTAATACAGAGGTTCTCCTAGCCGAACTACCAACCTGCAAAACATTTTCTTGAAATAATGAAATTGTACATCCTAACGTTTAAGGGCCAACGGCAAGGTCGTAACCGGTGTCAAGATCCCTAACCAGAAATACCCCCCCCACTTGGGAGGGGCGACAGCACTGAGGCGTACCCCACGTGCAACTACCAATTTCCCTTTGACTTGTCGGGGGCCCCAATAAACTCGACGCCACTTAAAGGTCGTTCGAGGACTCGTGTGAGTATCTAGAAGGTAGCGTAGACCTCCCCCCAAACCCCACACAACTTACCACATCTGCCGTCGCAGACGTCACTGGCCCCGGGAAATTCCCCAAGAGGGGGCTGTAACCCCTCCTACACAGGAAGGGGCCTTGACCGCCTTTCCTTTCCTTCCGGCGGCCTCTCCTTAGACAGGACCGCCTCCCCGTTGAGGGGCCAATGGCCACCTCTCCCGAGCGCTCCCATCCGTGTTGGGTGACGCCCACTCATAGGGATCTTCCAATTACTGCTCACCGATCATGACCTTACCGCCACAGGTCCGGATAGTTGACCGGCTATCCGGACCCCCCACAAAGCTCCTACCTAAAGGTCATGCTTCAACGTTTTTAACCATGCTAAGAAGTCTCCTATGAGTAACTCATTCCCCACCCGAGACAAATGCACACCATCCCCCGAATACACACTGTCATCATTAATACATCCATGCGAAATAGAATGCAATGTCCCGGAACGGAACAACCTACCCACTTTGTTATTAAGATTCCTAACAGAGTGATTCAAAGCAGGAATAGAAATAGCCCCCCGCCACACCTTTCGTGGGATCATATGGGACCACGCAATTGTGCACCCCGGAACTCTCCTCGCCAACCAACTTACAGTGGAAAGCATTGCCTCCAGGAGAAGTCGTCTACCGGTGGTGACCAAATCATTGCCCCCTAGATGCACTATGACTATAGACGGCGGTGACCTCGTCCGCCCTAACAAATCTTCAAAATATGCTTGAAACTGGTCAATACAGAGACCGCCTCTTCCGTAGAAGGACACCCTGTACCCGTATTCCCCAGCTACGTGAATCATGTCACCTGCTTTGAATACGTCCGCGGCACGCCTCACGTATGAGTGGCCCACGACCCACACCTCCTTTTTCACAGCCGGTGATGTCTGACCGCTGGCCCGGTGTTGGGTCGACTGCAAAGTCCGCCCCGCCTCGTAGGCTTGCGCAACTGAAAACCAAACAAAAACAAGAGGCGTGAGTACATCATTACAGCTTTACAACATGTGTAACCGCACATACCTCTTATAACAATTGGAGGACCAACGCCCCACTCGTTTCACTTGTTCAACATTAAGACCCCTGGCTGTAGCTTCTGTAGCAGCCCCTATCCGAAAGGAATGGGTCCCAAACTCGCCCGGGTTCAAGCCCGCAGCGGCAATTGACATCGCAAGCACCCGCTGAAACTGAAACCTCGTCAGTGGGGTGGCGTCCGCGTGTCTCAACAAGGTCCCCCCCCATACTGCCACCCTTCGTGCTAGGTAATCTTCTAAACACATTACCGGGCATATGGAGGACCCGGGAATCCTGCGTATGATTATGCAGTCACCCATTCCATCTTGATCGGTCTTGGACTTGACAAAGGAGACCGTCATTGCCTCTCCTCTGATCTGAACGTGTTCTTGGCACAAACCCCCCGCCACATCCTGTTTGTTCCTTGCCACCAGTTCACTTACTCGCATCGCCCCGTGAAATGCTAGCGTAAAAGCGGCTCGGAACAACACCGCCTCAAACGGAGATGAACATGTGGCAGGGAGTGTAGCCAACAACTGAGCCAACCTATCCAAACCTATCGGGCGCCTCTCATCTACTCTGCGACCCTCAAGGCGTTGCCACCCACGCAGCGCTTTCTGTACAACGAAAGACGCTGTCGGGTCCTGGATACTATGAGCCCTGGCAACAAAGGAAATAGCAGCACGATGCCTCTGAGCCGTAGCCACAGATTTCCCAGCCCTACGTAAGGACATCAGGAAATTCACCACCCATTCCTCATGGCCCCAAAGCTCCTCTCTATCAGTCCCCAAGAAGGCTAAATAGGACCTAAACGCCCCTTCATATGCCTTCCTCGTCCGTGGTGCTAGACTCTCTCCCACGAGGTGACGAAGTTCGGGGCACCGAGAGACCAGAGAGCTTCGGGGAAGGGTGCCGGCTCTGGGTCCGCTGAGGGAAGGAAGCCCGAGAAAGCCTGCATATGAAAACGAGACAGTGCATCAGCCGCCTGATTCTGTACCCCTGGGACATGTTTTGCTCTGAACAGCACATTCAGTTGCATGCACAACAAAACAATCTCTTTGAGTAGTCTTAAAATCAGCTTACATCGTGCTGCCTGACTATTGATGCACTCAACCACAGTCATATTGTCGGACCAAAATATCACAGAGTGATCCTTGAACCCTTCTGGCCAGGTTCTCAAGGCCACCAAAATGGGAAAAAGTTCCAAGAAAGCAATATTACTTGTCAGACCATTGTCGTGCCACCACGTCGGCCACCTTTGTGCTGACCATTTTGTGCCGAAGATGGCACCAAAACCTATGCTACCTGCAGAATCTGTCCATAGCCCCAGCTCTTCAGAGGATACAGCTGGTTTGTTCCATATGACTCGACCATTAAAGTCCGCCAGAAATGCTAACCAAATACGCACGTCCTGGCGGACCTCAGCCGATAGTCTCGTGCGGTGGTGGCCCTCCTTTAGGCCGACCATAGCTTGTGCAATTGAACGAGAAAAGGGGCGGGCCATTGGTATAACTCTCAGGGCAAAATTCAACTGTCCCACCAACTGCTGTAACTGATGCAGCGTAATTTTTGACCCATTTAGACAATCTTGCAGGGTTGCCCTGAACTTTAACACTTTGTCAGCTGGCAAACGAAAACAACCTTCTCTGGAGTCTAACTCGATCCCCAGAAACTCGAGGCGAGTCGCAGGACCCACCGTCTTACCTGGTGCCAATGGCACACCAAACTGTTTCATTAATAAACAAAATTCGGCCAAGGCCCGGCCACATTCAAGATCCCCGGCTGCCCCAAGGAACAGAAAATCATCCAGGTAATGCATTACATGTTGGAAACCCGTCTTCTTTGTGAAGACCCATTGCAGAAAACTACTGAATTTCTCGAAATAGGCACAAGATATAGAGCACCCCATCGGCATACACTTATCCATGTAAAAACAACCCTGAAAATTAAATCCTAGGAGACGCTGATCGTCCGGGTGTACCGGGAGCAACCGGAACGCTGACTCGATATCTGACTTCGCCATCAGCGCCCCGGGCCCCAGGTGATTCAAAATGGCTACGGCCTCATCGAAGGATGCGTACCGCACCGAACACACTTCTGGGTCTATTGCATCGTTTACAGAAAGACCACGTGGAGCTGACAAATTATGAATCAATCGAAACTCACCCGGGTCCTTCTTGGGGACCACCCCTAAAGGAGAACAAACAAAATACTGTACCGGGGGTGCAGTAAACGGGCCGGCGACACGACCTCGGATAACCTCTTTCCGGATCTTCTCCTGTACTACAGTCGTATGCTGCAGGACGGAAAGTTGATTTTTGCATATCCCGACACCCTGAAAGTCCCCCACCGGAATGCGGAAACCATATGAAAAACCGTTTCGCAGCAATCCAGCAGAAGTACGATCTGGGTATTCACTGAGCCAGGGAATCATCGCCAAGGTATCAATCGGGGTTGGTAAAGGCGCCCCTCGGACTATGTTAGACCTGTTTGGCGCCTCCCCTACCCCCATTCTCACCCGTTCTGGCTCTGCACGAGGACTCAGGATGGGACGAACCGCAACCACTACATTCGTGCTTGAATTTACACGATCCCTGTGGCCTAGTACATTTACCTTTGTTGAAATTGAAGCAGAAACCCTTTTTCCCTGCATTACTGGCAGATCTCGAGTAATCGTCGGTACTCGTACCTGACCGAAAGGGCGTCCCCGCATATTGGCGGGAGGACTCGCCAACATTGCTCCCCACCAACGGCATTTTCAACATCCCTGACTCTTTCATTTTATCCCATGTCAAAGAATCATAACAGTCCCAGGTTAAACTTTTGTTATGCTCCTTCGCCTTCCTAAAGAGATTATCATAACAGAACCAATGGTTACCCTGGTGAGACGTCGAGTACCCCATAATTCGTGACTGATAGATTGGTAACTCAGAAAGCAATTCAGGCCTACGTTCCCCTAAGATCGACGTAAAAATCCCCCAAGCATTGCCCCAATTGCCAATATTCTCATTTACTTTAAAGGCGGCCATTTTTGCGCGCCAAACACTCGGATGCATCAGATCCTTCTGACCTTTAACATGCTCCACCTCATAATGGTCGACAAGCAAGGAGAAAATGTTCACATATTCCCCTGCCCAAATCTTTTCCTTTATTGCCAAAGGAACATGTTGCCCCAACTTTTCTCTACGAGAGGGTGCTGACTCGTCCCTCGCGATCGGCAATGGCCGCTTACCTGCACCGGACGTTGCTTCTGTGGTCGCAACCGGGGCCTGCGGCTTGTCTATCACTGCCGCCGGCGCGGGCACCTTGGCTGCATCTCGCTTCTCGCGCAACTGTTTCATCAGCGCTTGTGCCTCGGCAGCCGTGGCGCCCTCGCTACTATCGCCCAACCACGCTGCTAGCTGTGCCGCCAGCTCGGGAGGCATATCCTCAGTGGATGTCGGGGTGACCACGACGGGAATCGGATTCCCCTCCACCGGTACCGGGGTTGGCGCCTCGAGCGGGGTACAGGGAACAGGGACGTCTCCCCCGGCTGGTCCCCTTCTAGGCCTCTTGGCTCTCCCTCCAGGGGTTGCTCCAGCCGATGGACGCCCCGATCCCCCCTCCCCATCTCGCTTCGCCACCTGCTTTCTCAGTTCGGACATCTCCTTCATGAGGACCCGAACCATCTGATCCGTCGTCATTCTCTTCGCGCCTTTTTTGGGCATTTTTCCGACCAAGTATCTAGAAAACAAAAAGAAAGATTAAAACGCTCAAAATTGGCTCTTCGTTCCGTCTCGAGCTCACGTGCAGCGAGGAGGTGCAGCTTCAGAGCACAGGAACAAGAGGATGTCTTCCGGTCTTGCGTCCCTTTTTATCCGTCTTCAGGGCGGGCGTAAACCCGCCCCTGCCTGCCCCGAGGGCGTGGCCAGCTGCGTCAGTGTCTAGGCCAGCCCACTCCAGGGCGGGAAAGAGCGCGCCCCGGCTACGCCGCTTCGGGCATACCAGCCGAGACGCGCCTCCCGCCCAAAATGGCTTCCCGGAGGGATCGAGGTACTCTGCCATAAGTTCGGGGGGACCGAGTGGTCGCCCCTTTCCATATTTATTGTCTTCTATAGGACAGACTATATTACCTTTTCTTTCCTATTCTTCGTTCCCCACGTTTATTATTACAACAATCGGTTCCGTGTTTTGCAGGAACTATAATAAAGAGCCATATGGTTAGACTCTTACTTGTAAGAGGCGTAAAAACAAATTTCACTTAATAGCAGATTCCCCTTACCTATATCTCAGCAAAAGGGGTTTGTTGCAATTCGCTTCTGTTATCATTAATGTCCTGTTCTACACCATATCGTCATCACAGGTTCTAAAATAAGAGAACCAAAGATCCAAGGTCCTGCTACTAGGTAATATCGCATATATTCTAAATATCAACACGTAAAACCCCTTACCTGTATCCCCCTTCTAAGAATCCAAGTATCTTCTGTCCGGCTCTATCGAATGTCGGCGTCTACTATCGGCGCCATTTTGCTTAAGTACTAAGTCTTAATGCTAAGACTGCGGTACGTAATATCGCCGCCATCTTTGAGTGGGTAATCGCGTCTGTAGACAAGGCATATTAACACAATCACAACTGTGTTAGCGATAATAAGCTTATAGCTTCTATTTCATATAGGGTTTATTTAGAGAGTTGAAGAACGCTCCGATAGAAAATATATATATATATATATGGTAAACGACTCCGTTCGAGCAGCGGTGTGTACATAGCCGCCATGTTACCAAAGGATATATGCTGATTGTGTGCTAACACACAAAATACCTTAGAATTACTATTTATTGACTCAAAGGAAATGTTGTTGCTTCTCACAATATTAAATTGTTATTTATCGGAAGAGGGGGGGGGAGGGGGGGCTTGGGGGAGGTGAAATAGTTAAAAATAGATGTTTTAGGATATATCTCGCAAATAAAAAGGAACTAATAAGTGTAAGTTCCAGCATATCCACGTGGGGCAAGGAAAGCATTAATATTTAATAATATAATTGCAGCCTATCGAAATTCATGTATATTATCTATTCAGCTATACATTCGCTATTCCTGATTAATAAAATTATTTGATTGATATGTGGTGACATTGCATTGAGTCTCCCATATCTTTCCTGTGTATTTAACTTCACATAATAGTTGAGAGAGTATAGTGGCATTTGCATTCAAGTTCCCCAAGTATCAACTTGATTATTTTCAAACCAGTGTAACAGAATAACCAATTTCAAAGAATAAAAGCCAGATCACTAACATCAACTGCATCATTTAACATATGAAATTACAATATAGCTAATCTCCCAGAAAATACTGTAATTCTGTATCAATATTGAGCCCATCTTCTACAGCCCGAGGAACCATAATCCACCGTGCCTCTCTTCGTCTCAATTTTAATAATCTGTCTCCTCCACGTCTATCCCGAACCACTTGTTCAATTCCATGATAGGAGAATTTGTGATTTTCAGAGTCATGTCTATTTTGAATAGCATGTGAGGCTATGGGGTACCTTGTGTCACCATTCTTGAGTGCCCGGTAGTGTTCCACCATCCGGTCCTTAAGTCTTCTAACTGTGCTTCCAACATATATCTTTCCACACAGGCAAGCAATAACATAAATTACAAAGGTGGTTTCACAATTAATGAAAGAATCTATGTAAAAAGTGCCTGTGTCATTGTATTCAAATTTCAAAACCTTTCTTTTAATTTATATAACAATTTATCACCTGGAGGGATTGTGGGGCTGATTATGATGTTGGGCTTCTGCCCAACACGTCTCGTAAACGGGGCCCACTGACCTCCAGTCGGTAGTCCCGACCTCCTGATTTGGATGCAACAGAATACTGTTCAGTCTCATTCCTACATTTGTCTATGGGAGCTTGTGTTACGGCTGTAAACCGCCCTTAGAACATGCGCCTATAGATGTCCCCTCTGCCCCCACCCAGAGGCCATACACACAAGGAGGCCCTGCTAGGGGCCACGAACACGCTGTCCGACAGGGTTTCCAAGTTGGAAAAGCCGGCCTGGCAAACCTGCCGGAAACCGTGTATCATAATCCCAAGGGCGGACAGACCGGCCTTTGGGATTACAGGCCGGCCTCCATCTGACTGACGGGCTCCTTGAGCCCGTCGGAAGCCAGCAGGTTTCAATTCCGACCGGCTGATTCAAAATCAGCCGGTCGGAATTGAAGCCGACGATGGCGGTCGAATGCCTCCGACCAAAGGTCGAGGCTTTCCGAGCGCAATCGTAATAAGACCCTAAGTGATTTACACAGAATCACTGGATGTTGCGCTGCACCCACGAGATTCGAGCCAAGATCCCCGGCTCTCGAGTCAGCAGCTCTGTCCGCTGCACCACATCCTCTCCACTCCCATGTTATCTGTCAGGGAACTCTTTCCTTCTCCCAGACGATGATTGATGAAAACAGCTGTTACTTCATTATATAGGCAAAACCGATGCATTACCTATGCTTATTCGATGACCAACTGCTTTTTATGTATCCCCACAGCCCACATGCACGTGTGTGCACAAACAAGCACACACACGTACACGCACACACGTGAGAACTCAGAATGATAGTGTAGATCAAACTGTACAAACCTGCACTGACCATCATGCTTCTTAAAAAACGGAAGTCTTGTTTCGCAACGTGAAGTCATATTTTATATACATGGCGGCCGTAAGCGTCATGATAGGGCATAAATCAACAATTAAAATATGAGACCTCTGGCCTTTTGCACTCCAAAATCAAGGCATAATTTGAAAAGGGGAGAGGGGTTGAACCAACAAAAATATGATAGCTTAAGTTGCTTTCTGACTTAAAGCCGTGACTTGGAAATTTTGAGTCAAAAGCATTCCATGTACACATTTCGGTGTTTTTATTGGGTTATTTCAAACATGCGCTTGTTCTCCAGAAGTAGCTGACGAGGAATGGCAGCTTGCTGCCTACCTTGATCATCTTAAATACACAAGGTGAATACTGGCGAGTATGAAGATTGTGTGCCCTCCAGCTGGCAAAATCCAAAAGAATTAAAGAATGTCACCTTATTTGAGAACTCATGTTCGACTGAGCCCTGGATCCGAACGGAGAGAAGAAACACGCATCCCTGTGTATGTATACGTACACTTAATTAAAACAAAAAAACGTTTTCAACATATTTTTAAGTGTTGCAAATGGACGTTGGCAGCGGGATGAATGTTTCCCGAGCCTCTCTGTGTGCCAGGTAACTAATGTGCCACTGTTTACTGATGCATCCAAACTTTTAGACAGGGCCAAATTCAAATAGTCGCATATGGGGTGTGCTTGGGCACATGATGTTCAGGGCCGGGTGGGCAGCCGTAAATACAGGAAAAAAAAGTTTGTTTTTTTGGAGATGAAGGCAAGCACTGGGAGAGTTCCTATAAAAGTACAGTATTATGTTCGCATTAAAAATCCATGTTTCACTTTTCATGTCGTAAACCCAGTCCAGATGTTCTTTAAGCACAGAGAGCCCACAGTCTTCATTATCCTATTTCACAGAGCGCGCGGGGCCTGCCCGTGAAAATGGCATGGCTTAGCCATGGCTTTAAATGCCTGGGAGGGGGGATGTTGTCATTGCTGGACTGGGATCCTAGGAACAAAAACAGGTATTTATTAAGCCGGTACCACTGCATGGATGTGTGTCCATGCACAAAAATATCTGAGGTAGCCCTGTCAGAGTAATTGATGAGCACTATGAGAAAGACCGTGTATATTGTCTATATTATTTTGATGTTATTCGATTTTTCTTGTAGAGGTGGAAAGCAACAGCTGAATTTCAGATACATGGAAAACAAGTATCTAGAAATGCAATAGGTTTTACTTTGCATTTATTTATTTATGCAATTTGTTAAGCGCACAAATACCTTTAGGTGTCTCGGCGCTGTGGACAGCTGAGTAGACAAAGACTGAGGAAGGGTGTTTTATTGATTGAATAGCCAGGTTTTCAAGTGTTTACGGAAGGAGAACAGAGTAGGGGTGGTTTTGATGTGAAGGGGGAGTGTGTTCCATACTTTGGCGGTGGCAACAGTGAATCTTCTGTCGCCCAGGAGGCCTTTTTGGTTCTGAGGACAGTCAGTAAGTATGCTGCTGAGGAGTGTAAGGATCTTGTAGGCCTGAAGGAGCATAGAGTTCCCTTTAGGAACCTCGAGGCCTTATGGGCAATGCAGAGGGCCTTGAATCTTGGGGCCTTATTTATGAAGGACTTGCGCCGCCGGTGCGTCACTTTTAACATGGGAAAAAGTGACGCACCGGCGGCGCAAGTCCTTCATAAATAAGGCCCTTGTTCTGCTCCTGATGGGCAACCAGTGTAGCTGTCGTAGCACCTGCATGAGGCTTTTTCCAAAATCCCGCCATTGGCAAAGGTGTCGCTGTCCTAGAAACTGGCAAGAGGGCTGGCTGAGCATATACACTAGCACAAATGTAACATATGTTCACTTGCACTGATTTCCCTCTTCTCGTACCCCGCTTGAACTTTAATGTTTTCAGCATTGTTTACATATGTGCCATGGCACCATCATGCTGTTGCTTCTTATAACATGCCAGTAGTTTCCTCCTTTAAGCCAAGGCCAGCATTATGGCACGGTAGAGACCATCATGCCATGCATCCCACATTTGTCATCAATTACCACCAGAATGCGGGGCAGCATTATCGCAGATGTGGATGCAATGCATGCCTATGATATGTCAGGAATTAATTTAATTGTTTATGAAATGACCACAGTGTGGCAAGAATTACCATATACTGTTAGCATCACATTTGTGCAAGTGGTTGCCAATGATGTGCTAAGTATTTTCACCGTACTGCCAGGACCATCATCAAGCCATGGGGGAATACCACTGTGCCAAGGAAGGGCACATATGTCCCGGACTAGCACTGCGACAGAGATAGACACAATCACAGCATGTTTGCATTTATCACCATTACGCCACGGCCATCATTTCTCATGTGCGGGCACCATCACATTGATCCCCAGAAGGTGCCAAGAAAATACCACTATTAGGTGAGGGCTAGCATTTGACCAGAAGTCAGGAATTACAATCATCACATAGATGCCCACAAGTTGCTCCGAACGATCGTCATTTTGCCATGAGCAGCATTTTACCCTGGTGGTCAATGGGCATCATCCCAGAAATGCCCACCAGTAATGAGGAATCCATTCGTTGGATGTTTTAGCATTTTAATGCATGCCAGTATCTTGTGACTCTTCATAAAGGGATGTCAGACAATATCCTTTATATGAAATGCCAATATTTGGAGAGTCTCAAAAGTGAAGTGTCTTGTAAAATGACTGGTATCACCTAGCAACATTTGGGGACTTCCATCCATCACTCACATATGTTTTTTATATAACTGATACTAAAGACATACAAGTGTGGCCTATCCTTTGACTGCCACCATCTGCCAAGGATCTGAGAAGAATGCCATTGAACGGGTTTTTGTATACTTTATGCCATGCCATTACTTGGGATTCAGTGGTATATCACATTACCAGTACCATGTGTACTTAAGCTGCGGACTCGTGGGAGATGCTATCCATCAGCATCAGTTCTCGGCAGGATCTAAAGGAGTACCTGCAAAGGGAGGTATGTCATTACATCCTATACCAATACCACACGTGCATTTACAACGCAGGTATTACTATGACAATGACATGCCATTACATCGCAAACTTTAACCACGAATATGCCTTTACCACACATGCCATTACAACACAAAGGCATGTGTGGTAAAGCTATACTTGTGGGTAAAGTTTGCAAGGTAAGTGACTACCCTATCCCTGCACAACCCTCCCCTGACCCCCAGTCCTCTCCCTACAATAGCACTACACTACCCTGCACAACCCCCAACACTACCCTAAACCACTACACTACACAAACACTACCCTTATTTATTTTTATTTATCTATTTTATTTTAAAGGTTTTATATAGCGCTGGCTAGACCCGGAGGTATCAGAGCACTTTACATGAGTATCAGACCATATTTGCCAGTTACATCATTACAAAGCTTATAGTTTTTAGAGCCTGGCAACATAGTGATAAGTAAGGTTGAGACAAACAAAAAGGACATAAACGTATACGTAAGGGAAGAAGCAACCAAGGGGAGAGATTCGGGGGGGGATAAGTACAGGGGAAGTGGACAGAGAATGGAGGAGGGAAAGAGGAGGGGAGGGTGAGAGACACAGCATGAACGAAGAGGGGTAGGGTGAGGGGAACACAAACTGGTAGACAAGTCAGAGGGATTGGTGTCAGTACAATGCGTTGTGTTACAACGCATTCCGTTACAACGCAGATTTTACAACGTGGGATCCATTACAACGGATGTCATTACAATGCATGGCATTACATCGCAGATGCTATTACAACGCATGGCATTACATCGTAAGTATAGGTAAGTATACCTTTTTTTTTAAATGTTATTTAGTTTATTGTAATTAATTTTTTTTAAATAATTTAATTAAAATACATTTTAAAATTGTCATTAAATTAATTTAATTAAATAATATCTATTTAGTAAATGTAATTTTATTAAAAATTGTAATTAATTTAATTTAATTAAAAAAAAGTAATTAGTTTAAAGTACATATTTTTTATAATGAAATTAAATTAAATTAATAATAATTATTTATTTAATTTAATTAATTTAATTAAAAAATGTAATTAATGTAAAATAATTAATTTAATTTATTAAATATATTTTAATTAATTTTAAAATGGTAAATATAATTTAATTATCCCTAAACACAAACCCTACCCTAAAACCTAAAAACACCCCTGTACCCCAAAACCCAAACCCTGCCCTAAAACCTAAAAACACCCCTGTACCCCAAAACCCAAACCCTGCCCTAAAACCTAAAAACACCCCTGTACCCCAAAACCCAAACCCTGCCCTAAAACCTAAAAACACCCCTGTACCCCAAAACCCAAACCCTGCCCTAAAACCTAAAAACACCCCTGTACCCCAAAACCCAAACCCTGCCCTAAAACCTAAAAACACCCCTGTACCCCAAAACCCAAACCCTACCCTGAAACCTAAAAACACCCCTGTACCCCAAAACCCAAACCCTGCCCTAAAACCTTAAAACACCCCTGTACCCCAAAACCCAAACCCTACCCTAAAACCTAAAAACACCCCTGTACCCCAAAACCCAAACCTTGCCCTAAAACCTAAAAACACCCCTGTACCCCAAAACCCAAACCCTGCCCTAAAACCTAAAAACACCCCTGTACCCCAAAACCCAAACCCTACCCTGAAACCTAAAAACACCCCTGTACCCCAAAACCCAAACCCTGCCCTGAAACCTAAAAACACCCCTGTACCCCAAAACCCAAACCCTGCCCTAAAACCTTAAAACACCCCTGTACCCCAAAACCCAAACCCTGCCCTAAAACCTAAAAACACCCCTGTACCCCAAAACCCAAACCCTACCCTAAAACCTAAAAACACCCCTGTACCCCAAAACCCAAAACCCTGCCCTAAAACCTAAAAATACCCAAACACCCCAAAACATATACCTCAGTACCCCAAAACATATACTCCTATACTCATACTTATTTAAAAAATCACTTAAATTAATATATTAAATTTATAATATTTAAAAACATAAATACATTTTTTTTTTATAATTAATAATAATTAAATCAATTAAATAATATTAAATAAAATAAAAATAAAATTAAATACTTACCAATACTTACGATGTAATAGTATGCGTTGTAATAGCATCTGCGATGTAATGCCATGCATTGTAATGACATCCGATGTAATGGATCCCGCGTTGTAAAATCTGCGTTGTAACGGAATGCGACGTAAAAGATGCGTTGTAAGTGTAACATACCAAGTCAGAGCTGTCTCCAAAGTCCAGTAAGCTGTGATCCCAGGAGAAGTGGTATCATTTCCCCATCTCTGTTGCGAGAGGCTCCCTATATGCAGTGGACTCTCTCAGAGGGGTCTCTGAGACTCCACGGCCTACAATACCAAAAAGGGGAGAGGGAGTGCTTTGGCAAGGGGTGCCATACCATACCTCAACTGTGAGTGGCTCTCTAGGCGCTGTGGACTCTCTCAGCGGGGACGCTGAGACTCCAGCGTATATATCTTGGATCTTTCCCCAACAAGGGGAGAAGGAGTGCTGCTTAGTCAAAGAGCACAAAAGGACAGGGGGCTAGGCGCTGTAGTGGGCAAGGTGAAAGATTCAAGTGAGAAGGGATAGGAGCAAAGAAAGTAAGACAAAGAAAGAAAGAGTGCTAAATGGGAACAGATAGATAGGAGACAAGGAGAAAGCAGAGTTACAGAAATACGATGAGGGAGGGTGAGACAGGGAGACAGGGACTACCCTAAAACACTATACTACACAAACACTACAACACTACCCTAAACCTAAAAACACTACGAGAGCACTACAACACTACCCTAAACCCTAAAATACTACACAAACACTACCCAAAACTCTAAAAGACTACACTACACAAACACTACATCACCACCTTAAACCCTAAAACACTACACAAATGCAACAACACTACCCTAAACCGTAAAATACCACTATACACAAGCACTACAATACTACCCTAAACCCTAAAACACTGTACTACACAAACACTACAACACTACCCTAAAGCCTAAGGTACTACACTACACAAACACTACAACACTACCCTAAACCCTAAAACACTACACTACACAAACATTACAACACTACCCTCAACCCTAAAACACTACACTACACCAACACTACAACAATACCTTAAATTCTAAAGCACTACACTGCAAAAACACTACAACACTATCCTAAACCATAATGCACTACACTAAACAAACACCTTACCTCTCTTTCTTTGTGGGTCCTCTCCAGCATCGCCGTCTCTGCTCCCGGTTCCTGCTTCCAGCATCGTCTGAGGGGCGGTGCATGTTGTTGTGAGGAAACAGCCTCAGTTTCCTCATAACGATGCGGATAGCCATTTTATCGCATGCGTTATAAAAGCGCATGCAATGTAATGGTATGTGTAGTACACGCTACACTTTGTTACATCGCATGCGTTGTAACGCATTTGATGTAATGGCTACGCTTGGTAAAAAATGTGTAGTAATGGCTGTTTCCCCTGCAAACGACCTCATGTGTGCCTTTTCCAGCAATTGACATCATCTCCTTGGAAGCTGTAGAAGTAGGGTCTGCTTTTAAGACAATTTCACTGTCTGCTCTTTTAGCAGTGGAGAAGTGTGGCTCACTGGTTAGAGCAGGCAGACCCTGAAGCAGAGGTCAGACCCGGGACCAGGGTTCAATTCCCGACGCGGCAGGGTCTTGAGCTCAAATGTCCATGGACTCGATAATTCTCGCTTCGGTGCCTGACCTAATCATGGGTTCACACTCTGCAACTCTGGGAATTAAGCTTGCTTAATCTCCACAACGGCCCCCTGCGGCGGGATGCCTGGCTTTCACCTTGGGGATGCCCTGTAGGGGGCTATCTCACAGGGAAAAGCCAGGACGGGTTCCCAAGGCAAGCGCGGAGATACCCCTTTGGGGGTCGATTCAGGCGCTATATAAGAAACATAATAATAATAATAATAATAGCTGCGTGCAAGTGTGTAGACAGGTGTCCCTGTTTGGCCTATCTGTACCTTGGATTGGGTGTGAGGGACAAGTGTGAGTGTCTGGAGGAAGAGATGACAAGTTGGTGTGCCAGAGTGGAAGGGATAACAATGAAGAACCTTGAGCAACCAGTGAAAGGGTCAGATGGTACTGCGTTGGATGGCCAGTGCATAGAGATGGGGATTGGTGGGTTATGGGTGCTCTTGGGATTGGGGATATTGTTCCCACCGATAGACAAGCTGCAATGAGATCTATTTTTATACCATTTGTTATACAGATGGAAGGCTTCTTCCATATATATTGCTAGAAGGAAAATGGTTTTCCAAGGTTGCATCCCATAGGTTATTTAACAAAACAAAAATATAAGGCTTAACTGCGCAGTACTATTAAGGTGAAACTTAAAAGATTAATGACAAAATACATTTTCCCCACTTTATCTCTCATAAGTATATATTTCTTTTAGGGACAAAATAACTCTTTAAGGCACACTGCCTTAGAAATCTCAGCTGAGTTAACAGCCCACAGTAAAATACATTTTCCCACTATATCAGTGTTAATTGACTTGTTATTCCCAGCATAACATTATTGGTGAATGCCTGTGAGGAGTTAATGCTTTAAGACCCATTAGAAAGTCCACTAGCTTTGTGCAAATATTTAATTTGCGATATTACATTGTCTGCATTGGAATAACTAGATGTAGTCAATGTTCTGCTTTTGCTTCTACCATTAGAGAGCATGTCACTACAACGCATGCCATTACAACGCATTATGAGGTAAATAATGGGTATTATTTTGTTTTAGGGTGGGTATGGGTTTTGGGGTATATGGAGATAGTATTTTTACCCCTACACTATTCAACACTTACCCTACTTTTGCACTCACTGGAGTGGGAATAGTAATTTTTTACCCATACACTATCCAACACTTACACTACTGTTGCACTCACTGGAGTGGGAATAGTAATTTTAACCCTACACTATCCAACACTTATCTCACTTTTACCCCATAAGTATTATGTATTGTAATGGTATGCGTTGTAATGGTATGTGTTGTAATAGTAGTTTCTAAAAATGCGTTGTAATGGCATGCGTTGTAAAATCATGCGTAGTAATGGTAGTTGCGATGGTAAAACTGCTTTGTAAAGGCATGTGTTGTAATTGTTTGCATTGTAACTTCATATATTCACGCCACATATGGCTCTCAGTCAATGGACATGAGATGACCCTAGCTCGTCTTCCGAATCTCGGAAAATCTGGTGTGACTTTTAGATGATGCATGAAGGAGTTTCAGAATGTCGATCCTTGTTAATGTATTAGCCTTTCTCCAAATTATTTCAGCCAGTTCATGTTGTTGGTGAGGAGTTTCTGGGAGCATGGTAGAAAGTAAAATGCTTGGAGAAGTAAAAGATGCAAAGAATCAAAAAATAGAATGGACACTTGTAACTGCGTTACCTCGGTTTCTTAAAAAACCCTCATAGACGCGGTGATAAGATCGTTTAAGCGGTGTATGTCTTCTCCGCCCCACACTCTCATTCTGGCATCGTCATTGAGTTTATTAAGTGTGCTGTATGCCTGCCTCAAGCCTGAGGCAACCTCTGGTACAGTGCGGTAGTGTCCAGAGATAAATCAGTGCCCACAGTGAAAAAATAAAAATAAAAAACAAGCTAATGTCTAATACGGATTTTAAAATGGGTGAGCTTGTTAATAAAAAATCTGGGTATAGTTGTAGATCGTGTTACTGGATCATATTATAGCATTTGTAAATAGCAGTCAACATGTTTCTGCCCCTCCTTGCCCAGCCAGATCTATGGGGCATTCGTCAGGACATATAAAAGTAAGTTATACTCACACCATTTGTGTAGTATTTAAAGTGGGTATTGTGTCATCACTAAGTTTCTTATCTAGGTTTTGTTGTACCTGTAGTAATAGAAACATAAAAGTGCGAAAAGTACAAACATGTGGGTAGCATACAACTTAACATTCAGCTAGATATGTTGTGCTATTCTCAATCCTAATTTGAGGTGAGCTTTAATTTAAAAAGACGTAATTACGCTATCATTCTAACTTAGGAAGCATCGGTATGGTGACCATCTTGTTTCAGCTACATGTGGAGAAGGTCTTAAATTGAAAAGTAGCTCTGATAGAATCTGCTACCTACTGTTAAAGGCTCATTGATTTTGGAAGGTTTTGGATACACCTTCTCTTTACTATATAGACTACATTTGTGCTACTCTTTCACAGTAGTTGTTCGCAAAGGTGTCTATACTTGCCATCTTCTTATTACATCGTTTTCATTACTTTCATTGTCTCTGTTGTATTTTGTGTGTGTGTACGGACCTATCATGTGGGTCCTAAGTACTCAAACTCTATTGGGGTAAAAAATATATATATTTCTTCCACTATTGCCGATATCAAGTAAAAGTTTGTGATTATCCAATGTTCACGGTACTCGATACTATGCTACCGTAAGACCCCCACCCATTCACATTAAGCGGTAAAGGGTTACCTCGTAAGTTGCTAAAACGAGCGTCTTCGAGGGTTTCAGGATAAAAGGATGAAATAACAAAGCCATATTTTAGTAGGGTGAAGGAGTTCGGAGGTACTCGAGCGTGTGTTCTCGTACCATCCTTACTTGCATTCGAATCGTCTCCACTTCTGGTGCTGGCTCTGCCCCCGGACACAGAAGCGGCGTGTCAGGCGTCTTTTAGCTTAGTTGAGCTATGGATATCGAGATAGGACTCATTCTCTCTCCGGGTTCTTTACTGTTCATAAGGAACAGGCGTGATTCTAAACAGAATGAATAGATGTTTAAAGAAACATTTGTGTTTTTCAATAAAGCTATTTATGAAAAAATAAAAATAAATCTGTTCACAAGAGCAATGTTTCTCTCTCCATATTTCACTACCTATTTTAGTTTTGCGAGACTCCTTCATTCCGGATGTTTTCTCAGGGAATAAGATCGAATTAAATTCCCATTGTTGTGAAAATAAAGGTTATTGTCATATTTATAATGTGGCACAACCACACATCTCATCTAGAGATAGTGGTCTCTCAAATATGCAAGAGACCAAAAGTTGTGAATATTTATTAACGAAAGTATTTTTTGTTAATATATATGGCTTTCTCATCTCAATGGTCCAAAAGGACCTTAGCGGCAAACAGTATGATCTATTCTTGACAATGATATTATTAAAGCATCTATTTGGAGAAATTATGCCATGGTATGTTATCATTTAATCCGTCAATGTTGGTTTTTAGACGGTCCACCCATCTTTGCTCCTTCTCGTACAGAATTTTCTCTGTGGTGTGGGTTTTGTTCCGCAACATTTCAATGATTGTCCATCTCAGATCTTCTGCCTTGTGATCCTGTTCTGTAAAGTGGGCGCATAATTTTTGTTGTGTTCCTCTTGGTTTTAATGTTGCTCTTATGCTCCCCAATCCTTATCTTTATTTTCCTGGTTTTTATCCGATTGTATTTCTTTCCGCAGTCACCATGTATATTACGTGTGTTGAATTGCATTTCGTATGTTGCTTTTGTGTCCAGGTCAGTGTGTCCGTTAGTTGTAATGTTTTTGTTGCAGTAGTTAGTTTGCACACAAGGCAGGTACCACAGGGAAAGTGGCCTGTAATAGGTAACATCTCAAAGTTCCTAGTTATAGGGGTCTTTGGTCTTTTCTGCGGTCGTGTGTGTACAAGTATATCTTTTATATTTCTGGTACGTTTATTCGTGAACCTAGGTTTTGGCCAGTTGATTTTTCCCGTTGTTAAAATTCGCCAATTCCTGTTCACAATCTTTTGTACTTCATTTGTTGCTGGACAGAATGTTGCTACACACGTCATCAGGTCAGTGATCGGTTCCTTTACTGTAGTCTGGAGAAGGCATTCTCTCTGCTGATGTTTTGCTCTTTTCCGACATTTCGCTATTGTTTTCGGTGGATAGTTTCTTTTTTGTAGTTTTTGACTGAGTTCTTTTGCTTGTGATCTATAATCATCAGTCTTGCTGCAGTTCCGTTTCAGCCTCAAGAATTGGCTGTACAGTAAATTATCGCGCAATGGTTTAAGGTGGAAGCTCTGATATGACAAAAGACTATTCTTTGAAGTTGGTTTTGTATAGGTCTTTGTCTCAATTAGTCTATTTTCAACGAACATTGTTATGTCAAGAAAGGCATTCATCTCTCTGGTTGAGCCATTCAATAAATATGTTGAGGTCTTTATCATTTTTCCAGAGCATAACGATATCATCTATATATCGTTTCCAAAACAATTTAGAAAAGAAGAAGGAACAGATTCGGACAGCGATCCATGGCATAGTAATGACAGAGTACCTAAGATCTAAGTCAGCCCCTAGGGGTTTGTGTGTAAGCAATGCCCCGCAAATTTTTCTACATGACTTGGTGTTCCGTCGAGATTGGTCATCAATCTCCTGGAAGTGCACACTAGACTATTTAGTCTTAATGGTGAAAACAGCGAAAAGATTATCATATGAACTATTAGCACAAATACAAGTATATGAAAATGACTTAGAGAACATAGTTCACATTTCAGTGTACAAGAAGAAACTAGAGGAGGTGAGCAAGGAAATGAATGAAACACAAGAGTACATAATGCAAAATAAATTACAGAAACTGGGCAAGGATCTCAAACGATTCAGCCAAGAAAAAATGCATCCATACACTAAGGAAGATTTTACAGCCCCCGAGCCAAGTTCAGATAATGAGTCGAGAGGATGGAATTAATCTGATAACTCAGACGGTAGCCTGGAAGATCAACCGTCGAGAAGAGGGAGATATACCTACCGATACCAACGCCCACGAAGAGCCAATAGGTGGCCTAGACCAAACTTTACAGGACACCAAATACCATACTTCCAACCGTACATGCCACAATACTCAGGCTGGATGCATCTATATAATCCAGGAATGCCACTAATGCCTCAAATGATGGTACAACAAATTACAGGAGTAGAAAATCCCCAACAACAGCCTTCTTTAGTGAGAGGCCAAAACCAACAAAAAGGACGCAGAAAAAACCTTACCTGGCAAGATCAGCAACGGAACATGATGACCAGGAGCATGTCATCAGAGAAACCAGGCACCAGCAAGACGAGTCACTAATAGTAAATCTCACAGATGCAGTGTTATCAAGAGATCGAACCAAAGTCCTAAACAAAGGTTTAGGATTCGTCCCTACGCCCACACTAGACATCTTCAAACTGAAATGTGAACTAGCGGAGTTTTGTAGAACACTAAAGCTCAAGGCATTTTTCACAGGCAAAGAACCTGGGGAAAATGATGGGGATACCAACTTGAGAATAAAATCAACATTCAATCCCCCAAGTAATATGGTTCCTATTGAAATACAAACTTTTGAGCAAGCGCTAATGAAAGGTGCAGACGATTTGAAGAGTAATAAGAAGAAACCATTTCAGAATCTCACAAAGAACGAAAGAAAGGCCCTTGAGGAAATACAAAACAATGAGAAAATAATTATCAAACCAGCGGACAAGGGGGAGGCATTGTTATTCTAGAAAAAGAAGGGTATAACAAGCAATGCCTCTCCCTTCTATCAGACAACAAATTCTACAAGAGACTACTGATTGATCCAACATCTCGACTTCAGAATACCATAAAAATTATGATCCATGAGGCAGAAACAAATTCATGGATATCACAAAAAGAAGATGAGTATCTTGTAGCACGGGAACCTAGAACACTGTTTTTCTATTCACTCCCTAAAACCCACAAAAACAAATCACCCCCACGGGGTCGCCCGATAGTTTCGGGAATAGGCTTTGTACTGGAACCTCTGTCCAAATTCGCTGACCAGTTCCTAAAACCTTTAGTACAGCGCACACCAACTTATTTAAAGGACACCCAGGACCTCTTGAATCTATTCACGGGAATGAGCTTCGAGCAAGAAACGATGTTACTAGTAGGACTAGATGTTGAATCACTCTATACTAGCCTACCGCAAAGAGAAACACTACAGACTCTAGAAAGCATCTTATTTACTACAGGATGGAATCATCGGACTCTCTGACAGTTTGAACTAGAATGTTGCCGTTTAGCATTAACAGAGAACTTCTTTGAATATAACGGAACATTATTTATACAAAGCCATGGAACTTCCATGGGAAGTGCTTTTGCTCCATCAGTCGCAGGATTGTATGTCAGTGAGTTTGAGTCCCAAAATGTGTTGAATGATACCAACCCATTTGCAGCAAATATATTGTTTTGGAAACAATATATAGATGATATCGTTATGCTCTGGAAAAATGATAAAGACCTCAACATATTTATTGAATGGCTCAACCAGAGAGATGAATGCCTTAAATTTACTTTCACAGCAGACAGTAAGAGTGTGGACTTTCTTGACATAACCATTTTCGTTGAAAATGGACTAATTGAGACAAAGACCTATACAAAACCAACTTCAAAGAATAGTCTTTAGTCATATCAGAGCTTCCACCCTAAACCATTCACGATAATTTACCATACAGCCAATTCTTGAGGCTGAAACGGAACTGCAGCAAGACTGATGATTATAGATCACAAGCAAAAGAACTCAGTCAAAAACTACAAAAAATAAACTATCCACCGAAAACAATAGCGGGGGCGTGGCCGAGACAGCGATGTGATCGGACGCGTCTCGTGAGAGCTCCGTCACCCTGCTGCCTTAATACGCCTGTTTCAGCGAAGATCCGGGGGGTGCCTGCCCCTGGGGGTCCCCTGTCCACCGTCGCCCTGCCAGCGATCCCCTCCGGTGGCAGTTTGCAGCCGTCAAGGTCCCCGCCATCGGCGATTGCTGCCCGGGGACCTCCGAGTTTGACCTCTGGCCGCCATCTTGCAGCGGAGCTCGCCGGCGAGACGCCTGTCTGGTCCCTGAAGAGTGGGCTAGAGCGACGATCAGCGGGGGCCGTCGGACACCCCCAGGCTCCCCCAGCGGCTGTGCCTCCCCAGCGGACCCCCGCCGGTTGCCTGCATCGCTACCTGGAGGCTGCTGGAGCCGGTCTACCTCCAGCGAGGGACGCTGCGACTGCCCGGACTCCACTGCCACGGGAGGTCCCGGCTTTGGCGGGAACACCAGGCCTGCCACGGAGAGATCGCCGGAGGCCCCCTGCCGAGAGCGCCGACAGCGACCTTCACACCCGCCGAGGGACTCTCCCGGTGAGCAGCGGCGCGCCGCAACCCCCCCTACTGCCCCCCCTCCCCCTGTCTGTCCTCGGAGGGGCCCGGCGGTGGGGGGTCCTGTACGCGGCACTGCCCGCCATCTTCGCTCCTTGGGGAGCTCTCGGCAGCGACGCGCCTGGGGACGGCGACCTGGCTCCCTTGCACCCGCGATCCCTGCCGGCTCCCCTGGTTGCCATGGATGCCTCGGCAACGGCCCGGGGGGACGATTGAGGGCCGAGTACTGCTGGGACACGGGCCTTGGAGGGCCCCGGTGCTGTGAGCCCCAACTCCTGGCTGTTTCTCCCACACAACCCACTGTCTGGGGGCCCCTGCCTGGCAGCCTGACACCCCCGCTTGTGGACTGCTTATTGCTGGATTGGTGGCTTGTTTAGGGGGCCCACCTGACCGCAACCCCCAGTCACGAACGCAGGACCACGTGGCCCCCTGCACAGGCTCACTCTGGTCACCGCCTAGGGACAGCCTGTCGCCGGCGGAATCGCGCCGGAGCTGCTGGAACTGCGGCGGCCTTGGCGCCGAATCTACGTGAGCTCCCGGTCCTGTAAAGCCAGTAGACCCTGCCACGAGGACAACCAGGTGGCCCATGCCCACGGACTTCTGCATCGTCGCCCGGCGCTGGACCCACCCGGTGAGCTACAGCGCGCTGACCTCCTCCCTTCCCCGGCTGCCTCCCCGGGGGTCCGGCGGTTGCGGGGCCTGCCAATTGACCTTTTCGCCTTCTTCTCCTCTCGGCGACACAGACACAGAGGAACCCTACTGGGGGGCCCTCGCCTGCCCTGCGCTTGCTGACGGCGACCTGGGGAGCAGTCTGGTCGTTGCTTGCAGGCGGGCCCTGCTTCTTGGTGGACCCCGCATTCTATAGCTGTGCCCTCTGGCCCCCCCCTTGCTGTGACCCGGTCCCGCCAAGCCTGGTGGGCCGCAGACTGGGCGCACCTGCCGCGCCTACACGGGGACCCCGAGGATCTCGGCCTTCTGCTTTTCCCGCCGCATTTGGGGAGCTGTGACACCCGGGGGGCCCCCCGGGCACCCTCTGGCTGCTACTCAGGGGCCGACCGGACGCTGCGCTGAGACCTGGCCCTGACCCTGGTGGGGCATAGGGACTGCACCTTGCCAGGGGTCTCCGGCGGCCTCCACCTGTGGGCCTCAGGCCCGAACCACCGTGGGTCAGCTGTGCCCTTCCACGCTGCACGCCCCCCCTGCCTTGTCTCTGCCTGAACCCACCGGTTGAGCTGCCTACTCCCGCTCCAGCGGCCCTGCAACGTTCAGGTCCCCCTACCTTGAGTGCGCCCCGCGCCCTGCCAGCAGACGGACCCAGCTGCGGACTCGCCCTGCGACGCCTCGAGTGGACCATGACTCGCGGCAAGGGGAACAAACCGGACCCTCCGTCCGCAACGACCAGGGGGGCGTCAGTGGCTTCTATGTGGGGCAAAGCGGGCTCCTCATCGCCTTCCGGGGGACCCCCAACAGCCTCGGGGGGTAGGCCCCTGCCGCCAGCCGACTCTCCACCGGTGACGCAGGCCTTCATGACCTCCTTCATGGCTGATCTGAAGACCGAAATCGGATCCCTCAGAACGGAGGTCCACACCTGTGTTAAGGAACTGCGCGGGGAAGTCACTGACCTCGGCGAGCGAGTCGACGGCCTGGAGAAAACGGTTGACTCCCGCACCGAAGACCTGGAGCAGATCTGGCAAAGAGTGGCGACTCTAGAGGAACAACACATCCAGCTCCAGATCAAGCAGGAGGATTTGGAAAACAGGGGGCGACGCAACAACCTCCGCATACGGGGTGTGCCACTTGGAGAAGAAGGGACTAACACCATGGCCTACGTGGCCCTGCTCTTGCAGGCGGTGTGGGGTGAGGAGGACGCCCCCCCGCCACGCCTCGACCGTGCACACCGGGTCTTTGGAGCGGGAGGGAAAGCGGGCCTTCTGCCCGACATCGTCACTAGACTCCACTACTTTACCGAGAAGGAGGCCATCTTGAAGGCAGCCAGGGACAACCCGGACCTACAGTACGAGGGACACAGGATCCAGATCTTCCAGGACTTGGCCCCCACGACGCTCCATAGAAGGAAGGTCTTCCGCCCAATCACCGAGAAACTTCGGACCCTCAATGTCTCCTACCAGTGGGGCCATCCTTTTGCTCTCATCTTCAAGTGGGAGGGCAAGCGTAGGGCTCTCCGATCCTATCGTGAAGCCGCACACCTGCTAGGCATGCCAGAATCCCCGGACCACAGCCCGGCTCGCCCCCCCCGCCCGGAGAGGGCCCCCCCACGTCCGGATTGGTCCACTGTGCGCCCCCGCAGGAGGTCCCCCCCAGTGGACACACTCTCTACTTCCCAGACCAAACAGGACATCATAGCACACATTCGCTCCCTCGAGGGCGATCGAGAGGAGCGGGCCTCCCAGCCTTTTGCTTCTGGCTCGGAGGGTGGGGATCGCCCCTCAACGCCGGACGGACTCTGATCGCTGCTGCTACGCCTTGAGCTACCCTGAGCACACGCTCAACTCCTGGGCGCCTGGACTCGCCCTCATCTGCCACGGTGGCCTGACCCCACTGTTACACACATGGCTGGCACCCTTCGCCTCTCCCTGATCAAGCCCCACATTGCTGCATCCCAGCGCCCTGCGGGCGCCTGCTCGGGCTGACTGGTCCCCACGGACCCTGTGCACCCCCCGATCTACTTTGAGGCAGCGGGGTGGACGGGCTCTGAGACAACTTGTCTTCATACTACTTCTCCAGATCTCCGCTCCCCCCCCCTTTGTCCCGTAGGAAGTGACATTCCTGAGTTCGTCCAAACCCTTGGGTAGAGGATGTCTGGTACCTGGGACACTGTACTTTGGGCCCGTTGGCCTGTTATGGTTCTGTTTTTACTCTGTGTCTTTTTCTCTTTCCTCCTCTCCTCTTTTCCTACTTCTCCCTTGCGCGCCCTTCTCTTCCTGTTCCCACCCCGTGCTTGCGAAGGGGTGGTATGGTGGGACCTACGGGGGCTGCTGTGCGGGCACTGTGCTGACGCTTCTACTGCCCCGCCTGCGAGGGACCCCACTGGGCCAGGACTTGCGCGACCTCCACCTGCCTTAGCGCTATGACAGCAAATCTCCCCACTCCCCTGAAGGTCCTCTCCCTCAACGTCAAGGGGCTCAACTCTCCCAATAAGCGTAGGCAGATATGGCGATACCTCCTGCACCACTCCCCTGACATAGTACTCCTCCAGGAGACGCACCTCCTCAGAGGGGACTCCGCGCGCATGGCACACCCTAGGTACCCCACACAGTTCTGGGCATCCTCTGGCGCCAAGACAGCGGGGGTGGCAATCCTCTGTAGGGCTGGCATTAGGCGGGGACCCGGGAAGCCCTTCAAAAGCACTGACGGACGCTTCCTCCGAACCACAGTACAGATAGGCTGTGCACGGCTCACTCTGGGATGTGTGTATGCTCCCAACCAGTCGCAGGACAAATATCTCCAGGCGATACTGCGGGAGCACTTCCCGACGGGCGACGCTGCTACAATCCTGGGCGGCGACTTCAACCTTGTCTGGGACCCCGAGCTGGACCGCGCGGGCGGCCCCCTCAACGGCGCAGGGGCGATGTCCTCAACCCTCAAGACGCGGCTCACAGACCTGGGTCTTGTGGACGTGTGGCGCTATCACAATCCAGGGACCCGAGATTACTCCTTCTACTCGCACTCCCATCGGACATACTCCCGTATCGACTATCTGTTCACCTCCCTTGAACTAGCCCGAGACTCCTTGGCTACCGCTATTTCTGACATCTCCCTGTCGGACCACGCCCACGTGGAACTGTTGTTGCAGGACCCTCGGACCCGTGCCCCTCGCGAACGCCGATGGGTGCTCCCGCCAACGGTTCTTCGCGACCCGGACGACGTCGATAGCATCCGTGACGCCATAGACTCGTACTTCACCGTTAATGACACCCCTGACATGCCCTTCCACACGGTGTGGGATGCCTTCAAAGCCACCATTCGGGGCCACATCACCTCCTTGGCGGCGGCGCGGAAGAAGGAGGCGTACAAGTTGGAAACCGACCTGGCCAGTGAGATCAAGCTGGCTGAGGCCCGAGACCGGGACGCCCCCAATCGGGCGACGAAAAGAACCCTTGCTAACCTCAGGGGGCAACTCCGCGCGCTACGCACTAACAAGGCGGAACTCTCCCTGCTTGCGCTCAAGCAACGGTACTATGAGGGGGGGGACAAGGTAGGTCGCCTGCTGGCTAGTAGGCTGCGGGCGCGCGCCGCTAGGGCCCACATTGCCAATGTCAAACGACCGGATGGCACCCGAGTCACCTCTGAAAGGGCCAAACAGGCTGCGTTTGTTGATTACTACTCTTCTCTCTATGCTGAGGAACCCACCTCTGCGGAGGCACGGGAGGCCGTACTTGCGAACCTTGGGGGCTCCCCACTGTCCCCGGCATCCGCAGCCTCGCTGGAGGAACCCCTGCGGGAGGAGGAAGTGACAGAGGCGGTGGGGGACCTCCCCGTGGGGAAAACCCCAGGACCGGACGGCCTGCCACTGGCCTTCTATCGCCTGTTCCTGACACAGCTCCGTCCGCATCTGCTGCGCCTCTACAGCTCCTTTTCTGACGCCACTGGCCCATCCCCTGACATGGGCATGGCGGAAATAGCCCTGATCCCCAAACCTGGGAAGGACCCTGAATTGTGTGCCTCCTACCGCCCCATCGCCCTCCTCAACACCGACCTCAAAATCTATACCAAGATCCTGGCCAAACGGCTGGATCCGCATATGCCGGGTTTGGTGAACCCGGACCAAGTGGGCTTCATTCGGGACCGCCAGGGGGCTGACAATGTTCGCAGGTTGGCGCACCTAGTGGGAAAGGTACACCATTGGAAGATCCCGGCCTGCCTCCTCTCGCTAGACGCGGAAAAGGCCTTTGACCGGGTCGACTGGACCTTTCTGAAGGCGGTCCTCGGGAAGATGGGTCTTGGCCCCACCATGATCTCCAGGTGCATGGCCCCCTACATCGGGCCACAGGCTAGGATCCGGATCAACGGTCACCTGACACCGCCGCTCTCAATCCACAGGGGCACGAGGCAGGGATGCCCGCTTTCGCCGCTCCTGTTCGCCCTGGCGGTCGAACCACTGGCGGAGTTAATTAGGCGTGCTCCTGACATACATGGCATCCCCCACGGGGGACGTGCCAACAAGGTGGCGCTCTTTGCAGACGACCTGATCCTTACTCTCACGAACCCTCGGGTCTCCCTCCCTGCGGTGCATGACGCCCTCACGCTGTTCGAGCGGGCATCCGGCCTTAAAATTAACCACACCAAATCTTGGGCACTTAACCTCACTATCCCTGAGGAGGAAGTCTCCTCCCTGAAGGGGACCACGCCCTACCGCTGGGCGGACGACCACATCAAGTACTTGGGTCTAGACCTCACCCCCCACCTCGACTCGTGGTCCTCGCGGAACTGGGCTCTCTGCCGTAAGGAAGTACTGGCGGACCTGCGGAAATGGAAGCCCCTGATGGTCTCCTGGCTGGGGCGGCTCAACGCGGTCAAGATGTCAATCCTCCCCCGCATCCTGTATGTCTTCCAGTGTCTCCCCACCCCGATACCGGTCCATTGCATCAAGCACCTCCAACGCGACCTCACGTCTTTCATATGGGGGGGCAAACGGCCCCGGTTCTCGCAAAAAGTCCTCATGGAGCCGCGCGACAGGGGCGGCCTCGCCTGTCCGAATCTTCTCCACTACTACTGGGCGGCGCACCTCAGGTTCGTGATCGAGTGGGGCGCACGCGAAAGCGACAAACACTGGTTCCACATGGACCGAGTGGTTACGGGACGCACCATCTGGGACCTGCCCTGGCTGCCGCGGGCGGCGCGCTCCAGAAGTGCGTACATGGCGGTCCCCACGAGGACGGTTCTTGAGGTATGGGACAAAGTGGCAGTGTCCAAAGGTCTGACCACGTTCCCCTCCCCACATACTCCCATTGCAGGTAACCCGCACTTTCCTCCTGCTGCTCAGACCCGGGCGTTTGAGAACTGGACCCAGGGTGACTGTAGAGTTGCAGGTGATCTCTTTCTTGGTGGGTCGCCGAAATCGTGGCCGGACTGCAAGGAAGAATTCAACCTTCCTCGCACCGCCAGCTTGCAGTACGCGCAGCTGCGCCACTGGACCACGGGAGAAGATATGTACCAGGCTGCTTCCAGGGAGCACACTCCATTTGAGAAGCTGGCTCGCACCCTTGGGGGACTGAAGCGGCTCATCTCCCAAATCTACAATATCTTGCAACATCCCGCCGCTCCACCTACACATCCATACCAGACCGCCACTGGCTCTGACATCACGCCGTCTCAGTGGTCTAGACTCTGGAACGACATCCCCAAATCCTACCGCAGCATCCCGCAGAGGGAGAACGCATACAAGATGTTAACACAATGGTACTACACCCCCCTGCGGCTCAGCAAAATGTTCCCTGCCTCCTCGCCGCTATGCTGGAGGTGTGGCACTGCGACTGGCGACTTCATACACATCTGGTGGTCGTGCCCTGCCCTGGCTGTCTTTTGGAAGGAGGTCCTCAGTCACATTAAGGAGGTGTTGGGCTTCCCTCTCCCTGAGGAGGTTTGCACACTACTGCTAGGCGTACGACCCCCTGCACTTAAAGCACTCACGCGCAGCGACTGGATCCTCACCCTCCACATGCTAGGTGCTGCCAAACAACTCATTGCCCTGTATTGGAAGAGGACCGAGCCACCACCGATAGCCTCCTGGTTTGTGCGCCTCTGGCAGGTCCTGACCATGGAACTCCTTACGGCTCGGATACAATCAAGGGGGGTGCGCTTTAAGGCGGTGTGGGAACCTCTTGTGCGTCACCTGTGCTCCATCAGCTATGCCCGCCACATGCCTCCCAGACTCCGCGCTCTGCAACTGTTCGAGGACGCCCTTATCCCCGCTGATCCAAGCAGGCTTGGCCCATAGTCGCCTCCCCCCCCCAGCACTGATTTGCGTCTTAGGCCCCTGGTAGATGAACGCAGGCACACCTCCCTGGCCCCTCTTCACCTCACCCCTGCTCTCCCATTTCCGACTTTCGCTTTCCTCCTACCTTGCCACTCTGGCTTCCGTCCCCCTTCGGGACAGTTTGGTCCCTGTTGGGCCGTTGAAAATGTGACACCACTGCTCTCCTTTCCATAAGCGCCTCCACCGTACTGTGGCACACTGCCGACACACGGCTACTCCTTGCTTTCTGCTCCCTTAAGCCACGCGGCCAGCCCCCCCAGGGGTTGTAGGCAGGGCGCTGTGTTTAAAACTTCACCTCCCCTGGTTATCTGCTCCTATTGCCAATTTTTTCTCTTTGCGCGGCCGGCCCCGCAGAGGGGTTGTAGGCTTATCGCTGTGTTCACAATAAAAACAGTTTTAAACAAACAATAGCGAAATGTCAGAAAAGAGCAAAACATCAGCAGAGAGAATGCCTTCTCCAGACTACAGTAAAGGAACCGATCACTGACCTGATGACGTGTGTAACAACATTCTGTCCAGCAACATATGAAGTACAAAAGATTGTGAACAGGAATTGGCGAATTTTAACAACGGGAAAAATCAACTGGCCAAAACCTAGGTTCGCGAATAAACGTACCAGAAATATAAAACATATACTTGTAAACACATGACCGCAGAAAAGACCAAAGACCCCTTTAACTAGGAACTTTGAGATGTTACCTATTGCAGGCCAATATGGCTTTGTTATTTCATCCTTTTAGCCTGAAACCCCCGAAGACGCTCGTTTTAGCAACTTACGAGGTAACCCTTTACCGCTTAATGTGGATGGGTGGGGGTCTTACGGTAGCATATTATCGAGTACCATGAACATTGGATAATCACAAACTCTTTTACTTGATATCGGCAATAGCGGAAGAAATATATATATTTTTTACCTCCATAGAGATTGGATACTTAGGACCCACATGATAGGTCCGTACATACACACGAAACACAACGGAGACAATGACAGTAACGAAAACTATGTAATAAGAAGATGGCAAGTATAGACACCTTTGCGAACAACTACTTTGAAAGAGTAGCACCAATGTAGTGTATATAGTAAAGAGAAGGTGTATCCAAAACCTTCCAAAATCAATGAGCCTTTAACAGTAGGTAGCAGATTCTATCAGAGCTACTTTTCATTTTAAGACCTTCTCCACACGTAGCTGAAACAACATGGTCACCATACCGATGCTTCCTATGTTAGAATGATAGCGTAATTACGCCTTTTTAAATTAAAGCTCACCTCAAATTAGGATTGAGAATAGCACGGTGTACCCAAGATCAGTAGAACTAGATTGGGGGGTAAGGCCCTGTCTGTGGCGGGTCCTATTTTGTGGAATACGCTTCCACTTTTACTGAGACAATGTCCCGACCATCTCCTTTTTAGGAAACAATTGAAAACTTTTTTGTTTAGCCAAAATTAGTTGAAGCCTGTCCTTTGTTTAAAATTAGGTAACTGTTTCAGATGGTTTTAGAATTTCAATGTGTCTGCTCTGATACTTGCTTGCCGGCTGTTTTAAGCGCGGAGATACTCCTGCGGGAGTTTATTCGTAGCGCTATACAAACCTGCAAATAAATAAATAAATATATATTTAGCTGAATGTTACGTTGTATGCTACCCACGTGTTTGTACTTTTCGCACTTTTATGTTTCTATTAATACATGTACAACAAAACCTCGATTAGAAACTTAGTGGTGACACAATACCCACTTTAAATACTACACAAATGGTGTGAGTATAACTTACTTTTATATGTCCTGACGAATGCCCCATAGACCTGGCTGGGCAAGGAGGGGCAGAAACATGTCGACTGTTATTTACAAATGGTATAATATGATCCAGTAACACGATCTACAACTATACCCAGATTTTTTATTAACAAGCTACATCTCACCCATAATTAAATCTGTATTAGACGTTAGCTTGTTTTTTATTTTTAGTTTTAGTTTTTTCACTGTCGGCACTGATTTATCTCTAGACACTACCGCACTGTACCAGAGGTTGCCTCAGGCTTGAGGCAGGCAAACAGCACACTTAATAAACCCGATGACGATGCCAGAACGCGAGTGTGGGGCGGAGAAAAGATACACCGCTTAAACGATCTTATCACCGCGTCTATGAGGGTTTTTTAAGAAACCGAGGTAACACGGTTACAAGTGTCCATTCTATTTTTTGATTCTTTGTATACTGATAAGGGGAACTGAATGGACAGCTATTCCTCCTCCCTCCCTGTTGATTACCATAGACGTAAGAGATGCAGAAAGGTCAGTTGACCTTGCAAAGACATTTGTACTAACACATCTTGCTGAAAAGTGATGCGTTTCTTTCTTCAGAATTGGCAAAACATGATTGCAGAATCTCAGAACAAATATGAATCACAATGCCTATTTATGGTCCCTATCAAATATGGAGATGGTCTTAAGTTGGGCATCTCTGTAGAGTGCATTGAAACACTGTGCTTTTGCGATATTCAAGGCAGTTTTAGTGACAATATTTACATGAGGATTAAAGAAAAGGGTATGGGTTAATATTAGGTTTGATATTAGAATGATTTATTTGAAATATATATAATAAAATATGAAAGTTTTATGGTTAGGGTCAGTATTAAATTTAGGTTAAAATACAATAAATACAATAAAACTTTTAAATAAATAAAAATGCTTAGTGTCGGGCCTAGGATAAAGATAAATACTGGAATAAAATTAATAAATGGTTAGTGTGAATGTTATGATTATTGCTAGGGTAATGAAAAATATTTAAATTTACTATGATTTAAAAATAAAACTTCTGGTACTAACAATGTTTACATTAAGTATAATAATTCATTTCTATCACATAATCAATATATTAAAATTAAGTGTGCATAATTAAAGGTAAGAAAATATTAACACAATTACCCCAAGAAGTAAATTAAAAGTAATGTTTTAGATAGATATATGGTTTATACAAAAGGGTTTTAGTATTGGTAAAGTTGAATATAAAACTTACCTTATTGATGTGGTGGTACACAATGCAGTGTCTTCAATGTAGTGGTGGGTTGATGCAGTCATAGTTGATAAAGAAACTTGCAACCATTTTCATTGTTTTTCATGTAGTTATTTATCTATGTATTTCTTTAGTTGTTTATGTATTTATTTGTTTTCTAGTTTTCCAAAATGCTGGCATGTGACCTGTTGGTATGTCATAGCACTGATAACTGAGTAAGTAGAAGTTCCTGTTGATTGTATAGCTCCATTCTTTCAAGACTGTTGATCGAAAGTGAGGAGTTATGAAGGTAGACCATTCTGTTTCTACTTTGGGGTCTTGAACAAATGCTCATAGGGGTCCTGTCACTGCTTGGAGTATTCCTGATGCTTTAATGGACAGAGATGTAGGCTGGGCGTCATGAATAATTAAAGAGATACAGTTACAATGGACAGCTGTCCCAGAGATTCCTGCCAATTTTTCCAGCAAGATCCATGGCACCAAATGGCAGGTCACAGTAGATAAATATTGCTGATTGACTAACATTCAATGATGCCAATAAGTCTTCCCTGATATCAGTATTAGTAGTTTCTGATGCTCTCTCTGAATGTAGTCGGATTCGACAAATTCTTGTAAATGCTGGGTGACCTCCGCTTTCATGATCTTGGAAATGGATCTGTAATTCACAGGTTCCTATATATTGACAAACTTCTCCTGTTGATGAAGGCTGCAGAGAAGTCTTGGAAGATGAAATGATGGAGCAGGTTAGGTAGGGTATGTCCTAAAAGTATTTGGAAAATAAGAGGACATGAGAAACCTCTACTATTCTAGGTGTGAAGGATTATTCTCTAATGCGCCATGAAAAGAGTCTGTAGAACTACTTAACTAATCAAAATAAGATGTTACTTTCCATTAATGCTTACAAAAAATGTAATATAACTATTTTGAGTTTTAGAAAAAAGAGAAATGTTAAAGTTTGGACTCTGGGGTTACTGAATTTGGCTCTACCCATGAACTATTTTAAAACTAGCAACACATGGTGTTACAAGAGGCCAAACATAATCATGGCATTTTCCCCCATGACTTTCTCGATTCACTGGAAAGTAATTCACTTGAGGCAGTAAATGAAAAGTCACACTGTTTGAGCCGTGAAGTCTCTTCATTTGAGTGAATAGCCACTGATGGTATTGGCAGTATTGACAGATTGTGGTACTGATCCACGGTGCACAGGGGATCAGTGCCCTCTCCATAAAGCTAGAGGAGAGGGGAGGAATATAATGAGGTGGGTTCATCAGGGACCTCTTTAGGAAAGGTAGCGATGGTTTCGAAATTTTAGCTCAAGAAATAAGTGTAGCAATCAAGAGAAATGTGCCAATCAAAATGCCAGGTTTAGGTGAAATCCCTGGGGATCTATTCTCAAGCAAGTTAAGTATTTGTAGTGCCTATTTCTCAGTGATATTTACAGCCATTATGAAAGGGGCACCTCTGCCCCCAATGTGCACCAGGGATGAAATTGTCCCCATATTTAATAAGGGCTCACATAATTTGCCAGCAAACCATAGACCCATAAATCTGATAGGTAGCTCACAAAAGTTACTCAGTAGAGGTATATTGGATACATTGCCGGATTAATTGGTAGCCAATTAAATTCTGACACCCTTGTATGCAGGGTTTAGAGAATCCACAAGAACAATCAACCAAGTATTTTGACTATTGTTGTTGTACTGTAAAGTAGTCCCTCTAGGCTGTGGCCGATTGTACATTATCTTCGTGGATCTGTGTTCCACATTAGGCTTAGTCCCTAGGCTAACCTTCTGGTAGGTACTGCAAGAGCTGGCTGTACCTAGTTGTCTATTGGATGTTATAGTGAGACTGTATAACAACTTTGTGCCGGTCAGTGAAGACAGAGCCATTCCCGGTAAATACAGGGGTGTTTACTTTCCCCCACTTTATTTACACTGTAAATCAACAGTCTTATACATTTTGTAGACCTATGCTAAAATGATGCAACCAGGCTGGCAAACATGAGGGTTCCTGCCCTGATGTTTGCTGATGACACCCTTCATCTTTCCAAAACTCCCATGGGTATCCAAAAACTCCTGATCCGCTTTGAGAGCTTTTGCAACCAGAGGGGTCTAGAAATAAATGTAGCTAAAACTAAACATAAGGTCTTTAACCCAGGATACTCAAATAGGGCTAATTCAATACTAGTAGGGGTACCACTTGAGCGAGTATTCACCTTTTCATACTTTTTCATACTGGGAGATAAAACTTACCAAACACCTTGGGTGGCATGCCCACATCACAAAGCGTAAGCTCAAGCTGGAGCAGATTGTGGGAGGAATCACCAAGATGTCATACAGTTCACAGGATCATCCTGTACACCCAGCTTTACAGATTTCTAAACACCAGACCCAATCGATAGCTTTCCACAGTGCAGAGCTGCACAGCAATATGGATGTAACCATGCTAGACAGTGTAGACAACTGATTTATGCACCAGTTAATGGGTGTTTCCATAAGTACTGTCTTCCTCCCAATCAGGTTGGACTTTGGGCATAGAGCTGTAACAGATAAGACTGGACTATGCCCTATTCTTTATTAAAGAATAATATGGTCTACCCCAGAGCTTTAATCTTATCTGACAGGTCTAGATGAAATACCTAGCTATGTGGGCTCCTGCAACATAACCTGGTTAAAATATGTTGAAGCTACACTGACAGAGCTTGGGAAGGCAATCTTGTGGAATGTCCCTGGAGAGGCTGGGGCAATGTCCAAGTCGAACATGAAAACAATATATTGGCAAATTGAAGACTCCCAATTGCACTCACAGGCAAGATCTGGTTCCCTGGCCGATGCTTTTCTTTCAGTCAAGGATTTTTATGTTAGTGAGAATTTCCTAAATGAGATAGAGCCATCATTAGCCAGATACCTGTACCTGTTATTCTGATATAAGACTTTGTCCCTACACTCATTCACCACTAAGTGAGCATAAATCCCAAGGTCTGAGAACAGGTGATGCCCGGCTTGTGGCGCTCTGAAAGGAACTATTGAGCACGCCATGTTCTTCTGCCATTAGTTCATAAACAGAGGTCTTATCTAAAAGACACTGCACACACCATTTCGATTTTTGAGGAGCAGGGCTTCAACAGGGTGACCCAGCTTCTGGTCACCTTGGACATTGAAGCCCTATATACAAATATACCCCAGGATGATACAATTCGAGTAATTTCATCCATCCTAGAACAAGAGGAATTGAATGGGGCAATAAGGATTTTATAAAGGCATGTGTTAGTATGGTTCTTAAAAATAAAAATGTTTTATTCCAAGATGAATTATACAAACAAATCAAGGGAACCACTATGGGGGCCACTTGTGCCCCCAGTCTGGCGTGTCTTTATGTGAGTGTTTTCGAGCAAACGCATATTTATGAGATGGCACCCTACTATGAGAATGTCACATGCTGGCACCGTTTTATTGATGATATCATCTTTATTTGAAACAGTGCCAGCAGTGACCTAGAGTTGTTTTCACAGTGGTTTAATTTGGGGGATTCTAACCTCAAATTTACAGCACATTTTAGCAATCTAGGGGTGGAATTCTTAGATATTCGTATCAAGGGTGTTGAAGATGAATTGGAGTGGAGCTGTATACAAAGCCCACTGACAAAAATACTTTACTACAATATGGAAGCAATCATCCCCATTCACAGACGGATAACATTTCCTTTGGGGAATTATTAAGACTGAGATGGAACTGTACTACACTCACTGATTTTTATTATCATGCAGAGATTTTAAAGAAAAAATTGAGTAATAAAGGATACCCAGGAAAGCTTATCAAACAGTCGTTTAAGCGAGCCCGCTTTTATAATCGTGATTGTCTCTGGGATATGAAAAAAGAAAAAAGGACAATGAAAAAGATACAATAGTTTTATTAGCCATTTTTCCAGCTTGAGCAACAAGATCAAAAATATAGTGAACAGGAACTGGAAAATCCTAAATCACGGTACAACAGTATAGTTAGAAAAACCCCTCTTTTCATTCAGCAGAAATAAGACTATCTGGAACTCCCTAGTAAGAACATGCCCTATAACATCAGAAAACCAACTACCACTTAGTGGACAGAAGGCAGTAGGCAACTACAAATGTGGATTATGCTCTATATGTCCGCATTGCATTGATGCAAAGAGTATGACATTTGCGAGCAGGACAATGACAGATACAATTTTAAACAATTGCTGCAGCAAAAATGTCATATACCTACTGATCTGTCCCTGTGGGCCAGGTTATGTAGGTGAGACAAGCAGAGAATTACGTACCCACTTGTTGGAGCATAAGTCTGCGATAAGAAAAAATAAGGACAATGCCCCTCTAACTGATCATTTCTTGAGATTGGGACACAATTGTGACCAGGTTCAATGGTTTACACTTGAGAAAATGAGTATAAACAGAAGAGGAGGTGATCTGGATGCTAGAAGGAGGAAAAGGGAACAATAGTACATGTGCCATTTGAATACTGTAGATATTGGTTTAAACTCAAGAGAAGACTGGATGAGGATATTGGTGAATTAAGAGGAACAGTCATTTTGAGGCAGTGAGTTTTTGTGTCCCCTGCGAGAGACCGATAGAGAAATTATATGATTACACTAGTGGATCATTAAGTGATAGGTAGCCTACTTCGGATAGACGCAGCTACACATAAGGAGTGCTGCGGGTGTCAGGACAATCAACACAATATTCTGATCTATATTCTGATCGAATTAGTTGATTTTCGAGCGACTGGCAGTTTGCTTTGTATGGAGGTAATAACACTGTAATAGTGCTGGAACTTTAGGGACATTTAGGATAACATCAGCGTCTATAGGTATATCGAGAGTGTTCAAAGAACAGCATTGTAAATATATAACAAATGATGGAGCTGAGTACCGGCTGTTTAGCTTCCGGGTCAAAAGAGTTAGAGACAGCACAGGTTGCTCACATGGCACTTTAGGGTCCGGATGGCCAATAGGAAAAGAGGCTGCCCTATTTAAATCGTAGCGGTGTTTGGTGCATTTATCGAGTGATACCAATAAGAAGGACGCATCTTGAGGTGAACTGCTGCATGAAATAAGGTGAAAATATAGACTTTTGAGGGTAGGCAAGTCAATAGGGGAGACGGGAGGGCCCTGATATGCATATTTGCTAATATTTTACTGGTAGTTTGGAAAATGAAGTTAGTGTAAGTGTATGTAACCGGCCCTCGTCGTTCGCGGTTCATTTCTAAGAATGATACAATGGTTGCTGCTCTCGACCTATCCCTAACTTGGATACAATAAGAATGAATGCATTTAGAATATATCAACTGACGGAACGTGCTTGTGATACCTTTGTGTCCTCTGTTATTTATTTAGAGTGACGCAGAAGAGGAGGATTTTATGCCCCTCGTTCCCTGGAGGATAACCAAGTCAGGAATCCTGGGATTATAACTAAGTCGGTAGTCCTGCTTACACAAGCAATAATAAAACAAGGTACGCCAGAGGGATACAGTATGGGTGAAATATATAAGAAAAACCTAAAGGTTTTTAAGGGTGTTTATTTAACAAGTACTACAATTTTGTTTTAGATGCCTTGAATATGGTAGGCCCAACGTTTGAACCTTAATTGAGGTTGGTTATTTAAAAGAGGCATGTCCGACTCTGTGTGAATTATATGGACAATTGAAAAGAAACAAGGTACAGGTTTAACATATATCGTCGAGCAACAGGGTGTACTGGACTGAAGATAGATATGAATATAAGAGTTTATAAAGGTTCTCTAGTGACTGAGTGACTGACTGTGACTGATTTTGCCTGTATGGGGGTGTTCTGCTTTTTTGTGGGTGGGTTGGCAGGTCTTGGGGCTTTGCTGGGAAGGTCTAATACCGGATAAAAGTGGTTTAGAGAAAATCCATGCTGAAAAGCACTTTGAACATTAACTTAGGGCTCGTTAGGGTTAGCACTAGCAGCAGGATTGCATGTGTTTCGGGGTGTTCTAGATTTTTGCAACTGAGTTCTGGGGTCTTAGAGCACTCGTGGGAATGTGTAATTTTGGTTGCAAGTGGTTTGAAGAAAATCCATGGTGGGAAAGGGAGGATTTGGCCTAGTTAAAGAAAGCGGTTGCCACTATTCTACTTAGGGCTCATTAGGGTTAGCAGTATTGTATTGCATGTGTTTGGGCGGGGGCTGTTTGTGGGGGGGGTTTGCGAGTCTTGGAGAGATGCTGGGTATGGATACTTTTGCTTGCTTGCAAGTGGTTTTAATACAATCCACGGTGGGTAAGGGGGGATTTGGGCCTACTTTACTTTCAAAGTACATTTTGTCACCATTTTCTACTAGGCCTCGTTTTTTGAGATCTGATTGGGGGTCTTCTACATTTTTGCGACTGGGTTTAGTAAGGGTCTGGGAGCACTGCTGGGAAGGTCTAGTTTTGTTCTAAAACACAGTTTACAGTACACCTAGCTTGAGGGGAAAGATTCGCTAAATTAATTCGCCCATACTTATTTATCCTTCAAAAGGAGACTCAGACAGAGTACGCACTATCAAAAATATTGTACTGTCTATTGGGAAACTCAAAGTGTGACTTTTTGCACTACACAGGGTACATACCTTATATTTATTTGTCAGTGGTGTTCTGATATCACTTCCTGTTTTTCCATCAATAATTACAGGCCGGGTTTCAGCCTGTGCAATGGGAAAAGTAATGAAGTCAGGCTTCAAATTAGCGAGCCGCAATTCTGCATCCGCCAAGCAGGCAGTGGACAGGGTGTCTTCTGGTCACCAACATTGATAGACAGAGCACCAGATGGAATGGAGGAGTCCCACTAATAAGAGGAATGGTTGGATGCATCTTACAACTTCACAAATTCAAAAGGACAACTACAATAACATACAGATACAGTATCCGTTCTTTTCTAATTATCTTTTAAATAATGTTATTGCTGTGAACTTCTATGAGTGTGACTCTGCATTTCTTTGATCTCTGCTTCTAAATTCATCCCTACAGCCATTGTATAGGTTTTACTTCTGCTATTTTTCAAACCTAATTTAATGTACAAAGTGTTTCTCTGAGTGCAGAGATAGGCAAGTGAAAACGCATAATTATTACTGCAGCCCTGCACTGTCGCATTCTTTCATTCACGGTTGTCGAAAGTACTACTTACTTTTCAGTAACCATGCATGTAGTAGTGCATGCGCTTCCTTTATGTCACTTAAAAGATTTATGGTTAGCTTTGTACCCAAAGATTTGTTTATCTTCAATTATTGTTTGTCCATGCTGTGCTTTTTTATTTTCTTCTCTCAACAAAACTTTCCCAAAAACCCCCATTCCCATCCATTTTCCAAACACTAACCCTCTTCCCTCGGGCTGTATGGTTTTGGTTGATGTGTGACTAAATGACAACAATAATTCCACACACTTGCTGGGGAGGATAAGATCATAGCAACAGGCTGCTGAAGGAATCCGAGGATATATTCTTACTCAGCTTGACACTGAGTCACTATTGGTAAATGAAAGCAGATTTTCATGTGCGCCATCAACTTGATTGATCATCAAGAACATCCTCCTCCTAGACGTGGCAAATGATTACGCTGCTGTGTCCTTTACCTTCAGTACTATTTATTGTAGTAGTAGCCAATGTCAAAGAAATTCAACGCAAGTACTAGTTATACTTTCAATACTTTACCATTTGTTAGGCTACATTGTGGCACTGTTCTAGTGTCCTGTCACCTGCTATATTCTCTATCGTACCGTTCTAATGCTACGGTAAGGACAAACAAGGTTTAATTTTCTTTTTTTTCAGATGCTGCAACTGTCACTGTGTAACACCACAAGTACCACCGCAATGATGACATTTCATCCGCCCAGGATTGCCAACCTTAATCGCCATTTCCCGTGCAGCCAGCCCTGTGCCTAGCCCTATTTCCAAACAAAAATTACAGGTAAGATAAGCGTTTGGGGGGAGGTAGTATAATGGAGTATTAGGAGAGACGAGAGACTGACGGTCCTAGGACTATTGAATTCATTTACTCGGTGACAGGCACTTAGTTTTGAAAACATTTGGGCCATTAGTACTTACACAACTTGAATCAAGATGCCACTTAAGTTTCAGGCTCAAAAGCAGTAAAAAACACGTATGCTAAGATAAAGTTTAAAGTATATTTACATATCCCTAACATAAATAATCTCCTGCAAGACCCAACCCACCTCCATCCCGAACCCCAACGAATGTCCCTGAAAACTAAGTCCAAAAAAGTAGAAAACCCAACTCCCAATTCCCACCCCCCAGAAGTCTTTAAAAAAGGGGCAAGGGACAGTCTCCTCCTACTGCTGGCTACTGTTTACTTTTCGGGCCAGGTCGGCATGCTCCTTGCGAAGTGGCCTCGAGCAGGGTTTTGGTGTTGAGTAGCTCCCGCTCGAGGTAGGACACCCTCAGGGAAAGGTGGTGCATCCTTTTTTTGCAAGTGCTGCGGGGGGCAGCTGATTTCTTTGCTGCTCGGCGGTGGCGGGTGGCTGCGGTACCCCGGCTCCGTACCACTGGAGACCTACTGCGCTGACTGGCTGACCCAGGGAGCGCGGAGGAGGATGCAGGTGTCGCCGTGGATGTTGTTGACGTACTCTGCGTGTCCTCCTCCTCCTGGGCCACCAGCCGCCGATATTCGGCGACAGTGGCCTCCAGTCTCTGTTGCCGGGCCCTTTTAGCCAGCTCCTTCCGTGTTGGTTTGGAAGGAGCATCTATATGAAGAAAGAAAGACATAGTCTGTAACCAATGCTCTTTAAGATTAACACAAAATGATTCAGCAGAAAGTTGTGTCACAGTAGAACTAGCAACTTGCAAGCGCAGTACATAACTATTGTGGCCAGTATCTATTAGGCCTGGGCGAAGCACTACGCTACGCTCGCGGAGTTTGCGAAGTTTGCGCAACTTCGCACTATGCGAGCTGCACGTAGCACAGTGCGAACATGCGTAGTGCAGCGCTCATTTTTTGCTTGTTCATGACCTGAACGTCATGTTTGCGACCGCGAGCAAGCAAAATTACATCCCGGCGAGATTCTAAACGCAGGGAGGTAAGGTTTCTCATTGTGAGTGGTTGTGCATGCTCGCGACCGCTCTCAATGAGAAACTACCAGTTTGCGTTGAGAAAGCTGCAGCTCGAGTAATAATCTACTCGAGCAGCAGAAAACTACAGCTCGCACTGTGCAAGATGCCGTTTTCAATGATTGCACAGTGCCGGATGCTTGTCCGCACTGTGCAATCATTGAAAACACATCTTGCACAGTGCGAACATGCTACTACGCAGCTCGCGTAGTGCTACGTGAAGTTCGCGTAGTGCGAAGTGCACTTCGCGTAGCTTCGCGTAGCGCTACTACGCGAACTACGCCCACCCTTAGTATCTATCTAACCTCCCACTTCTTCATCCTTGCTCTAACATTAGTGGGAGTTTAAGGAATCAATTCTACGAGCACTATGGACTCACTCCATTAGAGTCGACTATGACAGTACACCAGTCTTATTCTTCTTCTTCTCTCCTGTTTAGCAAAATTGGTACGCTAACTTCTGCAAGCCGGCTTAATGCCAGCGCAGTCAACTTGCACCCGAGAAAAACAGACGCCCGCCATGATGAGTGAGACAGACTTGCATTACTATTCCAGTCCAGTACATGCAGGTGGTGATGCTCTTACTTTTCTGTTATGGGTGACACTGAGAATACTCTGTTACAAGGGCTACTGCTTAATTAATTTAACTTTCACCCTACAGTGCCAATGAATACTAGAAAAGGAAAATGAAGAAGATAAATAATCTGATTATCTATCACTGCACATGGTATGTATTTGCTTACATATTGGATGACTTTAGGTGCTTTGCTTTTTATTGAGTGAACAGTGATACATCCACACATGAATGACCAAGTTCTACTAAACTTATTAACAGAGGTAGTGAATGGCCATCGTAATAGCCGGATATATGCTGTGCTTGCAATATAAACTACTGCTACTATTCATGGTAGTATCCGGACAAAATTACAACTTCTTTTCCTTGCCTTTCCTACAGTGGGACGGACGTGCGGGTGCGGTGTTACATGCTCTTCAAAGTAACACTTAGTTCATCCAGTGACTGTCTACTCTCTCTAGATATACATATGATATCTAAGAGTCAGATAGTACCATGATCCAGGCATCCATCCATTCAAACTATATGTCAATCATTCTTCTTGTCTCTCATCTGGACAAACCTTACGTTTTCTCACGGGGAGCACACTATGCAGTCTGAAATCTCAATAAGTAAGGAATATAAGAGCTTACCACTGCCCGCCACTACCGTGGCAACCCGCACAGCAGTTTCATCCGGCACTTGCACCCCCTCCTCCCCTGAAGTCTCCTCCTCTACTTCCGCGCTGGGCCCAGCAACAGAAGTTCCACCTGCAAAGTACATTTAAGAATGTTAGATGTCATAGACATACACCACTCACTAGTATTTTGTCTAGGAATGAAGAAATGTGAATACAGACACCAATCTAATAATTTGTGACTGTCTACTCTAAAGTAAAAATGTCCCTTTTTCCTGGGAAGGGTGTTGTCTGGCTGCACTTTTTGGCACAACTGATGAATGCTTGATTTTTAACACGCACCATTTTTCTCATAACAGACAGAAGCTTCACTTCTAAGAACAAATCATCATCACTAGGACGGAGTGACCAACGATTCAGCACCAAAAAGAAAAATTAAAGTTCAAACCAGGTGAGGGCTCGGCTCGCCCACAATAAATGTGTGAAATAAATCATCACTAAGCACTTTTCCATTTTTAATCAACCGTTTATGTCTTATGACAAGCTTGATTTTAATAAATATTTTTATTTTTAATAAAGCTTTAAAACTTAAATAGACTCTGTGGTTTTTGGTCAAGAGTGAATGAGCAAAAGGTTTTGCAATTTGCTAGCAAAAGTCTGTGCCTCTGACACTTCTGGACTCTGACTCCATACTCTTGTCCTGCGTTGGATAATCATCATTGGGGATCAATCATCGATGAATTCGGGAGCTAAATGACTCTGCCACACTATCTAGTCAGTAAGGAGATTGGGGGTTCTTCAAAGTCTGATATCACTGAGGTATGTGGAAAGTCTACCTGCGCCTATTATAATTGATAAACAATGCACTATATAGTGTCCATAGTTCTGTTTGTGCAGATTTGTCCCTGCAACAGTAGTAGTATGGATTGTCCTCCTATCCAAACCAAAAGTAAAGTAGTATCTTAGTCTTTCTTGGTGGTCAATCACATTTTATTGTGGGGAATTGTCAAAGCATAAACATTTAGAAGACTTGAAAAGACATTATGGACAATCCCAGAGGACTGCACTCAGTGCATAGAGCTATTGCTGACTAGAATGGGAGTTTCGGTAAACACCTTTTGCCAACTGTGCAATCTTAGTTAGCTACACAGACAGACTAATAAGGATAATCTAGTAATACCACAGGGAGTCATAGTAGAGGCAGGATAAGAATTTAGATACCGTCTACAAGAAGATCAAAGACGATTTAGAAAAAATCGAATGAGGAACGCTATGAAAAAATAGGTACTGTATATTAAAATGAAAACTTACTGGGGCCAGCAAAGGAGCCCACGCCTGACAGATCCTGGCCTGCATCCAGTTCCACAGCAGCCTCCTCCTCTGTCCTCTTGCCCCTGGGGGGAACTGATGTACAACATAAAAGAAAGAAAGACCCGAAAACATGGATGATTGTTGTCAACCAAATCAAACATTTCAAAAGAACAATAACAAAATATTTTGGCGAAATAGCAAATAGAAACTATTCCATGGGATATATTTACCTATCTCATGTGGTCTACTACGATATTAGTATTGCTTGATTTGCGGACTGTCGGCTTGGAAAGTTATGTAACTCACTAAACAAACTACTAAAAATGTTCGCCTAGATCTGGCAGGCAGCAGTCCGCAGCACGCGAAGTGACAGACAAACTCCATTGTGATTGCAGATCAGCGGCAACACTAAAAAGTTTCCTACTACATTAACCAGTCATTAAAATACTCAAACTATCAATCCACTACCACTATTTCTTCTTATTGCCAGGTGTAAAAAAGAAGGACTGGACTTGAGTCTGTAGGGGAAGATTTACAAGCCCCTTGCGGCTCTTTTGCTCCATTGTTGCATGACTTTTGTGACGCAGCGGCAGAACAAAAGAGGCGCCATGGTGCGGCGTACATTAACAACGTGACGCATATGGGAGATGCATCACGTTGTAATGCCCTGCACCATCAGGGGGCGTTCCGGCGCAAGGGAGGGCGTTCCTGCACAGGAACGCATCCTAAAAGTGGCTGAGGGAAATCTACAAGATTTCAATCAGTCACTTTTAGGACAATGATGCGTGACTCAAACCCTGCGCCTGCTTGAAGCAGACGTACGGCTTGACGCCGCATTGGGGAGATAGGGCACCCCAGAGCATTGCTGGAGCTGCGCCATCGTTGCGACGCAACTCCAGCAATGCGCCGCTTTTACGGCACAGATGCGTAACGCTTCGGTGATGTTTTGGGCCCATGGTGCGCCGCATTGTAAATACGGCGCACCATGGGTGGTGGTGGCGTGGTGCACAATTACTGGTGCATCCCTGCTACTTTGCAAGGATGCATTGGTAATTGAAAATCTGACCCTTAGTGTCTAGCATTATGCAGTTCTTTAAACTACACTCATACATAATTTCTCAGGCCAATCAAATGAACACAAAATCGAAAACAAATAAGCATAGTAGCAACGCTACTGAGAAGGAGAGCAGTGCACCTGAAATGCCCAGTAGATTTTGAAATATAATTGAATTTACCTACAATGTAATCGGCAGCATTATTGCTCTTGGTAAAAAACAAAAATGTGCAATATAATAACAGACAGAGCAGGAGAAAACAGAGTAGTGATGAAATAGCTACTACTACTCACCAAGCCCGGGGATCTCGAGGCCGAGCAGGTCGATCAAGTCGCGTTCCCAGTCCAGGAGATCTGTCCAACGGTGGGTGGCCTGGTTGTAGGTGCGCCGGACCCGAGAGTGTTGGTACATGGCCCAGCACACCTTCTCCCACCGCTTACGGCGCTACCGGATCCCATAGCCGCTAGCGATCTTGCCGCCTGCCACGATGGTCCTGGGGAGGCGGCGCTGGACATAAAAAACTAGTGCGGCCACCTCCTCCGCGCTAAAGATCTCCCGGGCTGTGACTGTCTCCCCTTCAAACGCCCGCACGGGAGCCGGGCACGGGGTGCGGGACCCTTTCCCTTCTCAGGCTGCTTCCCGGCTCCCTTTACCATGGTCTGGGCAGAAAGGAAGGTAAATAATAAAGAAGAAATAGAATAGGGAAGAAGAAAAGAAAAGAGTTTAAAAAAGTAGTTTAAAATTAACCAAAAGTAGCAGAAAACACAAAAAATATAGAGCTAGAAAAATGTAGGGATAGATAATAAGTAAAATAGATCCAAAAAAAACTTCAAACAAGCAAAGGATGGCAGAGATTGACAGAGGAAGCAGAAAGCATGCCCAGAACCATAGCAATGAATGAGAAACAAGATGACCGTGCCCGTTCACGACCACGTGGGTACGTTCGCGCGAGATTTCCCTCGCGATCACACGCAAACTTGTACTAGCGAGCCGCACACTTTGCTAGATTACACATAGCGCCCGGAAACGAAAATACGCCACGCAAACAAGATGGCCGCACCCGTGAACGACCGTGAGGGTAACTTTGCGCCGTTGCGCTACAAGCGGCTGGCTAAAACGCACAAAACCTTGCGGACTAACACACCGCAAAAAAACAAATTGCATATTCGCACGAATTCGCAGCTTCCGGATTCGATCTCGCACACATTCGCGCCCCGCGGAATTGCAGAAAAATTATTTTTGCAAAACTGAAAGCACTCAGCAGGTGAAAAAGTTCAAACTCATCATTAGTAACCATTCCCTGTAGTGCTTCCTGAGGGCCCCCTCCAGAGTTCAGTTGCCTATTTGCAACTATTCTATGACCCTGCTCTGACCCTCACAGCAGGCTCAGAGAATAGCTACAAGTAGGCCACAAAGGTCTGTGAAAAAAAATTGCACTGCAACAAAAAGCAATTACAGATAAGGAAGCATGTGCCAGACTGGAAGTTCAAATTCAGTGACACATTATTCAACCCCAAATTAATTCATGTCAGTTGAAGCAGGGCAGGTGTGTTTTTTCCCCCATAAAATACAGTGATGAACCAGAGGGTGGCAGTTATGTACCAGAGGGTGGTATGGGTGAACCAGAGGGTGGCAGTGGTGAAACAGAGGGTGCTGTGATGAACCAGACGCAGAAACAACATTGTCGCAACCGTTGCGACCCGACAAGTAAGTTTGCGTTTGAGAACTGGTACAAAACCCTTGCGAACTGGCAGAAACACTTGCAAACACAAAAAAAAGAAAAAATCCGCAAATTCGCGAGAGTTTGTGGATTTTGCGGATTGCGAATTCGTGAATACGCAAATTCGCGAACCGCGAATTCGCAAAATTCGCCCATGCTTAGATGTCATACTTGCTGCTTGAATGAAATATAGACCTGTTTGTAGAAGACATATCCATGAACATAAATACCTTACTCCAAGGAATCATATCCCTGATAAACTAAAACAGGCCTGTAAGGTATGCTGGACTCTATCATACATACTAATTACCTAGCTCCACCCTGCATTCTTTGGCCTAAATAGTGAAATCAATGGTTATTTCTCAGTTACCAAAATATCTGGGATACAATACCATACTGTTGGATTTCAAGTCTAGTTTCTGTCCAAGCAGAGGAATGGAATTGGATACTATGGCTGTCTGTGAAAAGTCAGAGATAGAGTGAAACGCCATGCAACAGACTATACACACTTAGATCTTTCAGTGGCCATCGACACTGTAAACCTTGGCCTCCTTGTTGCTTGAATGGAAGTGTGGGGTAAGGAGAAAACACACTAAATTAGTTAAAATCTATTGTGACTAATCGCCAACAACAATAACTACACCAACAACAATATTACTGCTCTAAATAGCTACTTCTAAATTGTGGGGCACCCTTGGGCTCAAGCCTATCCACATTACTATTTAGGATGTACATGACCAACTTGCTTGGCATACCAAAGGTTCGCGCGGCCTGCAGTGGTAAAGATATGCAGATGATATTCAGATTCTTCTAGATCTGAGTGATGATGTGTCAGATACAAACAACAGACGCCAGAAATAGGATTACACACAATTATTTATGCTTGTTTATTGGGAAACTTGAGATCCTTGAACTTGGTTCCAGTAGATCATCTACCCCTATCCACTGGCCTGCACAGTTGGGTCCCTGTTCTGAACCAGCTAGGAACTTGATGATGATTTTTTATTTTGATCAATTTTTACAACACAGATTTCCTCGGTGGTAAAGACAACACAGTATCTCCTATATAATCTACCCAAATTCTGCCCAGCGCAAAGTATCACAATAGAATATTGTTAGCAGAAACTGCTGTCTTCTCCAGGCTATTCTATTGTTTGACCATTCACGTGAATGCACATGATCATTATATTATATGGCTACAAGCAGTACAAAATTGAGCTATTAGAATCATCTTTGGACTTTCTTAATTTGATTATATCTTAAAACAGTGTCAGTCTTCAAATTGACCTTGTGTAGCAGCCCAAATTAACGTGCAAAGCTTGTGCCTTATTTGGAAAGGTATACATGGTCTTACCACATACTATTTCACCAATTATTTCACGATTGCATATTCCCAAAGGTAAGTGCGCTCAGCATCACATCCAAACGCAATATTCTGAGAAGGCAGAAATCAAAATTTGGACTGATATGTGTGACTATTGCAAGAGCTATGATGGGGAATTAATAGGCATTTTCAAATTTGATACCTATATCTCAATGGTTCAAAGCTGCACTGAAAAACATTGTCTAGATGGAGTTAATACTGGGATTTTTTTAAATTTAGTTTTATCCACTTGTTTATTAACTGATTTTTTTATTAATTAATTGCTTTAACACTGCCCATAAACTGTTGTTTTACTAGTATAGATGTGTCCAAAATAAATAAATAGAATAAAAAACATACACCATATAATCCACAACATGTTACAAAGGGTAACTTGACAAATATAGCTCTGTTAGAAATGTCTATCTGAAATTAACATATGTGAAGCAAATCATCAATGTATCTATTCGCTGGTCATATAGTAATGATCAAATGCACAATTTGTTTCCATGCATAGTATCTCCACTCTCCTGTCTCACCTCCCCTTCAGTGTAGCTCTGTTTTAATTTTTATAAATGGAAAGCTACTATATATTTTACTTACATGGAGTGGAGCAACCTTGTCAGAGCCGGTCGCTCCACCCGCCGCGTGGCTCCTCCTGAGTGCGCCCAGTCTCCCCTTGCTGCCGCCGCTCTCGCGCTGCCCCTGTGGCTGAGGCTCCTTTATTTTTCCTGTTTTTTCCGCCCTCTCTGTGCCTGTAATTGTATTGCTTTTCAATGTTGTACCAGTAATTGTATTGCTCTCTCACTGTTGAGCCCCTGATTTCTTCTTTGTTTCTGTGCTTGTCTGCACCTTTTTTCCCGTTGTTCCGCCCCGCTCCCTGCCGCTGCTCTCCCGCGGCCCGCCCCCGTTTTTTCTTCTGTACACCTGCTCCCCTTCCCATTCGCCACCCCGCTCCCGCCTCCCAGCTGATCTTCCCTCCCACTTCGCCATTTATGGCAGAGTCGATGCGTATGCGCAGCGGTCACGCACAGCGGGCGCACCGATTGTGCGCCAAAGGCACGCCAAAGGCAAGGCAGTCTACGTCTGTCCGCGCCTGGACGGCGCCCAGCACCAGGACCCCTGGTCCTCGTCGATGCCAGGCCAAACGACGAACTTACGACGCCACCACCCTCCACGCACCCACCGCCGGCCGAAACACCGCCTGCAACCAAGCCACCCCGAGGCGCACACACGGACCCTTCACCTGCCAAGCCTGCCAATTCACCTGCCTCAGGACCTGCCCGGCACCCGCCAAGCCAAGCACCAGCAACAACCACCTCAAGTGCATCCTGCTCAACACCCGCTCCGTCCACAGACACGCCGTCGAACTCTGGAACCTCCTCGACACAACATCACCAGACACCACCTTACCCACGGAAACCTGGATGAACGCCTCCTCAGCCCCTGACATCGCCATAGCCATCCCGGAGGGCTACAAGATCATCCGGAGGGACCGCATCAACCAAACTGGAGTAGGCATCGCCATCGTCCACAGAAACACCATCCACATCACGACCAACTCCGACGACACCCTCACCACCACCGAACACACTGGACAACCTCGCCAACCTCGGACTCAAGCAACACTCCCACCCACTACGCCGACCACATGCTTGACCCCGTCTTCTCCTCCAGCAAGCACATCTCCTTCAGTAACTCCACCGAACTACACTGGACAGACCACAGTTGCGTCCACTTATACTTCAGGAGAACCACAACCCACCACCACCCGAAACAGGTTCCCCGCAGAAGCTGGAGCAAGATCACCGCCAACCAGCTCACCACCTCCCTCAGCCAGAACCCTCCCACCATCACAAATGTACCTCGACGAAGCAGCCCGCAACCTCACACAGTGGCTCACCGACTGCACTGACGAACTCGCACCACTGAAGAACCCTCCCAGCAGTCCCGGTAGCAGGAAAGCCTCATGGTTTACCAACAACCTCAAAAATCCAAGAAAACCTGAAAACCTGCCGCACCCTCGAGAAAGCTTGGTGCCACGACCAGACAACAGAACGTATGACCACCCTCAAGAACGCCACCCGCAAACACCACCAGCTGTTCCGCACCACCAAGAAGACAGCATTCAAAGAACAACTGGACAACAACACCCACAACAGCAAGGAGCTTTTCAGCATCGTCAAAGAGCTCTCCAAGCCCAGCGCCTGCAACAATGACATAACCCCCTCGCAAAACCTCTGCGACTCTCTCGCCTTGTTCTTCCACCAAGAGATCGCCGACCTACACAACAGCTTTAGCGCGCTGACCACGCACCCAACCACCGAACCAGCGCCCCTCACCACCACCCTCTGCACTTGGACCCCTGTCAGCACCGAAGACACCACCCGCATGATGAACACCATCCACTCCGGCTCCCCTACCGACCCCTGCCCATACCACATCTTCAACAAAGCCGACTCCATCATCGCACTCCAACTCAGGAACATCATCATGACAGTTTCGTGGCGCAGAGGAAACAAACGGGGCCCTACAGGGCCCATTGGTAACTCACACCATGTGGATGCACACAGGGGCGTACAACATATGCCCCCTTGTGTGCATGCACACCAGTTCCTGCAGGGCATGGACTTAATAGTCCAAGCCGAGCAGGAACTGTGTTTGGCATTCCCATTGTTGTGCCTATTGTTTAGAGGCACTGCCATGGGAATGCCAAAAAAAGCCCACCAGACAGGAGGAAACTCTTAATCAGATGGACGGCCCGACCACAGCTTTGGCTCAGGGTGGTCATCACGTACTGCCCGCTATGCCAAAAGTCGTAATCTGCCCCAAAGTAAAAACATTGTTCAATATTTTGTGTGATCTACTGTTCATGAGCTAACTATTTTTTATGTAGTCCCATTCTATCTATATCCACTTCTCAGGATTTTGATTATTAGATTTTATGGTGCAGTTGTGTCTTTTGGAATTTTTTTCTACCCAGAGTTTGGCATCTTTGTTGGAAAGATGAAGTTTGAATTGTTCAGTTACAAGTCCTTCCTTATCCATCAAAGGTCATTCATGCTTTACGGGGTAATGGTGTCTAGTTACTCCCTTTATGGTTGTTATTGATCTGCGGTGACATTAACAGCAGCATATCAGCATTTCATGAAATGAGTTTGCAACTGGATACCTGACTGAACCCTCGTGTAGTAGGCTTCTTTGACTTTGCAATGAATAGTCGAATATGCAAAATAGTGTGGGCAGGAGTCCTGTTCGGAGGGGGCTCAAATGTCTATGTGTGAAGTCCCTTATTGCTTTAAATCTCAACTTCCATTTAATGCTCAGCTTTGAGTTATGCACACAGTTTATATAAGACAACCAGTGTAAAGCTATAGCAGAAATCAACTCAGTTTCATCTTAAAGACCCGTAGGACTGTGGCTGTAGGTTGCTGATCAACTTTGGGTTGCTAACCTGATCTATGGTTTACATTACTTCAGTCCTACCAGCCTTTTCAAATGCAACAGCCATTCAGCCTTTTCATTAATTGCAAACAAAGTAAATGCTTCAAATTGAAGTTTAGCATTTTCAAATGGTCTGAAAGCTTTTTGGCAGCAAGGTTGTGGACTAGATTACAACCCATTCAATCTTTGCCCCACCCGCCCAAAGTGAACCAACTAAGCCAGAGCTAGTTTAGGAAGTGGCAACTTTACTGTTAGTGCCCTATACCTGATTCAGATCTTTAGGGATAGGTAATTAATTCAGCAGCTGTTCCGTGAAGAATGAAGGGTTGTGGGGTGTGACACATTTGAACAGAGTGCATTTAATCTAGTCAGGAACTTAGTTGAGCGTTGTATTTTAAGAAATGTGGCTATCTTGACTGCATTAACAATACAATTCGAACAAATAGACCGAAAGCAGTTTAAATCAGTACCCCTAAGTTCTTGGTTCTCACGGACAGATATTTGGTATATAACAGTTCTTAATTTGTAAAATAAAATAAGTGCAGCAAGTAGAGCCATGTTTAGGACTTTGGGGTTTATTTAGAGATAACGGCAGGATATTCAGCTTCAGCTGTGGCAGAGTGCTATATCTGCCAAACTGATGGTCTGTCCCCCCTTTAGAGTCACTTGGACCCTCATGTTTCTGCTGGCGGAGCCACTGCTGGCGCTGCCAGCAGAAACGTTAGATCAACCGTCCGACCTAGTTAGGGCAGTCAGTCTAAAAATCTCCAACTGTCCACCCTATTTAAAACAGGCAGACTGACTTTTTTCCTGTTCAGGACCACATTGTAGTGTAGTTCCTATTTTCCCAATAGGCTCTGCGCATTGGAATGACATAAACAGCAGTGTAGACGTAGGACTGAGGTCATCTAGGTCTCTACTGACTATGTTAAACTTAATTTAGGTTTGCGCCAGCTAGCTCAGAGGTCACTGGAAACTTTCTCGAATGAAGAGGGATGGATAACCTTCCCTGGCTCAGACAAGAAGGGATTCAGTTTCCGACAACCGCATAAACATGACAACTTTGCTCCCTCAGAATAAGAATATATCTCTAGAGTTGTGTGAAAACAATAGACAATTATTTCACTCAATCAACAGTGCATACTTAGTTTCACCAGAATGCAGAGAAACGGAGAGACAGGCGTTTTCAATAAAAAGGTATTACTTATTGAGCAGTCTTCCTTCTCATGCAAGAGAAATGAATTGCCACAATTGCAATACTTAAAGTAAAGTAAAGTGCGTACAGTAAAAGTAGTATTATGAAATAATACTGTAAAAGCATTGATACGGTTTCTTAGCCATATGATACTTTAAAATGGATAAAATATCTACATACATATATACATTGGCTAAAAGGCTCAACTGGTGCTCCTAACTAAGCCTACCCCGGTGTACCTGACCTAAGCCTAATACGTGGGAAGGGACAAGGAAGTAGCAGTGTTAAGTTAAGTTGGTTAAGATAATTTTGCCAAGAATTTGCATCAAGAATTCTCCTAAGGGTTTAGTCAGCTCCGTACCTTGGTAATAGAATGTGGGAGGTCTGGTATCTCTTTCCTCAGGACTCGATATCCCAGCAACCTGCAAGGGTAGGCTGGAAACACCGGAGCTGGATTTTCTCGGCTGGAGAAAAAGACAGCGTCTCTCTCAGTGCGTCAAACAAGAGGGGCCGCTTCCGTGGGCACTCGCATCAGCTGGGCTCTCGGGCAAGTAGATGGCCGCTCTGCTCCAAACCACTGTGTGTTTGCGTAAGGCAACTGTTGGTATTTTATACCTGAAAGGTGCTGGGTTTGACGTAAGGTTGGACATAAGACGTCACCAAGAACTAAAAGTTCTTGCAGGACTTCAGGAGATCTTGTTCAAATCAAAACAAAAGCAGGGGGGGGGGTTTCCCGGGCTGCTGGAGGCTTGGTTTGTTTAAAGAACGCGTTGTGCTTTCTAGGAGTCGATGGGAGTGGCCATGCTGTGCTTTGGATTGCATGGGCTATTACTGAATATGAATCTGATTCTTATGCCGTTGTCAGGACATTATTGATTATAACCTCAGAAGGGCATAAATCGGGAATATCGAATTAGGGTCCTAGATAAGAACACGACAACATGAGGTCTTCACATAAACTTTACCTAACTTAGGGGCCCATTAGGATAGCGGGCGGATCGCCCGCTATCCTAACGGGCTGGGCCAGCGGTAGCAACCACATGGTGCTGCCATGTAGTGCATGGCAATGATGTGCGCACTCCTATTGCATTGCGGGCTGGTCTGCAGCCAGCATATCCACCCACAATGTAATAGGCCCAGGATGGGCCCGCCAGTGTGGCGGGCGCATCATAATATGCATTACGGGACCGCCACAACTTCAGCGGTCGGTCCCTTGCTCCGTTGTGAATGCGGGCGGGTTTTGTCCGCCCGCCATCGTAATGGACCCCTTATGGTTGACTGGTATGCAATACCTTTACTTTGATTACATGCTTGTAGTTTTGGATGGTTCCTAACCGATTACAAAGACACCATCTAACTATGTTGGGATAAAAAAACTATACTAGAGAGAACAGAATCACATTGCCTGGTCTCAACACCATATTAAAATGAACTTGGTAACACAACCCCAAGAGGTTCAAACCTTTTTTGACAAAAGAAGCCTTTCCTTTAAAGGAGTGATCCTTAAAAACAATGTAAACACAAAAATTCCATCTGCTTTGTTATGTCATGTCATGTTATTTTATGTGCATTTCTAAAGTGCACTATCCTCTGTGAGGGTCTCATGCTGAGCAGGTGTATGTGCTAACCCTCGGCGTAGTTCGCGTAGTAGCGCTACGCATAGCTACGCGAAGTCTACTTCGCACTATGCAAGCACTGTGCAAAATGCTGTTCGCACTGATTGCACAGTGCCGGATGCTTGTCCGCACTATGAAATCAGTGCAAACCGCGTATTGCACAATGCAAGCAGTCGTTTTCTGCCGCTCAAGTAGATTTCTACTCAAGCGGCAGCTTTCTCAACGCGGCCTGGTAGTTTATCATCGCGAGCTGTCCCGAGCATATGCAACCACTCGCAATGAGAAACCTGACCTCCCCGCATTGAGAATCTCGCCGGGAGGTTTATTTTCCACGCTCGCGATCGGCAACTTGATGTTGCTGATTGCAAACGAGGGAAAAGCCTTGCTGGGATGTCATTTTGCTCGCTTGCGGTCACCAACTTGACGTTAAGGACTGCGAGCAAGCAAAAAATGACCACTGCCGTACGCGTGTTTGCACTGTGCTACGTGCAATTCGCGCAGTATGATGTAGCGCAAACTACGCAAGGTTGCATAGTTTTTCGTCCAGGGTTAGTATATGCCTAGGCCAGCCTAGGGTAGCGAGGTTAATTGAAATGCAAAATCTTCAGCTTACTGTGAAATTCAATAAGAAGCTCTGATGTGGTGTGGGAGTTTGATCCATGCTTTAGGAGCAATGTAACAGAACGCCAATTGCCCTGATCCAGTTTTGTGTATGCTGGGATGCGTGAATTCTGTGGATTAGAGGTATATGGGTGGCTGGTGGAAGGAGATGTCACTGTTAAGGTATGACGGCCTAAGTTGTGAGGTGCCTTGAATGTGTATGTGAGGAGTTTGAAATGAAAGCACTTGTGTATTGGGAGCCAGTGGAGCTCCCTTAGGTGTTTTGTGATGTGAGTTCTGTATTGGAGGATGCAGAATAAGTCTAGTTGCTAGTATCAATTCTGATGTCTTCAAACACCACAATAGAGGCATCCTGAGGCTGTAAAACCTTGTTTTTTCTGCTGTATTCATAGTTTTAATATTAAATTATCCTTATTTTTGCAATAGAATGCAACAAAAGATCAATGGAAGTTTAATCAAAGAACACATGAATGTGTTGGTCAACACATTTCCAGGAGTCTCAACTACTCCAGTATTTTCAATGTTCATAGCTAAAACTAATTCCTCCAAATTATTGACACTTCAAATGAAAGTTAGTCATCCCATACATTCAAATAATCTCAAGCACATAACACACTTCCATTTAGTTTTCCCGTTTGCACACACTACCGAAATGACTCATTATACTACATTTGTTTAAACACATGACCAATCAGTGGATAATTGCAGAAAATCGCTTAAGTGTGATATTGAATCACATTTGAAGCATTATGATTGCTGAGATTGCTTTCATAAAATGTAGGCATTATGATTTAAGCCTTTGTTCCTAGATTAACTGGAATACTGTTTGATTGCACACATGGTAGAGTGTGTGCTTAAACAATGTGTTGAATTACAACCACAGGGATGAGTTGGTAGAGAAGAGGAAGAGCCAGCATGGATACTGCTGACACATGAAAGTTTTTGAAGTTTTTTTAATCAGATCACTATCTCTTTATATTGCAGGCAATGTCAAGAGCTTTTCCTAAAGTTGGGTTTTTGGAGGACATAAAACGTTCTTATATGCTTCTCAAAGAACAACTTGCAATCATTTGATCTTTTATGATTTGGGACATGAACCCTCTAAAATAACAATCCTTAGGAAAGAATGTTGAGAACTGTGACAAATGCTTCCTTAGGTTAATTCAATCTTTAAACTCCGGTAAAAAAAATGATATCTGAAAACAACTAAATTCTTTTCCCTCTCAAAATACATCTTCAAGTAATTTGAAATTCATTTAGTTCTTCAGCTGTCTCTTAGCTAGCTTGAGGCTCATCATGGGTAAGATTGTCAAATGCATTTCCCCCTCCGACCCATAGATAGTAGTATAATGTATTCTTTTTCCCATCTGGTCTGCATCTTTGACCATTGACGGCATCCTAATATGCACTGAATGCTCTCATCGAAATTCTCCATTTGGTGGGAGAATGTCCAAAGTCTTGTAAGAAGAAAGGAGATTGTGTTACACCTGTAGAGTTATCCATACATTCCTGTTGAAGCTAATAGGTTTAATATACTAAAGAACTCAGAGATACAAGAGACTGTTATCTTTCCTGACATATCGGTGGATGTTTCTTCAGGTCACATACACGTTGAATTGCTTATTTTTGGTCAGACTTTTAATTATTTATTCCTATTTAAGGAGGGCCTAATTATGTTGGGTCTCTATAATCTAGTTTGCGTATTACAGCTTCAAATGATGTCTCTTGACTGTTCAATGTTTGAATACCATGTATCCAGTAGAAGAGTGATGGCACAGACAGGGGTTTTTCTAGATACATAAATGTGACTTCTATCTACTAGCAAACCAGCGAGATTAGCTCCGCCTCTCTGATGACTCTACCACTGAAAGTAACCATGAAGGCCCAAAGTGAAGATGTTTGCAGAGTTTGTATAGCATGTTAAGGAGACATGAGTGCCCAGTTGCAAATATAATGACTGTTAAGAAAAACGTAATATTATGTATTATTTTGTTTTTTGTCAGGTTTTCTTAATGAGTCCGTCTATCTTTTGGGTAACTAGATAGAAGCGACAGCGTTTTCACCATGAACTGTGCTGAATTTCCCCCACCACCAGTTGCCAGGCAGCTTGTCGTACAGTTCAGTGGAGAGTTACAAAAAACATGGGCCTTTTGATTTTGCTCATCTTCCCTTTTTGGCAATGTGCAACACCAATGGGTGGCAGATTTGGATCTGTCTGTGTTTTTCGAAGTATGGTAAAAGGATTTATTCTGCAGTTCTCAGCCACCTGGGCTGAACCTGCAGGGTAACATTCTGTGTACCCAAGGCTACTAGTAGAAACCAGTGAATGGATCAGTTAAAATTATCGCTATTTTGTATATTTTCTATCAATTTTGACTTTTGACTATGGCGTTTGTCAGCAAAGTATGGCAAGAAACTAGACACAAATGTATACCTGAAGACCCCTCAGTGTGTTTGATTGCTGGATCAGAGAATAACATTTATCATTGACTGCAATGTTATTTGAATTACAGAGCCATACCACGTTGCCCATATAATGGTGGTGGACTGGGTCCCAAAAAGAACTTGAACCTGCATTTTTTCTTAATCCGTATTTTAACTTCCATTCTCACTGTAGACTGATGATACTTTGTATCATTTATTGTGTTTTGCTGTATTAGAGTTTCTTATCCACCTCTTAGAATAAGCTTTGACTGCTCTTGTTCACTACCCACAGAAGTCCATGTGTCCAAATTATGTAAGCTGTTTATCTATTAAATAGCAACTTGTAGCCCTTAGACATCTGTAAGAAACACATCACCCTCCACAGATACTATTAGCCACCTCCTGTTCTAGTATCAATAAAAAGGCTTCATATGTTCCCCTATTGGCTCACACTAGCAGCGGCTTCCTTCAATACATAATGGATGGATGTTCATTTGAACATAACTCCTTCTGGATTAGAACAAGTCAATGGGTACACATGCTCTCTTGCCACTTTCAAAAGCTTATCCTTGATCGTGTCTTAGAAAATGTAAAATTCTGAATGAGAGCAGGATGTAGTAATTCAGGAAGATTACTATTTATTGGTTTTCCCTAAGGTATTTATTTACCACGCCACAAATCCTAATGGGGGTCAACACACTTAAAAAATATTTTACAGTCTCTCTTTCACACCTCTCTTTTGTAATTTTAACATTCGTGGTTTTGCAAAACCATCCACCTATTACTTACAAACCAACTTAAAGGAATCATTAAGGGGCAGATTTATGAGGCCCTTGCGCCACGTTTACGCTGCTGTTGCGTCACGCAAGGCGGCGTAAACGTGGCGCATCCCTACGAACGATTTACAACGTGACGCATCTAGGCAGATGCGTCACGTTGTAAAGCCCTGCGCCGCTTGTGGGCGTTCCGGCGCAGGGTGGGCGTTCCGGGGCAGGTGCGCCTCGCAAAAGTGGCTGAGTGAAATCTATGAGATTTCACTCAGTCACTTTTAAGCCAATGCTGCGTCAAAAACCTGCGCCTGCTTGAAGCAGGCGTAGGTCTTGATGCAGCATTGTTAAAATGGGGCACCCCCGAGCCTTGCTGGAGCTGCGTCGCGCTTGCGACGCAACTCCAGCAATGCGTCACATTTCCGGCACAGATGCGTCACGCATCTGTGCTGTTTTTGCACCATGGTGCGCCGCATTATAAATGTGGCGCACCATGGCTGGCGGAGCTGTGGCGCACTGTGGCGCATGTTAACTGGCGCATCCCTGGGGATGCGCCAGATAACATAAATCTGCCCCTATGTGTTTTAATAATAATCAGCCAGCGTGTATCAGGACAAGAGTATAGCTGGCGATGGCTGGGAATCGATATAGGGCTGGAACCCCTTTCTATATTTGGCCTGGAGTTGCCTGGACTCTCCATTGCTATATGGGATATTTTAATAGGATACTGTGAAGAGTGTTTAATTTGTGCCTTTAATAGCAGATGATGGGCACTGTCGTGACCCGACAGTGTGGGCGACGGACAGTAGGGCGTTAGGACCCTGTGGGTCCTCAGGCAGAGTGACCAAGTCACGGACACCAGATCCGGTGACGACACAGGAAAGGGGACAGACACTGACCAGGACATGGACGGGGACAGAGGTGCTGACCAGCAGCTGCACGAGATGCTACCCAGCAGTTATGAGAGACGCAAATAAAGAAATGTGAAACTAACCTGCGTCCAGTGTTTGGTGTACTTCCCGGCGCACGCGAAGAACATGACAACTGGCGACGAGGGAAAGTGACGAACGACGCGTGGAAAATAGAGCGAACAAGAGATGACTGGAGACACACCAGGAGCCCACCCTGGATGTGTAGGAGACACGAGAAAGACTGCCCGTTGAGCAGCGACGCGGGAGCTCACCCCGACTGCCACCGGTGAAGACGAGCGTGGATGCGGTAAGCGCCGAGGAATATGGGAGTGAGTTGGAAAGGCTGGCGCGAGCCATCGCGAGAACATCGAGAGTCTCGTCGGCCATATTAGAAGGAGGCGAGCTGAGCCAATGGGCATTGAGAACAGCGGTGGCGGCCATCTTAAGAGCAGGCAATACGAATAGGACCGCGAAATTGCGCGAAAACAGCGGCGGCCATCTTAGATCAGGAAAGAAAGATAGACAATGATGGAGCGGCCGTTTTAAGGCCAAATAACGTCAAAAAAAAAAGAAGGAAATGAGAAAAAAAAGACAACAAGAAGCTAGAAATAAACAAAACAAAGGCAGAAATAAGGAGAATAAAGAGGCATAATAAGGACAAGAAAGGACAAAGACAACGAAAGTATTATGAGAATGACGGCGGACATTTTGAAGGGGACACTCAAGGAAAGGTCATAGGAAAAAGAAGAGCAGCGATTTCAAAGCCAGGCAAAGGGCAAAGAAGAAGAATAACATAAGGCAAGGTGAATTAAGGAGGACGCGAGCAATAAAAAGGAATAAAGAAGAAAAGACAGGAAGAAAACGAAGATAAAGAAGAAAAGGAAGATAAGCACGGAAAAGGTCTGATAAGAGAAACAAAAGAAAATAAATGTTTGACTGAAGAATAAAGGATAAATAAAGCAAAAAAGAGCGCACAAGTGGAAAAAGAGCAATAAGGCAAAGGAAGATGATGGTGCAATAAGAAAAGAGAAAACGAGAGAATAAGAAAAGGACAAATAGAGAAAGAGAAAGAAGAAAACAATATATATATATATATAAGAAAGAAGAACAAGAGAGTTGAAGAAGCCAGAGAAGGCTAAATAAAAGACAGAAAAGAGAAATAACAAAGAAAAGAAAACAAAAGGAAAAAAAAAGCAGAACAACAAAGAGAAGAAAAAAAAGTACAAAGATCGCACAAGGACAAAGAAAGAGCAAAGGAGAAGTTACAAGGCAATAAAGAAAAGAAGATAGAAGAAAGAGGAGTAAAATAACGAGGAAAGAAAGGACAGAAGAGAAAGGAGAACTTACAAGAAAAGAAAGAGAAATAAAGAAAAGGAGAAGACAAAAAAAACAAAAAAAAATCAAAGAGACAAAGAAATAATACAAGTGCATACCGGGAAAAAGAAGAGAATAAAAGGAAAAAGGACCAAGAAAGCCCAGAAGAGGCCAAATTAAGTAAAACAAAGGAAGGAAAAGAGACAAAAGAACACAAAGAGAAAAGGAGAATAGAAGAAAAAGAGGACTAAGAAAGCCCAGAAGAGGCGGAATAAAGTAAAACAATGGAAGAAAAAGGGACAAAGGATCACAAAGAGAAAAGGAGAATAGAAGAAAAAAAAAGACTAGGAAAGCCCAGAAGAGGCCAAATAAGAATCTTGTAAAAATAAAGAAAAGAAAGGAAAGCCAGAGATAAGGCTAAATAAAGGACAGAAAAGAGAAATAACAAAGAAGAGAAGGACAAAGGCCCACAAAGAAACGGGAAAGAGAAAAGGAGAACATATAAGAAAAAGAAAACAAAAGAAAAGCCACAAAGACAAAAGAAACAAAATGGGTAAAAAGGAGTAACACAAGAGGACTTTGGCGCAGGAGAAACAGCAGCAAAAAGAAAGTGACAAAGACATACAATGAGCAGAGCGGACAGGCGCCACCAAGGAAATAAAAGCAAGAGGCACCGTATGGCCAGGACCAAAGGTGTTGAGACAGAAACAACATAGATAATAAGACAACAAGTTCTCCAAAGAGTCACTGGCGGTGACGAAAGTGAAAGGATCGCGGCTGCCTACGACCAACAACGAATAACAAGAAATAGATAGCAGTTCAAGGACAAAGAAGGCGGAGAAAGAAGAAATGGCAGCAACAACTGCAGCCACATGGAAGGTATAAGATAGAGGACAAGGAAGCGATGGAGACACTAGATTCACGAAGGACATGCAGTAAACAACAGAGACTCATTGAAGAAATGTAGAATGACAAATACTCTCTTCTCTCTCTCTCTCTCTCCATATCTCTCTCTCCATATCTCTCTCTCTCTCTCTCTCTCTCTCGTTCGTTCACCTCCATCAATAACTGTGAATGAGGACTATGATAAACGTGTCACGAACATTTGTTTGCAACAAGGGGGGAGATGTCGTGACCCGACAGTGTGGGCGACGGACAGTAGGGTGTTAGGACGCTGTGGGTCCTCAGGCAGAGTGACCAAGTCACCGGACACCAGATCCGGTGACGACACAGGAAAGGGGACAGACACTGACCAGGACATGGACGGGGATGGAGGTGCTGACCAGCAGCTGCACGAGATGCTACCCAGCAGTTATGAGAGACGCAAATAAAGAAATGTGAAACTAACCTGCGTCCAGTGTTTGGTGTACTTCCCGGCGCACGCGAAGAACATGACAGGCACTATAACTCATGTTTGAGGACCAGTACTTATTTGCATCACCAGACTTTGCCATAGCGCAAGAGTGCAAAAGGATAAAAGAAGAGGAACAGAAATGTAGGAAAAAAGAGACAATTGGAATTAGATTGGACTGAATTGGAAACTTATTTAGCACTAAAAACTGTTATTTGGAGCAACTAAGCAATAAGTCATACCAAAGGTATTCAACAAAACAGGAAAACTTTAAGGCCTTCTCGGAAGGACCTAGATGTTGACAGCATCATATTAAGGCATGTTGAGAATTCGACAGCAAGCATGCCGTGGCTGGATAGGACCTCCGTCCAACCTTTTCCCTGGTGGCTTTACTTGGTTCCAGTACACATTTCCCAGGTTTCTCATCAGAAAAGTGCACACAAAAATCCTGCTTCATATAATGAAATCAATACCACACAGGATTTGACGTACCCGGGTTAGTGCCTTAAACTTTGCGTGAGCTGGCAAAAAGCCACTGTAGGTTATTTTGAGCATTCAAAATATGGGACACTCTTAGTCATATAGTAAGGGCCGCTCTCATTGCTGAATTTTGCATGCATTGAATTTCGTTCTTATTGACATTAAAGATGCCTACTTATAAGGAGATAGCAGGAATTAAAAAGAAGCTGAAAGAGTGAGATCAAGTGATGGGAAGTGGGGGGTGGTGGAAGAAGGAGGCATGAAGTAAAATCAGAACTAGGCAGCCTTGGTATTCGGAATTTCAGCATTTGGGAGAGTCCAAAAACTTTGGACTCTAAAATAAGCAAAAAATTCTAAGTAGATAAAAGCATGCAGTAGTGTTAAAAGAAGTGATAGTTCCTGCATTCCAATACTTCTTACGAGATCTGAGGGAAAACATATCCTAATTGCGCTTGAACAAGCAAACTAACAGGGAAGGCCTTGCACCACGGTATTAAACCACCTCGTCATCAGGCTCTCCTGCACACAGTTATTTTTCCTGCATGTACTCTCCTTACAGTAAAGCTGGTTTAGTTCACCGCGGTGATGTCATGGTGGCACTCTGTTAACATGCCTTCCCAGACATCCTTGCAGGCTCTTGGCAGCCATTTTCCTCCAAGGTCTCGTAAAAGAGAAAAAACATAGCTCCAGACCTAAAAATAAACACAGCTAACAAAATTATGGAGTTAACAAGACCATAGCTTAATTATTTCACCTCTTCTCTGATCCACTTACCGTAACGCGTGCCCCTAGGCGCTGCTATTGTGGAACCATTGGAGGCTTAATGTATTACTGCACACGATCAAGGAGACCCAAGGGCAAAAGGCATTTTTCTTTCTCTGGAAGAGGCTGCAGAGACATTAAAAACTAATTACACCAAGCCGTGTGCTCCAGCAGTTTGCAAAATGTAAATGAAAGTTAGGCGAGATTTATTGCCTATTTAAAGATAAACTCTAGCAAGTCAGAGGCAGGAAAACAAAATAAACACGCATGCCGATCCCTAACTTTTAATTAAATAACAGAAGTTTAATTCACTTTTTAAGTAAGAATATCGTTATGCTCGCATTTCTCCACTTTTTCGAAGATTTCTTTCCGTATATGCAATGCAGACATTGGCCGAATTCAGTGACAGGAAAAATTAACAAACTTTTTTCGGGTAAGGAGGCCGATGAGAAAAGTCAGCTTTACAGCGCCAGTTGAAAGATGAGTGTTTAGACAATGCTTGTCGCACCAGAGCTGAATAGGCCACCTTAACCTTTTTTTGAGAAAACAACAGGAATAGTCCTTTTCTATTAATGCAATGCGCACTAGACATAAAAGAAAGGCTCGGAAATGTATCTATGGCTTCTTGAAAACTAATTTAGGAATTTGGTTTAAACTCTACCAGTTCCCCAAATAACAAATCTTGTGTGTGTGTTGGTATGTGTGAGGGGCGGTGTGTCAAAGTTAGTCTTAAATAGTTTCTTTAACGAGTGCAAAACTGTTATTGCAAATCTCAAAAGTTGTTTTTGCACCTGAAAAATTATTTATTAATATGGACATTTTCATGTGATGATGCAAAATCGATTTTGTTTATTTCCGCTTAAAAAATATGTTACTCTGTAACCAGCATTAACTCTAGTTCACACGAATCACACATGATTTATTCATTATTTCATTATGTACTCACATTATGTCACTTATTAGTTCACGTTGTTCATATTTAGATGTAGCACAGTGAGCCCTATATATATGGCTAACTTTAGTTAGCCAATATGCATTTAAATGTAGTGTGAGTGGGCCTAAGTGCTTCATTCCATTTTGAAATGCACATGTATTTCAGCTTGCTGTGCATAATGCATTCTATTTCAGATTCCCAAGTAACCATGTGGTCATTTAAAATGTTATTCTTTGCTACCTTACATTTTGAAGGTCATAGTGTTGTGATTAGTTGGTTTGTAATGAAATTTCAGCACCTCCAGTGGATGAGAAAGCCAAGGAGGCGATACACTTTTATGTGATATCGTGAAGGTCGTGTTGAGAAAAAAGAGTTGGCATTGTATTAATCCATGAGAAGGAGCTCAACACCAAGCACACTGGTCATTGATTGGTCAGCACCTGCAGGGAAACCTGAAGATTGTATCATTTAGATAGAATGTTATTCTTAAGCTGTGCGAAGCCTGTTAGTGGGAACTTTGCTCATGTTAGCAGGCAGATGTCTTTTTCTCATCTTCTGAGACAAATGCTCCTTATTTTACTTCTTGCAGATATTCTCTCAAGAGCAAATACCTTTCTTCTCATTCTAATTGGAACCTTTATCTGGTTCTTTTTACCATTCTATAATGGTTGACATCAGTACACAAAAGAGGGAAAGCCTCACAACTGATTAACTCCTAATATGTTAAGAGGTCAAATTAACTGGTCTCAATTCAGCCTGGGTGGTGAGCACTGCTCCGTTTGTGGAGCCTGCAAAGTTTTCCGCACTCCACAGATCACACAAAGTTCCCCAAAACTCTGCTCTGCTCCATTCAATTAGACTCAAAGACACACAGTTAATACACTGATCCAATCAATATTATGCCTGTTTGTGTCAGTCCTTAAATTGAGGGTGGAAATTATTGAGCCCAAGTTCCAACACTCGGAAGTACAAGGAGAATCTGCTACATACAAACGAACAGCCAGAAGACAAAGAAAATTAAATTCAAGCCAGGCAACAGAGCGGTATCAAGATTCGAAGCCCACCAAATTAAACACGTGGGAAACGATTTTAAAGAGTGGCTCACAGGACAAGACAAATCATTCATCATAGCAATCAAGCGATACTGACAGCCAGACCCCTAATTTCATAAAAGTGGGATATAAGTGGAAAGGATAACAAGACTCGTGCAGAGTGATAAGCCACAACGGGATAAAAGGAGCTTACCGGCACTGGCCGATAGGAGCTCAAGTTAAATTAAACAATCTGAGTTAATGAGATGCCCTGAAATCTGTATAGAAATAAAGGGTGAAAGAAATATAACTGACATAACCACAGAGACAGAAATATTGTGTCTTGATAAAGATGGTGTGAAATTACTGGAGCCATCGAAACGCGTCAACGCTGTTGAAAAGCACAATTTAGGGACTGACACAAATAGGCATAATATTGATTGGATCAATGTATTAACTGTGTGTCTTTGAGTCTTATTGGATGTGCAACTGTAATTGACAAGGGTTGGGTCTTACATTTGTCTGTCTCTATTATGCTGGTCATAATTGCAAACTGTCCATTAACTTTTTTGTGAATTATATGTAATGTATGTTTTTTAATAATCAGAAAGGATTGATTTTATTGTGTTTCATTTGTATGTTTTCATGTGATTTTATATTTGGTATAATGGAATGTGAACAAAAAATCTTTTTAATAAAAGATGATGACAAAGTATTGGATATAGCATTCAATATTTTATATTGGTAATTAGTGTATCTGGAACAATTGGGTCAAGTGAATGTTTTCTGTTTTGGTTATAAGTACCTCATTTCCCTTGATAGCTTTAAGGAGTCCCTCTCTTTTCTCTTACCGCTAAATATCTGCACAAATGGTGCAACTAACAGAGGTCGCCTCTTATGGAACTCCGCATAGCGTTGTTGAGTTTTTTGGTTACTTTGCTAAGTTCTGCTACGCAGAACTCCGTGAACTCCGCTTAAGCCTAGTCTGAATATATATCAAAGTGGAAAGGGATCTGCACCCAGGTGAATTGGTGCGATCCTTGCATCACTTAGATATATTAGTACGATCCTCACCCACTAGTACCACCAGTGGCATGCTTCATCATCGGATCCTCACCCACTGCACCTAGTGTGAGTGGGTGGGCTCAACACGGCTTGTAAGTGGAGCTCTTACTAAAACCTAAGTGCAAATTAAAAAGTCTTTAGGTTCATAATTCTTGTTTATTATTAAGGTCCTTTAGCTGGGAGAAAAACAGTGTGATGTTCAGTGCGTGCAATGATCCATAACATCTGTAGCTCGGTATGGTCAACATGTTTCAGCCTGTTACAAGTGCCACTCAGGGTCAGCAGGCTTTCTTCAGGACCGTCAAAATCCGTAGATTTTTTATAGACTGTGTTAAAAACTAACTCCTAATGCTGGTTTAAACAGTATGCTAAACATGAGATATGCAGTCATACAGACCATACAGGACCTTTTCCCTCTAATGGTCTCTGAAATAAAAAACACAAAAGCATTTTTTCTAAGGGGTAAATCAGACCCCTGATCATGTAATTGCCCCATGCTTGTGCACACCAAGGGGGTCATTAGGATGATGGGTGGACTTAGTTGGCCCGCCATCCTATCAGATTACAGGACCGCCCTCCATAAGGGCGGGGGTCCCGTGGGGGTATAAGGATGCGCCCGCCACAGTGGCGGGCGCATCCTGCATTTTTAACATTGTGGCAGGCGGTGCTCTCAGCATGTGAGACAATTGCTGGAAGCACTGAAATTACCAAAGGAAGTGGCAGTCGTTAAATGTGCTGCCCATGGGAAGGGAGATAGCTTTGTCACAGTGAAAGTGCTACGCGGATGAAGTTGCTTGTTTTTGTTTTACACACGCATGCATTTTTAATGGGGAAAACTGAACTCGGCATGATGCTAGCTGTTGCAGACACATGGGATGAAGTCAGCCAACAGAGGCCACATATCAGAAACAAGCAGGTTGGATCTGAGCAGGTTGTGAGAAAGGAGAAAGCGACAAATGGGTTTCTACGATGGTAGGGCAGTGTTACCGGATTGCTGTTGAACCCAATTCAAGGCAGATTCATGGGGAAGCTCACATAGGAACGGATGAAATGGTGAGATTGTTCAGGAAGACTTTGTTCAATCCAAGGTTTTGAGTGATTGCAGAAGCAGTTTTCATTGGTGTGTTCCATGTCAACAGATGAATGCTGGGAAAAAGGCGGATTTTGCTCTGAGTCACATTAGCAGATCAAGGGGTCCCTTCAATCGGATTTAATTGGATTTTGTTGAGATGCCTATGTGTAATGGACTGAGGTACATTTTGGTTGTAGTGTGCATCTTTTCTCGGTGGGTGGAAGCTTATCCAAGTAGAAGCTGTGACAGTCTCACAGTAGCAAAGTTATTGCAGAGGGAGATTATACCCCATTTCAGATTTACAACAACATTGGAGTCGGATAGAGGAACTCACTTCCACAGTGAGATCATGAAGCTGTTGTGTACCACCTTAAATGTGGATCAAAGACTGCATTGTAGTTACAGGCCAGATGCATCAGACATTGTGGAGCAAATTAATAGGACTTTGAAGGTGAGGCCGGCCAAAGCGTGTACTTCAATATCTCTGAAATGGCCTGATGTGTTGCCCTCATTTCTGATGAGCTTGCGCAGCATTCCAGACGGAGAACTGGGTGATCCCCACATGAGATTTTGATGGTGAGGATGATGTGCTTGCCTGTAGCTTCGTTAAACATCACAGATGACTTGATCCTTGACTACTGTAAAGGATTGGCTGATGTGGTTTGTTCTGTGTCTCATCAGCTTGAAGCAACAACTGCACCGACATCGAAAGACCTCTGCCATGATGTGAGCACAGGGGACTGTGTGATCATCTGAAATCATGTAAAAAAGAACGGTCTTGAGTGTCTGTGGTATGGACAATATCAGGTGATATTGGTGAGGAATACAGCTGAGAAGTGTGGAGGAGTGCCTAACTGGATACACGCTTCCCATGCCGATGAGTCACAGGTCCCTCCAATGAAACAGCTCCTCTCCTAGAAGTGGTTCCAAGATTAATCAAAGGTTCACAGGAGTGGCAATCCAAGATGTGGAGTTTCCTGACGTGGCTGGATGCCCACCAGATCAAACTTAGGGGAGGTAAAGCGGCACGGGTATAGACTCTATGGGGTACGGTAACGCTGCGAGTGGTATAAAGTCTGACTCAGCAAAAGAAAATGGTCTGGATATTGGTCGTGTGCAGTCAATAAAGAAAGATTTCACAGATGAAATGTGGCCTGTGAGACAGAAAAGGATGAATTTGAGACTCACATCTAAAAGAGAACTTGCACTAATAAGTGCATCCTCAGAGTCTGATTTGAGGGAGTCCAAACAAGCCCCAGGAATTGTAAGGCGATCAAGGAGAGCAAGAGTACCGTGTCGGAGGTATTGCTATCCTGAGTGGATTTATCTGGTTACCAATGCAAATTATGATTTGGTACTCTCAGAGATACCATTCTATAAACACCTGAACACATATGATTATTACAAGCAAGAAGAGAGTATGGAAAAGTATTTTGTACCCACTGTAACACTAGACACGGCTCATGCGCAGAAATTTAATTTGCACACTACTAGACAAAGAAAATAAATTTGTAGATCAAGTAGAGGATAGGCATAGAGGTTTAACTGTTAAACTTAACAATAGGGAAGGGCATTTTGAATGGACCAAGGAGCAATTAGCTCACAAGGCTTAAGTAAGTTGTGGTCCTATAGCTCTAGATTGGAAACAACAAGGGAAGCTTTGCATTCGACAAGTACAGTTCCGTTATGACACTGTATTTGTGGGACAGAGTGTGCGTGATCACATCTTTCTAATTGATACTTCTTAGAAAAAGTTCCTTCAAGACGCAGAGCAAGTGGTTTCAAGAGTATATTTTGTGTGTGGAAAGAAGGCATATGTTTGGCTTCCGAACAATTGGTATGGTACTTGCTATGTAGCAGTTGTGTTTCCAAAGATATATCATGTGGAAAATTTGGAGAGTTTGGATGGAAAATCGAACCATAGAGAAAAACGTGGACTGAGTGCAGGTGAAGTTGTAGGAGAAATATTTGGAGTGATGATACATAGTTTGGGAGTAGTGCTGAATGACATCAAGATTAGAAGGTTGTCTACCATTGTGGATCAGTTATCAGTTAACACAGCTCAGTCGTTGTTACTCATACAGGGAGGAATGGTTTCAATAAGTGCAATGGTGATGCAAAACCGTATTGCTTTAGGTGTGTTACTGGCAAAAGAAGGTGGAGCCTGTTGGATGCTGAAGGTCCAACAGTGTTGTACTTACATTCCTGATAAGAGTAAAGATATGCAAAAATATATAAGTAACATCACTGAGATACACCATGAGATACATGACTTGGTAACCAAGGGAGTCTGGGACAAGATTGGAAATCATTTTGGAGCAGTTGGAAGTTAGTTTGCTAACCTAGGAAAGGGAATTCTTGGATACATCTTGAAGTCAATCATAATTGTTGTGATCTCTTTTATCATTTTGCTAGGTAAGATAAGGGTGTTCAAATGGCACAAGGTCAAAGGGAGAGAAGGGTGGAAAGCATGCAGTACATTCATTATGAGAATCTAAAGCAGTGGGAGAAGTTCACACAGAGTAGACTAGCTATGACATCTGTTTAGATTGGTCTAATCTACAGGTACTTAAGAATGTTTTATGATGACTCAACGTCATCAGAGAGGGGAACTGATGTAGCGAAAATTGCATGTTATATGTAGGGGTGCATTATATTCACACGTGTAGAGCGTACACGCATATAAACCTTTGTCATATTAACGTGGTATTAGAATCTTGAAATGTAATAACATGAAAATGTGATGTATTTACGCCATTGAAGAATAACTTGGAGAATTAACATAGAAGGTGAATGTAACTAGCAGAAAATGTTAGCATGAAGAAATTTGTGTTGAGCAGTTGACAATCATTCTTCCATTTAATGTTTTCATCAATTCATTGCTTACATGTAGTTAGAATTCTTAACTGAAGGTGCCTTATTTTTTCATGCAATTTCGTAAAACTCACATGTCATTTTCTTATGTTAGCTGAATTTTGTAGGCCTGAAATGCATTTTCCCTTGAAGCCCTTGCTTTAGAATTAACTGTTTGAATTTCATGTGTGCTGTGGAATTTCTCTTTCTCACGTTTTGTGTTGCAGGTGAAAGAACCACTCTTGTTAGCTAGAATAATGATTTTGTTTTAGTAGTCAGGCAAGGAGAAAATAGTTACATTGTACAGGGTCTATATCGATAAAGGAAGGATGTTGCGTTTCGCACCGGAGATGGCTTGGGTACCAAAGTCAAATGTATCGGAGGAGAAGAACACCATTGTGCCATGGAAAACTACCTCTAGGGCAGTACCCAGAGTGGATGGTATAATCTGAAAGCGATTCTTGGAAATTTCTCCTCGATATTGGATTGTTGGTAGTTGGAAAAACACCGACTTCTCTTCCTGCCTTCAGAGAGAGAGCACCTTAGAATGAGTTCTGTCTCGATTACTTTATGCTATCTGACTCGTCAATGGTGGAGAGACTTCTTAGGAAGACACCACATACTGACACCTTTTATTACTTTTTCTGAAGATGCTTAGGTAGGGATGTCATCTTAGCGTTAGTGTAGGGAAAGATTAATGCTCTATATTCATCAACCCTCAATGCAGGGAAATTTGGACTCATGCTTTCTTATCCTTTGCATTCTATTTCTTGAATTAATTGTTTTGTCTTGCATCGACTCCACTGGATGTGTAGATTTAGCTTTATGGTAATTCCGATGTATTTTTACACTCTCATCTTGAGGTGTCTTTATGTCCAGTTATTTTTGGCTTTGTAATAAACTAACCAACCTTACTTGGTTGTCTGTGATTACTATGTGTCTAAAGAATTTTCTAGTGAACTGATATGTCAATAATAACAAACTTTCTTCCCTCTACGCTTATATCCTGCTAAAAAGACCATTGTATTGTGATTCTAGAATATGTCTGGATTAATACCCCCAGCTCTTTCACCAGTGTAACCATAAATAACCTAATGAAAGCTCAAGGGCTCTTTCAGCAATGTACATTCCTGAAGTATTCATAACTTGAGATGCTTTAGTTGGATTCTTATTGCATTTATCTTGTTTGTTAAAGTAAAAGAGATACTATTTTCATACCTCATTGTGGAGTTTTTTTGTGGTGCTTTCAAAGTGTTACTGTAACAACATATGCACAACTGCTTTACACAGTGCCTCTTATGTTAAGCCTTACTGCTCTGTGCCAATCTCCCAGAGGTTGAGCACGGGTTAAGAGTGTGACTGACTTACCCTGGCTAGAACTGTGGTCCCTACTTCGACAGGGTGCATACCCCTGTCAACTGGAGACCTGATTTCTAACAATTACTTACAACCATAAAGATTGCAAGAACTACAAGCCTGTTTATAATGTTCATCTTTTAATAAAATCGTAGAGGATGCAGCCGCACTGCAACTCAAAGTCCATTTAAAGGTGATGCAACTGAAGGCACATTTAGAGGCAAACAATTCTCTAATTTAAAAAAAATCATATTTTCTCTTGAATAGAGAAACCTTAACTGAGTCTTTTGTTTTTGAAGATTCAGACATCCATTTGAAATGTTTGGGATAAGGGTGATGCAGCCCTGTCTAATTTGTTAAATTAGTTAGCAGCTATCAACAGGAACATCATGGTTCATGGTTGGAGGCTATATTGTTTAATATTTAACTATTACGGGTAACTGCTTTGCTTGCAAGTTCAAAACCCCAATTCTGCTGAAAGTACAAAAGTGGAAATATAGCTGACTGTCCAGTAAGCAATCCACAGACCAACAAAGAAAGGGGGGCTTAGTTATATGCTTTGTGATGCAGTGTAGCGCAGTAAGTCAGCTTGCTGTGCTGCATAGCGTGAGAGAGAGAAAGGGCAGGAATGCACCAAAATGTAATTCAATATGGTACAGTCCTGTCCTTTTCCATGTGCTGGTACACAATAGGCTACTTAGTGCCAACACAGGCACCTTTGCACCATGATGCAAGGGTTCCTGCTTTGCATGCATGATCGTTATTGTGCAGGAAGGGACACCTTCCTGCACAAAAACAATCCTGGGAGGCATATTCCTCTTTCTGTGTGTGCTGAAGAAATGAGGAGATATAGACATATTTATCCTTGTTACTCCTCCCCTGGGAAGGTGTAAGATTTTGATGCATCTACAGGTTTACAAGCACTTTTAAATCTCAGGATGCGTCAAAATCCATGGGAGTTGCATAGGTATGCCCATGCAACACCCATAAAAAGCCGCAGCGTGTGGAACTTTGGCAGGATAAACCGCGAGTGCGACAGCGGACCCTCTGACCTAACTCTGCTCTGCCCAAAGGACTCAGGAGGCAAGCGGGGAGACCACCGTGACCCTGGGTTTGTGGTAGTCACGCTGGAACACCAAGGCGGACTCCAAGTCCCAGGATCCTTCAGCTGCCACCACCTGGCCAGGGAGCAAGCCACGGCCACCCCTCCCAGCTGCCTTAACTGACCTCGCCGCTCCGCGGGAGCCACAGCGTGTGGAACTTTGGCAGGATAAACCGCGAGGGCGACAGCGGACCCTCTGACCTAACTCTGCTCTGCCCAAAGGTCTCAGGAGGCAAGCAGGGAGACCACCGTGACCCTGGGCTTGTGGTAGTCGCGCCGGAACACCAAGGCGGACTCCAAGTCCCAGGATCCTTCAGCTGCTACCACCTGGCCCGGGAGCGAGCCGCGCCCACACCTCCCACCCTATATAACAGTACCATCTTCCCCGCGACGCGGGAGCGTCCCGGGAGAAGCCCGGGACAAGGGCGGGACCGTCTGCTGCAGTCCGGGGCTATCCAGGGCTGGGCTGGGCCACCCCCCTGAAAATTTGGCTGCGGTAGCACGGACAGTTAGCCAACTCCTGTTTACTGTTGATTGTTTTTCATCTGGCAAGTTGTTTTGCTGGGCCCAGTGTATTTATTTTCTATTGGCTGTGTACGCAAAGGTCTACTTGCTTAGGGAAGAGTTTGAGAGGGGGGGAGGCCCTGGTTGTGTTACTGGCGCAATGGACACCCGAGTTGTCACAGTTATCGAGAAGGAAATCGCCATGACAGAGCGGCGTCCTTCTCGAGAACATCTTCCAAATAAGCGGTCGTCACTGGGTTCCTTGGCGCTAGTCCCCTCTCCAGCACGCACAACCGACCCCGTGGTGAATGCTTCTTCCCTTTTAGATCATCCACGCGTTGCTGCTTTAAGGGTCAGTTTGGATAGGCTGGAGAGTATGGCAGACATAGCCCCACTTACGGATGATAATGCTTCGGATTTACGGTCCAGTGAGACCTCTGTCCCTAAGCTCCCTCCTAACATTTCTTCTAGTCATGGGGATTCCCCCCCTCCAACAGTGTTGGTACCGCTGGTAGCAAAAAGACCTGTTCATATCAAAAGGAAAAGAACTGTTAGCCCGCGCAAAGGTTGCCATCCCAAACCCTACAAGAAACTTAGGAGACTTGGTACCAGGGTGGGTGTGATCCATAAGGGCGCAGGATTGGGTGTAAGTTGCCCCCAGGGGGCCACGGGGGGACAGCCCTCCGGTGCTATAGCAGAGAAGCCATGTGTTGATCTGACTAGAGATTCTGCTGAACTCCCACCCCATGAAACCCCCTTGATTGATCAATTAGAGAAAATCTTGAAATCATTGTTGATCCCGGTAGTAGAGAGAGTTAAAGGGCTGGTAGAGCGGTTGGATAGGTTTGAGCAAGTGACCCTGGACAACTTTTTTTCCATAAAATCTCTCATTAAGTTACACTCTAGAATGAGGGAGGAGGGATCAAGGGGGAATCTGCCAGAGCGACTCCTATATCCCCACAGGGCCCACCTATTGCATCTGGAACGGCTAAAGGGGTGGTAGCGGTTAACGCTCCTGCTGTACATGTTGTGGCTTCTACTGGGGGTGTTCGGAACCCAGGGTTGGCCGCAACGAATGTTACAGAACATTCTAACATACCAAAGGCTAGTACTGTTCCTGTTAAGAAGCTTGTGCGTCCCGAGGTTCCTGGTAGAAATGGCCCTGCCAAATTAAGACACTCTGGCACCTGTAAAGGCCCTGAGCTAGCTCAGCCAAGAAAAATTAGTTCCAATCCTCCTCCGGCTATCCAGCCTGATGCGCTCCCCCCCAAAGAGGCCACTAGAATACCACCCGTGAACCTACCACCAGATTGTCAGCCTTATGTTGACATCCTTACTAATGTACCATCCCTTAAGGCTGACCAGCAAGAATCCTACCAAATGCTAAAAAATAAAAGCATGCATTGGCTAAGGAAAAATAGACCCCTCCCCAGGGAACTAGATGGCCTGATCCTAGGGGTCAGAAGGGTAGGGTGGGTAGGCTATGGGCAAAAGCACTTTCAGGGAGACTGTGTGGTGGTAAATTTTAAGGATGTTAGGGTTGCCCAAACAATTTGCAATCAGAATTTGGGGACTGGTGGTGCAGGTATTGGTGTAGTAGATTTGACTTACTTCTACCCAAGATCTGTGTGGGGGATGGAGGCACAATTTTAGCTCTCCAGAGAATCTCTTCAATCCTTTGCCACACTAGCCAGCTCCATGGCCTGGGCCATATGGGAGGATGCCAGGATATTGAAATGATATTTGTCCTGGGGTGGCCCCACTGCTCCTGAGCCCGGTATCTGTGTTACAGCCTCATGACCTAGGCCCAAGTAATGCTAGTCTGCCATTTTCACCAGTTGGATGCAGCCCCCTTTATCAGGATCCTAACCTGGTTGTCGGTACTCAACAAGGAGATAGTGCACCATGGACATCCCCTGAGAGGGAGGGGGTATCCAGCCCCGAACCCCGCAGGGAGCCTGCTGTGGCGGATCCAGATCTAAGGATTCTCAGCTGGAACGTTGCGGGTATTTCGAGGAAGCTGGCTCTACCCGATTGGAACACCCTTGTGGAAGGCTACTCTATTTGCATCTTCCAAGAAACTTGGAGCAGGGAGCCTTGTCACAAGGTAGGCTATTCATCCTTTTTTGTACCAGCAGTGTCCCCTCTTTCGGGGAAGGTCCGCCCCTCAGGAGGCCTCCTTTTTTGGGTTGCTATCTCGCTTGGCTTCCAAGTTACTCAGCATGCGTCAAATTCACCCGATCTACTGAGTATATCAATCAAGAGACCGCAGAGAGGGCTGATCCTGGACATTTTTAATATTTACGCCAGGGGCACGAAGGGAGGCTCGCAATCACCCACAGTATCAGGGTTGGAATCTTTGCTTAGGCAGTGTCCCAATAGATCTCATGTCCTGGTCGCGGGGGACCTAAACTGCACGTTTGAGCACCTTGGGATGGAGGACACTTTGGGAACCGCCGATGAAGACACCAGGAGAGGGATACCAGCCCTAACTATACCGCCCATTAGGAGGTGGTCTCAAGTGGTGTTCCAAATTAACTCCTTAAACATGGAATTTGGCCTTAGGGCTGTTAATGGAAGGACGACGTCAGACCCTTCTGGAGCCCATACTTATAACAGGGCTAACCATACGTCTAGGATAGGACTATATCCTCCTTGACGTAAAGCTTTGGAGTTCTTGCAGGATATGGAGGTACTCCCTTCAGTTGAGAGTGATCACAACCTCCTCTCTCTTGTCCTCTTTCCCCTGTGGATCGGGAACCAGGGGGTGCATACGTCTCATATAGCATCTATCCCCCAGGAAGTACATCCCTCCAACTGTGGCAGACGTTTGAAGTGGAGCAAGCTTATTATAGACGAAGAGAAAGTGCTAGCTATTGTGGCACTCTTAGACACAGCCCAGTCTAAATTGGATTCGCTGGCTCCTCTGTCCGGGGAAGTCACTGTGCTTTTTTGTGATACAACCAAGGCCCTGAGTGACCTTTTCATTCTCACAAGTAAGGCCTCCCGACCTGGCAAAAGCAAGCAGCTGCCCAAACCGCCGGGTTGGTTCACTAAAAAATGCAGGGAGAAGAAAAACGCCCTAATAGGTGCTGTCAAAAGCAAATCCGAGGCTGCAATTAGGCTGGCTAGGAAAGAGTACTCCCAGACAACTATCGCTGCAAAGAGAGAATGGGAGGATGGGTTCTGGGCGGATCTTATGGAAGCAAGTACGGGCAGGGATGCTAGAGGCTTTTGGAACCTTATAAGAGCTAGAGATAGGCCAGATAGCACCCTGATGACGTGTAACATCCCAGCCCAGAACTGGTTCAACCATTTTTTGTCCCTCTATACCCCTATTGAGGTGGATTCCCATACCACCTTTTCTTTGGTTGACTGTTCAGGGGATACTGAGGATGCTCCCTTCACTGCTAGAGAGGTGGAAGGTGTAATTAAATCATTGGTGCTCCTAAAAGCAGCTGGGCCTGATGGGATACCGGGCGACTTGCTACGTGCAAACCCCAAGGAGTGGGGGAAGCTGATTTCGTCATTGCTTAATGCAATCAATAGCGGTGCGCCTGTACCCGAATCGTGGAAGGGGGCGGAGGTTGTCCCCATATTCAAAAAGGGGTGCCGGGATAACCCCACCAACTACAGGCCAATAAGTCTCATTGATTCATCACATAAAGTGGCAGGGAAGGTGATTTTGGGAAGGGTGCTCCAGTGGGTGGACGACAATAACATCTTGTCGGACTTCCAGGCTGGATTTCGCTCTGGAACCGGGACTATTGAACAGGCCTTCAGACTGGCTCTCTTGTATTGGAAGGTGGTGGTGCTGGGCAAAGGCAGTCTGTATTTGGCCTTTATAGACCTTAAGACTGCCTTTGACCTGGTACCAAGGGAGGAGTTGTGGAAGGTTTTGTTAGAACTGGGGTTCCCTCCGTATATCCTATCCCTCCTCGTGAGACTACATGCTGGCAATTTTGCGCAGGTGCGATGGGGCACGAATGGTGAAAAAACTGATAGGATTCCTGTGGGAAGGGGAGTCCGTCAGGGATGTGTGCTAGCTCCCACTCTGTTCTCTCTTTATGTGAACGGAGTGGTTGAGCATTTGTTAAGAAATCCCTCGGATGCTCCCTCCCTGGCGGGCAAACGGATCCCAACACTGCTCTTTGCAGATGATACCCTTCTTATTTCAAAGACCCCCATGGGTCTCCAGAGCCTCCTGAATAGTTTCCAGGAGTTCTGTTCATTGAGGGGATTGGTAATCAATACTGACAAAACCAAGTATTTGATTATGAATCCGCCTAAAAACCCTGGGTGCCCTCCGGCTTTGAATTCTGTCCCATTGGAGAGGGTATCCGAGTTCGACTATCTGGGTATCCGCCTTAACGACTCATTTAGCTGGAACCCACACATCCAAAAAATGCTCCTCAGTCATAAAAGGGTGGGTGGAGTATTACTTAAGGAACAACGCTCCTCCACAAGCAAACCTATTGCCCCAGTTGTGGAGATATACAAAGCCAGAGGGGTTAGTGCTTATTTCAAAGACCCCCATGGGCCTCCAGAGCCTCCTGAATAGTTTCCAGGAGTTCTGTTCATTGAGGGGATTGGTAATCAATACTTACAAAACCAAGTATTTGATTATGAATCCGCCTAAAAAACCTGGGTGCCCTCCGGCTTTGAATTCTGTCCCCTTGGAGAGGGTATCCGAGTTCGACTATCTGGGTATCCGCCTTAACGACTCATTTAGCTGGAACCCACACATCCAAAAAATGCTCCGCAGTCATAAAAGGGTGGGTGAAGTATTACTTAAGGAACAACGCTCCTCCACAAGCAAACCTATTGCCCCAGTTGTGGAGATATACAAAGCCAGAGGGGTTAGTGCTGCCTTGTACGGGGCGGAGTTGTGGGGTACTTGCAACCTGGACATATTAGCAAGATCGGAGAGCAAATTTCTGAAAGATCTGATGGCTCTCCCGTTGAGCACACCTACAGTACCTGTGTTTTTGGACCTAGTTTGCAGATCGATTAAGGACCAAGCGCAACTTCGCCCCCTGCTTCTTTGGGCTCGGTTGTGGCGGGGGCCCGAATTAGCCTCCTATGCAGAGGCGCTATCAGAGGTCATGGCCATGGAAGGCTGGTCCAGGATTAAATGGTTGAGGGATGTAAAATGGCTATTAGTGGAGCTAGGGCTTGGCGATGCGTGGGCTTCGAGAACTGCCCCACCTAAAGCCATGATTAAGAAACTGTATTGGATTTGGGTCCCTTCGAAATTATTTTCAGATCCCCGTCATTGTAATTCCACTGCAGCCTTTGTGAGGATTAAAGATGTGGTGGCTTATGAACCTTATTTCGATATGATCTCCATCCCTTTTGACCGGGCCCTGTATTTAAAGTTCAGAGGGGGGACCCTTCCAGTAGGTTAACTAGTTACCCGATGGAAATCCTCTCACCAGTTCTCCCCCTTTTGTGCTTGTTGCCCCACTCGAGTAGAGTTGGTATCCCACATTCTTTTCGAATGTCCGGATTACTGTGCACCTAGGAGGCGCTGGCTCAAACCCTTATGTAGACTCTTAGGTACTCGCCAGCCCAAAGTGGCGCTACGCATTTTAATGTCTGACACATCCACTTTGGTTGTCTGCGCTGTTTCAACATTTTTAAAGTGGTCATGGTTGATTCGTGTAAGAAGGCTGTCCTTGTCAATTTAATCCTTGTTTTAACTGTTTTAACATTTTATTCCCTTGTTTTCCTTTTTTTTGTAATCAGGAAGTGATTGCTATAAATGTTGTGTTTTATACTTGTTGTAAAAGCTTTTATGATATTTTTATATCGAAATAAAGCCTATCAATCAATCAATCAAAAAGCTTTCCTAGGGCATAAGAACACAAGGCAGTGATTTGCGCTGCGTTGCTCCAGATTTTTAAATCCACTCAGGACCACACAAAGTGGATTTGAGTCGCTTTGTGTGGTGCATGAGTGAAGCAAACAGGGTCATAAATAAGCCCACCTATTTATTTGTGGATAAATAAGAACAAACCTGAAAGGCACAAAAACTATTGCAAGTAAACAAATATCATCAACAGAAAAGTAATGTAGAAAAGCCTGGCTGATAAAGGCTGATTAGCCAGAAACCGGTCCCAGGATGCTTGTTTCCGGTCCAGGGAAGACATGGCTTGGCAGGTCAGGCTGGACTGTTCCCATGAAGCACAGGGTCAGACTGATTTGCATATGGCCATGTCTGAACTGGGGAGGCGGAGTGAGCTAAAGAATGAAGATGGATTAAACCAAGATCAGTTGACTGGAGGTGAGTGCTTGCAATGTGCAACACTCTGTCCATCATCCCCTTTAGTTTTGCTTTGTTCTCAAACTTACACAAGGAAACTTCCGCCTCTCCTCTCACCGTTGTGGCAGAGATCTCCACATACATAGGTATACATTTAATTAGTAAACATGGGAGGGGTGGCTATCGTTCTATTGCCAGGGTATGCAGAGACTGGAACTTTCCTTGGGAAAGAGACACAAGCAGTAGGACTTCCAAGTCATGGGTGGTATTAGTGCTTTGTAAACAGTTCACTTCCCTTAAGAAGGTACCTGGCAACTTTCCTTGCTGTAACGTCCTCCACTGCTCTTCCGTGAGGGTAGCCTCCAGATCTGTTTCCCATTGCAATGCACCAGCCCTTGAATTCTAGGAGATTCAGCTTGCGCAGTATGATATAATAGGGGGACTAGGTGTTGTGAGGTGTCCGCTTGGAGCATGGTATGAAGGATATTGAGGTGGGAGGTTCAGCTAGGAAATCAGGTGTGGCACCTTTACATTATGAGGCAAACAAATGTATGTGAAGATACCTAGTGGGGATGCCACTGCCTGGGAGAAGAAGGCACCACCACAATAGAGACCCCTCACTGCCTGAACCCGCACTTCTGAAGTAGAAGTCCGCTTGAAGCCTCGTGAGTGACTGGCAGCAATGGGTGAGAGGGGAATGGAATAATTGAAGAATATTGGAGTGTCCTTCCCATTTTGCTACCTAGCCTGTGTCAAGTTTTTAAGGTGCAGGCTACCGTGGAGTCAGTGATAGAGGGCGCGCCAGAGTGGGGGAAAGCAGAAAATAGGTTCAAAGAATTTAGGCCATATAAGCACAGATGATGGAATAGGATTTATTTAATTTTCCCTATTCCGTTATCTGTCGAATTCCCCCCTCCTGTCCCACCCCATCCCGCCCTACTGGGCTTACTTGCTCGGACCGCTGCTAGAGAAAAATGCGGTCAGAGTGTCCCACTGCAAACGAGGTTTGTTTCCTGCCTATGCTAATCGTATTAACTGTATTTTTAGCATTTGAATGAAAGAACGGCTGAGTGGGAGAAGTATGTTTAGAAAAAGTATAAGAATTTGTGCAGCATCACTATTTTTATTAGACTGACACGGACCACCAGTGACAAAGGAAGAGAAACCTAGTGAGTAATAAGGTCAGTGAGCCTGAACAGAACTTTACCATAGTAAGATCACATCACTTCTTCTTGATCGCAAGGTATCACAATTTCCAAATATTTGAAGTCTGACTGACACCAGTGTAAAGAGAAGTCCAGGATGAAAGGCCTAGGGGCTGGTGTAAGTGGAAACAGTTGTGAATTCTCCCAGTTTATCTGCTCACCTGATAACCCACCGAACCAGACAAACTCTCGGAGACAGAATTTAGACTACGATGAGGATCGCGCAAGAAGAGGGTTATATCGTCTGCATTTAGAGGTATCAAGAGAAGCGTGGTAGGATAGCCAAGCACATGCACATGGTGGTGTTGTTGCAGCTTGGCTGTGAGTGTCTCCACTGCAAGGGCAAAAAGTAAGGGCAGTAGTAGAAAGCAGTGGTGCTTGCCTCTCGTAATGACAAAAGAGAGGAGACACACCCATTAAAACAAACTCTAGTGACTAGGTTTAATTAAAGGAGCGCAATCCAGGATAGAAATGGACAAGGGTGCCCCATCCGATGTTGCACGGCCAATAAGAAGTGCGACTCAATAGAGTCAAAGGCCTTGGTAGAATCTAAAAAGACTGCCACCATGGCCAAGTCGGGGTTGATGTCCTGCAGTACTGTGAACTGGGTTCACAATTTGTAGGAGGTGAATTGACTATGCATAAAGCCTGATTGGTCTGGGTGGACCAAGAATATCATGAGAGATAAGCACTAAGCAAGCACTTTACCTAAGATTTTAACATTGCAATTAATAAGATATAGAGACCTGTAGGTCTCACAGTGATCAAGGAGTTTGCCTGGTTTAAGTAATGTGAGGATCAGGGCTTCATTCAAGAAGAGAGGAGTTGACCCTCCTTTTTCACCTCCTGAGAGGCAGAAGCCACATCGGATGAGAAGAGGTCCACATAAGTGGTATAAAAATCAGCTGGCAGCCCATCAGGTCCTAGGGACTTACCAGCCTGCAATTGCTGTATCACATTTCTTAACTCATCAGCGGTAAAGTCCTGAGCAAGGAAATTCCTCTGGGCATTGTTCAGCCAGCCCAAGGCCACATCCTGTAGATATGAGTCAGCATCAGTAGGGTTTTCCTTTTTGGAAGTATAAAAGGAGTTATAGAAAGAGGAAAAGGTTTGGAGGATCCCCAGAGTATCCAATATGCAGTTGCCCCAGTTTGTCCCAAACTCCCAGAGTATTCTTAGTGGAGTGAGTCCCTACCCATTTACCTTGACTATTGCATACTTGCTGCGAAGAGGCATTCTCTATTGACAGTTTCATGAAATTCAGACAATATTGTCCTGATCTGCTGAGTTAAGCTGGGATCATCAGTGTCATCTAATTGGGCTTCAAGCTGCTCAAGTTCGCCTACCAGGCGGGGTAAATGATTACAGAAGGAGCGCAGAATTCCCCAACTTTTTGCAAGGCGCTGACCCCTAACCGTGGCCTTGAACACCTCCCAGATTGTACCGATCAGCTGCACCAAACCACACCAGAGATTTCTTGCAGAAGTTCCTCCCAAAATTGATGATCCAGAACCGAGCACAGGGACAAGCGACAGTTTACGCCAAGGGGAGTCGGTGTGAATAGATATGACAAGTAGGACTTGATAGTGGTGAGAATATGTGCGTGCAAGATGAGAAACCTCCCACATCCAAGGTACCACTCCCCTGGAGATCAGCCAGTAATCTAGTCTAGACTAGCTTCCATGTACGTCTGAGTATAAAGTGCCTTCTGTAGTCATCGGGTGGAGTGTTCTCTAAGTGTGACGGAGGTCATGGTCCTCCATGATATCTCAGAGATGATGGGCAGCAAAGCTGAGGTAGGTGGGCGTGATATGTGAGTGATTGACATCCACATATTTAACTGTGTTCGAGTCGCCACTCCACAATAACAAAAATGGGCCTATGGATGTAACTGGGCCCCAGTAAGTCAAAATAAGCAAGGTCATTGAATTGGGCTCATACCAATTCACAATTGTGATGGCATGGGAGTGCAAGTTCTCCCACATGATCATGTTGCCGCCTTGCACATCGCACAGGGATCCCTGCAGTATGTATGGGACCCCATTGCGTATTAGCGTGATTGTCCCCGTGCACAAGAGGTGTATGTGGAAAATAGTCATGGGAAGCCCACCCATCTGTGATTGTTGTAAGGTTGTACCAGTGGCAGTACTAAAATGTAAATGACATGTCTGTCAAGATAGGACAGTATGTGTTGTCGCTTGTGTGGGTTCCTCAGCGCCCTAATGGTCCATATGATTCATTTATAAGGTGCTTGGAAGGGGATGACATCAGCACTGGTCGTGTTGGGGACACTAAACTGGTTAGAGGGTGTGGATGTGGCAGGTGGTGACTAAGAACAAGATAGCAATACTACACAGTGACCATTACAGAGTGATTAGCACAATGCAGCGTAATGAACCACCCCGTAACTCCCCCACTCCCGCACTGATGTCCCAAATCTGCCAGGATTTTCTTCTCTCCAGTCATACCACCTAAAAAGACTGAACTAAAGAGCAAAACCTGGATGGTCTTTAACACACCCACAAGCATAAACAACTCTAAAAGGAAAAAAAAATACGAAAAAAGGGATGGAAATAGCAATACAAACATTTGCAGTCAGAGGGAACCTGCAGTTTACATCTAAAGAGGCAGCAGGGGTCATGCTCGAAAAGATGAGTGTGTCCGGAGACACCTAGTGCTGTCTCATCCAGATCAATGTGACAATGAGGACACTGTCTCGGTTAACCAAAAAAGATGTCTGTGATGGGGACACATTGTGTGCAGCGTTTAGGCAGAACACAGGACGCACAGGAGGCTTATATGGAGAGGGTTATGGTCATCCCAGGTCCGAAGCTGGAGAACAAGCAAGCACAGTACTTCTGTCAAGGTGCCATATGCAGTGAGTGAAGAACCTGGACATGTCCATATGAATGTAGTCCCTTGTTAATGTCATATACATTTGCCCCTTATCTGGTTCCATTCAGGAGCATCCAATACAAAATAAGACCAGTCAGTGAACAATTTGGACAGCAGCTAAATAGGGCAGCATTGAAAATTACCATCTTCCGCTGGTAATGCCTTCAACGTTGTTATTACTTAATCTCAATGTTGTTGTCTTTTCTAAACAATATTTGTAACAATTGTGCATATAATTGAAAGTAACTGTACCTAATCTTTAGAATTTAAAGGCACAACATTCTAACTTCGGCCCAGATTACGATTAGCCAAGTGTCGGATGTTACACCCAATAAAATCCAACACTGAGGTGTCCAGAACTTTACAATTACCATTCGACCAAAATTGCATTGGCTTAGTAATTATTGTGCTTTGGCCCAGTATTTATTGAGCATTTTCCCCCACCAAATATCAGTAAATTTGACAAGTTGGAGCTTACAAGGTGAAAACTGCAGGGTAACTGTGTTTGCTTGAAAATTCTTAATTCCGAAATATGCGTTACCAGGTATTACAGCACATATTTTAATTGCCACTGGTGCTCATAATTGAGGCATATGACTTGCCGTGATTTGCACTTGTGAAGTGCAGGTTACCTCTGAATTCAGACCACATAAATTACACAAGTGAATTGAAATTTTGCAGTTGTTTATGGTAATGGTACACCAGTTTGGGCAATCACTAGATAAAGAACACTTTTACTGATTTATAAGTTCAAAAATTATACTTTGGACCAGATTTACAAAGATGTCACACAACTCAGCCAGTCCTTAATTTTCACGCAATAACATAAGTGACAGGGCCCTTGCTAGAAGGTCGCTGCATCTTCCATCCCCCATTGTTCCTCCCAGTTCTGCCAATGGCAATACCAACACAACAACAAACCATCACACTCCTACAAGTGCGACAATTTAGGTGCTCCAACTTGGGGGGCAGGTATTAGTCCTTTTTTAATGTATATTGAATTGGTAAATGGCTGTTGTTGCGCTCATTTCTAAATTTAACGGATATCTCCACCATGTGATAGACAGTCATAAGTACTGGTGTTGACAATTAAGTGTCTGTGCCGAGCACCGTAAACCACAGGCTCAAATTAAGCAATGGTTGCTGCATTGCTTAAGAGAGCTTTAGTAGGAAAGTGACATATCTACTAAGACAATGGCACCATCCTGCACACTCCCTAGCGCTGGTGCACAATCAGGTTGCCTAGCACCATGCCCACACCTTTGCACACTAGTGCAAAGGTGTCTGTGTCATGTCTAGCATAGGTATTTCCAGTACAGAACACAATGCTTAGACTAACTTTAAAACGTTCCCCACTTCGGATGTGTGCTGTACGGTGCAGAACAAATGCAAAGAGGGAAAATGTAGGGTAATAAAAACATTTATGTTTTTTATACTGGCTTCAAAGTGGCTTTACTTTTTGGTGCAAAACCCAGTCTATGATTGTTAGTAAATAGGATTTTGCATCAACAACCATGGTTGGTAGCATGGGAAACACCCTTTTACCTTCCATGGAATGCCCCTTTGATACAGAGTACACAAAGAAAAGCTTTGAGCTACTTTGTGTTACTTTGAGTCAACTTTCCAGCCACAAAAAAGTTTTACTCTGGAAAATACATCCCAAAAAATGTTGTTCGAAGTCAAGCAAACCCATAGCAAAACGTCTATAAATCAGGGCCTTCATTGCAATGATTTTAGAAATCTATAATTTCTTTTAGAATAAAAGTGGGGAATAATAAGATATGCTTGCTTAGTAAAAATTGCACTTAACACTTTGCACTTTGTATTGGGTAATTCTCTTGGTATTGGCAGTAGAGTATTTTACATTGTTTATTATGCAGCTGTTACTGAGATGAGAAGCAGGTGATTGGAATCTAGTAAGTCTGTTATTTGCACTTAATATCAAAAAGAAATAAAATGAAAAAATAGTGCTCCAGGATGTATGGTTGGAAATTGCACTTTGTAAATGCACTTTTCGCACAATGCACTTTCTGTTAATTTTTAATATTGCATTTTTGTTGGTACTATTTCAGCTGCTATTCGAGAGGAGATTTGAAAAGCTGTTATTTATTAATTTGACTATTTTGCAATCAGAAATACATGTTCTAAGGGATAATATTATATGATGTAAGGTTGAAATATTGCACGTTATATTTGGCACTTGTTATGGTTCACTTTCTTCGAATCAACAGTATTGCATTGTTTGCACGGAATATGTTTGTGCTGCTATTGTTGATGTGTTTGGTCGGAAATATGTCAAAGTATTATTGCTCTCTTTGCTTTGATAGATTTCGCTTTGCTATATGGATTGGAAGTCCTGCTTTTTACCCACTTAAATGAAAATTGAAATAAAAAAATAAATGTGGGGCTTTTTATCTGATAGTGTAAATGTTGTTTCAAGATAATTCCTCAGGACCAGCGCAAACTTGCGCAGTCCTCCCCATCAAGCCCCTTTGTGAATTCAGCCATCGTTTAGGCCTTCTGGTCAGGATTCCCACAACTTCCCAAAACTATGAATGGTTATAATTTAAAGAAAGTGATGGCTTAGAAAGCTGTGCTGAGCTTCTGAGACGCAGGCGAGTACTTTGGAGTCATGCAGAGGTGTGCAGGTTCATCATCTCTGTGAAGACACACAGGTGTGCAGCCGGTATCTATCATCTACTGACGTGTCTCTTTTTTACGACAGTGTCATCTGTTCTGTATCCTGGAAAAGGTGTGTTTATTCCTCCTTGCTTCACCGGGAAGACAAGGACGCTCGTGAGTTTTGACACACAGAGATGACAGCCTTATCCCAAGGCCTCTGCAAAAACAGCACAAAAGATTAATTGTAAATCAATACAGTATTTAGACCGAGGCTGATAAGCAATAGCAGAGACAGCAGCAGTTGGCTCTCCGGCTCACCCTGTGTGTCAGTCTGTGAAGTGACAGCGCCCCGCACCGGCAGTGAGATGATTTACAACACGTGCACGCGCGCTTGTTTCCCCTTTTATAGTAATTCAGAGAGCAGGTACAACACTTCGATACTAATCCTGATGACGTTTGTGCCAGATCCATTTCTCTTTAGATAAAAAACCTCCAGACTACACTCGTGGCACCAGAGTTACAAAGACTTTGCTTAGGGTGTGTAAAGTCTTCTGCGGGGATTTACAATCCAACACAAATCTTGATTTGCGTTGGATTGTAATCGAAAGTAACGCAGCGCAACACAGTTCACTGTATTGTGTTAACTGGTTTCAAAAGGGCTTCCATGGGTGGTGCATGATCATTTCAATTCAACGACCCATGGGTTGTCAATCAAATCTTTACCCACAAAGAACTGTGGACGTCGATTTGCATCAAAATCCTGCACCTCTCTGAGGCAGGCATAACGCGGAGAACTGTTTTACTTTCTCCTAATTCTTTCCTCTTTGCATGTGTGCAGCATTCTTCAACATATATACAAAGATGAAAATGACTTGAGAAATTGTTTTTGTACAGAAAGGGACCCCCGTCCTGCACAAAAACTATTCTGACCAAAATGCAGGCAGCTTTGCACTCTACTGCAAGTGCCAGTGCATGGAAAGAGCAGAACTGCGCCACTTCTTATTAGATACACGCAGTTTGTTTCTCTTTGTTCAAACAATGCAGTAAAGCAACATTACAACTCAACACAATGGTTCAGCACACCATACAGTATGTAGTAACAATATTAATCAAATTAATGATATCAGTAAGCCATGGAGTTTTCTTTCTTGTTTTTATTCCAAATCTTCACACACAAGTAGCCAACGCGTTTCGTCCGAAGGACTTCTTCAGGGCGAATAATTATCAAAGTTGCATCATGGATTATGTGTTCCAGGGCTTTATCAATGAGAACAAGTCTTCAAGTTATTTAGTGGAAAAGATCCTTGTTTTAAAATGGACTAGTCAGTTCTCTTCAAATGCTGTATTGGGTGGGAACGTGATTGTCAGATGCCAAAATTCACATCCTTTGCCAGTGATATCTATATTCACCTTAAACAATCGTCACATCTCGGTTCTTCCCGGTCGCAGCCTCGAATGGGTGGTTTGAGTCTTACCCTGTACCCCTGTGTCAGTATTACTAATAGTAAAGCAACATTACTTGCTGCACTGTGTAGTGTGAGCTCTTTGTAAATCTGACCTTAAAAATGTTTAACACCCTAACACTGATCACTCCTTTTGAGTGGCCGGGTACCTCCAAACTTGTTTAACTCAGTTTGTTCCTTCTGAATATACATAAAGGTGGTTCCATCATTAAAATTATTTCTGGTATGAAGATAGTCCATATAATAATATTTCTTATCTGTTGGTCCCTGGAAATACTCAGCTGTGGAATGCACTTTTTTTTTTATTTAAAAAACCTTTATTTGTTCTACAGTGAAGACACAGCCGAAGCGCCTACAACCCTGGGGCCGGCAGCGTGCAGCAGTAAGTTAGCTAATCACTTCAGAAGTAACACAGCCCATAAGCAGACAACCCTGGGGTCCGGCGGCAAATCGTATATAGATGCATGTGATTCAGGCAACATCAACATTGTATAAACTGTGATCATAATATTGCAAACATAGGAGCAAGCTCCATGTAGTCCTGTTTAAACCGTGGTCCACACTGTCGAGACTACTCAACTTTTAGACAAATAGCTTCTAGGTTATGTGAAAACTATCATTGATATTAACAAAACCTCTCTCCCCCCTCTTACACACACACAATGTCATGGATTGGCTATACAACAATGAAAATTCTTCGGAAGTCCATGCACATACTATCCTCAGCTCGCCTCCTGCAGATGAGCATCGAGCATACCGCTATTGTCACCCCTCGGGAACTGGACGCCCCCCAAGGCACAACAAGGCCCTGTGTTAGGCAATGTGGTGGAATAGAAACCTCTGCACACCCCAGCCATCAGACACACTCCCTCATCCCCACAATCGCATGAATGTACATGGTTCGGGTGCGTAGTCACCCCTTATCAGTGTCTACTCAGCCGTGCTGTCAGCGGCAGTTACTTGAGTCCCTCCGGCCACACCTTCCAAGTCAGAGTCCCCCCCCCCTGAGCAGCGCCACTTAAGTATGATTGATACAAGCCCCAGAAATTTTATGGGCGACTTGTAGGGGTTAGGAGTTCACTATAGTTTTCAGTTTGAGTGCAACAATAAAGCATATCTTGTGCCCAACGGGCAGCAGTGGGCAGTGGCCCTCTCATCCAGCAGATTGCCACCACTCTTCAAGCTATCAGCATCCCAATGTCTGCCAGCCAATGGATTGCCACCGTCCTATGAGCACCAATGCAGGATCTGGAGTCAGCTCAATCTCAAGAATCTCACTAATTTCGGAAAAAATCCTGTCCCAATATGCCTGTACCCCAAGGCAGCACCACGCTAAGTGGAGAAAGTCAGCGATTGGCACACGACATCTCTCACATGTCGCCGATGGGCGCAGTCCATATCTATGTACCCTCTCAGGGGTATAGTATACACTTTGGAGAAATTTGAAATGTATCAATCTATGCTACCCATTTAAGGAAATCTTCCTAGTGTTAACACAACAATAGTGCCACATGGCGTCATCTACTGTAATCGATAAGTCTCTCTGCCAATACACTCTGGCCTTCATGAGCTGATGCTCCTCGTGAGACATTGCAAGTTTGTACAAATTGGTCAGTAGTTTACGGGGAGATTCCATTTTTATTACATAGGTAAGCTCCGGAACTTCTGGTGGTTCTGCTAGGTCAGGCCCTAATAATTCTAGGAAGGCACTACGCACTCTATGGAACTGGAAGCGGAGCAACAGTGAGAGGTCACCTCTATCGCCTGCCACCTGCTCCCAGGTTTTAACCATGCCGTTCTTGAAAAAGTCACCCGCCAGGTGAATGCCGAGTTGCTGCAGAACCCGGACCACTCTTTTTTCTCCGATGGGGGGCAGCCACACTGTCCAGTCCACTGGCATAAGTGGCGAATATAGCAGCACACTTCCCTGCCTCAGCAGCAGAGTGTGCCACGCATGTTTAGTAGCTGTGATTGAGTCAAGAATCCTAGTCCTGCACTCCATTGGCTGGAACACTGTGACCGGAAGAGTAAGTGGCTCCACAAACAATTTTTCCATGCGTACGTGTGGGATGTGCTGTTCACCATGCACCCAAGTGTGCAAGTGTGATGCCTGCGCCACTCGATAGTATAGTTCTAGATTAGGGGCTCCAAGGCTTCCCATACTGTACGGCAGTGTGAGGGTCGTCCATTTGACTCTGGGCTGCTTACCAGCCCAGGCAAGGTTGATCATAAGCTGAGTCAATTTTGTTGTTGTTGTGCTTCTTAGCCCGTGTCTCCGCCCTGCTCCAGCCTCCCAGCTGCTCCTCCCTCGCCCCACCCCCCTCCACCATGACAGATGCTTCTACGCGCAGCTTTCACGTGCAGCGGTCGCGCCCCATGCGCGCCGAAGGTGCGCCAAAGGTAAGCCCGTCTATGCCGGTCCGTGCCTGGACCGCGCCCAGCGCCAGACCCCCTGGTCCTCGCAAAACCCACTCCACCCGCATACCGTATGACGCCGCTACCCTCTCAGCCCTTAACCCCGGCCGCACACCACAATGCTGTGAAGCTGCCCCAGGACACACCCATGGACCATTCGCCTGCCAATCCTGCAAGTTCGCCTGCATCAGGACCTACACCAAATCCACTTCCTCCAAACATAGCTCCGACTCTAACCACCTGAAGTGCATCCTGCTGAACACCCGCTCGGTCCACAGACACGCCACTGAACTCTGGGACCTACTCGACACTACATCACCGGTTGTCGCCTTCCTTAAAGAAACCTGGATGAACGCCTCCTCAGCGCCCGACATCGCCATAGCCATCCCGGACATTTACAAGATCATTCAAAAGGACCGCACCAACCAAACAGGAGGAGACATCGCCATCATCCATAAGAACACCATCCGAATCACGACGAGCTCCGACGATAACCTCGCGACCGCCGAACACATTCACTTCCAGATCCACACCGACCCCAGGACCACACTTAGAGTCACCCTCATCTACAGACCACCAGGACCCCGCACACAATTCAACGAAGACATCACTGACTTCATCAGCCCACATGCCCTCACCTCCGAGAACTACATTCTACTGGAAGACCTCAACTTCCACCTGGAAAAGAAAAACAACAGCAACACCACCACCCTTCTGGACAACCTGGCCAATCTCGGACTCAAACAACTTGTTGACACCCCCACCCACTTAGCCGGACACACGCTCGACCCTATCTTTACCTCCTGCAAACACATCTCCTTCGATCACACCACAGCCTTCCATTGGACGGACCACAGCTGCGTTCACTTCAGCTACAAAAAGACCACGACCCACAACCCCCCACATCCTATTCCTCGAAGAAACTGGAACAAAATCACCACCGACCAACTCTTCACATCGCTTAACCAAAACCCTCCTGCCATATCATCGGACCCAAACCAAGCTGCCACCAAACTCACACAATGGATCACCCACAGCGCTGACTAATTAGCACCCTTGAAAAACCACCAGATCAAACAAAGTAGCAAAAAGGCCCCCTGCTTCAACGATGACCTTAAGAAATCCAAGAAGGTACGTTGTACCCTCGAGAAAACCTGGAGAAAAAACTCAACCACTGACAACCTGACCACCTTCAATGTCGCCACCCGCAAACACCACCAACTGATCCGATCAACCAAGAAATCAGCATTCAAGGATCGACTCGACAACAACGCCCACAACAGCAAGGAACTATTCAACATTGTCAAAGAATTTACCAACCCCATCGCCGGCACCAACGACATCACTCCCTCCCAAGACCTCTGCAACTCTTTATCCTCTTTCTTCCACAACAAAATCGCTGACATACATAACAGCTTTGAAAACCAGTCCGAAGAACAGTCCACTCCACCCACCCCCGAACCAAAACAGCACTTCCACAACCTTTACGCCTGGAACCCAATCACTACTGAAGACACCATCCGCCTGATGAACTCCATCTACTCAGGTTCACCAACCGACCCATGTCCCCACAATATCTTCAACAAAGCAGACTCCATCATCGCACCCCAACTCCGCGATATCATCAACTGTTCCTTCAACTCCGCTACCTTCCCGGAAAGCTGGAAACATGCCGAACTCAGTGCCCTTCTGAAGAAACCCACAGCAGACCCCTCTGTACTTAAGAACTACCGCCCCATCTCACTCCTCCCATTCCCTGCCAAAGCCATTGAGAAAGCCGCCAATAGTCAGTTCCCCGCCTTCCTTGAATCCAACAATTCCCTCGACCCCTCACAGTCTGGCTTCCGAGCCAAACACAGCACTGAAACCGCCCTCATCGCTGCCACAGACGACATCCGAACGCTACTGGACAACGGAGAAACAGTTGCCCTCATCCTACTTGAACTCTCCGCCGCCTTCGACACAGTCTGACATAGCACCCTCATTCAACGCCTCAGCAACGTCGGAATAGAAGGAAAAGCTCTGGACTGGATCATCTCGTTCCTCGCCGGAAGAACCCAGAGAGTCCGCCTCCCCCCATTCAAATCAGAGGCCACCGAAGTCATCTGCGGCGTACCACAAGGATCATCTCTCAGTCCCACCCTTTTCAACGTTTACATGAGTCCCCTCGCATCCATCGCACGCCAACACAACCTCAACATCATCTCCTACGCAGACGACACCCAGCTGATCCTCTCCCTCACCAAAGACCCAGGCACCGCCAAAACCAATCTACACGAAGGAATGAAAGAAGTAGCCGAGTGGATGAAAAACTAGCTGTTTAAAACTAAACTCGGACAAAACGGAAGTCCTCATCTTAGGATCATCCCACTCTGCCTGGGACGACTCATGGTGGCCACCGGCCCTGGGTACAGCGCCCATACCTACAGATCACGCACGTAACCTGGGCTTCATCCTAGACTCCTCCCTCTCGATGACCAGACAAGTCAACGCCGTCTCATCTTCTTGCTTCAACATCCTACGCATGCTCAAAAAAATCTTCAGTTGGATCCCCACCGAAACAAGAAAGACAGTCACCCACGCACTGGTCACTAGCCGACTGGAACCACAGCCAAACTTCAGAAAAACTCCAATGCATCCAAAACGCCTCCGCCAGACTCATACTGGACATCCCCCGTCAAGCTCACATTTCCGGCCACCTGAAAGACCTCCACTGGCTCCCCGTCAACAAAAGAATAACGTTCCGTCTCCTTACCCACGCACACAAGGCCCTTTACGACCTAGGACCCGAATGCCTCAACACGCGACTGTCCTTCTACACACCCACCCGCCAACTACGATCATCCAATCAAGCCCTCGCCGCAATTCCGCGCATCCATAGATCCACCATGGGAGGAAGATCCTTCTCCTACTTAGCAGCCAAAACCTGGAATTCTCTCCTCACTCACCTCCGCCTTACACAGAACCACCTCTCCTTCAGAAAGCAGCTAAAAACCTGGCTATTCGATAAGTAATGCACCCACCCCCCCCCCTCAAGCGCCTTGAGACCCTCTGGGTGAGTAGTGCGCTATACAAATTCTAGAACTTGAACTTTAGACAGCACAATCGGTATTGCACTGAAGAGGAACAGGAGTCTAGGCAAGACGACCATTTTCATTATGGCAATGCGCCCCAGGTCCTCTGTCCGTTGTAGCGGATACTCCATGTCGGATTTCTGAGTAGCTGGAGTTAGGGGGAAGGCCAGTGATTTAGTCCAGTTTACTTTCAGGCCCGAAAGGCCGCCGAAGTGGACTACCTCCCTGAGCATCGGCGAGAGGTTATTTTCGAGGTCGCGAACATACAACAGGGTGTCGTCTGTGTACATAGAGACGACTATGTTATATGTGGGGAAGTGAATACCCTTGTTGCCGTGGGATTCCCTCAGTGCGCAAGCCAACGGCTCCGCAGCCAAGGCATAAACAGTGGGGAGAGCGGGCAGCCCTGTCGTGTCCCTCTGCCAATAGCAAAGGGTTCCGTAACTAGGTCGCCAATTCCCACCCTGGCCGAGGGCTTGTTATAAAGAGCCCCTATCATTTTGAGAAACGGCTCGCCCAGTCCCATCCTCTGCAGAGCCTGCCTCAGAAAAGGCCATTCTACTGAATCAAATGCCTTCTTCAAGGAATACAGCGATGGCCTTCGTATCCTGTTTGACATGCTGCATTGTGCCTAGTACTGTGCGGATATTGTAGGTTAAGTTCCTACTGGGGATAAAGCCCGCCTGCTCTGGCCCCACCAGGCTGGGGGCCAAGAGTGCCAGACGAGTCGCTAGCACCTTAGCGTAAAGCTTAGTGTCAACATTTATCAAGGATAGCGGCCTATAGGAGCCTCACTCGTCATATGCCTTTCCAGGCTTAAGTATCGCAACTAGCAATGCTTCCCGTATGGACTGTGGCATGCTACCCTCCACACAGATTTCATCAAACAGTGCAGACAGATGGGGCATAAGCTTCTCCTTAAAGGCTTTATAGAATTCCACCGTAAGGCCATCCACTCCCGGAGCGCTTCCAGCTCGCATAGACGTCAGGGCCTCTAGTATTTACTCCTTACATATGGGGAGCATTAGGAATTCCCTGGGAGTGTTAGAAAGCATAGGCAGTTCAATGTGCTACAACTACTCCAAGATCTCGTCAGTGAGATCACCACTCTTCGAGGAGTACAGGTCAGAGTAAAAGCTCCTGAACGTGTTTGCTATTTCCGAGTCATCCGTGATAGTCTGGCCGCTAATAGTTTTAAACTCAGTTACTTGGGGCTTCCCTCTCCTGCCCTTCAGCATTCTAGCAAGGATCGAGCTAGGCCTTTCTCCCTCACCGTAGGTGCGCGCAGTTGCGTATTTACCCATATTCTTGATCTGCCTGTCTGCTTCCTCATGATATTCCGTAAGAAGGGATTTTATCTCTTCCGCTACTGCGGTGTCGGGGCACCTCAATTGTCGCTCCTCCAGTCTCGATAGTTGTCTCTCTAACTCGTACAGCCTCTGCCTGATGGATTTAAGAACACTAGAGTGTTTGGACATGGCAACGCCTCGTATGCAGACTTTAAAGGCCTCCCACACTGTTTGAAAGCTTTCAACCGACCCCACATTGGTTTCGAAAAAGACCTCTATTGCCTCCGCTAGCTCACCCCTGAGTAATGGGTCAAGGAGCGAGAATGGGGGAAAGCACCATGTGAAAAGGGGAATTGCCTTTGTTGGGACTTCGAGCACCAGTAAGCGCGGTGAGTGATCTGATAAAGTGTGCTGCAGTATCTTGCAGTCTCTAACGCGACCCACCATGGTGGAGGTAGACAGACAATAATCAATCCTAGTATGAATATCGTAGTAGGCCGAGTAGTGGGTGTATCCCCCCTGTGCCGTGTTTCTGTACCTCCATACGCCTTCCTGGTCCGAACTAGTGAGCAGAGTGTTCAGCATCTGGGGCGCTGCCGATGGCCTACGTTGGGGAACTACGGATCTGTCCAGTGCTGGGTTGAGTACTAAATTCAAGTCTCCTCCCCACAGAATTTGCGCAGTACTTAATTACTAACTATATCCGCTAGGGACAAGTAAAAATCTGGGGAATCATAATTTGGACCGTATACGTTAACTACAACAAAGCCCATACCTAGGCCTTTGCAATTTGCTATCAAAAAACGGCCCTCCGTATCCACCCGTAGGGAAGTTAGAATAAGTTTCGATTTGGGGTTCACTCATGTTAGCACCCCTCTGGCATGGGTCGTGAAGCCTGCAGCTGCAATGTTACCTTCCAAGCCCTTACTGTGCAGCATCCTGCTAGTGAGTGGCAGATGTGTCTCCTGGAGGAGAGCTATATCCAATTGAAGACGTTGTAGATAGCTAATTGCTTTCCTTAACTTACGGAAATCGTTTAGTCCCCTCACATTCCACGTGAGTGCACGAATCGTGGCGGGAGAGTCACGATCCCCCTGTTTAGGTATAATCAGCGTTGTTACAGGTACTATAGTGTGTAAAAGCACGGTGTCTGGATGAGCCTAGCATGACCTGTGTGTGAAAACATTGTAAAATCCCTCCCCCCTCCCCACAAATAACTCGAATCAGCGAACATGTCCCCCGCCACCCACAGCAGACCCCCCCAACTGGGCAGCTGTGGAATGTACTTACTGTCATCAATATCTAGGATGTAATTAAATATGAGGGTGAAAACAACAGAGTTGCAATTTATTAACATTTCCTTTATATAGCACTTCAGATCCCCAATGTGATGTCAACATTAACTGTCGTATGAAATCATCTTGGAAGCTATTTAAATGCCTGTCTTCTACATATCCTCACTCAAGTCTCAGTCTCAAAGAGTTGTACTAACCATCATCCACCTACTATCGTACTCAAAACTCACTAATCAATAATCCATCCCCATCCCCCAACAATTTTGCCACTCACTCTTGAAAATCATAACCTATAGCTACACCCTAACTATACTACCTACCTTTCCACCTCTAAGTATTGCACCATAACCTCCTACACACCCATCACACTCCAATTTCATCCATACACATTTTCAAGCCTTGCCACACATCCCCTTCTGAAATAATTTCGGTAATCTGAGCCACTAACCCATCCTCTATATCATTGGACTCATTCATCCATCAAACTACCAAGTGTCTAGCCCTCAGGTGCGGACCTCAATACTGTCTGAGTTATCTCTCCTAATTTCAGGCAAACACCCTTTATTTCAAATCCACAGAGGTTCTGCCTCTCCTAGTACAATCAAATGCATATCTTATCGCTCTCCAACTATCACCCAGTATCTTAGCTTCCCTTTTTCTGCAAGATAAAGGACTGATCGGTTTTCATTACCTCAAACTCTATCTTTCCTCAAACAACATATTTAGCCTCCTTTCATTCGGCGTACCTACCATCTACTACATGCAAACAGAATTCTCCCATGTATCAAACTTTATCCTCACTGCACATCACAAACAATGTTATGGCAAGACAGGAGACTAGTATAAACAGACTGTAAGTAAATCGTTTTTTTAATAGTTAGTTGAAACCATAACAATTTTACATAAAACAACATCTTTCACTCGAGAATGTAAAAACAATTCAACATATACAGAATACAAATTGTCATGGGGTGTATAAAAACAAGAGGTATAAAAATTCAACGTGTAACATGTGTCAAACTTTGCTCTCGGGTCCTTGTTTTACTAGCTGAGCATGCTAAAATACAAATAAAGTGCACTTGTAATAAAATTAGACATTTGCGGTGTCTGTCAGTCTGATAGTTTATGTCCTATCTGGCTATGAGTTATATCTTTAATTCTCGTAGTCCCTCAACTAACAAAATTGTACTGGCAATACTACAGAAGGGAGTCCAATTTGTAAATTCAGGAAATTGGTGATAACCGACTATGTTGTCTCCTTCTCTTTACATTAGCGTCTTCTTCCCCATTAAGGTTACCATCACTGAAGTGCATCCGCCTTCACTGCTTGGTCATGAGCAAGTAGAAACTTTATCAGTCTATAATTCATTTGGGGGTCCGATAGATCCAATCATCTAATGGCAGCAGTTCTATTGGTGCTTATTCCTCTAACCAAAAAAGCTCTTCTTAAAAACATGACTTGCGCTGGTTGCAGTTTCTGAAACAGTGACATATGAGGTTAATGAAATCTTCTTTTTTGGGTGCCGCAAAGGCAGCATTCTTTTGAATCAATTTGCTTCCAGTGCGGGGCATCAGCCAATGTAGGGAACTTACTGAACCGCAGTGCCATTGGTTGTCTTTTTATATGGATAGAGATTGTGGAGTAGGTAGGCTGCTGGTTTAAGGACTTTGTGGTTGTTAATCACTGTCCACGAATGAGATCGTTGGGAGAAAATGTATTTATCCATAATCAGAGAATTACATTTTGCTGCTTTATTTATTGCTAACTTGAAAGTTGGAAAAGGCACATTTTTATTCCAAAGATCATTGGTACAAGTTGCTTTAAGTGCGTTGTCCAGGAATTGGTTGGCCGGTGTTTTTTTTATCCTTTTCCAGCTCTAACCATAATAATTCGTTAAGGCTAGAGTAAGTTAAGGTTGGCAGTGTTTTAGCAGCTATAACTGAGAGAAGCAGCCTTAGCGATGGTCCCTCCAGTTTCTTTGCCAAGGACCTGAAGGCAAATGTTAAGGTCCCGCTCGCTGTGTCATGCAGTTTTTCTGGTCACAATGGGTTAGCTTGTTATCTATATAGTGTCCCAAGTATTTGTAGCTGGATACGTTCTCCAATAGTTTGCCTTCTAGCCAGAAGTTATATTGTGGGGCTAACCGATTGGTAATAAGCATTGGTTTTGTTTTGGATATATTGATTTCCAGCTGGTTTGCAGACAGAAACTCAGAGAGTTCAGCTAACAGTCTGGACAGACCAACCTTAGTTAGACTTAAAAGTACGATGTTGCCTGCATAGGTAAGGTGCAAGAGCTGTAACTTACCTATGTGCAGTGAATGGGAATTAATTATATCAAGCTTTCCAGATAGGTCAGATATGAATAAGTTAAACAAGTGCATGGCCAACACACACCACTGTTTCAGGCCCGTTGTCGTATACACTTTTCTTGAGATTCTAGCACCATCTCCAAATTTCACTCTGACCCAAGTATCTGTATAAAATAACAATAGACCCCTTAAGATTCTCTCAGATATGTCCCAGTCTTTTAATTTTGCCCACAGTAGTTTCTGGCCCACACTGTCAAATGCAGCTTTTAAATCGCTGAAACAAAGATGCAGATCCTGTTTCTTGTTCTTTCATCGTTCTGCTATTAGAGAGATTGACAATATGTTAGAAATAGTTCCAATTCCCTTTCTGAAGCCTGTTTGTTTTTTTGGGATCAAGTTGAGTTCCCCTGAACAGTTGATCAGATCTTCCAGGATTAGAGAGGCAAAATATTTAGCTGCAACATCCTATAGGGCAATTAGCCTGTCATTTGAGGTGTTAGTTCTATCTCCTCCTTTATAGGAATTTGATTGTTGATCTCAACTTCGGCATAAAGCTTCCCTTGATGAATGCTCCAGTATTCAGAGTCATATTTATAGGTGGGCTGTGGAATCCCATTCTGGCCAGGAACCCCATCACTTTTATTTGTTATATTCTCGGTTGTATAGTGGGGGTGGTTTAGTAGTGGGATCCATTCTTGCACTGGTGACTGAATTGCGCCCTTTGATAGTAATTGACATTTGCATGTTTCCTTTAATTGTGGCTTATTTTGGATGTCTGCTTCAGATTGTTTCGACTGAACGCTTGATGGCTTCAGTTTGAATTTCTGTATGAGAAAGAATGCCCATTCCTGCTCCTGCACATTTGACATTAAGACGTTTCGATGCCTGGTCAGTTGATGTATCATCTGCCAAAAATTATTCAGGTTATGATGCCTTACACTATAAGTTAACTTGGACCAGAAGCTCTCTTTATTTGCTTATTTAAGTTCCCATACCTTCTTTTTATACTGTTCTCTTAGTTGTTAAAATGTTTCCCATGTAATCCCTTCGTGTTTTTGTGATTGCAACTTCCTTTGTGTTCTTTTTAGATACCTTTTTAATTTTTGCACTTTATTTGGAAGTCCTTTAAGTGTATTATGTCTTTTAGCCATAACTTGGGGTGCTTCCATTATTGTTGTTAGTTTGCTTAGAGAGACCAAGTTTGGATCCTATTCATAGGTTCATTTACCAATTCTGCCAGGAGATCTTTTATTATTGAGAACCATTCTGTTTCGTTATCATTTGTCCATTTAAGGCGTTCTTAAATATTATACGTTTAAACGAGTGGTCACTCATGGTGGTTTACTGTATGTGAAAGCGGTCCAGCAATGGCATTAAAGGGAGCGCTATAGTTGTAAAATCAAGTATCGTTTTGTTCGACTGATTGTCTTCTTCCGTTCTTCCATTAAGCACTCGCATGCCTGAATATTCGAGGTCTGTTGCTAATTACTGACCAATTCGGTCTACCCGAGTCGTCCTGACTTGAAATTGCTGTGGTACACACAAGTACGTATTATCTGCTGTCAAAATGCCATCTTCGTCCGGCATGAATATCTGGTTAGCATTGAAGTCTCCTGTCACTATTAGATTCCATGCAGGCTCGGTACAATATAGACCTGAGATTGTTTTACTTAGAAGAGCATTTTTCTCCTTTTTAGTTTGGAGCTTTGATTGTTTGTAATAATTGATCAATATTATTGTGCTTTTTGTATCTGAATATTGATCTGTGAATTTAACTAGTTGTATACTCGGGTCCAGAGATTTCAACTGTTCAGTTGTCATTTTTAGAGCTGTAGATACGTAGACTGTAAACCCACCTATTGCACAGCTGTATTGCTTTCTTTTTTCTGCTTCTACTGTGTAGTGAGTGAAGCCTAATATTGGAAGGTCTTCCTGCGAGCACGTCTCTTGCACAGCTCTTAAATCACAATTTGCCCACTCATGCAATTTTGAGCTTTAGACGGGGTTTGTAGCTTCAATGGGGCTTGTATCATTGAAGATTTTATGTTCTCCTCTGTGCAGATTCTCCCTTTGCCTACTTCCTTCTTGACTTCTTGTGATTGTGGTCTCATGGTTGTGGCTGTCTTGTGTGTTTCAGCCTCCTTATAGCGATCCACTGTGTCAGCAAATGTAGAGATCCATGTGCTTTTTCCCGATCTCATATGGTGACCAAGGATTTGCCCAGCAACTGCACGTTTATAGTATCTTTATACGATGATAAATCGACTACTGTGTTAGGAGAGGTATGATCTTCTTGGGTCATTCCCTTCTGGGCTTTCCTTGAGTTGGAGACATCATTTGCCATTGAAATTATGTTCTTGGTGTATTTTCTGCGGACCCGACTTTTGTCTGTATGCATGCCACCTGACCCTTCATTGAAAATTAGTAGTGTTACGTGGGGAACTATCTGTTGTGATTTCGGTGGGGTGTACTTCTTCGGAAACTCCTGCTTTGGGTTTAGAGAAGATAGAGTATACTCTGATGCCTAGCTGAGACTCGGGATCAGTCATTTTGTTTCTTGCTTTCCTTTCCTTTTTTTTGTCTTCTTGATTGAATCGGCTTCTTTTCTGGTTGCCCAGATGTAACATTCTGTGTTACCGATTGCTTGGTCCTTATGCATTCCACCGTTTCAGCCGAAGTAAGCTGAGTTTTGTTTTTAAGTTCTAAGGTGGAGTTTGCAGCTGCTGTGGTTGAATCTAGCTTGTGATTACTTCTGATTGTTTTATTTGAACAGTCTCTGAGTGAGTAGTAGGAGTTACCAGACATCTGTTAATACTAAGTATTTGTTCTAGCAATGTTGGTAGGAAACCTAATTTGTCTATTACAAGCACACATGTACAGGCTGATTCCTGTGGGGAATAGTCTGATTGCACTCTTTTAATTAGATTAGTTAGATTATCGAGTTTCACATTTATTCCTGCTATATATGATGCAATGACATTCATTAGATCTATGTCTTGTCTGCTGGTGTAGTTTGTACTAAATAGCTGATTCTCTACTACTTGTCTTCCTTGGGCCTCGATCCGGATCGCCTTTGGGTCTACTGCTTGTTGACTAGCCTGTGACCCATCCAAATTTGTAGGTGGTAGGCATGAATTTAGCCATGAGAGTGCAGGGTCTTCAGTACTTGATTGTAGATTTTGTGGGCTGACTGCTTTACCTTGCCCAGAGGTCATACAGGAGATGCTCATTAGGATGTTGTGTGCTTGGATCTCTTGTTTCTAGCCAAACTACCTGGCGTCCTTTCTCCATTGGTTTTGCTGGTAGCAATTTACAGCTCTTGTTGCTCTGTTTTAATACTAGTGTCTTCTCATGCGGCATGTACTAGCACAGTTGTTCTAAGGACTTTTTGCAGTGAAGTCCTACTGGCGAGAATACTCATGCCTTGATCTGCTTGTAGTTCACTTCATGTACGCAGGCTTTGGATCCTAGTAGGGTTCGGATGTAGTTTTCCCGAAGTCATTATTTGGCCTTGCACTTCCCCCCTTAGGTCTATCTGTTGTAGGATTTTAAGGTGGACCAAAGGGGTCATCAAGCCAGATGTTTCTCCTGGGGTATCACAGAAAGATGACCCGGGATCCTTTAGAAATTGAAACCTTGAGTTTTGAGTCAATTTTGCATTTGCCATTGATTATTCAAACATGGAGGCTGTTGGCGAAATTAATGGGATCCTTAATGTGACACTTGCACCATTTGCAATTGCGGGGTTTCCATTTTTTTGCTTTTTGGGAAGTCTTTTTTGGGCGGTGACTTTGTCTCCTGGTGTCTTCCTGAGCCTCCCCCTGACTCAGTCACAGCCGGAGATACCGACGGACAGAGCGGGGTCTCATATATCCTGAGCCAGGTCCAGGAAGAGGTGAGGTCCACTCCCCGGATACTCTGGTAATTACTCAACCAGGTTCCGAAGAGGGGATGTGACACAGTCGAAGGAACATTATATCCTTTACTGGTTTTCACTTGTGTGTTTTTTTCTTATTTTTCACACTTTATTTCACAAATCTATGCAGTAGTATCACTTGAGAACAGAGACCCTGACGAAAGCCGAAGGCGTTATCCCTTAGTGGCTGAAACATGTTGGTCTCCTCGCAGCTATTTGTTGGGACTGCGATTACGATGTTATACTGTTCTGGTTTTTATTAAGGAAGGGGCCAACAATTATTAAAGTCTTCTGGGTTGAGTTCCCTATCCTTTTTTAATATCACCACTTCCTTTTGTTTTGTTACACTGCACTTCCCATCACATCAACACTATGTGGCAGTACCAAGTGATTGTGGGTTGCTACCCCGTATCTGGGTATCGGGGTATGCCGGTCTCAATGATCTAGAGACACAATACCCGATAAGGACTTCCAAATGATAATATTGATCATTACAAGACCGTTGATGGGAATCCTACACCAGGGGTGACTCACGTTACTGGTTCTTCACATCTTGTGGTCTGGTTTGTTAGTGTTATGATTGCGTTCGCACCTTTATACTATTGATAAGGCGTTGACGAGCAGAGAATTACGATTGAATCCTCTTTTGGACCCCTAAGTTTGTAGTTGTTTGTCTTCCTGAACCTACCCGATCGCATGATTAATTAACTTAGTGTGTTGTCTTCTTTACGAATCACATTGCCACTAGTGCGTTCATCACCTCCTCTATCGAATTTAAACAAACCACACCAGGTCATAACAGTCGCAATAGTCTCAACAGTCACAGTTACTAGTCGTTCGACTAGGACCAAGTAATGGCTTTATTAATATTTTCTTCCCCTTAGGCAGTGGCACATTCTTTTTGGCCAATGGGCTCTTTGAAATATCTTTAAATGGTATTTAAAGGATCTAAGGTCTTAGGGTGCTTGCCTCTGTCATCCTTGTCTGGTTACTGGTTCCTGGGGTGCTAAGGTGTTAGGGAAAAGAAGAGGGAGGAAAGAGTGCCAACCCTCTGAGCAGCCGCAGTCATTAGCTACCACCCTGAAATGCACACCTGGTGTAAGTGAAAGCAGGCCTCTGACTTGCTGACCCCTCTCCCCCAACTCACCAGGATCATGCCCTAACCCCCGGTTCACAAAGCCACCATCCAGAGCCCGGGACCTGGTGCTTAGAGCTCACATGCTAGATGCTCCTTCCTAGTACAGCTAGTGAGCTTCCTGATACAGGTAGTGGGGCCTATTTCTGAGGCCAATAGGCTGTATTGAGGTGGTGGAGGTAGGTGCGGTGGAAAGAAGAACACAGCTGCTGATTCCGCAGTTGAACCACAGATTCTCCTCTGCTGCTAAACTGCTCCACTGCTCGGCATTTTGCCCCTGGATACTGGGGCGCTCGCTGCTTGCTTGCTTGCAGCAGGGGCCCTGAATGAAATGAAGCCAAGGATGCAGGCTAAGGGCTCTACTGTCGGGTGCAGGCACGTTTGATTAGCGCTTTTAGAGTCCTCCACATCTCACACTGCAATCTTATTACTGCTGCTCCGCCCAACACTGCTTCACTACTTAGGACCCGTACTTGGTATTTGGCCCGCCCGCACCTGCACCCGCACTCGACACTTCTGGTGGCAGCGGCGTTTGACAGCATTTTGAGCGTATGGGAATTTAGCAGGATAAGCGGCTGAATGGCCTGGACCTTATCGAGCGGCCGCGCGGGCTTTCCGCTACCTGCTTTACTGCTTTCCATTTTCCCCGCTGCTCACTTCTTTGCTGTCTGCCATCCGCCATCATCGTTCTGCTTAGCTTCCCAGAACTCTCTCCGGTGCTCCAATAAACAGACAGGAAGCAAGCATGTCCAAGAGATTGTCTGAGTTAGCAAAAAAAGTAGGAATTTTGTTTAGAGAACAAAAAAGATTTGAAAGCTTAGTATTTGCCTGTGGCTCAAGATGTTATAGCAGATTGGAATTCATGGAATGTGGCAGATTTCAGCGATTGGAAGTTAAGGGAGGACATCATTCAGAGGATTATGATTGCTATTGGGCCCATGGAAGTAGATATGTTTGCTTCCAGGTTGACTTATCAATTGCCAACTTATATCAGCTAGAGACTGGATCAGGGAGCAATGGCAGTGGATGCATTGATGCAAAATTAAAGGGGTATAAGAGGATATATTTTTCCCCCGTTCTCTATCATTCAAAAAGTATTGGTACAGGTGATGAGATAGAGATGTCAGTTGGTAATGGTTCTAGTTTGAAAGATATCAGGTGTTCAGGTAGAATCTAGGGACTTTAGAGTACAGCTTTGGACTTACTCAATGAGTCATGGGTACCAGCAACAAGGAAGAGGTATAGAGGAGCATGAAACATCTTGTTACATTGGTGCAGGGAAAGGGACATGGATCCTGTGGAGGCAGATGGAGTACAGGTAACACATTTTCTAGCAGGATTATTTGCGAAGGGGATGTTAAGTCCCAGGGGCTTCGCCTAGTATGGACGAAAAATATCAAGGGGAGATGCAGAAAAACCTGCATACTAATCATCTTGATATTATACATAATTATTTAATTTTACCCAACCAATCCATGTCTAATGGTCAATAGACCTATCCAGTGCCTTCAACAGTGTGGTTAGGCCCAGGCTGTGGGACATGCTGTACCAGCTGGGGGTGGACCCCGGGTTAGTTCAATTCCTGCATGCACTTCACTGATTTATCAGCGTCTGTTAGGTACAGCCCTGCTTGTGAGCACACCCCTAGCTTTCTGCTGGGGAAGGGTGTCCATCAGGGATGTGTACTGACCCCCATACTTTTCCTGTTGTATATCAGTGGCCTTAAGGAGACTCTATCCGCCTGTGTGGTGGATGTACCGATAATGGTTGTTAAAAAGTCCCTGTATTACTTTACATGGATGACACTGTCCTAATGGGTAGAACACATGAGTTTAAACACTCTCTTCCAGAAATGTGTGAGCTACATGGGGTTCCTGGGCTTAACTATCAATGATTTTAAAACTACATCAAGTCCTGGTGGCCGAAATCTATGAAGCATAGAAGTGTTTATCACCGAGACCACCAAGTTGCCTCTTCCCTGGAGTTTTCTTATCTGGGGAGGTTCTTGATGCCAAGGGCAATTGCGGCCCTTTGAAGAACAAAACAGCCCAAAGATTTACCAGTGCTGTTGGTTTCATCTATAGCTTAGCTTCACACATTGGCAGAAAGCCCATGGCACCCTAGCAGGACATTTTTAGGAGAAAATGTCTCCCCATCCTCACGTATGGGGCTGGCATGTAGGGCTACTCTAACATCTCAACCCTGTGACGTCTCCCTGGTGTTCCTCGATCATGTGTCTCATACATTGTTCATTAGAAGCTTGTCGTCGTGTTTGTTTATTAATATCCCAATCTTATGATTATATTGTTTGCCCCCGTTCTTTGGCAATCCTTCTCCCATTCAGGGAACTCTCAGATCCTGTTTCTACCAGGACCCCATAGATGGGTGTCCCATTTTGAGGTAGGTTTATTTGTTCTTTGTGGAATATTCTTCTTCCTTGTATTGTGTGCTTAGTTGGTAGATTAGCACGTCACTAAAACCTTATGTGCCTATTATGGTTAGACATGGATGGATACTATCTCCTTTCCAAAATGGCGCTGATGCTAGAACCACTTACGCTGTAGTATAGCAGGTCAGATGCACGCTACGGTCCTCTCGGAGCTCTTGATGTACGTTTACATTTGATGCAAGGACTCCGACACGAGATGCTATTTTCTGCACTGCTGGGACACCATATCTGCTGCAATTTGATCTCTTTAACAGTAAACACTAGCCGTATGAGATCTGGCTCTGTAGTCTTACCGCTTTAGATTCCGATGTAAGTCTATTTGTACCCTGGTGCAGTGAGATTTGTTTGCAAGCATTGATGCTGATCAAAGGATAACTACCTCTTTTAAGTGGAGTTCCTACACTTGCACAGTACTATTGAGAAACATAGATATCCACTTATTTTTAGGACACTTTGGGCTATAGTCCTGGCCTCGGAATATGGTGCGCCATTGCTGGAGATTGGGATAATTGGCTGCGTGCATATGGGTTAGCATCGACTAGATACATACGGAGGGATTGTCAATTCTAATGGTCGACAGAAGTGATCATAGTAGTTTGACTGCATTCTCCATTTTTAAATAAGTATATGACACACAGGGAGGCCCGGGACCCAAAGTAGGACATACTTTAAATGTGGGAAGAGCCCTGTAATACTTTCCTTTCTGCCTATGTAAGAATATCTTTTATTGCCAGCCATCTTATGGCTTCACCTTGAAAATGGAAGCAGCGTCTCTAAATTGGGATACCGCTGCAGCTCATCAATCAGTAAAGTTTAACTAGCACAGCAAGTAATTTCTCTTTCTGGCCGTCGAGGGTAACCATATACAGGCCTTAGGGCCATATGTATCAAGCCAAATTGACTTTGCAAACGCCGAAATTCGGCGTTTGCGAAAGCATATTGGCCTAATGGTATGTATCAAGGAAATCTGCCTGCAAAATAAGGAATCGCAAAATTTGTGATTCCTTATTTTGCGTTTGCATTTAAGGAATCGCAAAATTAGCGATTCCTTAAATGCAATGTAAGAAGCCAAAAAAAATCGCAAATTGGCCTTAAGGAATCGCAAATTACCACCAACTTCTAGTTGGTGGTAAGTTGCGAATTCCTTGAAAAATGCATAATTTTGCATTTTTCAAAATGCCTTGTGACGCACATACATGCCCTTAGGGCATGTATGTGCGACCCATGTGCACCCATGCATATTTCAGGGGTGCAATAGGGTGTCCTTTGGACACCCCTGCACCCTTGAAAATATTCTGAATTTTCGATTAGCAAATTGCGAATCGCAAATTTCCCATTCATTCCTATGGCCCTCCTGGCCCACAGAAATGAATGGGAAAGTATTCCTTAATTGCAAATTCACAATTTGAGAATTCACAATTAAGGATACATAGCAATTAGCGATTCTGAAATAGCGATTTCTTAAAAATCGCTATTACAGAATCGCTAATTGCTACCTTCATACATATGGCCCATAGTGTCTCGACAAGTTTCTTAATGAGTCTCTTGGGGATCCTTTCTATAGCTGCCTCATTTAATGCTTTGAACCATGGCTATTTATACTAGGTATGTGGGATTTCCCCCCATTTATGTTTATGCATTCCTTCTTCAAATTTATAATTCTTACTCTATTTCTAGCCACATTTCTAAAGCTATTCTCTGTGATGTTCTTCACCTCCTCAGGACTTCCTCCTTCTATACGACAAAAGGTTGGGTGCCATCTCTTCCTTGGAAAATTTGTGTTGACAGGTCTAGACACAGATGATCCTGTCCAAAAGGAGAATATCTACAAGGGCATGAGATGTTCTATGGTTAGCACACCTTATGAAACCTTGCCTGACCGACTTGCCCTGTCTTCCCCCTCTTACCATTAGAGCTTGGGTGCCTCTAAGCAATATTGTCCCATTGAAGCTTCTAACTAACTATCCGTTAGTGTATATTTATTACCCCTGGCGGACAGACATGTAAGTATGATATTCTATCACATTATTCTCTTCTTCTTCTTTATTCAATTAATCTGGTGGTAGGGCTACAAATCACTGCCTGGTTTATTCAAGTGTTTGAACATTTACTACGATTTCTACCCTCTGGGCATTTCTATTTTCTTTCCTCTCTGGACATGGGTCCGGATTAGCTTGAACATGAGGACTCAGACTATTCTCAACACCACCCTTGGTGGACCTTCTTATATCTTTTCTTTGGTACATGGTACACTAAGTGGCTGTATCACAGATTGGACTGTTGGTTAGTAGGAACTTCACACTTTATATGGTAGGTGGGGTCCTACTTGTATCCATAGTCTTAATAAAGCTATTATTTTATTTATAGGATCCAATGCATTTGTTGGTTTTGCCCCCCGTACTCCATTCCACTTTGAGCTTTAGAGCATCCCTTCTTAGTGCCCTGAAGAAGGTGTAACTCATAGAGGGTGGTCACCGAAACGGGCATCGGCGCTGATCTCAGCAGGAACAACAGTATACTAAGTTCTGATGAAGAAGTTTCGATCAGGAAGTGGACTTTAACACACACAATTGTTACAGTGATACATTAAAACAATCAAATAGCACCAAACCGCTCTTTACCATTACACTCTGAGGTGTTTGGTATACACTGTATCACATATGCAATTCTAAAATTGTCCCTATGTAGCCTGAAAAATTGGGTTTTTTTGTTTCCTGTGCTGGTTTCTCTTGAGATATGTATTGTGGATTTAAAAGAATACTGAGTGTTAGTTGTTAGCAGTATGTGTATGGTCTGAGTGCTTAGTGATTGTGAGTAGCTATGGAGGAGGAGTTCAAATGCATTGTGTTGGGGGATGAAGATTACAGTTATGAGTCTCTTATCTATATATGTTTTGTCTAAGTTACATTTATTAAATTTGCTATCTCAAGAATTCTAAATATAGTTTTGTATTAAATACATATGAATGTACATATGAGCATTGTCTTTATATCTTTAGCTTGGTCTAATTGAAAATTTCAGTCGCAGGCAAAAGCGAGATATTCCACAATTTGACTATTAGTGGCAGTGGAGTCCCATTGTGGTTTATTTGCTTCAGTACCACAGAGTCCTGTTAACTAGATTTAGGCTGGTTATAGTAAGGTGGCTACTAAGCTTTTTGCTGGGTCACTTTAATTGCACTAATGTGTTCATTTGTCCTTGTGACGAGTCCTTTCCCCAGAGCTTGCTCCATTTCACTTTGTTCTGTAAATGTTATAGGACAGACTCCAAAACGTTATTGGTCCCATCAATGAGAGCCTGTGTCATTAGAAGTTGTGCAGAGGCTTTGTTTTACCTGCAATCACTGAATTCCCCTACTCTCTGCTGCTCTAGTTGTTCCTTTTCAAAATGTGCTCTAAGTAAGAGAAAACAAATCACTTTTTGATGGTCTGCTACTGTGTTTTGCTGGCATTTTGCAAATGTTTGTCTCGGAGTATTTTATTGTGTATTCATTTTTTTTAAAGTAATGATTAACTGTTGTTTTTTTATCTGTATTAAGTATGTTTTACATGATTGTACTGTGCTTTTATGGCTGTGTGTTACTGCCAAAATAAAGATTTTGAAAAGAAACAAGAAAGGGGATTTCATAATGGACTGCTAACTGCTACAGAGCTGCTGAGCAGCTGGTCATTCATTACATCAAGGGCAGTCAGTGGGTAGGAGTCCTCTAATATGCAAAGTGATGAAAGGGAATCACTTGAAGAGAACACTTAATGTGAACTATCAGACACTGTGGAATGTGGATTTGGTACAACAGTTGTTTGTGAATTGGCCAAACAATAAATATCTGGAGATGAGATAGTTAACTTGGAAGTTGGGCATGTTATTATGCCTCATTTCATTCAGCAGAGTTTGAGATGTTTGTGCATTGGAGGTGCACTGGATTTCAGCCAGATTGAGTAGTTTGTTTAAGTTTGCAAGTGAACAAAAACTATCGCAGGCTCTATTTTGTCCCTGGATTTGACAATTGACCTAAATGGTGTGTTATGAGATGTTTGAAGGACTATGAGTCAAGAATATAGGACAGGAGATGTGCTGGGGTAGATCAATTATTAATATCTTATGTAAAACCATTTAAACCTGTTACATATCTAACACTTGCTAGGTGAGTGAAAGCTGCAACAAAGGAGGCAGGTCTAGATATGTCCACATTTACAGCTCATTCTGTGAGAGGTGCTATAGCTAGTAAGGTGTGTCTGATGGGAGGACATCTGGAGGACAACATGAAAGATGCAGGTTGGTCTACTGCTGAGACATTCAGGAGATTTTATTTCAAGGCTATAGAACATGTTTCAAATTGTGTCTTAAAAGGATTTTGAACATGCATAATGCTAGCCTTCTGTTTTGTACCATATAGGTTTACTAAATAAAAATTCACAATTGTATTAGAGACAAGAAGCTAGCATTATCCCACTCACACTTCCCTTGGAGGAAGCTGTGTGGGTAGGGAATTAATAGACTGTAACATATTTATAATATGGATCATTTAAGAAATTAGTAAGTTTGGAGTGTGTTTACTTTGGTTAGTATAGGTGTTGAAAGCAAGAATATATGTTTTTTTATTGTGAAGATAATTAAATGTGGATAAAGGCAGGATGCAGAAGAATTATAGGAGAGCAAGATTGACAGGAGGAGACAAACAGAGGAGGAAGAAAATGGAGGACAAGGAGTATTTATGGGACTGACAGTTCTAAATTACATTGTGCTGTTTTTTAAAGTTAGTTCTGTTTTGGAAACGTTTAAAGTTTGCTGCTCAGAAGGAGTGAATAAAAGCGTATGCATAGTGCTAGCCTCCATGTCTTTAATAAAATCGTGATTCTTTATTCAGTAAATCTACAAGAATCGTCATTGTCTTCCATTCTCAGACGTCTGCTCCTATTTATTGCTTATGATATGCCAGACCATTCTACCCTCCTCGTCTTTCTATACTTACTAGGCATCATTGGCCCGTCACATAAATGGCTCACCTCTCCCTCAATAGGTGGATCTTATTCTGCCGCTTGGGACCTAAAATATTTGCACCAACCCAACTCTCAATTAGAGCCCCACAAGGATCAGTTTATGTCCCTCTTCCTTTCTCACTATACACCACCTATTTTGATGACATCATCTCTTCATTTGAGTTATTGTATCTTGTCTGTGCTGATTCTAATCAAATCTTTTTCTCTCTTGCAACTTTGACACCCCATTTTAGTCCCCCAAATGAGACAGACTCACGGCCATCTGACAGTTAATGGCATCACAGTCGCTTATCTTGAACTCTCCCTAAACTGAGATCATTTACCTCCCCTACACATCTGCACCCAAGCCTCTTACCTTTTCTAATCTCTTTCTCCCAGACTCTGATATCCACAGCTGCAGTCAGAAACCTCTGGGTTTTTCTTCAGTCCAGCTACAAAAATATAAGCCTTTATTACTAATCAGCAACTGCAGCATGAATGCAATTACTCAACACATTCCATGGACAACTCTTTTGCATTCTGCAGTCTAGAATATTGAAATGGCATATGACTTTTACATGTAATGGCATAGTTGATGTCAAAAAATGCTTATGTAAGAGACATATTTGTTCTAGCGGAAAAAATCTCTCGTGCAGGAACAAATATTCCATGGGTAAACATTACACAAAAATGCTAAATGCTAAATTTCATGAAATCTCAGCCTGGCCTACTATGGTAATAGCCTTCTATTCTGCAAAGGTTTTGGCTCTGAGACCTCCTCCCAGGGACTTTCATCAGGATACAAAAACTTACATTCATTCTCTTAGTCTATTGCCGTTCAAATATTATGATTCCAAAGTATATCAGTTTGCTCTGAGCAAGGGAATTGGAAGTTATGTTCATTCTGGAGGATTTCTGCATTTCTTCATGACCACAAAGCTCTCTGAGCATATTCTACAGTCAGACAGTAAGGCAATGGAAGGTTTCTTTGGTTCCAATCAACTGCTTGGATGGCTGAGTGAGATGAACATTCACCTCTGTAATATGCAGTCATGTACAGGTCACAAGTTTGGACCCTGGTAAGGCTGACTCAGTCTTCAATTCTTCTTTGGTCTATATATTGGGTATCTGTAACACATTTATACAGCACTTGGAAATGCCACAGTAATGGATAAAGCAATATGAAAAATATTTTTTCAAAAATTATGCATTATTAGAACATTGGAATGTTGGGAGCTCCATTGAAAACAATGGAGTGCTCCGGGCTTATAATGGCTGACATAAGCCTGGAGCGCCAACATTCTAATGTTTCTTTGTTTACAGATTTTCTGTGAACAAAGGCTTCAGGGAGCCTGATGGGATTCCAATCCCCTGTCGCTCCCATAAGGCTTTTTTTTTTGTTTGAACATTCGGCCCTCTAGTGGCAGAATGTTCTAATAGCCTTATAGCCCTTCGTATCGGGGCTATACCGGCTAGTAAAGTCCCTCTCCCTTGTTAAAGGCCCTCGCCTTCAGCTTGGGCCTTTAACGCTGGAGAGGGCCTTTAATAGCCGGTATAGCCCTCTATGGCAGGCTATAAGGCTATATTAATTGTCATGGTCTGATGTCACCCATGTCCAAGAACATGGTTGGATGACATGGCCTCATGGGTTAATATCCCACGAAGTAAGTTGAAGTACAGCTCAATACCAGTTTCCAGTGGTTTACTGGTCTCTGGTTTCAGCAAAAACATGGGTTCCCTTCAACTTGCAATAACTTCTGCGCTAGATGAATCACCTGCACTCTGACAACTCTTCCGGGTCCAGCAGACTCACATGTAACTTTTAAGAGTCTGGACTCCATCTTCCGGGCTGTGCCTCAAGGTACAACAGAGGTCAGGCTTCTTGACACTGGGCTATCAAAGGAGAAGGCTTCTCAGCTTTTATGGCCTTGTGTCTGTAACAGGAAGTCAAACAAATGACTCTTGGAGTAATCTTCTCCGTCTGGGGCCCACGGATGACTTTCACTCAAGCAAGACTCCACAGACACTATCAAGTCTGTGCTAGCTCAAGATACAGCAGATGCAGTCCAGCCTTTGTTGCAGCCTCTCTTTGCTAGGTTCAGGGAATGGCAGGGCACCCCTTCTTTGGCCCTCTCTCCAGTTCAGATGGGGTCTGGGTGCCAAGGGGGCCATTTTTATGCCGACTTGGAGCTTAGGAGGATGTGATGACTAACTGACCAATAAACTTTCAGGCCCTCCTCTGCCAGATGATGATTTCCTGCAAAGTATGGCAGAACTCTTCTCTTGATGTGTGGGGTTCCATAGCCCTACCCAGAGGTGGGTCTACAGGGGCAATATGCCTTAGGAAAAAACTGTTTGACAATGGCTTCTCAATCTCTGCCCAAGATTCTAGCCTGTCTGCTAAAATACAAGAGCAGCCTCTTCCATCTGTGGTTATTATTTGCACTTCAGAGGCAGCTTTGTCTTTGAAGTTTTCATTTTGGACTCACACCTTACTGGCCATTCTGTCAGGAGGAGAGCACACCTCTACTCTATGCAGGTCCTTAGATCCTCTTCCTGAGAGCAGGAACATCTTAAGGATTTTGGGGGCCCTGGCCAAATGTATTTCGAGGGCCCCTGTTTGGAACAAGTTTGAAATTACGTTCCAGCTTCAGCTCTTTCATCCCCTCTTTGGACAGGTCACTGACAGTGCATAGGCACACTCATCCAAATTCTAAAATTGTTACATTTAATATTTATGGATAGTGATGTGTGTTTTCAATATTGTAACACAGCAGAAGCTCACTGATATTTCTACAAATAATCTCTGTGACACCCTTCCATTTCCCATATATCCTGTTTTGTTACAAAAGACATTTTATTAATGGATGTTGCATGAAACATAAACACAATATTTCTCTTTAAAATGTCTATAATAAACGTTCACACATCACTCACATTAATAAATACATTAAAGAGAAACAGTATTTGAAACAATCTGTTGAAGAATTATTTTAGGTCATCAGGGCAAGCCTTTACATAATGGAGCTAGCTCTATCAGGGGGGGCTTGAAAAGGCTGTGCATAGCTCACTTTGACCATGCCTTAAAACATCTCTGGCATCCACACCTCTCTCCAGGAGGGCAGGATGCTGTGTTGAGAACTACAACTTGTGTGCAACTGTAAACAGCTAATGAAAACTTTGGGCAACAAGTGGAAACTTTCTAAAGTTCCCATTTGTTCAAAAGTGACATGAAATTTTAGTTGAGTAACAAGTTGTGTTCAATGCAACAATTATTTTGATACTTTGAAGTACAATATTTAGTAGTCCCATTTGGAAGCTAGAACTGCAGAGTTGTCAGCCTGTAACTCCATACTCACCAATGGGGCTAATAGCCTTTCCACAATAAAAACAACTATTCAGGTTATTTAATGTCAGAACATCTAAAGTTAATAAAACGCATCTCCAACTATTCAGCTTATTTAATGTCAGAACGCCTAAAGTTAATAAAACACATGTCTATTATTCCAATAAAATGCACCCTGCCTTTAGAACTTAGTAGACCTGCCTTAGGGCTGATAAATACTAGAAAAGGAATGTTTGGGCAGTAGCAATTTAAAACTGCTCCTCCAGTCTGCAAAGGCGGACTGGGTGTCATGATGTGCTTTGTGACACGTGTGGTGGCACAATAACGACTGCAGTCCTTGAGGGACACTTAACTTACAAGCTCTGGGTACCCCTGGTACTATATACTGGGGACTTATAAGTCAGCTAACCGGCCAATTGTGGGTTAACCAATTAAGCATACATGTTTTAAGTGTCAGAGCACTGACATTAAGGCCTGTTTGGCGGGACTCAGTGCACCTTCGGTGTCCAAAATCCAGCAGCACCAGACCAAAAATGTTGAGATTGTAGGAAAGTAGGATCTGCTATTATGGTTACCCCCACTTTTTGCCTGATGCTATGCTGTTTCTGACTAGTCTGACTGGGATCCAGCTAATCAGGACCCCAGTCTCTATGCTTTCTCCCTTAAATTGTTATGGTACGTACTTAGGTACATCGCAAATTAGATACTGGGGTACCCTTGTAAGTCCCTGGAATATGGTACTAAGGTACCCATGGCATAGGTACCCCAGGTGTACCCGAAAGGCTGAACATGTATTAGGCCACCTATGGGAGACCATTCAACCTGTCACTACTGGTCTGCCATTGCAGGCTGTGTACGCTGGTGCTAACAACACTTATGACAGATATAGGTTCCCTATTTCTAGGGTCACTGCACTTAAAACCTATAACTCACCACTAAAGCAGGCCTTTTCTTTTTTTTTTAATTCTTTTTATTAAAGACAAGAAACAAATAGCGGTCAACACATTCGCAGACTACAATCGCTTCAACACATCGTGAGTAACACAGAGATAAAGCTATTCATCGTATTGGAGCAAAAATAGCAGCATGGCTTATAACACATTATAGTTCTGCCTCTACATCTGTGCATATGGGTTTGAGCTGGCACGCATATGTAGTCCCTATACTCGTTCCATCTGGACCACACCGCCCCCCATTTTTTGGGGCATCCCCGTGACGAGTCTACAGTCTTTCCCTGGAGCATGCACCAGTCCATGTCTTTTTTCCACTCATTAAGCTTCTATGGCTCGACTGCCCCCTAGAGTCTCGCGATATTACGCTTTGCCGCTGCTTGCCCCAGTGTGACCCATATTCTCCCTTTTGCTGAAAGATCCGTTGGCTCCCAAACATTTAAAAGACATCTTTTAGCCTCCACACGTAGCTCCACTCCCCACACCTCCTGCATTGAGCGTACCACTCACCTCCAATAGTTTTGCAACCCTGGGCACTCCCATATTGTGTGGAAGAAAATGCCGACTCCCCCGCACCCTCTCCTGCAGGGCTCCTCCTCGCTACGCCCATCAGTTTCAGCCTGGTGCAGGAACTGTAAACCCTGTGCAATACCTGGAGCTGGATGAGCCTTAGCCTAGACAAAATGGCCACCACCTTAGGGGAGGCGAGCGCAATCCTCCACTCCTCCTCATCGATCTCTAGACCGTCAGCCTCCCATTTCCCCTTGAGGGCAATAAGCGGGTCTAGAGAGTTGTTTATGAGTTATTTATAAGTGAGGGAGATTGCATGTTCCGGAAAGTGACCGTCCAGCAGTCTATCCTCCATAGGGGTGGCCTGTGGGGGCATCGTTCCCGGAGGGATGTTCTTCTGAAGGGAGTATATCAACAACAGGGGGAACCGTTAATGGACGATATTTAATGGGGTCCAGTGTACGTGTCCGAGAGACTGGTAACAAAACAATGTACAAAGTTCCCCAGGGGAGGTGAAAAGGGGGGGGGGGAGAGAAGCAAGAGTGTGGAGAGTGGAGCGTGGAAAAAGAAGGGGATTTTCCTATTGTTGGAACTAAAACCCTCCCACACCAAGCAAGCTAGATGTCATGCTTCATCATATGGGTTCTGCTCCTCGTCAGACTGGCGCTGCAATGTCAAATCATCCTACAAAATTGGCATCTTCTAAAAGACCTGGATACCCAATTTTCTGAAGTGCCACTCTTTGCCTTTAAAAAAGACAAAAGTGTAGCAAATCAAATAGTGCGGGCAGCAGTACCCAAAACACAAAAGCCCACATTACGAGAATACATGAATTTCCCTCCCATCACTGGCCACCGTAAATGCGGTACGTGTGTTTGCTGTCCCTCCACGATGGAAGGTAATTTGTTTCAACATGAGGGTATCTCATGGAAACATGAACAATTTACTAACTGTAAGACAAGAAACATCGTCTACGGAATCCTATGCCCATGCAAAACATTATACATTGGGAAGACTAACCAAGAAGCTCGACAAAGGATGTCTCAACACAAATCTCGTATAAAGAAAAAAGTTTTGACAGCCCCCCTTGTACAACATTGGATTGAGCAGTCCCATTCGGAAAATGATTTAAAATGGACAATTATTTCCAAGATCGAACCTGACCCGAGAGGCGGAGACGTGGAGGCCCGATTGCGACAACGGGAAGCAATGCTGATCTTGAAATTTAACACCACAGTATGTGGCCTCAATGAAATGTCAGAACTGTACAACTTATAAATAAGGTGTTTGCCCGAGACCGAACCCTCACAAGGTGTCCCAAACATAAGATCCAAGAATGATCCTCACTTCAGACAATACCAATATCAGAGCTCTTCTTCAATCTACATACCGTACCATCTTTCACGCGCGTGAAAACTAATTTGTAAAATACTCCTTTATACTTCACTAATTCTTTGCATGATACACCCAATTGTTGATTTGGGCTTCAACTTGCTGTACTACATACAGCCACCCGCGGTTTATCCCACCTAAACTACATTTCCCTACAGCACTTGCGCCAAACAAACCCGGAAGCTCGTTCCCATTTAGGAGAGCTAACCCGGAGATTGTTACATGGCGCCGACTTTCATGGAAGTGACCCCAAACAGTCGAAGCTGACTGCGAACCGAGGTAAGAATCCGGATTCCCACTCCCTGCTACTAATGCCGAACGTATTCGCAACCCCGTGATGTCATTTCACTTTGGACCGCCAAACCGCGAAGAATTTTCCGATTACGGTGGGTGGGCACATTCCGCGGGTAACCACTAGTCTCAAGTTTCCGTAACATCCCTACAAGACTTACATTGCTCCGTTTTTTTAAAAAGGTTACTACCGCCCTTTTCAAATACCGTATCCTCGTTTTTTTCCTCAGAAAACGACAATCACGGTTTTCTAGCAAATGAAAAGGAAAACGTCCGCCCTGTGACTACCTGGTCAATAGGAAGCTTTGTTACAAATTATATTTTCGGCCATCCAAGTGAGTACATTTTCCTGGGACATCGACTCGCTATAAATGCAACCTAGGGCCCCAGTTTCTAACACCTCAAAACTCTGTCTCCTCTTTACAGAAACTTAACTAAGAATACCCCTCACTACAGAACACAGGTAGGACCTGTTTTGTGTGCTGACCTAAATGTAAGTAGAGGGTTGCTCGTCGTTTTTATTGGACTGATTGCTATTCCTTCTATTTATTTTTTCAGATTTATTTTGTGTGGTCCTGAAGAGAATCCTTTGAGTGCCAAAGGGATTTGAAACGCGTCGACCCTGTTGAGTCTTGATATTATAAAAGAACTGTGGTTACTGTTGTGACCTTGTTATATGATTTTGTGGCAATCTGCGGATTATTTTGTTGACCGTGTTTTATGTTGATTTCTAACACATTGACCAATCGATTACTAATTTGGATGAAAATGTGAAGTATATTTCGATGGTCCAGCCTAATGTGTATGAATAACCACTTTTTGCTCATTATTCAATCAGGCTATCTGCCACAAAAATAACATTGTGCAGACCCCTTATTAATTTAGTACTTTGCTCCTTCTTCTCTTAAACCAATCTTTCTCACATCTTCCACTATTGGTCATTTTGTCTGTCTAGCGTCAATCAGTGTTCACCAGTGTGTGTCCAACATTGTTTTTTGGTGATTTGTCTCGTTGTCTCACAAATCTTACTAAGTAGTCCCAGCTCCTTCCCCTGACTAATTTTCGAATAAATGTCTATCATATGATGTGTAATATATTTCAGAAATTCGTTTGAACACTTTTGTATGTAAACGTGAAAATTCATACATTTATGCTAACAAATAAGCAAAAATAAAAGATTGATTCAAAGATATAGTTGACTAAAAAAGTGGTCTTTTCAATTGAGTGAAGGATACCTCAATTGCTAACTTGCTAACTAGTGTGCGCAGTACTGGCAGTCTCTTTTGGTAACGTAGCAATGTCTGACGGGCACCCGTAAAGGGGCTCTTTATCGGAGATCTTTTGTTCCGGCCTTATGGTGCATGCGGGTGAGAGGGATTGAAAAAAGGTGTAGTCGTGAGAAAGTGGTGAATTAAAAAAGGTGGGTCAGTCCACAATAAGTTTTATTGGTGTGGCTGACGCCCTTGATTAAAATGGTGGGAGGGAAGATATATGCTTTAGGTAGTACAAAGCAAGATACCTACAACCCCCTGATCAGGTCAACATGTTTCTTGCTCGGATGGCAATTCGTCAGGACCTAAGTGATACGTACTACACAGTGAAAATCAAAAAAGGGATGTTCATACAACCTTATTCCATGAGGTCGTTGAAGGGCAGGCAACCAGGTCCTGCTGAACTGAGGCGACCCTAAGGGTGATCCTAAGATGCCCCGCAGTCTGCAGTCAGCACCGCTAACACCTACCCCCACCGTCTGACCAGACGGTGGGGGTAGGTGTTAGCGGCGCTGACCGCACGCTATCCGGGAACCTGACCTTTACGTGCAGGTCCCACTGGAGCAGACTGCGGGGCACCTTAGGATCACCCTTAGGGTCGCCTCAGTTCAGCAGTTGATGCTGTAACCGGATTTTTTGCCAAAGTTAGTGAAGATATCCAGGGCCACCGTAAGGGACCTGCAAGGTCGAGTGAGGTACAGGAGGATGTCATCCGCATAAAGCAAGATCCTGTCCTCCCAACCGTCTGCCCACCGAAGCCCTTTTAGAGACACCTCATGCCTGATCCAGGCCGCGAGTGGCTGAAGTGAAAGGGCAAAAAGGAGAGGCGAAAGGGGGCATCCCTGCCGTGTCCCTCTCTCGAGGGTGAAAGCCTCTGAGGTTTTATTGTTGACCGTGACTTGAGCCAAGAGTTCTGAGTAGAGGAGATGCACCCACTCAATAAAGCTAGAGCCAAAACCCAATTTGCGTAGCACTGCCATCATATAGGGCTATTCCAATGTATCGAATGCCATAGTGGCATTGAGCGAGACCACAACCGCGTCCTCCCTGATTGTGTGGCACCTACCTATCACTCCGTTGATGCAACGGAGGTTGAGTGCTGTGTTCTGGTGAGGCATAAAGCCTGATTGGTCCGGGTGGACCAAGGTGGTCAGGACAGGCTGGAGTCTGTTTGCAAGGACTTTGGCTAATATTTTGGGCTCCGCGTTTAGCAGAGAGTTGGGCCTGTAGGAGGAACAGGACTCAGGTTTCCCTTCCTTCGGGATGGTCACAATAGTGGCCGATCGTTGATCACGGGGCAATATGCCCTTCTCTTTGCTTTCCTCAAACATTCTTTTGAGGTAGGGGCTGAGGCCGTCGGGCTTGAGCTTATAGAGCTCGATCTGGAGGCCGTTGGGCCCAAGAGCTTTACCTGGTCGAAGGTCACCGATCGCCCGCTCCAGCTCTGCTGTGGTAAGTGGTTCATCGAGGGCCTTCCACTCGACTTCTGAGAGAATTGGCATCCGAATGTCAGCCAGTAAGGCCACCGAGTCTTCCTCCGGGTGGGCAGAGCCCCTGCTGTATACCTTCTGGAAGTGCTGTGCAAATTCAGCCACTATCTCCCGGGGTTCGGTGATAGTATCTCCGGAAGCAGTCTTGAGTTCAGCCACTACTCTGCTACCTGTTGCATTTTTGTCGAGCCAGGCAATGAGCTTACTTGCCTTGTCCCCTTGGTTGTATATTCTGCCCTCTCTGCCCCTGGCTAGAGTCTGGCCGTCTCTGTGGCCAAATCCTTATATTCCGCTGTTTTGAGGAGCAGCCAATGGTAAGCCCTTGGTTCCTCGCCCGCCCGCGCCGCCTCCTCAAGTGCTCCTAGGCCAGTCTCAATGGCAGCCAACTGCGCCTCCCTGTCCCTACGCCGGCCGGCAATTGCCGACAGTGCCTCCCCTCTGAGGACGGTCTTGAAGGCTTCCCACAGTGCCACCACGGAGTCGACAGATCCGTCGTTACCCTCAAAGTAGCATTCTATTGAGAGGGTGAGCATCTTACGAAGTTCTTCATTGCGAAGATACCAGGCATTGATTGGCGTTAAACACCCTTCACGCCTGTTTCCGATGGTGAAGTGCGCCAACACTGGTGAATGATCCGAGATACCCCTAGCTAAGTGTGTGACGTCTTGAAGTGTGGTGTCCTGCTGTAGGGGAGTGAAGATGTATTCCAGTCTAGAAAAGGACCGGTGGGGGCCTGAGCAGAAGTTGTATTGCTTGTCCGTCGGGTGTTTAAGACGCCAGGTGTCAACGAGACTGAACGTCTCTGTGAAATCTGCCAGCCATCTACATCCCGGTGGTATGTCCCTGGGAGGGTGCATTTCCAGAGCCCCTGAAACTACAGCATTAAAGTCGCCCCCCACCAGAAGCTGACCATCCGGGAGGGAGAGGAGCAGCTTACCCAGGTCCTGGTATGACTGGGTTTGAAGGCCAGGGGGAATGTAGGTAGGGACGAGGTTAAGTCTGCGCCCCTCCCATTTCCCCGATATGGCACCAAAGTGACCCTGTGGATCAGTGTTTGTGCTGTCGATAATGAGGGGAAAGGACCGTCGGAGGAGGATCCCCACCCCCCCTGGATCCAGAGGTAAAGCCAGAGTGGACCGCCAGTGTGTATCCCCATCTGTGCAAGGCGTGGCAAGTGTTATCCAGCAGGTGGGTCTCCTGCAAAAGTACGACGTTGGGGAGGTGGCGTTTGACATATTGTAAAACTATGGTTCGCTTAAGCTTGTCCCCCAGCCCGTTTACGTTCCAGCCCAGTATCTTGAGGCTTTTATCCCATCTCTTAGCCATCTCCAATTCTACTCAAAGAAACAGCTCTGTGTACTCTAGCGCGTTACACAACTCTGTGTGTGTGCTCCCTGTGTGACCGCATCCACCAAACTCCCCCACCCTCCACCACCCCCCGCCCATTCCAGACATTCTGTAAACATGTAGCAAGACATTTCTGGTGTGACCTTTCCAAGCATCCCCGAACATTTCACCCCCCACCCTGCTCCCTGCTCCGTAGGTTTCAAACTACCCACTACCCCAATTAGCAGAGCACCTTTTGCCCAATTCTCAACCCAGGAGAGAGGAAAAACCGCCCCCTCCCGCAAAAACTCCTGTCGGGGAAGTGTGCACCGGCCCCCACTCCAGCCGCCGCACGACCCCGTCCCCCACTCCTTGTAGTTACCCTTAACCGTGAAGCACTCAAGGCAATCTTAAGTAATCAAGAGGATATGCAGCAGGGATCTGCTCAGTTCAGGAATAGAGTCACGTGTTTGCAGTCTTCAAACATAGTGTCATACGTTACAGTTCAGCTGCGTTCCCATCCTGTGATCGCCACCTTCAACGGCCCATAGTGTCTCGGCAGGACCCCCACCTGGGTCTGGCCAATCTCGATGTCCACGAATGCTGGCTCTAGGCATCCGCCTCCGATCTGTCCGCCGCCGACCCAGGCGAGGCGACGCGGTTCTCCCTCCATGAGCCACAGGCCTGCTGTGGCTGCTCAGGCGGGGGTGTACTGTCCAGCCAGCTTTGGACCTCCGCCGGCGATGTGAAGAACAGGGACTTGTCCCCCGTGATGACTTTAAGTTTTGCCGGGAAGAACATCATGTACCTGAGTCTCCGTTCACAGAGCGCCACCTTTATTCCCACAAAGTATCTTCGTTCCTGCTGGACCTAGAGAGTGAAGTCGGGGAAGAAACGGATCACAGCTCCTTCGTGCTGTAGGTCGCCTTTTTGCCTTGCCGCTGGGAGGATGGCGTTGCAGTCCCTAAAAAATAAGGATTTTAGCGATGATGGTTCTGGGCGGTGCCCCCGGCTTGGGACTAGGGACTAGCGCTCGGTGGACACGCTCCACCGTGAAAATATTGGACAGTCTCTTTGGCTTGAGGTGGGTGAGGATAAGATCTTCCAGGAACAGCTCTACGCTAGGCCCCTCCGTCCCCTCCGGAACTCCCACAACTCAGATGTTACTCCTCCGGGCCCGTCCTTCCTGATCCTCGAGCCAGAGGGCCATCTGGCGGTGCTGATGCATAAGTTCCTTCACTCGGCGTTCCAGCACTGTGGAAGAGGTGTGCAGCGCTTTTATCTTAGATTCGTTCACTTTGGATCTCTCCGACGTTTTGCCCAGGTCCGTTCGGATGAGGTTCATTTCTATGGAGATCTTATCGATTTTAGTTTCAAGATTTGCACCCAACCCCTGGATCGCCGCCATTATGGAGGTCAGGGATGGTTCCTTTTGGCCCGCCTGGTCATCTGTCGAGCTGCATGTCCCTGTCCCACCGGGACTACGACCTTGTCCAGTTTGTTGGTTTGGGTGTTGGCCCCCCCTTTAGGCCTCATGGAGATGCGTCTGCTGACTGTGTGGTGGCCCGTCCCAGCTTTCGGGTCTCTTCAGGGGTTCGAGCACTGAGTTCAAGTCCCACTTGTAGCTCCCGTAAGTTCGGCGGCCCTTGAGCCTCTAGCCCACAGTATGTTAGAGCGTCGCCCACTGGGGATCTTCGAGCTATCTGCCCCCAGGCCCTGCACCAGCCGGCAGGTTCGCCACATCCAGCACTACTCCACGGCCCGAGTGAGGTTTGCGGTGTCAAAAACTTTGTCTCCCGGCCCAACCTTGGCCACCGTGTCACGCACTGAGTCTTCGGGGCCCTTCAGGTCCACTGCCAGTGAGTCACTTGTATCCAGCCAGCACCCCCACCGCCTGTGAGGCCCTGCCGACAGCTCCACTCCCGTGGTCTCTTTTGCCTCCCCGGGTCTGGGTTCTTGCCTCCACACTCGAGGGGCCTCCACAGGTCCTTACACAATGCCGCTGCCACTCGGCACTTGTTTCGGGGCTTCCGTTGGTAGGCCCCCTGCGACGCTGCAGCGAGGTGCCCCTGCCGGTGACCCCTCGGTCGGGCTCCCGCCACTTCTCTCGGGGGTCCCTACTGCCTCTTCACCGGGGACCGGTGCACTCCCGGGCTTCACCTCAGGTTGGGCCCACCGCACCGCGTGGCCAGCCGCCCTGGGCGATGCAGATCTTGGCGCGCACGCCTCCCGGCTGTAGCCCTGATGCTCTCCTTGGCCGCAGCACTGTTTCTTCCCCCGGCCCTTGGCGCCTCCGGGGGGGAAGGGGCCGTCTCCTCACCTCAGCAGTGTGATGCAGTCTGCCGGAGCCCCCCGGCCAGTCTTCCCACCCGGCACGGCGACTGAGGCACCACTCCGAGCGGCCACCGCAATGCAGCCTCCGCAGCTAGGCCCTAAGCCGGGGCCTCTGGTAGTCAAACTGTCCGGCCGCTGGGCTCCCGTGCCACACCGCTACCTTGGCAGCGATTGTGTCCAGGGGTGAGTCTCCGGCCCAGGCAGAGTCGGGGCCCGAAAGAGATATCTTCGGAGAGGGCTTCTCTTCGGGTGTCTGGGGCGCTTGTGCAGCGGCGCCCTGGATCGGATTTAGGGCGGATATCTAAGGGGACAGGGTCAGTCCCGGCTGAGCTCACTTCCTAGGCGGCCATGTTCGTTGGCGCCTGGCCAAAGCAGGCATTTTCAATCCTGAAGGCAGGGTGTCAGCAGAACACTCCTATAGCCTTCGGAGTCCATTCTCCCGGGTTGCAAGTGAGACTGCCATATGCCATATTGAGGGGCACCGCGTTATTACGCGATGACCATCTTGAAAATGGGCTGTAATGAACCCTGTCATGTTTGGTATCAAACATGTTGTAACGGTCCGCAGTTAGGCCCTCAGTCCTCCTCGTACCAGACCCGGACAGCACAACATGGCTGCCGCCGTCCAGAGGCATGATTCTGCCCTCCTGCTGCTGAGCCAAGCTTGAGCAGGGGAAGGCAGAAAAATAGGTATCCTGTCACACGAGGTGTGACCACCTCTCAGACATGGCTTAGTGTATTGGGGCCGTATGGCGTGTTTGCCAGCACCACTCAGTCTGCGGGAAGGGCACATTTGGTGCCCTCCTTGCATAGTCCAGTTCAAACCAGCTCAGGAAGCCGTTAGCTCCTGCTCTGTCACAATACTGGACAAAGGACATGGGAGTATGCTCCCCATTGCCCAATCTCTCCCTTGGGAGGGAACAGTGAATCGTCCCAACCCTTTCCTTAGGGTACTTAAGGGCTTACCTGGGGTGGGTTCCTATATTCACCGTCGGACATGATACAATTCAGACACCCCTTTAACTTCTACCGTCTGGGCACTCTGGACTTTGCTCTGGGCATCAAGGTTGCAACCGGGAAGACTCCTGCTGCTTCTGATCTCTTCACCATGCTCGTCTGCTGCAACATCCATGCCTCTGCACCACACAGGAATCTTCTAAGGCCTGTGGGCATTCAAGACACCTGAAGGAGTCTCTCTTGAAGTGAAGGAGTCACTTCCCTGCATCTGCAGGCACCGCAACTAAGCTCACTGGTCTGCTGATCTTGGGCTCTGACAGACACCAAAAGGCTCAGCAACACAGGCAGTGGTTCTTACCATCCTGTGAGGCCTGCCCTGTCTTCTCACTAAGTTTGAGGGCAGTGTATCTTGTCGGAGGCACAGGAACCAAACCCCTGTGCAATATGACAACTTGTAGTAACAAAGGCTTGTTGGCTTACTTCCACCAAGATCTTCGGAGTCCAAGTAGCCCCAACCTCAAGAATCTCCAGTGACTAAGATCTTCATCCTCACCACATCACTTGCATCGTGGGCCTGCTTCTTTGGTGAGCTGCTCGAGGTCCTCTCATTGGCGTAATGAAACTTTAGAGGGCCCCCCTGAAAATTTAGTGGAGGGGCCCCCTCCTGACTCAAACAGGAGCTCTACGGCCAGGGCACTCTGCTGAGGGGGCCCCCAGGTGCTTGGGACCCCCGCACTGTGGGGGCTGCGGGCCTATTTTACGCCACTGGGTCCTCTGATTACTCCAATGCCTCTGTCCTGTGGGTCCTCTTGAGGGTCACCTTTCAATTCTTTGGGCTCCCCTGATTGCTCAGGGCCTGCCCTGACTCCCCTACTTGTGGTAAGTCACCTGGACCTTACTGGTCCCGCCATTGCACCTTCTTCGCTTTCCACGTTGTTTGCAGTTGCCAAGGCTTGTTGGTGTTCCCGACAGACACCGACCCCTCAACTCTCGACATCCAACCTGGGACAGCTCATGAACGGCTCCTGGTCTTCCCCAGCATCACGTGGTCCTCATAGCTGCAGCTCCAACTTCATGTTGACTCTCCTGCAGCACCCAAAATCAGTGGGCATTCACATTCCGTGACTCCTGGTCACTTCCAAGTGGCATAGACTCTGTCACCTCTGCTTTCAGGTACTTCTCAACTTACCTCCACCTTTGGGTTCCACCAGACAGTTTCTCCTTCTTCAGCAGCGGCATCTTCCTGAAGTCCTCCATTGGGTTTAACAGCGGTTTCCGATGTCTCTTCACATCTGTGCACCCAGCTCCCCTGAGGCAGGTATCCTGGTTCCTAAAGTATCCACTGGTGGGGTGGCTCTCCAACCTTCTGTCTTCCACTGCGTTTCTTCAGGGTCCACTGGGAAGGTTCCTTCTTCTTCAAAATTGCAACCGCGTCGTACACGTTGATTTGTACGGAGAACACAGTCGTGTTTCTACACTGCACACCACCTCCATGGGGCTCCTAGATGCTCACCTTGGGTGGTTCCTTGGGTCCCCGGCACTTCTACATCCTCTGATTATTGCCTTGACTCAAGTCATGGTTTGCATACCACTATTTTACTATATGGTTTGGTCTTTTCCTGGGGACCACTGTGTATTCTGTGCTACTTACCTGCTTCTATTACAAAGTAGTGTGTGCATGGCTAGGAGATATCTGTATGTGTTAGTGAGTGACTTATAATAAATACATATTTTTTATAAATACACTGTGTGGTTCTTTTTCATTTAATCCAAACCTAAAAGATTATGTTCTGGTAAAGCAAGCTGTGTTACACTCCTTATGGTCTAAGCTTGAAGGCTGCTCTCTACAGCTACCACTTAGAGACCTTTCTAAGGTTATCTAAGACCACCAAAAAACACCATAAGGGTTGCCTGGATCAGTTCAAGGTGTCCACTTACATAAGTGTACATCATATACTGAGCCAGCCTCTCACAGGGGTGAACATGCAAAAAGAGGCATTTCCTTACAGTAAAGAAATGAAGATATTCTGAATAGGAAGGATGGAGATCATTGTGAACCTGCCTCTAATTTTAGATTTTCATGCATCAAAGGTGACTCCCAGGTGGGTGGAACACAGAACTTTCATCGTTGAACATGAATGGCACATTTAAGATGCCTATTGAAGACAGACTAAACTGCCATTATGGGGCATGGAACTGATCAACAGAAACATTGGTGTCAGAAAGGATTTAGAGGTATAAGGATAAATTATAAAAGGAAGTGCACTCTAGTCTCCATTCACCCCAAATTCACTGACTTGCAATCTACTTGACCATAGTCACCTTGTGCAGGGTCACAGGGATTATGCATTTGTAGGGCTGCAGCATTTGTTGCAGTTTATGTATTTGAAGCATTGGCGTCATTTACTGCATAACTGCAGGTTTAAATACAAAAAATAGATTCTATCTCAAACAGATCAAACGTTACTAATAATGGAATGACTTGTATTGCCATGCAGCAAACAGCTATTGACAGGGGTTGACTGGTCCGCTTTCACTTGCTTATTGCTGATTTTAGGTGTTAAATTAGTACTAATGAGGTGAAGCCTTTGACCAGACTGTGTTAACTTGTACAAATGACAAAATAATGAACTGATAGTATTCCAAAATATGCTACATTACGCCTCATAAATTCTTACTTTAGTCAACTCTGCTGTGACCTTCATCTTGTGACACACACATGTAAGACAACAGGTAAATCTACAGTTGTGTCCGTAGAATGGAACAGACACACATAGAAAAACAGTTTATCCCTGAAAAGACTCCGGGGCATATTAACAAGCTGCAGCGAAAATTATCACTGACCGCTGTTAGCGTTAAAAAATATATCGCCGGCTATCCCTGGTGATAATCGCCATGGTTGCGCAGTATTATCTACACTAAGCGCCATGGCGATAAAAAAAAACCAGGGATAGCAGGAATATAGCCGTTTTACATTGAATAACGCTGGATTTCCAGCAATATTCAATGAAAAACTGCGATAACCTTGGTGATAGAGACTGTGGTTGCAGTCACATAATCCACCTCCGATTAGAGGTATGCCTAAATCTGAAAATTAGCAGACTTGAAAAAGCAGTGTTAACCGTGGTTAGCGCTGCTTTCTTTTATCTCCAAGAGAAGCTTGATAATAGGAGAAATGTCGCTTAGCGACATTTCTCCTATTATTTTGCTCTGGAACGCCCCTTTGCATCTCATTAGAGATGCAAAGGGAAGCATAGAGAAAAAGGGTGCTAACATGCGATTTTGCATGTTAGCACCCTGTTGTTGATAGGGAGATAATTTTATCTCCGGTTTTTTGGCTTTAAAAGCCAAAAAAGCAGAGACAAATCCCTTGTTAATATGCCCCTCAGTGCCTCGTACTGTATGACAAGACACGTCCATAAGAGTAAGCGTCTAAAAAACATAATGGGACCATTTTCAGATGAATCAATGAAAATACGTGACAGCATCACATAATTTGGTATAAAGAAACATTAATATTGAATTATTTGCAAAGACGTCCAAGCTCAACGGAATTTGGAATGAAAAACACCTTCAGAGTCGTGATAAGAAAATGCTGTACACAGCAAAGAAACGTCTCTAGAGATGAGGGTATTTCGCACACAAGAGACATATACACGCACAGTAAATTCCTTTAATTTATGTTTTAGTGCAAAGCGCACATAAATCCTGTTTACAAATCCTGCTGAGCCCCAGTGTTGTTTTTAAGAGGTTGACAACTATTTAAAGAGTGATTTGTTTACAGGCCGTTGCTTATGGGACTGTGCATGTTCTAGGTTAGCACATTTTTATTATTGGTCTCAGTTCATTAACACATGCACAACCCCCTTCTTCGCTGGCAGTTGACTTCCAAGTGCACATTACGCCGTTCTTGGGGAGATTTGTTCCCTGGCTCGCGCGCGGGACTTAAAAAAAAGATATATATTATATGATATTTCTGGCATTCCGTCTTCTGGATGTGTTGCAACTCATGGTGCAGGCATTTGGGACTTACCGGATATTGTGCCTCATTTTCTGTAGTTTTGGGAATGGACATAAGTCTGTATTTTGATGCAGTGTTTACGGTGGTCCAGGGCACTATTGATATGCAGTGCATGGGCAGGACTTTTAATCATTTTGTCTCCTGAAACCGTGACTGTACTCCTCTTTAGAGCCCCAGGCTGCCGGTTCTTTATGTTTGTCCCTTTAAATGTTATGCGTTGTTAAGGCAAAACGTACCTTCTTTGCTACGCTATGGTGGTGATCCTGTAGTACATCTAGCCTTGGACTTCTTCCACTTTCTGGTAAAATCTGATAAAAGCAGTAGATGCAACAGGAGGGAGTGTAATATCCAGTAGCGGCTGCTGCGGCAGTAGTAGCCGCGACCGCTGCAGGTAAGAGCGGCGGGGCCGGCTGGCGGGTATTTCGAGAGACGACCACGAGGGAAAATTAATTATTTATCTAATTTTCCTTTTGGTCGTCTCTCGAACCCCCACCCTCCTCCCCCCACCAGCGTCACCGTTCTTACCTGCAGCAGCAGCAACTGGGGAGTAGTGGTGAGGCAAGATTAAAAAAAAAAAAAAATAAAAGAAAAAGAAAATTTCACTTACCTGTCAGCCGCCGCCTCTCCTCCGTCCTTTTCAGTCGACTCAGGAAGCACACAGGCTCCCAGACTCCCCTAAGCCAATCATGGCGCTGCTGTCATCAGCGTGATAGCAGCATCGTGATTGATCTGAGCGGCCTGGTTCAGCGCTCAGACCGGTAGTATGAGCCTGTTCATGTGCTCTACCTAGCTGTGCAATGCAGCCAGGTGGAGCACATGCTAAGTGAGCATGCATGTTTGGCTGGCCCAAGATCACTGGCCAAACAGTCATGCTCACTTAGAAAGTGCCCACCACTCCTCCCCCTGCTCTGTAGGCAGCCCAGCCCTACCCCGCACCTCCAGAGCCAGTACAGAAAAAATAGAATGATAATAACATGGTGTTATTATCAATTTTTTTTTTCTTGTTGGGCGACGTTTCTTCACCTTAGCGAAGAAGCTCCCGCTGGTAATATAACTTTTATTCTTATACATGAGCAGAGGAACTTCATGACTTGGCTGTGACTGTGCTCGTGGTGAACATGGCACTCCCTTACCAAGCAGGGAATAAGAGTCTGTTGATACACTGCTGACAGGTGCCTTATTGAGAAAAAATGTGTCCAATATTTTTCTTCTTTTATCTTACCCTCCATCGTCTTACTTATTCTTCCGATTCTCTTGTATTTTCTCCCATCTCATTGATCATTTTATTATTTTCTTCCTTCTTCTTATGTCTTTTTTTCTCTTTCCCTTTTGTTCTTTTTATTCATTTATTTCCATCTTTATATTCCTTTCTCATTTAATTTTCTCCCGTTTGTAGTTCACTATCATGCTGCACAAGTAGGACCTGAATCCATATGCTTACGGGATAGAATGTGGGACAGAACCAGTGCACAGAATACTTCATGAGTATGCTATGCATGTCCTTAGGTTATTAGTGGTCCTCGTTCAACTATTTGCAAAATTGGTGAGATTTTGGAAGTTTGTGGATCCTGGTGAGAATTCATCAAGGTTGAGGGTATCAAGGGTTTCAGGTGATGAGTTTCACAATAGAGATTAGTGAGAAGATCTGTAATTGTGCAAAGATATCTGACTGCAGTGGACATAGTGAACATGTGATGTATGTTGCGTAGCCAACTAAGGCAGTTCAATGTAAGATGGGTGAAGAATGGACTTTTACTTACAACTCCACTGAAACCCCATGTGGTTACCTGATAAATAGCTGAATATGATCTTTAATTTTGCACCTTCTGCAGTATGAGGGTTACACCTCTAGTGTTAAATATATTTTTTATAGCTTTGTGTTTTCTAAACACTCGGCCTTGCATTCTAATGCATGTAAGCAGATGTTGGGTTCTATTCACAAAGACATTTTAGTGCATGTAAATCAGTACTCGTGTAGTACTCTTTTACATACTTGTATGTGTTTTTGTGAATTGGCCCCAAAACATCTAAAATGGGAATATGCAGAGAAAATTTGCAATTATTACAGCCATAAAGGACTATGTCTCTTTGCACTTTAGGTAGCAGGGAGTAAGGCACTGAACGGGCGTTAGGAGCATTTAAAAGAGTACTCTGGTAGTACCACTTCCTGTACTTTTAAGTGCTTTGTGAATCAAAACCTAAGTGATGCACAACAACTCAAGGAAGCAGACTGACTGCCAAATGAGATGCTCAGTCTAGTCTGTCCTTGGTGGTTAACCTGTAGGAAATGGCTGGCTGAGAGCAACCTCAGACACTTTGTCTCTTGATCAAGTGAAACAAGTTTATTATTTTTTCATTAACCCTTTCCATGCGGCCGCGATTCCGCTGGTGTGCTGTAAACAACACGAACAGGGGCGGGCTGTGACGAACCCCAGCAGTCATCAGCACACGAGCACCGTAGTGCATGACGGCTGGGGTTCGTCATCAGCATGGAAGGGGTTCATTTCGCTAGTTATTAATAGAACTGTGTATTTGTGCATCTGTTGTTCCTTTTGTGAAATCAACAGTTGTGTTCCATCCTCTCATTATCATATTTTGAAGCTTTGTATCAGTGTAATAAACATATGTCGATCAATCAATCAGGATTTATAAATCACGGCTAATCACCCAATAGAGTATCCAGGCGCTTGCAGGTCCCAGAGACTTATTAGAATAGTCAGGTCTTGAGGGCCATTCAGAATTCAAAAGGGAGGTGTTGGTCTGGGGGTGCGTGGGGAGGCCGTTCCAGGTCTTTGCTGTGATGTGGGTGAAGGAGCGTCCTCCATATCTGCTTTGGTAGATGAGGGGAGTATGGGCAAGTGAAAGGGAGTCGGAGCATAATCGTCTCAACGGTTGGTGGAAGTTTAGGTGGTGGTTAACTCCATGGCTGCTAAGGCAATTCCCCTCCTGTGCTGGGAAATTGCTATTTTCATTGTTTTATGACGAGCTGGGCTCGTCATCAGTGTATGAGGAGGCTACACCATGACGAGCCCAGCTCGTCATGAGTGTGGAAGGGGTTAATGTATGTTGGTCCTTGGTTGTGTAGAGCCTTGTGTGCATGGTTCAGCAGCTTGAATTGGCTTCTCTTCTGTATGGGGAGCCAGCTGGTGATAAGGGTGTGTGTCACGTTGTGACGCATGTGTAGGTGTAGCCACTTGATAAGTTATGTATTAGTCTTGGAGGGATGGAAGGCTGAGTCAGGAAAGCTAAGCTGCCAAGCAGGATGAACGATATCTTAGCAGCAAGCACGTAACTCGTTTAAGAAAGCCTGGTATGAAGTCTTCCAGTGTCCAAGGTAATAATAGGCCCTTGGACCCATGTTTACACTGAACAGTGTAATTTATATCTTTGGCCCCAGGGCAGCTATGCTGCAAGGTTCTTCCAGTTACGGCTCCTCCGCTGAGCCAGAGGAGCGACACTCCACTGCTTCACAACAGTGAAGCAAATGAAATACAAAATGATAATAGCTGACGTTATTATCATTTTATGTTTCCTTCTGCTGCAGTAGCTTTCGGGGCAAGCGGGGCTGCTCCGACTACAGAGGAGCAGGGGAGGAGTGGTTTGCCCATTACTACGTAAACATGACTGTTTGGGAAGCCCTCCCGACACGGCCAAACGTTCATGCACACTTCGCATCTTCTGCATGCAGGCTGCATTACAGCCTGTTTGGAGAACATGCCCAGGCCCCAATTCCCTGGTTTAGCGCCGATCCACAGTGCTCGGACCAATCACAACACTGTGCTGCAGCTTTGTGATTGGCTATCGGGAAGCTGGGAGGGTGCTTCCTGCATTCTGCTGCAGACGTGCAGGAGTGGCAGCATCCAGCTGGGCGTCCAGGTATGTGTTTTAAAAAAAGCTTTTTTCGTCCCCCCTGCACCCACCCCCACCCCACCTACTCGGTTTTTCAAAGATCCAGGCAAAATGAAATTTTGCATTTTTGACTCTTTCTTCCCCATGGGATTGTATTTTGTTGGACATTTTTGTGCACTCTGTCCTCCTCTTGCGGTAGCAGCTCACTTTTGAAGCCTTTTTTAGTGCTGACTATGTTTGTGGTGCTAGGATTCCCCTTCTGTTGTCGAGGAATGAATTTGAGGACCCCCACACCTCCCAGTTTTCCAGGAGACCTGGCTCCATATTACATATACAGTGCACTTTCCCTGTTTGTGCCATGGCGCACCTTTAATTAGGTGCACCATGAGCAAACAAGGAAGTGGGCCCTATTACAGTGAATGCGCTGCCCCCAGGGCAGCCGCAAACTCATGCTGGACTGGACGAGGAACATTGAAATGAAATACAAAGGGGTTGCTTCAAAGCCATTCCGTGTTCCACTGTGGAGGCAGCAACCCATTTTTACTTTTAAAAGTGATTATAGGGCCCCTTGCGGGTGGGTGCAGTGATGGACTGCACCCACCTGCAAGGGGATGTATGGGGGCTTTCATGGGCCCTTGTTGCCCCTACAGAGGCCTGTCATCAGGTGAACACTGACAGCGCACCACCTTTTGTGGTGCACTTTTAGTGAGGCTCCTGACAGCTTCCTTGCCTTTGCGCGCATATCCATAATCGAGCATTTGCACAAAGACAAAGATATTTCTCTATTTCATGGGGCCATGACCCCATACAAATAAAGGAACACCCTCATGAGAGAGCACTGATGCTACATGTGCACTTGTGCTATTTGTATTTCAGAAATGGCCGCCCAAGCATCCGCTGCCTCTTCTGTAATACCAAAATAACTCAGTGGTGCACAAAGCAGGCACACATGCCCGTTGTGCACTCTGGGCACTTTTATAATATGGCCCTTTACATATATGCCAGCAGCACCCCTCAAAATGACACCAGCAGCATGCTGGGCTTATTCGAGCAGCTCCTCCATTCTGTCAAAAAATAAACGTGTCAGTGGAACCAACAGTGTGAAGTCACTGTTCTCTTCTGAAACTAGTGGAACTATGTGTTTTTTTCATATATTCTTAGCCGATCTTTGGAGTACTTTTCACTGTATTTTGGTTAGTTACTTCATTTTATTATCCCCCGCGTCTCTGTGTAAGTTGGAAATCCCTTCACTTCCTTATACAAAACAAACTCCCAAAGTGGAGTTTGTTTTTGAAAAACATTCAATGCCCTTTTCTATCTGAACATCCGGCTATTGATTGATTTCCCTAATCTGTACTGCCAATTTACAGAAGTTTACCCTCTCTGCCAAACTCTAAAGGCCAGATGTAGGTAGCCCTTTACCGATCGGAATCGGCCGAAAATACAGATTTTCGGCCGTTTCCGACCGGTAAAGGGCTATGGAGATGTAGGGGCACCAAAAATGGACATATTCAGTAATTTTACCGAATCGGTATTCTTACCGAATCGGTAAAATTACAGAATCGGTAAATTTACCGAATCTGTAAATTTTACCGATTCGGTAAATTTACCATTCGGTAAAAATACCGAATATGTAATTTGAGATGTAGGTAGCATGTCTAACAGTGCTACAGGGCATTAAGAATTCGGTATTTACCATGCAATACAATTGCATGGAAAATTACGAATTCATGTGTACATGCACATCTGTGCATGTACACCTGTGCCATGTGGCACACAGACATGCCCTAAGGGCATGTCTGTGTGCCACATGGCGCAAAAGCCAGTTACAGGGGTGCAACAGGGTGTCAAAGTGACACCCTGTCCCCCTTAGCAATTCGGTATTTTTACCGATTCGGTAAATACCGAATCGGTATTTGCTATTGAATCCTATATACCGAATTTTTCCCTACATGTCATTTACCGATTTTTGAATACCGAATCGGTAAAGTTTGGTATTTAAAAATCGGTAAATCACATCTGTCCTACAACCTCGGCTCGGCGCATCTAAGGCTCAGAGCTGGGTGTGGTGGCCCCACAGCCTCATCGGACCCAACATGGCGGGCAAGGGCGACCCGGACAAGACATCGAATAAAGGCGTTCGTGGCAAGTCCCAAGTGCAGCAGAACAGGATTCATAGGTATGCTCAGCTGCGCACCTCGCCTGCACCGGGGGCCTCCACCAAAGACTTCTCCTCTTCGGGCTCGCCAGATGGGTCCGAGCCCACCCTCAGTGACATTATGGGTGCCATCTCGGGCATACGAGCCGAAATACAGAAGCAACACGAGGTTTTGACCCACAAAGTGGACACGTTGGCAGTGGATCTCACCCTTATCAGAGCTGACCTGGGTAAAACCAACGATCGGGTGAAATCGTTGGACTTAAAAACTTCGAGCCTCACCACCGACGTCTCGGACCTGCAAACCGAGGTCCAGACTCTACGGCTCACTTCTGACCAATTCTCCAGGAGACTGGACGACTATGAAGGTCGTGCCAGGCGACAGAATGTCCGTATCATTGGCGTTCCGGAAGGGTCAGAAGAGGCATCGGCAGACCTGTTCGTTGAGGACCTGATACAGAACCATCTTACTCCCCCCGGGTTGAGCAAATTCTTCTCGGTGGAACGAGCACATCGGGTACCAGGTGGCCCGCCGAAGTCGGGCGTGGCACCTAGACCCATCATTGCCAGGTTCCTCAACTTCAGGGATCGGGACGCAATCTTACAGGCGTCCAGGAGGCATGGACCGCTGCAGTACCAGAACTCTGAGGTGCACTTCTATCCTGACTTTACAAGGGCGGTACAGAGACAACGCCAGAGCTACGCGGGAGTGAAACGGCGACTGAGGGACATGGGACTCAAGTATTCGATGATGTTCCCGGCCAAGCTTCGGATTGAGCACGAAGGCCGTGCCCTGTTTTTTGACTTTCCGGACAACGTAAGCGAATGGCTAGACACCCTACCACAGCGTAGCGACGGCCGGGAGGACAGCGAAAGGGGCGCTGCTGGTGGCGCTGATTTGTGAGAACTGGCTCTACTACGAGAACATTGGCGGTTGGTGGTCCTGCAATATGTGACTATCGTCCTTTTTCCAGTGTAATAGTAATTGGATCTCCTGTCGTTTCATGGTGGGCGGCGGGAGGTGTCCGCAGGGAATCCTTACTCCTTTTGGGGCTTTTTGTAGACTAGTTAATGGGGCGACAGGCACACTGCTGGTTGGGGGGGCTTTTTAGTCTGATGCAGGGGTGCAGGGTGGGGGGTGTTTTGGGACAAGTTCAAGTGTCTCTTAGTGTGATCTTGTTTTCTTTCTTTCGGCAATGGGTAGTGTATATTGTTGCACTTTTGATTCTGCAAGGGTTTTTCGGGTCGGGCTGGGGAGGGAGTCACGATGATGGGGGGTAGGAAATTAAAAGTGATCAGCTGGAATGTCAATGGGTTGGGTGACCGAATCAAAAGAGGGATTGTGCTTCAAATGCTCAAGCGTCACATGCCTGATGTGGTTTTTCTACAGGAAACACACTTGATTGGGAACTCCTGTAAAGCGCTCAATCGCAAAGGGTACAAGATGGTGGCACACTCGGGGTTCTCTTCGGGCTCTCGGGGGGTGGGCGTTCTTGTCCGGACATCCCTTCCGCTGGAGATTGACGTCACCACGATAGATGATAGAGGGCGCTATGCAGCGGTGGCTGGGCGGTGGGAGGGGAGGGCCCTCATCCTACTTTCAGTTTACGTCCCGCCTGGCCTACAGACCATTACGTTCCAGGACCTTGGTGGCGCCATTTTAGCTCTGCCTGACGGCTTGCTTATTGTTGGGGGTGACTTCAATTCGGTCTGCTCTGGCTCCCTAGACCGACATCCGTCTAGGGACCTTCGCCACTCTCAATTGTGGTTGCCCTCGTTCATAGACTCATTGGGCCTTGTGGATAGTTGGAGACTCCTGCACCCCACGCTTCGTCAGTTCTCCTTTCTGTCCAGTGCGCATGGCAGCCTGTCCCGCATAGACTACGTTCTTACCTTGGCAGCTCACGCTACGGCCGTGTCCGAGGCCCGTTTCCTGGCGCGAGGAGTTTCTGACCACTCGCCGCTCCTGGTCTCTTTTGACTTCGATATCGCCCTGTCGGAGCGACCGGCAACAGTCAATCCCTGGTACTTTTGGAACCCAAAGACCCGCGCTCTTCTGGCCAAGGCTATAGACCTCTACTTCTCTGAAAATGAGGGTTCGGTTGGGTCGTCCGCGACCCTGTGGGAGGCATTCAAGACCGTCCTAAGGGGCGAGGCATTTACCTTAATAGCGGAGGCCCGTAGGAATAGAGATGCCGATCTACTCTGTATCGAGGAAGAGATTTTAAACCTCGACGCCCAGCTGGACCCCGAACCCACCCCAGACCTCCTCCACGCGCTCTCCCTAAAGCAATTGGAATACCGAGATCTCGCTACGAATGCCGCCCAGACCATGGCTAGGGAACAGCAGGGCCGTATCTACGATGTGGGAGACAAGGCCGGCAAGCTGTTGGCCTGGTTGGACAGGAGGGAGTTGGCCAGTCGGGTGGTACCTGAGATCCTGGGGGCAGACGGGACCCCTGTCACTGACCCTTCCGCCATTGCCGAGTCCTTTGCCGACTACTTCAGGGGTGTTTACACCTCCACTTCTGACTGCTCCGAGGCCGACTCGGCTGAACTTCTCTCGACCGTGGATCTTCCCTGTCTCTCTGAGGCGGATCGCGATGATCTGGACAGAGACATATCTGCTGATGAGATTGCCCTCACGATCCGCTCCTTGAGATCTGGCAAGGCGCCGGGTCCCAACGGCATCCCAGCTGAGCTCTACAAGATACGACCTGATGTGGTTTCCCCGCACCTCCGTACTATGTTCCTGGAGGCGCGAGACGTCGGCATTCTTCCCCTTGACCAGAGGATGGCCACTATTGTGGTCATCCACAAAGACGGTAAACCAAGGGATATGTGTCGGTCATATCGGCCTATTTCCCTCCTGAACACCGAACCCAAGGTCCCCGCCAAATTGCTTGCCAACCGACTGGTTGGGGTCATTGGCGACTTGGTGCACCCGGACCAGTCGGGCTTTATTCCGCACCGCAACACTGCCCTCAATTTGAGACGACTCCACGGCGCCCTGGCCAGGGTGCACACTCTTGCGGAGCCGGCAGTGCTGGCATCCCTCGATGCCACCATGGCGTTTGACTCCATCGAGTGGAACTACCTCTGGGCAGTGTTAGCTAAGCTTGGCTTTGGCCCGGTCTTTCTCAGCTGGGTAAAACTTCTTTACGCCAGCCCAATGGCTAATGTATCTGTGAATGGTCGTCTATCGACGTCGTTGTCCTTCAAAGAGGTACCAGGCAGGGCTGCCCCTTGTCGCCTCTCCTTTTTGCTCTGGCTCTCGAGCCCCTAGCGGCCACGCTGCGTTTCCACCCCGACCTCCATGGCATCACCTGGGCACCTGACTTTGAGGACCGAATCTCCCTGTACGCTGACGACATCCTCTTATATCTGACATCCCCGTACAAGTCTCTCATTGTTGCCTGTGACGTTCTTAGACACTTTGGGAGATACTCCGGCCTGATTATCAACTGGGCCAAGTCCTCCCTCTACGTTTTGAAAGGGGACACACCGCGCCTCCCCAGAGGCTGCAACATTCAGGTGGCCACACAGGGCTTTAAGTACCTAGGGATCTACATCTCTGAGAACCCGAAGGTTCGATACGACCAGAACTTACTCCCCCCACTACAGCGTCTTCGGCGCGACGTGGAGGGTTGGCGTAAGCTCCCACTCTCCCTGCTTGGCCGAGCGGCCCTGTTTAAAATGATGTCCTTGCCCAGGTTCCTGTATGCCTTACAAAACACCCAAGACCCGGTACCGGCCCGATATTTCAGGGAAATTGAGGGTCTTCAGCGGGCCCTGCTTTGGGATGGCCGCCCCCGGGTGGCGATCACGAAGCTTACGCTCCCGTGGTACGACGGGGGCATAGCACTGCCGGATGTTCGTAGGTATTACTGGGCCTCCCAGCTCGCAGCCCTCAATCACGGGTTTTATGGCCCGGTGAATAGCCCCGGCTACGCCATGGACAGGTGGCTCATGGGTGGTGGTAACTATTACCGAGCCCTGTACTCCAGGTCTCTTAATCGGCGCATGTCTGGTCCCACGAGGACGGCAGTCTCTATTTGGCGTACGATCACTAAGGTGCAGGGATGGCAGGGCAGACTGACCAGCTTCACTCCTCTGTATGAATCCGACATGTTGGGCAGACTATGGCACACCAAGGGCTTCGACAAATGGGACCTCATTGGCATCTCTAGAGTGGGAGACATGATTTCCAAAGGGACTATCAAGACCTTCCCCCAGTTACAGACTGAGTACCAGCTGGGTGCCTCGGAGTTCTTCCGATATGCCCAGCTGAGACATGCCTTGCTTTCTGCTATGGCCCCCGGGGAGGATGTCCCGGAGAGCTCACCGCTGGAGGACAGAGTGCTGGACGGCCATATGCCCGACAGCGCTATCTCATTGTCTTACAAAAAACTAATTAATGTCCGCACTGACCTTCTCCTTGGGTTGCGCGACCAGTGGGTGGCGGATGGCCTGGAAATCGACGATGAGGACTGGCAGAGTGCAGTGTCTTCCCCTAAGGAGGTTGCCATCTCCTCTCGGCTTCGACTGGTCCAATTTAAAATCCTACACAGGGTATACGTCACTGGCCCCCGCCTTATACACATGGGTTACTCGCCCGACGGACTCTGTCGTCGAGGCTGTGGCGCCCTCGCCACCTTCTTACACATCTTGTGGGAATGCCCAGCCATAGCGTCCTAAGGGAGGAGAATTCACAGGGTCATGAGTGAAGTGTCGGGAGTGGGGATTGCGGCGGAAGCTCGTAGGTGTCTCCTCAACATTTGGGAGCCGACAGATCACAACACGGCCCAGACCCAGTGGGTGACCCTAGGCAATATGGTGGCCAAGAGAGACATTGCACAGAGGTGGGGTGCCACTACGGCACCCCTTGTGGTACAGTGGAAAGCCAACATGGATTGGTGTATGTTCCGGGAGAAGACTGTCTATGTTGCCAGGGGTAAGCCTAATAAATGGAACAAGGTGTGGGGTGCCTGGAACTCTTACCGAGGGGATGTGTGTCTGCCACCTGAGCCTGCTTCATTGGATGAACATTTGTCACTGTGACCTATGACACCGACTGTTTACGATAACTGATTGATCCTGTTTTTCCTCCCCCCTCCTATCATCCTCCACTCTTCTGTATTTCTGAGCCGCTGTTCTCTCTCTCCTCCCGGCTTTCTACTCCTTGCTGCACTCTTCATCCCATTGCCAATTTTCGGCGCCAGTTGGCGTCTTTTTCTTCTTATTGTTATAAAATCATAAAATAAACCTATAATTTCCTGACGTAACTGATTTGCACTATTATGCTCTGCTTACTATGCTGCCTTGCCTCCGGGATGTTAGGCTGAATAGCTGTGTGCTCTTGTGAAATAAAGGTTTTCAAAAATTTAAAAAAAAAAAAAAAAAAAAAATCGGTAAATGACATTTACCTACATCTGGCCCTTAATGAGAGTCTTGCAATGTAGAAAACAGAGGACCTACAAAATTGATGTTTCTTTTTTTCACTGATTACTGATTACTTATAAGTTCATTAAAAAGACACCACACAATAAAAGGATATTATCAACGAAGTACTTGAATTACAATATTCTTGTGCTGATACTCCCATTCTTGATGGCTTGTTTTAGTTGTACTACTGTTAATTTTTTTTATTGGCAGCACCTGATTAGTCTGATTACAACAAGGCTGCCTGCTGATTAACCATATTAAAATCAATTGCCATTGACTGAGTCAATCAAACAGCTGTTCATATACCTTTAATATAATGTTGAGACCTTACGGCACCAATTCTGGCCTGAATGAATGTATAACAAAGCGAGTTAGAGAAAGGTTTTTTTTCAGTAATATAAGTAACTTTATTTCTGAATGTTAGATATATTAAGACTCCCCCATTTCTTCTCATACATCCTCTTTTTTTTTAAACAATTAAAAAAAGTTTGATGATTTTTTTACATGCTGAATTTTGGGCATCACAGACATTTATTTGGATCAGGTGAGGCTGGTACTCGTCGTACTTCTCCGTCTCATTGACTTCGTAATAAATATTTCCCAGACAAGAGATCCTTTTTCTGCGTTGCAAAGTAGGTGTTCACACAACTGTTATTTATCGAACTTGTAGACTACTTGAATCTATGATAATTAAAAAGGGAAATTTTTGTATGTGGCATCATTTAGCAAAACCTACATAAAAAGTAAAGGAATCAAAGTTCGTGCATTACTCAGAAAAATAAATAAAATGTCTGATTTTTGGTAAATAAAACTTGAATATTGTAATTTGAAATGTAAAAACATATCTTTAAAATTCTAAACAAACATCTTTAGCAGATGTGATACGCCTGCATGTGGTGAATTTTAGTTTCGACCATAATCTGCTAAACCAAGATGGTTGTTGAAGAATCATAGCCAAATAGGTGATAAACCCTTGACTGAGAGTTATTAGATGCTTTTCTGAAGATTATTTTTAAAGCATCAATTTTCCTTTGCTTACAGTCTTTCACTCTAAAGAGTACTCTGTGTCTTTATTGTTAGTGTCCCCATCAATCCATGTTTCGGTATATAACAATCGCTGAAAAAAGAATAAGATCTTTCACTTGTTATTTCTATTCACTGTCTGGGTAATGAAAGCCGCCACATCCACTCAACATGAAACTACTGTCAAAGGTGCACTGTAGAAAATAGCCAATCCTACAGTATATAGAATCATGGGCCATAAAAAAGTTTAAGTCTGCACTTGCCAACCGTAACAAACTGAATCGTCAGATGACGAAACCCCTTAAAATATATACGGCCGGATTCATTAACCTCAATTGCGCTCGCAAAGGGCCAGATTCTGAGAATCTGGCCCTTTGCGAGCGCAATTTTTGCGTTTGGGATTCATCATCCCAAATGCAAAAATCGGTAATAGCGAAGTCGCTAATTAGCGAGGAATTACATTTACGGAATCTCTATTTGAGATTCCTTAAATGCAATTCATCATCCATTTTCAAATTGCGAAATCGCAATTTCGGGCCGCAATTTACCGCGAGGTCAAACCTCGTGGTAAATAGCGAAAAATTAGAAAAATGCTTTCAAAAGCATTTTTCTAAGTTGCATGTTGCACACACACATGTCCTTTGGACATGTGTGTGCGCAACACCAATGTAGTTTACCTTTCAGGGGTGCTACAGGGTGTCCTTTGGACACCCCTAGCACCCTTTAAATCGCTATCTTATTTGCGATTAGCAAATTGCTAATCGCAAATAAGGAATACTCCCCATTCATTCCTATGGGCCTTTTGGCCCATAGGAATGAATGGGGAGTTATTCCTTATTTGCGATTAGCAATTTGCTTATCGCAAATAAGGAATGTGTAGGAATCGCATTTTTTTTTGCGATTCCTACATGAATCCCGTTTTGCGAGTCTGTAATAGCGATTCCTTATGAATCGCTATTAAAGACTCGCAAAACGGGTCTTTGATGAATCAGGCTGTATGTATTCATTTTGGGGGTTTGGAAAATTGTTGCCCTCTGGATATCCTTTAATTTAATTTTCACTTTTAGGGAGAAAGGTGAGAAAAAAGTTAGATTGACTTTAATTTATCATTTTAGTTACACAAAATTAATTGTATATTTCACAAACACTGCTTTTTATCAAAACCTATTGCTAGACAGTTTAGTTCATCAAATGTTTGGATTCCAATGTTCCTCTTACTTCTGCTGAAAAATTGTTTATGACACAAGGCATTAGGAAACCTTTGTACCGTTACGAAGACTGGTACAATGCTTCGCCTGATGGCCATTGTTGGACCTGGCCCCCTCTACAGGATCACCCCCAAACATTTTGCTTCTACTCCTCCTATTTTTGCTGAATTCATTTTTGTTGCCTTTAGGATTCTCTGCACTTTACCACTGCTAAACAGTGCTAAAGTGCTTGTGCTCACTCACCTGTAAATGGTGTCAACATCTATATGGCCCCCTCACCACCATCATCAGAAAGCACGTACTCAGCACAGTATCCTATGCCGATGACACCCAGCTCATCCTCTCTCTCACCAATGACCTTATCACCACCAGTCCCAACTTCCAGGAAGGAATGAAGGGCGTTACATCCTGGATGAGCAGAAAATGCCTTAAGCGCAACTGGAGAAGACAGAAGTCCTCATCCTCTGGCACTCCCCCTCGGCAAGGGACAACACCTGGTGGCCTACCACCCTCTGTGGCCCCCATGCCCACGAACCATGCCCGAAACCTCAGCATCGGACTCGACTCCTCCCTCTCCATGACCCGACAGGTCAAAGCTGTCGCCTCCAGCTGCTTCAACGTCCTCATCATCAGTAGACTGGACTAGGGAAACACCCTCTACGCCAGGATCAACAAGTCTCTCATCCGCAAGCTCCAGACCATACAGAACACCTCAGCCAGACTCATCCTTGACATTCCTCGACATGAGCACACCACCCAACACCTACGGAACCTCCACTGGCTCCCAGTTGAGAAGAGAATCACTTCCAAGATACTCACCCACTCCTATAAATGCATCCACAACACCGGACCCCAATACCTCAACGAGAGAATCTCCCTCCACGTACCCAACAGAAACCTCTGATCCGCTGCCCTCACCGAAATCTAGTGCATCAGCAGACCCAGAACACGTGGAAGAACCTTCTCCTACATCGCAGCTCCTTAGCACCTTCTCAACATCAAACGTGCCCCCTCCCTGAACATCTTCAGGAAGACGCTCAGACCTGACTCTTTGACTGAACGGAGCTGCTACCCGCCCCCCCTCCCAGCGCCTTGAGCCCCTCACGGGTGAGTAGCACACTTACAATTCCCCTGATTGATTTATTTAGTGGCCCCCAACTACTAAATGGGATGAGAGGACTGTGAGTTAAACTGAATAAGAGCACCAACAATTTCTGTTGGTATTCCGGCTCTGCCTTTCTCTAAATGAGGTCCATTGACTACCCTTCAGTAAATTCTGAAGCCCAAGCTCAGAGGTTCAGTAAAATGGAATTTTCATTTGTTTTTGGGTCAAGCATGGCTTTGTCCCACCCGAGTGGTCTTCCAATGAGTGTGGCTCAGAAGGAAGCGCTTTTGAAAATGGAATTACTTCCCCATCATGTTCTACCAAAGCCCCTCAACTCTTAGTAAGACTTTATAATGGAATATTCTACTTTATTGCTGACTTGGCAAAGCTCATATGGCTGAGATACCCGCCACCCCCTCTCAACACAATCCCCAAAAAGGAGGGAAACCGGAAACAGTTCTTGAAGTTTTTGGAAGAGGGAGGGAGTGACCCTCCCCGGCCGTATTTATTAAAACAAAAAATTAAACGTTAAACAGTTCATATTAATGTACAATTTCATAACCACATTGCGATGTTTGGCTAACCTTAACAGATTCTCTAATACAGAGGTTCTCCTAGCCGAACTACCAACCTGCAAAACATTTTCTTGAAATAATGAAATTGTACATCCTAACGTTTAAGGGCCAACGGCAAGGTCGTAACCGGTGTCAAGATCCCTAACCAGAAATACCCCCCCCACTTGGGAGGGGCGACAGCACTGAGGCGTACCCCACGTGCAACTACCAATTTCCCTTTGACTTGTCGGGGGCCCCAATAAACTCGACGCCACTTAAAGGTCGTTCGAGGACTCGTGTGAGTATCTAGAAGGTAGCGTAGACCTCCCCCCAAACCCCACACACTTACCACATCTGCCGTCGCAGACGTCACTGGCCCCGGGAAATTCCCCAGGAGGGGGCTGTAACCCCTCCTACACAGGAAGGGGCCTTGACCGCCTTTCCTTTCCTTCCGGCGGCCTCTCCTTAGACAGGACCGCCTCCCCGTTGAGGGGCCAATGGCCACCTCTCCCGGGCGCTCCCATCCGTGTTGGGTGACGCCCACTCATAGGGATCTTCCAATTACTGCTCACCGATCATGACCTTACCGCCTACCAAATAAATACGACAATGCTACCTAAACCAACAATCCATTGGCCACTATGACCCGAATAGGCATGCTTATAACGGACACAAAGCAGAAAATCTTAATCCCAGAACATCAAAACTTCGTCCAACTTTATTACATACTCAATATCAACATGATAATACCAACGGACACAAAACAGAAAATCTTTAATCTCAGAACATACATAAACGGCCAACTTTATTACACACTCAATATCAACATGCTAATGCCACAACCTGTAAACGAAAAATTAGAAGTATCGAACCATCTTAAAACAACTAGCTGTCCTCAGGGGCTGGTGGGTGGGTCAAAATTGGCTCTTCGTTCCGTCTCGAGCTCACGTGCAGCGAGGAGGTGCAGCTTCAGAGCACAGGAACAAGAGGATGTCTTCCGGTCTTGCGTCCCTTTTTATCCGTCTTCAGGGCGGGCGTAAACCCGCCCCTGCCTGCCCCGAGGGCGTGGCCAGCTGCGTCAGTGTCTAGGCCAGCCCACTCCAGGGCGGGAAAGAGCGCGCCCCGGCTACGCCGCTACGGGCATACCAGCCGAGCCGCGCCTCCCGCCCAAAATGGCTTCCCGGGGGGATCGAGGTACTCTGCCATAAGTTCGGGGGGACCGAGTGGTCGCCCCTTTCCATATGGCTGAGATACCCGCCACCCCCTCTCAACACAATCCCCAAAAAGGAGGGAAACCGGAAACAGTTCTTGAAGTTTTTGGAAGAGGGAGGGAGTGACCCTCCCCGGCCGTATTTATTAAAACAAAAAATTAAACGTTAAACAGTTCATATTAATGTACAATTTCATAACCACATTGCGATGTTTGGCTAACCTTAACAGATTCTCTAATACAGAGGTTCTCCTAGCCGAACTACCAACCTGCAAAACATTTTCTTGAAATAATGAAATTGTACATCCTAACGTTTAAGGGCCAACGGCAAGGTCGTAACCGGTGTCAAGATCCCTAACCAGAAATACCCCCCCCACTTGGGAGGGGCGACAGCACTGAGGCGTACCCCACGTGCAACTACCAATTTCCCTTTGACTTGTCGGGGGCCCCAATAAACTCGACGCCACTTAAAGGTCGTTCGAGGACTCGTGTGAGTATCTAGAAGGTAGCGTAGACCTCCCCCCAAACCCCACACACTTACCACATCTGCCGTCGCAGACGTCACTGGCCCCGGGAAATTCCCCAGGAGGGGGCTGTAACCCCTCCTACACAGGAAGGGGCCTTGACCGCCTTTCCTTTCCTTCCGGCGGCCTCTCCTTAGACAGGACCGCCTCCCCGTTGAGGGGCCAATGGCCACCTCTCCCGGGCGCTCCCATCCGTGTTGGGTGACGCCCACTCATAGGGATCTTCCAATTACTGCTCACCGATCATGACCTTACCGCCACAGGTCCGGATAGTTGACCGGCTATCCGGACCCCCCACAAAACTCCTACCTAAAGGTCATGCTTCAACGTTTTTAACCATGCTAAGAAGTCTCCTATGAGTAACTCATTTCCCACCCGAGACAAATGCACACCATCCCCCGAATACATACTGTCATCATTAATACATCCATGCGAAATAGAATGCAATGTCCCGGAACGAAACAACCTACTCACTTTGTTATTAAGCTTCCTAACAGAGTGATTCAAAGCAGGAATAGAAATAGCCCCCCGCCATACCTTTCGTGGGATCATATGGGACCACGCAATTGTGCACCCCGGAACTCTCCTCGCCAACCAACTTACAGTGGAAAGCATTGCCTCAAGGAGAAGTCGTCTACCGGTGGTGACCAAATCATTGCCCCCTAGATGCACTATGACTATAGACGGCGGTGACCTCGTCCGCCCTAACAAATCTTCAAAATATGCTTGAAACTGGTCAATACAGAGACCGCCTCTTCCGTAGAAGGACACCCTGTACCCGTATTCCCCAGCTACGTGAATCATGTCACCTGCTTTGAATACGTCCGCGGCACGCCTCACGTATGAGTGGCCCACGACCCACACCTCCTTTTTCACAGCCGGTGATGTCTGACCGCTGTCCCGGTGTTGGGTCGACTGCAAAGTCCGCCTCGCCTCGTAGGCTTGCGCAACTGAAAACCAAACAAAAACAAGAGGCGTGAGCACATCATTACAGCTTTACAACATGTGTAACCGTACATACCTCTTATAACAATTGGAGGACCAACGCCCCACTCGTTTCACTTGTTCAACATTAAGACCCCTGGCTGTAGCTTCTGTAGCAGCCCCTATCCGAAAGGAATGGGTCCCAAACTCGCCCGGGTTCAAGCCCGCAGCGGCAATTGACATCGCAAGCACCCGCTGAAACTGAAACCTCGTCAGTGGGGTGGCGTCCGCGTGTCTCAACAGGGTCCCCCCCCGTACTGCCACCCTTCGTGCTAGGTAATCTTCTAAACACTTTACCGGGCATATGGAGGACCCGGGAATCCTGCGTATGATTATGCAGTCACCCATCCCATCTTGATCGGTCTTGGATTTGACAAAGGAGACCGTCATTGCCTCTCTTCTGATCTGAACGTGTTCTTGGCACAAACCCCCCGCCACATCCTGTTTATTCCTTGCCACCAGTTCGCTTACTCGCATCGCCCCGTGAAATGCTAGCGTAAAAGCGGCTCGGAACAACACCGCCTCAAACGGAGATGAACATGTGGCAGGGAGTGTAGCCAACAACTGGGCCAACCTATCCAAACCTATCGGGCGCCTCTCATCTACACTGCGACCCTCAAGGCGTTGCCACCCACGCAGCGCTTTTTGTACAACGAAAGACGCTGTCGGGTCCTGGATACTATGAGCCCTGGCAACAAAGGAAATAGCAGCACGATGCCTCTGAGCCGTAGCCACAGATTTCCCAGCCCTACGTAAGGACATCAGGAAATTCACCACCCATTCCTCATGGCCCCAAAGCTTCTCTCTATCAGTCCCCAAGAAGGATAAATAGGACCTAAACGCCCCTTCATATGCCTTCCTCGTCCGTGGTGCTAGACTCTCTCCCACGAGGTGACGAAGTTCGGGGCACCGAGAGACCAGAGAGCTTCGGGGAAGGGTGCCGGCTCTGGGTCCGCTGAGGGAAGGAAGCCCGAGAAAGCCTGCATATGAAAACGAGACAGTGCATCAGCCGCCTGATTCTGTACCCCTGGGACATGTTTTGCTCTGAACAGCACATTCAGTTGCATGCACAACAAAACAATCTCTTTGAGTAGTCTTAACATCAGCTTACATCGTGCTGCCTGACTATTGATGCACTCAACCACAGTCATATTGTCGGACCAAAATATCACAGAGTGATCCTTGAACCCTTCTGGCCAGGTTCTCAAGGCCACCAAAATGGGAAAAAGTTCCAAGAAAGCAATATTACTTGTCAGACCATTGTCGTGCCACCACGTCGGCCACCTTTGTGCTGACCATTTTGTGCCGAAGATGGCACCAAAACCTATGCTACCTGCAGAATCTGTCCACAGCCCCAGCTCTTCAGAAGATACGGCTGGTTTGTTCCATATGACTCGACCATTAAAGTCCGCCAGAAATGCTAACCAAATACGCACGTCCTGGCGGACCTCAGCCGATAGTCTCGTGCGGTGGTGGCCCTCCTGTAAGCCGACCATAGCTTGTGCAATTGAACGAGAAAAGGGGCGGGCCATTGGTATAACTCTTAGGGCAAAATTCAACTGTCCCACCAACTGTTGCAACTGATGCAGCGTAATTTTTGACCCATTTAGACACTCTTGCAGGGTTGCCCTGAACTTTAACACTTTGTCAGCTGGCAAACGAAAACAACCTTCTCTGGAGTCTAACTCGATCCCCAGAAACTCGAGGCGAGTCGCAGGACCCACCGTCTTACCTGGTGCCAATGGCACACCAAACTGTTTCATTAACAAACAAAATTCGGCCAAGGCCCGGCCACATTCAAGATCCCCGGCTGCCCCAAGGAACAGAAAATCATCCAGGTAATGCATTACATGTTGGAAACCCGTCTTCTTTGTGAAGACCCATTGCAGAAAACTACTGAATTTCTCGAAATAGGCACAGGATATAGAGCACCCCATCGGCATACACTTATCCATGTAAAAACAACCCTGAAAATTAAAACCTAGGAGACGCTGATCGTCCGGGTGTACCGGGAGCAACCGGAACGCTGACTCGATATCTGACTTCGCCATCAGCGCCCCGGGCCCCAGGCGATTCAAAATGGCTACGGCCTCATCGAAGGATGCGTACCGCACCGAACACACTTCAGGGTCTATTGCATCGTTTACAGAAAGACCACGTGGAGCTGACAAATTATGAATCAATCGAAACTCACCCGGGTCCTTCTTGGGGACCACCCCTAAAGGAGAACAAACAAAATCCTGTACCGGGGGTGCAGTAAACGGGCCGGAGACACGACCTCGGATAACCTCTTTCCGGATCTTCTCCTGTACTACAGTCGTATGCTGCAGGACGGAAAGTTGATTTTTGCATATCCCGACACCCTGAAAGTCCCCCACCGGAATGCGGAAACCATATGAAAAACCGTTTCGCAGCAATCCAGCAGAAGTACGATCTGGGTATTCACTGAGCCAGGGAATCATCGCCAAGGTATCAATCGGGGTTGGTAAAGGCGCCCCTCGGACTATGTTAGACCTGTTTGGCGCCTCCCCTACCCCCATTCTCACCCGTTCTGGCTCTGCACGAGGACTCAGGATGGGACGAACCGCAACCACTACATTCGTGCTTGAATTTACACGATCCCTGTGGCCTAGTACATTTACCTTTGTTGAAATTGAAGCAGAAACCCTTTTTCCCTGAATTACTGACAGATCTCGAGTAATCGTCGGTACTCGTACCTGACCGAAAGGGCGTCCCCGCATATTGGCGGGAGGACTCGCCAACATTGCTCCCCACCAACGGCATTTTCAACATTCCTGACTCTTTCATTTTATCCCATGTCAAAGAATCATAACAGTCCCAGGTTAAACCTTTGTTATGCTCCTTCGCCTTCCTAAAGAGATTATCATAACAGAACCAGTGGTTACCCTGGTGAGACGTCGAGTACCCCATAATTCGTGACTGATAGATTGGTAGCTCAGAAAGCAATTCAGGCCTACGTTCCCCTAAGATCGACGTAAAAATCCCCCAAGCATTGCCCCAATTGCCAATATTCTCATTTACTTTAAAGGCGGCCATTTTTGCGCGCCAAACACTCGGATGCATCAAATCCTTCTGACCTTTAACATGCTCCACCTCATAATGGTCGACAAGCAAGGAGAAAATGTTCACATATTCCCCCGCCCATATCTTTTCCTTTATTGCCAAAGGAACATGTTGCCCCAACTTTTCTCTACGAGAGGGTGCTGACTCGTCCCTCGCGATCGGCAATGGCCGCTTACCTGCACCGGACGTTGCTTCTGTGGTCGCAACCGGGGCCTGCGGCTTGTCTATCACTGCCGCCGGCGCGGGCACCTTGGCTGCATCTCGCTTCTCGCGCAACTGTTTGATCAGCGCTTGTGCCTCGGCAGCCGTGGCGCCCTCACTACTGTCGCCCAACCACGCTGCTAGCTGTGCCGCCAGCTCGGGGGGCATATCCTCAGTGGATGTCGGGGTGACCACGACGGGAATCGGATTCCCCTCCACCGGTACCGGGGTTGGCGCCTCGAGCGGGGTACAGGGAACAGGGACGTCTCCCCCGGCTGGTCCCCTTCTAGGCCTCTTGGCTCTCCCTCCAGGGGTTGCTCTAGCCGATGGACGCTCCGATCCCCCCTCCCCATCTCGCTTCGCCACCTGCTTTCTCAGTTCGGACATCTCCTTCATGAGGACCCGAACCATCTGATCCGTCGTCATTCTCTTCGCGCCTTTTTTGGGCATTGTTTCCGACCAAGTATCTAGAAGACAAAAAAGAAAGATTAAAACGCTCAAAATTGGCTCTTCGTTCCGTCTCGAGCTCACGTGCAGCGAGGAGGTGCAGCTTCAGAGCACAGGAACAAGAGGATGTCTTCCGGTCTTGCGTCCCTTTTTATCCGTCTTCAGGGCGGGCGTAAACCCGCCCCTGCCTGCCCCGAGGGCGTGGCCAGCTGCGTCAGTGTCTAGGCCAGCCCACTCCAGGGCGGGAAAGAGCGCGCCCCGGCTACGCCGCTACGGGCATACCAGCCGAGCCGCGCCTCCCGCCCAAAATGGCTTCCCGGGGGGATCGAGGTACTCTGCCATAAGTTCGGGGGGACCGAGTGGTCGCCCCTTTCCATTAGTAGCAAAGGCACAATATTACCCCAGTAGCTCTTAGGTTTTGTGAAATATTCCGTAGGTAAGGCAAAGACAAAACACAAATGCTGCCTTTGCCCTACACAGGGAATATTTCAAAAGAGACACTAATTTTTTTGTTCACTATTTTTTATCGCTATAACTGTTCAGCAACTCATTTCTTAAAGTGGGGGTGCACGTTTTGTTTTTGTTTAAGTAAAAGTGCACTGCTGGCTCAGACTGTTTCATTCTCTGCCAAAACCTGTAAAATTACGCAATATCGCAGCGCCTGCCTGGTGAAAGAGGTGAGAGGGCAAGGGACACCGCAGGGACCCGTCTCTCAATGCCCCTTTCTTATTTTGGATGCACCCTTCCCCCCCTTTCACCATCACGGGCCATTTAACCCTAGTCCTCCCCCCAATTATTCTTATCTGCAAGTGATTTAAACTCCGAGGATTACTGACGATTTACAGAGTGTGAACACAGTTGGAATGTTTTAAACTAACAGTACAAGTTGCATTTTAAGGAAAATAATTAACTCCCGGGGGGAGGCGCGGTTCCTGGAGTAATGACAAATTCAAAGCTGGCTTTCCCTTCGACGGACTTTCCAAATAATAAAATATCTTCGATTCCCCGCTGGTGTCAGCTGAGAACCTGTTACTCTGCTAGTTGCTAGCAGAATGTCATATTTTTAAGTGGGCTCTACCGTGGTATAGTTTGGTTTAATCCCACGTGCAAGCTACAATATATGACCAAAATATTAATGTTATGAATGAAGCTGCTCACAAAACCAAATTTCGATGTTTCCCCATTTGCTTATTTTAATCCCCTCACTGATTTCTGTTGGACATTTTCTGTGGCTAGCCTGCTGGCTGGCATTTTAAGGCTCAACTTTGATTTCTACCGAACCAGCGTGGTCAAAACATTTGTTGTAGTCGCGTGATATTTAAAATAGCAATAGTGTATGGAATGCAAGTATTTACTTTTAAAACCCAAATATGTTGTAAATTAAACAAATGTGATTTTCTATTAAAAAATAATATTTTAGTCCGCTTCCTGAGGCCGCAACATTTATGTTTTGTAAAGGGAATCTTTGCTTTCTTGTTCTTAGAAAGTTAAATTGGGGTGAGGTTTCTTTTATGAGATGAAGACGCTGTTAACTTGCATACATGCCAATAGACGTGATTCGGTAGGTAGAAGCCGAATGTTTTAAACCAAAACAAATGGCTTTATTTGGGCTGTCTCCCGCCTGAAATTTCCTCTGATTCAATAGAAGTCGATTGGGAAAATACATACTGTCGAATATTTTTTGAAATCTCCCTCTTACCTCTTCAAAAATGCTAGGATGTTTGAACTTTGCACACAAAAGTTTAATCAAACATTTTTACAGATAAAAGTTAATGAATTTCTTCGCTTTTTTGTATGTCTTTATGTACTACTCCTTTCTTACAATTTCAATAAAATCTTACTGAACAAAAAAAAAACATTTTTACAGATGCCATGATTTTTTAAAACTTCTACTGCAATATTTAACAAGAGTGACTAATGTATTTGAATCATCGAGTTACAGGTGATTTTTGAAACTTTTATGTTTGTACTGGGAAACCCTAACCTCCAACTCTATTGGTCGGAGCTAGGAAGTGAGGACGGACGTTCTGTGGCATTCCCTGAGTGACGCAATTGTGTTGTGGCGTTTGTGAGATCTGAATCACTGGTTTATTTAGTGATGTGCATGAAACGGACTAACGTCTTCCAAAAACTTCTCAATTTTCGCAAACTTGGTTAAAGTCTTTCCTGAAAGAACGCAGATGGAATTAGAGTTTCCCACAAAAAAAGAAACACAAAATCTGCTTCTTGTGTGAACATTTTTAACAGGAAATATCGCCTGATTAAAAAAAAAAATAGAAAAAATGCTTTGGTGGAATTTTCACCTCAGGTAATGCTTTACGGAGTTGCCACACTTTGGGCCTCATTTATGAGAAATGACGCATCGCTGCGTGAAAGCAGCATGCGTCACTTCTCAATGCGCACTCCTTGCGACATTCCTGATGCGTCATATTTAATTTATGACGCATCATGTCACAAGGAGTTACAGATACGTCAGTATTTCTGACGTATCTGTAAGCGCACAAGTGACGCATTGCTGGAGTGTGTCACAAAAGTGACGCAACTCCAGCAATGCGTCCTTTCACATGGGGCAAGCCCCATGTGAAAGGGCCTGCGTAAGTCTTACGCCTGCTGTGAGGCAGGCGCAAGATTTTGACGCAACGGCGTCCTAAAAGTGACGCAGTGAAATCGCATAGATTTAACTGCGTCACTTCTACGACCCTTCCTTGCGTCAATACGCCCTCCTTGCATACATTATACCTGGCGCAGGTATAATGTGGCGCAGGGGTTTACAAAGTGACGCATCTACCTAGATGCGTCACTTTATAAATATGGCGCAACAAGGCGCATTTTTTATGCCACTGGTGCGTCACAAAAAGTGACGCACCGGTGGTGTAAAAGTGACGCACAGCCTCATAAATGAGGCCCCTGATACCTTCATAAAGTTGAGAAGTTTGTTAACTTCTTACAAATGAGACAACATTTAAATTAGATACATTTCTTCATTTGTTTCTGATCCTTAAACTATTTTCGCAATCATGTCTTACTTTATTGGTTAGCACAAATGTAGTAGCCTTGTTAAATGAACTCTCACTTTTTCTCCCTATTCACACCAGGAACCTCATCCCTGGCTGGCCATGTGAAGGGTGGTTTACAGATGCTGATCTCCATCTTATTACTTGGTATGATTAGAAGATCTGTCTTGTCCTCTCCGAATGATCAATTTTGTGTGATTGACTTTTAAGGGGTGTCATTATCATCATCAATTATTATAATAATGTATTTGATTCTACTCGTTGTGAGGTCGTTAGAGCTCTGGAAGCTGACCTTGATGTGTTTCTTTCGCAATTTAAGCACGTTTGTCCAATTGGGCCGGGATTTTAATATTCAAAGATGTTGCTACTTGGCAAGGTGGGTGTGTGCTTTTACTAATTGGTCTGGAGAGGGCTCCTTATGTTTTCAACACAGCAAGTATGGAAAGTGTTTGTTTTGCTTCACATAGAGGATTTATTGTTTGGAGAATTTACTCGTCTGGGCAATATTCAGACTCAAGCGTTTGGGAGGGATAAAGGGGGGCAAGCACACCGACCACCATTTGTCTGTCTAAAAGGCCGCTTTATTGAAACAGGTGCACATCACACTTAATAACACTGGCAACCGCCTTACAAAACTAAAACCTCTCTAAACATCGAGTTACCTTGATGGAGCAAGGATTCGCACGTGAAGCGCCTTGCCCAGTGCAAGAACCTCGCCAAATGTATAATACTACTAAAATCATTGTTTGTCGTTTATTGTACGTTTTTCCAAACACGCGGGTGTCCCCGGATGCTTGCTTGTATGTCTTTTTCATATTAACGAAGCTTGCATTAAGGAAAATGGCTGCTTCGCTGAAATTCAGTCTGCACATGCGTCGGTCATACCCATGTGATGTGACGCACTCGCATTCTGGAGGGAGTTTTGTGCTCATGCGCACTGTTGCAAACATGGCCGCTTGTCTCTCACCACGCTCTCTGCTTGCTACCGCTGCTTTTGCTTATCTATCTTTTCGCACTAAACCATAATGCTATAGTCATTAATAAAGTAAGGGTTGGTTAATGTTCTTTCATGGTATACAGTGTAATCATTTTGGATGTGATATTAATTTGTTCTCGCTTACTTTTCATGTACCGCGTCTTGGTGGGCTGGGGCATACGTGAGCAACGCCATCTTGAGGCTCCTCTGAACCCTGTCAGCTGACCAGGGAAAGTCCTAACTGCGCAGAAGCTGAAACCAGCTCAGCTGGCTTCTTGCTCATTTTGGCTTAGGCTTCTATGGGTTAGGTACGAGAAACGTCCCGGGAGATTGCTGAGGGTTTGCGTCCGAGGAGAATCAGGGGGAGGTTTCTTGCTTCCACGTCATATCTTGGCCACATTCCTTTGAGGTCTTGTGAAGGGCGGGCTATCTCACTCCCTGCTTGCTCTTTAGACACAGACAGATGCAGAAGAACAGCTGATTAAATAGAATTAGATGCTAAACTTCAAGTTATGCTTAGACAAATTAATTAGGTCTGAAAAGATTTATTTGACTTATGCATTTATGTTTCTTAATGGGAGATTTTTGCAAACTATTTGATTTTTGATTAGCCTTGCAAGACTATATTTTTCTTAGAAACTCTTTGAGTCTTGAATGACATTTTGCGCCACATTCCTACATGTTATGCCTATATGCAGACTGTAATGTGTTCTGTATTAATGCTATTTTTCCTGTTTTCCAAATTCTGTAACCTGATTGATATTTTATTAATGAATAAAGGGTCAGAGAAAATTAACTTTTTACTAGAAAATAAAACCCTTTAAATACTCAACAACTCTCTTTATTGGCTTAAAATAATAATTGCATTTTTCACTGTTCATCTTTATTTAAAGTCTCCTGAAGGTATTACATGGTGTGAAGGGCCCAACACCTTTTGAGCGGTAAATTAGAGGTAGCATGAGGGTTTTGCATTGAGAAATTACCAGAAGAAATTACCGCTCCATCAACCTGACCCCCTTTACTTTTCCTCCCCCCACCCCTACGATCCCCACATAATAAAAATCCCCCACCCTGCAATATACAAATATATAACTTGAAATACATTCCATAATACACAATTTTATCACCTATATCATAATTCCAAACCTCCCAAGACCTACAGTCCTATTTGACTTCTTGCAACTGTAACTAACTACCCTCTAATGTAACTTCCAAACTGCTTACCCTTTCCCTGCGCCCGTTCCCCAACTCCCCAAACTTAACGATAAAGTACCGAACTCCAGCCAAACTTGGCCAACATTCAAAACAACTCCGCCTGCACCTGTCCCAAGCGACAACTTACAATATATCCCCCTATGCACCTGTCCCAACAAAGCCTCCATAACAAAAAACTCCTGACCGAAAAAACCTCACACAAAAACCCAAAGCCCAGGGAGGGTGGGCGGGGACAAAGCAAAAACCTAACTGCCACGCTCCCAGCCACCAGGTCACCAGTACCTAAAATGGTGGCTGGGCAAGCGTGTAAACCCCTAAAATAGCCCTTGGGCTTGCAACTGTCAATTTGGGCTGCCTTTGGGCTACTCCCAGGCAGCCCAACGCGGAGAAATGGCCACTCTCACTCTCGCCCCCCTTCCCCCTCCCAAAACTGCCCGGGGGGCAGACCTCATGGCTCGGCTGCCCCCTAAACCCCTCTTGGGAGGGATAAAGGGTGGCAAGCACACTGACCACCATTTGTGTGTGTAAAAGGCCGCTTTATTGAAACAGGTGCACATCACACTTATTAACACTGGCAACCCCTTACAAAGCTAAAACCTCTCTAAACATCGAGTTACCTGACCCCATTTAATTTTCCTCCCCCCACCCCTACGATCCCCACATAACAAAAATCCCCCACTCTGCAATATACAAATATATAACTTCAAATACATTGCATAATACACAATTTTATCACCTACATCATAACTCCAAACCTCCCAAGACCTACAGTCCTATTTGCCTTCTTGCAACTGTAACTAACTACCCTCTAATGTAACTTCCAAACTGCTTACCCTTTCCCCACTCCCGTCCCCAACTCCCCAAACTTAATAATAAAGTACCGAATTCTAGCCAAACTTGACCAACATTCAAAAAAACTCTGCCACCCAGGAAAAGGTGGAAGGGTAGGTGAATACACCACCTCCCCCTTTTCTTGCCCCCCTCCCCTCCACAGAAAATCCCAACTCCCACAGGCCCCTACTCTCGGCGCACCCCCAACAACCTGGCCAAAACTTCCCTGAGTTCTAACAAATACAGGTCCATCCCCATGCGGGAAAGGTGAACCCCATCGCCCCTGAACAACTCTGGCGCGTCAAACTTAATATCCTTATGCCAAATACGGGAAAAACCCAGATGTCTACAGAAACGCACCATCTCCACATTAATTTTGCAACGCACCTTGTCCACCGCCTGCGGCTTCACCGCACCCCTCCAAACTCTCCTTGGTACGAGCTCGGTCCAAACCACCGTACACCCCGACCATGTCCTCCGCAACTCTGCCAAATCCCTCCGCATAGCCCGCATCAAAACAAACCCTGTCTCCTGCACCATATCGTTCTCCTGCAAGTAGAGAACCAACACGTTGGGGCACCGCCCCCCATCACCAGACCGTTCAGTCTCGTTATCAGCTCCCTCCATCTCATGCCACCTCTCCCCAACCATACAACTTTAAACAATGCAGGATTGAACCCCAGGTTTTCACCAAGAAAACTATCCTGCGCTTGTAACTTGGCCCTCTTCGCAAACGAATGCCCCACAATCCATATCAACATGTCCCGGGCTAGGGTCCCGGCCAAAGAACCTGAAACGAGAAACAAATGTAAATACATAGGTCACAGAAGCACCGCACGTTCAGAGCATCTCTTCGCTGTGCACATACCGCTGGTAACAATTGGAGGACCACCTCCCCAGGCGCATGATGTCCCCCTGCCCGCACTCCATTCTGTGCGCCTCTGACGCCGCCCCAATACGGAACGAGTGCATGCCATAATGTGTCCCGTCCACTCCCACCTTGCCCAAGGCTTTCCGCAACACAGCTAACAGCTGGTAACTCGTCGCCCCTCTCCCATCCGCATGTTGAAACACCAGCCCCTCCGCTATCACTCCCCCTCCCATCTCCAACCCCATCGCACCGGGCACACGGCCCCCTCCTCCGCTTTCCACAACACTACCCATGCCCCGACGCTCCTTTGATCCGTCTTGGACTTACGCAACCACAGTCGCACCTCCTCCCGCGGCAAACTGCACTTCCGTCCACCTCAACCCCCGACCAGATCTCGAACCCAGCAGCTCCGACACCCTGAAAGCCCCCGCAAACATCCATGCCATCAAGGTAGGAAACAGGCAAGCTTCCCTTCCATCCCTACAAACAAAATGCAAAACCCCCACAACCTTCTTTAACATATCTTCCGACAGAGGCCGCCGAACCGCCCCCGCCCGCCCGCATTTCCGGGCCCAACCCTCCAGCATCCGAGACCCAAGCTCCCCCACAGATGGGGCGTATCCCCATAACAGCTTGCCCATGAAGGCAATCCCCGCCAACTTTCCCGCTATGGTAACCCGCGATAGACCCTTGCTGGTCATGGCCAATATAAACTGCACTACATCCTCCTGTCTTTCCAACCCCGGGGGCCTTCAAATCGCCCCCTATGCCATAAACTCCCCCCATGCAGCCACATACGTTGTTTTCGTCGACTCCACCAAGGATCCTATAACCAGCTGCAACATCCTGTCTTGCCTATGTACCACATGTGCGGCGGCATCGGCGTCGGGTCCCGCTCCGCGTCCTCGGCTAACCCATGGAATCTTGCCCACTGCGAACGAGACAAAGCATCCGCAATGTCATTGTTAATTCCGGGGACATGCACCGCACGAAATGCAATGTCGTGCCGCAGGCAGCCCAAAACAAACACTCGCAGCAGCTTCAACACTTGCTCATCCCTGAAAGACTGGCGATTGACCACCTGGACCACCGCCATGTTGTCCACCTTGAAAGTAACCCGTCTGTCGGCCAGCACTTCCCCCCACAGCCATATCGCCACCACCAAAGGGAAGAGTTCCAGGAACGCTATGCTCCTCCCCCCAACCATTCAGGGGGCCACCGCTCTGCGCACCACTTCCCGTTCCAATAGAGCCCGACACCGTCGCTGCCCGTGGCGTCAGAAAAAATGTGGACATCCCACACCATGTACTCCGCTCTTTGCATGGGGACCCCATTGAAATGCCGCAGAAAGAATTGCCACATCCGCAAATCCTCGCGAATGCCAGCCGACAACCGCACGTGGTGATGCGGGGGCCTCTGACCCGCCAAGGCTCGGCCCAACCTCCGGCAGAATGTCCACCCAATGCGCACCACTCTACACGCAAAGTTAAGGTGCCCCAACAGTGCCTGAATTTCCAACACTGTCACTTTGTGTTTTGCCACCATGACCCCCAGCAGCCCCAACATCTGCTGCTTCTTCTCTGTTGGCAACCGTGCCTCCATCGACACAGAGTCCAGCTCAATACCCAAAAATGACAGCACTGTGCCTGGCCCCACTGTCTTTTCCGGCGCCAATGGCACCCCAAGGTCGTCCATGATCCCCTGAAACCTGTCCAGCGCCACCTGGCAGTCCGTGGAGTCAGGGGCCCCAACCAAGAAAAAGTCCTCCAGGTAGTGCGTAACTCCTTGGTGACCCGTCCGTTCCATAAAAAACCATTGCAGGAACGTACTAAAACATTAAAAAAGCACACAGGACATCGAGCAGCCCATCAGCAATGCCTTGTCCGCATACCAGCGGCCATTAAACTGGATCCCCAGTAGGCACCAGTCGTCTGGGTGAACCGGAAGCAGCCGGAAAGCCGACTTGATGTCGCACTTAGCCATCTGCGCGCCAGCGCCTGACGCAACCACCAAGGCCATGGCCTCCTCCACCGAGGAGTAAGACACAGTGGTTTCCCGCTCATCAATGTAGTCTTTAACCGAACCACCCTCCGGCCACGACAAGTGTTGGATAAGGCAAAACTGCCCTGTCTCCTTCTTGGGCCCAACCCCTATGGGGGACACCATCAATTCCTCCAAAGGCCAGTCCTCAAAAGGTCCCGCCATGCAGCCTCCTTCTCCAATTTGCACTGCACCACCTCCGGGTGCTCCCTGGCCGACCGCAAATTGTCCACCCATCTCCTCCGCCTAGGCCCCTCGTAGCCCAATCGAACCCCCTCCTGAAACCCGGTCCGCAACCGATCCGCGGCCCCCTTATCTGGGTAATTAGGCAGGGCCGCTATCAAACAATCCATCCTAACCGAAGTACGAGTCCTTAGGCCCAGATCCCTTACCTCCTTGGATGCCGCCCGACAGCTGTGCGTTTCCCGAGCGCGCATCCCCGGCCGAGCTCTGCTGACCCCCGTGTTGCTGGCCCGGGGACCCCCAGCATCGTACCACTGGGTGTCCATATTTGCCGCAACCGGAACACTCGTGCTTAAAACGGCAGTGTTCCCTGGTGCACACCCCTTTATTGAAGTCCCAACAGACACCCACCAATCCAGATTGGTTTCCAAACCCAGCCCCCACCCCTCCCCGGGTAGGGCGGCCCTGAAAGGGCTGATATATGATCGGTAAGCCACTGGCCGTGAATATGGTGTTACCCGACCCCACCAGACCCATCGTATGTTGCCATAGATCGCAATCCAACTCACCCCACTTCCCCTCTGGGTCCCACTCCATCCTCGCCTGAAACTCCTCGTCGTACTGCACCCACGCATAACCGCCCCCGTGATCTGCACCTTGCGAATGACGTCCATATATTTAAACAAGGACACCGAACGCTCCGGAAATTTCTCACAATAAACGCTCCCAAAAATCAAAAATGCCGCAGTCAAATTTTCTATCGTCAAAGGCACCCTCGGCCTCTTCTTCAGCTCGTACTCTTCTTCCTTCGAACCCTCTTTCGCCCGTACCTCGCAATGCAACAATTTGAACAACTCCACATATTCCCCCTTCCATATCTTTTCTTAAGTGGACAACATCAAATGCGCCCCTGAAGGCTTTGTGACTCCCATATAGGGGAGCCGCTTAATCTTTATTTCCTTGCTCTCCGGCTTCGGGGTGCCACCCTCCACATCCTGAGCCGCTTCCAGACCGCCAGGAGCCTCCACCGCACTCGCACCGCCAGCACCCGGCTGCCCCGACACCCCAGGCCCCCCACTTGTCTTGCAATCCCCTCCAATCCCTTCACACCAGGCACCAGCACGGCCTCGTCCGGCCCCCCACCCCGATCTACCACATACCTCCCTTTACGCAACCGATCACCCCCAACCCCCCCCCCACTTCAACTGAGACCATGCGCACCCCGCTCGTACCTGGCGCCAAGGAGTCCCCTCGCCGCTCTTCACCTCTCCGACGCTGGCCTCTCCCAAGATTGTGTCCGGGCTGTCGTTGCACCCAGGCCCCGTGACACCTGCTAAAAACTACTAACACCATTATTGGACGCCCTGCCATCCTCACCATCCCTTAATTCCCCTTCCTCCAAACTGTCCCCATCATCCACCAACTGCACCCCACCAAACACATAACTCCGGCCGGCCAGCGGCGCAGACTGCACCCTGCCAGCCGCCCACACTCCCTCCTGCGCCCCACTTAATTCACAACAACCCTCTGTGCTCCACATCCGCCGATGCTCCCCAAGCTGCTGTGGCCCTGTGGGTGGAGGGGCCGGCGAGCCTGCTTGGGACCTTCTTGAGTCAGCCGTGACGTGCTCCCTCGCTGACTCCGGGCATGCCGCAAGAGGCTCAGCCCTCCCTTCGCCTTGGCGTCGCAGGGCCTCCCCCATCCTTACCAAGTCCGCAGCCCACACCGACTTTCCCCCTGCAAAAGAAAAGGTACGTCTGGTGTGCCGGGCCCCTCTCGCTGCGTGACCCCCCATGCCGCCCCCTCTCCCCTGCCCCCCAACTGCCCCCCGCTCCCCCCGGCCTCCTCAACCTTGCTCCAAATTAACCCCCCCACCCCGCACCCCCCATCCACAGAAACCTCCCCCCTCACCCATTCTCCCTTCCCATAAACCCCTCCCACTGCCTGCCCCCTCCGCTCAGCCATTCCCCCTCCCCATGACGGACCCGCCCCTTCTCCTCTGCGCCACTCCCTGCCCCTGACATGCTCTGCGCCTCCCAGACCCCCTCCTCCCACGCCTCAAACACGTCCAGGCCCTCCCACTCCCTCTCACTATCCTCAGATTCCAACAACAAAGGGGGACCCCTCCCGCATGCATCAGCTCCCCCCCTTTCCTCCAGACCCTCTGGGCCCCTACCTCCCTGCCTGCCTCCTCCAGTGCGCCTGGAGCAAAACCCCCCTTTCCCCCCCTACCACCATGCCCCACCCCCCCAGGGACCCTCCGTGGCTCTGTCCTACCCTTTCGCCTACCTCTCCCTCTATCTGAAGCAGACCCCTGCCGGGCGGGTGATGGGCTCTCCACCCTCCCGTCCTGCCCTTTGCCCTGTTGTTTCCCTTTGCCAGCCCCCCCTTTCTCTGCATCCCCCTTCGCCCACCTGCCCTCCCTTCCCGCTCTGTCAGGGCCACTCCCACTTCCCCAACACCCGATCCCGAGGCCTTCCCGCCCGCTCCCCCCTTCCGCTGCCCTCCCGCCCCCTTCCTCGCCTGTTTTTCCCCCTTTCCGGAGGCCCCGCTCCTCTGCAGGGCCTCCCCAACCTCGCCTGATGGATTGGGGCGGCCGCACATCTCCCGGCGCGGCCGCGCCTCCCTCTCCGGCACTCCCACCACCAGCGGCCTCCTCCCGCCCGCCGCCCCGCCCCCAGGCTGCCCGTCACTCACTACCAGAAGCAGCAGAGAGGGGCCGGTGGCAGCTCTCCTCTCCCGCGCCCCGGGCCCTGCCTGCACATCGCCTCCCGACCCCATCAGGGCCGCGCCCCTGGCATTCGCGCAGCCCTGTGGACCCACCTGCAAACGCGCCGTCTTGCGAGGCGGTGAGCAGGCGATGACCCCTGGTGGCTGGGCAAGCATGTAAACCCCTGAAATAGCCCTTCGGCTTGCAACTGTCAATTTGGGCTGCCTTTGGGCTACTCCCAGGCAGCCCAACGCGGCAAAATGGCCGCTCTCGCTCTCGCCCCCCCTTCCCCCTCCCAAAACTGCCCGGGGGGCAGACCTCGTGGCTCGGCTGCCCCCCAAACCCCTCTTGTGGGTGCGGGTATTCACTCCACGACTGATCGTATTCCGATTAGTTCAACACTTATACAGATAATTTGCGCAACGCTTGTGTGCAGGCAGGCGCTTTCAGGTCTCTCCCTAGAAATAACGCGATAGCGCTTTTAAATTACCTTTTTGTGTATCTAGGTTAACTTTATTTTAGAATTGTATTCCCTGGTTTTAACTCGCTCTACACTTGCACTGTAATCGGCTACTCACCGCCCTTGGCGGGTCCCCGACATCGCGTCCCGAGCAGAGCGGCCATTCTGGGGGTAGAAGTGGACGCCTGGCGGCGCCATTTTTGTTAGCAGGCTAGCTGTCACCAGGACAGGCTAGACCTGCATTTAAGGCGGGCATTCTAGGCGGGCTCCCTTGAACAGATAATTTGCGCAACGCTTGTGTGCAGGCAGGCGCTTTCAGGTCTCTCCCTAGAAATAACGCGATAGCGCTTTTAAATTACCTTTTTGTGTATCTAGGTTAACTTTATTTTAGAATTGTATTCCCTGGTTTTAACTCGCCCTACACTTGCACTGTAATCGGCTACTCACCACCCTTGGCGGGTCCCCGACATCGCGTCCCGAGCGGAGCGGCCATTTTGGGGGTAGAAGTGGACGCCTGGTGGCGCCATTTTTGTTAGCAGGCTAGCTGTCACCAGGACAGGCAAGACCTGCATTTAAGGCGGGCATTCTAGGCGGGCTCCCTTGAACAGATAATTTGCGCGACGCTTGTGTGCAGGCAGGCGCTTTCAGGTCTCTCCCTAGAAATAACGCGATAGCGCTTTTAAATTACCTTTTTGTGTATCTAGGTTAACTTTATTTTAGAATTGTATTCCCTGGTTTTAACTCGCCCTACACTTGCACTGTAATCGGCTACTCACCGCCCTTGGCGGGTCCCCGACATCGCGTCCCGAGCGGAGCGGCCATTTGGGGGTAGAAGTGGACGCCTGGCGGCGCCATATTTGTTAGCAGGCTAGCTGTCACCAGGACAGGCTAGACCTGCATTTAAAGCGGCCCTTCTGACGCGCAGCGTTTGCGTGCAGCGTTAGCGCCGCAGTAACGCCGCAGTAACGCCGGAGTCACGCCAGAGTCCAGCCCGTCTGCGCCCGTCCGCGCTAAGGACGGGATAATGGACGGGATCCTTGGGGAGATATGCAGCCCAGAGGTAGAGTTGCCTGCCAGCCATTTATATACTATTCACGATATGCTTGCCTTAAAACCATCTCGGCGACCATGCCACTTCTCCTGCTCCCCTGAGGCACTCCGAAATTCCCCGTGCTGTGGCTGCTCTTCCAGCCATGGTCGACTGCCGATCGGCGACCTCCTCAGACCTCCCCCCCTGCTCGCCTACCGTGTACCAGCAGTCCCATGAAGGAAAGTGGTTTTCTCATCAATGCGAGATCTTTGGTGAGAAACAATATCGCTTTTAACTATTTTGTTTCAGCAAGAAAACCCACTTGGGTGTTTTTAACGAAAACTTGGGCCTCAGACCACTCCGGCCTGGATCTGGTGACTGCGACACCGGAGGGATATGCGCTGGCTAGGCTGGATAGGGTTGGGCGTAGAGGAGGAGGACTAGGAATACTTTATAAGACTTCATATTCCTGTCACATCTCTGAACTGTCTGGTCCTTCTGACCTCTTCCAAGCCCTTCACTTCTCAATTGCTCTCCCCAGGGCCACCCCTTTTGTGGGGGTACTGATTTATCGGCCCCCAGGTCCCAGGACTGATTTTACTCAGTCCCTGCTTCACATCTTGGAACCCTATTTTGGTTGCGCCCAACTAACGGTCCTGGGCGACCTAAACTTCCATTTGGATAATGTTACCTCCAGAGATTCGTGTACTCTTCTGGACTCTTTATCCGCCTATGGTCTTCAGCAGTTGGTCAAATCCCCCACTCACCAGGCGGGCCACATCCTGGACGGGGTATTCTCTAACGATCCCGGGCTACTGATAGGCCTCCCCATTCCACTGAGCTGGTCGGACCATTTGGCTGTCCCTCTGGAACGTCAGGAGGTTCCCTGTAATTCTAAGTGGACACGCCCCAGTAAATTGGTACCCAGAAGAGACTTTAGGAAGGTCACTAATGCCTCTCTTGCCCCTCTGATTCAGATCTCTGCCATTAGCTCAGCCAAGGATGTTAACATAGCCACTGCTGAACTGACGACTGCTGTCACGACAGCAGTGGATTTGTTGGCTCCTGTAACCTTGCGTTACTCCGCCAGGCAGAGACCCTCTGCCCCGTGGTTTTCGGAGCCTCTAAGACTCCTGAGGCAGGAGTGCAGGAGGCAGGAAAGGCTTTGGCGGACGAGATGGGATCCCCTAGAGAGGGAGAAACACAAATCTCTCCTTAAGGAATACAAGATGGAGGTGATCAGGGTGAAACAAGAGTACTTCGCTCATCTTACGACCACTCTCACCTCCCCGCGAGATCTTTTTAAGATTGTCGACTCCCTCTGTACATTGCAGATGCCCGACCCCACAGTATGTTCTCAAGTCCTTTGTGATCAAATCGCAGGATTTTTTTCATACGAAAATTGTAGACATTTACTTGGCCCTTGACTCACAAAAGGCTGTAACTCTTCCTGTCTCTCCTGATGTTGTCCTCCCCTCTCTCGAAATTGATGTCCCCGCCACCACTGTGAGCCTATCTGTGTTTCCTCCGCTCTCTCTCCAGGACATTGACTTGCTTCTAAGCAATCTGAGGTCAGGGTCTCCCTTAGATCCCTGTCCCCTTAAAGTCCTGAAGGAGTGCAGAGACACCCTATTGCCCCCGCTCTTAGACATCATGAATAGAGCAATGAGGGATGGTATGTTTCCCGACCAATGGAGTGCTGTAGTTAAGCCCCTCCTTAAGAAGCCCACTCTAGACCCAGATGTGCTCAAGAACTTCCGCGCTATTTCCTTGCTCCCAGCCCCTGCCAAGATGATGGAGTCCCATCTAAACAAGCATCTGGCGGCGTTCTTGGACAACTCGGGACAGTTAGATCAATCCCAACACGGCTTCAGGAGGGCTCACAGCACGGAGACGGCCCTGACGATTGTGCTTGATGACATCCGCACTGAGGTCGACCAGGGCCATACCTCCCTGTTGATTCTTTTAGATCTGACAGCCGCCTTCGATACCCTGTCTCCCTCTGTTCTAACATCTCGTCTGAGGGAGATAGTGGTAGATGGCGTGGCCTTGAGCCTTCTGGCTTCTTTCTTGAATCAGAGGGAGCAAAGGGTCAAGCTAGGAGACTTTCTATCTCCTCCCACTCCTGTGCAATGTGGCGTCCCCCAAGGGTCGGCATTAAGTCCGACCCTGTTTAACATCTATGTGGCCCCACTTGCCAGGTTGGTGAGATCATATGGGATGGAGATAGTCTCCTATGCGGATGACACACAGATCTTGGTGTCCCTCCCTTGTTCGGTGCACGTCCCTATACATCACTTTAGAAGTTGTATGGAGGCGGTCGATGAGTGGATGATTAACAACTCACTCAAACTGAATGGGGAGAAGACAGAAGTTCTGGTGTTTGGTGGCAATGTCAACATCTGGACGGCCGAATGGTGGCCTCCTTCGCTGGGAACCTGTCCTACTCCTACAGAGTCTGCTAAGAACCTGGGAGTAATCATGGACCGGGACCTTTCAATGGCACAGCAGGTAAATAGAACAGTAGCTACCTGTTGGGGCATCATTAAAGTACTCCGCAAAATCAAGCATTACTTGTCTCCGCAGGCTCGTAAGCAGGTCGTCGTTGCATTAGTGGCCTCGCGGCTTGATTATTGTAATGCTCTCTATGCAGGAGCTAACAAAGGTCTCTTGCAGCGCCTCCAGACAGTACAGAACGCGGCGGCCAAATTTGTGCTGGACGCTCCTAGACTATCTTTCGCCACGGCGGCCAGGAAAACTCTACACTGGCTCCCTATTGAGTCTAGGATTGCCTTTAAGACCCTCTGTCTGACCTACGGGGCTCTCACTGGTAAGGGGGCTGAGGGCGTGAGGAAATTGCTTCATCCTTACGCTCCGGAGAGAGCTCTCCGATCCTCAACCAAGAATCTGCTGGTGGTCCCCCGCGTTCGCAGAACATAATGGGGTGGGAAGGCATTTTCAGCTGTGGCCCCTAAATTGTGGAATAGTCTGCCGCATGGAATTAAAACACAGCCATCAGTCCAGAACTTTCGGAAAGCCCTGAAAACGTGGCTTTTCTCCAAGGCGTATCCGTAGTGCTTGTTATCTGACCACTTTTGTGATATTGTTTTTTAGGCGCCTTGATGCCTCTGGGCTTAGTTGCGCAATATAAGACCTATACCATTACCATTATACCATTACCACTTGATCATTCTGTCTCTAATATATGAGTTAAACGAACCGCAGTTAACGATCACAACCCATTAGTGCTATCCGTGACTGCGCTGCACCAAGATCTCACACATTGCTCCCATTAGACCAAACGGAGTATGTTTTAGATGGTCGGGAATTGACCCAATATGCATAATGTGGAGGCTTTTGTCTAAAGTGTCAAATGAGTTTCACACATTCTTAGCCCATGTTGTGGATGACGTTACCCGTTGTCTCAGCCTTCGAGCTTATCACTAAGGCCCTTCATTCCCTCTTGGTGCACCTGACTAAAACGGGGTTGTCTGTAAGGCAGGGCTGGGTCAGTCAAGCGTGCACACAGGCTTCAAAATTTCAGGGCTGCCCTATATCATGTTCCAAGAGATTACATCTATGTCAAACTTTTAAAGAAACAGTATATCGAGGCCCTAGCAGCCAGGAAACAGTATTTAAGGGCAAGGGCATGGCTAATCTGGTACAGACTGCTGAGACTAATGGCATAACCCTGTTCTGGAACACCGTACATTTTTGCAGAACAACTCATACTGTTTTAACATCACTTGTCCCCTTACAAGCATGGGTTCACCACTTTGAGATTATGTTTGATACTTCATCCACTAGTAAGGTACGGTACTCCTCACTGGCCTTAGATGGACCAGAAAGGAGCTCCTTTCCTATGAGCAGGTTGCCATGCTATTTACATCAGATGAGATCTTGGATGCAATGCATAAGTTTGCAATAAGGGAAAGCTCCTGGACCCAACAGGACTAAAAGGTTGATTCCTTTTTTGGTATGGGCGAGCTGTGGGCCCCAATGCTTACTTACCAGAGTCTTTAATGAAGCAGCAAGGCGGTTTATACCTTCTTCTTGGGCTAAGTCCATTACTGTGCCTATATACAAGAAAGGCAATAGAGCAGACCCGGAGAGCTACCGTCCTATCACCCTCCTGGATTCATCAGCATAACTCCTTGGCAGTGTTGTTTCAAGGAGAGCCAATGTGGATTCAGAAAATGACTTGGGATTATGGAGCAATGCCTAAATCTCAAACATTTGATTGGGAAATACACAAGAGCCAAAGCCAGGATTTCTTTATCTGTGCTTTGCATACCTTTCTAGTGCATTTGATTTAGTGAACCATTCTAATCTGGGGAACACTTTGCTCTCTTATCTGGTCCCTGGGGATATTGTTTGCCTTCTTGCATGGCTCTATGAGAATCTTTCCACCAAAGTTTGATATGATCCCAATGGTGAATTGTCACCTCCTTTTAGAATTTGAAGGGGTGTAAGACAGGGGTGTGTGCTGGCACCTTTTGATTATCCCTCTTTATAAACTGGATAGACAACACCTTTTGGCCCCTGCAGGCTGATGCACCAATCATTGCTGGTTGCTCGGTACCTGTGCTTTTCTGTGCAGACGACGCAATCCTTTGTCAGGGACCGTGGTTGTGTTGCAGAGCTTAATGGATTCTTTCGCATGTTTTATGGAGTCTAAGAAATTAATGATTAACAAATCTAAGACATTCATAACGACTAGTGGGATCACTCCCAAGAATATGAGACATTTTGTTTAGATGGCACTCCCATAGCTAAGTTTAGATCATTTTGCTACCTGGGTGTCTTCTTTCCTGGTAAGGGTTCTTAGGTTGATCATATCCAGAATTCCAGGCTGAAGATGAAAAGAGTTTGTGAGGGACTGTTTAGAATCTCTAGTAAACTTGGCTGTCAACCCATCAAGGAGATGCTTACCATTTACAAAAAAGGGCATTACCTGCTGCAACTTATGGCAGGAGCGTGTGGGGCTACACACCCTGGAACCCTTTATAGTCTGAGGAAAATGCCTTTCAAAGACGTTTGTTATGCACCTCTCCTTCGGCATCATCTTCCATCTTACACAGGGAAGTAGGGCTGAGTCATTTGGAAGATATATTGCCATCCAAACCCATTTATTTGTGGTGCTGTATATGGGCCAAATCTGAGACTGAATTCCAAAATTAATGGTACAGGACTGCTTAACACAAGATTATGTCTTCCATATACTGTCACTGCCTTCTATTATCAGCATACTTAGATTGGTGTTCGATTTTTCTGGGTTGCAAGACTCAACAAGAACCGGTAGGATCCTAACACTTGAGAAGTCAGCAATGATGGCTGCTTTGCTTGATGCAAGGGTAAGAAGAGAGCCCCAAAGATAAGATGAAACAGATGGTGGTGACTTGCATTTCTTATGCTTTTGAAGTACTGGGTTTTTAGGAACCCAGCGGTGCCAGGGAATACACCCTAAGACTTCGAGTCCTTCCTGTTTCAGAATACAGAAACACAGAGTCTTCTTGGTGAAGTCAAAGATTGTATTTATTGGCGGCAGCCAGTAACAGGTATCCTAGAAGTACAACACGGTGTATATTCTCAGGAGACTGCTCAATCTTACAAAGCCAGCCTTCTCTTTTATACAAAATATTATGCTTAAGGCAAACATTCCTTATTTTACAGTAGACCATTCACATATTTTTACTACAAAGGAAAAGCAGAGTCATGATGACAAGCCCATATTTCAGTTTGTCCAGCCCACAATCAATTATCTGGCAAGGCCCAGTATTTCATCAGATATCGACGGACCCCCAATAAAAACGGGCACCTCCTCCTCGTAAAGCTAGTCATAAAGAAAGAAACAGGGACAGGTGTGTGTAAGATTAGGCATGGTTTGTGTGCAATGAAAGGTTTATGATATGTTGTGCCTTGATACTAATCTCATTCGGCCACTGGGAAAGGAACTGGCCGAACAGGTTTGGCTTCAGGCAGTGGAGTCAGCTTGCCCAGGTCACAGAGGAGTCAACAAAGGTGTTCGTGTCCCACGGACTTGCACGGACACAATCATCCTGCAGTCATCAGTCTAATGTGAGGGCAACCTACAAAATGGCTGCCGTACACAAAATGGAACCCAAGGGTTCAGACTAGATCGTCAAATGCACAGTGAATCCATCGGTGCAACATGACGAAAACACTCATACATACCGCATTCATCATTTGCGGTTCGCTGATACCAAAATCGTCTATTTCCGACAACCTTTACTGAACGGGTTCGGAACACCAAACCACAGACCCTCAAGCTACGGAACTACAGACTCTCCTTTTGCCCTTACATTAGGCAATAACCTAAACTCACTTCAGTCTGAATCTAGGTCTATATTCATCAGATCATCAAGATGTTGCTGTAGCATCATCCTGGTACTTAGTAACTCTCTCTGGACAGGTCTCCTCGAACATGAAGTAGCACAAAGGCCACATATAGCAGGAGCACACTGTACACAGAGACAGAACAGGAAGAGGATAGCTAATACCATCCCAATGACCATCAGAATCTTCCATCCCCACGTGGATAACAACTCCCAAAACCATTCCATCAACGACCAATCACCTTCAGCCATATGTACAGACTTGGAGATCTTATGTAGCTTGGAAATGGCTTGGAAAACAGTCGGAGCGTTGTCTGGGATGAAAACGCAGCAGCTCGATTGTATCAATTTACAAACCCCTCCTCCATCTGCAAGTATGACGTCTAGAGCAACTCTATTCTGAAGTGTCATAAGTCTATCCGACTGGAGCTCAGCAGTCAAGTTACTAAGGGCACCGGCAGTTTCGACTATGGTGGACTCAACCACTCTCGTCAATTGGCGAATGTTTCTGCTGTTTGCCATCGGTCCCCAGAACGGCAGAAAACCCTTAAAGAAATCTCCCAACTCTTGCCCTGCGGTATCTTCCTTATTGAAGACACCTCTAGCAACTCTCATCATATGGTAATCTGCCGCAGCTGTAAAAGTGGGAGGCAACAGGAAAGAAACAAAACATGTGCCCGAGAAGTCAGGGGGCAACCATGTATTCGCCTTGTCATAACAGATGAAATAGGTACCCTTAGCTGCTAGAAACGATGGGGAAGTCTGGGGCGCAAAAACATGCGTCTCAGTGCAAACATTGTTCCCTAACTGAGCTCTCGGATTCTTGCCATTACCTTGCAAACAGTAGTGACCCTGATGGGGCACTATCCAAATCGGAGAGGATCTTTTTGCTCGCTGGTTAACACTCAGACTAACTCCGTATCCAGTACCGTTCCATCCAATATACGCTAGTGTCTCATCTCTCGGGATAGTCTCATAGGAATCTAGTCCTCTAATCATGTCTACTATACCCTTAACTAGAGCACTATTCTTTGGATTATCTTTCACAGAACGTAGGGGGTTGGCTTCACGAGCAAAAAGGAACATCGTTCTGTATGCCCATACTGAGCCATTGTAGCTGAATGGCAAAACCAGATAAGGAATACCTTTATCGGTAGTATGGGGCATAAGGCCACACACCCAACAATTTGTCGTGTTCATTACTAGCTGGTGTTGGTGCAGAAGCTGAACGAAGGAATTATTAGCGAATTCCATTCTCCTGACTATTTTATGTTCGGGCAGAGGGTGAAAAGAATGCGAAGAGACAGTAGGAGGAGGTGTAGGTTGCACAGTAGGCATAAACGTTACTTGAAAAGAGATTGTCACATAGCCAATTAAAAACATCATTAAACTCAATAGCAAAAACAAACAAAGTATTATAAAACGTTTCGTTGTGATCAATTTGCATAAATTCTGTCTAAAAATCATTGTCCGTGCAGGTCTCTCCAACTCAAAGAAATCCATCCTAAACTAAATATGCTGCTCGCGATGGTAGGTTGTTTCTGCTAAGGAGTGCTTCTGTCTACCCAGGGCAACTCCCTTAGGCTAACCAGAACCTTCGACCTAGTGTCTCAGGCTTGCACTCCAAAGACTTTCGGCAACCGCGACCCTACAGCTGTACCCGGACGGCGGTTCGAAAAACAAAAATGAGTAGATCCTTGGTGGAGAGTTAACCTGCAAACAAAAAAATCATAAAGACTTTATTTATTCTTTATTTGTCCATGACTCTCGGTCGCAAATTGTAGCACTCTTTGCAGGGTAATGTCTGTTCTTTGAACAAAAGATCAGGCTCAGTAATGTCCAAACGATTCGAAAGAGGTACAGCTTCTTGAAGGAGATCGTCACTTTCTTGCTCAGTGTTCATTCCGATTAAACGGGCATCGTTGAATGTCGAAAATCGCGGCACAATTTCTGTTTCAGAGTCTGGAAGTCCTTCCTGGACCCACCGGTCGTACGGTAAGAGCAACGGAGCCCGTTTGGTGTATACGCCGTGGATCCAGTTTTTCTTGCCGTGAACTCGCACTGCAGAACGGGACGCCAACAACACCAGATAAGGTCCTGTCCAGCGGGGCTGTTCATTCTTGGTCCGCTGAAAATTCTTTATGAAGACCCACGAGCCGGGTTCAATGGCATGGCCTGGGTCTTCAGATGCTTGTGGCAGTGTATCATGAACCTGTTGGTGTAAGACACGCAATTTAGCCGTCAATTCGTGCAAGTAATCAAGTAACACAGGGTATTCAATCTCACTAAACTTTGTTGGTCTTGGCACGCCTCAAATATTCGCTGGGTGGCCAAACACAACCTCATACGGACTCAAACCCATTCGCGAATGCACAGTCATTCTTGTGGACAGGAGAGCTAGGGGCAAAGCATCTGGCCATTGTAAACCAGAGCTAGCTTGAATTTTGGCCAATTTTAATTTAAGGGTGCCATTATAGCACTCGACTAAACCAGCTGATTGGGGATGATTTGCAGCGTGGAACTTCTGCCGGATTCCTAATCCCTCACATACTCTCTTCATCACTTGACCCACAAATTCACTCCCATTGTCACTCCAGATAATTCTCGGCAAACCAAACCTCGGGAACAATTCTTTGATAAGGGCTTTAGCTGTGGACAAGGCAGTATTGTCCTTGACAGGGTAAGCTTCCACCCATCTAGAAAAAGAGCACACAACCACTAACACATACTTTAGGTTGTTGCATCTCTCCATGTGGATGAAATCTAGCTGCAAAGCCTCGAACGGATACGTTGGAGGAGCAAAATGACCAGCTGGAGTTGGAGTTCCCTTACCAGGATTGTACATCAAACACACCATACAATTCTTAACCAGGTTCTCTGCACATTTGGGAATTCCTACATTCTGCCATACTGGGCCCAACAACTTGCAAATCCCTTTCACGCTGATATGAGCCATTCCATGAGCCATTGTAACCACTGAAAGTACATACGCATCGGGTAACAACCATCTCTGATGCTCTGACAATTCAACCCAACAACCATTCGAGTCCAATTTATCCTTGCTTTCTCTCCATTCATTCAACTCTTTCTCTGTAGCTTCAGCTTGGATGGATTTCACATTCTCAATCATGTCTTCACACATACTTCTATCTGGAACCCATCTCGCAGGACCCGCAACATGCATTCGACGCATCACATCTCTCGCAGTTTCTTTCGCGACTTCGTCTGCAAATGCGTTACCACGACCAACATCATCAGTAACTTTCTTATGCGCACTGCATTTCACAATCACAACTTGCAATGGCAAAGTAAGTGATTCAAGGAGTTCATTCACCAGCTGACCATGTTGGATCTTTGTTCCATGCGAGGTCAGGAACCCACGTTCATGCCACAAACGTCCAAAACTATGAGCCACACCGAATGCATACTGGCTATCAGTGTACACAGTCACTCGTTTTCCTTTCGTCAACACACACGCTCTCGTTAATGCAATCAACTCTGCTGCTTGCGCTGAATTATGTGGGATACGTGCAGCTTCAACAATCGTATGCAAAGTTGTAACAGCATATGCCGCAGTCGTATCACCATTCGGAAGCTTAAAGCTCGACCCATCAACCCACAAAGTACCATCACATTCTGCAAGAGGAGTATCTTTGAGATCTATCCTCCCTTGTGTTTCTTCCTCAGTTCTAAGGAAACAATCATGCTGTTCAAAACCATTTTCTGTCTCAGCTGAAATCGGCAACAACGTGGCTGGATTCAACGTGTTGCATCTCTTTATATGCACATGACTCGCTAACAAGGTCAATTCATAACCCGAAAACCGAGCACTAGTTAAATGCTGTGTCTTGGTACGGTTCAACAAGGTATCCACTGCATGTGGAACCATAACAATTAACGTGTTGTCCATCACCAAACCAGCAGACTGTCGAATCGAAACAGCCGCTGCCGCTGTAGCTCTCAAACAACTCGGCAACGCTCTAGCTACCGGATCCAAAGTCGACAAAAAATAAGCACATGGACGCTGCTTATCGCCAAATTGTTGAGTCAAAACTGACAATGCACATTCCTCTCTCTCGTGGACATACAATGTGAAGGGCTTACTGTAGTCGGGAGTACCCAAGACAGGAGCCGAACACAACGCATTGCGCAATTCTGAAAAGCTCTTCTGACATTCGTCAGTCCAAGGAATAGGATTTGGAGTATCTTTAACAGTAAGAGCTATTAAAGGCTTCGCAAGCAGTGAGAAGTTAGGAATCCACTGTCTGCAATACGATGTAATACCTAAGAAAGCACGTACTTCTCTCTGTGTCGTAGGCACACTCATTTTCGCAATCGCTTGAATTCTTTCTGGGGTCAGTTTCCTTCCCTCCTTCGATAAGAGGTGACCTAAGTAGGTTACTTCTTGTCGACAATATTGCAACTTTGAAAGAGAAACCTTATGATGGAAATCAGACAAGTGACGCAACAACGATAAGGTAGCCTCTTTACAAATCTCTTCATTGTCAGCAGCAACGAACAGATCGACAACATACTGAATAAGGGCAGCACCATCAGGTAAAACAAACAAATCAAGTTGTGTCTTCAAAGCCTGACTATAGATTGATGGACTTTCACAATAGCCTTGAGGAGCGCGCTGAAACTGGAAACTTCGGCCTCCTAAAGAGAAGCCAAAGATATCCCTACTCTCCTCGGCTATTGGGATGCTGAAGAAAGCATTCTTCAAGTCAATCACCGAAAACCAAGTAGCAGAAGCTGGAATCAAAGTCAGTAAAGCAGTGATATCTGGTTCAACGGGAAATTGCGGAACAACGATCTTATTCACCTCGCGTAGATCGATCACAAACCTATATACAGGAGGCTGTGAAGAATCAGTTCTTTTCATAACAGGCAAAACAGGACTATTGCACACATTACCTCTTGTTTCCTCAATCACACCCTTTTCAATCAGGTCATAGATAATCGCCAAAAGTGCTCTTTCACCATCGCTGAAAATGCGATATTGCGGAATACGTGGCAACCTAGCATTCACTTTCAATGTCACAACATATGGCAGAATCTCCAAGAGACCCACATCATTAGGACCAGTAGCCAAAAGAGAATCAGGGAGAGAAGACAATTCATGTGGAAGTCTATCTTTAGATAAATACATCGGAGAGATCACTCTCTTACCCAATGTAAGCTGGACTCCTGACGGAGAACAATAAAGCGTTGCATACAAGCTCTTCAATAAGCCCAATCCCAACAAATTCTCGCCGCAACCTGTCGTCAAAATGAGGGGTGCTTCGAATTCACAAGGTCCAACAGAAATGGACAACGGACTAGAAATCGGATTCGTAACCGGGGCGCCAGAAAAACCTACTGAAACATTCTTTAAGCCAGACAAAGGTGCGCCAGGGAGTTTAAATCGGACTAACGGACTAGAAATCGGATTCGTAACCGGGGCGCCAGAAAAACCTACTGAAACATTCTTTAAGCCAGACAAAGGTGCGCCAGGGAGTTTAGAGTGCATCATAGAACTCTTCGCAGCACCAGTATCCAACAGAAAAGGCTCTGACACACCTGATGCAATCACTTCAACATAGGGTCTACTCTGATCTACTGGAACTGAAACAACTCCCTCTCTTTGTCTATGGCCGTCCTAACAATCATTACCATTCATATTCTCACCTTCGACGTAGTAATTGTCCGCATAGTACTGTGGCGTCCTACCAGACGCACCACTCTGCTGATCAAAACTATTCATAGAATTCTGTGGGGGCAAAGAACGCGCATTCTGAGGAAGCACACCACGTCCTCTACCTCTAGGAGCTTGCTGAATAACTCGACCTCTTACACCAGAAGCACCATTCGTGCGCTGTAACAGAACCGGACAACTATTCTTGAAATGACCCTCTTCTTTGCAATACGCACACTGATTAGGGCCTACAGGAAAACGCTGTTGAGAAGGCTCGAACCTTTGCGAGTTTCTCTGATATTGCTGAGGTTGATGATAGTCGCGCTGATAATTACGAGGCGGATAGGCTTGCTGCAACAGAATCTTAGTCTTCAATTCTTTAGTCTTTTTGTCCTTTTTCACTTTCTTATCTTTATATCTATTTTCATAGTACTGGGCAGTAGCCAAAATCTGCGCTGATGTAGAGACAGCCCAAGCACTCTCAGAATCTTTCAACTTATTACACAACTCAGGAAGCAAATTATGTATGAATTTGTCAACGAACAATCTCTGGCCACCCTATGTAGCCATGTCCTGACCACTATGATCTACAAAGGTCTCTTCAAACCGCGTGAAAAAGTCAGACACCGTTTCATCTTTCTTCTGCTTACACGCAGACAACTTGTCCCAATTAACGCGCACTTCAGGCATCAAAGTCTTCATATAATCAATAATTCTACCAGGGAGTTGAGTAATGATATCTTTAGGCTTAGCACCTCCTACTTGTCTATCATTCGCAGCACGAAGATCAACCCACGTAGCACCCAATTCTTGGTCATGATCCGCATGACGAATCTTACTCCAAATTGGTTGTGGAACAACATTCCCAAACAACATATCTATATCCGCCAGATTCATAATGCACAAACCCACAGTCTGAGTGAGCTCTTCATAATATCCCGCTGGATTTTTGCGCGGATCAGGCAAAGACTGCGTAATTGCCAACACTTCAACACGCTTCCAAGGAACATGCACCCAAACACGCTGAAAGTGTGGCCGAATCGCTGGATTAGCAGCTGCATCACCAGGTCTCCAAACTGGAGGAACCTCTCGCATCGGATATTGACGCGCCTTTCTCCTAACTGACGAATCAGACTCAAACAATCGCTCAGAAGGAGTGTCACTACGAAACGACAATATAGTCGCAACTGCTCTCCCAACATCATGAGGACCCACAACGGTCCCTTTCGCAAACTCTGAACGTATACGATACAACTCATCAGGAGCTTTACCTACTTCTTCAACCCATTGTTCATGGAGGAATGCACACATCGTTTCAAAAACCTACCGTTGCTTTGGTTCTTCACATTGAAGGAAGACATCCATAACACCCTCAAGATCATACTGAGAAGCGTACGTAATCCATTTACACGCCAAATGATCCAAAACTGTACGTTCATTAGCATCAGGCAACTGACTACGTGATTGTCTACGCTCACTAGCTGGAGACATACCCAATTGTCCCAACAAAGGAGAAAGAAAACCTGAGAAAGCAGCAGTCATTTTCTGTCTAGCAGAAGGAGAAGGTGAAAGAATAAGAGAAGACGGAACAGTAGTACAGGAATCATAGGTCGAAACTGAAGGAGTAGTGTAAATAGGCGTACGAGTAGCAGATGAAGAAGAAGGCAAAGTTGGCGGCCCTTGAGAAGGCTGCGCCAGAGGAACAGTAGCCAACGGAAGAGGAGCTGGCTGTGGAGGAATTGCAGGTGGCACAACAACTGGATGTTGCGCAGCTATAGGTGGCGGTGGTGCCGTAGCACTCTGTGCATAAGGGGGTGGCGAACTCAATAGATGTGACATTAAAGGATCTTTGTCAAGATCTTTCTTTACTTCTTGCTCTTTAGGTGGCAAAACTGGGTAGCACTTATCTACCGCTAACTTCCTGACCCTAAGCATCTGTTCGCTCTCTTGCTCTTCCTCATTATCCCTAAACTGTATGGCAGCTTGCACCATTGACAAACCACGCTCTCGTTTATTCTTTTTCGCTAACCTAATTTCTTTCTGTTTGGCTTCCTTTCGCCATAGGCGGAAAGAGTCAAACATTGCCGGCCGGGCTTTCTTCTTAAACAGTTTAACTTCGAGATTATCTAAAATCTCTGTTTCAAAGCTACCATAACGGGGCCACTGTAGGACACCGTCTTTCCTCGTGTATTTTACCCAGATATTGTTATAACCAATGGGGCCCACTCCATGCTTCACATATAATTCATATGTCGGAGTTCCAACCGGAGGAACCGGCTACGAGTACTCCAATCGGGAATCTACAACCACAGCAGAATATCTTTCCAAGTCTACCAAGACCAGGCATCTTCGCTCACTAGTCTAGCTTCAAACTTGAAAGGATTATCGAATACGATAGCCTCGTGAAAACACGAGTCCCTCGGCTTTGGGGCCTGCAGGTACCAAATCAAAGCGATCCCGAAGGATACCAAAACAAAACTAAGGACTGGGAGACGCTCCACTCATACTTAACTGAGGTATCGATGACGTCACCAGAAGACTCGTCTAACGTTTCGCTCTACCAATCATCAAGGGTCCAAAACAGGGCGATAGTCAGGGCAGCAGTCCTTCGTAGCCATCGGGAAGCGGGGAACCTCTCAGCAAAGACTTTCCGACCACGTCGACATACAGGGGTCGATGACGTGGCGGCGTTCCTCCAGAATTTTCACACGAAGCTCCTTACGAACCTCTGGCTTGGACCGGTACCGCTGAAATCGGCCCACGTTGGGTGCCAACTGAAGTACTGGGTTTTTAGGAACCCAGCGGTGCCAGGGAACACACCCTAAGACTTCGAGTCCTTCCTGTTTCAGACTACAGAAACACAGAGTCTTCTTGGTGAAGTCAAAGATCGTATTTATTGGCTGCAGCCAGTAACAGGTATCCTAGAAGTACAACACGGTGTATATTCTCAGGAGACTGCTCAATCTTACAAAGCCAGCCTTCTCTTTTATACAAAATATTATGCTTAAGGCAAACATTCCTTATTTTACAGTTGACCATTCACATATTTTTACTACAAAGGAAAAGCAGAGTCATGATGACAAGCCCATATTTCAGTTTGTCCAGCCCACAATCAATTATCTGGCAAGGCCCAGTATTTCATCAGATATCGACGGACCCCCAATAAAAACGGGCACCTCCTCCTCGTAAAGCTAGTCATAAAGAAAGAAACAGGGACAGGTGTGTGTAAGATTAGGCATGGTTTGTGTGCAATGAAAGGTTTATGATATGTTGTGCCTTGATACTAATCTCATTCGGCCACTGGGAAAGGAACTGGCCGAACAGGTTTGGCTTCAGGCAGTGGAGTCAGCTTGCCCAGGTCACAGAGGAGTCAACAAAGGTGTTCGTGTCCCACGGACTTGCACGGACACAATCATCCTGCAGTCATCAGTCTAATGTGAGGGCAACCTACAAAATGGCTGCCGTACACAAAATGGAACCCAAGGGTTCAGACTAGATCGTCAAATGCACAGTGAATCCATCGGTGCAACATGACGAAAACACTCATACATACCGCATTCATCATTTGCGGTTCACTGATACCAAAATCGTCTATTTCCGACAACCTTTACTGAAAGGGTTCGGAACACCAAACCACAGACCCTCAAGCTACGGAACTACACTTTACCCGAGGGCTTTCAACCCTACTTGGCCTGGGTGACAAACACATATCATTTAGCCCTGACCAGATTGCGGTTGAGCACTGTACACCACCTTATTTCCCTTCCTAACATTATTCAGTGGAAACAATGACTGTCCGTTGCCCATGTAACCTCTAAACAGAGTTCTTTGCATTTTATGGTATTTTGTCAGTTTTATACGAAGTTAAGGAAGCACTTCCTAAAACCCCATTATTATTGCATGTGACATTAGGGACCTCAAAGGTGCTGTGTGCCTTTTGTACACTTTGAAGTCCCCTGCTATATGTTTTAAGGTTGCATCTTTTATTTGTAAAGCAATTTGTGCTAGGAAAAGATAATCCATTAATTTTTAGAATCGTATTGCAAATTTATAATTGCGACTGGAATGTATGTTCTAATGTTTAAACTCTTTTTAAGATGCATTGTATTTTATTGCATATGACATGCCTTTATGGCCTATGCTGATAGCGCTGAAATAACGATCTTTTGACTTTGTGTATGCAACTCTGTAGTTTGGTGAATCTGACAATCACTATTTTTAAAACTTCGTCTTTAGCTTTTGCTAGTTCTGTTATCGGATTGTTTCTTGCAAAATTGCATACTAATAAATAATCATAGCGTAATCTCGAACTTTTCATAAGGAATTCTACAAGAGCACAATAGTGCATTATCCTGTGGTGTTGCTTTCTCTGATACCAAAGGGGAGAGTGATGTGACTTCAACATCCATGTCTTTGGTATGTATGTATGTATGTATTGGCATTTATATAGCGCACTACTTACCCGTAGGGTCCCAAGGCGCTTCGACCGCTGCGAAACCCTTCCTGGCTTCCCTGAGAGATGATCCCTTAATGGGTATCTCCAGGGTGAGACCAGGCATCCCCGGCGGTCTGGTGGGGCCGTTAGTGAAGATGAGGCAAGCTAATGCCCAGAGTTGCCGAGTGTGATCGCTGATCAGAGTGGGCACCGAGGCGAGAGAATTATCGAGTCCGCTGACCCTGGTCCAGAAACCTGCAGCGCCGGGAATCGAACCCTGGTCCCGGGCCGTCCTCTGCTCTCGGGTCTGCCGCCTCTAACCAGTGAGCCACACTACTTCACTTTGGTGACACAAGACCACTCTGTTCTATAGGCAGTTCCTTTATCTATTTCTTCAGGCTGTTCTGTTACTTTCCACAATATTTGGCTGTTATTCTTTAGAAACATACTACCATAGAGCGACTCTGTAGCCACCCTTCTAGAAACCTTGGTATGTAAAGTCACCACCTCTCCAAGTACCATCTGCCCTCTAATCTTGGCTGCCTGTGCTCGGATATGTCCCACAAGGTGCTCAAATCCTTTATGGAACTATAGGCTAAAGTGAGCGTATGCCCTAAATTCAATCCCCTTCACCCAGATCTTCCGTCCCTGGGTCTGAAGCAAATAGTGCAGGAACGTACCCACAGGGTACATGCTTGATCTCATTGTTACCAATTCTCTGGCATTTTCTGCTTTGGCAACTATCTCCTTATACTGGATAGACCACAATATAATCACTTTCAATGGACTCAGTCTATCGTCCCTTGGGGGAGGTAAATGGCCCCTATGAAAAAATAAAGGACTAAGGATCTTTGGGCCAGATGTAGGTAAATCATATTTACCGACTCTTAAATACCGAATTTTACCGATTCGGTATTTAAGAGTCGGTAAATATGAAGGGGGGAGATGTAGGTAATTCAAATTTAAGAATTACCGAATCGGTAGGATTCGGTATTTACCGATTCGGTAAATACCGAATCGGTATTGCCCATTGATTCCTATGGGCCATGAAGCCCATAGGAATCAATGGGCAATACCGTTTCGGTATTTACTGAATTGGTAAATACCGAATCCTGCAAGGGTGCAGGGGGTGTCACTTTGACACCCTCTTGCACCCCAATTCCGGACTTGTGTGCCATGTGGCACACAGACATGCCCTAAGGGCATGTCTGTGTGTCACATTGCACAGGTGTGCATGCACAGATGTGCATGCACACCTGAATTCGGTATTTTACCACCCAATTGGATTGGGTGGTAAAATACCGATTCTTAAGGGCCTGTGACACTCTTAGGAGTGTCACCTACATGTGGATTTACCGAATCTGTAAAATTACCGATTCGGTATTTTACAGAATCGGTAAATTTACCGATTCTGTAAAATTATGGCCCCTACATGCCAAATCCTAAATACCGGTCGGTAACGGCCGAAATCGGCCATTACCGACCGGTATTTTCTCTCCTACATCTGGCCCTTTGTAACCAAACCGGTCCTAATTCATCTGAAATCCTTTTCTCTTGTCAAGAGTGTCAGGGAAATGAAGACAACTGTGGCTCATCTCAGTCATAGGTGTTTCAGATTGGATGAAAATTGTGTGCCTCCCTCATCACTCAGACCCCTGATCAACTGGCAGGTATCCTTTGCGTTGGTTTACACCAGAGCTTAGAGACATGTGCTTAGGGAAAAGAGAGGACAAATGAAATTGTGCCATGACGACTCTCTAAAAAAGGGGCAAAGTATAGATCATAGCTCAGACTTTGTAAAACTCAACTTCTGGAGGCCAAAGCCAATTATATTGCCACAGAGGTGGTATCTTCGATAAATCTTGCCAAGATAATAATACACCTTGCTAAATCTTTTATGATGTGACAGTGCTGTATCACAGCAATTGTTCCCTCATCTTCTCTTTCTGAGGAGTTCGCCCAACTTTTTCTGTCAAAAAAATTGATAACATCTACACAGACATCAAGGCCAGTTTGACTATGATCCTTATGTCTACTATTCAACCTTCAGCCTTGCAATCTCCCAAAATCTTGTCTTGCCCCGTTACCTGTGAGGAGTTAGAGGCAGCTCTCTGCAGACTTGCCTCAGCATATCCTTGTGATAACATCACAATCGCTATTATGTAAAGCTCATACTCATCCTCGCCCCACTTTTATGTGAGGCTATTAAGAAATATCTGAACACAGGCAAAACTGTCACAGCCCTCACAGTGATGAAAAATGAATGCTCATCAAACTACCCCCACATTTGCAAAGGTAATGGAACAACACCCGGCCAAGTGGCTGGTGCAACATGTAGAAACCTCAGAGGCCCATGACTGGTCCCAGGCAGACTTACGTATTGGGCATAGCACAGAAACTGCCCTGATGTCCCTTCTACAGGTACTTAAAGTCTGAGAAGATAACAAAGGTGCATGCCTTCTTCTATTATATATATCTGCAGCCTGTAATATGTTCAGTTAAACCATTCTTATACACCAATTAGGCAATTGTGGGCTGTGGGCTGTGCTCTGGGCTGGTTCAAATCATTCATACAGGATGACGCTCAGGCGGTTTTGCTGTCTCTTTTGGGCTCCAAAACAAGGCTGGTAAATGAGAGGTTCCTCAAGGCTCTGCTCTCCCGCCTATTTTATTCAATGTGTACATGCAGCGCAAGACATAAATGATGAGGAGTTTCAGTTGTCAATCCCTTTTATATGCTGATGACTCTCAACTCTTACTCTCCTTTGAGAAGAGCTCCTACAATGCGGGCAAAATGCTAAGGGACCACGTACTGACAGTCCATAGCTGGATAGCCAACAAGTATTTAAAATGAATGGAGGCAAGACTGAATTCCTCTTTATTGGTGGGACCGTCTTTTTGGCCCCCTCGTGAAAAGGGTGTTTCCCTAGGGATCCATCCCCCTCCTACATCCCAAGTAAAAAACCTGGGGGTTTGGATTGGCATCCAGTCCTAGCACTGATTCAATTTAGCGTTCTCTGTCTGATACTGAAAGTGAGGCACTCAAGCCTCAAACTGGTTTATTCATGTAGTCTCCTCCTATCTGCCAGCAAGATGTCTTTTCTCGCTCAACCATACTTCAGAAGATTCCTCACTATTATAAGGAAAATGGCAGAGGCACATACTTTGAGATTTTAGGACCCAAACTTTGGAATTCCCGCCCACTTGACCAGCGCCTGATTGTCAACTTTTAAACCTTTCGTAAAAAGAAAGACTCACCTCTTTGTTAAACAGCCTTTTTATTTCCTTCCCTGCGCTGTGTCTCTGTTTTAGTTTTTCTCACCCTTTTCTACTACTCATCCGTTTTTTGCTCCCTTCTGTTTACTAACTGTGAGTTTTAGACGGTCCTAGAACCGTGTTGCTCTTGGATAACTGAGTACTTTTAAAATAATAAATAAACAACCTTTGGAAATTGAGACATTTATTTTGCAAAAGAATTGATGTGGTCCATCCGTATCAGTCATAGCACGTTAATAGTCTTGTATGAATTTACAGCTTATTTTTATCATCTGCAAGAAGAAGAATCCATTAAACATAGCACTGCAAGCAGTAATCATAAAGACATTTTATAAAATAGCAGACACATTAACTTAGGCTTGCACTGTCAACCATTTCATTGATAGGCCAGATTTTCGCTTTTGGAATGTTTCTCTTCTTTGCGATTAGACCAGAAAGAGGACAAACTTGAAGCTCATCTTGCATATATTAATCCAACTCATCACATAGATCTGTCAAAGAAAGTGATGGTAAAAGAGGTAAGTTCAGTGGAAACAGCTGAGGATAAACTTGAAGCACCCAAAGTAGACAAAGTCACATGTAAGAAGAAAAGAAGAACGTCCATAAATGGGATTGTTATTGAGTTGAATACCCTTTACTGCAGGCAGAATCCTCAGACTGTCACTAAATACATACATTGTAGCCCTAAATAAAAAAATGCCAAGGCTTGAGATGGGGCGTCCATTGTCCAATCAGCTATGAAACTGAATGTATTAACTGTGTCTCTAAGACAGGATCCTGAACCATTCAAGTTCAGAAAGACATTTAAAATATTGCTTTTGAAGCTATTAGGATCAGAATCTAACTGACTACTATCAGTGCCAAAAAGCTTTGTATATTTATGGTTTAAACCTTAACATAGCACGTTTCCTCGGACATAAAGACCCCAGTCTGATGCAAAACTGGCCCTAGTGCTCATTACTATTTAACAAATCATTATAGAGAATGACATGTTTTGAGATTGGTACCTTGACCCCGCTAAAAATCAGCAAAGGCAGCTGTGTTCTGTTCCAATGTAATGAAAAAGATTTAGTGTGCCTAAATAGGTGAACCTTATGCAGGCATAGTTCAAGGTCATTAGCTGGTACTTATGCAAACAATGGCATTGTCATCAGAATAACATAAAAATAGTAATAATAATAATAATAATATTAATAAATAAAAAAGAAGAAGAAGAAGAAGAAGAAGAAGAAGAAGAAGAAGAAGAGGAAGAAGAAGAAGAAGAAGAAGAAGAAGAAGAAGCTGAAGAAGAAGAAGAAGAAGAAGAAGAAGAAGAAGAAGTAGAAGAAGAAGAAGAAGAAGAAGAAGAAGAAGGAGGAGCAGAAGAAGAGGAAGAAATGTCTTTTGTCTTCTCTGAAAAAGGGGATGTAGGCAAAGAGCACTTCATTGGTTCGAACTGGTATGAGAATCTTATTTACATAGTGAATTATATTGGAGTCTCAATTACGCAGATGAGATGATCCATGTCAGAGAGAATTAGGGATGATGATATTAGAAGTTGGAAGCACGCAATAATAAGACATTTAAATTAGAATATGAATATGTTAGCTTTGGACAAATGACAAACATCCTCTTTGAGTTTGTTCACACCATGCTGTTTCATTGTTACAGCCAAGGCAAGATACAAGGGAAGGTGGGTTTATCTTCTGAGCTGGTTCATAGGAAACTTTTGATCAATATTTATTTATTTTATTTATTTATTTATTTATTTATTAATAAAGCGCCAGAATCGACCCCCGAAGGACTATCTCTACGCTCTAGACAGGCCACGAGAGGAAAGACCTAACAACTAACGATTGGAGGTAAACCGAAAGGTCTTAAGCTGTCCTGAAGAGGAGATGTTCCGTGCATTGTCTTAGACAGACCGTCCAGGATTTCGCGATTTGCAAAAAAATCGTGACATCGGCAGTTTTGTAAAAATGCCGTGATTTTTACAAAACTGCCCGCAAAATTTTGGACGATTGGTGAGCTCACAGAAGGATGCCCCTTTTAGGTGTACAGCTCTGCCCTAGTGGCTGAGAAGTGCATGCTTCGGTATCAGATGTGTCTTGCTAATGTTTCAGGTGCTGGGGGGGGGGAGGGGGAGGTTTAAAAGAACTCGCTCAATCTGCTGGAATGTCGGCCCCCACATGTCTATTCCTGCATTTTGCCCTCGTGGGGAACAGGGGGCGGCTTCACTCCTAGAAAAAACTGCGAGGGAGGGAAAAATGTGCAGCGTGGAGAGCGGGAGGAGGTGTGGGGCTGAAAAGTAAGATTTGAAAGAGCTGCGAATGAGACCTGAGAACAAGGATTTGAGGGGGAAGGGAGGGAGAGGGAGAAAGAATGAGGGGACGAAACGGGGAGGGCAGAAGGATGCAGAAGCGAGGGGAAGAGAGATTGGAGGAGGGGGAAAGGTGAAGAAACAAGAAACGGAGAAAAGGGTGAGTTCTGAAGGAAGAGTGAAGGAGCTAGAAAGGGGAAGGTTGGAAAGAAATGGAAGGTGTGAGTTGGTGAGGGTGGGAAGGAAGAAAGAGATGGGATAGCAGAATTAGCGGCGCACCACTGATCTCGGTGGCAGGTCAGAAAGGGCCATGGGTTTAGGTGGCACTGAAGGGAGCTTTTAAAGGGCCACTCTTTTGTTGTTCTGATTACTTTTTGTTTTATTTTATTCTCTTATGACTTTGTGATTTATTATTTAGTTAACATCCCATCCTGGAGAAATGTTTGAATTCCGTGCATGCTTTCCTTCGATTCCTGGAGAGATGTCACAGACTGGTCTGGCGAGAGATCCCAGACTGTGACATCACTTCCGGAGCCTGAATCGTCCAGTTCCCATGCCAAGGCCAGCCGATCTCCAGATATGAGACCATTTTCCCGAAATACGTTAAAATGAAAGATGGGTGCAGCCAGTCTTGAAACTACTAATATTTTGCTAACTCAAACTGCATTCTGGCATTTAAAAGTGGTTATTTCAATTTCTGCGGCTGTTTGTGATTTCACAGATTTGAGACACTGTCGAGTTTTGTACAAAAGATAAGGAGCGTTATCTGTTTACATTGAACTGCTTGTCATAGAAGGCGAACATGTCATGTTTGCATTTCATTGATTGTTTATGACGTCATAAATGAAAACTGTTCACATTCGTCTCTCTGATTGTGATGTAATAGAGAGCGCTGTTTACATTCCACTGTTTGCGGTGAAATGTGAACACATTCTAACATTTCATAGCCTGTGACGTCATGGAATAAGAGCACAACGTGTTTACGTTCAACTGTTTGTGATTTCACAAAGGGAAAGAAGAGAGAGATGGGATAGAAGAATTACGTGTGCAAAAAGAGGCCAAGGCTAAAGATGGGAGGGAAGAGAGAGGCCTTGAGGGGGGCAGAACGAGGTTGAGATGGGGAAAAGAGGAGCAGAAGAGATATGAGAAGAAGGGAGAAAGAGTACAAGATGTAGAGAGCGGTGGGACAGGAGAATAGAGATGCGAGGAGAATCGGAAATAGAGAGGGGGAGGGAGAGCTTGAGAGCTGAAGTGGGGGAGGAGGGCAAAGAGGATAGAAGAGAAGAGGGAGAGAGGTGGTGAGATGGAATATAAATGAGAGACAAAGATAGAAGAGATGGGAAGACACAGGAGAAGTGTGGGAAGTGAATGAGCAAGAGAGGAGAGAAGGAATAAGTGAAAGATAGGAAGGGAGCGAAAGATGCAGAGGGAATGGAAGCCAGAAGGTAAAGAGGAGAGGAGAAGAGAACGAAGAGGACTTGAGAAAGAGTGAACGGTGTATAGAAGGATGAAAGTGAGAGGAAGAGGAGGGATGCCTGGGAGGAGGAATAAAAGGGGTAGAGGGAAAGCTAGAGGGCGAGACGTGGGGAGAAGAGGAGTAACCCAAGGTTCAATGCTCTTAATTCATGAGAAACGCAGACTCTGTTAGACTAAAATGTCCCTAAGAGCCCTGACAGGCTGGCTGAGTCTTTATTTCAATTATTTATCTACTTGATACTTTGCGGCAATTCTGATTTTGTGGGGCAGTAACATGTTAATTGTATTCCTTAATGCACAAAAATGTGCCAGTCCTGTACATACCATGCCTTTTCCTCTGGCTAAATTCCCGCAGGGTTGCTTTGCTGAAATCGAACAAAGGGTAATATTGAGCTTGATAGGCATCACAAAACTTACAATCTCGGTCTCTAGGCAAACAGGTTTTTGAAGGGGGATCGCAATTTAATGGGCGTGTTATAATCAGGCCGTATACTTTTATGTATTCACTATCCAAGATACATAGACAAACTTATGGCTGCAAGCAATGTTACTTAAATGTAAATACTAATCGGGGCCTATTTCAAAGTGGAATACTCTGCTAAAACAGTTTTCATTGTTTTAATGCTGAAAATGAATGATTAGGAGTAAAATAAAGTGTCGCAAAAATGCCGCAAAATTTCCATATTTGTGCCGCTAAATGTCCATATTTGTGCCGCTAAATTTGCTAATCCATGCCGCTATATCCTGGGGGGTCTGCTTAGATGTACAGGAAGCTTGTTCCAATGGCAGGGGCCCAGATAAGATAGGGCATTCCCACCTTCGCCAGCTCGTTTGATTTGAAGCACTGTAAGCAGGTATTTAGATTGTGAGCGGAGAGACCGCTTAGGAATGTAAGGGATACATTTATCTGCCAGATAACTAGGGCCAGAGTTGGCCAAGGCCTTATGAATGGTGCAGTAAACCTTGAACTGTACACGCTTCCGTATCGGGAGCCAGTGGAGCTGGCAGAGCAGGGGCCGAAAGGCCGTCCTTGGTGGTGCTTTCAGAATCAGACGAGCCGCCGTGTTCTGGACAACCTGTGGTCTGTCAAGGGCTGCCTCATTGACAGACAACAGAAGGCTATTGCAATAATCCAGGTGGCTTAGAATAAGTGCCTGGGGTAGCATCTTCCTGTATGAATCAGGGAGCAGAGGAAGGATACAATGCAGTAGACCCAACACGTGAAAGCATGAGCCAGCTGTCTGAGTAGAAATGCTCTTTCATGATAAGGGTCTGTTCAAGGCGAACACCTAAGTTTTTCACACAGGTTTTTGGAGCAGGGGGGGGGGGTACCTAGATCTAAGGGCCACCAGTCGGAGGTTCACAGTAATTGAGCTTTCCTGAAAAGCATTATTTCTGTCTTCCCCACATTGCACTGAAGGAAGTTATTCCTCATCCACTGAGATATGTTTCTCATTCCCCGGGAGAAGGCGGCTTGCACTGATGGAGTAAACTTTGCAAATGGAAAAAGCAGTTGGGTATCGTCCGCATAAGAAACAGGGACAAACCCACTGTTCCTCAACAGATTGGCCAAGGAAGCCACATAGATGTTAAACAAAGTAGGGCTCAGACAGGAGCTCTGTGGGACTCCCTTGGACAGCTCTGTTGCGGAAGAATGATATGAACCCAGGTTAACCGCCTGGGATCGAGAGGAAAGAAAACCTGTCAACCACCGAAGGGCCAAATCTTTAAGTCCGACCTCCTCCAATCTCCTGAGCAGAATCCTATGGGAAACCGTGTCGAACACGGCGGACAGATCCAACAGCACCAGAATCGTGGACTGGCCTCTATCTAGGGTCATCCTGATGTTATCGGTTACCTCTAGTAGGGCCGATTCAGTGCTATATTTTGGACGAAAGCCTGATTGAGATGAATCAAGGCTGCCCGTCCATTCGACATGGTTGGAGAGATGGGTGTTTATATGTTTCTCCAAAAGCCTGCCCAGGAAAAGGAGGAGAGAAATAGGACGGAGATTGGAGAACTCAGTTAGCGGGAACTTGGAGTTCTTTCGGATAGGCATAACCTGTGCTGCCTTCCATTCCAATGGGACCAGTCCTTCTCGCAGGGAGAGATTGAGGAGATGTGCAATGGAAGGGGACAGGTGGCTGGCAAGAGAAGCTGTAATTTTTGCCGACATGAAATCCCGAGGTGAACCAGATTTTACTGAGTATATCAATAACTCAGTGTCCTCTTGTGTCACCGGGGGCAAGCTTCCTAGCAGTTGAGTAGCTACCTGCCTAGATTCTACGGGAATCATAATGTTGGCAGAGTGTTCTCCCAATTGAACAATTTATGATAGATGGTCTCAATTTTTTGCGAGACGAAGGTGCCAATATCATAGCACAGTTTTTGTGTAGGGACCATTGGGTTCTCGCATGCCTTAGGGTCCGTAAAGGACTTTAGGATGCAATATAGCACCTTAGGGTCGTTTTTAGCCTGGGCTAACTGTAGGGCTATGGGGTGTTTACGTGCCGTTCTGATTTTCCCATGGTATTTAGTCAGGGCCGCATGAAACCGGACTTTATCCTCCTCCTCATGAGTGAGGCGCCACCGTTCTTCATACTTCCTTCAGATTGGTTTCTGCATGCGAAGTAGGAGAGAATACCAGGTGTGCTGAGGGAGCCTGGGCGTGCTGGAGAGGGGTTTCAGGGAGGCTAATTGGTCCACTGCAATAGAGACTGCAAGATTATACTTGGCTACCGCCTCTTCTATATTGTCCGATTCTAATATCCGCGGCTCTACAGAAGTAACTTTAAAGCCCTCCAAGGTGACTCTCTTCCACTGTCTGAAAAAACCAGGGGGAGTCATTGGTAGTATTAGTCCTCTTCCTTGGTGCCTGAATACAAAATTCAATTGACGCATGGTCAGACTAAGGCAGGAGCTGAGGGGATTTACAGAAGACATTGGGGGAGTTGGAAAAAACAATATCCAGGGTATGACCCGCCATGTGTGTGGGGCCCACAATGACATTGGTGCTCTAAATCTGGTGTTTACAGTGCAAGCGACAAGAACTAGGACCTAGAGATAAGTGTCTGAAATTTCAATAAGGTGTGTCTGTATTACCAGATAAAATTAAGGGCTGGTTTATTTTAGGCCTTTCTTTAAAGATACTTACCAAGAAATGGAAGCAGCATGTATTGGTACCAATGTTAATTGGTGCTTGAACCACTCCATTTAAGAATATATATATATATTTTTTAGAGGAGCCAATCTTGCAATGGCGAGATGAGTGCTGATTGAACCACAGCATCATCCATCCTAATGTAGGCCAAGGTACTGATCATGCTTCAGTCTCTTGCCTAATTGAACAGGAAGGTTTGAAAGAGAAAGTGTTGATTTCAAACTACTGGCTCTGTGCAAATGGTGTTCAAACCAGGTTTGTGCCCACAAACTCACTACAGTGCGGTATGTAGATGTGGCGTGCCACCAAATTATTAGGGAGAGCCGAGTAAAAGTGGGTTCTGGCTCTAAGAGCCTGTGCAAGATACAAACCATGAAAATATCTGGCCTGTAAATCATGCAACAAACATCATGTTAGATTATGATAAGGTGCCTTCAAAATTCATGAACGTGTATTTTTTTAACACACAAAAGCTTTTTAGCCTTAGTCCATCAGTTTAACTGAAAAATGTGTATTAAAAGTTATAGTTTTAAAGATGCATTGTGTAACAATTTACCCCACCCTGATGACAATGCTATTAGTGCACTGACGGAAGGAATTATACACGCAAGGGGAGTTCAGGACAAAACTGAAACAACACAAAGTAACAATAATGCGTCCTTCTTCAATTTCGGCCACATATGTGCGTCGACGGCGTTTCAACCATTGTAAAATACACGGTCATCATCAGGACAAGAAAAGCATTTTACTCAGTGCTACACTCTGCTCCTCGTAAATGTAATCAAGTCACCCAGTGTTTGTTTCGATGGAATATTGAATCAGTAAAGGAGCTTCTTCTTAGACGTTTGTGAAAGTAGTCTGTATTAGACTCCACCTGTTTGCTATTATCTAGCAGCAGGCCCTCTTCAAATAGAGGGCAGAAAGTGTAAGAGTACTATAAAAGTATGTTTCAAAAATGTCCTATGAAGCATTCTAAAGCAGCCAAGAAGGAAGACGTTACCACTGCCATTAAGACAGCTTTTCATGCTAAGGCAAGACTGGGCATGTTTAAATAGTCTTAAGGCCTGTCGAAAAGTGACAACTATCCTGTTCACCATATTAGACGTACCATAGGTTACAATACACTTATAATGGGTATCTCCTCTTTCAAACGCTAAAAAACATTATTAATTTTAATGTTCAAGGCTATTTATAGAGTTTAAGGGTTAAGATTGCAAGCCAGAAAGACTGAATGAGAGATATAATTATGTAGCAAAGCTGTTAAAGAAGTGGGTTTTTGGAAACTTGTAAAATGAGGTATAGAGCCATTCTCTGAGAGACAAGTGCACAGCTTCCAATAATGAGCATCAAGACAACTAGAGTAAATAACAACCATCTTGGACTTGTGTGATCTGAGGAACTTGAATGAGCAAATATACTGCTGAGTGGATGAGAAAGCAAGATATATAAGTAATCATTTTCATCTACAAAATTCAGGGCCTTGGTGTGATAGAACTGATGAACCACAAAGAGTGCCAAACAGAGTGCATAAAAATGATGGTTGTGACAACTCAGGAAAGAATTACTCTCATCCCATACCAATTAAAGGCAGTTTATTGAAGCGTTAAGAAGACGGTCCGGTCCCTCCTGTAGAAATACCCGAAAGTTCCTCTTGTGGAGTGAATATGATCTGTTATGCACATTCTATGTCTTAGTCTGCAACACATGTATGATGGTCAATGTGAAATGTGGGCTGCTTTATAAAGAGGCAGCTACAACCCAAACAAATGGAGAATGCTTACCTACAGTAGGCGCTGGTTTGTGAGCTCTTTGTGTGCTTTGTAATGTTTATCTCTATTTTTTGCACTGCTGCTGTACACTGCGCAGGGCTTATTTTACTAGATGTTATTGTATTAGAGTTGCTCCGGAACTAGTGGTGATTCAATGAATTTGAAGGCGAGGTGCTTGGGGATAAGTAAGAGAGGTAAACACATAGGGCTTCTTTCAGCTTTACTGACCAAGTAACACCCAACACGGGAGCATAACAATTCTGGGTGAAGCACAGTGAATGTTACCTTTGCAAAGTGGTAGATGGAGACCAACTGAGGCCTGTAGAATGGAGCATGATTGATGTACTCTGCAGTCTTTTTCTGCCATAACGTTTTCTGCTTCAGCACTGCAGGTGGTGAACTTCCTGAGGGGAATACCAAACATCTTAAGCAATGTTTACACTAGAACTTCAAAATCTGAAAAAATGTGCACTGTTAATGGGCACTGAGTTCTTTTTTCAGCCATGCTTTGAGTATTTCTTTTTAACTTTTTGTCTTGCCTTTTGTTGTAAAGCAAGTTTTGTTTTACGTTTATTTTTGATGTTTTCACGAATTCCTCAAGACAATTGTTTAGGTATAATCAGAGATTTAACAAATGCAACTATCTGAATCTGAAAATGCAGGCTACAAGTATTTGAACTACTTCAGTCCCATCAAGTTTGGTTGAAAGTGCTTGATAATGAGATTAGGTGCATGTCAATATTTTGTTTTGATTCATATCTTGAAGTGTATGGCTGTTTAGTTGTTATTTGTGTACGTTATACTAATATTGTCCTAATCTCATTTGTCAATTATTCATTTAATATTTGACATTACTTTTGTGCTTCAGAAAGTGAACATTTCACCTCATTTATTGATTTGTAGCATGGATAAATTTCATTATATTCATTAAATGAAATTAAATAATTATACAATAACATGAATCCCTTGTATTTAAATGTCAACTAATAACACAATGATACCCTTATTAATTTAGGTATCCCTCTCCATGAGGAAAGCTATGAAAATTAAAACATTCAGAAGACAAAGGACCCGATTTAATTTTTGGAGGTCGGGTTGTCCTTCCCCAAGGCTATGGAGCAAATTACTCCATCGCCCTGGCCAGGTAATCCCGAAGATCAAATGTAGAAATGTCCACCAGGCAAGCAGACATTTCAACCATCGTCAGGAACAACTGTGAAGGCAGTTCCTGACAATGTATTGTAACTTTGGCCTACAGCGTTATCTTCCCTGGTGAGGGTGGTGTTTTGCATTTTTTACTGACACTTACTGCCAAGGTTTTGCTGCCTGTGACGGGCAGTGAAATCTAATCTGAATGTCTGCCCATCTAAAGGTGACATCTAGACAGGTCAACCTCCGACAATCCTTACTCTATCAGGCAGGAGGAAGGGTATAATACGCCAGAAAGGGAGTAGCCTCCTCCTTGGTTACACCAAAGGTCCACCTGTATTTAAATCAGGCAGGCAGACCATTATGTTTACAGAAAGGGTACTCCATAACCATTGTGAGTATCATTTCTGCCAACAAATACATCAGACTCAAACTAACACAAAAAGAAAACAATCCACAGGACAATATTGGTGTAAGGGAAATTACATATAACCACCAACTACAAGGTACTACAGCTGGAAGTAAATTCTGATGGTGGAACAGATGTGCAACTTGCATAGACATGACCACTTCTGCACAAATAGCTTCTCTATAATCAGCTGAGCGCCGCTTACACTCTTGTGGCTTAAAGTGCAATAGCATATAGTGATGTGGCTACAATGGCATGGCATATGGACGTATGTGAAATTTAGCAGCAGTGTAGATTTTGTTGTGCAGAGTATCACAAAACAGCTATTTGCGCTGCTTTGCCCAACTTTACATATCAATGAAGGGCCACGCATTGTGGCTTTGCGTTCCTTTGTAAATCCTAAGTATTGCATTGCCTAGGCAACACCCCTTGTGATGCAAGGGTACCACAATCCAATAATACAGCTAGGCCTTAGTTAATTTTGGGTCATGGCATACCATGATAACTTTCCAGCATTTTGTGGTACATGGCATTGACAAGCCAGTACATAATTGTGTAATGGCTGTTTTTTTTAGAGAATAAAAAGGCTGCCATATTGTTTTTACTACACTTTGAATGTGTTCAGTGTTAGCACCACAGATATAGGTAAGTTGTAGGGCCCTACCTATTGCCACTTTCTGAAAGTGGAATAGTTAGGGAAATGTATTTATATATATTTATATCTTTTTAAATAAATTACGGTCATGTACAGCAGTAGTTTCCCAAAAGGTTTATGAATTTCTGCAAAACTACTGCAGTGACAGATATCACCAATAGCGTATAAAATACCTATCTTACTTAACTGCAGTACCCAAAAAGCATAATCTCTGAACCATAATGTATAATCCTACCTAATTACATGTGAATCCATTCAGCTGTTTTCACGCTATCTCAATACAATCAATCAATCAATCATATCATTTGTAAAGTGCACAACTCACTAGTGAGGGTCTCAAGGCGCTGGGGTGGGGAATGCTGCTACTGCTCAACAAGCCAGGTCTTGAGGAGTTTTCTGAAGGTCAGCAGGTCTTGGGTCTGCCGTAGGTGGATGAGGAGGGTGTTCCAGGTCTTGGCGGCGAGGTGGGAGAACGATCTGCCACTGGAGGTTGCTCTTCGGAAGCGGGGGGACTGTGGCGAGGGCGAGGTCCGCAGAGCGGAGCTGGCGGGTGGGGGTGTGGAAGCTGAGTCTTCTGTTGAGGTACGTTGGTCCGGTGTTGTGGAGTGCCTTGTGTGCGTGGGTGAGGAGCTTGAAGGTTATCCTCTTGTTGACTGGGAGCCAGTGCAGGTCTCTCAGGTGGGGTGTGATGTGGCTGTGGCGAGGGATGTTGAGGATCAGGCGTGAAGAGGCGTTCTGGATGCGCTGGAGCCGTCTCAGGAGTTTGGCCGAGGCTCCTGAGTAGAGGGAGTTTCCGTAGTCCAACCTGCTGCTGACGAGGGCCTGGGTGACCGTTCTTCTCGTGACAATAGTCCATGGAAAATACATTGGTGGAAAAACAAGTTTTGGGACCGCTTTTATCTTTGGACCCCATAATGATTGGCCACAGAAATGTACATGATCTCAAATGTAGAAAATTCTATAGGTCTGGAAAGTATTTTGGTGGTTCATCAAATGGGTGGAACGTTATTAGAGAGCTAATATCCAAGGAATTCCTATCTTTGGGAATACTAACTATAACTACAGAGTGACAATCAGATTAAATGTGATTTCTTTCTTTTTACCTATTCTATTTGTTATGTTTTTGTGTATTGGTTTACATAATCATGTGACCATAAATGTGTCTTTTAGTTGTTCATATCGTAATTCTGAAACTTTACATATCCAGTCTAATATATTTTTTTTGGTTTCCTTGCTACATTTAGTAGGATTGTCCCAAAGTCCAAAGAGAATGAAATCCAATAATTGATGTTATAAAAGTTATGATATTTTTTTCCTTATGGACAATTATCATGTCCTCCATATAGTAGTTTGTGTAGCTCACTGCTAGGTCCCTTTTCTGTTTTGTTGCACAGGACTACATACGGAAGATTTGTGTTGCAAACCTTATGTAGTTTAGGGTGTTTTCTATTCCTTATGTATTTGTTTACAGGTTTCCATTAGCATGTAACTATAACTGGGTTTTTCAGTTGTTCGTGTATTAAATCTGAAACTTTGCATTTGCAGTCCAGTTTATTTTTTGGGCTTCCTTGCTACTTTTTGTATTATTGTGCTACAAGATATCACTAAGTTGTTGGCCCTTATAACTTCATAACCACTTCATAACATCAAATGCAGCAGCAAAAAGAATCATCTACATAGTCTAATGTACATTGCTGTGAAATTTCATTATAATCCGTTCAGCCGTTTTACCAGTATGTGAAATACAAAAGTCTATGCAAAATGCATTTGATGTCGTATGTGTTTTGGGACCCTACTTTTTATTCTTTTCACCCCTTTGACCAAATGCTGGTAAACTTTCAATGTAACGGGTGCAGCTGGTCTGAAAAGTCTCACAGCGATTCGTCACATGGGTGAAAGGTTGTTAAGAGAAAAAAATCCAAGAAATACCTATCTCTGGCGATCCTAACTATAACTACCACCGATTGTTACTCATTTATAAATATTTTGCTTTGATACACAGTGTACATTGGGGAATAAGTGCATAGTGTTTTTATTAAAAAAAAATAGTTAAATCATAATTGAAAAAGAATTGAAATAATTTTGGTATAACTGAGTTTATTACTTTTCTTTTCTGCTTCTTGGATATGTTGCGGAGGGTTGAGGGATGCTTAATTGCTTTGATTTATTAAAATCAAAATAATTGTGTCCATTTCTGATATATTTCTTTACTATTTCTAATATATTTAGGATTACATTTTTAACTTAACCCCTCAATGAATGGATTTTCCCCATTGTTTGTTCGACTGGAGTTAGAATATTCAATCTTACCCTCCCTCTCCCGAATGTATGTACTTACCACAAAATGTGTAAGTTTAGAGTTAGAATAGTGTTAGAATAGTAATTCTGAACCACCCAACATTAGCACTTTCCAGAATGTTGGTTAAACTTGAGTTGGGATAATAAGTTTAAACCCTCAAATATATGTCATTGCCCAGTGTTTGTTGGATTGAAGTTGGAATAGTAAACCTGACCTCCAATGTACATAGTTTCCCCAGCATCTGTTCAACTGTATGCTTTTCCCCCAATATTTGGTAGAGTGACGCTAAAATATGACCCTCCAACATGTCTGGCCTTTTGAAAAATGTTGTTATATCAGAGTGAAGATAATAAATATGATCCTCTCAATGTATGCACTTCACAATGGTTGTAATATTTGATTTAGAACAGTAAATCTGAGGCCCCAATGGATGCACTTTCACAGGTGATTGTTAGACTGGAGTTGGAATGATAAATGTGACACAATTAATGTATATCTTTTCCCATTATTTGTTCAACTGGAGTGAGAATATTGGATTTGACCCCCCCCCGCCCCAGACTAAACTGTCTTCAATGTTTGTAAGAGTTAAAATAGCAAATCTAACCCCCCTTTGTAAGCACTTTCAAAAATCTTATTATACTGTATGTAAGATTGTATATATTGCCCCATCAATGTATACACTTCTTCCAATGTTTTGTTAGACTCCAGTTATCATAATAAGCGTGACTCCCACCACAATGTATGTACTTTCTCTCTGACCTGGCTTCCCCCATTGTATCAATGTATGCACTTTCCACAATGTTTGTTAAATTGGAGTTAGAATAGTTACATTGACCTCCCCAATGTATGCACATTCTCCAATGTTTGTTAGATTGCAGTTTTAAAATGTTACTATTACTCCTCATACATTTATATTCCCCAATATTTATTATTGGAGTCAGTAAATCTGATCTTCCCAATGTATGCACTTTCTCCAATGCTTTTTGCAGTTAGAATAATAAGTATGACCCCCCACCTCATTTATGCTTTTTCCAAATGCTTTTTATATTGCTGTTAGAAGAGTAAATATGACCTCACTTCTGCTGTTGTTTTTCATTTTCCACAAAGTTTGTTCGATTGGAATTAGAATAGTAATTCTGAACACCCCCAATGTATGCACTTTCCACAACATTTTTAGACTGGCGTTAGAATAGTGAGTATTGCCACCCCATTGATAAATGTTCCTCAGTGTTTGTCAGACTGGAGTTATTGTAGTAAATTTGAATAAACTCCCCAAACCATGCACTTTCCGCAATGACGGTTAGATTGGTGAAAAACAAATAAACATGTTCCTCCCCATATATGCACATTCCATAATGTTTGTTATACTGGTATTAGAATGGTGTATCTGATCCCCACACACCCTGAACCAATGCACTTCCCCAGTGTTTGTTAGACTGGTATTAGAATAATGAATCTGTCCCACTTTCGGGGGAGGAGCCAAGCAGGCATTCGAAATGGCTGCATAGTCGCTCGGCTCCGCGAGCCCTTTCGCCCCACACGTGTATCCTGGTGTTTATCCTGAGCCACGAAGGAGTACTTTAATAGGAGAAGGAGAACGAGCACTTACCGTCTGTTCCCGAAGCTCCTGCGTGCGGCAGACCCTGAGAACTGTCCCCGACTGCTCTGCGGCCCGCGTGGTGATAAGACCGGGGTGTTGATCTGGACGTGCATCCGGCCGCGACTGGAACAGCAACGGCCGCTGGTGGCGGTGAGGGGCCTGCCGGTGGGTGCCGTTGACATGAAGGGCCGCTGATGGCGGTGAAGGCCTGGTCCACCTGGCGGTGACCCTTGAGGGGCAGTGTGGTGACACAGTATCAGAGGGGGCGCATGACTCCTGCCCCCTCCTCAAACTCTTTGCCCGGGCATAACCAAGGATTGCCCCCGATATAGGCGGGCTACTCCCGGGGTGCGGCAGGGATTTTAGCCTTTTGGTGACTCTCCTCCGGGGAGCCTGCCTCACAGTTCTGAGCCCCGGGGGTGCACCCCATGGCGCCCCGCATTGGGGCCTGTCCCTGAGTGAGGTGAAGAGGGACGGGGCCAAACTGACTAAGATGGCGGCTGGTGCCCTCCACTACGGTCCATGTCCATGTCGGACGGCTGTCACAATGATGGGGCCGGGATGCTTGCAATGTACGCAGGAAATCACATCCAGGGACGTATTGGCTGCCCTAACAGTTTTGCACGAGACCCTGCTTTGTCATGCCCGAGACCTGGGTAGAAGAATGGGCACCATTACTGTCTCGCCGTCTCTAGCGGCCACAGTCCGATTCCAAGGGATTGCTGACGAACCTGCAGCTGTGTCTACGGAGGAAGTCCCAGCTCCGCATAGGTACCAGGAGCCGCTGAAAGACCAGGTTCCCGTGACCGCTCGGGCCGACATGGTTGCACGTGTGGATGTTTCTTTGGGACACATGTTCAACTGGCGGCTGGGGATAAAACGCTATTTTCCTTCTTGGACTGTCCTAGCTATGTCGTGGCGCTTGCCGGACTGTGTGACTTTCCTTTCCTGGAGGGTACTACTGAGTGTAAACTCTGGGAAGCTCCCGGGGTCGGCGTCGACATTACCAGATCTTTGCTGTTGATATTTGGATGGATTTGGATTGTTGTACTTTCCTGTGGCTACGCTCCGGCAGGACTCGCCCAGACTGTTTGGATCCTTAGGGCTGTTCTCTAAACCGATTGACGAGTGGACTTCTGGCGGTACCATTGCTAGACAGGGTCAGGGATGATGTGGTTCACAGTCTACTGGCTTATTGTTGACAGACGGTGCAGTGGGTATGTTTGACCGGGATTTCATCGCTGTTGTGACCAGGACTTATTGTTCTTCATTACTGTACTACTTCATTTCTGGGATTTTCCTAGGTGTACGGGTGAAGGGCGGGGCCGGGCGGCACGACCGAGGGCCCTCCTCCGCTTATCCTTCTTTTCTCTTTCCTCTTTCTTTCTATATTTCGGGTCTCTATTAGGGCGACAGGCACGCTGCTGGGGGGGTAGGCCATGGCCTTCTGCGGGTGTGCAGGGTGGGGGGTTAGGGGATGGATGTTCGACCGGTATTTGTTTCTATGGCCCTTTAGTCTTTCTTCTCTTTTTTAGCGTCGTTGTTGTTCATGCTCTCTGCAATATGTTTAGTTTTGAGGGGTGGGGGTTAGACTCGCTATGCGCCAGGGTTATGTCCGCATTTCTCCTGCTTTGTGTATCTTACCCCCGATATTTCCTTCGTATCTGTACTGTTTGTAGATATCCTGCTTCACGCGCAGTATTGTAGGACTGTGTACGACTGTGCGACACCCCTTCCTTAGTTCTTTATTTGAAAATGAACCTCTCGAATCCTGATTTCAAGTTTGAGCATCTGATTACAAGATATGTTCTGGATTTTATGACCCCGGATTTCGAACTGCTATAAATTTTATATTAATTGCTGTACGCTTGCTCTGCTTAGCGGCCGGCCGGGATAGTTGTAGGCCCATACTTGTAACTGCTTGTACTACTAATAAAGGTTCAAAAAATAAATAATTAAATCTGTCCCACTTCCGAGTATATGCACTTACCTCAGTGTTTGTTAGATTGGAGTTGGAGTTGAAAAGAGTAAATCTGAACTCCCTGAACTAATGCACTTTCCACAATGTTTGTTAAGACTGGCCTAAGAATACTGAATATGACTGCTCCTATGTATGCATGTTCCTCAATATTTTTTAGAGTTAAGTTGCAATAGTAAATTTGAACAAACTCTCCCACTCTATACACTTTCCCCAATAATTCTTAGATTGGTGTTAAACTAATAAATCAATCTCTCCCAATATATGTACGTTCCCAAATGTTTGATGCTCTGGAGTTAAAATGGTATATCTGACCCCCGAACACCCTGAACATATGCACTTCCCACATATCCTCTTCCCAGTGTATGCACTTTCTTCACTGTTTGGTTTAATATATGAAAAATATCCAGCAGATCTATGCATTAAATGCACAGTGCACATAGGACGTCTTCAAAGCCATTGAATTGTTCTCAATGGTTTTCATGTAGTGTTCTTCAGCAAGCATTCAAGTGTGGGCAATTATTGTGGCGGACAATCTTTTTCACAGTGACCTGCAGGTATTTTTAGTGTCTCTCAGAAAAAGGTGTGGTCTGGGAATATTCGTGGTTCACTGAAATTAAACATCACAGTAAAGTCAGGTATGACGCAACAGTGCAAAAAAATTGTATTTGCTTATTATTGCTTTATTTTTCTTAAAGTTTTGCTTAGCTTCTTTTTAGGTCGTGGCAGTCTGTTTGCTATCTCCATTATAGAGAGACTACAGCTTGTTAATGTATGCTCCTGTAGCTGATTGTATGTTAACCATGTACTAAGGCTATAGTAAACAGTCTGCCCAACAAGAATGTATGGACACTGACTATTATTTATTGATTATCAGTATGGTATAGTTATTAAAGATTCAATGTACCTCAAAAAGTGATTCAGCATCAAGCCAAACATGTTCACCCAGACGGATTAGTTTGTGATCCCATGGTAAGCAGGGAAGCTCTTAAACAGGCATACTAAATTCTCATGTCTGACCGCCACAGAAGTTTCCTACAAATCAGCTGTTCTTGTTATTCAAACCTTTGTCCAAGCCACTAACTTCCTCCTTAGAATAACTAGAGTGAAAGCTTTTCTATCTGTTTCTTCAGTTTTCTCTCCAGTGTTTTGCAGTGTTCAGGACAGCATTGTAAATCGCCTAATTGTTCAAGTTTCTCTTGTTCTAGGTTCTGACTTGTTTGCATGCAGCATGTTATGCAGCCTATCGTGAGTATATGTGTCTGGGAATGCGTTCACACAGGGTTTTCTCTCTAGGGTCCAGAGTTAAAGGGATATTTTACGACTTTCATAATGTTTTCTGGTTTGTTAACACAAAACACATGTTTAATAATTTAGAGTTTGTGCAGTGTTCTTGCAACTCGTTTTAGGACTCACAACAGGAACATGGACACGGTAGGAGCAGCTTCATGAGTATAAATATTTGTATTGCTATTTTAGTTTTCAAATCGATCTTCAAGGAAGGCATTGAAAGTTAACATTGACGTTAGATTTGATAAAAATATTGATTTTGCAGCAATGTAATGTAATGTATTGGCATTTATATAGCGCACTACTTACCCGTAGGGTCCCAAGGCGCTTCGACCGCTGCGAAACCCTTCCTGGCTTCCCCGGCGGTCTGGTGGGGCCGTTAGTGAAGATGAGGCAAGCTAATGCCCAGAGTTGCCGAGTGTGATCGCTGATCAGAGTGGGCACCGAGGCGAGAGAATTATCGAGTCCGCTGACCCTGGTCCAGAAACCTGCCGCGCCGGGAATCGAACCCTGGTCCCGGGCCGTCCTCTGCTCTCGGGTCTGCCGCCTCTAACCAGTGAGCCACACTACTACTACATCTGACAGAGCTGGAAACTGTGAAATGGAATGTACGTGTACAACCTCACATGCATCATGTAGTCCAAATGTACATGGTCCTGCATCCGAATCCTGCACCTCCCAAACATTCACAATGTAAATTGTCATACAGTCTACATGCAAACAAGAACATTGTGCCAACATACATGTCAACACAATGTCAACATGCATCTACCCTTCACATTTCAGAGGGACACACAACACCACCAGCAGAGCACAGAAGACCACACATTAGTGATGCCGGAGAGAACCACCACACCTTCGACACCAATGCCCTACAACAGCCCATGGACAATCCACACAACCCACCACCAGGACCAGGGCAGCCAAGCTACTTAGAGGAGAACACAGACCCTGCAACAGACACACAGCAGGAAGCTGGCACAAGCACGGCTGGATCACAACACTTCACCGACCCATACATGGCACCCCAATGCCAGGTGTCGGAACGCCAAATGGAGGTGGCCGAACAGGTGCAGATGGGGTCCGAACCCATGGAAGGTGAGCTAGATCTCATACGTGGGTGTCTATTATCCTTCAGGGACCACCTACACCCCACAAAGGAGACCCACACTGCCATAGAGACACATGCAAATGCACAATCACAGTATAGAACCACACCCAGGGGCATGCAAATAGCAGTCACACGCCCATGTTGGCTCTGTGTACGACAGCCCAGGCCACTTCCCTTATGAATTGAGTGGGTGATGACAAAGCTACATGTCCAAGCTCCAACCCACTTCCTGCGGTGACATGTCTGCGCCCTCTGTACACAGCACAATGTAATGTTGTAGGGCCCAGGGCCCTCATGCATACAACAAGACCACAGGGACACACACAGATATTATGTTGAACTGGCTACAGGCATGTGCCCTCAGCCCCTTTATTGGCAGGGCCACTTGTACAGTGACTCTTGTGCTGGATGGGTGTGGGTGAGTGTAAGCCAGCCTGCACAGAGTGCTTGGTGCTGGCAACAAATTGAACAGTGGACACCAGTGCAACAGAAACGGAAAACACTGGCATAACAGACTAAACTGCTGAGCAACATGGAGTGAGCTGGAGCAAGTACAGAGGTCACCCAACATGCAAACAGAAGTGTCCGTGAGTTGCAGTGCACTGAGGTTGGGGCACTAGAGCTGAGCGCGCTCATGTGATGTAAATGACAAGGCTTTGTATCCATTCGGGATATTCCTGATGCAGATGCAGTGGGGTTGTTAGACCTGCATCATCTTTCTCATCAATGTCCCAGGTCTCCCACACTACCTGAGGGGACGTAGTCGGGGTAAGCCTCAGCTAGGCCTACCAGTGCTAGGGGTTAAGCTTCTCTGCACAAGTCCTTGGACCAATAGAATAGAAGTTGGCACGGAAACTGAAAAATAAAAGAAACTACATTCACACAACACCGTTCGGTCGTGTATGAAGTAGCACACTGAACAGAAGGAACATGGTCCTTTTATACCCACACAGGGGCTCAAAAGAAGGGTGCAAAGTAGAAGAGGCTAAATATAGTTTGTTCACAGCCAGAACACAAGAGAAAACAACAGTAAGGAAGGACAGAGCACATGGTGAGCACATGGTAGCACATGGCAGACAAGATGGATGCCGAAAACAAGATGGCTTCAGCTAGATGCTAACGCTGATCACTGCCAAATTACGACAGCGACCCTTTTAGCATTAGCTGAAGACTTTCGTTCATTTGGGGTAATCTAAATATGCATCCTGTACATTTATTAACATTATTTCAGTAATTTCTTTACTCAGCATTTGTTGGGCTTTTATTTCTGCAGCATTTCGCTTAGCAGGTGTACAAGCAGTGATGCAAACAGAGCAAAGCATTGGACCACATTGTATGCATACACAGCATGTAAATAACATCACTAGTATCATGCATAGGATGGTCATTAGCTTCCAGCCCCAGGTAACAAATAATGTCCAGAACCAGCTTGAAAAAGTCCAGGTACCAGTTTCTGGGTGAATTTCTGCAGCAATCTTCTGCAGTTTAGAGATTACATCAAACACTGAAGGAGAGTGATCTGGGATAAAGACACAACAGCTACTACCAATGATGCGACATGCTCCACCTCGATCAGCCAAAATCACATCTAGAACCATGCAGTTTTGGAGTGCTACAATCCTCGCAACTTGCAGTTCTTCTGTAATGTTCCCAAGTGCCATAGCTGTCTGATTGGTAACAGCTTCAACGACACGAGTCAATGTCTTATCTTTCTGCTGTTTATTGCAGCACCCACAAAGAAAAACAAGCCCAGATTGAAAACAACGTATTGTTGCAAAGTGGTGTCAATCTGGTCCACTTCATCAGTACTTATTGTCCTCTTATATCTGTTCTTGGGAATCTTGTTGTACAATTTAAAGTCCTTGTGATACGATGCAGGTGCCAGAAACACAGGGGGCAACATAAAGGACACATAGCATACTCCAGACCATCCAACAGGGAGTTGGTAATATCCCTTATTGCCACACACAAAATAGGTATTATGTGAGGATATGAAACTGCATTTACTGGCACCTTCAATAGTCAGAACTACAGTACACTCACTCCTTCCTACTGGAGTTCTCCCAACACTGCCTATACACAAATCTGCTTTAGCCCTGGTCTCAGAAATCACAAATGGTCCACTGTTCTTTATAGTTCTCGTATTTGTGAAAACATATGGTGCAGAAATATTGTCAGGTCGATACTCCTCCCATTCCCATTTAGTCCCTTTAGCTTGAGGATAACCATCTTTATCCGGATAACACACTTTATTGAGGTGACAATAATCCGTCCTACTGTCATCCTTGAGAAGTTAGCCTTTTCAGAAGCAAACAAAAGCAGCAGGCCCAGACTCTCTTCCAAATGAGTTCTTTATAAAGATGAGAGATTATCTGGTTCCATCTCTAACAGCCCTATTAAATACAATCTTCATAGAAAAAGGCGATCTTCCAGACTCTTGGAACGATGCTACCATATCCATCCTCCTAAAACCAGGCAAAAACCCTAGAAAATGCGAGTCTTATTGCCCAATTTCCATTTTGAATTGTGATTATAAGATCTATACTCAAATTATGGCAAAAAGATTGGGGCGATTAGTAGGTCCATTGATTAACACCGACCAAAAAGGCTTTGTGGCAGGAAGACACTTGCAAGATCTATCTCATGAACTTATTGGGGCAATTGACCTAGCTATTAATGAAAATTTTCCCCTATCTATAGTTACCATCGACGCAGCTAAAGCGTTTGATAGGGTGAACAGGACTTACCTAAATGAAGTTTTGGAACAATTTAATCTGGGTGAAAATTTTCAGGGCATGGTCAAATGAATTTACAATTCTCCCAGAGCCAAAATCTTAATCAATGGTAACCTCACAGAAAATATACAAACTAAAAGAGGAACACGACAGGGGTGCCCTATCTCCCCCCCCTACTTTTCAATTTATATATTGAACCGATGGCAGACAGATTAAGAAAACATCCTTCTATATCTCCTTTCTCATACCAAGGTTGGCATAAAAAGGTTGCTTTATAAGCCGACTACCTTATGGTCTTTACTAGGGAATTAAATTGATCTTCGAATGCAATTGAAGACACTTTGCACAACTTTGGGAAAATTTTCGGCTATCAAATTAACCAATCTAAAACAGAAACTATGAGCTGGAACAAGCATACTAACAGTCCCTATAATAAAGAGAAAATTAGATATTTGGGTATCGATCTTGTCAAAGATCTAGATAAAGTGGCACAAATAAACATCCACAGGATTGAAGGGAAGGTTAGAAAGCTGCTAAAGGTATGGGGGGGGCTTACCACTTACGCTGCTGGGAAAATCTAATATAGGTAAAATGTCAATCATCCCAAAATTTACTTTTGCCTTCAGCGCCATTCCACATGAATTTAAGAGAGAAACAATAAAGAAAATCCAGGGGGAACTTACAAGTTTTATCTGGTCTGCGAAAGGATCCAGAATCGCGTGGAACAAACTAAGAAGGAGAAAATAGCAGGGGGGGATTGCTAGTCTGGATCTCCTGGAGTACTTCAGAGCTTTCCAATTTAAATTCCTTAGGACACTCTTGAACACATTTGAAAATTACCCACCATACCTCCAAGCAATGAGTAGAGAAAACAGTAATTTCCTCTATAAATTCGGTCACCCGAAATATTTTAAAAAGGTGAAGTTAAAGATCCTAAAATCCGCAGAAAAATTATGGTATCATATAAGGAGTACTCTGGATATACCATATTTGGATGTATGACGTTACAACGCATACTTTAACAACGCATACCATTACAACGCAATTTTTACAACGCAGGATCCTTTACAACGAATGCCTTTACAACGCATGACATTACATCGCAGATGCTATTACAACGCATGCCATTACAACGTATGTATAGGTAAGTATATAATTTTAAATGAAATGTAATTAATAAATATATATATATTTTTTTATTTATTAAATTACATTTTTTAAATGTATTTGTAAATATATATATATATTTAAAAAAAATAGTGTAGGTGTTTTAAAATAATATTCTAACTCCAGGGGGGAGTAATAGTAGGGTAAGTGCTGGATAATGTAGGGGTAAAAATTACTATTATAACTCCAGGGGGGTGTTATGTTATGTTATGTTATTTTTATTTGTACCGCGCACAGCTGCCCCAGCAAAGGGGCGTCCTGGCGCTTTGAGAAGGTAAACACAACACAGCATTAAAAGCGGGCAGAAAGGAGAAGAGACACAACAGATGAGCTAAACAAATAAAAAGGTCTTGATAGCCCGTCTAAACTGAAGGAGCTCATCGATGTCCCGGATTTGTGGAGGAAGAGAATTCCACCAGCTCGCTGCCAGGACTCGAAAGGAGCGGCCCCCATTTCTGCTCAACTTAAAATGCGGGACTACTGCTAAGTTCTGGCCTAGCGATCTAAGAGTGCAAGAGGGGACATAGGGGATCAGCAGTTTCTCCAAGATTTGTGGGGAAGTACCCTTGAGGATTTTAAATGCAAGGCAGAGAACCTTGAATCTAATCCTCTGCTGCACAGGGAGCCAGTGGAGAGAGCGCAGGGCATTGGACACCGAGCACCGCCTAGGCAGACCTGTCACCAGTCTGGCCGCAGCGTTTTGAACCCGCTGGAGCCGCAGAAATTCTGACTGGTTAACCCCCGCCAGTAGGGAGCTGGCATAGTCCAGCCTGGACAGCACTGATGCTTGGACCACCAGCTGTCTTGTGGGTGCATCAAAGAATTTGAGGATGGGTCGAAGTCCTCTGATGATGCCATAGCAAGAAGCCGCCACCTTCTTGGTATGACAGATGAAACTCAGAGAAGGATCAAGCCACACCCCCAGGTTTTTTATCTCTGCTGCTGGGAGGGGAGTCACACCCAACTCCGAAGGCCACCATTTGTCACCCCACAAAGCCACCTGTTTACCAACCACCATAATCTCCGTCTTCTTGGTGTTTAACTGGAGACAGTCGGAATTCATCCAGTTAGCCACTTCCCGCAGACCATCACAGAACCTGGGAGCCTCCAGGTCTGATTCCCCACTCAGTGTGACCGCCAGCTGAGTGTCATCTGCGTAAGAGACCATGGTCAGGCCCCACCGCTTGACGACCGCAGCCAACGGTCTCACATACAGATTGAAAAGGGTGGGACTCAGTGATGACCCCTGTGGGACTCCCTGGTCTAACGGGTAGGATGACGACTTACCGGGCGGGATCGCCACCTGGAATGACCTATCCGTAAGGAAGGATCGAAACCAGTGCAAGGCGGAGCCAGAAACGCCCACCTCCTCAAGACGCCGAATCAGAATCCCGCGCGAGACCGTGTCGAAGGCGGCACTGAGATCTAATAACAATAGTACCGCCGTCTGACCGGAATCCAGCACGGAACGCAGATGCTCGACCATCGAGAGAAGGGCCGTCTCTGTGCTGTGACCCGCACAGAACCCGTTCTGGGTAGGGTCGAGGATGCTGAGCCTACCAAGATGGTCTGTTAGAGTGGCATTCACATGGGCCTCCGCTATTTTCGTGGCCCAAGGGAGAAGGGAGATAGGGCGGTAGCTTTCAGGTTTAAGGGGGTCAAGGGTCGCCTTCTTCAGAATTGGCGTGACTACTGCCTGCTTCCATCTGACGGGGACCACTCCAGAAGAGAGGGACAGGTTGATCAAGGACAGCACTGGGGTACGGCAAACCGGCGCCAGGGTCTTGAGTTGGGCTGGTTTCAGCGGGTCTGCCGGAGATCCAGACTTGATCTTGGCGCTGAGAGAGTCAAACACCTCCAGAGATAAGGGGGGTAAGATAGAAAGACATTCTCCCTCACCTAAAGTGCGACCAACCTGCTCTAGCATCAGGGAACCCGTTGGAAAAGTGCGATAGATGGCTTGCACTTTTTCATGGAAGAAAGAGGCCAAACCCTCACAATGTGAGTCCGAGCATATTTCCACTTCAGTTGCTCTCTTCGCCATCAGGTCCTTTAATACTTTAAAAATAAGTTTAGATGGATTGGCAGACTTCTGAAACTGTTGAGCATAAAAGGAAGCGCGAGTGTGACACACTGCCCTGTGGTAGATCTTGACCTTGGCCAGATAACATATCTTCAGATCTGGGTCGTACGACTTCCTCCATAATCTTTCGGCATGTCTACAGGCCCTCTTAAGAGATGCCAAGGAAGTGTCATACCAAGGACTCGGCTCCTTCCGATGACACTTGGACCAACACATAGGAATCAGAGAATCGAGGGCACCAAATATCCACTCACAGAAGGAGTCGTATCCACAATCGACCTCGGTGAGCAGACCTAAAGGAACCTCCTCGAGCAGATGGTAAAAATCCTCCAGTCTTAATTTGTTCCAGTGTCGTTTAAGAACAAGTCTGTCCTGAGATAGAAAAGGAGAGTCAGACAAAGAGCATGCCGTTTTCACCAGCATGTGGTCTGTCCAGACCAACTGGGAGGAACCAAGAACTCTGAATCCTTCTAGATTTGTGAAGAACGGGTCAAGAGTATGACCACCTCTATGTGTGGGGAAAGTAATCATCTGCGAGAGCTGTAGAGCCTCAATATCCACCAGAAAGCTCCTAATAGAGGGTAAAGAAGGGCAGTCCAAATGGAGATTAAGGTTTGGCAAGAACCATTGTGTGAAAAGGGAAGAGGAATGAAAGGTGTTTCTCTCTTTTTCTGGTGAGCAGGTATCATCCCACACACCCAACAGTTGGTAGTGTTTGTGGCATTGTGAGTGTAATGCAACATCTGAAAAAACGTGTTGTTCAAGTAGGGTTGTCGGTGCTTTTGCTCATGATGTGGAAGCGTAAAGTAATGATGTTCAGCTGGCACTGGAGTAGTGGCGATCAGAAGCTGTCGAGGAGGAGCCACTTTCTCAACAAACCAGGTTGTCACTGCTACAGCCAACATAGCAACAACAAATCCTACAGCACAAATGATCTTCTTGCTACAGATCTTAGCAACAGTTGATTTCCCTGCAGACATAGTCACTTCACTGTTGAATCAATCATTGGAGCTCTAAAGTCCTGGGCAGCAGTTGGTTTCTTCACTAAGGGTCAAGATGGGTGTCACTATGTAGGACTGATCCCCCCTCTTGCCACATCAGCGCCGTTTCACAACCCCAGGACGGTAGCACAACCAGTCTTTTCAACAATGCAGGCTCTTTCCATGGTCTCAATTGGTACCGGGATACTCCAGAGATCGTGTGGTCTGGGAAGACTTCCTCAGATTCGTTAGGTGAGATAGCTTGGCCTTTCTCCGTATCCAGGATCTCTCGATGGTCAGTCCGCACAGTAGGTACCACCAAGGTAGGCAACACTTTTTTACAATGGGTTCTGTTAATCCAGTTCTTCCGGTTCGTCACTCGAACCGCTGTTCGTGTGGCTAGAAGCACCTGTTCAGGTCCTCGCCACCTGGGCTCCAAGCTGTTCGACCTCTCGAAGACCTTTACCATCACATGATCTCCGGGCCGGAGTTCATGGGCCTCACCTGTGGACCTGTCAGGAAGAGCTTCTCGAACCTGTTGATGAATAGAAATGAAACTGTCAGTCAACTGCGATAAGTAGTCACTCATAAGATCGCATGGTACATGATGTATGGGGCGTGGTTTAGGAACTCCCCAAATGTTCATCGGTCTACCAAATACCAACTCACATGGTGTAAGCCCAGATCGTGAATGTGGCACTGATCTAATAGACAATAATGCAAAGGGAAATGTATCAGGCCATTTCAAAGATGTGGAAGCCTGTATTTCCGCTAGTTTCAACTTCAGGGTAGAATTATACCTCTCCACTAGCCCTGCTGATTGTGGGTGAAAGACTGCATGGAACTTCTGTTTGATCCTTAATCCTTTCAGGACATACTCAACAACTTGCCCAATAAAATGAGGTCTGTTGTCTCTCCATAAAAGTTTACAAACACCAAATTTAGGGAAGAATTCCTTTAAAAGCACCTTTGCTGTGGTGAGAGCCGTATTGTCCTTTGTAGGGTATGCCTCTATCCGTTTACTGAAGGCACATACCACCACTAGAACATACTTCAAGTTATTGCAATGTTCAAGTTGGATGTAATCCATTTGCAAAACTTCAAAAGGTGTGGTGGGTGCAAACCCTCCTGTAGGAGTCCGTGTCCCTTTACCAGGATTGTACTGCCAACATATGAAACAGGACTGTACTATCCTTTTAGCTGTGCCAGCAATTTCTGGATGCTCCCAAACTTGCATAAGCAATTTTGTTATTGCAGAGGCTCAACATGTGCCGGCCCATGTGCTATATGAATCATATACTGTACAAAGGCTATAGGCAGTTTCCATGTATTCATCTCTTTATTTCGCCAACAGCCCTCATCATCCAACAGTCCCTCTTTAGACCATTGCTCAAGTTCTTCCACAGAAGCAGATCTCTGTATATCTAGCACTTCTTGTCTAGCATCATGCCAACGTTCAGCTTGTGATTTCACTACATACAAAAATGTAGTGCTTCATTACATCACAGTCTCATGGGCTATGCGATCTGCAAAGGCATTGCCTTGTCCTGTCTTGTCAGTCACTTTCTTGTGTGCGCTACACTTAACAATAGCTATTTTCTTCGGATATGTCAGTGCAGTCAGAAGATTATGCACTAGTTCTCCATGCATTATCTGCATCCAGTGGGATGTAAGAAAGCCTCTTTCCTTCCAAAGTAAGCCAAAATCATGGGCCACTCCAAAAGCATAGCGGCTATCTGTATAGATGTTTACACTCAAGTCAGTACTAAGCTCACACGCTGGTGTCAAAGCTATTAGCTCAGCTGCTTGAGCTGACTACTCTGGTATACGAGCTGTCTCCACTACCATCTGAAGTGACGTAATTGCATATGCAGCCGAGGTCGTACCATCTGGTAACTTCAAACAAGACCCATCAACCCACAGTTCCCCATCTACATCTGAAAGGGGGGTATCCTGCAAATCGGCGCAACCCTTTGTCTGTTCCTCAGTAAGGAATATACAATCATGAGACTCCTTTGACTGAGACTGAGTCGCTGGATATGGTAACAAAGTAGCTGGGTTCAGAGTCGCACATCTCTTCCGGGTAATGTGAGGGGCAAAGAGTGTCAATTTGTATCCTGTCAAACGAGCACTGGTCAAGTGTTGCGTCTCAGTCTGTTTCAAAAGGGCATCGACTGCATGGGGTACTAGCACCAACATTTATGTGACAAAACTATCCCTTCACTCTGACGTATAGACACAGCTGCTGCTGCAACTGAACGAAACCACCCAGGAAACGCACGAGCAACGGGATCAAGAACAGCTGAAAAATATGCAAAGGGACACTGCTTGTCACCATGTGTCTGTACTAAAACTGACAATGCACACCATCTTTCTCATGTACATAAAGTGTGAAAACCTTCGTGTAATCTGGAGTACCCAACACGGTGCAGAACAAAGAGCTTGACATAACTGATGAAAAGCATTCTGGCATTCAGTTTTCCATGGAAGGAGCACTGGAGTGTCTTTGGTCAAAAGTGCCGGCAAGGGTTTAGCAATATGTGAAAAACCTAATATCCATTGCCTACAAAAGGAAGTAAGACCAATGAATGCATGGACATCTTTCTGAGTACAAGGCACTGGTGTGTCTAAAATTGCTTGAATGCGATCTGGTGTAAGTGCACGCCCCTTCTTAGACAGAAGGTGACCTAAGTAGGTAACCTTTGGTCTACAATATTGTAATTTCTTTAGTAACACTTTGTGATGGTGTGAAGCAAGAAAGGAAAGCAAGGACAAAGTCAATTTTTCACACTGTTCAGGGGTATCGGCTGCCAACAAGATGTCATCGACATATTGTATGAGAGCCACTCCTTCAGGCAAAGTAAAGGAATCAAGTTGTCTTTTCAATGCTTGGCTGTAAATACTAGGACTCTCAGTATACCCTTGAGGAATTCTACAAAATCTGTATGGCCGATTATTCAAAGTGAAACCGAACAAATATAGGCTATCAGGATGAATAGGGATTAAAAAGAAAGCATTCTTCAGGTCAATCACAGTGAATGTAGTTGCTGTCGGAGGAACTAAGGTAAGAAGCGTTGTTATGTCAGAAACCACAGGGTATTGTGGTAGTACAAGATCTATCAATTGCAGGGTAGTTGTCATTCAGAATAACACGTACACCTTCTGGAGAACATCGTATCGTAGCCATGAAATATATGAGCATATCAAGACCCACAATCTTGTGCGGAGTGATCGGGGAGAGCAAAAATGGACAAGGAGCAATAATAAAAATCGATTCATCTGTCTTTTGCTTACAAGATTCTAATACAGTCCAGTCTATCTTCTTAGGGGGAATAATCGTCTTTAACTTAACCAATATTGCTGAGGGAAGGTCCAAAATTAACTGACATGGTTTCTGTGCGGGTTCCCTTTCTACATCCATTTGTTTTAAGTCTTTCCATAACGCCCCAAAAGCTGCACGATCATTAATTTTACGAACAGTTCTCCACATATCAGGGGGTACTATTAATCCGAAAAACATATCAATATCAGGCAAAGTCATAGTACAAGAACTAATGGCTCCCTCAACTTCCTCATAAAAAGCAGCCGGGATTTTCCGCGGATCAGGCAATGCAGTTTTAAGAGCCATAACATCCGCATACACATGATGTAAATAAATAATTTACTCTTAATTTCTATGCGGTAAGTACTTAATCAATAATAACTCAGATCGGGTGAAAAAAGACAGAGTCCGTGGTGTTAGAGTTCTCAGGGTTTTATTCCTTAAAAAGGAATGGGCATGACCAAGATATCATGTTCTGACCACCACACAGGGTGTCAGAAGGGATAGAGCACGCTTCATTTTATTAACAGTACATAGCTTATATACTTATTGTACACCATTGAAAATAGTATAGAAGGCGTAACAGCTGAGAGAAGACAAGATAACAATATACACGTGGTACATGTGCGTAATCAAGAGGCGTGAACTAGAGGTGTGTTCTGGAAACGTCACTGATAGGTGTCACAAAGGGGTGGCACTAACAGAAAATGTGGCAATGTCAGCAGAAATCGGAAGCTTGGATGCGCGCGCAGCTGCATGACGTGTAATTGGAGGGGTGCAGGGGACTTGACATTTACACTGACGGAAAGAGACAAAAGTCTGGCATGTCAGATCAACTTGTGCTTCTATCATATCTGATATCTGATGTTTAGGAACTAAGCTATCTGGGCAGAAAGGTCTCTAGAGCAGAAGCTATTCTATACTTGCTGTGGATGCGTGTATAAGCGCCTGGGTGTCTGTATGAGAAGCGTGGGGGCATGGGGCCTTCCATGGAAGCATGGCAACGAAGCTATGAATTACTTGCACAGAGACAGGTCGGCCCTTTAGCCCTGTAGCTGAGGAAGGATGTTTACTGGAGCTAGCAGGCAGGAATGTATTTTCGGGGAGGGAAACAGATAACTCGAAGGTTATAGTCAATCTTGGCAGGCAGCAGGCTGAGCCGAGCGCGAGGGGCCGCGCTGAAAGTAAGTCAGAGTTCACGAGTACAGGGGCTGCCTGGGCAGAGATTTCTCGGAGTCAGAAGCCAGAAAAGAGGCTCGGTGGCAGAGATTCAGGGCCTACTTCAGCCAGAGCTGAAAAACGTAGGAGTACACTACAAAAAGACGTTGGCATAGCGTACTTAGGAACGGACCATTCGACCCATTCATGGTGGGTCTGAAAGAGGACATGTTAACGTTGGACGCAAATGTATTTGCGTCTTCATAGCTGACACGGGAGGGAAATTACATGCACTTTAACTCGTACATGGAGACGGTGGGGTACTCGCTAGGGAACACAACTTGACCATAAAATTTAGATTACCTCAACGAGTAGCTCCTGTGTCAACCAGAAGCCGATCAGTAGAACCCAAAACATGTGCTGTAACATAGGGACCCTTCTGATCTACTGGAACTTCAACTGATTCCTTACCCCATCCTAGGCAGTCCAATGCATAAGCAGAATCTTTCAAATCAGACGGCAAATAGTCAGAAATTTGATATTGGTTCAGTCTATCAAAAGTGTTAAAACCATTCTGTCCCCGCGTAGTAGTATCAAACCTAGCACGATCATCTGTGCTTCCTCTAGGCCCTGAATATCCTGAACGACTTCTCACTTGTTCCCTTCCCCGCGGATACTGCGGAGCACGCAATCCCGGACAATCTGTAGCCCAAATTTCCTGCAGTACGCACACTGATCAGCAGACAAAGTCGAACGAGTATAAGGAGGAAAAGACGGACCATAAGACCCATGTCGACCTCTATCATTACCTCTAGAAGGCAGACCGTAAGCCTGAGTTAACATAAGCTTCGTTTTTAACTCCTTAGTCATCTTATCCTCATTACCCTTCGCTTCTAATTCCTGGCATTCATAATACTGAGCCATAGCTAAAAGAGAAACCGGAGAAGAGGTAGTCCTTGAACTCTCACTGGCCTTTAGGCGACTAGCTATTCCTGGCAATAGGTTGGCGACATATTTATCAACAAACAGATGCCTGCCTGTGTCATCTGTCAACTCCTGGCCACTAAAATCGTGGAATGCCTCCTCAAAACGTGTGAAGAAGCCTGAAATCGATTCATCTGTCTTTTGCTTACAAGATTCTAATACAGTCCAGTCTATCTTCTTAGGGGGAATAATCGTCTTTAACTTAACCAATATTGCTGAGGGAAGGTCCAAAATTAACTGACATGGTTTCTGTGCGGGTTCCCTTTCTACATCCATTTGTTTTAAGTCTTTCCATAACGCCCCAAAAGCTGCACGATCATTAATTTTACGAACAGTTCTCCACATATCAGGGGGTACTATTAATCCGAAAAACATATCAATATCAGGCAAAGTCATAGTACAAGAACTAATGGCTCCCTCAACTTCCTCATAAAAAGCAGCCGGGATTTTCCGCGGATCAGGCAATGCAGTTTTAAGAGCCATAACATCCGCTCTATTCCAAGGAGTGTAAACCCAATTGTAAACAAAATAACCCATTGCATCGGTAGAATCCTTATTATCATCCATACCCGTTCCTCTAGGAGGGACATACAAAGGTGCGGCTTCCCGCATAGGTCTCACATGAACTACCACATCCTTATCTGTTTCGGAAGTAGAAGCCTGTGTCACGCTGGTCTGAGATGTTTGTGCAGCTGCATCTGCTGCATTTTTCTCTTCCTGCAAACGGACTGCAGCAGCACGCAGTTTAACCAAACGTCTGATTGAGTCCGCCACCTGAGAAAAGACAAAAAGACCATCACGCTTATACTTACAGTCATTTGCTATATCATCTGGCTCCAACTCATCAGAATATTTCCTAAACCGCTCAAGGACTTCTGCGGCAAATATCCCGATAAAATATATTTGCTCCCATCCTGCCAATTTTGCATATTATCAATAAGTTCAGAAGCAGGAGAAGTACTACGAACGGCTTTGCGAGCAGAGGATCTAAGTTCAGCCGAGTGCTCAGCGGTCAACATAGAACAAGTTTCTCGTGCTTTCTCCTGCTCTGTAGAAGAGTCCTCATCCGAATCATGAGGAACAGAAGGGAAAGGATACGGAGGCAGAGAACGGTCTAGCAAAAGAGAATCATCTTGTGGTTTATTAAGGATAGGATAGAGGGGTCTCCAAACAGCGTATTGGCCAGTTACCTGCAAATGACGCTCCCTATCGTCTCTCTCTTTTATTTTTTTAATTTCTTTATATTTCATTTCTAATGCTTTTGCATAAATAGTTTTTCGTTGTTCTTTCTCGATCAAGACTTGCTCTTGCTTCATTCGTTTGCGTACTTCTTTCTCCCACATTCGCACACAGTCAAACATATCTTGCCTAGTCTTTCACTTAAACATACATTGTTCCACATACTGAATCTTTCGCAAATAAAATGACCCATGCATAGGCCAACGCAACTCAGGATCCTTACTAGTATATTTATTCCATAACGTGCTGTACATTATAGAAGAAATACCATATTTAATATACATATCCCTATTAGGCGTCCCCTCCGGGGGGGGGGGGGCGGTTGTGTCTCCTCAAGTCTCAAATTGGTACCATCACAAAAGCAACACATTTTACGAAGTGTGCTAGAAACAGGCATGCCAAAGATAGTGCAGTATATGCAGTATTATACACAAAGTAGCACTTAAAGTACGTTGTACGTTGTGCCGTTCAAATATTATGCAGAGTAGAGAAAATTCTCCTCATTACCTGCCTATATAAATTGCAATTTATATATATCTAAATCAAAATCCCAAAATTGGCCAATACAAATTCCAAAACCAACAGTAAGCCGTATCAAACTATTGTACCAATCCCTGGTATCAAACCAACAGAAAGTGTCGCATCAAAACGACCCTTACCAATCCCTGGTGTCCAGATTCCAACTGCCAAGTTCTTGAATCGACCAAATGGTCACTGCACGGCGAATCAACAGAAGAGATCTCAGTCGAGGACCGGCACCACCTGAAGGGTCAGATCAGAAAGATAGGAAAAACGCAGTGGTTGCCAAGACGCGGGTCTCCTCGGGCAGCGATCGTCTGCAGCGAGATTCCAATCCTTCGTTTCGACCACTCCTTCGGGCATCCGAGTCGCTGATGAGCCCCACTGGTTGGGCGCCAGTTTGTCGGGGTGAGCCTCAGCTAGGCCTACAAGTGCTAGCGAAAACTGAAATATATAAGAAGGTACTTTATTAATCTCAAGAGGTGGAATTAGGCCTGGGTGGTAAATTCAGTTCCGCTCGTGGAATTTGCGGAATTTGGCTAATTTTGCGTTCCGCGGAGAACACGAAGTTGCCCAAAATTCTTCGTTCTGCGATTTCGCGAAATTTATTGCTAGTTCGCGTTCTCAAAATGCGAGTTTGTGAGATATTTCCCCCTGAGCACGCAAACAGCGATTGCAAACAGGAAAAAAGCATTACGAACAAGCAATTACGCGTATTCGCGGAATTTCGGCGTATTTGCAGAGACTTTTTTTTTTACCGTTTCGCAGTGATTTGCGTAACTCGATTATGCAAATTCCGCCCACCCGTAGGTGGAACTACATTCACACAACAACCTTCGGTAGTGTATGAAGTAGCACACTGAACAGAAGGAACATGGTCCTTTTATACCCACACAGGAGCTCAAAAGAAGGAGGTACAAGTACAGAAAGAAGGCTTTATGTACATATAAAGTCATACAGAAAATGCACAGTCAACAAGAGGGAGGAGCTAGCAGTTGCTAATTCTAGCAAACACATACTGACAGTTACAGACTAAGAACAGCTGCATGGACAGGTGCAAGCTCAACTGAGACTGTGCAAAGTAGAAGAGGCTAAATATAGTTTGTTCACAGGCAGAATACAAGAGCAAACAACAGTAAGGAAGGACAGAGCACATGGTGAGCACATGGTAGCACATGGCAGACAAGATGGCTGCCGAAAACAAGATGGCTTCAGCTAGATGCTAACCCTGATCCCTACCAAATTACAACAACATTGCTGCGCAACCTCTCTACAGCACAAAACTCAATCAGCAACGGTCCATGGGTTGTGGTGCACTGAGTCAGTCGCACATGGAGTGCTGAGCAGGGGATCAGGCAGATGATGACATCCACGACAGGTGTGAGCAACTCCGTCAGTCTGCCAGTACCACTGTTTCGACGCTGGCAGATGGCGGCTGGAGGTGGTCCTGGCAATGGTGGCATGTGCCTCCTGCGGTGATGCCACATTCGGGCCAGTCAGGACTTGATCGGATGTGTGAGCCCGGGTGGACCACAGTTGAGGCCGGAGGCAGCGGACAGCACAGTGCCACATACACATGGCGTTGATGACTCCAAGACCACCGTCTCAGAGGTCATCCAATATCACAGAAGAAAGGGTCCCTGACTTGACCAGCACAGAGTTAGTGGCCCCGTATGCACAGCGGCTGGCACAGGCACCCCGCCATGGGATGGTGACTTGCGGTCCACTGAGGTAGGGCTACAAAAACTGAGTGGGTCCTCGTCGATGTTGAAGGTGAATGTGGCGGAGGGTTGCGGGGGACTGTGGAAGGGGTCCTCCAAGGCATGATGCCGAGGTCTGATGTTATCCAGAAGCAGCAAATGGAGGAGTGGAAAGCGACAGCCTCGTTGCCACCACCAACTCGGTATCAGTTACATGAGGATGAAAACTACCCCCTAGTCCATGGCGTCAGATGCCACCAATGTACGACCAGAGAGTGTCCATAAATGTTGGTGAACAGACTTAGTGGCATCGGGGCTGAAAGGGGATGCAGTCTGTGATGATGCCGATACACTGATATGAACTCCGCCATTGCTAAATCAAGACACTGTGACCTACTGGAAAGCAGTGCAGACCAGAGGCAGCGGTCAGCAGTGGCCCACAGCCGAGTGATGTTGGCTCGCGATGCACAGAGTTAGTGACACCAGGGCAGTCGTCCGTAGTGTTCGGTCACCTCCGTAACGATGATCCTTTTTTCTCCAAAATGCAACACGTCATCCTCGTACCCCTCTCCTTGCGTGCAATAATATGTACTCTGCCTTTGAAAAATCAATGTTCAGTTCCAAATCTATGACATACTCGAGCTCAGCGTAGGCCTAGGGCAGTAGTCCGCGTGAGCCCACAGAATCTTGCCGTTATGATGTACTACTATGACCTGCTGGCACCACATCAAAGGGAGTATAGTGACATGAACTCATCTGTTATTAATGTGCTCTGCCATGGTGTAATTAAGACTCAGTTCCAAATGTGTGACCTACTTGTCCGCTGTGCATGCAGGTGGAGTACGTCAATGAGTAAGGAGTACTGCGGGCCTGTGTTGCGGAGGGCGTGATGGTGTTAGGGGGCTGCCAAGGTTGCAGGCCTCGGGCTTGGAGACTGCACCTGCATGTGGTGGGCCCACTTCGACACCCGCCGGTGTTGGCAGGTGGACATTGAGGACTGGGTGCGGAGGGCTGGGCAGGACTGGTTCGGGGACCAGCGTCCCGTGGTGCAGCAGGCGCACAGTATCGCAGGGAACTCCACTCACGGCGACGGCGTCTGCCTAGTGGTGGGGTGAGAGGCGCCGCCCTGGCAGAGACGTTGGGCATTCCGGAAGAGGACCACGCCCATAGTCACATGCTTTTTATTCACACTCCTATGCTGGCCTGGCGTACGCTGTGCCAGCCCACTCCGCTCACGCTTCCGGGGGGGACGTAACAAGCTACATTTCCGCAATCTTCCCCACTAGATGGGGTGACATGGTTGCATCCACTGTCCACCACACTCCATACACCAGCGGGGTATGTCGACATGGATATGTGTGTGGTCTGCATCCTGCAATCTGTCTAGCACAACCGCACCACACTGTGCATTGTGTACATTCATAATTTGGGAAGAGTGGGACCCCTACGAAGAAAACAAATAAACTTGCTAGCTGTAGGGCACAAATCACTGGGGTAAAGAACAAGCGAATCGCAAGATATATATATACTTTAAAATCAAAATGAGTAAGGCCTAGATATATGTAAAACCAGTGTGTAATTTAATTGTCTAGAGAATTATTACATAAACTCTTTATTTTATTATAAAATTGATTTTCTTTATTAACTTATTTTTTGTCCTTTACATATTTTCATCACATTTATCAAAATTATTAGGGCTCGCCTGCTGATGCGCTTGCGCATAGTTGGCGAAGCTCTATAGTGGCTTATCCAGAGTTTAACCACTGGCGATTCCATTGGCGATTCCATGCAGTGCATGTGCGTTTTAACTCATTGCGCAAGCGCAATGAGTTAAAATGCGCGTGCACAGCATCAAATCGTCAGCTTGGTGCCGCCAGCAGCTCTTCCCGCTCCGCCCCCTGCTGCATCAAAGGCTTTACGCTCTGCCTCAGCCCAGCCATTCTCCTCTCCTAATTGCCCACTGTTGTGCATTTGTTACTGGCCCATCTGCTTTAAAAATAAAAGTTCTAATTCATGTCCACACGTTTTTCATTTACTATTTTTGATTGGTATATACAATTTTTTAAAAGGATCGTGGCCACACGCAACCATCATGGCCCAGGCCAGGCACAAGCTAGCACAATGATGCAATTGTTACAATCTTCTGCCATGTTTACTCGTTCAGATAAACTGTCCACAGCATATACCAAAAGCCTTCCAGCGAATGCCAGGAGCCTGCAGTCTCTGTCCCATAGGTAACATCGTCCCATAGATTCCCATATTATTCAGACACATAGTGATTTAATTTATACAATTGCTACCCATCACTTCAAAGGGCACGCAAAGCGCGTCCACACCAAAGCCATCTGTTGTTTCCCCCAGCGGGCTCGGCCTCACTTACTTCTCCTCCCCCCTAATTACATACCTGCTGTCTTTCACGGCCGCGAGGCCGTGCTCTGATGAGAGCTTCACTTCAAAGGGCAAAGGGATCCGCTCCCACCCCCCTGCTCACACCTTGTTAATGTTTGAATCATTTGGCCTCTAGTTGGATGTCTTTGAAATGAGCACACAACCCCTGGCTCCTGACGCCATGTACTTATTGTAGAGTCTTTGGGTTGTTGCCGCCTACAATAGATTCAGAATAGCGACATGGGTTGCGTTCTAACGTGTATCATGGGAACATTGTTTTTCCTGCAGTAACCGTTGAGGTTTGTTCCGTAAGCGTTTGTAGCCTAATCTGGCTTTTTTTTCCGGAACAGAGCTTGTGCCAACAACTCTTGCTGTCTATAATTGCTTGTTACTGGGGTTGCGTACCCTCACTAAGATGGCGCTTTTATCACAGCAGACTTGTAGAATGCCCCTCAAAACATGTCTGTCAAGAAAAACGCCATGCTCCGAAGACTTGTGATGTTAAACATGCTAAACCCTCAGCCGTCAAAGTGAATGAACTGTTGCTACATTTAATAGTTATAACAAACCCATCAGCCTTTTCTCCTCTATGGTTTTCATTGTAAAGCAGCTTGTCCGCTCAAGCACTTGTAACATAGGGATAACTTGTAGGGTTAGTTCAAGTAATCATAGAACGGAGTGAGCCATGTACATTGAATTGTGCCTAGCAGATGCTGCATACTAATATTGCTGTAAACTGCATTGGATTGTAATCGTATCTTTTTTAGGCTGTGTTTTTTTTGTCCGGTTCATTGACTTTGTTACTCCTGGAACAAACCTAGTTTAATCATCTCCACGTAGGGCTGCCACCATTTCCGGAGGATAATATCGATCATTTGTTCATGTCTTAGGGACATCATACCTGAATAGAAATTTATGTAAAACCCTCTATTTTTTTTTTATTTTTTATTGCAAAGTCATATAGATATTTTCAATCACAGTACATAATTGCGCCTACAACCCTGAGGCCGGCATGCATTATGTTGTGCGGATGATTTAGGTACAGATATTCTAGCCGTCCCCAACCGTTGAGGCATTATTGGTCATTCAGGATACCTCTTCATAAGGAACGGATACAATATATACCGAAATACAATTTGCATTTTGTGTTTTATGAATAACTAATAAACTCCACACATAAGTCAGTATGTCAACAATTTATAGATGGTGAGCTATCTGATATCAACGCTGCCCAGCGAGAGATCAGTTCTGCAAGTCTCACTAAGTTACTTCATGCCTGCGCATCCCCCCCGTCACTAAACCTCATTGCATTGAAACCAATCCTGTACCCCTCACGTGTGCTGCCCTCCGTTGTCCTTGACCCCTACTCAGCGTCCTCTTCATCCCCAGAGCTATCAAGATCCTCCTCCGGCAATGGTTCACAAATATCCCCTCTGTACGTGTTCCATGATTGCCAAACCCCATTCCATTTACGCGGATTATCTCTTAGTTTGTATACAGCCCTCTCCGTCAACATGAGCATGTCCATGTTTCTGTTCCATTGTGCCAAGGTGGGAAGTTCCGCTGCCCCCCATTTTTGTGCAATGTCCCGTTTGGCCGTCATGAGGCCTATTGTGGTCCATATCCTCTCATAAAATGTGAGATCTGTAGGTCCCCATACATTCAATAGGCATACACGTGGGTCCAGTGGTAGTGAGGTGTTAAGTGTTTGAGCGATAGTGCGGAGTACCCGCTGCCAGTAGCCAACAATACGTGTGCAGCTCCAGAGTGTGTGTATGAATGTGCCCTCTTCCCCGCAGCCCCTGAGACAATGTGGATGGTCTGCCCTCTGCAATTTGTGTAATGTAGTTCTCGTGTAGTATACCCTATGTAGGATTTTTAGTTGTACCAGGCGGAACTTCGACAATATGCCAGCCTCACGCGGGGATGCAATGGCAGCGTTCCAGTCGGAGTCATCGAAGTCTCCGACTTCGTCCGCCCATTTGTCCTTCAACTTCTCCAGTGGGTCAGGTAAGTTATTAATCAATTTACGATATGTTAAGGAGGTTGCGTCTTCTTGCATGAAGTCCGTGAGCAAACGGTCTTCCAGCGGGGAGGACGCTGGTGGTGTCACATTCGGTGGGATCGCCGCCTGAAGGGCATGTCTAATTTGTATATATCTATACAGCTCATTATCTCCCAGTTCGTACTGGTCCTGAAGGGACGCAACCAGGATCACGCCCTCTCTAGTCCACATGTCCCCCACCGTCGATATCCCAATGTTATCCCACTAGGTGAAGCCCTTAGTGCGCCGTAGGTGTCCCAATGCCTTGGTGTCCCACAGTGGTGTGAGTTTCGTGATGGTCCCTTCCCAGTGTAGCTTCGCTTGCACCTTGTACCATAGCTGTACTGTATGTTTGGTGGGTCCTATGAGTTTCGCCGCTGTGCCCCGGTGATACAGAGGTGCTAGTAAACTGTTGGTACCCAGTTGTGCCCTGTCTGACTTGAATGCTGGGTCATCCTGTGGGGCGTGCACCCACTGGTTGAGGATCTTGAGTTGGGCTGCCCAGTAATACAACTGCATGTTAGGCAGTGCGATTCCGCCATTGTACCAGCTTCTGTTAGTTTTGTGTGAGATATTCGGGCTGGTCGGTTTCCCCAGAGCAAACTCGATATCAGAGCAGTTACTTTCTGGAGGAAGCTGGCAGCTACTAATGTTGGGGCGTTTTCGAGTACGTATAGAAAGCGCGGTAGCGCCATCATTTTAAATAATGCTGCTCTGCCCAGCAATGTTAATGGAAGTTCCTTCCAGTGTTGCACATCATTACGTAGTCGAATTAGAGGGGGTTGCAGATTGAGTGCGGAAAAGTCAGTGGCGTCTCGAGTGACATGTATTCCTAGGTATTTAAAGGAAGAATGAGCCACCTCCAGTGGGCAGGATTCCGGCAGGGGCGGGAGCGGCCCTCTGAGCTCAAAGAGTATCGATTTTGACCAGTTGATAGTAGCCGGACACTCGCCCGTGTGAGTTGCATATTGCTAGGAGGTTCGGAAGGCTATTCTCTAAGTCTGTGAGGTATATCAACATATCGTCCGCATATAAGGACACTCTGTCTTCCCAATGTTGATCCCATCTAATCCCCCTCAGAAGCTGTGTACTCCGAATAGTGACTGCCAGCGGTTCTAGGACCAGTGCGAAGAGGAGGGGCGAGAGTGGGCATCTCTGTCGAGTTCCTCGTCCCAGACGTATGTCACGCGACGTGTGTCCATTCGCCACTACCCTGGCCACTGGGTCTTTGTATAGTAACCTGATCCATGAGATAAAGATGGGCCCGAACCCCATGCGAGTGAGCACCGCGAATAGATAGCTCCATTCTACCATGTCAAACACCATTTTGGCGTCCAATGACAGTATCGCCGCTGGTTCCTTCAAAAGTGGGATTCTCGCCAAAACTCTGTGCACCCTACGAAGATTCAAAGCCGTGCTTCTATGTGGCATAAAGCCGGACTGGTCCGGGTGAATCAGCTGACCTAAGCACGACATAAGCCTGTTCGCCAGCACTTTCGCTATTATTTTGGCCTCCGGGTTCAGGAGCGAGATAGGTCTATAGGACTTACAGTCGCTAGGCGGTTTACCCGGTTTGGGGATGGCGACTATGGTTGCCATCCGCTGGTCTGGGGGCAGCGTACCCTTTTCTCTACTCTCCTCATACATCTGAAGTAGGGGTTCACTCAGGGATTCCGACATGGTTTTAAACCATTCAATGGGCACCCCGTTCGGGCCCAGAGCCTTACCCGAGTGGAGGGAGTTAATTGCCAACTGAATTTCATCAGTTGTTAAGGGGGCGTCGAGGTCCTTCGCCGCCTCCTCTGTCAGCGCCGGCAAAGGCACACAGTCGAGGGCGGTTCGGGCTTCATCCTCCGTCACAACCACTGACGGGGTGTATACTTCACTAAAATGGTCGGCTAATGCATCTACAATTTCCTCCGGCTGGGTGTGTGTTATGCCATATGCGTCAGTGATTTGCAGTATGTTCCTGCCTCCCCCCTGTTTCCTGTCCAGCCACGCTAGGAGTTTACTGGCTTTATCCCCAATATCGTAGACTCTGTGTTTAGTCACGGCGATGTCCGCCATGGTCACACGCCTTATATGGTCGTTGAGGCGGCGTTGGTGTATCTGCAAGGCGTGTAGTGTGTCCTCTGATGGGTCAGCCATATGGGCGGTGTTGGCCCTCTCGAGGCCCAACTCCAGCTCCAAAGCTTCCCTCCTTTGTACTCTCTTGTGGTTTGTGATCGCCGCAATAGCCTGTCCCCTGAACACTGTTTTGTATGCTTCCCATAGTATTGAGGGGGAGGCTACCGAGGACTGATTCTCTACAAAATATAGTTGGGTTGCTTTCTTCAGGTCTTTACTAATTTTAGGGATTTTAAGATACCCTGGAAAAATCGGATAGACCCTCTTACGTTTGGTGCCTGTACTAGACATGGTCAGAGTGATCGGCGAATGATCCGAAATACCCCTCGGCTGTATCTTTGCTTCGTCAATGTTAAGGAGGCCGTTCCCTAATGTGAGAAAGTAGTCTATCCTTGAGAGGCTATTGTGTGTCGCCAAGTAGTAAGTGTATTGCTGCTGTTCCGGGTGTAGCAGACGCCACACATCCACCAGTCCCTGCGCTTCTAGAAAGTTCTGGAGTTTGCTAGGGCCATCTGTGTGTGTTCGTGCGGGGAACCGATCAAGGGTATTTGTGAGCGTTGTGTTAAAGTCTCCGCCAATGACTAGTTCTCCTTCAGGGAGTTCTAATAGGAACTTGCCGAGGTCTGGCAGCGCCACGGCTTGCAGTCCCGGCGGAATGTAAACGGAGACCACGTTTAGTAGCCTACCCTCCCACTGGCCATGTACCGCTGTGAAGCGGCCCAGATCGTCTATCTTCGTGGATTTCACTATGTATTGGGAGGATTTTGGCAGCAATATGCCTGTGCCACGTGACCCTGAGGTGAATTCTGCATGCACTATCATGCGGTATCCTCGCCTATCCAGAAACTGTGTGGCCGCCCCCACCAAGTGTGTTTCTTGCAAAAGAACCAGGGCGGGTCCCTGTCTCTTAATTCCTTGTAGCACCAGGCCCCTTTTGATCCTGTCACCCAGGCCCCTAACGTTCCAGGACATAATTTGCAGTGGGGCTAGTGGGGTGTGGCTATTTACCCTGGCCATAGGAATCGCTGGTGGTGGGGCCCGAAAGAGACCATAGGATGCAATCTTCCCCTTGTCCCGCAGAGGGATCTCGAAAAGCAGCGAGGCCTTCTCGCCGTGAGTGAGGTGTCGTGTGTGGGCATGCACAAAGCAGGTGCGATGCTATCGTACCCATTGCCATTTGGCCTCCCCAGTGACATGTGGTGCTGTCCATATGCAGTGTCATACCAATCAGCATGTGCGTGTGTCAAAACCATAACTTGTAGGACCAAGTGGTCCCGAACTTTAACTATCCCCTTACCCCTACTCACCCCCCACCCTGCCACCCTGCTATACGGACTCAAAACTGCCCGCCCCCCCGAACTGAGCAGAGTGCATGCCCCAACCCCAAAACATTGTACTTGCAGTCAGCGGTCTCTCAGTCTCACCCCCGGAGGTCCATCACCCAGTGTCCAATGGCGGGTGGCATGTGAGCAGCACAATAAGTCTAGTAAATTGTGAAAACCTGGAGATCATTGATCTTCGTTGTCCTCTTGGCCACCTTCGTCTCTTAGGGGCGAGCTGCTCTCCGGGCCCCCTCCCGATGCCTGGGATTCCGGATGTCGCCCTACATTACCGCCCTTTGGATGTCGGTTGGTTCGCTGAGGGTGAGGGCCCGGCCTCCATCCCTCCAGCCAGTCTTGCACGGAATCAGGGGTGTCAAAGAACCATGTTTTATTTTCTGCTACCACCCTGAGCCTAGCCGGGAAGAGCATGGAATATGGGATCTCTCGTGTCCTGAGTTCTTTCTTTACCTCGAAGAAGGTTCTTCGCCTGCGGGCGACATCCGCTGTATAATCGGGGAAGAAAGCCACAGTGGAGTTCTGAAGTCTGATGGGGGGGGATGTCCTGGCTGCCTGCAAGATGGCATCCCGGTCTCGGAAATTGAATAGTCGGTCAACTATAGGCCGCGGGGACGCCCCTGGTTTCGGTTGACCACCTGGTACACGGTGCGCCCTCTCCACGGAGAAGAAAGTGGACAGTCCTTTTGGCTTAAGTTCATTCGTAATCAGGCTCTCCACATACAAGTCCATGGCTCTCATGCCTTCCGACTCCGGCACCCCAATAATGCGGATGTTGTTCCGCCTAGAGCGCCCTTCTTGCTCATCGAGCTTCTCACGCAGTACCTTGTTGTCCGTTGCCAGCTTCTCCATTGCCTGCTGGAGTTCCGAGACATCCTCGACGAGGGATTTTGTGACCACTTCCATGGCGTTGACTTTCTCCGACATATTGTGGAGGTCAGCTCTGAGCAACGTTACATCTGTTGAGATCGAGCCCACTGTCATCTGTAGCTGAGCCAGTGCCTGCATCACGTCGTCCAATGTTGCCTTCTTTCCTCCCTGGGCATCTGTAGATTTGCCCCCATCTCTTTTCCTGTCGTGGGGGAGGTAGCTGGCTTGTCGTAGGCATAGCGTTCAATGCGGGTCTGCGTGGTGCCGCTTTTCGGTCCTTTCCCCGCCATGCCTTTGGTCTTTGTATTTTTTGGGCCTTTCTGCTCCAGCTTGTTTGGATCGCCTCACCCGCAATGGTCGTGGAGTGTTGGCGCCCTTGCCCACGTGTGTGCGTGATTAGGGACCTTCCTTGCTGACCACAGGCGCCAATGAGCTGATCCCCACCTGGCCCCGGAGGTCCATATCGTTCTTATGAACCGGTTTCAGTTTGTAGGGTGTGTTCTTGCCCGCCTACCGGGCACGGGTAGGTCGCTCTGCAGAGCGAATTACGCTAGTGGTCTATTGGTGCGCACTGTCCTTCACCGTTCAGAAAATGGCGGCTGTCTTTTACAATCCTGAGCTCCCTTCCGCGTGTGGCCACCAGTCATGCGTTATACGGATCCGGAGGTGGCGGCCGAGGTGTGCAGATGTCGCCACTCCACCTCTGACTGTGGGCAGTGCCCAATCGGTTGGCGTGGTTACTGGGTTCCGGCCGCCATTTACAGCGTGCAGGCACTTCCGGCGCAGGTCCCCCGGAGCGGCCTCACTTCCTGTCGGGCTAGTCGATCAGGGAAGGTCCCGGCTCAGATGGTCGGAGTAGGCCAGTCCGCAGCTCCGACGGAGCTCGGTCTCCAGTCGTCGGAGTTGAACGCCGCTTTTCGTCACTTGCACCGCCCGGTCCTGGGCTCTGGTTCCCTCCTGCAGGGCTTGAAAAATGTGACGGATTACGAGCCAGATAGTCGGAGAGGCCGCTTTAGCCACGGAGCCTGTCCCTTATGCTGCCGCCATCATCGGCTGCTAGCCACGCCCCCAAAACCCTCTATTTTTAATGTCTTTTCTTTATGATTAATTATTGGGCAGGGTTCATTTAGGCAGTTCTGGAACATTTTAAAGTGATTTCTCATTGGATTTGCTTGTTTAAAGCTGGGAAGGGGAACGTTTTGGTGATTTCTTTTATTTTTACGATCCTGAGCACAGCAATGCCAAGAGCTTGTCTTTCATTACAGCTTGAATATTGTATTTCAGCTGCCTCAGTTTTGACTAATTTGCCTTACCCGGACAAATGCTATAGGTGTCACATTTGAAAAAGTTTAAAGTATTGGCATTGTAAATGACAAAGCTATTAATTTTGCTATTTTCAAGACCCACACATTAAAAAAAGGTGCCATTTACAAAACCAATAGCTCCACCGATGCACCCACCACACAGCTCCACCAATGCACCCACCACACAGCTCCACTGAGGCACCCACCACACAGTTCCACCGATGCACCCACCACACAGCTCCACCGATGCACCCACCACATAGCTCCACTGATGCACCCACCACACAGCTCCACCTACACAGCTCCACCGATGCACCCACCACACAGCTCCACCAATGCACCCACCACACAGCTCCACCAAGGCACCCACCACACAGCTTTACCGATGCACCCACCACACAGCTCCACTGATGCACCCACCACACAGCTCCACCGATGCAGCCACCACACAGCTCCACCGACACAGCTCCACCGATGCACCCACCACACAGCTCTACCAAAGCACCCACCACACAGCTCCACCGATGCACCCACCACACAGCTCCGCTGATGCACCCACCACACAGCTCTGCCGATGCACCCACCACACAGCTGCGCCGATGCACCCACCACACAGCTCCGCCGAGGCACCCACCACACAGCTCCACCGATGCACCCACTACACAGCTCCACCAATGCTCCAACTAAGCTCCACCAATGCACCCACCAAACAGCTCCACCAATGCACCCACTAAGCTCCACCCATGCACACACCACTCAGCGCAACCACAGCATCACTCAGAGCAACCACAGCATCACTCAGCACCACCACAGCATCACTCAGCGCAACCACAGCATCACTCAACGCAACCACAGCATCACTCAGCGCAACCACAGCATCACTGGTTCAAATATGTTCTTTCAATGATTCAAGCTGTTTTCAAGCTTTCACGCTTTATTACAAATCACAAAAAGATGTTAATATTTCACTTCTGTTCTTGGATTTTCGTCACAATAAAAAACACTGAACATAATCTTCACAAAAGTTATTTACAAAAGTTTAAGCTATTGCCATTACAAATTAAATACATTAGGGGGCGCTAGAGGGCGCACTGCGGGATGGCTGGCTGCTGAGTCGGCTCCGCCGGACGGGAGCGGTAAAATCGTCGCCCTTGGCCCCTAGCCAGCCCCAAATTCGGCGCAAACTGTAAATATGGACATCTGACCGCCCCGGCTCTGTGGTGTGTAAGTTACAGCCGTCTGCTGAGCGGCATGAAGGAGTGATCGGAAGAAAATCGCACAACACTGCGAGGCTGGACAAGATGGCGGCGCGCTGCTGCAGCAGTCACGGACACGAGTGACTGGTGTCGCCGCCGAGCGCTCTCAGGGCTGCACCTAACCAGACTGGACAACAACGTGGACCACGAGCCGACGGAAACAAGGTACAAATTGCCTGTGTTGCGTGTGAACACTGCAGCGGTCCTTGTGCGTTCCAGGGCGGACAAAATGGCGGCGGCGGTGGAACGCACAACCGGCACATCAACAACGGACGCTGGCAGCGCCCGGTGGCCTTAAGAACCAGCGAAAACGCGTTCCGCTGCTTGGCAGTGACTGCACTAACAGGAGGGGAGAGGCTGGGGATGCTCCTAACACCGCGGCAAATTGCGAGGTCCACTGCGCTAACTGAAGGGCGCGAAGCGGGACCACCGTCACTCGAAGGTCCACGCCTCCCAGGAAGAGGGCACCCCAGCGCAGGCAAGACCCCACGACTGCCACACCAACACAGGGAACACCTGCACTGAACGCTGTGTGGTTCCACTATGTGGCAAAGTGGCACGACAAATGAATAGACCCACAGCGCTGGGAAGAGCTGGAACGCAACGTCGGCGCACACGGACGACGTCCAAGCCAACGACACCAACGCGCTCACAGGCCGCCAGCCCCACTGTGTCCACTGAGGAAATGGGGAAACCCGACAAGCAGCAATCGAAACTGCCCTTTGAGACCAAGAAACAAGCGACGAAAACAGGGGCTGCACTAGAAGCAGACGGTGAGCAGGTGCTAGGGGACGGCGCCAACATGGAGGCAGTGCTAAGGGCTATACAGCAAAGTCTGCAGGACATGAATAACAAAATGGACAATGTTGTGGCAAGGGTGGACACCCTATCGTCCAAACTGGAGAACCACGAGGAGAGACTGGTGGAGGCGGAACAAAGGATCTCCGTGGTGGAAGACCACTCCAGAGACACCACGAAAGCATGCAGTGCCATCGAAAAGACCCTGGAGACTCTGAAAGCGAAGGTGGAGGACCAGGAAGCGAGGTCGCGCCGCAACAACGTGCGCATAGCGGGCCTGCCGGAATCCACCAACACCGGCAGAATGGAGACGTACGTGGAAAACATGCTGAAAGATATCTTCGGTGCAGGGAGCTTCTCCGAGGTTTTCCTGGTCGAACGCGCGCACCGCTCCCTGGCCCCCGCACCAAAACCGGGGGCGACACCTCGAATAATTATTGCCAGAGTGCTCAACTACAGAGATAGGGATACCGTACTACGACTGGCAAGGGAAAAGGGCACCATCAATCACCAGGGTAACATCCTGGAGTTTTACCCTGATCACACCATGGCGGTGCAGCAGGCCAGAAAAGAATTCGCTCCCGTTAAAAAGAAGCTTCGAGAATTGGAAATCGGGTATGCGATGCTGTATCCAGCGAAACTTAAGATCCTAACGGATGGCAAGCCGGTGATCCTTCCGACGGTGCAAGCTGCGCAGGACTACGTCAAAACCTATATCAAACGACGGAAAGACCGGGAGAATGCGGGAAGAACAAACGACAATGACTGACACCGCACATGGCGGACCAATGCAGAGCACTGGACTACTTAGTTGGAGCGGACTGCAAAACACGGATTTTCTGTTTGGCGCGAGACTATGACTTGCACTCCGAGAGGGTGCAGACGTTGCTGCAGACGAACATTGGACAGAGGCCTTGTCTGGCAGTGACGCAGTGAGTAAAACAGGGGGATCTTGTACATGGGCCAACACGCAAGGTATGGGATGTGTTTTACTAAGGGCGTGTGCCCAGAAGACGGCAAAGCATGCGCCTCCAGTACGTAACCCTGGAACACTGACTATGGGGGCGGGTGGCACTGTCTAAGACCATTAGATACCTCGGAGGGGGACAGGTGAAGGAAAGATGTTCGTAAACGCATATGAGGGGATGGAGGGGGGAGAGGAGGGCGAAAACAAAAAAAACAAATGTCATTTGACAATGTTATTGTGTGATACCGCGCCCGTCCACATCCACTATGTGGATGGAGATGTGTGCTTCGGGCGACACCCCCAGGAGGGTGTACCCCACAACAAGTTCTACAACAGTTTTGAAGTTCGGGGGGGTATGGCTTTGGCAATGTTTGGGTGCTGAAGTGGGTGGAGGGGGGTTGGGAAGCTGTGTATGGTTCGAATGTTTGCACTGTGGCTGAGAAGCATTGCGACCTCATTAGTTGCCTGTATTGTTAATGCTATAGGAACGCTCCGTGGCAGAGGGCCGCACGACACACGCGGCACACGATTACTACTGACATCACGGTAATGACACGCTCTGACACGCTTAATGTTCTCACGTGGAATGTCAGGGGGTTGGGGAACCCGAAAAAGATAAGACAAATGTTTGCATATGTTAACAGGCTTAAGGCGGATGTGGTATTCCTGCAAGAAACGCACATGGCACCCACTACCACTTCCAAGCTAGGGAGTAAATGGGCGGAGTCCACCACTAGCTCATACTACTCGACGTACTCACGGGGCGTCAGTATCTTGATCAAGAAAGGGACCCACTTTACAATTAAGGACACGTACACTGACATGGGGGGGCGGTATGTGATCGTGGTGGGAGAGGTAAGGCGGCAGAGAGTAGCACTGGTGAATGTCTATGGCCCCAACGTGGATGATGCGGGGTTTTTTGAAACAGTATGGCACAAAATAGCGGATCTACAGGCGGACAATGTAATATGGGGGGGGGACTTCAACGTTACACTGCACGACGGGCTTGACAGGGCTCCACACACACCTGAACAACACACCAAGGCGAGGGAAATGCTGCTGGACGCAATGTCTGATTTGCACGTGAGCGACGTGTGGAGGACGCTGCATCCAGGGGAGCAACTATCCACACACGTTAATGCGGCGAATAGAAGCTGGTCCAGGCTAGACTATTGGCTAACCACGCAAGATGTTATTACATGGGTAGAGCAGATAACACATCTCCCGAGGACACTGTCAGACCACAACCCGGTGCTCCTGAGATTACGAATCCCACACTATGTCCCACCGCCCTACACCTGGCGATTCAACGCGCAGGCCTTGCGTGATCCGCTGTACGTTGACACTGTCATGAAGGCGATCACGGATTATTTCGAACTGAACTCCCCCACTACGGAGGACCCGTGCCTCCTGTGGGAAGCGTTTAAAGCAACGGTGCGGGGCGTCTGCATTAGCACATCCTCGGGAATATTAAAAGACATTCGCCACCAACTAAAGAGGAGGGAGGAGATGATTCAGGAGCTGGAGACGAGGTACACAAACACTGGGGACACGGCGCTACTCAGCGACATTCAGGTACTACTGACGGAATACAATACATATGCTGACGATGAGCTGAAACACATATTCAAGAGGACAACGGCTAGGAGATATGGAGAAGGGGGACGGCCAGGCAGAGCCCTAGCGGAAAAGATCTGCTCCGGCAGGGCACCACAACACATAACGGCAATACGGACTAAGGACGGCACACGCGCGCATGACATAAAGACCATTATGGGGGAATTCAGAGATACATATGGGGCACTGTACGAGGAAAGGACACAGATACCACGGGAGGAATTATTGGCATACATGGCTGACGTGGAGATCGCCTGGCTGGCAGACGGTCACAGAGAATACCTAGCACGGCCCGTAACGACACAGGAAGTTGTTGATACCATTAAAAGACTCCCTAACGGCAAAGCGCCGGGACCAGATGGGTTCGTCATTGAATTTTACAAGGCATTTGCACACATACTAGCGCCACACTTGCTAAATCTATATGAGCACGCGCATGAAGCCCAATCACTACCACCGTCCATGAGGGAGGCATTGATCATTGCTCTCCTGAAACCAGGTAAAGACGAGGAGCAATGCGACTCCTACCGCCCCCTATCGTTAATTAACGTAGACACTAAAATTTTAGCGAGCATACTAGCGGACAGGCTGAAACCGCTAATGCCGTTACTAATACGACCGGACCAGGCTGGCTTCATTCCGGACAGGTCGACCACTCACAACACACGCACCCTTTTCGCCCTGGCGCACTATTTGGCCCCGACAATAAAAGCGGTGGCAGTGCTATTGGATGCGGCCAAGGCGTTCGATACTATAGACTGGCCATTTCTCCATGCAGTCCTAATCCGGATGGGGTTCCCGCCATTATTCATTGGCTGGATCACAATGTTATACTCAGGCCTGACGGCACGAATAAGGGTGAATAAACATCTGTCAGCTCCGATAGGCATCAAACGTGGCACTAGACAGGGATGTCCTCTATCGCCAATGCTATTTGCCCTCATACTGGAGCCACTGGCATGTAAAATACGCCAGCACTACCACTACTCGGCTATTCAGCTACCCACACGACCAATACACATAGCTTTGTACGCTGACGACATGGTCCTCTACGTCAAAAACCCGGAGACAAACCTCAACCCGCTGCTGCGGGAATACATTAAGTTCGGCCATTACTCGGGTCTTCACATTAATTGGAGCAAATCCATTATACTCCCGCTGACGGACAGTACCCAGCCCACGATGCTGGACTACCCCCTGGAATGGCAAGAAGAGCCGACGAGATACCTGGGCGTATGGTTCCACAGAGACCCGGAACTGGTCATTCGCACCAATTACGGGAGAACCATATCTGCACTTGAGGACAAGGTCAAACGATGGATTGGGCTACCGCTTTCACTGGCAGATAGGCTCGCCATAGTAAAAATGGTACTCCTGCCTAAATTCTTATATCTGTTCAACAATATACCAATCAAGCCCCCGGCGGAGGTGTTTCGTAACATAAAATCTCTCATGCTCTCCTTAATCTGGGCGGGGAAACAAGCTAGGCTAGAACTACGGACTCTGACACTGCCGTACGCAAAAGGGGGGTTCCAGGTACCAGACATCTACCTATACTATCAGTGTGCGCAGGCGCAATTTGCGCATTATTGGTTCCACGAGATTCCATTCCTAACGCACGTCGCAGTGGAAAAAGGAGATGCTGATCCCATACCACTGACAAGTATTCTAACACACACTCGACCAAGGCTGCACGATCACGACATTAACCCCGTGAACACGACGGTAGACGCATGGAGGACACTCAGTAGGATGGCACAGTGTACGCCACTATATGCACCGACACTCCCATTAGCTCACCATCCGGCACTATCTGTCACACAAGAACAGGTGGGGATGGACCTTCTTAAAAGTGCTGGCATTGATACCCTAGGCGATTTGTATAGGGATGGACAATTTATAACACTAGACCAACTATCATATATCCAAAATCCAACCCTGATGTTCAGTTTCACCTATTACAGACTGCAGAGGGCGGTGAAAGAACATTTTCAGACGTTCCCAGCAGAACCACAACCACTTGCTCCACTGACACTCGTTTTAACCACCCCCTCAGCATCTCACTTGGTATCACGACTATACCGCAGCGCGCAAACTAGCATCGGGGGTAACACTACAAAAGCAAGGGAAAAATGGAGCACTGCACTGGGGGACACCCTAACGGAGGAGGAGTGGGAGACTTCCTGCATGCTAACGGGGATGCTGACACCAAATGGTAATCTCAGGCTGATCCATTATAAATATCTACATCACACGTACCATACACCAGAGAGACTACATAGATATGGTCTGAGAGACAACTCCAACTGCACTAGATGCGGACAGGAACACGCAGATTTCATACACTTAGCTTGGCACTGTGATGCGGTGGCGCACTATTGGGTTCAGGTGGTGCAAACTGTCAACACTATCTTGGGAGCTACCTTGCCATGTACTGCTAAAGTCTGTCTACTGGGGTTGGTGCCACAGCTGAGAGCACGGCGACGTAAACTGTGTGTGATTGCACTACTGGTGGCGAAAAGGAGAATATCCATACACTGGAACAGCAAGCGGAAACCGAGGGTAAAAAACTGGCTAGAGGATTTGACCTACTGCAAAGATACATTACTCACGTATGAGGAGGACCTGCCTATGGGATCCCGCCCCAGAGACTACTGGGAACCTTTCCGACAATATCTGCTGTCAGTGGCCTCTGACGATGAAACATGCTGAGCGCACACTGACTGTGGGTCATCTGCTACTTTGCGAGATACATGGCGGGGCAATGAAGGAGGGAGAATGCTGTGACACAGTGCTTTGAGTTTAAATGGGGGGTTCTTGTTCTGATGTTATGCCTTTCCCCTGGGTTTTGGGGATTCTGGCCAAAAATACTGAAAAAGTGAGACCGAACGAACATGTATACCATACTGTTGCATTGTTGTATAATAAGCCTACACTGCCACTGAAAACGCGCCGCCGGACCTCTGGTTGTCGGCTGATGGGCTGTGTATGGAAGTCCCTCTGACTCAATTCTCTGGAAATGTGCACAGCCGGCCTTAATGGGTTGTAGGCGAATTGTATGTACCAACTCTATGACAATGTGCAATAAATGTCTTACACAAAAAAAAAAAAAAAAAAAAAAAAACAAATTAAATACATTATTTAAGTATTAATTATTTAAAAAAATTAAAAGCCATTGTTATTTGTAATATCAATACATCTAAGTCGCGTAAATACAAAACATGTTGCATTACAAATGCTATAGGTGTCACATTTGCGAAAGTTATAACTATTGGCATTGTAAATGACAAAGCTATTAATTTAGCTATTTAAAAAAAACATAAATAAAAAAATTCATTGATAAGACCAATAGCTCAAACTTTCCTAATGCGAGCCCTATTGCATTTCCAATGCTTGTTTTTGTTTTTTATCTATTGACTTTTCATATATAGTGATTCTTTCTACAAACACACATTTTAGTTTTCACAAACAAACAAATCAATATTATACACAATACATATAGACTTAAAAACCTAAAGGAGGGTTTGTAGCATAATGTAAAGGCTGGCAGTCGATAGAAAAAAGGGGGCACGACGCGCGTTTTGGCGTTAAGGCCTTCTTCAGGTGCACCTGTCTCAACTTTATCTATTATTCCGACCTCAAATTTAGAAATTGAGGGCCAAAGTTTAAAGAGATTTCTCAGTGGGTCATATATAGTCAACCACAAGATGGTATTGGAATATTAATCAGATGTACAGACGTCTACAAGCGCTTCTATTGATCTCAGGGGTGCCATCAATAGAAAAAAATAGACGACTATAGGTTACTTCTTTATATATATTATGAAGTTCTGAAGAGTAGATTGTAAAATGGTATCAAAATACAGGATAGAGCAGTCGAACCAGATAGAAATCTCAAAAGTGACAGTTGTATGCCGCAATATAGGGGGCTTGCTCTGTCCTACGGAGAAGAGAAAATCATATTCATCAGTCACTTGCCTCCATCACACATGTCTGGTCCCCACCTCTTCCCACATCCTACTATTGTGTGGCTGAGGTGCCATGCGGTTGATGGCTAATGTACATGGCTAGCCCAGGTTCACACAGTAAATTGTTTTGTCGTGTCATGTCGGTGTGCATGTTGTATGTGAGCTTGTGAGGTGTGCATTTCCTGGGTTGTGAGTTGCATGATTGTGGAGCTGAGGTGTGTGGTGTGCTCATTTGGTATTGGTCAACAAGCAGTGCATTTCCGTGGGTGCCATCCTGGTAGCGCAGGTTAATGATGGACTGTCGGAAGGTGTAGGAATCATGCACACGGCCTGGGGGGGTTGGCGACAAAGTTGGCCGAGATACCCCGGTGGTCCAATATTGCCCGGACATTAGTGGGATACATGCGCTTCATGTTGCACTTATTATGTGCAGTGTTGCCAGGGAGCACCAGTAGGACATGTGTGCAGTCAATTGCCCCCTGACACGTGCGGGAAACCAGCTGTGGCATAGACACTTTGCTTGCTCTCTGGCTGTTCCTGCGCAGTGTGCGGGAAGTATACATGGTGGGGTTCCAAGCTCACAGTGTCATCCGTAAATGTTGTGAGGGACTTAGATTGGCCCAGCTTTGTCACTCCTCCGTCTCAGGGGGTTGTTGGTTGGAGGGTACCAGAGGCCAACAGGTGCAGCACGGCCAGCAGCTTGGTCTGAGGTGGGATGTTGGTTGTCCGCTGTGTTGGTACCCTCAGCCTGTGGACAATGGTGGTCATGAGGGTTGTCCTTTTGAGCATGTAGTAGGCAATGACATTCTCTGGTGTTGGGTCTGTGAGGTTGGTGCATTTTCTGAGGGTCACTGTCTTTGCGCTGTCTCAGTGTTGGTCCGGGGTGGTGGAGGGCCGGGGGGTGGGACGGGTCCTGGGGGTGGTAGTGGTGGGTGTTGTGGCCCACTTGGGTGTCCGGCCCACATGTTCAGTGGCTCCATGGCATCTGTTGTTCTTCAGGTGTGGCTCTGGGCTGGCCTCCCATTTGTGATGCAGGCTGCCGTCCGACTTTGCACCAGCTCAGAGCAGGTGTTAGTTTCCTGCTGCTAACGTGCCTTATCGCATGTTTCGCTGTCTTTTTGCTGATCTGGCTGATGGTTGAGAATGTTGCGGAGTCGTGTTGTTGCCACTTTTGGCAGGGGAATGCCTACTCTGCATTTTATTAGCGATAGTTGCCGGGGTCGTCTGTGGCGATGTTTTTTGCGGTTGCTATCATGGGTAAACTGGTGCTATTGGCTGTTAGCACCAGCTTGTGAATGGGGTGATAACTTTATTATGACTTTGGCTGCGATAAAGTGCCGTTAACTCAGCGATAACTCCTTGAAAATATGCCCCCCTGTATCTTTAGGGAAATGCAATGACATAAGTTTCTACCATCTGTGAAAAATGCCACCTATTGCACAAATTGTGCAAAGACATCACAGGTATCTTTTTTCAGGTGTTGGGTTCAACACAGGGGAAATCATGTTGATGTTGGGCTTGTAACACAACTTTTTCACTTTATAGTACAGCAAATTTGAGTTCCAGAGGAACGTGGACCATTAGAAGGAAAAATAGTGAGAAAGTTTAGTGTGCGAGAAACTCAGAATTAAAGATTCTGTGGCATGAATAAACTGAAATATCATAGACTTGTATCTCCGATATATGTATGCAGACACACACATTTTTTAAACAAACATTTCAAGGACTAGGCATAAAACGTTTTTCGTTTTTTCCTTGTTTAGAAATCCCCTCCACTACACACACTGACTATACGGAGTGTTTGAAGATTATCAAAGCAAATTTGTACACTTACGTCAGCCTTTTCATACACTTAGAAACACTGAATGGATGTGAATACCAGTTTGTGAAAAAAGCATACTATTTCAACTTAGTTGGCCTATACCACTTCTTACGTAGACAATCCTTCGAGTCCCATGCCTGAAAGTTCACTGCCAGCCCATCTTTTGGTTCAACAGAACCAACACATCACTTCTGCTGCTCGACACATTGCCATAAGAATCAACGTATTGCCTCTTTTGCACAGACTTCCCTGGCGAAATAACTCTTCAACACCCTAACAGCTTATCAGAACCACCATTGGGAGATACATCTCCATGGAAGGATATCACATATAACTTTGCAGCTCCCCGGAGCCGCCACTGTTATGTGCATCTCCTCACCCAGACCTCGCATCAGCTCTGCTTCACGACAATCCACAACTTAGGACCCTGCATCTCTTTACAACCAGGATTAAGTTACTGTTTTCAGTGGCCATGAGTGGGTCCCTGTAGCTAGTTGCACTCCATTACGGTCGGCCTAAGCTTGTGACTTTGCTCTGTCTCTGCACGACAAGATGATCACAGTTTGCGCATTGTGCTTTATGGAACTATGTTCACTGACATTTTTAAACTTGTATATCTCTGGTCCTACTGATTGGATTTTATTAATTTTGGTCTTGATATATTTATTAAAATGTACTCTGTTATTTTATATTGGTGCGGGATTTTTCTTGTGTTATGTTTTCACTTATTTACTTTCTGAAGTGCTGCATACATTCCTAACACATTGTCTTTAATGTAAGCCTGACTGCTCTGTGCCAAGCTAGCAGAGGATTGAGCAAAGGTTAAATTGGGGTTTGTTTGTGCCTTCACTCTGACAAGGATTGTGGTAGCTGCTTGAGTGGGGTTTCAACTCCCTCAACCAGTCACCCATTTTCTTCCACCAACCTACTTTAATGCACACTAGAATGGAATACACAAACATAGGCAAAGTACAGTTTGTGTTCTGAACACTATTGAGCAGCACTTAGCCTCTATCTGCTATCTCTCCCCCGTTCCCCACTTGCGTTCTAGGTCTTTCTTCCCCCACATTAGGGCAATAGTGTGATTATGCCTCAGGTATAGATGTAGACAGTATTTGTGCTTGCTTTCTAACAGTTCATTAGTTTTAGTTCTCTTCAGTTCAATTGCTCAGTTCTTACCACCCATGTTAGAGTAGTCCTTTTAGGAAGCTGCCCAGCTCCATCTAAGAATTCCAGCTCCTCCCTGCTTCTGGGATAAAGCACACTCACTGGCAGCTCACACTAGGGTTTCTCGCTAGCAACTGACACCCAAACAGCAGACTCAGCAGTCAATCAGGCAGGTCAGTCCCTTTGGGAAGCTTGATATCAGTGTAGAACAGGTGGGCCCGTATGCAGGCAGGTTCCCTGGGATCTGTGCAGATATGCACAAGACGCTTTTCTTCTGATCGCCACAGCCACACATAGGACAAATGTTTGTAGGCAATATGCAAGTGGCCAGGCCGAACAAGGCAATATGGACTTGCAGGGGCCAGTTCTGACTCAGATCACAACCGTGAATGAACTTTGATGATCTCAGGATGATTGTTTGTAGTCTCTGCCATGAATCCCTTCAGGTGGGATGGACAGGGATACAGCGGTCATTCTCTGCACCCCTCCTTTTCGGCATGTTCCACCAGCAGCGAGAACCCATTGTACCTTGCTCTTCCCGGGCAGTCACTCCTGCTGCAATGTTTGCAGGCTCCTTCAATCTCTCAACAGACAGGCTGATTCGTAGTATACACATCAGGCAGACACTAGCCCTGTTTACATAACAGCCCTCTGAATACACAGAGGAACACTCATTTTATTGGTTATGGAGGATCTGGCAATAGAAAATTTGGGCCCACCTGTATTCAAAAAGCGTACAGTATATGTGTATTCACTGTCAGCACTTCCAGAAACATCTTGATGTGGTGTTCCTTTCAAGTGCTCTTTCCAGGCTAACTTGCAGACACAGCCGTTGTGTGGAGTGATACTTCTCACAGCAGGGTAGTCTCCAACCTGGAGCACCCACAACGGAGGCAGAAAGAGATGGGAGGTTTCCGCACCTGGCTGTCAGTGTCCAACTTAAAGTGCAATCAGGGAAAGGCAAACGTCACAACAAAAGGTTTCTTGTCACGTTAAACAATTGAATCTGCCGCCTCCCTCTTCTCCACAACCATCCACCACATGGCAGTTCAGGAAGACCAATCTGCAGTTCTTTACTCAGCAAAAGATGTAACTGAATTTCTAAAGGAGACTTGTCTCCACTTTCTTCCCTTCAGTGTCTAGGTTTCCTATCTCTCGCTTTAGGAATATCAGCAATACACTTCCACTTTCTGGTAAAGAAAACTCAATCTCCACCTTGTGCAAAAGACCAGGCTATGGGCATCCAAAATGGACTTCATAGACCTCTATTACTCTGGTACACTCATACACACAAGGCATGTACAATGAAGGCCACATAGGCAAACATGCGTATGTGGCAAATTATACCAAACTTGCCACAAAGGTAGGACATTACTCGTGGATTGTGCTTTTGTTAGTTTGGTAAATCTGCTCAGTAGGTGTTTAGAAATTTCTGTATAAAGAGTTGCTATGATTGGGCATTTAAAGGTTTTATTTTAGAGATATCTAGAGAGTTGGAAAGCTGTATTTGTAATTTGTAGATAATTCTAGTGCTGTATGAAGAATTTGTACAAAACTGACCATATGCTTAACCTATTAGCTTAAACTTTGTATTTTAAAATGGATGCAGATTTGTTATGAGAGAACTCTTAAAAGCAGGGGGTCAAAAATATATATATTAATTTGCTAATAATTATGGCAGCTTTTGGCCAATTGACATGCAATATGACAGATACTTAGCATCTTTATTCTTCTGTGGGTATGAAAAATGTTGTGCTGATCCAATAATTAGGGACAAAACTGAAAGGTGAGAAAAACGATTTGATGTGCTATTATGTTTGCCTGTATGTAATTTGACAGACTCCTAGCATTTAATACGCAGTGCAGGAATATCAATTTTCATGCAGGTCTGAAAATGGGGCTAGTAACGTTAGTGCAGATTGGCAGACAGTAACCATGCTTTGCTTACTTGTGATAGTTTAAGTTTCATATGAACCCTTCAAGGATGGTCAAAATGCAGCCATTCCTTTTTTGACTCCCACAAAAATCTTTGCAAAGAAACCCTGAAGGGAATTATAGCAACCTAGAAATGAAATTAAAAGTATACGTAGGGAAGAGCCACTGCTTGATGTGGACTAAATACTTTCAGAAGTTTTCAAGAAATTAGAATTGCAATAATGTGTCAGTGGGCCTAAATGGGTTAAAAGATAGTGATGGCCTGGCTGTTAGTATGCAAACAGTCCTCAAATCTAGGTCTGATGACTTTCTATGGACCTACATTTAAAAATAAAATCCTCCCCATTAGAGAAAGAAACTTTTATCTTCCTTTGTCCATTTCAAGTTTGCAGTTCCAAAGTTTGGTATGTAAAACTGTTTAAAAAGGGTTCACAAATAAAATACCTGGCTAGGCTACAGATCAGGCTTTAAAGCCAATCCATGATATGCATCTGTGAAGGTACCATGCTTAGGAAGTTTGCAGTCTGTGGCAGGTTAGTAAAATATTATCAAGTTATCACTTTTTTGCAGCCCTGAGAGCTGTGACCGTGTTGCTGGATTTGCTTGCACTAAAGTAGAGGTGGGTCCTCCATTTCAGTGGAGGAGATGTTGCCCCACAATACCCAGAGCTGAAAAATAAAATGCGAATAAAGTATATTTATTACCATTTTATTTTGCAGCAACCTATCCCAAATCAAGGGCATCTAGGATGGCGGGCGGACTTTGTCCGCCTGCCATCCTGTCGTAGAAAGGGACCGCCCGCCATTGGTGCAGGGGTCTCATGGGTCACATTAGGATGCACCCGCCACACTGGCGGGCGCATCTGGCATTCTTGACAATGCGGTGGGCGGTACTCTCAGCACCGCCCACCGAAATGCCAAAAAGGCATGCCGTGCAGTTCCATGCACAACGTGCCAGGCACCACAAGGTGCCTGCCATGTTGGGCATGGAACTGCAGGGGGGTACCATAGGTACCCCCCATATGCACCTCCCACCCCCCAAAATCCCTGGGGGCCCGCTACGGGCCCCCAATGCTGGGTACCGCATGCCTTTCCGTGACGGCACTGCAGCTGCGTCCAACACTAAATAGATATCCAACGATTATACAATTTGTGCTTGAGTAGCAAGGCAGACGTTAAACAGCGTGAGACTAAGACCTTACTGCATCTTCCAGATAACCGATGTAAAAGTGTCCATGCTCACAAATTCAGATTGGTTCAACAGAAAAGAGTTCTTAGAGGCCTAATACACACTGTTGAGTACAGAACTCCTGATTAACACAATTTTCTGAAGTGAAGGTTTGCATGCAAAAACAAATCCACAGATTGGAAATTGCAAGAAAGCTACATTTAATGGCCAGGGCATCTTACTTCAGCTTTTCCGACCTGCATGTACTCACTCCTCCCAGCTTATCTAGATGCACTGTCAGCTAAACTGATGACATTCGTGCAACCAGGACGACAGGCAGAGATGACACCGCCTGGGTCTAAAGTTGAGGACATGGACCTGCGCATTGATAAATGTCTTTGTTCCAATCTCAGAATATTGATTTTTAAATAATAATTACCCGGATGACACTTGTGTGACTCTGAAAAGAACCCAGTCCCAAAACTGAAAACTGCATTTTTATCATAGTGCAGACGTCCTAAACTGACTGCTTCGATTTTATGAGGCAGTAAACGTTAATGATTCCAAGGATGAGCAGATAGAGCAAATTAATACGAAAACAAAGGGGTTATTTTACTGCATCTGAACAGTAGAATGTGAAGCGTTGGAATGAATCCAGGGGCGAGGTCAGGGGGCAGAACATGGCCGCCTTAGGAAACACATCAGCAACAGTGATGAGGTACAGCTTTCTGCAGGATTTCCCATCAAACACGTGGCAGCCTGTCAAGCCTAGCAGCTTGCCTGCCCAGAAGCCTTGCTCCTTTCATATTTCAATGTGTAATAGGTTTCACATAGGCCTGCATTTGAGAGAACTGTGAGAGAAATGTGGCACTTTTTTAATATGTTTGTTTTATGTGCGCTTTTAAATGGGAAAAGGCCAAAGAGGCCGTCCAGAAAACCTATGGTGTTTGTTATTTACGATAGGTACATCAATATGGTTTTAGGAAATCAAACTACTAATTATATGAATTGAGCACTATGACGGCAGTAATGTACCTTTTAGGTCATCATTTACTTCATATCTTGATAGGCAAAGACCCCCATTACAAACCAGATTGTGAAATTTGCACATCTACTGGCTTGTGAAGGGATATCCAGTTGGAGATGTAACCTCTGTCCTGATAGGTTACGTTGCAAATGGAAAAGGGGGGGGGGGGTCTCAAAAAGATGAGCAATGCTCTTGAAAAAAAAGACTTGGTAGGAATAGGCTCTGGTGTCCTCATCTACTGACAGCCCACCCCCCACCCCCACTCAACGTGACTGCCCAACCCGGTTCCAGAAAAAACAGCTTCCCTTTGTGAATCAGGTACCACTTCCTTTAAGGTGTTAGTATCTTATCAATAGCTTGCAATAGGAGACAACCATTACAAGGCGATTGTTGCCACACAATACCTGTACCACACATGCATTAACAGGCATATGTCTTTACCAGGCATGCCTTTACTGTGCCAGTCTTAACCATGCATATGCCTTAACCAGTCATGCCTTTACTACTAAATAGTAACTATAACTATAATAAACTTCTAACTAGCTCTGCTGCCACACCAGTAAGAAGAATCATCCACAATTCCTTAACTACAGGAATAATTACAGAAGAACTCAAAAAGTCATACATACTCCCATCAGTGAAGAAAACAATCCCGGACCTACTGAACCCTGACAACGACAGTCCGATGACAAATGGACCTTTCCTGGGCAAACTGATGGAAAGAGCACCATTCGCCCAGATGTCACAATTCATTGAACATAATGCCATACTTTCAGACTTCCAAATAGGATTCCGTCTAGGAAGAGGCACAGAATCTGCCCTCATTGTCATCTGGGATGACCTGAAGAACACAGTTCACTGGAACAGGTTTGCTGTGCTACTTTTCTTGGACCTCTCGGCTGCCTTTGACACAATTGACCATGACACTCTGATTGATACACACACTCTATGAAGCTGGCATAGAGGAGACTTCTCTAGCTTGGATCATATCCTACCTTCGCAACAGAACTAATGTCACCCATACCCCCCTTTCTCGTCCAAACCGTACTTCACAAAGGCAGGAGTCACTCAAGGCTCTATCATCTCACCCATGCTTTTCAACATCTACATGAAATCATTCCCGGCACTCATCACTCAGTTTCACCTCATGTGCTTTAACTAAGCAGATGACACGCAAATACTCCTTCAACTGGAATGCCCCAAAGACATTGAAAACTCACCAATTTTCAGTTGTCTCAGAGCTGTGGATCAATAGATGACGTGGAGCCATCTCAAATTGAATGCTTCCAAAAGGGAAGCACTCATGTGCGGCATTTGGAAATATTATAACCCACTCACCGCCTGGCCTGATGATCTGGGTACACCGCCTAAAGTATCAAGGAAGTAAGAAACCGCAGAATGAATATGGACTCCAAGCTATCAATGAATGCCCAAGTGGACAAACTAACAAGATCAATCTTTGCTACTATAAAAACTGATGAATTTTCTCGCATCTGGGATTTCCACACAAGGTCCAGGTGACCATCTCTCTTGTTCTGTCAAAACTCGATTTTGCCAATAGCCTCTACCACGGATTACCTTTAACGACTATGAAAAGACTACAATGGATTCAGAACTTGGATGACAGACTGCTCCTACATATAAAGCCACACGCCCAATTCTCCCGTGCCTTGAAAGCCCTGCATTGGTTACTGGTTGTCAGAAGATCCACATTCTAGTTGCTTTGTATTACCCACAAAGCGATACATGGAACAGGACCGCTCTTCATTAGGAAGAAAATCACAAAATACATTCAACGAAGGAACCTCAGCTGTGGAGTGGCACCTTGCCTCAAAATCCCAACGCACAAGAAAAAAGTCATGGGTGGCACATCCTTCTCTGTTCAAGCAGCCAAACTATGGAACTGTTTACTCCCCAACAAAAGATCCGAGGATAAGCACCTTAACTTCAGAAAACTACTTAAGATTTGGCTCTTTCCCACATAACCACCATACACAAAAAATAATATACAGCAAACCTCTCTGTATGTAAGCATTTATTTGGACTATAGATATGTACCTATATACGTGTATTGCATTGTGTAAACATGTATAATACATTTGTTTTAAAAATATAGATATTCATTAGTTCTGCTTAACAGATGTACATACTACTTATAATTATATTATTCTATGTTTTTAACATGTATATAAGTGGCTGGATAAATAAGTAAATCTTTTATCATAACTATTTATCTACAATTGCTTCACTATTGAATAAAAAATACATTAATTTAAAGTGCAACAACACTTGAAAGCCTGAGTTTATTAAATGCATCTTTAATCTACATATGTTACCTTTCTCATGCATATATATACCTTCCAGGTCCTTATGTATCTATATGTTTATTACTTTTCTTCTAATTCAGCAGATCCAATTGACTACCCTTTTTCTCACCCTATAACACTCCCAATATATCCTCTACCTCAACTCTCTGACCATCTCAATCCTCATTCTACTGCTCTTTTCAATGCACTAACCTATTTCTCACGCTATACATCTATAAATATATCCTCTACCTCCACTTTCTCATTCATCCCAAACCCTATACCAATACTATGATCCCTAAAATAACCCTTTCTAGACTCTTCCCTTCTCTATCCCTCTTTGCATCATCTTATACCTCTTTTACTATTCAGATCTCCCAAACAAGCCCTTCTAAACCCTTCCCTCTGACTCTCCCCCAGCTCCCCTTTACTCATCCCAAACCCCCTCCTATTGCTATGAACTCCCCTAAAACATTTCTAGACCTCTTCTATTCCTCCTTCCCTCTTCTATTCTTCCACTATTGCTTTTCAATCCAAAAACACATTAACATGTCCATCACTCATAAAATTTCTCTAAACTAACTCCCCTCCACCTCCCCTTTACTCATCCCAAAGCCCCTCCTACAGCTATAAATTCGCTCCTAAAAAATAATTTGTGGACCTTCCCCTCTTTTATCTCTCCACTATTCCTTTTCAATCCAAATAGCAGACTAACTTGTCCACCACTCAAATCAATTGCATATTTCCCTATACTAATTCCCACTAATCTTTTTTGGGTTCCGGAAAAGCGTGCCACTCACTGCAAAGTGCTTCAACACCTCATCAGAGGTAGTAAGTGCTATATAAATGCAATCCTTTTTCCCTGTCATATCCCTCCACTATCCTTCTCAAACCAAACAACAGACTAACATATCCACTGCTCAAATTACTTCAGACTTCACTATATTAATTCACCACTAATCCTTTATGGATTTTGGAGTAGCAGGCGACTCACTGAAAATGAGCTTCAACACCTCATCACAGGTAGCAGGCACTACATAAATGAAAACCTTTTCCCTCCACTATCCTTCTCAATCCAAATAACAGACTAACATCCACTGCTCACATTTGTTTCATAATTCACTATACTAATTCACCACTAATCCTTTTGGGTTCAACAGTAGCGCGCTACTTGCCGAAAAATCTCTTCAGCACCTCATCAGGGGTAGCAAGCGCTATATAAGTTCAAACCTTTTCCCTCTTCTATCCCTCCATTATTCTTCTCAATCCAAATAACTAACATATCTATCACTCAAATGACTTTCATATTTCACTAAACTAATTATCACTAATCATTTATGAGTTCAGGAGTAGCATGCTCCTCTCCCAAAAAGCGATTCAACGCCTCGTCAGGGGTAGTAAGCATAATTTTCATTTGATCAGCCTGCAACCCAAAGCTAACAAACGCGTTTGGGCCTCCTGGCCTTTGTCACTTGGGAGTAGATTAGAAACGAAGCATGGGAGCCCGCACGCCATTAGTTAAAATTAATTTGGGCGGGATTCACGGTTCCAACGTGACTTTTTAAATGTTTGTGGCCCTGCGGGGACCCGATGGGGCTTGCCCCCAGGAGGCCTAGGGTTTCAGGGTTTTTCTACCCACTCAGACACCTATTCACACACTAATAGTCACACAGCCAAATAAAATGATTATAAAACACATTCACTGGATGATGTCACCAGTGATGTCATTTTAGATGTCATAAGATTTCACATGCATAAAACCATAGAAATTCAGCAGTTGTTATGAGCCAACTATAACTTACGCCCGCAATGCACTGCTTATGACCTCACATATTACATCACTCATGACCTGGTCAGTTACATCACTGGTGACATCACTGATGACATTATCCAGTGAGTGTGTTTCATAATTGTTTCATTTGGCTGTGTGACTGTCTATATCAGTGTGTGAGTAGGTGCCAAATGTGTGTGAAGGGTTGTCTGAGTGGCTGTATAGGTCTGTCAGTGGGTATGTGAGTAGCTGTATGGACTGAATGGGTTTGTGAGTGGGTTTCTGGGTATATGAGTGGCTGTTTTATGGGTTGTATGGGTGTGAGTGCTTGTATGGGTGTGTGAGTGCTTGCATGGGTATGTGAGTAGGTGTGTCAGTAGCTGTGTGGGCGTGTGAGTGGTTGTATGGGTATGTGAATAGGTGGGTGAGTAGCTGTGTGGGTGTGTGAGTTGTGTGGGTGAGTGAGTCGGTGTGTGAGTGAGTGGTTGTATGGGTGTGTGACAGAGTGCATGAGTGGTTGTATGGACCTTTAAGTTGGTGTGTTAATAGTTATGTGTGGCCTGACTAGGTGTGTGAGTGGTTATATGGATCTGTGAGTGGATGTGAGTGGTTGTGTGGGTATGTGAGTGGGTGTGGGAGTCGTTGTAACTGTGTAGGTGTGTGAGCTGATTTGTGAGTGGTTCTGTGGATAATGCCATCATTTTTCGGCACCCGCTGTGCCGCTCTTAATCTCTCTGTGCCCTACCCCACACCACCTCATCCCTTCCACAACAGTGCATGCCTGCCCCCAACACCCCTCCAAGGTCGCTGCTTGTTCGGACTCATGGTGGTGCTTCTTCAGCTTTGGGACTGCTGTTCCATTGAAGGACTGGGTTTTAGAACCCAGCGGCATCAGGGAAAACGCCCGATGCCTTCGAGTTCCCCTGCCTTGGCAAACAGAGACACAGGACACTTCTTGATGACGTCAAAGACCAAAGTTTATTGGCTGCAACCAGGAACAGAGATCTACGAAGCACAACACGGATGGTTCGCTAGAGACTGCACAAATTCAATGAGCGGAGCATGGTCTTTTATGCCAAAAATCAAGCCTTAGGCAACATTCCAAATTAACATTGGGTTCATACAAACTGACCAATTGTAGAGCGACATTTCAAATATCTCACATAACGACAATCCCATTTTCCGTTGTTCAGCCCACCAGAAATGACCAAGCACATTCCCTATCCTGTTCAGTCAGGCCGGCCAAACCCATCATAAAACCCTCAACCCAAATCAGTGATTATGTCGAAAAGGAAGGAGCAGAAACAGATTAATGGCAAGATAGAAAGGTGGGTGCAGTGTACTATAAACTCTGGCATGTCCTGCTCTTTGATCTTTATCTGACCAGCTGCTTAACAAGGAACTGGCTCAACAAGGTCAGCCTCGGGCAAGGGAGTCAGTTCGGCCAGGTCATTCAGAAGTCAGCTAAGGTGTACGTGTCCCAAAGACTCGTTCGGCCGCAGTCATTGTCCTATGTAAGGGCAACCACACAAAATGGCTGCCACACACAAAATGGAACCCAAGAGTTTGAATGAAATCTCTAAATACGTAGTGTTCTCACTGATCGATTAATGCGAAAACACTCGTACATACCGCACTTGTGATTTGCGGTCTGCTGACAGCAAAATCGTCTATTTCCGACGACGTTTATTGAACGGGTTCGGAACCACCGAACCATGGACCCTCAAGCCACAAAACTACAGACCCTCCTTTTGCCCTTACATAGGCAACAGACCCAAACCCATGTCAATCTGAATCTGGATCTATATTCATCAGATCATCGATGTGCTGTTGTAGCATCATCCTCGTACTTAGTACCTCCCTCTGGACAGGTCTCCTTGCACACAAAGTAGCACAGAGGCCACAAATAGCAGGAGCACAAGGTACACAGAGACAGAACATGAAAAGGATAGCTAAGACCATCCCAATGACCATCAGAATCTTCCAACCCCACGTGGTTATCAATCCCCATAACCATCCCATCAATGACCAATCTCCTTTATCCAAATGGACAGAATCGGAGATCTTATGTAGCTTGGAAATGGCCTGGAATACTGACGGAGCGTTGTCTGGAATGAAAACGCAGCAGCTCGATTGAATCAGTTTACATACTCCACCTCGATCTGCTAGTATGACATCAAGGGCAACTCTATTCTGAAGTGTCATAAGTCTATCCGACTGGAGCTCAGCAGTCAAGTTACTAAGGGCACCGGCAGTTTCGACTATGGTGGACTCAACCACTCTCGTCAACTGGCGAATATTCCTGCTGTTAGCCATCGGTACCCAGAATGGCAGAAAGCTCTTAAAGGAATCTCCCAACTCTTGCCCTGCAGTGTCTTCTCGACTAAAAACACCTCTGGCAACTCTCGTCTTATGGTAATCTGCCGCAGCTGTAAAAGTGGGGGGCAACAGGAAAGAAACAAAACATGTGCCTGAAAAATCAGGGGGCAACCATGTATACGCTTTGTCATATACCCTTAGCAGCTAGGAATGCTGGGGAAGACTGAGATGTAAATACATAGGTGTCAGTACAAACACTCTTCCCTAGCTGAGCTCTCGGATTCTCGCCATTACCCTGCAGACAATAGCGACCCTGATGGGGCACTATCCAAATCGGTGGAGAACTTTTTGCTCGCTGGTTAACACTCAGACTAACTCCATATCCAGTAATATCCCAACCACTATATGGTTGCTTCTCATCTGTCGGAATAGTTTCAACGGCATTAGTCCCTTTAACCATGTTGACTATGCCTCTAGCAACAGCACTATTCTTCGGATTGTCCTTCGGTGAACGTAGGGGATAAACACTATGGGCATAGATGAACATCGTTCTATAAGCCCAATTAGAACCATTCAAACTAAAAGGCAAAACCATATACGGAATACCCTTATCAGTCGTATGGGGCATTAGACCACAAATCCAACAGTTCGTTGTGTTCATCACTAACTGGTGTTGGTGCAAAAGTTGAATAAAGGAATTATTGGCGAATTCCAATCGTCTCACTACCTCATGTTCAGGCAAAGGATGAAAAGAATGAGAAGAAATGGTGGGTGGAGGTGTAGGTTGCATAGTGGGATTAAACGTCACTTTAAAAGAGAATGTCACATAACCAATTATAAATATCATTAAACTCAATAGCAAAAACAAACACGGTATTATAAAACGTTTCTTTGATATGAGTTTACCTATCTTCTTTTTAAAAACCATTGTTCTTGCAGGTCTCTCCAACTCGAAGAAATCCATCCTAACTAAATATGCTGCTCGCGATGGTAGGGTGTTCTATGCTAAGGAATGCCTCTGTCAACCCAGGGCAACTCCCTTAGGCCAACCAGAACCCCCGACCTAGTGTCTCAGGCTTGCACTCCAAAGACTTTCGGCAACCGCGACCCTACAGCTGAACCCGGATGGCGGTTCGAAAAACAAAAATGAGTAGATCCTCGGTGGAGAGTTAACCTGCAAACAGAAAAATCATAAAAGCTTTATTTATTTTTATTTGTCCACGACTCTCGGTCGCAAATTATAGCGGCCCTTTCCAGGAAGCATTTGGTCCTTAAACAACAAATCAGGCTCAATAGTGTTCAACCGATTCAGAGGAGGCACAGCTTCTTGCAAGATATCGTCACTTTCCTTCTCAGAGTTCGTACCAATCAGACAGGCATCGCTGAATGGCAAAAATCGTGGAACAGTTTCCGTTTCAGAGTCTTGAAGTCCTTCTTGGACCCACTGGTCGTACGGTAAGGGCAACGGTGCTCGCTTACAGTGTACGCCGTGGATCCAGTTTCTCTTGCCTTGAACTCGAACTGCAGATCGTGTAGACAGGAGCACTTGATAGGGTACTGTGCAGCGGGGCTGATCGTTCTTGCTCCGCTGAAAATTCTTGACAAACACCCATCTTCCAGGTTCAATTGCGTGGCCTGGATTCTCAGAAGCTTGTGGTAGCCTATCATGCACCTGTTGGAGTGAAACACGCAATTTAGTCGTCAGTTTGCGCAAGTAATCAAGCAACACAGGGTACTCAATTTTGCTGAACCTAGTTGGCCTTGGTACACCCAAATATTCGCTGGGCGACCAAAGACGACCTCGTATGGACTCAGACCCATTCTCGAATGCACAGTCATTCTGGTGGACAGCAGCGCTAAAGGCAAGGCATCTGGCCATTGTAAACCAGTGCTCGATTGAATTTTGGCTAACTTTAGCTTCAAGGTGCCATTATAGCACTCAACTAAACCAGCTGATTGGGGGTAATTTGCAGCGTGGAATTTCTGCCGGATTCCTAATCCCTCACACACTCTCTTCGTGACTTGACCCACAAATTCAATCCTATTATCATTCCAGATAATCCTCGGCATTCCGAATCTAGGGAAAAAATCCTTGATTAGGGCTTTCGCTGTGGACAAGGCAGTATTGTCCTTAAGGGGATAAACTTCTACCCATCTAGAAAAGGAGCAAACAACCACTAAAACATATTTCAAGTTGTTGCATCTCTCCATGTGAATAAAGTCTAGCTGCAAAGCCTCGAACGGATACGTAGGAGGAGCAAAATGACCTGCTGGTGTTGGAGTTCCTTTACCAGGATTATACATCAAACACACCATACAGTTCTTAACCAAATTCTCTGCACATTTTGGAATTCCCGCATTCTGCCAAACCGGAGCCAACAACTTGCAAATCCCTTTCACGCTGATATGTGCCATGCCATGAGCCATTGTAATAACTGGAAGCACATACGCGTCAGGCAACAACCATCTCTGATGTTCAGACAAATCAGTCGAACAACCATTCGAATCCAATCTACCCTTACTTTCTCTCCATTCATTCAACTCTTTCTCTGTAGCTTCGGCTTGAATGGATTTCACACTCTCAATCGTATCTTCACACATACTCTTCTCTGGAACCCATCTCGCCGGACCTGCAACATACATTCGGCTCATCACATTTCTCGCACTTTCTTTTGCGACTTTATCCACAAAGGCATTTCCGCGACCAATATCATCCGTAACTTTCTTATGGGCACTACATTTCACAATCGCTACTTGCAATGGCAAAGTAAGAGATTCAAGCAGTTCATTCACCAACTGCCCATGCTGGATCTTCATTCTATGCGAAGTCAAGAACCCACGTTCACGCCACAAACGCCCAAAACTATGAGCCACGCCAAAGGCATACTGACTGTCAGTGTACACATTCACTCGTTTACCTTTCGCCAACACACATGCTGTGGTTAATGCAATCAACTCCGCTGCTTGTGCTGAATTATGTGGGATACGTGCAGCTTCAACAATCGTATGCAAAGTCGTAACAGCATATGCCGCAGTCGTATCACCATTCGGCAACTTAAAACACGAACCATCAACCTACAAAGTACCATTACACTCTAGAAGAGGAGTGTCCCTAATGTCAATCCTCCCTTTAGTTTCTTCTTCAGTTCTCAGAAAACAATCATGTTGTTTTCAATGTCTGTCTCAACTGAAATTGGCAACAACGTGGCTGGATTCAATGTGTTACATCTCTTAATATGCACATGACTCGCTAACAAGGTCAGCTCGTAACCCGACAACCGAGCACTAGTTAAGTGCTGTGTCTTGGTACGGTTCAACAAGGTATCCACTGCATGTGGAACTATTACCACTAATGTATTGTTCATAACCAAACCAGCAGACTGTCAAATTGAAACAGCCGCTGCTGCTGTAGCTCTCAAGCAACTCTGCAACACTCTAGCTACCGGATCTAAAGTCGACGAAAAGTACGCACATGGACGCTGCTTATCGCCGAACTGTTGAGTCAAGACTGACACTGCACATCCCTCTCTCTCGTGAACATAAAATGTGAAAGGCTTACTGTAGTCGGGAGTACCCTACACAGGAGCCGAACACAACGCATTGCGTAATTCAGAAAAACTCTTCTGACATTCATCGGTCCAAGGAATAGGATTTGGAGTATCCTTAACAGTAAGAGCTATCAAAGGTTTCGCTAGCAAGGAAAAATTGAGAATCCACTGTCTACAGTACGACGTAATACCCAAAAACGCACGTACTTCTCTCTGTGTCTTAGGAACGCTCATTTTCACAATTGCTTGAATTCTTTCTGGGGTCAGTTTCCTTCCCTCCTTCGATAAGAGGTGACCTAAGTAGGTTACTTCTTGTTGACAATATTGCAACTTAGAGAGAGAAACTTTGTGATGAAAATCAGACAAGTGGCGTAACAATGACAAAGTAGCCTCTCTACAAATCTCTTCAGTATCAGTGGCAACTAACAAGTCATCAACATATTGAATAAGGGCTGCACCATCAGGCAAAACCAACAGATCAAGTTGCGTTTTCAAGGCCTGACTATAGATCGATGGACTCTCGCAATAGCCTTGAGGAGCGCGCTTAAAGCGGAAGCTTCGTCCTCCTAAAGAGAATCCAAAGTTATCCCTACTTTCCATGGCAATCGGGATACTGAAGAAAGCATTCTTCAAGTCAATCACCGAAAACCATGTGGCTGTAGCCGGAATCAGAGTCAACAAAGCTGTAATATCAGGCACAACAGGAAGAGTGATCTGTATTGGCCTGCAGAGCTTGGATCAGCCCCAAAACCTAGTGCCAACGTGAAGAGTTTGGGGATTAAACTAGATTGTGATCTGTCAATGTGCAGCCAAATTTCCGCCGTTGTTGGAACCTGCACGAACATCATAAGACAATTAAGAAAGTTAGCCCCCCTCCTTTCTCATTCTATGATGCGTTCAATTGTAGCAGCAACCGTCATTTCACGGATCGACTATGGGAATGCCCTGTATCTTGGCCTCCCAAAAACATTGACAAACAGACTTCAAGTCGTAATGAATGACGCCGCACGACTGATCTTCGGAGTACCCAGACGAACAAAGGCCTCCCCTCTACTCCAGAATCTTCATTGGCTCCCTGTTAAAGAGAGGGTTGAGTTTAAGAGCCTCTGTACAGCGCATAAGGCGATTTATGGCCATGCGCCGGCATATATTAAAGCCCGTCTGGAAGTATACAGTCCGAAGAGAACACTCAGATCATCGGATTCTCAGCTACTGGTTTGCCCCCGCTATAAATTAGTGACCAAGGGAGGGAGAGCCTTCTCTGTTTTGGCCCCTCAGCTATGGAACAAGCTGCCTGAGGGGCTACGCAGGGAGGTGAATCTCCTACGTTTCAGGAAATCCCTGAAAACATTGCTGTTCAGAAGAGCCCTGACTGCAATGTAGGCCTGTAGTGGTGTCTCTTGGAGGAGTGAAGCTAAGTTATTGTAACAACATCTATTTCCAATGCGCTTAGAGGCCTGTAGGTGATTGAGCGTGATACAAATCTAAACTAACAATAACAATAACAATAACAATCTTGTTCACTTCGCGAAGATCGATCACAAACCTATATACAGGAGCTTGTGAAGAATCAGTTCTCTTCAGAACAGGCAAAACGGGACTATTACACACATTACCTCTCATTTCCTCAATTACAACATTTTCAATCAGATCATAAATGATCGCTAAATGTGCACGCTCACCATCACTCGAGATACGGTTCTGTGGAATGCGTGGTAACTTAGCATTCGCTTTCAGTGTCACAACATATGAAGGAATTTCTAAAAGACCCACATCATTCGGACCAGTAGCCCACAATGAATCAGGTAAGGAAGACAATTCGGGTAGAAGTCTATCTTTTGACATATACATTGGAGAGATCACTCTCTCACCCAAGGTAAGATGTACTCCTGACGGAGAACAATACAGCGTCGCATACAATCTCTTCAATAAATCCAATCCCAACAAGTTCTCATTACAACCTGTAGTCAAAATGAGGGGTGCTTCAAATTTACAAGGCCCAACAGAAAGAGACAACGGAGCAGATATCGGATTTGTAACCGGGGCGCCAGAAAAACTTACAGAAACATTGTGAAAGCCAGACAAAGGTGCGCCAGGGAGTTTAGAGTGCATAATAGAACTCTTTGTAGCACTGGTGTCTAGCAGAAAAGGCTCTGACACACCTGATGCAATCACTTCAACATAAGGTCCACTCTGATCTACTGGAACTGAAACAACTCTCTCTGTTTGTCCATGGCTGTCCCAACAATCATTACCATCCACTTCCTCACCTTCAACATAGTAATCATCCATATAATACTGTGCTGTCCTACCAGACGAACCTTGCTGCTGATCGAAACTATTCATCGAATTCTGTGGAGGCAAAGAACGTCCATTCTGTCCTCGACCTCTACCTCTAGGTGCTTGTTGAGCACCTCAACCTCTCGTACCAGAAGCACCATTCATGCGCTGTAACAGCACCGGACAACTATTTTTGAAGTGACCCTCTTCTTTACAATACGCACACTGATTAGGCCCATACGGGAAACGTTGTTGAGAATTCTCGTTTCTTTGCGAGTTTCTCGAATATTGCTGAGGTTGCTGATAATCGCGTTGATTATTAATACGGGGTGGATAAGCTTGTTGTAGAAGAACTTTAGTCTTTAATTCCTTAGTCTTCTTATCCGCTTTCTCTAACTCATCTTTGTGCCTATTTTCATAGTACTGGGCCGTAGCTAAAATCTGCGCTGACGTGGAAACAGCCCAAGCACTCTCGGAATCTTTCAACTTAGTGCACAACTCAGGAAGCAGATTATGCACAAATTTGTCAACAAACAATCTCTGGCCACCTTCAGTAGCCATATCCTGACCACTATGATCTACAAAAGTCTCTTCAAACCGCGTGAAAAAGTCAGACACAGTCTCGTCTTTCTTCTGCTTACATGCAGACAACTTGTCCCAATTAACACGCACTTCGGGCATCAAAGTCTTCATATAGTTAATAGTCCTACCAGGAAGTTGAGTGATAAGATCTTCAGGCTTATGTTATGTTATGTTATTTAAAATTTGTAAAGCGCACATACGCCCAGGAGCTTCTTGGCGCTGAAGAGAGATAAAAAAACATTACAAAGGATATACCAGCAAGAGTCACTATTTCAAATAGGCCTGTGTGAAAAGGTAGGTCTTGAATGCCTTTCTAAAAGCAAGGAGATCCTTGCTCTTTCTAAGGGCCAAAGGTAAGGAATTCCACAGGGTAGCTGCTAAAAAGTGAAAACAGCTGCCTCCCTGTCGCTTTTTCTTGAACCGGGGTACCTCAAGTAAATCTTTGTGGGCTGATCTCAAGCTACGTGAGGGGATGTATCTCCCTATCAATTGCCTGATGAACAGGGGGCCCTTACCTTGCAGAGCCTTGAAGATGATGCGTCCGGCTTTGAATGCGGCTCTCTGAGCCACAGGTAGCCAGTGCAAATACTCTAGTCCTGGTTTAATCGATTCCCATTTAGGTACTTTACAGATCAATCTGGCAGCTTGATTCTGCAGGTGTTGCAGTCTTCTAAGTTGACCTACAGGTAGGCCAAAGTAGAGACTGTTTGAAAAATCAATGTGGGAAAGGACTAAAGCCATGACTACCTGAATTAGGGCAGAGTGAGTAAGGAGGTGTGCAATTTTTCTTATTTTTCTTAATTGAAAAAAACCAGAAGAAACTACAGTTCCAAACTGGGATTTTAAAGCAAGGTCCTCATTGATGGTCACTCCCAGACTTTTTACTGTTTGAGATTTTTTTTGGGGGGGGCCCATATCAGAAGGCCAGAAATGAGGGCTCCAACTAATTTCGCTCTTCCCGGGCAAAATCAATTCGGTTTTCCCCTGGTTTAATTTGAGGTGATTTAAAGACATCCAGCTCTGAATTAAGGTCATAGTTGCCTGAAAGTCCTCCACAGCATTAGGTGAATTGAGTACAAAAACTAACTGCAATTCATCTGCATAATTATATACAGTGACTTTCTGCTCTCTTAAAGAAAACAAAAGGGGCCGCAAATACAAATTAAATAGTAAAGGAGACAAAGAAGAGCCTTGAGGGACCCCACAAAAAGAATTGATTTTAGGAGCTGAGAAAGACCCTAGACGGACAGACTGGGTGCGTTCAGATATGAACGATTTCAGCCAGGCCAAGGCAGAATCTCTGAGGCCGGCCTGTTCGACACGGTTGACCAGAATGGAATAGTAAACCGTGTCGAATGCAGGTTGGCTTAGCACCTCCAATTTGTCTATCATTCGCAGCGACAATATTAACCCATGTATCACCTAATTCATTATCATGATCCATATGTCGAATCGTACTTCAAATAGGCTGTGGGACGACGTTACCAAACAACATGTCTATGTCCGCTAAATTCATGATGCACTAACCCACAGTTTGAGTGAGCTCTTTATAATATCCTGCCGGATTTTTGCGCGGATCAGGTAAAGACTGCTTAATAGCTAAAACTTCAACATGCTTCCAAGGAACATGTACCCAAACACGCTGGAAGTGTGCAGCAACATTTCCATCTTGAGGTCTCCAAACTGGAGGAACCTCACGCATCGGATATTGACGCGCTTTTCTTCTAACTGACAAATCAGGCTCAAACAATCGCTCAGAAGGGGCATTATTACGGAACGACAACAACGTCACAATTGCACTCTCGACGTCATGGAGACTCACGATGGTCCCTTTCGCAAACTCAGAACGCACTCAATACAATTCTTCGGGGGCCTTACCCATTTCGTCAATCCATTGTTCATGGAGGAACACACACATCATCTCAAAGACATACCGTTGTTTTGGTGCTTTTCATTGACGGAAAACATCCATAATACCCTCAAGATCATATTGAGAAGTATACGTAACCCATCTACGCGCCATATGATCCAAAACTGTACGCTCATCCGTATCAGGCAACTGACTACGGGATTGTCTACATTGTTAACAGGAGACATACCCAATTGACCCAACAAAGGAGAAAGAAAACCAGAAAAAGCAGCAGTCATTCTCTGTCTAGTAGAAGGAGAAGATGGAAGAATAAGAGAAGATGGAACAATAGTAGAAGAATCCAAAGCCGGAACAGACGGAGCATTATAGGTAGGCATAGGAGTAGAAGACGAAGAAGGAAGCAAAGTTGGCGGCCCCTGAGGAGGCTGCGCCAAAGGAACAGTAGCCAACGGAAGAGGAGCTGGCTGTGGAGGAATCACAGGTGGTGCAACAACTGGATGTTGCACAGCCACAACTGGTGGCGGTGGTGCCGTAGCACTCTGTGCATAAGGGGGTGGCAAACTCAATAGATGCAACATTAAAGGATCTTTCGCAAGATCTTTTTTCTCTTCCTGTTCTTTAAGCGGCAAAACTGGGTAGCATCTATCTACCGCTAACTTCTTAACTCTAAGCATCTGTTCGCTCTCTTGCTCTTCCTCATTATCCCTATACGCAATAGCAGCTTGCACTATTGACATACCTCGTTCTCGTTTATTCTTCTTCGCTAATTTAATTTCTTTCTGTTTGGCTTCTTTGCGCCATATGCAGAAAGAGTCAAACATTGCCGGCCGGGCTTTCTTCTTAAACAATTTCACTTCAAGATTATCTAGAATCTCAGTTTCAAAGCTACCGTAACGGGGCCACTGTAGGACACCGTCTTTCCTCGTATACTTCACCCATATATCATTATAACTAATAGGGCCCACACCATGCTTTACGTATAATTGATATGTAGGAGTTCCAATTGGAGAAACCAGACACGAATCCTCTAAGCGGGAATCCTTAGAACAACCACAACTAAACAACTTTCCAAGTCTGCCAAGACCAGGCATCTTGCTCACTAGTCTAGCTTCAAACTACAAGGGAAATCTCAAAATGATAGTCTCGCGAATACACGAGTTCCTTGGCTTTGGGGCCTGCAGGTACCAAATCAAAGCGATCCACTAAAGGGATACCAAAACAAACTAAGGACAAGGAGACACTCCACTCATACTTAACTGAAATGTCGATGGCGTCACCAGAAGACCCGTCAATCGTCTCGCTCTACAAGCATCTAAGGCTCCAAGACAGGGCGACAGTCAGGGCAGCAGTCCTTCGTAGCCGTCGGAAAGCGGGGAACCTCGCAGCAAAGACTTTTGGACCACGACGACATACAGGGGTCGATGAAGTGATTGGCCTTCCTCCAGAATTTTCACATGAAGCCCTCCACAATCTTCGGGCTTGGACCGGTACCGCTGAAGTCGCCCCACGTTGGGCGCCAACTGAAGGACCAGGTTTTAGAACCCAGCGGCGTCAGGGAAAACGCCCGATGCCTTCGAGTTCCCCTGCCTTGGCAAACAGAGACATGGGACACTTCTTGATGACGTCAAAGACCAAAGTTTATTGGCTGCAACCAGGAACAGAGGTCTACGAAGCACAACACGGGTGGTTCGCTAGAGACTGCACAAATTCAATGAGCAGAGCATGGTCTTTTATGCCAAAAATCAAGCCTTAGGCAACATTCCAAATTAACATTGGGTTCATACAAACTGACCAATTGTAGAGCGACATTTCAAATATCTCACATAACAACAATCCCATTTTCCGTTGTCCAGCCCACCAGAAATGACCAAGCACATTCCCTATCCTGTTCAGTCAGGCCGGCCAAACCCATCATAAAACCCACAACCCAAATCAGTGATTATGTCGTAAAGGAAGGAGCAGAAACAGATTAATGGCAAGATAGAAAGGTGGGTGCAGTGTACTATAAACTCTGGCATGTCCTTCTCTTTGATCTTTATCTGACCAGCTGCTTAACAAGGAACTGGCTCAACGAGGACAGCCTCGGGCAAGGGAGTCAGTTCGGCCAGGTCATTCAGAAGTCAGCTAAGGTGTACGTGTCCCAAAGACTCGTTCGGCCGCAGTCATTGGCCTATGTGAGGGCAACCACACAAAATGGCTGCCACACACAAAATGGAACCCAAGAGTTTGAATGAAATCTCTAAATACGTAGTGTTCTCACTGATCGATTAATGCGAAAACACTCGTACATACCGCAATCGTGATTTGCGGTCTGCTGACACCAAAATCGTCTATTTCCGACGACCTTTATTGAACGGGTTCGGAACCACCGAACCATGGACCCTCAAACCACGGAACTACACCATCCCTCCCATTGCTGCTTATAAGGCAGCGAAATGCCTAGCATGTGTTTGGTTCCCTGGCGCCACGGTCCTCCCTTACCTGCTTCTGGAGACAGGAGACAATACAACTCTCAGTGATACCATCGCCGCTCCAGCCAACAGTTGCAGTGAGCAGGGTTTCACTGCTACCTCCCAAAAGGTGGAGAAAAAGCAAGTGCTTTTAAAGACAGGGTTTTACATTTTAGTTTTAAAAGGGCGGAGGGGGCTTCTCCTGAAACCTTTGTGGCCGCTTAATTTTTGGGCACTCGGTGTGCCACTCTAAATCTCCTCATGCCCTTCCCCACTCACCACACCCCTCCTACAACAGTGCATGTATGCCCCCAACACCCCTCGGAGGTTGCTGCTTTTTCTGACTCCTAGTGGTGCTTCTCGATCATGCACCAGTGTGGGCCAGAAGGGAATGATGGTCAGAGTTTATTAACATACTGGCAGTGTAAATATGGATGCTTACAAGCACAGACACTGTAAGCGGTGGAGGGTGCCCGGGATATGGTTTTCCCTGACTGTCTTGGCTCACCTTCCAAACATCAGGGTCTCAAATTTGCTGCAACATATATTTATAACGTTATTGTAGATTAATCGTGCATTTCTTTTACACATGCAGCTTCACAGAAAAACTGGTGTTTCTACCCAGTTAAAGCAGGAGCTCCCCAGGTTGCTTTGAAATATAAAACATTCTATAGGTGCACCCCAAAGCTACATTAAAGAGAGGCTAATTGTCTTATTAAAGAGGGTCTTAAATCAAGGTTAACTCATCCTCGCACCTCCCTGGAGATACAGTATTTACTTACCATGTGCATCAATTCACTGCAAGGATCTGAAGCGCTGCTGTCCGCCTTTTGCTGTAACTTCTGCATTCTAACGGCGGGTGAATTGTTATCACTTTTGGAACGTGTACAGCACCCCAAAATATCGTTCGCTAGTGTTCACAATATACATACATAGTGCACATAGCAGCTGACATGCCCCATACACCACATCCAACCATCAACATGCTTCTTTCTAGGTTCATTGTAAAACATACAATTGCCATCAAATACATTTACTCTACCACAAAACACATAAATAAAAAAGTTTCAATTACAACGCTAGTAGCTCTAACCGTAAAAGAAATGCTAGACCTATTGCATTGTAAATGCTTGTTTTAATTGTATTTCCTAACTGTAATATGTAACCTTTGAGAGTGGAGGTGTAAGTGACTGTATAGGTTGGTGAGTGGGTGTGTGAGTGGCTGTATGGGTTTGTGAGTGGTCTTGTGGGTGTGTGGGTGGCTATATGGGTCAATGAGTGAGTGGCTCTATGTGTCTGTGAGTAGGTATGTAAGTGGTTTTGTGGATGGGTGAGTGGTTATGTGAGTGGCTGTATAGGTCTGTGATTGGGTGTGTGAGTGGTGTTCTGGGTGTGTGACAGAATGTATGGGTGTGTGAGTGGCTGTGTGAGTCTGTGAGTGGATGTGAGAGTTGCTGAATGGGTGAGTGAGTGGGTGTCCAAGTGCTTGTGTATGTGTGTGTCACTAGCTATGTGAGTGACTGGGCCAGAACAATCAATCAATCAATCAATCAATCTATTTGTAGAGCGCGCTATTTACCCGTGAGGGTCTCAAGGTGCTGAGGGGGGTGGGGTGAAAGCTTTGCTACTGTTCGAAGAGTCAGGTCTTGAGGAGTCTTCTGAAGGCGAGTAGGTCTTAGGTCTGCCGTAGGTGGGTAGGAAGGGTGTTCCAGGCCTTGGCGGCGAGGTAGGAGAAGGATCTGCCACCTGAGGTTGTTCGTTGGATGCAGGGGATGGCGGCGAGGGCTAGGCTGGCGGAGCGGAGTTGGCGGTGAGGGGTGTGGAAGCTGAGTCTGCTGTTCAGGTAGGCTGGTCCGGCCTTGTGGAGTGCTTTGTGTGCATGGGTGACGAGTTTGAAGGTGATCCTCTTGTTCACGGGGAGCCAGTGTAGGTTTCTCAGGTGGGGGGTAATGTGGCTGCGGCGGGGGACGTTGATGATCAGTCGAGCGGAGGCATTTTGGATGCACTGTAGTCGTCGTAGGTGTTTGGCTCACCTGCCCCTTTAACCAGCAAGAGTCCAACTGGAGTATTTTCTACTGGTTAATTATTGAGTGCTATCTTGTTGGGTAAATGTTTTGCGCACATTCGACAGCTGCATAATGAGGAAATGTCTTCAGTGACCTGTTTATACCCAGATTTGAGCCGGTGGCTCACAGATTGAGCAGTCTCCACTGGCTAACAATAGAGAAGAGAACTCAATTTAAGTCAGCTTGCCTGGCATATAAGGCCATGCATGGTTCAGGCCCCCAGTTTTTGAAACACAACTTAAGACAATATGACCCACCCAGGACCCTCAGGTCCAGTAGTGCCATGCTACTCAGGACCCCCAGATTTAAACAATTAAATGGGGGGGAGTAGCTTTGTTCTGCACAAAGCAAAGACCTGGAATCAGATACCATTAGCAATAAAAAATAGTCCATCACTGCTATCTTTCCGAAAGTCTCTAAAGACCTGGCTCTTTTCAAAATAATTTTGTTCAATTAACTCCCGGCGTATCTCTCCTCTCCAACTACTGGCAGTCTTAAGTCATTTTTTAGCGCCAAGACGCCCACGGGCATTCGTGCGCTCTACAAGTCTGATAATCAAATCAAATCAAATCAGTGACCTGTGAATGAAATGTTGGTAATGTTATTGTTTCTCAAGCTTTTTTCCCAGAAATCTGTGACAATATGAATCCTCCCATAGAGATGACATGACTACAAAGAGGTGAATCTCCTCTACACAAGGGTACCTTGTCTTAACTATATGAAGTAAATGCCTCTTTGTTTGAAGGGGCTGTCCTGATATTTCTCTGCATAGTGATCAGTCACCAAAATCAGTAGGAAATGCACTCAGGGGTCCTTTTGGTAAGCTGTCCTTCAAAATTGGAAGACCTTTACCTACTACTAAGGTGGACTGAGCGGGGCCCAATGGGTGATGCTTGCAAGTGACTCTGTGCTTTTGCCTACTTGTAGTAATTTAAAAGGAGAACCATGCACTCTGGTCCCCCTCCCCTTCCAGTAATAAGCCAGGTCCCAGGGGATGGGACCCCCGTGGCCAAAATCGGCTTGGAGACTCATGGAGCCACCTCAACTTCTATAAAGGAGAAATGATCCTAACTTCTTGGGCTTGCCAAAAGCAAAGCAAGAGTGTTTTCTCAGCAATTCCACATTGAAAAACAATCTGAAATCCTTCTTGGAGGTGCATGCAACGATGATCTATCGGAACACAATCTTTAGTACCTATGACATGTGGGTTCCTTCTTGTCGTTCCCTGGTGAGAGCATGGTGCATGCTTTTACCTTTAAAGCCACTTGAAAGAACCCCCATTTGGGCCGCCCCATCCACCTCAGTAGTTGGCCACCCTCCCCTTTGAAATTTTGCCAAGCCCCACAGATGTGCTAGGTCTTAGGGCCATAAATGGCCTGAGAGGAGGGGCTGTGCACCCTGCCCTCTTTTCCATTAATAGGCCTGGCAGTGGAGGGTGGTGATCCTCGGGAAATAAAGGACCCTTGTTGGAAAGTAGGATCTGCTTTCATGGTCACCCCCACTTTTTCCTGGTGTCATTATATTTTACTGACTATTCTGACTGACACAAACAATCCAAATTATCCTATACTGATACTTTGAGGTTTCTATATTAGGAAAATATGTGCAGGACACATTGGCAAAAGCTAAGTTGAAAAAAAACAGGATATTGAGGATTGGTGAGACTTTGCAATGTATAACTTACAAGACTCCACTCCCTGAAGTATTCCTGTCAAGCCTTCAAGAGGTAGGATTTGTAAGACCTTCTCCGAGGTCATACAATGTAGGGGGGACTGGGAGAACCACCTTCAATCCTCTGGGTATCCATGTAATGCTTGGAGGCCAGGGTATGCAACTTACCCCGCATGTCCTTCCACCTGTTCCTAACTTCCTTATGTATGCACAGGTTGTTAGCTACAGCATTCACTCTGTCAACTACTCTGGCCCACAGCTGCCTTTTCTTTGATAGGGGTCGATTTTTGACTTGGCCTACAAACAATTGTGGCTCTATTCTTATGATTTCATCCACCATGACTGACAAGCCTCCCTCAGTAAAACGTGAACTTTTGGGGCCAGGCATTGCGCAAAGAAATATGAATAAATATAAAAAGAAACCGCAAGATAATCAATGAAAGAAATAACGTCACTTAACTGGCAAAAGCTCTGGTAGAAAATGTTATGGTGCACTGGAATGGCAAATGATCATGGTCTGAAATAGAGTGTGTTTTATAGTGTGGTATGTAGGTATTTCCATTTGACCAATAGACATCAGGTGTGTTGTAATAGCATCCATCCAAGAGCCACAGTGAGGGTGCATTGTTGAGCGCATACCGCGACGGACTCCCTCTGTCAGGGTACTGCCACTAAGAGACCGCCAGTCCAACTGTGAATTCTAAATCTGCTTAGCGAAAGCCCACCGCCCTGACGGTGGCTGAGTACTATTCGCCAGCATTGGAGTCTACCACGTTGGCAGCAGTGTGCCGCAACTGCAGCGGGAAACTGTCTATCGATGCGGACTGCGAGTCAGCCTGCTTGCATCTAAATATGGGGGCGAAAGACTGTCAACTTGACGGAGTGCTTGGGACCACTGCGGCAGCAGGTCAGCCGTAGACCACTAAGATCTTAATCAGACCCTCAGTATCTACTAAGAATCTTTGTCCTGTTGTAAATGTTTTCTGCAGAAGCAAAATCTTGTGTGAAACATACTGGACACAAGTTGTCAACTGTTATCTGCTGTACAAAGAATTAGAACGTGTTCAACACATCTACACACCTATGATGCAATAGAAGCACAGGTATTTTGTAAGCACACCCATTGGCTGGACACAGGACATACAAAATTAGGTAGAAAAAAACACGGTTGGATCACGACACAAGAGGCCTAATTTTTACAGACAAGTCATCCAGTCATGCCTTACTTTTATTGCCTCCCGAAGGTTCATAAAGACCAATGGCGACCCCCTGGTAGACCTATAATATCAGGCATTGGTTCGTTATTGAAGCCTATGTCCACTTTTATGGAATACTTTTTGCGACCCATAGTAAAAACCATGCCTACGTATTTACAAGACACCAAAGACGTATTAAGTCTGCTACCCGACATTGAATTTGACACAGAATTAGAATATTTGGTGTCATTTGACGTCGAATCGCTCTATACGTTAATACCCCAGGAAGAAACTTTGGATACCATCTTCCAAATACTGACTAACACTGAGTTGTACTCTATAAGGCCAGTCCCATTCATAATGTCCTTGGCTCAATTGGCAATGAAGGACAACTTCTTCAAATATGAAGAAACTATTTATCTCCAAGTGTCTGGCACCAGCATGGGCAGCATTGTTGTGCCCAGCTTGCCAAATTTGTATGTCCATACATTTGAACTGGAACACCTCTTAACCACTTCCAATCCATATTTTGAATCGATCCGCTTATGGAAGCGGTATATCGATGACGTTCTAGTTGTATTGCGGGGCACTTTGGAATCTGTTACTAGATTCAAGGACTAGCTTAACAACAGAAATTACTTTCTAAGATTCACAGTAGAGGCCAACAAATAAAGGATTGCTTTTCTTGATCTGTCAATTCTTTACACATCAGGCCTACAAAGTGAATCGAAAACCTATGACACGCAATTCTTTGCTGCAGTTTGACAGCCAACATCCCAAATCACTCTGTGAAAATTTGCCGTACGGGCAATTTCTGCGGGGACGAAGAAATTGCTCTATTCTGGACAAATATGAAGAGCATTCAAAAAATCTTATGAAACAACTGGAAGAAAAGATATATCCTAGGAAATTGATTAAGCTAGTCAAGAAACGAGCTACTAATAATAACCGGGAAGCTCTTATTGAACCACCAACAGAAAAACCTCCCCTGGGTTGTCTTATGTTTGTACACACTTTTAGTGCTCCTACAACCAACATCCAGAAGAGCATTAGGAAACATTGGCGTATCATAAACAGTTGCTCGGACAAGATACCTTTACCACTGTTTTCTCTGAAGAGAAGTACCAACTTGCGAGATAAGTTGGTCCATACTCGAACGCGAGGTTCAAGGCAAGATAAAGAAGCCACATCAGGGATCTTCCAAAAGTCCAGGGCCATTTTCCTTGTGGCTCCTGTGCTGTGTGTGCCCAAATGAGACAATCCAAATCCATCGATACAGGGAGTTCAAAAACCCTGGGTGCAGAAAAGTTTCACAAATTGCAACAGTGAGAATCTCATATATCTGATCACGTGCCCTTGCAATTGTAAGTACGTCGGCATGACTACAAGAAAAGTCAAACTTCGCATGATGGAACACAAAAGCACCTTCAGGTGCAAAAAAACGATGACGAAACTAACAATACATTTCCTTGAGAAAGATCATAAAAGAAGATTTTGTGTGGACAGTATTGGAAAAACCTTTCATTCCATCACACATCAGTGATGTCTCCACCTTCCTATTCCACGAGAACAACGATGGGTCTTCAGACTATTGAGTGATATCACTGGTCTAAATGATGCAATACCGTGGATGGCACTCTCTAAGAGATGAAGTGGTAGTCCTTAAGAAATGAAGATACCCTATAGGATATGAGGAGATTTTTAGAACTGTCTCAGCATATACTATTTCTGACACTAAAACAGCATTCGGAGGTACCATAAGAAATCGAAACAGCAAAACGACTCTTGAATATCTGTATATTGTTCACTGTTTCGGGATGTATTGTTAATATAAATGAGATTTAAGTACTGCAATGTGGAATACAACACTACTCTCTGATATGATCCACACATTAAGTATCAAGACAAGTAGAGTAGTTTTTCCTTGATAGAAACATCAATACAATTCCATAATGTACTACTCATTATCAATGCACCCAATAGAATCAATAGTTTTTAAATGACATTTTGTCAGTATACCTAGAGAAATATGTAATAGTCTGTACATTTAGTCAATTAAGGGTGGATACTAAAGACACACATAATGGAGGTACCTGGTGGGCTAGTTGGCCCCCAGGGATCCTCAGTATTCAAGGGGAATTAATTCCCAACTTACAACTCTCCCGGTGGCGCGTTTGCACAGTGGTGAAGGAAGGGGGTGGGGCCTGAGGTGACATGTGTGCAAACACGCCCTGTGGCTCGTTTTAAGTTGGGGAATTAATTCCTCTTCAATCCTGAGGGTCCCTGGGGGGCAACTAGCCCACCAGGTACCTCCAGTATGTGCCAGGGAGCGACGTTGCAGAGAGGTGTTCAGAGGCCATGCCCCTTTTTATACCCCTATGCAACATAGCTCTGTGGTGCTTACTGGAGGTAACTGGTGGGCTAGTTGGCCCCCAGGGACCCTCAGGATTGAAGAGGAATTAATTCCCCAACTTAAAACGCACCACAGGGCGTCTTTCCACATATGTCACCTCAGACCCCGCCCCCTCCCTTCACCACTATGCATACGCACCCCGTGTCGTGTTTTAAGTTGGGAGATTAAGTCCTCTTGAATCCTGAGGGTCCCTGTGGTCCAACTAGCCTACCAGGTACCTCCAATAAGCACCACAGAGCTGCATTTCAGAGAGGTGTAAAAAGGGGCATGCCTGGACCACCTCTCGGCAACGCAGCCCTGTGGCGCTTACTGGAGGTACCTGGTGGGCTAGTTGCCTCCCAGGGACCCCCAGTATAGAAGGGGAATTAATTCCCCAATTTAAAACGCGCCACAGGGCATGTTTGCAGAGTGTTTCGGGGGGGGGGACGCTGTGTGCCCCTCCCCCTTCCTTCCCCCTTTTTTGGGGCCCTGGGGACCCCATACCCCAGGGCCTGATCCCTTTTTTTTCACCAAGGAGAAAGTGATCAAACACATTTCTACTCACCTAGATTGAGTAAAATTCCCCTCCCCCCCTCCTTTTTCTAAAAACTTTAATCACGAACACATGGGCACTTAACACTTTTTGTGATTATGACGATTTAATAACACAAAAAACTACATAGACCACAATACACCATGTGAGAACATAGCAAGTCACTATGTTTTCAGAGAATAAAAGAAGGACTCTAACAATAGCTCAACATCCCGTGAGCAAGCCTTTTGTAAAGGTGAAACGCGTTGGGTTACTGGCCGAAAATAAAGCTGCTGTAAATCTTTGAAATACAACACGAGCGAGTGCGTTTTCATTTTCCTTTTGGATTCAAATGCATATATATATATATATATATATATGGAAAGAAATCCTGACCGCAATCAGCGCGGACACACAGCAGGAGCAGACCACCTCTCCAAAGAAATCACTTCAAAAAGGAATTTCAATGAATCGCCATCACACCGTTAGTCGTGTTGCAGTGAAGGTTTATTTACAGCATTGACAGAGCAAGTGCTCTCCTTGACGCGTTTCGCTCCGCGGGCGGAGCTTGGTCACACATATATATATATATATATATATATATATATATATATATATATATATATATATATATATATATATATATATATATATATATATATATATATATATATATATATATATATATATTACTCTTTTGTGAGTGGATGTTTGTAGTAGCATGCTTTTTTTTACTTTTCCCTAATCAACTCACATTTTGAAATTGCTATTTCCTATGTTCTCTCTGAAACTTTATTGCACGAATTGGCGTAATGGTGTAACTTTGTGAATTTTGCATGAGAAGAGCGATTGGAATTTCCAGAAATTACGCTAATGACTGTTACATTTAAATGTCAAACAGGTGTTTTTAACAGACTCCTTAAAAAAACATATTTGGCTAATCTACTGCCACATGTTGTCAATGCATATTTTCTGTTCTTTGCATTTTATTGCTGACCTTTAATAAACAGGGTCACATCATCATGAAAGTTTACCCTAGAATGGCAGTAAGTAGGTGGGCGTTTTTCTCACTATATGCCTTTGAGGATATTGACAATATTGCAAAACGTTGTTAAAAAAAAGTTGCAGACCTCACTTTGATCTTTTGATTCAATGAAAGAACATGAAATTTAATGAGCACTTTCGATACCAAGCCAATGGAATGAAAAGGCCACATCACGTGTTATATCCCGGATGCGTGAATCATGTTGCACTGCGCGGGACATTGGCCGTCATGCCGCACACACATGCTGTTCGGCGTGATCAACAGGCATTCACACTATTATCCAACACAGGGAACTGACGAATGTTGTGGTCAGCACTTTATAGGCTGACACTTCAATAACTGGTGTCGGCTTCATTGATGGTTTTCCATATGCTCCACTTCAGGGAATTAATTCATATCACAGAGCCGTCACGCATCCCTGCTTCTGGGAAACAACATATACCAAATGACTAAACGTTACCTCACTTCAATCATCGTGCACGGCTGACTCAATATAATACTATTTTGCAAGAGGACACCGAGATTTCACAAGAGTCAGAAGAAAAGAAGCGTTTAAACAAAAAGATGTTGGCTATAATCCAAGTGCTGCTGGTTTATCAGTCTCGTCAAAGAACTGGTTTACGGAACACCGATGGCATTTTTCAGATCAATAAGATTGAACATAATTTCACCCCCACTCAAATGCCTTAAACAGTTTAATGTTTACATTAGAGAATGTTTTTATTCGGTTGTTTTTCTGTTGCATTGTAAGATTTAGGTTTTATGCTGCAGTTTTTTGTGAGATGTTTTTTCCTGTTTTATATTGTCAATCTCACAGTATTTGAAATTCTAATTATTTTTAGAATCCCTATACCTGACTTGTTATCACTATTTTTTAAATGCTATGGTTTTACTTCAATCATTTCATCAGTTTATAATTGGGTAAAGAATGCATAATAGGACCTACCAGGGCACAAGTCCTCAAAAAGAAGTGCGGGATTAACCTAGTTATGCAAAGTGGCATCACGGAGTGTGACATCACGGTGTGTGACATCACACATAGTATTACAGAAAGTGACATCCGATCTTAAAACCTCACATAACTGTTTGGCAGGTCTCTCATGAGTACACCTGAGCACATTATGAGATTTTACATGCAAACCCTACTGATTAAGGCAGAAGACACATTTGTGTAAAGTGATGTTGCCTTTTGTTAGTATAAGGCGTCCTTTACCCAAGGATTGAACAAACCAACCCCACTGCCAGCCTACTCAACCAGGCATAATATTCCATATGAAGCATATTAAAATATATATGTGATTGCTTTAGCTACCTTCACTTTCCAGAGGTGAGACATCTTCCTATGTGAAGCACTCTTATTCAGCTTTACCCAAATGCACTCATTTTAGGAGATTGGGGCACATTTTTTACCAAAAGAATAAAAGCAAGATAGAAAGACAGGGAAGATAGGAGAACGAGAGATAAGAAAGCAATGATGAAGGCAGAAAACGGGATAAAAGAAGAACCTGCAAGAATAAACAATTGTAGGGTAGTGAAAGAAAACGGTTATGGCAACCTTGTCATTCAGCAATAGGACCCTAAGAAAAAGTTTGTGACGCTGCATTTATGTTTTTACAAATTACACACACCCCCCAAAAATTTACCTTCACATTTAGCAGGAGACATCTCTCATGTTCTTATTGTTTGCATAACTATATCTAAATCACCTTCACTTTCACTAGCTAAAACTGACAGCTCACCCAGGAATAAGGACCACCAGAATGTCCGCACCAAGAATGGACCATAAATTTCAAAGTAAAAGGTATCAGTTTTACATCAAAATAAGGGATAAACTGCACAGTGTCCAAGGGTGAGAAGGAAATGGTGTCAAAGGTAACTCACAAGAAAAAGGCACATGCAATTCCAGTTCCAACTAGCACTTTCAAGAAAATATAAGCCTTCAGAAGGAAATATACTAGTTTGCATAGAAAAGCTACCCAAGTGGGGAGATATAGCAATAGTGTGAGACACCACAAACTATGGCCAGTAATCAGAATCAACACTTGACTACACTTACTAATAAGACCTTTGCATATACTACACATGTTACAATGCTAAATGGTGCACTAGAAATGTTCTGTTTGTTTACAGTAACACTGTCTAGTGTGTTTGCCTATTCACTGTAACCTCCTCCTGAAGGAGTCAGCCTTAGGTAGGCACACATGATCTTTCATATAATACATAGCATAACTCTGAATTAGATCAGTCTCCCAGAACTAAGAGCAACATAACTACAAAGATACACTGTGTCATTGTGTTATAATGCAGTATATAGCAAACTTTGCAACATTGCTGCAGTAGGTAGGTGTGAAACGGGCAAAAGCAACAGACCAGACATACCTCTGGAGGGTAACAACTTGGCAAAATTTAACAAAAACAATATCCAGTTCTCTCAAATTTCCAGAGCTACAAAAAAACAACTTGTTTTCTTTTCAAGGAAAACAGCCCTTAAAAATTTAGTGATTGGAACTGGCAAATAGAGCACAACATTTCAAATGTTTGGAAATAATTTTTGTTGTTGTGTGACAGATTTAGATACTTCTGCACAAAACCAAAATATTTGGGTCTTGGAGGAGCAAGCAGGACTATGTAAGACAGTCCTTTGTCGAAGTGAAAAGTGCACAGCTGTAGCATCTGCCTGCCACCCACAGCTGAACCTCATGTGCCAAGACTTAAAGACAAAGTATTAACCTTTGTTGTAAAACATGAGAAATAACAAGGTCTCCATATAATGGCTAAACTAAACAATATGAAAGCAGAACACCTGGAATCATTCCCGGCTTCCCAGCTTCACCAATTTCTGTGATCCTTGGCAAATCTCTTTCTCTTTTGTCTGATTTAATAGTCTGCAATGTTACATTATGTATAATAAGAATTTAAGATGAGGGAGAAGGAGGAACCAAATAGGATCAAGGCCAGGAAGAGACCTTTGATGTAAGTTCGACTACAAGGTACACCTGTCTCCTTACGCTCATGGAGCTATAAGTAGGAAACTTAAAGAAATGCGAATATAGAGACCAAATTGTTCGTTACATATGGCATCTATGAGTATGGTAAATGGAAGTTTCGCAAATTAATGCACACAATCACGATATTAACAGAATCCTTGTTAGGTCCTGATGAAAGCCAACTCGCCCCAGGAGGCATTGGTGTGATGAATGAAATATGTTGACCCAGGGAAGCAGAGGATGCTTATTTTCTTACTGCATCCCTACCTGTTTTTAATTCCATCAGGGTACCCTTTGCAAATAAAATTAATCCTCAGAACACACTAGACTATTTTAAATCTAGAATGCTACCCAATTACCAAAGAGCATCCTTAGCTACCAAGGTTGAGCCTGCCCAGATACACTAGGTATCTGGACGATGACTCTTTGATGAAGAATGCCACTTGGAACTCCAGTGACTGAGAGTCCTTTTAATGCCATAAGATGATCCTCTTGGGTTGGTATGGAGAGATAGACTAAGCATGGTATGGGTTCCCTCCTGTTGTTTTTGTATGATTAGGTGTTAGGGAAGGTGAGCAAACACTGTATAACTTCTCACTCCCTCCTTCTTGGAATAAGGTAATAGGAATTTAGGCCCCATAAAGGATGCATTTGACACTTGACTTTCATGTGGCTTCTGCCTGTCAGCCACACTCTAAGCTAATGTGCCAAGAATTGAAGAGAAAACATTGACCTTTGATGTGAAATAAAAAGATGTTCATTTAGTGGCTAAATTGCACAAAGTGAATGCAGAAAACATGTGTGCTGCCCATAAGCTCTGTATACCACGTGGGGGCTGCGGTGACGATTGAGGGTTGATGCCCTGGTGCATTGTGCTATCGATGAGAAGACTGTCACCCTGTGCAATACTGTGACCTGAAGGGGCCATTTTCCTATGGGCGCATTCAGAAATCCTATATGCCAGGAGGAAGGCCGTGGTGAAGTGAGAGGGATGTCACCCTGGAGCAGCGTACAGCTGTGAAGGAGAGGCAAGCCATTACCTGTGGAGGAAGATCAAAGATCCAACTACCCAACAATCTAGGAGGACGCAGGACCTGGATTCAGGGAGGCTTGCCAGGTAGGTGTAGCATGTAGATGCCTGCTGCAGTCTACCACAGCATCCCGTCTTCTGCTCACCGCCGGGCCACAGACGCATGTCAGGGCACACCGAATCTCCACTCCAGTGAGAGCGAGTAAGACTGAATACTGGGCCACCAATACTGGGCTTGCTCTGACTGACATGTTACAGAGCGGAGGCACTTTGACTTTCTCAAAGCCATCATGGAACTTTCTAAGACTCGATCTCACTAGTGGACCTAGCTGGAATGTCGCCTCACATAAATAGAGAATAACCTCAATCCTTTTACAGAGAAGTGTAACACGAGAGCTAGTGTGCCTGCATTAGGAAGACTGTGTATATTATCAGTACACAAAATACATAGGGGGATGTACAGAAACGCCAATGTACTGTCCATGTAATGCCCACCCAATGCATTATAACACAAGGCAGCGCAATGAGTTGCCTTGCTTTCTTTTTTTTAACATAGCCACGCAAAAACTATCCTATGAGGCTGCTACCTCTTCATAAATTGGTTGCAGAATGCAACATACATGCAAAGAGGAAATAACTAGGAGAAATTAAAGTATATATCTCCTTGTAATTCCAGCCTCAGGTAGACTTACCATTTTGGTGCAAACATGTGTTCACAATTTGTTGTAGATACAGGTTTGCATCAAAATACATGGATGGATGCACACGAACGCCTAAGCAGCACCCATGTACTGTATACCTGATATAAGGTAATACAAGGGAAGGCAATGTGCTACCTTGTTTCTTTTTAGGTTTTCTTTATACAAAGCCACAGAAACAGAATTTGTGTAGCACTGTAAATCCCAAAATAGATTTTGCAAAAGGGTTGTGCCAGAAGAGTGACACAACCCCGGCACAAAATCTGTGCCTCAACTTATATGTATTTTTTAAAAACTCTACCACAAAGAAATTGGCAATAAGGAGAAAACTGATGGTAAATCTCTTCTGCTTAATTGGTTGCAAAGCTTGAATTTTGAAACATCTTGTGGGGGTTAAGGCACCTGCTGCAGATATCTATGTATTCCCAGTAAATCTGAGTGAATAATAATCTTAAAATAACGTTGGGGGTTAACACACTTGCTGGAAAGTTTAATGTTTTGCCCAGTCTCAGTTTTAACTCAAAGTACCCTGTAAGATTAGTGTGTCTCCTTCATAGCACAACAGTTAACAAGCAGATGGCAGATTTTATTTTATGTAGATTGGTAAATGCTTTGAATACAGAGATCCTTAGGTTACTTTCTGTTGCATTCTAATATAGCACAGAGAGTTATGAAGAATGATATGTGACTTCTACACCTTGTAACTCCCACTGTCTTATGTAACATCATGCACTGTACATTGATTCACAAACTTATAAGACTTATTGTATATGCAATGTGTACATGTGATGTAAAGCGCTCTGACATCCTGCATTGGATGACTAGCCCTATAACAGAAAAAATAGTGGTATTTAAATTATTTCAACGTCTCAGAGGTACTAAGCGCTATATAAATGCAGTTTATTTTGTGTATATACTGGGAAAGGTCAACAGATCGGACATTCTTACAGTGGATATCTGATTTACAGGGACTTAAAAAGCATGCCTCTCCTAAGTATGTGTGAAGTGCTAACAAGGTGTGTACTTTTGTTTCACCTCCACTGCATTTACAAGTAGGTGTGAGGCTCCAGACTGCTCTCAGCCAGGAGACTCGAACAAAGGAGGCCTGATGAAGTAGCAGCTGGTTCCAGATGATAGGGGAGAGGCGGGGAGAGGAGAAGACGACGACCACCAAAATAAAAATAATTAAAAAAAAGAACTTACCTGCTGCCTGCAGGCGGCCACATTGCCATTTGTTGCTCCTCTCAAGGCTCCACTGCAGGCAGAGACTCCTAGACTACCCTGCAGCCAATCCTGAAGCTGCACTCACACGAGAACAGTTTCAGGATTGGCCTGACCACTGATCATTTGCACTGCCTGGGAGATTGGGAACCTGGGCTTTGCTGTCTCCAACCAGCAATGCAGCTGGGTTGCAGAGTCCTTCAGTTTGTATGACGGTTTGACTGGCCTGAGATGGCCGGCCAAACCATCATGCACAGTGATAACAGTGCCTACCTCTCCCCGTGAGTTATAGATAAATGGGTTACCCAACTATAGTCACTGAGACCTGGGTTCAGTAGTTACTAGGAGGAGAGGGTCCCAGTGTATACACAAAATAATTTAAACAATTAAATGAATGAATCCAATCGTAATTGTACTGTCCACAGAGTTTTATTCACTCAGGGATCTAATGTAATCAATACATGTTGCGAACAATCAACTGTGTTAATGGTCGTAAAGTGCCCCGGGAAGGAGGGGGGAAGTGATAGTGATAAGGGTAGGGGGGTGGTAGGATTCAGTGACAGTAAAATCTAACATTTGAAAAAAACCTTTTAGCTATTATTTAGATAGCAGTGTTGCCATGGAAAATGGCGACCATAGTTTGAGAAAGGCATACAACACTGGAGACGATATATCTACATAATGTTGGTGTGTGGTTGCCACAGAACAAAAAACAGTCGACGTTTCGACCCTCTTAATAGTGCAGGAATGATAGTCCTTGCTGCGGGGTCTTCATCAGGACCGGGAGTGGGGGGCAGGTGGACCACAAGGTTGGGGGGTTCTCCGAACAATCACTGTTTGGTGGATGCCTCGTGTGTGAGGGGACGGCACCACGAGGGTTGGAGGTCGTCCGAATAATCGATGTTTGAATGAAAACGGCATGCGTGGGGAACAGCACCAGACGATGAATCAAGCACCAGCACGGTGCTAAGTAAATTGGCGGCAACCCAGGGAATTAATCGTGAATCCGTTAAGTTAGTTCAGAAGCAGGGTGCTCCGTGCGTGGGCAGATGGTGTCTGCTCTGCGTCCTCACTCGATTCCACCTGCCCCCCACTCCAGGTCCTGATGAAGACCCCGCAGCAAGGACTATCATTCCTGCACTATTAAGAGGGTCGAAACGTCGACTGTTTTTTGTTCTGTGGCAACCACACACCAACATTATGTAGATATATCGTCTCCAGTGTTGTATGCCTTTCTCAAACTATGGTCGCCATTTTCCATGGCAACACTGCTATCTAAATAATAGCTAAAAGGTTTTTTTCAAATGTTAGATTTTACTGTCACTGAATCCTACCACTCCCCTACCCTTATCACTATCACTTCCCCCCTCCTTCCCGGGGCACTTTACGACCATTAACACAGCTGATTGTTCGCAACATGTATTGATTACATACCTCTCCCCGTGGGTGCCTGTTATCCCCCTGGACCCACCCCCAAGACTCCAGTAAACAAAATAAAACTATAATAAAAATGAGATTATTATCGTTTCTTTACGCTGCTGGCAGGGGGGGGTCGATGCTACTCCACCATAGCAGAGGAGTCACCCATGCTGTCCCCTCAAATTCGGCCTTTGTTATGGGCACAGCTGGAGTCTGAAATAAGGAAGCCCCCTTTCCATTTGCACGTTGTTGCGGATCGAAATCCAACAACATGCAGGTGCTGGTGAATGTGTCCTGGTGCTTGAAAATGACACCTGGATGAGTATAGCATGTTTTACACTGGGGATCAACTTTGTGAAAACAGTGGGTGGATGCCGTCCACCTGGGTGAACCCTTGATTTGTGCCATGCAAGCTACTCACACGCTTTTACTAAGTACACTGACTGGTGGGTAACCAAGGATGCATGAAGACCCCTCTCATGACTCACATCCAAGGGCAAAAGGATCCTGGGTTTGGAGAGAATCTTCTCAATGGGTCATCCTTTTATTTCTTGACCCAGGAATTCCACTAAATGGCGACTGGGTTTTAAGAAAAGCAATTGACATTGATGTCTTACCAATAAATCAATTGGGTCATGTAGACTGTGGCAGGCAGCCAGTCAGTAATTTGTGAAAAAATGAGTTCTCCGAATACCAGGGCTGTGTATCCTTAAAATCACCTTCTGCCTCTTTAATCCACTACCAGACGCTCCCAGGCCCTTTATCTTACTCTTTCAGGATCCTGTCTTCTCCCTCAATGATGTTTTTTCTGTCTTTTGCTTTATCCGTTTTTCTGCTTTGGCTGTTTTTCCTTCTGTAAATGTGGTATGCAGAAAGATAAGTGCCTGTCCCCTAAAATGTGTGCCTGTGGCCCCTACCGGTATCCACCAGTTCAAATTAACACATTGGCTGCCTTGAGTTTTCCCCTCCTATGCTGACTTTGAATTTCCCCCATTGTTCATGACTAAGCTCAGCTCGTCATAAGCACAGCTCCACTGTGCTTCATGACGAGCTGAGCTCGTCATGAGCATGGAAGGGGTTAAGCACTGTAGGTAACCTACAAGCCACACTGCTCAGTAGAGGATTCCTGCCATACATAGAGTTCCCTGACTGCCTCCTGAGGATTCTAAACCTTCAGAGGAACTAAAACTGAGGTGGTTACTCTTAAGGCTGAAGAGTTTCTGTAGTAAGGAACAAGAGCCAGCAGTAAGAAGTCAAACATATTTATATGACCCAACAGCACAAAAGGTTGAGTTCACCATGGCACATAAACAGTTGTCATATAATCTTCAGAGCACCAGAGGTAAACTAAAATGGAATGTATTAAAGTGGTGGCATGCAAGAAAGAATTAGATCTGGTAGACATGCACAGGACACACCGGGAATGCAGAATTAAGACAATATGAACAATAAACTACTAACACTACAACAGTTTACTAAGAGGTTTCCATGTTCACTGCGACTGCTCAGCAGTCTTTTTTGTTTTTCAAAAACAAGTTCTGAAGAGTGAGTTTCTTCTTGAGTACAAGCAATCTATGACCCTGACATGCAGTGAGGTTCTTCTAGCACATGATTGTAAATGATAGATTTCGCAGGCAGGGATGGCCAGGCCTCACATGGCAGTACTTTGCAAGGAAATCTGGTTATGGCAGTGCATTACTCCTAAATAGGGCACAGTAGCCATCACTGTGACTTGATGGCCCTGTGGAGGATGGACTGTAAGATCAAAGGTTAATGCAGATGAAGCTGGGCGAGACTGTGTGGTGTTAGTCCACAGTCTCTAAATAAAGTGGGGGAAACACGTGTATGGAAAATTATGAGGGGGATTTTACTCCACCAAACTGACATAAGAGTCCAAGTTCCTGATTTTTCCTTTGTTAGCAACCTTCTCAGTCATAATCTTCACTCCCTCCTAGATCCAAATATATGTAAATTCATAAGCATCCAAGATCTACCCCTCACCTCTCCAGTTCCAGTAGACACATGAAATGAATTCACAATATTTTACCATTCACACACGATTTTGGATTTCTATGGAGATAAGCGACAGACTAGGTTTCTAGCCAAATGAAAGCCATACTTTTGATTTTACAATATAATCTTCAAAATATTGAAATGTATATGATTTGAAAGCAGGAGGCAGCACATAAGAAAATAAGAGAAGGGTCGTTTTCAAAACTTAGAAGCCCTCAGCATAAATATCAGTCCAGTGTCATGTCACTCAGAAACTGACCAACATAAAAACTAACAATCTCTTACATTCATCCCCATATTTTGGTTATAACAGTGGGTGACAGCATATCAATACATTCACATAAATACATACTTCATAACAAATAAAAGATATAAAAGTGAACAGTACATCAAAACCAATTAAAGTGTGTGAAAAAATTATTATATTTCAGCATCCTATATACAACCCATTTCATTATCACAACAATGTAGAGGAATAATGCCTACTCCGACCATTCACGGAGGATTCTGCACAAGCACTTGGCTGACCAATGTAGTTCAGTATCCATACAATCATTATCATCTACACCATTGGTGGGTATGAATGCATTCCTCTCTCCACACTCTGGGGGATATTTACAACACAATGTCGGAGCGTGGTGTTACACCTAAATAGGTAACACTGTGCTCTGACATTTTTAAAATGCAGGGATGCGCCATATTTACAAACATATGGTGCACCCCTGTGTTTCACCCAGCGCTGGTGCTAATAAAGCTGCCTTGACCCAGTGCAGACCCTCTTGTGCCATGTTGCAAGTGCCTGTGCTGAAGGGGCAATTTATATGCTGGAAGGGAAACCTTCCTGGACATAAACAATCTTGAAAGACAATTTGCTCTTTCCATGTGTGCTGCAGAATGCAGCACTTATGGAAAGAAAAAAATATGAGAAGAAAGGAATAATTACTCCTTGTATTGCCAGTCTAACACCAGGTATTCCCTGCTCTTAGTTTTTAGTGCAACCCCAGCCTTGTAAATATGGGGCAGCATCAAAAAGCAAAGGGTGTTGTATTAGAATGCCTACTGCAACACCCATTGCATGCCCTTTTCAAGCTAAGTAAAGCGTGAAAAGGAGCCTTATTTGTTAAGGCACATTAAGTGTTTTAAGGCACATTAAGTGGCTTGAAGCCACTTTGTAAATAAGGAGAAGGTGATATCGCCAGCAGAACATTGCTAAAAGTGACGTTCTGCTAGCGATATCCCCTTGTCAATATACCCACTGTTTCCATGACCTTTGCTTGCTGCACCATCAAACAGCATCACCCTAGTGTCACTTCCCTCAAATTTTAAAGCAAGCATGTTTAAATTCAGTTACCACAGACTAATGAGTGAGTTCCCCTTAAAGCTTATATTCTTTAAAGCAGCACCTGTTTTCTTTTTCCAGTATGATTCACTGTGTATTCTATCAGCGGTCCTAGGGACATGGTGGCCCTCATCCTCCAGGATCTCTCCACAGCATTTGACATGGTCTGCCCACTCCATCTTCAGTCAACGACTACATGACATTGGAATTCAAGGACACAGTCTTGCCTCATGCTGTCATATCCTGAACATGCTGAATAAGATTTTCAAATGACTCCCAATTAGTACAGAGAAAACCATCACACATGCCCTTGTCACAAGCTGGGCTAAGTAAAAACACCAGTTATAGGGGAATCAACAAAAAACTCAGCAGAAGGCTGCAGGCCTTTCAGAACTTGGTAGCCCAATCAGTCTCAACCTTTCACGTCACACTCACATCTTACCAATCCTGAAGGAACTCAACTAGATCCCCATACACAAACCTACAATTCAAACTTCTCACCAGCACCTTCAAGGCACTACAGAACACTGGCCCAACATACTTCAACAATCGAATATGCTTTTCAAAACCTTTCAGACATCTACGGTGGTCTGGATTCCTGCTTGCAACCATCCCATACATATGGAAAACTAAATCCGGTGGTCAAACCTTTGCATACATTACATGTAAAGCATGGAATGATCTGCATGACACATAATAACCACCTTGTCACTTCTTGAATTCTGCAAGAAGCTGAAGACCTGTCTTTTCATGTTATACCACTGGGCCCTCGGTTTGGTTAGACTTACACCAACTCAGGGCCAGAATCCCAAAAGTGTGCTCTAGTGTAAAAGTGTGCCCTACAAATCTGTGCAACATTACATAACATAACGATGATGACTTTAGGCATTATGACTATTATAAAGCACTGCTGCATGTCCATACATTTTTCTATCTCCTCACCATATCTATTGCTACTGTGAGTACATTTGACATTGTCAGTTACGTCTGTCATAAGAAACTTTCTCTTATGTTGTTCCTTCATTTGTTCAACGAAAAAAAGATCACTTTCCTTTATTCGCCCCCTCCATGCCTTGAGAACCACAGGCACACATAAAGCAACATGATCCTGATTTTTACTTGCATTCTGTTACAAATACAGTCTCACCTGTTTATGCACTGAGAGGTATTTGTTGTACATCTATAACAATGAACAAGCCATATCCCTTTCAAGTTCCCATCCTGTCAATAACAGTATTAAACATTCAATTGACCTGTTCAATTAGACCATTGATCAGCAGATGGCAAACCTGTCGCTTCACCATCTGCTTGAATAATTGCTCTGTTCTGAAAAAAACAAACCATATCTCATGATGTGACTGTGGAGTGGAACTTATACAACACAAGAGTTAGGTATGACTCTCATGAAGACATCCATTTTGAAGGTTTTGAAAGCTGCTTAAGTGCTAAGTTCTTCTGATAACCAATATTTATGGACTTGGAACAACCAAGTCACATGGGTGCTTGGTTTAATACAGAAAAGACCTGTATGGTTTGAGAAAGTGTCTAGATTGACGGAATGCAACCATTCTCCCCCAGTCAAAAGATCTGGGTTAAATCCATTGTTCATTTGCTCACCATGCCACCCCAGGTTAGACCCAGCCATATGCAAATCGGTCTTGTCCCTGTGCCTCATGGGAACAGTCCACACCGGACTGCCAAGCCAGGTCCTCCCTGTACCGGAAACAAGCATCCTGGGACCAGTTTCAGGGTATGTCACCCTTCTTCAGCCAGGCCTGCTTGAATCCAGTGGCACAGTGAACAAGGGACCCACGTCTGGGCATACCCATCCCACTTAGGACAAAAAGTGTTACAGCAAACAAATGATGGACGAAATGCTGAAAATGCAAACATTCTCCCCCAGTCAAAAGATATAGGTTAAATCCATTGTTCTTTTGCTCACCATGCCACCACAGTTTAGACTCAGCTATATGCAAATCAGTCTTAACCCTGTGCCTCATGGGAACAGTCCAGACCAAACTGCCAAGCCAGGTCCTCCCTGTAGCGGAAAAAAGTATCCTGGGACTGGTTTCAGGGTATGTCACCCTTCTTTAGCAAGGCTAGCTTGAATCCAGTGGCACAATGAGCAAGGTACCCACGTCTGGGCAAACCCATCCCGCTTAGGTTGAAAAGTGTTAAAGCAAACAAATGAGGAACGGAATGCTGACAATGCAAACATTCGACCCCAGTCAAAAGATCTGGGTTAAATCCATTATTCTTTTGCTCACCATGCCACCCCAGTTTAGACCCAGCCATATGCAAATCAGTCTTGACCCTGTGCCTCATGGGAACAGTCCAGACTGAACTGCCAAGCCAGGTCCTCCCTGGTCCGGATGCAAGCATCCTGGGAACGGTTTCAAGCTATGTCACCCTTCTTCAGCCAGGCTAGTTTGAATCCAGTGGTGCAGTGAGCAAGGGACCCACATCTGGGCATACCCATCACATTTAGGGCGAAAAGTGTTACAGCAAACAAATGATGGACAGAATGCTGACAATGCAAACATTCTCCCCCAGTCACAAGGTCTGGGTTAAATCCATTGTTCTTTTGCTCACCATTCCACCCCAGTTTAGACCCAGCCATATGCAAATTAGTCTTGACCCTGTGCCTCATGGGAACAGTCCAGACTGAACTGCCAAGCCAGGTCCTCCCTGGTCCGGAAACAAGCATCCTAGTACAAGCCACCAAACCCTGGAAATCACTACCGGCCATCATCAGAAGAATCCAGGAGCATATATTATTCCAAAGACAGTTCAAAACTTTGCTATTCCCTAGATAACTCTGCCCCCTGCATACCGGCAACAGAGCTCAGAAAACAGTCATACTCTCAAGAGCAAAACTCAGCTTACAACCCATAAATTGCAAACAACCCAACCAGAAAACTGCTTTCATTATGCAGGGATGCGAAAAAGGTCTGACCTATGGCTTGTACTAAGAAAGCAGTGGCCCGGCAGCGAAAGGCTAGGTTGCCAGAGGGGAGTCGCCTGCTATACATCTGCATGGCGTGAAGAAAAAAAAACCCTACCGTGTCTGCCCATGCCGCGCGGAAATTAAGTGCCATTTGTTTTTGGCCCCAGTAAATTACTGAGCATGCCTATACGGTTAAAGCTGTGAGTAATCTATTACATTTTTTCACACTAATATCCTCACGGTTGGGTGCGCCTTAGTGCGTGCACACCACCGGAGGATTACACTGATGGTCCTGACGAATGCTGAGCGATTTTGGCTCTGATAGCTGAAACATGTTGACCAAATCTATTTAGGACTAAGGGTTTCCAAATAAAGAAACCATCTTTTGAGTCCAATTATCACCAGTTTTTAACTAATGCGGGTTGGACTATTAATAAAGTAGTTGACAGTCACAACTACGCATTCTTTAACTTTTTTACACTCACTTAGCACAATTGGGTTTTTCTCACCATATCAACACACAAAAGAACCAGCTCCACTGTAAACAGGCGTTGAAGCACACTGGAAGGACATTAGGTCCTTCCAGTGGGAACCCAATGATGAAGCATGTCACCACTAGGTTGTTGAGTGAGGGTTCTTTTTACAATTAACTTTTGTGTTTTTTTCACCAGGTTCCACGTGTTCCCTCATAGGAGTTTTCGTTTGAGGTGTTATATATATTTATACTTCTTTCACTCTTCTGTTGTTCAGTATTATTGATATTAGGGGTAAAAGAGTGAATTTTTATGCCCTGACTCTCTTGTCGTTTGCATTGATATATATATATACATATACAAATATATATATATATATATATATATATATATATATATATATATATATATATATATATATATAACACGTGACTCCTCTGGATGTCTCGGTGTTTCAGCAACCACGCACAACACCAGCAAACAGGAAGGAGACGGACCACTTCACATCAGCAGAGTTGTTTTTTTATTGAACAACAGAAAGCAGCTACGCATTTCTGGCAAGATATGCCCTTGTTCACGCTGCCCATATATATCCAAAAGACAAAGAAAAGTTCCAACGCGCACTCAGGGATGGAAAGGATTTCACCAGTTTATTCCAAAATTATCGCTACTCGTTTTGACACCCAGCGGTGTCTTGATCACACAATACTTTTTCGTGAAGAACAAACGTGCATAAATAAAGTTTCAACATACACAAGAACAAGAACAAGCACCTGCTAGTGGTTCCGATACAGAAGGGTCAATCCAAAAAGTGAGTTCTGTATCCGATATAGTCATTACTAAAAAACAGGCGTCTTTTTTAGACAAGTTCAAGGTTCTCAGATCCCGACGGGTGAAGGAACAAGCACAAGCAAGAAACACAACACCACAGGGGGCGCAACCACGAGGTCGAGCCAGAGGAAGACCAAGAGGCAGGGGTGCCCCAAAAGAAGACGCCTCAAAGCCAAACAGCGAAGCAACAAACAAAAAGCCTGTGGGAAACAAACGTGGTGGCTACAGAAGGGGCAAATAATGATGGATATCGAAATGGTAAACAGAACTATTATTAATTTTTCTACCAGACACTTGAGTGACTTTGAAAAATCCACCCTGTGCTTGGGACTATCATTTTGTCCTACTGAACTCTTTAATTACTCAAATACTAGAGTTGACATTATTAAGTTTATACGGAAGCTAAAGCTAAAAAAATGGCATTTGATGTACAATAGACAACCTCCAGAAGTGGAAAGCGATATACCTAACACTATTCAATTGACTGTGGGGGACAATGAAATGTTAAACACCGTATATGAATTAGGAGAAATGTCGGGGCAGTGCAAACAGCTTGGAGACACAGTACCCCAATGGTATTCCTACTGACTGGGCAACCTGTACTGGTTTTAGACCTAAATCAGTCTTCTGTCCGATTTTACCCCACGATAGCACAGACACATTTCACGAGGTGGTCAATAAAGAACTGGCATACCATAAACATAAGGCAGCCAACAAGATCAAACATGACTTCAATTTAACAAAAACTCAACAAGACTTTATTTTATCTCTAGCTGAGGATGAAACTGTTATTATCAGACCCTTAGATAAGGGAGGTAATATTGTTTTGTGGGGGAGAGACATGTACACCACGGAAGCATATAAACAATTCCAGGATGTGAAGTATTATTGTAAATGTAACACGAGTACAATCAGAGTATCACCAGTACTTGGGATAATCTGGAAAGGTGGCAAAGTGAAGGGTTTCTAACATGGCACGAATACTGCTATCTTAAAAAGGATTATCCCAAAGTGCCAATCCTTTACCTCTTACCAAAGGTACATAAAGACCACAGGAAACCACAGGAAACCACCAGGGAGACCCATCGTGTCCTCTATAGGTAGTGTAAATGAGAATATTTCCCATTATATTGACCATTTCCTTAGGGACTATGTTACTACACTCCCCTCACATATTGAGGATACTAAGGATTTCCTCAATAAAATTTCCAACCTAGCATGGGAAGAGGGTCTCACACTCATGACCATGGATGTGAGTTCCCTCTATACCATAATTGATCATGAACTGGGCATAGCGGCGGGTCTTCACTTCTTACAAACAAGAGACATAGCCTACTTACAGCATACACAAATGCTGGTTGAGATGATGAGGATATGTTTGAAAAATAATATCTTCATGTTTAATGGTGACCTATACAGGCAAGTGTGTGGCACAGCCATGGGTTCTAGCTTTGCCCCAAGTCTGGCGAATCTATTTCTCGGTGTGTGGGAGGAGGAAATTCGCAAGGACGCACAACTTAGCACAGAATTTGGCAAAGTTAGAACGTGGATTCGCTACATCGATGACCTATTCTTAGTTTGGAGTGGGTCGACATTGGAAGCACAGGATTTTGTCAAGAAACTCTATGTGAACCCATACAATATAACACTCACCTTGAACACCAGCATGGAGAGCATAGATTTCCTAGATACCACGGTCATGGTACAAGAGGGTCACCTGGTGACCAAATTGCACAGGAAGGAAACAGCAGGTAATAGTCTATTACATGCCAACAGTGCTTATCCGCATAGTCTCAAGTGGAGTATACCCTACGGGGAGCTGCTTAGGGCTAAGCGGAATTGTAGTGAGGAGAGCCTATATGAGGAAGAAAAGAACAAAATGCTCACTAGGTTCTGGGAGAGAGGATACCCGGAATGGGTCTTAACCAAGGCTGTTAACAAAATGGCTACAAAATCCAGGGACAGTACCCTTGAATCAAAAACTCGGGAGTCACAAACATCTATGACTATTCGGGTGATCACTACTTATAACGAAGATTCCAGGAAAGTTAGCAAAGTACTAGCAAAGAATTGGAACCTCCTTAAAATGGACAACATCATAGGTTCCACTATGAGTGATCGACCTTCTATAACTTATAGAAAGGGTAAAAGTCTGAGAGACATTTTGGTCAAAGGAGACATCAGCCCCAGAGGTAGTGCGAGCAGTCACAATCTAAAAGGTTTCTACCCATGTGGCCACTGCTGTGCCTGTAAACATAGTGTTATGGTTAAAGAGGTACAAATACCTGGTACAAATAGAAAATACAACATCAATCAATTTCTAACATGCAGCAGTACATTATTATTATTATTATTATTATTAATGAATCTTATATAGCGCCTGGTTACCCTTGGCATCCCCGCGCTGATCCAGAAGAAAACACTGCCACTGTAGACCCAGAACTAGACAGTGAATAAGTGAGTTTTTAAAAGTTTACGAAACCGAAGAAGGCTCGTTTCCGAGCGTAAGTACAAAGGGAGAGAATTCCACAGCGTGGCCACATTTACGGAGAATCTTCTACCCCCGGTTCTTGCCTTCCTCACCCTCGTGACCTGCAGCAGGTGTTGATGGTCAGAACGAAGGGAGCGAGAGGCCTTGTAAGGCTGAACCATATCCCCTAGGATAGGTGGGCCTTTCCCCTGCAGAATTTTGTGGGCCATGCAGAGTGACTTAAATTTCACCCTCTCTCTGACAGGGAGCCAGTGTAGCGCCTTCAATGCCGGGCGAGCAGATTGACATCTAGGGAGGCCCGTAAGAAGCCTGGCGGCCGCGTTCTGCACTTGTTGCAGTTTGTTCAGGGTAGATTCTGGAGCACCCAGGAACAACGCATTGCTGAAGTCCAAGCGCGAGATGATAAGCCCCTGAATAAGTAACCTCCTGGAGGCCACTGGAAGGAGGGCTGATCGAAGCAGGCCAAAACACACGCCAGCGGTCTTTTTAGCATGTGTTTTAAAGGAAAGGTCCTGCTCGAGCCACACCCCCAGGCTCTTGATCTCCTGCTTGGGGGTGGGTACTGGTCCCAGGCAATTGGGCCAGCTGCTGGGAGATAGAGATGGAGAGGAATTCCCCAGCAGCATCAGTTCCGTTTTGGAGCCGTTAAGCTTGAGGGCTGAGCTGCACATCCACGTGAAGATGTTATCAAGACACGTGTGCAGCCGGTCGGGATGGTGAGCCGACTGGGAAAAACCTACCACCAGCTGGGTATCATCAGCGTAGCTGATGATCTTGATACCCAGAGGCAGTACCACACTCTCCAGGGGGGCCATATATACGTTGAATAAGGTAGGGCTCAACGATGAGCCCTGTGGCACACCACACTGGAGAGGTAACGAGGATGATTTCTCGTGGCCTTCCCACACCTCAAAAGACCGGCCTTCCAAAAAAGAAGCAAACCACTTAAGGGCCGTCCCAGAGACCCCCACCCCCGACAGCCGTTGGAGAAGCACCTGATGGTCTACGGTGTCAAAAGCAGCACTGAGGTCCAGGAGAATCACTGCCACCGATCCCCCTGAATCCACAATGCTCCTAGCATTCTCCACAACTGCCAGCAGGGCAGTATCAGTCCCCTGACCGGGGCGAAAACCCGTTTGGGAGTCGCCCAGAAGGGAATTGGCCTCCAAGAAGCCCGATAGGCGGCTGTTCACCAGCTTCTCCGCCACCTTGCTGATGCCGGGAAGCAGGGATATTGGCCTAAAGTTGGTGAGGTCGGCTGGGTCCAGGTTAGGCTTCTTCAAAAGAGCCTCAACAACCGCTCCTTTCCAACCAGGGGGTACCACTCCCTGGGTGAGAGACAGGTTTATAAGGTCCATCACTGGACCGCCGATGGTAGGGGCTACCTGCTTCAGATATTTCATGGGTGCGGGATCTTTCGGAGAACCACTTTTCAAGGTTGACATAGCTGTCAGAAGTTCCTCCACAGTAACAGTACCAAGAGAGGCCAACTCTGCTGTTCGCACCCTGGGCTGAGGGCTTGCGCTACCACCAGAGGAAACGTCCTCGGATGGCCGGGGGAGAGATGCAAGGATGTTATCAATTTTGGTTTTAAAGAAGGATGCCAATTCTGAGCATTTCTCACGGGGGTCCTCGTGAATGACCGGAGGTTCGGGAGTTTTCAGGAGTTCTTTATTGACCCTGAACAATTCTTTCGAGGAGTTGGCCGCCGAGCCTATTCTCTCCTCAAAGAATCCCGATTTTGCTGCCCGAATAGCAGATTTGTAGGTACTAAGAGCCGCCCGATATTCTCTCCGGCTCGTTTCGCTCCAATCTTTCCTCCAGGTCCGCTCAAGCCTCTTGCAGCCCTTCCTCAGTGCCCTCAGCTCAGGTGTGTACCAGGGCGCCGATCCCACTCTCTTCCCTCTAGTAAGTTGTTTCTTTTTGGGGAGGAGAGCGTCCAGCGAGTTAGTGAGCCAGATGTTTAAGTTCTCATCTGCGACTAGTGGATTAGACCCTAAGGGAGGGCGAGATGCCTCCAGATGTACCGCCCAAGTGTCCACTGAGAGCCTAGAGCAAGCTCTTTCCACGGTGTGTACTCTGGGGGCCGGCGCAGCTGAGATGTCAAACTGCCACAGAGCAGGCACCATAAAATGGTCTGTCCAAGGCAGAGCCAGCGCTGGGCATGATTTCAGGTTGTCCGAGTTAGAAAATATAGGATCTAACAAGTGGCCCTTCCCATGGGTAGCACCCGAGTTAGCCAGGTTGATCCTAAAAGCTTTGAGATCGCCTAGCAAATCTACTCCCAGGGAGTTGGAGGGGTCATCAAGGTGGATGTTAAAATCACCTAAGGCCACAAAATTACCTGTAGAAAAGGCAAGAAGTGCGGTGGTTTCAAGGAAGGAATTAAAGAAGTTTCCCATGGTCCCGGGTGGGCGATAAATCAGCAGTCACATCATGGACGCAGTAGGTGACATGCGAAGAGAGAATTGGCAACTCTCACAGTCGCTCACCCCTCCATCCTGAGCCTTGCAGACTAGCGAGTCCCTATAGAGGATGGCAATTCCACCTCCCCTCCCCACAGGCCTGTCAAGGTGAAAAATAAGAAAACCTGGAGGGAGTGCTCTTACCATATCGGGGCATACATATGTTGTATATGTTCTTGAATGTCCGTGCAAATTGAAATATGTGGGTAGTACCGTATGTATGGCAAAAAAGAGGGTACAGGAACATCTACGGGCCATCAATGGCATCAATGTGTCTTATCCCATAGCACGACATTTCCAAACACACCATCAGTCCAACAATGCCCTGCTTAGATATTTTGCACTTGAACAAGTGAACATAAGCAAAAGAGGGGGTAATAGACTCATAGCCCTATGGAAACGAGAATCCAAATGGATTATAGAGCTAGAGACCAGATCCTTGGGAGGGCATAACTTGGACGAAGAGTTAGCTGTTCACCTTCATGAAATCTAGTAAGTAGGGACAGAACAGTGCTACTATGAGCTGCGAATCTGATTACTGTGTATACAAATATTATGATGTGAGTTTGTTTAATGAATGAATTGGTGCAATGTTTTTGAACTTCTTATTTCTTAAATTCTGAAACTTTTTCTTTCTGTTTATGTTATACAGGAAGAACAAAAAGGGACTTTTTCCTGAAATTTTACTGTATGGGATGTAAACCTTATATCTTTGTCTCCCTCCCCCTTTTTTGTCTCATTCACATATATATTTGTCTTCTTTTCACTATAATGAATTGAGGTTGATTACAAGATGAGAATTGATCTGTGAACAGAGCTAATTATAATGTGACAGTACATTTAGCCTGTTCTGAATGTAATCTTCAGGTACATGAGTTATCACTTTTGTTCGTATCTTTCTTGGAATAGTGGGTCTTGTCAAGCTACATTTGTTTCTGTTGCTTTTAGTCACCGCACAGGAAGGACTACATCGTAGTTTTGGAAGTATACGGGCACTAGTCCGTGAGCATAAATTGTTGACACAAACCGAGTATATGCAAGTGCATGCAGAGTAAACTGTTGTAACAAAGTTATTCAACACTACTCGATCGCAAGCTAAGTTAGCGCATTATCATTTTGGGTACTCTCATTATGTATTATACTTGAAGTGATGGGTTGTAAACCCTTATCCCGTCGATGGGGACCGAAACGGACTTGGAGGTCTTATCGACTCTGGTCCATATGGTATACATAAGGCACTGTAGAAATTTGCTGATGAGCTTTCATTATACTAAGTATCCTGGGTGTTACATAATATTAAATGTAATCAACATTTAATGTTCAGCCAGGTTTGTGCAAAATACAGGATAACGGTTTACATAATTATGTAATGTGTATATAGCGCTTTATCTGCAGCTAACTCCCTTTGTGTTTACCCTTCCAAGATGGCGGTTTCATTTACAGATACAATGTAATGGTATTACTTACCTTGTTTATGTTTACACTGTGTATGTTGAAACTTTATTTATGCACGTTTGTTCTTCACGAAAAAGTATCGTGTGATGAAGACACCGCCGGGTGTCGAAACGCGTAGCGCTAATTTTGGAATAAACTGGTGAAATCCTTTCCATCCCTGAGTGCGCATTGGAACTTTTCTTTGTCTTTTGGAGTTAATGCTTACCGGCGTTGGGGCTCTGCCGGCTTTTTGCGCCACCTGACTGATGGAGTGATTCAGGATGGACCCCATATGTGCTCAATTATATATATATATATATATATATATATATATATATATATATATATATATATATATATATATATATATATATATATATATATATATATATATATATATGTATATTACCTACTGGCCGTCGCCAGTAGGTATATATAGTTCGGACCTAGTTGCCATAGGAATTTCCGAACATTCTATTGGGAATAACTTTGGCCCCGATTGAGGGATCTGCCTGTAATTTTCCTTAAATTTGCCTCGCTGCGCTCCGCTCCTTCCCTTTCGGGGGGATTTGTCAAGTGGGGGCCGAGAAAAAAGGGGGGGTCTCAAAACGTGTTTTCCCCATGTTAATTTCCATAGGGACATTCTGACAAGGCTACAGCTCGAACGGCTGTACGGAATTATACCAGATTTGGCAAAATGGTAGGGACTGGTATGCAGCAGTGCCTTTTGTATGTTTGGTGTAAATCCCTCCAGTAGTTCTTGAGAAAATAGAATTTGAAAATTTCAAATGGCATTTTCTATGGGACCTTTAGACACGGCTACAGCCCGAACGGCTGAACGGAATTACACCAAACTTGGCAAAATGGTAGGGACAGGTATGCAGTAGTGCCTTTTCTATATTTGGTGAAAATCCCTCCAGTAGTTGTTGAGAAAATGAATTTGAGGAAATTATATATCTGTATGCGCTCAACATTCTATTGGGAATAACTTTGGTGCCGATTGAGGAATCTGTGTGTAATTTTCCAGAATTTCAGACAGCTCCGCTCCGCTCCTTCCCTGAAAGTTTTGGGGGGATTCATCAAGAGGGGGCCGAAAGGGGGGTCTTAAAACGTGTTTTCCCCATGTTAATTTCCATAGGGACATTTAGACACGGCTACAGCCTGAACGGCTTAATGGAATTACACCAAACTTGGCAAAATGGTAGGGCCTGGTATGCAGATGTGCCTTTTCTATGTTTGGTGAAAATCCCTCCAGTAGTTCTTGAGAAAATTGAATTAGAAATTTTTCAAATGGCATTTTCTATAGGACCTTTAGACACGGCTACAGCCAGAACGGCTGAACGAAATTACACTAAACTTGGCAAAATGGTAGGGACAGGTATGCAGTAGTGCCTTTTCTATATTTGGCGAAAATCCCTCCAGTAGTTGTTGAGAAAATTGAATTTGATCAAATGATTTATCTATATGTGGTCACCGTACGCGCACCGTACGCGCACCGTACGCGTACGGTACGCGCGTACCTTTACGTGCGCGAGCGAGTTTCTGATTGGCTGGCAGTCGACTGTCAACATTCCAAACTGTTCCAAAAGGGAAGGAGGACCCCACACAGACTTATAGGGGGCTGGGGGGAAGATAGTTTTTGAAAAGAAACAAAAGGTCCCCACAAAATGGACAAACTGAAGGTGTGTCCAATACTAATGAGTGTTCCCTGGGGCACACCTATTTTCTAAAAGGCAGCATACCATCAATTGGGCGGGAAAGGTAAAGGTACAGGCGTTATGTTCAACTTCTAAAGATAAGCTCAAACTGGACCACAACACGTTATTCTGAAATACTGCTGTGTTCAAATAGACACCAAATTTGAAAATTAAAAGGAGATAATCCCCACACTATATGTTTGGTAAAACTCTGTTAAAATTTATTCGGGTACAAGACATTTTTCATTTCTTCATTGTTACAAAAATTAAAAACACATGTTATACATTTTATTAAAAAATTATATGTAAAAACACAAAGAATCAAACAAGTCGACGCGGCGTTTCGGTATTCTGCTAGTACACCTTCTTCAGGACTGATTCTGAATAAATTTAAGAAAACACAGAGTTACCATTCTTTTTTTGGTGCAGATTCAGAGAACATCTCATCAATACCAATATCATAACAATTATCTTGTGATAGAAATTAGACCCCTTCTCTTTATTCAATTCTTCCTGAGATACTATTTCTAAACAAAAATCTTCTTTTTAAATTAAACATTGTGCAATCCAGTTTTTCTAACATGTTATGTACATTTCATCTTTACACAGACATCTTACTCGTGGTACCTATCTATTTCTACTCTTTTAACAAAACTAGCGAAGTTTACCTTTCCCTTGGATATTCTTATCCAATGCTGACCCCAAATTAAGACATATTGAGAACGTATTAATGTTATTCTCATGTTGCCGCATACCTTGTTCCAGATGGAGTTATTATCTCTACTGGACAATGATGTTTCTCATAGAACTCCTATGGGTTTCGGAATGATGGACCTATCCCAAAGTTCTATGCTCAATTTTCAAGATTTTGATGTCACTGGGTAGAATAAAACATTTCTTAATTAGGTATTTTATTCTTAGACCCCTTAAAGAGATCTTTTCTTTTTTTTGACTCAAAAAAGGTTTCTTAGTCGGAGCTTCCCTATTTTGCATACCTTTTCGGGGGAGAAATATTTTCGACGTTCCTTTAAATCGTCACAATTCAATCTTTCTCGTTCCCATCAAGTGTTTCTATAAATTATGAAACAAAAATAGATGGAATCCTTAGTGTTTTAAATATATCTCACTTATTGCCTTATTTTAGGATTCAATATTAAATTCTGTACCTGTCTTAATGGCATGGATTTGCCGTATATTTGACTGCCAGGAGGAGCCACCGTTTAATTAGTCGTGATTGCCGTCAGTTTACCTAGAAAATTATAATTATATGATTTAATATCAATTCTAGGGCTTTAGTTGATCAAAGAGAACCTTTTTTAATATTTGTTAGTCACTCACCTATTAGATCTAGGTGACGGATATAACTTCTTAGACAATGTCTTCCCATGTGGTCCGTTCTCAATTCGGTCCGTTCTGCATTGAGTGATACAAGACAAAAAAAAGGGGGGTGTCCTCTTCACTTTATGATTAATTTATATTACTGTTAAGTTTTTTATATTTTTTATAGTCCCCTTAATCCCTTTATTTACTTGTCGGGGTTTTCCAGATTTTAAAATTATTCCACCCTCGTTTTTTAAATATTATCGGTGGAAGGCTGTTAATCAACCCGCATCCCGTTGGGGCTTTAAAGTTGTTTTAGGGGGCCTGGTTCTGAGTTTCACTTACCAGCGGTCTTTAAGTCGGCCTCCCTGCTCCTTCCTTCCCGGCAGTCAGTCCGTGTTTCCTGCGATCGGTGTGTTTCGAAACGGAATGAACACTGACTGTTGTTTTTCCGGGTTTTTAAGTATCCCGTTTTTTAATTGGACGTCCCTCATTGGTTGATGTGCGGCCAATCACCATAGCGTTGCTATGGTGAGTGGACGCATCTCAGCATTTTTCTTGGTGACTTTCTTATTCGCTCTCAAGATTTTAGTCTGCTCTCCCTCATTGGTGTTTAGTATAAGCGCGTTGTCATGGTGTTTTAATCCTGTTTATGCCGCGCTCGAGGTTACCGAGTCTCTTTAGACGGTATCGCGTGATCCTTTTGATCCCCGTGGTATATTTACTTATACTTACACTTACACCCGGTTTTACTCAGCTTTTGGGTGTATTTCAAACTGACCAGACGGATAGTCTCACTAATTAATAATTTTTTCCCAGTCTTCTCTCGTGTTCAACCCACATCTTACACTATTAAGCGTGGACATATAGAATTGCTCCCTTCTTTTCCTTTTATTATCTTAATTACCACCTCTTGCACTGCCGGTTATTTTTTCTAACCCACACCATTACAATACATATCAAAAGTTTCATTAACTGCAGGACCAAGAATGCCATCTATCTCATCCAATGCCCCTGTAAGAAATCATATGTAGGTGAAACATCCAGGGAAATTAGGCTACGTCTAAATGAGCACCGATCAGCCCTGAGAACAAACAAAACAGGATCACCCCTCACTGAACATTGGAGGTCAGCTGGCCATATGATCGATGATTTAAAATGGTGTGGGTTAGAAAAAATAACTGGCAGCGCAAGAGGGGGTAATCAAGATAATAAAAGGAAAAGAAGGGAGCAATTCTATATGTCCACGCTTAATAGTGTAAGATGTGGGTTGAACACGAGAGAAGACTGGGATAAAATTATTAATTAGTGAGACTATCCATCTGGTCAGTTTGAAATACACCCAAAAGCTGAGTAAAACCGGGTGTAAGTGTAAGTATAAGTAAATATACTGCGGGGATCAAAAGGATCACGAGATACCGTCTAAAGAGACTCGGTAACCTCGAGCACGGCATAAACAGGATTAAAACACCATGACAACGCGCTTATACTAAACACCAATGAGGGAGAGCAGACTAAAATCTTGAGAGCGAATAAGAAAGTCACCAAGAAAAATGTTGAGATGCGTGGTGATTGGCCGCACATCAACCAATGAGGGAATAGGTGACGGACGTCCAATTAAAAAACGGGATACTTAAAAACCCGGAAAAACAACAGTCAGTGTTCATTCCGTTTCGAAACACACCGATCGCAGGAAACACGGACTGACTGCCGGGAAGGAAGGAGCAGGGAGGCCGACTTAAAGACCGCTGGTAAGTGAAACTCAGAACCAGGCCCCCTAAAACAACTTTAAAGCCCCAACGGGATGCGGGTTGATTAACAGCCTTCCACCGATAATAATTAAAAAACGAGGGTGGAATAATTTTAAAATCTGGAAAACCCCCGACAAGTAAATAAAGGGATTAAGGGGACTATAAAAAAATATAAAAAACTTAACAGTAATATAAATTAATCATAAAGTGATGAGGACACCCCCCTTTTTTTGTCTTGTATCACTCAATGCAGAACGGACCGAATTGAGAACGGACCGCTTGGGAAGACATTGTCTAAGAAGTTATATCCGTCACCTAGATCTAATAGGTGAGTGACTAACAAATAATAAAAAAGGTTCTCTTTGACCAACTAAAGCCCTAGAATTGATATTAAATCATATAATTATAATTTTCTAGGTAAACTGACGGCAATCACAACTAATTAAACGGTGGCTCCTCCTGGCAGTCAAATATACGGCAAATCCATGCCATTAAGACAGGTACAGAATTTAATATTGAATCCTAAAATAAGGCAATAAGTGAGATATATTTAAAACACTAAGGATTCCATCTATTTTTGTTTCATAATTTATAGAAACACTTGATGGGAACGAGAAAGATTGAATTGTGACAATTTAAAGGAACGTCGAAAATATTTCTCCCCCGAAAAGGTATGCAAAATAGGGAAGCTCCGACTAAGAAACCTTTTTTGAGTCAAAAAAAAGAAAAGATCTCTTTAAGGGGTCTAAGAATAAAATACCTAATTAAGAAATGTTTTATTCTACCCAGTGACATCAAAATCTTGAAAATTGAGCACAGAACTTTGGGATAGGTCCATCATTCCGTAACCCATAGGAGTTCTATGAGAAACATCATTGTCCAGTAGAGATAATAACTCCATCTGGAACAAGGTATGCGGCAATATGAGAATAATATTAATACGTTCTCAATATGTCTTAATTTGGGGTCAGCATTGAATAAGAATATCCAAGGGAAAGGTAAACTTCGCTAGTTTTGTTAAAAGAGTAGAAATAGATAGGTACCACGAGTAAGATGTCTGTGTAAAGATGAAATGTACATAACATGTTAGAAAAACTGGATTGCACAATGTTTAATTTAAAAAGAAGATTTTTGTTTAGAAATAGTATCTCAGGAATCATTGAATAAAGAGAAGGGGTCTAATTTCTATCACAAGATAATGATTATGATATTGGTATCGATGAGATGTTCTCTGAATCTGCACCAAAAAAAGAATGGTGACTCTGTGTTTTCTTATATTTATTCAGAATCAGTCCTGAAGAAGGTGTACTAGCAGAATACCAAAACGCCGCGTCGACTTGTTTGATTCTTTGTGTTTTTAAATATAATTTTTTAATAAAATGTATAACATGTGTTTTTAATTTTTGCAACAATGAAGAAATGAAAAATGTCTTGTACCCGAATAAATTTTAACAGAGTTTTACCAAACATATGGTGTGGGGATTATCTCCTTTTTATTTTCAAATTTGGTGTCTATTTGAACACAGCAGTATTTCAGAATAACGTGTTGTTGTCCAGTTTGAGCATATCTTTAGAAGTTGAACATAACGCCTGTACCTTTACCTTTCCCGCCCAATTGATGGTATGCTGCCTTTTAGAAAATAGGTGTGCCCCAGGGAACACTCATTAGTATTGGACACACCTTCAGCTTGTCCATTTTGTGGGGACCTTTTGTTTCTTTTCAAAAACATTCCAAACTGTCCAAACCAGGAAGTGTTGGCCACCATCTTGCTTTTCAGGAGAACTGAGGCACAAGAGAGCCCAAAACAAGAGTGGAAAACACGAAAAGGGGGCAGGGTAGAGACCCCCCTACCCCTAGCCCTTCACAGGGCATCCCAAAAGGACCCCCAAGGGCAAAAAAAAAGAAAGAATTGCGGGGTACGCGCACCGTACGCATAGGGTATGCGTACCGTGCGCGTACCCCGCGATTTAAAATAAAAGAATTTGCACTTGGTGGTCCTTCTGGGACCCCCTGAGAAGGCCTAGGGGGTCAAGGGGTCTCAACCCTGCCCACTTTTCGCGTTTTCCACTCTTGTTTTGTGCTCTCTTGTGCCTCACTTCTTCTGAGAAACAAGATGGCTGCTCAGGTGGTCCCAGAAGGATAATAACATATATAAACGTTATCCGCTAACAGAATTAGCATTTACAAAACCTTTGAAATTTATTGAAAAAACCATAGGCTTCAAGCCTTATATAGTTAGGAATTAGCATTTAAAAAACCTTGCAAATTCACTTAATAAACCATAGGTTTCAGGACTTATATAGTTAGGAATTAGCATTTAAAAAACCTTGCAAATTCATTAAAAAAAACAAAGGTTTCAGGCCTTATATAGTTAGGACTTAGCATTTTAAAAACCTTGCAAATTCACTTAAAAAAAACATAGGTTTCAGGCCTTATATAGTAAGGAATTAGCATTTAAAAAACCATTGAAATTGCTCCTATATAGTTAGTTGTACTAACTATATTTCGTGCACCTGCAATCCACTGCTGATGATGTCACATATTACATCATTCATGACATGGTCAGTGACATCACTGATGACATCACTGATGACATCTCAAATGACATCACTGATGACTTCACTGATGACATCTCATTTGACATCACTGATGACATCACTGATGACATCATCCAGTGACTGTGTGTTTCTGTAAAGTTTAACCACATCGCTGCTGCACATTTTCCCCTCCGGTGCTGAAGGTTTCAGATTTACATCGTTTCATGACGAGCTCAGCTCGTCATCAGCACAGCTCCACTGTGCCTCATGACGAGCTGAGCTCGTCATGAGCATGGAAAGGGTTAAATATGTTTTACATATTGAAGAATGAGTGGATGTATAAGTGTCTGGATGAAGGATTTAGTAGGTGCGTGACTGACTGTATGAGTGAGTGATTAAATGTTTCTTACTAAATGCATGGGTTAGTGACTAAACTGTCTGAATGTGTGCATCAGTATGTCTGTTGTTGTGTAAGCTGCTGCATGTGTTGATCAGTAGCTATATGAGTGGCTATATGGGTTATTGATTGGTTGCCCAAGTATTTGAATGGGAGACTGAGTGTGTGTGTGGGTAGAATCCCATCTTTGGAAAAAGGGTACAATCCCAGTCTCAATGATCTAGAGACTTGCGACCCTAATAGGATTACCAAGTGATAATATTGATCATTCAATTGTTTGATGGGAATCCTAAATACATGTGTTTCCTTTACAATCATTGGTGGGCCACCTGCTTGATATTCCTTACCCTGAGCCAGAACTAATTAGTCTTGGCTGTATCTGGTTGTACTGATCTAGACCTCCAGTTAAATACATAAAGGTTGTCAATAATACTCCCTTTTCTAGACCCCAAGGTTTTTCAGTTGTATACGTATGAGTTAGGAGGAATCTAACCTAGGCTGGTGTTAAAACATTCCTCGGACCCTCTCTTCATGGTTTGTTGTTTATAAATTATATCACTGATGACATCTCAAATGACATCACTGGAGACATCATCCAGTGAGTGTAAGTGTTTTCTAAGGGCTCATGAGTGTTACACATATATAATTAGCTACTACAAAAGTTGAATCAGTATGCTAGATGCACTACTTATGGATGGTACTACTTTTAACATATATTATGTGAGTGGCTGCATGACTGTGTGTATCTGTTTGTAAGTCGTGTGTGAGTGGTATTATGGGTGAATAAGTGGGTGTGTGAGTAGCTGTGTGGGTGGGTGAATGGCTGTGTGAGTGGTTGTACTGATGAATGAGTGGCTGTGTGAGTGGTTGTTTGGATGAATACGTGTGTGTGTGTGAGTGACTGTATGGGTGAGTGAGTTGGGTGTGTAAGTGGCTGTATAAATGACTGTGAGCGACTGTATAGGTTAGGGAGTGAGTATGCAAGTGACGGTATGGGTGTGTATGGATCTGTGAGTGGGTGTGTGAGTGGCTCTATAGGTCTGTCAGTAGGTATGTGAGTGGCTGTATGGGCCTGTGAATGGTGATACCACTGCTGTTCAGGTTGTGTGAGTATAGCTATATGAGTGATTGTATGAAGGTTAAGTGTATGATTGGTAGTATGGCTGTGTAAGTGATAGTAGGTGTGTGCGTCTGGGTATCTTATTGGTTGTATGGGTATTTAAGTGGTTGCGTGATCACCTCCTTGAGTGGGTGATCGGTTAAGGGAGTTTGTGTGTGTGTGTGGCTGCATTGCTGAGTGATTTTGTGACTGGCAGGATGGCTGAGTGAGCGGGAGTGTGAATGCTTGCACAGATGTGTGAATGGGTGAATGGGTATATAAGTGATTGTGTGATTGGTTGTGTGAGTGCTTGTGTGAGTGAGTGAGTGAATGGCTATGTTGAGAGGCTGTATGGGTGTGTGAGTGTGTGAGTGTGTGGATGGGTCAGTGGCTGGTTGTAGGAGTATCTGTGTGGATGCGTGAGTGGTTGTGTGAGTGGCTGTAGTTATAGTTAGCTCAGGTAACTATAACTGTTAAATGTAATTTGTTTTGTATGAGTGACATCTGAGCCTAACTATAAGGTCTCTGTAACCTTTAGGTTTATCAGTGAATTTCTAAGATTTTTTAATTTTATTTCCATTTGCACAGCAGGCTGCCTTAACCCAATGCGAAGTTGTACTACACTGTACAATGCTGGATCTTGAAATAGGTTCATCTTTCTAGGTGTACTAAGGGAAATGTATTTGAATTTTCCAAACATGTAAATCAACACTTGTCCATTGAAGTTCGTGAACATGCGTAGAGTAACTTTTTTTTTATTTCTTTGGAAATCAGTGCCAGAAAGGTAAATGCTTTGTAAAAAAGAAAGGTAAATGCAGCATAATGACCAGTTATGAATTGGAGGAGCTATTTGCAAAATTACTGATCACTATAGCCTCGTGGTGGCCTGCAGTGTTCATCTGTTTGTGATTGATTTTGAAACAATAAAGGCAGGGAAATGCAATGTATCTGTTCTTGTGTACAGTGGTAATCAACAATTTACCACTAGATCTAGGTGAACAGAATTTTTAGAAGAGCAGAGCTCAGGTTTCAAGATTCAAATCAACAACCAGCCTAGTGACTATTCACTTATAGAATATTGGTTTCCAAAATATCCCCATACAGAAATATCGATGCAAAAAAATCGGTCAAAAATATCCACATCCCATAATTAAAATTGTAAGTACAAAAATATCAAAACAAAAATATTGATGCATAAAATATAGATGTACAAAATATAAATGTTTTAATTTAAATAAAAGTGAATGCTAAATATATTGAATACTAATAATTAACTTTAAATAAAAGCATTATTTAGATTTAATACACATTTTAACAAATATAATAAAATTAATTTAATTAAAATATATATATATTGCCTTTAATACAATTAATAAACTATTTATTTTAACTTATTTTATATTTTATAAATATATAAAAACAAATAAATATATATATTTACATACACTTATAAAATACAAATGTATAAAACATTATATTATAAATTAAAACATTAAAATATTTAATGGTCTTTAAAATTACATTTTTCACTCCATTGACTGCAACATTAGCGAAAGGGTTGGATAGCAGAGAGGTAAATATTACTATTCCCACTCCAGTGAGTGCAACAGTAGGGAAAGAGTTGGATATTGGAGGGGTAGAAATTTCAATTCCTACTCCAGTGGGTGCAACAGTAGGAAAAGTGTTGGATAGCAGAGGGGTAAAACTTACTATTCCCACTCCTGTGAGTTCAACAGTAGGGAAAGTGTTGGATAGCCAAGAGGTAAAAATTACTATGCCCAATCCAGTGAGTTCAACAGTAGGGAAAGTGCTGGATAGTGGTAGGTTAAAACTTAATATTTCCACTCCAATGGGTGCAACAGTAGGGAAAATGTTGGACAGCGGAGGGGTAAAAATTACTATTCCCTCTCCAGTGTGTGCCTCAGTAGGAAAAGTGTTGGATAAAAGAGGGCTAAAACTTACTATTCCCACTCCAGTGGGTGCAACAGTAGGGAAAGTGTTGGATAGCAGAGAGGTAAAAATTACTATTCCCACTCCAGTAGTTGTAACTGTATGGAAAGTGTTGGATAGCGAATGGGTAACAATTACTATTCCCACTCCTGTGGGTGCAAAAGTAGGGAAAGTGTTGGATAGGGGAGAGGTAAAAATTACCATTACCACTCCAGTGAGTGTAAAAGTAGGGAACGTGTTGGGTAGTGGAGGGGTAAAATTTACTATTCCCACTCCACTTTCTGCAACAGTAGGGAAAATGCTGGATTACGAAGGGGTAAACATTTATATTTCCACTCCAGTGGATGCAACAGTAGAGAAAGTGTTGGATAGCGGAGGGGTAAAAATGACTATTCCCACTCCAGTGAGTGCAACAGTAGGGCAAGTGTTGGATAGCGGAGGGGTAAAAATGCTATTCTCACTCCAGTGAGTGCAACAGTATGGAAAGTGTTGGATAGCGGAGGGGTATAAATTACTATTCCCACTCCAGTTTCTGTAACAGTAGGGAAAGTGTTGGATAGCGGAGGGTAAAAATTTATATTTACACTGGAGTCAGTTCAAAATTAAAAACAAACAAATTACCATCAAAAACACAAAAGATTTTGAAAAACAAAAAATAGAACATATATAAAAGTTTTAAATATCACAAAAGATAGAAACAGGTTAGAATGTTACAAAAATCTAACAAATACCTAGAAAGATTATTAAAAAAAATCAAAAATAATTTATAAACAAAAAACTCTTTTTTAATGAAAAAAATGTATAAACAAAAAATTACTCATTACATAAATGTAATGATTTTTATTTCCTACCCTATAACCACACACAATTCACAACCCACATTTAAATTAAAAACATTTACCTCCATAATTAACATAATTAATTATCAATTAAACTAATATTATTGATTTACATTTTTTTAAACAAATAAAAATTAATTTACTCCCCAAACGTTACCCCTATACAAAGAACACACACAAAATACCAATAACACTTACCATAAATATTTATCAATTGATAAATGAATGTTAATAATCAGCTAATTTTTTATTAATTAAACATAAATTACTTTCCGCCCTATACCCCATCAAACACCACAACGCACACATAAAAATCATTACACAATTGTTATAACTACATTTACATTAATAAATTAACATCAATTAACAACTTGTTCATTAATTTAAAATAATTTACTTCCCCCCTTCCCACTATAAACCCCACACTTACATCAAAAATTAATTACACAATTGCCATATTGCCAATTTTTATTAATTAATTAGCATAAATTAACAAATAATTAATAATGAATTAGGAAAAAAATCTTTATTAATAATAATTAACAAGCAATTAATAACTATGTATTAATAAAATAACTCCCACAATTAACACTATAAAATATATATTAAATACAAATGTATAAATTACAAATATTAGTAAATGTATTATAATTAAGTTACTTCCCACCCTTTTCCCCTATAACCCACAACCTGCTCTTAAAAAAAAATAACACAATTAACATAATTGTCAATTTATTAATGAATAATGATTTACAGCCAATTAATTAATAATTAATAATAAATTCATTCCCACAATTAACACTATAACATACAAATTAAATAAATACTAATACATCAAAAATTATAATTAATTTATTATAACTAAATTACTACCCACCCTATTCCTCTATAAACTCACAACCCACTCCTAATAAGATGACACAATTAACATAATTGCCAATTAATGAATTACAAATAATTAAAAACCAAGTAATAAATAATTCATAATAAATTAATTCCCATAATTAACACTATAAAATCTAAATTAAATAAATAATAATACATAAAAATAATCATTAATTTATTATAATTAAATTACTTCCCACCCTATTCCCCTATAAACTTACAACCCACTACAGAACTAAAAATCGCAAAATGTAATTAAGATAAAATTAATAAATACAAAATATGTAACACATGTATTAAAAAAAACAAATTCCCTTACAAAAAACAGATTGCATACTTATGAAATGCATACTCAAATCCATACATTGATATTTGAAACAGCTATATTTTTGCAAATGATATTAACAACTTCCATATTTCCAAAAACTATATTTCTTACCTGCAAGTCAATATTCTTTACCAGTCAGTCAAACAAGCTTTATTCGACATAGTCATAAAAGCATTACATATGTAAATTTGTTATATAAAAATAGAGTTAACATTTATACAAAAGTTTAAAACAAGGAATTCATTATAGTAATAATTAAAAATAATCAGGTTAAGATACATCAAGTATTCAGGTATAAAGTGCATTTTCAAAGACCTACCCCTTTACATTTTTGTTTCTAATAATCCAGGCCCATCCTAAATATTTCACCACAGCTATATATATTACAGGGATTGGGTTTGTACAGATGATTCTAGTAGCCACAATTCCACTCGGAGTGGCTAATAACTTAGCCATGGGTCGCAGCCAGACTCTGCGCGGGGCAGAGTATGCCGGACACACAAAGAGTAAGTGGCTTACTGTTTCTTTGGAATCTAGGCAAGATGGACATATTCTTTACCACAATATTCTTCATGTCGATATTTCTGTATCACAATATTTAACCCCTTCGCTGCGGCGGCTGTTCCGCCGCCAGAGATAAGGGGGCGGCGCAGCCGTGCGGCGGGTCCATGCTGGTGACGGAACTGCTCCATCACCTGCCGCGGTTGAGCTGTGCTGATGACAGAGCGGTTCCGTCATGGCCCCGCCCGCTCAATAGAACGCCCAGCGCAGGCGCGGAATCCGCGCAGGCACGTCGGACGGGCCATGACGTAACCGCTCCGTCATCAGCACAGCGCCACCGCGGCTGATGACGGAGCGGTTCCGTCATCAGCACGGAAAAGGTTAAAACTTGATATTTGTGTATGTCGGCATTTTAAACTCGATATTCTGTCTATGCACCCCTAGTGACAGCCATACAACTAAAACATAACTAAAAAATATTCAAGATATTTCTTAAATGTGTCCCAGACATGCAGTAACAGTGTCATGGAATTAAAAGACATCTTACTTTGGATAAACACCTTTAAATGCTCAGCACACTGTTCCTGTGCGAATCAATCCACTATTGGAAAAAAATATATGATGACCAACCTAATTCCAATTAACACGATATATTTGGATCTTCAAAATATAATAAAACAACAGCCTGGGAAAGAAACCAATATAAACATAAAATCATGTCTTCCTTCAATTAAAAGGTTGGTAAAATCCAGATTGTTCCTAATGCTGATAGCCAAAATAAGCACTGTCCGGTGCCTGCAGTAAGCTAATGAAGAAGTCGAAAATGTCCAGAAACATTGAATGAATGTTTCCAGATGCTGCCTCAATGTGTACATGAGGATGCATGGGGTATGCCCTTGAGAATGACGGAGGTCTGTTGGAGGAGAGAAGTTCTTGTCATAAAGTTAACAAAATATTGCCGTTAAGACCAATATCAATACATCCTAGCAAACCCGTTGAGTTTCTTTACCACCCAGGAGAGAGATCTTTTGAAGTGCTCACTGCCATTATCTTAAATGTGCTCTTCTTTCTACCTAATGACCAAGGAATGCACAAAGACGAAAGAGATGCTAATAATGTTAGCGAATATGGCACCAGAATAACAACACTTTTCCGAGGAAGAAATATCCAAAGTATGCACGAGCATTAAAGATAGGGACAACAAGGAATAGTTCTTTGCAGATGAACTGTCCAAAAAGTTATGTTTGTGAAAACAAATTTGTAAAAGAAGGACTTGCATGCTCGTAGGAATGTAGTAGTTTCAAACATGAAGTTAGTTAGTCCTATATTTGCCAAAATATGATGGATGTTAAACCAATATACAGAGATTAAACTAGGCCAAATATAAGGTTCGAAATATGCACACGAGTGTTAAATATGGTCAAAGAGAAGCCCAAATGTCCATATGGCTGAGATACCCGCCACCCCCTCTCAACACAATCCCCAATAATTGGGAAACCGGAAACAGTTCTTGAACTTTTGGAAGGCGGGAAGGGAGTTACCCTTCCCGGCCGTATTTATTAAAATATGAAACAAAATCAAAACATTAAAATAACAGTTTCATATCATGTACAATTTCATATCCACATTACGATGTTTGGCTAACCTTAACATATATCTAATACAAAGGTTCTCCTAGCCGATACTAACATCCTTACAAAATTGCATTACAAATTGAAATTGTACATCCTAACGTTAAGGGCCAACGGCAAGGTCGTAACCGGTGTCAGATCCCTAAACCAGAACTCCCCCCTCACTTGTGAGGGGCGGTCGCACAGAGGACTTCACCTCGTGTGCCATACCAATTTCCCTTGTCTTGACGGGGGCCCCTGTTAACTCGACGCCATGTACGTGGTCGTCCGAGGACTCGTGTAAGGTGTCTAGAAGGTAGCGTAGACCCCCCTCCCCACCCTACACAACTTACCACATCTGCCGTCGCAGATGTCCTGGCCCCGGGAAATTCCCAGGAGGGGCCCGTAGCCCCTCCTATCCAGGGAGGGGCCTTGACCGCCTTCCCTTTCCTTTAGGCGTCCCGTCCTTAGAAGGGACCGCCTCCCCGTTGAGGGGCCAATGGCCACCTCCCCCCGGGCGCTCCCATCCGTAATGGGTGACGCCCCCCCCTAGGGATCTTCCAATGACTGCTCACCGATCATGACCTTACCGCCACAGGCCGGATAGTTGACCGGCTATACGGACCCCCCACAAAACTCCTACCTAAAGGTCATGTTGCAAACTCCTTAGCCATGCTACGAGGTCTCCTATTAGTAAAGAGTTCCCCACCCGGGACAAGTGGACCCCATCCTCTAGATACATATTGTCCCCCCTGATACAACCATGAGGAATCGAATGCAAAGTACTGGTACGGAACAGTCTACCAAGCTTGTTGTTAATCTTTTTCACAGACTGATTTATAGCAGACACTGAATTAGCCCCCCGCCACACCTTTCGTGGAATCATATGGGACCATGCAATTGTGCACCCTGGAACTCTCCTCGCCAACCAACTTACTGTGGATAGTATCGCCTCGAGAAGTAGTCGTCTACCAGTGGTCACCAAATCATTGCCCCCAAGATGTACTATGATTATAGCTGGCGGTGACCTTGTCCGCCCTAACAAACCCTCAAGAAAAGGTTGAAACTGGTCAATACAGAGCCCACCACTTCCGTAGAAGGTCACCCTGTACCCGTATTCCCCAGCTGTGTGAATCATGTCACCTGCTTTGAATACGTCCCCGGCACGCCTCACGTATGAGTGGCCCACGACCCACACCACTCTTTCATCAGCCGGTGATCTCTGACCGCTGGTTCCCAGGTGTCGGGCCGACTGCACAGTCCGCCCCGCCTCGTAGGTTTGCGAAACTGTAACCAAACAAAAAACAAGAAGCATGAGTACATGATATCAGCTTCACAACATGTGCAACCGCACATACCTTTTGTAACAATTCGAGGACCAACGCCCCAACTGTTTTACTTTATCAACACTCAGACCCCTGGCTGTAGCCTCTGTAGCAGCCCCTATCCGGAAGGAATGAGTCCCAAACTCGGCCGGGTTCAGGCCCGCGGCTGAGATTGCCATTGCAAGCACCCGCTGGAACTGAAACTTCGTCAGTGGGGTGGCATCTGCATGCCTCAGCAAGGTCCCTCCCCACGATGCCGCCCTCTGCGCCAAATATTCCTCGACGCATGCAACCGGGCACATGGAAGATCCGGGGATCCGCTGGACTACTACACTGTCCCCGATCGCGCCTTGATCAGTCTTGGACCTGACAAACGAGACAATCATCGTCTCCCCCTTTACATGAATGTGCTCTCGGCACAGTCCACCCCCGTATCCTGCTTATTCTTTGCCACCAGTTCGCTTACCCGCATAGCCCCATGAAATGCTAATGCAAAAGCGGCCCGGAATAACACTGTTTCCGCCTGGGATGAACAAGTAGCAGGGAGTACGGCCAGTAATAGGGCCAACCTATCCAGACCTATAGGGTGCCTTTCATCTACTCTGCGACCCTCAAGGCGTTGCCACCCACGCAGCGCTTTCTGTACCACAAAAGACGCTGTAGGGTCCTGGATACCATGAGCCCGCGCCATGAAGGAAATGGCAGCCCGATGCCTCTGGGCCGTGGCCACCGATTTTCCTGCCCCGCGTAGAGACAGTAAAAACTTTATGACCAATTCTTCCTGACCCCAAAGCTCTCCCCTAGCTGAACCCAAAAAGGACAAATAGGAACGGAACGCCCCTTCGTATGCCTTCCTTGTCCTAGGTGCTAAACTCTCTCCAACGAGGTCTTGTAGTTCGGGGCACCGAGAGACCAGAGAGCTTCGGGAAATGGAGCCGCTACCGGGTCCGCTGTGGGCAGAAAACCCCAGAAGGCCTGCATACGGAAACGAGAAAGCGCATCAGCAGCCTGATTCAGTACCCCTGGCACATGCCTCGCTCTAAAGAGCACGTTCAATTGCATACACAGTAAAACAATTTCCTTGAGCAACCTCAGGATCCACTTGCATCGTGCTGCCTGACTATTGATACACTCAACAACGGTCATGTTATCAGACCAGAACACCACCGAGTGGTCCCTAAACCCCTCAGGCCATGTCTTCAAAGCCACCAGAATAGGGAACAGTTCAAGAAAAGCAATGTTACTTGTAAGTCCGCACTCGTGCCACCATGACGGCCACCTTTGAGCCGACCAGTGATTGCCAAAGATGGCGCCAAAGCCTATACTCCCCGCCGAATCTGTCCACAGCCCCAATTCTCCGGAGGACACCGCCGGCTTCGTCCAGACAACCCGACCATTGAAGTCCGCCAGGAATGCCAACCAAATGCGCATGTCCTGGCGAATCTCGGTCGAGAGCCTCGTGCGGTGATGCCCCTCCTTAAGACCGACCATGGCTTGTGCAATCGAACGGGAAAAGGGGCGGGCCATTGGCATCACTCTAAGGGCAAAATTCAACTGTCCCACAGTCTGCTGTAATTGATGCAAGTTCACCTTATTTTCTCTAACACAGGCTTCAAGGGAAGCCCTGAATTTCCGCACCTTTTCTTCTGGCAAGCGGAAGCAACCTTCTTCGGAATCGAGCTCTATTCCAAGAAACTCGAGCGAAGTTGAGGGCCCCACAGTCTTACCTGGTGCCAATGGCACACCAAACTGTCTCATCAAATCACAAAATTCATCTAGAGCCCGTGCACATTCTGTGTCCCCGGCTGCCCCTAGAAACAGAAAATCGTCCAGATAATGCATGACATGCTGAAACCCCGTAATCCTTGTGAATGCCCATTGCAAAAAACAACTGAATTTTTCAAAATAAGCACACGATATGGAACAGCCCATTGGCATACATTTATCCATGTAATAGCGCCCCTGAAACATAAAGCCCAGGAGACGCTGATCATCCGGGTGTACCGGGAGCAACCGGAAAGCGGACTCGATGTCGGACTTGGCCATCAGCGCTCCGGGCCCCAGGCGATTCAACATGGCGACTGCATCATCGAAGGATGCGTACCTCACCGAACAAAGCCCTGGGTCTATTGCATCATTAACTGACAAATCCCTCGGGGCTGACAAATTATGTATCAGTCTGAACTCACCCCGGTCCTTTTTGGGGACAACTCCCAAAGGTGAACAAATGAAATTAGGAACTGGTGGCGTGTTGAATGGTCCTGCCACCCGACCCCGGGCTACCTCTTTCCCAATCTTTGCTTGCACCACTGCCGTATTATGTAGGACCGAGAGTTGGTTCCTACACTGTGCTTTCCCCTGAAAATTCCCCACCGGGATGCGGAAACCGTAAGAAAACCCATCTCGCAGCACCCCAGCGGAGACATGATCAGGGTATTCGCCGAGCCAAGGAATCATTGCCATGGTATCAACCGGTGTAGGTAAAGCCGCCCCTTGGACTATGTCAGACCTGTTTGGCGCTTCCCCTACTGCCGTTATCACCCGTTTTGGCTCTGCACATGGTCTCGGGATGCGAAGACTGTCCACACCCCCCACATTCATGTCTAAACTTGCATGACCCGTGGGGCCTCGTACACTTTCCCTTGTTAAAGTTCCAGCATACCCCTTTTTTACCTGTATTGCCGTTCGGCTTTGGGTGATGCTCGTTACCTGCTCCTGTCCGAAAGGGCGCCCCGGATGGTTGGCGGGAAAGTTCACCCCCGCCCCCCCCCCACCAGTGGCGCCTTCAACATGCCTGATTGTTCCATCTTTTGCCAAGAAATGGAGTCATAACAATCCCACGTCATAGAGGCATCGAACTCTTTGGCTTTACGAAAAATATTATCATAACAAAACCACTCGTTGCCGCTATATGTCTGCGAATATTCCATAATACGTGACTGGTACACAGGTAACTCGGTCAATAAATCGGGTCTCCGTTCCCCCATAATTGAAGTAAATATGCTAAAAGCCCTACCCCAGTTACCTATTGTCTCATCGACTCTAAAGGCGGCCATTTTTGCGCGCCAAACACTCGGATGCATGAGTTCCTTCTGAACTTTCACATGCTCGATCTCATAATGGTCAGTTAGTAAGGAGAACATGTTTACGTATTTCTCAGCCCATATCCGTTCTTTTACCTCTATCGGGATATGCTGAGCCAATCTCTCCCTCCTCGAGGGTACCGACCCCTTCCCCGCAATCGGCATTAGCTGCTTACCTGAGCTAGAAGCTGTAACCGCCGTTGCTGCCGAACTCGTGCTCGCTGTGAGTTGCTCCACTGGGGCCTGCGGGGAAATAAACGGACAAGTAGGTTTCGCGGCCTCTCGCGACTGCCGCAACTGCCTTATTAATTGCTTGGCTTCCTCGGCCGTGTCCCCCGGGGCCGCGGGACGCCCGCTGCTATTACCCAGCCATGCCGCCAACTGTGCGGCCAATTCCGGGGGCATGTCCCCTTCGTCCACTGGGGTAACCACAACGGGGATCCGCTGACCCTCGGCAGGAGCCGGCGCGGGAATCTCCGCCGGTCTAGGAGGGCTCATCGGGGGAGCCTCCGGAACTGAGACCTCGTCCTCGTTTGACCCGTTCCTGGTCCTCTTCCTTCTGCCGGCCGGGGCCTCCGTCGGGTTGGGTCTTTTTGGCCTTCCCGCACCGTCCCTGGCCGCCATTTTTCTTTTCATCTCTGCCATGTCCTTCACCAACATCCGGAGCATCTGGTCGGTGCTGACCTTCTTCGCGACTCTCTTGCCCGGCATGATTTGCAGCGCTAGAAGAGAAAAGAGAGAAATTACAAATTTCAAAAATGGCTCTTCGTTCCGTCTCGAGCTCACGTGCAGCGAGGAGGTGCAGCTTCAGAGCACAGGAACAAGAGGATGCTTTCTTGGCTTGTGGCTCCTTTTATTCTTCTCGGGGCGGGCATGAACCCGCCCCCTTCCGCCTCCCTGGGCGTGGCGGATGGCTTCGGTGTCTAGGACAACCCACTCCTGGGCGGGAAAAAGCGCGCCCCGGCTACGCCGCTTCGGGCATACCAGCCGAAACGCGCCTCCCGCCCAAAATGGTTTCCCGGGGGGATCGGGGTACTCCACCATACGTTCGGGGGGACCGATTGGTCGCCCCTTTCCATTAGGATTATCAATACGAGTAGTGATACCAGTATATACCAAATGCGAGAAGAATGCTAATATTGACCAGACATGGACAAGTGTGAACATTTACGCTATGATCCAAATATACATGACTATATATCATTGGTCTTTGTGATGTGCAAAATGTGTACACAGACGTGCCAATCTACTCACTAGCATAGTCATATAAAAGAATTGTGCCCGGAATATGCGTGTAGATGAAAAATGCAAATCCAAAATCCAAAATATGCACTTGGTGAAAGTATAGGGCCATAAGTATGGTCAGTATATGCACACCTATAGAATTCTCGAAATATGCACAAGATTGAAAAGTCTGCTCAAAACAAATGGCTTCAAGAGAATAATCATAAATATGCAAGAAAATGCATGAAAATGAAAATATGCTGTATCAATACGTAAAATTTGCACAAAGGTCAACAACGCTTTCAAGGATATGCATAAAATATACAGAATAGTGATTGAAGCAATGGTCACACACACGAAAGCCTACATTTTTTGATCAGAAAATGTAGTCGGGAGGATGCCAAATATATGTAGGAGGATGACCAAATGTAATCAGTAGGATGAGCACTAAAGAATGCCCTTAATGTGCAAAACTGGAAGTTCAAAAGAGGAGGTATTGTTTCTGTGAACAAACATGCATGGTTTTCCTCAGAATATGCACTAAAACAAAAGTAATAAAATGTGCATTTATGTCTTAATGTACTTGCATGTATCGACTTAATTGCTGTATGTCACAAACATAAATACTGCCTAATATATGGCTTGGTGTTTTTATATTTATGGCATACATCTTGTCCTTGTCATGTAAAAATAGAAACTGATTTTTCACATTATTTTTAACTGTATTTGGACAGGTAACATTCTCAAAGATATATTCTCAAATACTGTAAATGGTGGACGTGGCTAGTTTGGAGTGCAATAGTGACAAAGACAGTTGTCCTCAGGAAGTGAAAATAACTTTATCATGACCATAAAATCAATAATACAAACAGTGATTTTTTAGCATGTGTTATGGTTATTTAGGGGCATATTATCAACAACTAGCGATATTTATCGCTAAATGGGCTTAGCGATATATTTTCTATCGCAGCGCATCACCGGATTATATCGCAGAGATAACGTGCTATGAGCAACGTTTATCTCTAAAGTGATAAAATATACGGCGATAGCGGCGAAATGCGTGAATATCGCTGGGAATCCAGCGATATTCAGGCATTAACGCCAATAGGGTCTTAACCTGAATATCAAACTCCCATTGGATATACAGGTTAAGAAGTGGTCTGAGCAGGCGTTAGGTTTTGGCAATATTCAAGCTTAGCACAAATTTTTTTATCGCTTCGCCTGCGTTGATATTAGGCGTTAGCTATGTTAGCCACTGCTTTCAGTCGCTAACAGGTTGGGTACGCCCACTTTACATGTCATTAGCGATAAATATCGCTGACATGCAAAGCGGGCCCCAAACCGGCCGCTATCGCCCAAAAGCTGTTGCTAACTGTTGTTAGCGGCAGCTTGCTAATAGGGTGATAAAATTATTGCAGCTTTCACAGGAAAAAGTCCCGCTAAAGGGGCGATACTGCCCTTGATAATATGCCCCTAGGTTTAGATGGATTGAAATATTTGTAAATGTGCCTCAATGGGAGTGAGCTGATGGCTACAAAGTAGCTGAAATATTGATGTTTAAAATGCTCAGACCGACGCCCATGGATGGTGGAGGGATATATATTTTTTTAGTTTAGAGATAGGATTGCATTGTGGCCAGGATGTAATCTTCGACCAGGACTCGAGCAGAGAAAACAGCTCGTGATGTTTTTGGGATCCATATAAGTCTATTGGTGCCATAATGGGGTGAAGAAAGTACATTTTTGCAACAATGAATAAACCCAAATGTTATGGGTTTCCAGTATCGCTCAGAGCCACAACATTCTTGTTACACTTATGTAGAAACTCACCTTATGGGTATTCCCTGAACGTAAAGCTGTGCGGGGGTATTTTTGTAGTGTTTACACTAGTGTTTTTACCCAATAGGCACGTACGAAATTCTGAATCATTTAAAAGTGGGAAAAGAAGGGGAAATTGAAACCTTTCAACAGGAGCAAATAAAAATATGTGATTGCAGGAACGGGAAGCTGGTCTCACCTGACTCACCACGCCACGAAGCCAGGATTTCATTTTGCCAGACCAGCATATGGAAATGTGTAACCACATTTTATGATGTGGGGACCTCATTACGAACAACATCACATGTCACAGCCTAGTTTAGGCTGTACTGAACTCCTTGCCCCAGCTGGTCATTCCGTCTGCGGCATACGCGTCCCAGCGGCATCATAGCCACTCCCGCATTAATTCTGAAACTTTCCTGTAGTAAAATGGTTTCTTATGCAGAATCTCTGCCTCTTGTTTACTTTTTGCCAACCACTAAGGTAGTTAGAACTATTGGGCACTTTGTCAATTCAGTGCATTTTTGTAAACTGCCCTCAACACAGGAAACTGAAGAAAAACAGAACAGCCAATACGAAGACCTGCATACCAATGTCAACAAGTAGTAGGTGAATTAATTGAAAAACGAAAACATAGAAACCACATTGGAGGAAGCAAAAGCATGGAAAACCAATTTAAAGAAAGACAATATTAAGGAAATACAAAAAATCGAAAATTTAAGGAAACATTTTGCATTTCAAAGTAAAGATAATTTTAAAGAAAATCCAAAATTACATTAAACTTGGGTAGAGTCTAGTACTACTATGGGGATTTTGGGCTCAGGGATGGCTCATATTTAGTGTGATGAGGGTGTTCTTGGGGGTCAGGAATAATTGACAGTAGGGCATAAAATGGGGGTTTTAGAGTTCAGAGATGGTGGAATGCAGAAGTAGGGATGACTTTTTAGGGTTCACGGATGAGTGGCGATTAGGTGTGTGAGGTGTCTTTAGGTCTCAGGGAGGGGTGGACTGCTTTGGTGCTGATAGGTTTTAGGTTTCATGAATGAGCAGAGTTTAGGGCTGGTGAGGGATGTAAGGTTCAATTATAGAGAGCAGCTGGTCTGGTGAAGAATTTTTAGGGTTCAGGATGGGGGGGAGTTCAGAGGAGTGGGGGTTTTAAGGATTCAGGGATGGGTGGAGTTTATATGTAGGATTGTTTTTTTGGGTTCACCTATGAGTAGTTTTGGATGATGAATTCTTATGATGGCTGGTGTTTGAGGGCATTGAGGGTCTTTTTGAGCTCAAGAAAGGGTGGAGTTTTGGTGTGCTGAGGTGTTTTAAGGGTTAATGGATGGGTGGGTGTTAGGCATAAATAGGGGTTCAATGGTTCAGGAATGGGTGGGGTTAGGGCAGTGAGTGATTGTAGGGTCCAGGGATGGTGGATTTCTGGGGTACAAAGGGCTTTTAGTGTCAGGGATATGTTCTTTTTAGGTGTGGTGAGTGGTTTTAGTGGGAAGGGATTGACGGTGTTTAGGGGTTGTGAGAGGTCAGCAATGGATGTTGCTTACAGGTGGTGATGGCTTAGAGAATTAAAGGTATCTGAAGTAATTGCCTGACAATATAGACAATATACATATGAACTAAAGTCCCCTGAAGTAAAGTACTTAAATACATTTCTCCAACAAAAATGCTTTTTAAATTAAGACATTATATGTACGCATAATAAATGAGCATTCAAATCCAATTTCGACCAAAAAGACTTTATATGAATTGGTTTCTATGAAAAGGTAAATGCCATTCATTCAGAAAATTTCCATTAAACAGTTTAGATGAAATGGTTATGGTATTCCATCAAATCCTTATCCCTTGAAATCACATAAAACTGAGTCAACATATCTGACATACGCCAAGGTACTGAATGCTACTGAACAGGTTGTGACACTGCAGGTCACAAAGTGACTTGATGTTAACTGTCTTTTGGAATATAAATTCATAGTCAGTGGCATTGCTTCAAGTTGTTGCAAGAACGTTGTATACTGGGCACATAGATAGTGTAAACATAGTTTATACCACATGCAACACAACGCACTGCATTACAACGCGGTCATTACAAAGACTGCGTTGTTACAACGCATGCCATTATAACGCAAGTTGGAACAACGGCTTGCTGTAGGGGTCAGAAGGTGTTAGATTTAAAATCCAACACCTTCCTTACTGTTGCACAGACTGAAGTTAGAATAGTAAATGATACAGTTCCAACATCTAGCGGCCCCCATACAGCTAGTCGTTGTTCTGACTTGCATTGTAATGGCATGTGTTGTAACAACGTGAGCGTTGTAATGACCACTTTGTAATGGCATGCGTTAAAAAAGCATGCAATGTAACGTGGCTTATTCAATATATAGATTAGTTCATCTCACCCTAACTTTGTCAACTTTCTAAAGTAACCCGAGCCGGGCGTTAGACTATAGACTCCACTCCAGAATCTCAGCTAAGTATGACTTAAAACAGTTTCATATTGTAGTTTCAATGAGCTCTACAACTTTAAATTAGAGGGCAGCAACAGAAACCATATCAGTGTCTCTCTATAACCATCTTGAAGCCTGTTAATTTATTGAGACTCTGTAGATGAGAGCAGAAAAGGAAGCCTGGGATGCAATTCTCATTCTGACATATTGCCCTAAATGATAACAGGCTCTTAGCTTTATGACTAACTTGAATGCATTGGTGCAATTAAGAGAAAATATTTGCCATAGCACTTCCTGTTGAACAGTTTACACGGAAAACACAATCTTAAGACTGTGAGCCAATGATTGAATGAGATCAGCAATTACTCTATGGTAATGTAGTAACAATTATACTGTTTAAATGAAAAGGTATGTTATGTTACTTAAGCAAATCAACCCCGCTGGGGCATCTCAGTGCTGGAGCACAAAACCAGAAAAGTGGAGAGATTAAAATAGCCAGGTTTTAAGGAGTTTTTTGAAGCAGACAATGTCAGAGCAGTCACGGATCTGCTGTAGATGTTTGCGCCAAAGGTGAGGCCAAGATAAGAGAATGATTGGCCACCGTATTTGTCTGTGCGAGTGCGGCGGGGGTAGAACAAATGCTGATCTTTTGATCTCAAATTCCTTGTGGGAAGCTATACATGAAGTTTGTTATGGAGGTATACCGGCACCTTGCCTGATAGGAATTAGAGTATCAAACAAAGGACTTTAAAATTTGCAGGTTTCCTGATAGTAAGCCAGTGGTGAGATCTAAGAGTAGGCTCTGAGGCAGTGCAGGGGGAAAGTTTGCAAACTAGTCATGCAGCCGTGTTCTGGACTACCTGAAGTTTTGATAGAAGAGTTTTGTTGGTTTCGACCAGTAAGGCGTTACTGTAATCCATGCGGCTGACCACCAGAGCCTGTGTAAGAGTTTTCCTTGTATGGAGAGGTATCCACTGACATGCCTTCCTGAGCATTCACATTATTCCAAAACAGGTGCAGCAAGTGGACCCGACCTGCTTTTTCATGGTGAGGTTGTCATCTATTAGAAGGCCCACAGTTTTTTACTGCCTTTTTAGGTTGAGGGGTGGTGCCCAGTTCAGATGGCCGACCAGTAGGCGTGGGCCTTGCCGAACATCAAGATCTCAGTCTTATCAATGTTAAGCTGCAAGCAATTTTGGACATCTAGTACGCATTTTTCTTCATGCATTCTATAAATTTGGATTTTGTGGATTTGGGTTATAACCCATTCATATGATCAACTGCATGTCATCTGCATATGAGATGACCTCCATACTGCAGGATCTGATTGCTTTAGCCAGATGGCCAACATATATGACAAAGAGTATAGGGCTCAAAGATGACTTACTGTTTGGAATATGGTATCTTGTGCCCAAAAGTTGAATGCTGCTCTGTTTTTCTTTCCAAGGACATTTCTGCACAATACCTGAAAACCATACATTGAGTAATCATTTTAGAGGAACAAATCTTTAGTATATGTCCATCAAATTCTGGATTTTTTTCCAAAATTTTCCTAGATGGTATATTGACATTTGATAAATAAACCTATGATTTGGAGAATCGTACGACAATGTCTAAAATTATAAAGGTGGAAGTTTTGTAGCAAGACTCTCACAAAAAGAGCACAATTATTTGTTGCTGGGAATTCCTTGTATTTAAAAATAACTCCTCAAAATTGTGTCATATAAATCAATGCATAGTTTTTGTTCTTTCGGCTTTTCATCAGTTATTCCTTGGCACCTAATCCTGGAACGTCACAGTCTTAGGACACACATTTATTTAAGCAAGTATGGGTTTGAGTTTTAGCTTTTCCTTTTTGTGTTGCTTGATTCCTTCAGCTTGAAAACATTTACAGTAATAGTACTGTGACATCCCATAACTATATGCAATAAAGTTAATAAAATCTGATTTATTTGATTAACAAATTCATGTCGCCCACCAAACAAATTATTATTCTAAAGGTCAATATTTGCTGATGGCTATTTAAACACTCTAAAAAACAAATTATAAGATGACTGTGAAGATGTGGACTTTCTAACTTTGTCATGACCTCTGATCTTGGAAGTTCACTTCTGTTCTAATGCGTGAAGAAGAAAATCAGTGGCCTCTCTATTGTACAGCTATGCATCAATTGTGGTACCAGAAAATGAATGCTATAGTTTGGCCCATTACATACTTTGGTGATGTGAAAGTTCCTGACTGCCTTACTTGGCACAAAGAGCAACTGGTGTTCAGTTATCCTTGCTGCATCAGTATCTTACAGTATGTGCCACAATGAGCAGTTCATGGAACAACACTGGCAAATGGGGTGGGTGGAGTTCGCAAAGTTGCACTACTCGGAATTCTGCGGAATTGCATACAAACTCTGTCGCATTCTGCTATATATATATATATATATATATATATAAATCCAAGGTTTGTTTCAAAGCAAAAAATTGCGCACTCCGGAATCCAGGTTCAGCAAAGAAGGTTTATTTTCAGTTTACACACTACGCGTTTCGACACACTATGTGTCTTGATCACACGTCACGACACATAGTGTGTCGAAACGCGTAGCGTGTAAACTGAAAATAAACCTTCTTTGCTGAACCTGGATTCCCGAGTGCGCAATTTTTTGCTTTGAAACAAACCTTGGATTCATGATTAAATCAGCTTGTGTGGTCCGCCGATTCTCGTGTACCACCTGACCCGGGAGGAAGAATCCCAGAAGGACCCTGTTTTTGCCTTTGGATATATATATATATAAATAACGCTTTGATAATGTAAAAAAACTCGCAATGAACAAGGTCCAACCTCCATTAATTTCTGTCAACCAAGGAACCATCTCAGATGCTGCATCTAGTTCAGGCACAAGTATACCATCCAGCAGCAATGATGCACTAACTCCAAATGAAAATGAAATGCATTTAAACATGGCGGAACCCCAAAGCTTCACTCCCTCGGAAGAATTGGGGTTCATGATCGAGGACCGTCGTCAAACGCTCAGATCTTGGGCACCTCAGACGCAGAAATGCAGCAAACGCAACAGGCAACGTAAAGAGAGGAGGAAAGCTCGGAGGTTACAAAAAGAGAAATTGAATACCCAGGAGAGTCAACCAAAAGACATTGGTATATCATCTGTTAATACTGTTATTAATATGACAGAGCTTGAATTAAACACTGCTGAACTGCAGCTTTTGTCATTGGGACTCTCTTTTTGCCCTAAAAGTAACTTTAAATATGTACAATCACGCATTGATATTTTTAAGTTTATTAGGAAATTAAAACTTATAAAGTTTCATAAACTTAAAAAAGCGAATGTAAAAGCAACATCTATTATCGCTAGTAATCAGCCCAGTGCTCGATTTCAGGTAGCTGATGTACTGACATTCCGCACAGTTAGTGGTCTGGCAGATGAAAATGATGACAATGTTCTGAGTACACAAGAGGATCTTTTGGGTATGGGTATTTCCACTGCTAATGCTGCTCTTACTCCCTTTCGTCCACCATCTACATTTATGCCTGTCATGGCAAGAGATGCCATTGATATTTGTGGTAACTGTGTAATTAATGATCTTAAGGCCTTACACAAAAAATGCATCCCTTCAAATAAAAAAGGCCATTTTAGAGAGCAACAGTATTTCCGCCTAATGGATAAATTGAGTAAAGAAAAAAATATCATAATCAACAAAGCAGATAAAGGCGGGAATATTGTTCTTTGGCCACGAGATGCATACATGGAAGAAGCTAAAGAACAACTAAATGATGTCAATTGCTATAGGCAAGTTGCTTTCCCCATTTTACTAAAAGTGAAGGATCATATTTTTAAAGAGCTATCTAAGTGGAAGAGGGAGAATTTGATTGATAAGGATGAGTACAACTTTTTAAGAACAGAGTACCCCATTACTCCTACCTTATATTTACTCCCTAAAGTACACAAACGGATCACTCCAGTGCCAGGCCGTCCAATTATTTCGGCTCAAGGTAGCCTGCTAGAATCCAAGTCTAAATATGTGGATTTCTTTCTACACGACTATGTAGCTGATTTACCTTCTTTTATTCGCGATACAGGGCATTTCCTAGAAAAACTTAAAGATGTGATTTGGGAGGATGGGTACCACTTTTTAGTGATGGACATCTGCTCCCTTTATACCAGTATTAACCATCAAGATGGCCTGAACGCTATTAAATTCTTCCTGTCAAACAGAAATATTTGTTATAATGAACATAGCAAAATGCTACTCCATATGCTTGAATTATGTCTGACTAACAAGTTCTTTATTTTTAATAAGGAAATGTTTCAACAACTCAGAGGTGTGGTAATGGGGGCGTGTTTCTCTCCCAGCTATGCATGCTTGCACGTTGGCTGGTGGGAGAAACACGTCCTCATGCAATCGCACAAGGATGATTTTTCAAAACACGTTATCAGATGGTGGCGTTTCATCGATGACGTGTTTGTCATATTGGAAAGGCACTAAAGAATCAGCTCTGGATTTTGTCAGCAAGATTAATAGAAACTCCCTGAACTTGGAATTCACAGCACAAGTCAGTGATTCAAAGGTAGAATTTTTAGATGTTGAGGTTTTTGTTGATCATATGAATATTTGCACCAAATTACATCGCAAAGTAACTGCTGGAAATTCCATCCTTCATGCCAGCAGTGCTCACCCTTTGCACCTCATAAAAAGTATTCCTTACGGTGAATTTTTACGTATAAAGAGAATTTGCAATAGGAAAGAGGATTTAGACACGTGCTTGAATGAGTCTAGAAATAGATTCTTAAATAGAGGTTATACGGTCAAAGATCTACAATGGGCTCTTGATAAACTGAATACTGTTGTTCCATTAGAGGCTAGTGAAGTAACTGATGTGAGTCCAGCTCAAAGAACTGTCCCACCACCGATAAGGCTAATTACTACTTTTAGTAACCAGGAGCAGGCCGTCAGAAAAATTGTCAGTAAGCATTGGTCTATCTTGCACACTGACATCACTTTATCTCCGGAACTTCTCAATAAGCCTACGATCACTTTTAGAAGAGCACCGTCTATGCGTGATGCATTAGTCAAAACTAATCCAGAAGTGATTGATACAACAAATTGGCTGACTGAGAAGAGGGTTTTGTAAAATGCTTCTCCTGTCGTGCATGCAAGTTCGGAATAAACAAACAGTCTTTCTTGGATCCTTTTTCAGGCTCATTGAATAAGATTAACGGACACTATACTTGTAAAACTGACTGCGCAGTATATGTTTTAGAATGTACTTGTCATCTTCTATATTTTTGTAGTACCAAACTCCCGGTATTTAATAGGATCCTCCAGCACTTGCGGGCAATCGTGAATTCTGATCCATCTTATCCGGTTGCCCGCCATTTTAAACTTGTGCACCAAAACAAATTGGAGGATCTGAAATACTATGTAATTGACTCTGTGCCAAAATCTATAAGGGGTGGAGACAGAGAAAAGAAACTCCGCCAGCTAGAGAGTCAGTACATAGTTAGACTTAATACCAAGATACCTAGTGGTCTCAATACAGGGGAAGATTTGGTCCACTTTCTATGATTATACCAGCAAAATTTCTAAGATTTTACCAGCAGTGTGATGTTTTTAAATTTAAAACACTAAAGTATCCGTATTGCTGATGTTGGGCTCAACATCAGTGTCTTATCCTCTTCTAATCGATCTTATATTCATGACATGTCTATCCTTAACTGATTCTGGTCAAATTGAATGTGTATGTGTATATATATGAATTTAGGCTTTTTATTATGGGTATTGTATTTATTGATTGCAATGAATTTTAACATGAGTTCTTATTTGTGTTAAAAGAATTTGATCGTTTAGCTTGTCTAATGGACAGTCTGGCAGAGTATTATCAGTTTTTTACTGATCTCTATTTATACCAATTATATTGTTGTACTCAATGATGATCCCACTGAGAAAACCGTATTTTAAAGTTCTTTTATATACATATATATATTTGAAAATGTGTTTTGAACGATCCTTCTCTATTGCAGTATTTGAAAACTCTGTAACTTGATTCAAACAATATGAATTTATGTACCTCTTTTTGCTTCTATATGACTTGCTTGATGATTGCATCCCTAATATCATCTGATTTTAATTAACAGTAATGTATGGCTAGTAATAGTCACATTTTCACTTTCTGCACATTGGGTATTTTACCATGATCAATTGATTTCTGTTATTTTGTGCAATATTGGTAGTCCTTTTGATGGATTAGGATTTGGGCACTGGCCCCGGACTTTCTTTCTTGATTACAATCACGAAATATCTGTAATTTCCTTTCCAATTATTTTTAGCAATATGTCAACTTTGCTTAAAACAATGTTCGATATGATTTTTTGAACTATTGTTTTTTAAACGATTGCACTTTCCTATCTTTGCACATATGCATAATGCACTTTATAAATAACTTAGTCTGTTTTCCCTCTCTATGTGAAGGATGGGAGGGTCTAAATTGTTTCATGGTATTTTTAATAGTATATTACTATTCCCACTCCAGAGAGTGCAACAGTAGGGAAAGCATTGGATAGCGTAGGGATAAAAATTACTATTAATAAACAAAGGTTAATAAGGTTGGGAATATTAGACTAAGCTGCGGACTGATTAACTGCAGGTCGCTGGTCAAGCATCACACAGAAATCTCTATACTGATTGAAGATCTGAAGTTAGATGTATTATTCCTAACTGAAACCTGGATTCAAGCAGAATCTGCACTCGAAATAGGACTTGCTTGCCCAAAGGGCTTTAATATCCTACATAATCCAAGGCCTAAGGGCAGAGGAGGAGGGGTTGGAATGATCTATAACGAAGAACTGCATTTCGCCTCAATAAAAGTGGAAGAGGTTAGTGGGCTAGAGCTCATGGGTTTCTCGTTACAGGAACCCAAAGGTAGCCAACTCACGGGATTGATTTGTTATAGACCACCTGGGAGCGTCACCTGTTATCAAGATGCCCTGGATATTATTACCAACCTTTCTCTAGCACACTCCAGAATGATCATCCTTGGTGATTTTAATTTGTGGGAGAATGCCTCCTTGGGTAACCATTTGAGAGAACTGACACACACCTGTGCCAGCCTAAATCTGCAACAACTGGTTAACCTCCCAACTCACCAAGGTGGTCATATACTTGACCTGCTTTTTGCCAATGCCTTGGAGACCGAGTTCTGAGTGTCACACCTCAGAATTCGACTGACCATTACCTAGTCTCATTTCAAACCCTGCTCCCAGAACATACGGGACAAGCCAAGACACCTGTGGCATTTAGGGTCGGAAGAGAATGGGCGAAGCTGGGTAGGTCAGGGGCCACATTAACATCACCACCAGACAGCCTCTTCTGCGCCTCCGCATCAGTGAAGACTAACTACAACATCTGTCAGAATTATATCATGAGTGCATTGGATCAAATAATCCCGATAGAAAAAATCAAAATAAGAAATAAAACATCAGCACCATGGTATAATGATGAATTGAGACATCTACGTCTGCTGTGTAAGAAGGCGGAAAGGAAATGGAGGAAGGGCTATTTGGAGGGAGACTGGCTTGAGCTGAGAGCAGCACAGACTGCGTATAAACAACGGATCCTAGGCTGTAAGGCCCACTTTTATGCCAACTCCATCTTGCATGCCTCTAATGGGACTAGAGAACTTTTTAAGATAGTCGGAGATCTGTCAGCTCCAACATGTCTGATCACCAAAGTGGTGGCTTCCCAGGAATTATGCAATGATATTGCTCTGCATTTCCTGGATAAAGTGGGAAAGATTGTTAGATCACTTGAGGTGCATAATACCAACACCCACCCCCATAGACCACTGGAGACGGAGGGGGCCCGAGCCAATTATACATTCTTGATGGCTTTCAGCCTCTCTCTGACTCCACTTTTAGTGAGATAGTGCAAAATATATCCTCAGGATCTCCCTCTGGCCCATTGCCACAGAAAATATGGAAAACCTATGGCCGGGAAACTCTTCCCTGGCTTAGACAGATATGTAATCAGTCATTGGAAACAGGAACTGTCCCGAGGGAATGGAAACACGCGGAGGTGACACCACTGATTAAAAAACCTTCTCTAGACCCAACAAATCCAGTCAACTTTCACCCAATCTCGCTGCTTCCCTTTCCTATTAAAATCTTGGAGAGGGTTGTCAGCAGGTCCTTGTCAGACTTCTTTGAGGAACATCACTTGTTGGACAAGGATCAGTTTGGGGTTCGGCCAGCGCACGGGACGGAGTCTGCTCTCCTGACTATGGTGGACAACCTACGAATGAGGGCCGACAACGGGGATGGTGCAGTACTGGCACTTCTCGATATGTCAGCCGCGTTCGACACAGTAAGCCACTCAATCCTATTAGAGAGACTGGAAAATATGGGGGTCAGGGGTAAAGCCTTGCAATGGTTTGGCTCCTATCTGACAGATAGAGAACAGCCAGTTTCTATGGTACCTTTCACCTCCTGCAAGATGCCGGTCACTCATGGGGTGCCTCAGGGTTCTGCTATTAGCCCTGTTCTCTTTAATGCCTATTTACAGCCGCTGTTCTCCATCATCAAATCGTTCGGGGTTGACTTAGTCAACTACGCGGACGATACGCAGCTGGCATTCTCTTTGGAAGGAGAACAGGCAGTTCCCCTGGAGCAGTTCCAATAGTGTATGCGCCACACCGCGGATTGGCTGCGGAGGAACTCCCTGCAGTTCAATAGCGGTAAAACTGAAGTGCTCTACTGTTCCCCTGCAAGGCCGACTATCTACTATCCATTGGAGTTGAGACTCACTCCGGAGGAAGACCCATTGACCCCGGCCAATACAGTATGGAACCTGGAGGTCCTAATTGAACCTCCAGATGGAGTCGCAAGCATCCAAGACTGCAAATGTGTGCTTTGGTCTGTTGCGCCTGCTCCGTCGAATACTTCCCATGTTGCCAAAGGAATTGCGCACTATGGGGGTAAGCAGCACAGTGCTGAACAGACTGGACTATTGTAACTCTCTATATTTAGGAGCCCCCCAGTACATCTTTCAGGGGCTGCAAAGAAATCAGTCTGCGGCAGCAAAATTCGTACTGGGGCTGCGACGTGACTCTTCTTCCACCTCCCCACTGAGGCAGCTCCATTGGCTACCAATTAGAGAAAGGGTTCTATTCAAATCACTCTGCCAGGTGTTTAGGGCCTTACACGAGATGGGCCCAATCCCATTACAGGAAAGATTTTCCTGGTATCTCCCTCAGAGACAGCTCTGGTCCTCGGGTACCGGTCTGCTGGCAGTCACAAAATGTAAACGCTCACGGATGGGGGGAGGGCTTTCAGTGTGGTAGGGGCACAGTTATGGAACAAGGTACCACAAATGATTAGACAGAGTGTCTCATTAATCGAATTTAGGAAAGGCCTGAAAACTTGGCTTTTCCCAAAACTCTGATCTATGTTTCCATTTCTTTCCTCATCAACAAGCAGACCAAGTATCTGGATATCTTAAAGCGCCAGGATACCCGTAGGGTGACAGTAGCGCTATAGAAGTATAGATACAATACAATACTACAATACTATTCCCACTCCAATGATTGCAACAGTAGGGAAAGCGTTGGATAGCGTAGGGGTAAAAATTACTATTCCCACTCCAGAGAGTGCAACAGTAGGGAACGTATATACTTCATGTATGAATGAAAAGTAATTAAATATTAATACCAATTAATTTAAAAAAAAAAATTATTAGTTTTCTATAATAAATTAATTAATTTCAACAAAAATAACCAATAAATGAATTAAAAAATGTAATTATTTATAATTAAATTACTTCCCACCCTATTCCCCTATAAACCCACAACCCACTACTGAAAATAAATTAATACAATTAAAATGATTAACATTTAATCAATTATTTTAAATTAATTAACAATTATATTTTAATTACCTACCAATTATTAATTAATTAACAATGAGTTACCAATTTTATTTTAATTAGTTACCAATTCATCAATTAATTAAAATTAATTACCAATTACATTTTAATTATTACCAATTAATAATTAATTAAACATTAGTTCAAAATAAATACCAATAAGTAAATTAATATATTTAATTAATTTTAATTAAATTACTACCCACCCTATTACCCTATAAACTCACAACCCGCAATAGAAAATAAATTAATATAATTAGCATATTTATCAATTAACCAATTAATTATAATTAATTACCGATTTATTTTTAATTATTTACCAATTAATAATTAATTAACAATTAATTAAAAATTAATACCAATAAACAAATTAACATATTTAATTAATTATATTTAAATTACTTCCCACCCTATTGCCCTATAAATCCACAACCCGCTACTGATTCATATTACGCAAAAATAAAATACCATAAAATTAATTAATTAAAATAAATTATAAAATAAATATACACTTTTCACACATATAGTATCATAAAAAACACTTTTAAAAATTAATATTAACTTACCTCTAATTCGATATTTTTGTTGTCTATATTCTGTCCATTCGATATTTTGTCCATTCTATATTTTGGAATCGATATTAATGCTATTGTAGTCGATATTTTTGTAGTCTATATTCTGTCCAGTCGATATTGTGTCCATTCTATATTTTTGAATCGATATTAATGTAATTCGAAATAAAAAACTCGATATTTTTACTCTATACCCACCGGAAGATCTTCCGGAGCATGCGCAGGGTGTTGAAGCATGAGGATGAGATGGCGTTGACTTGCTTGGTCTTCGTGAGAGAGGAGTCCAGGATGAATCCCAGGTTGCGGGCGTGGTCCGCGGCTGTCGGTGCGGTGCCCAGCGCTGTGGGCCATCAGGAGTCGTCCCAGGTGGATGTGGATGGTCGGAGGATGAGGATCTCCGTCTTGTCTGAGTTCAGTTTCAGACGACTAATCTTCATCCATTCCGCCACCCCTTTCATTCCTTCCTGGAGGTTGGTTTTGGCTGTGGCAGGGTCTTTGGTGAGGGAGAGTATCAGCTGGGAGTTGTCGGCTTAGGAGATGATGTTGAGGTTGTGTTTGCGTGTGATGGCGGCGAGGGTGCTCATGTAGATATTGAAGAGGTTTGGGCTGAGCGAAGAGCCTTGGGGTACGCCGCAGATGATCTCTGTGGCCGCGGAGCGGAAGGGGGGGAGGAGGACTCTCTGGGTTCTGTCGGATATGAACGAGGTGATCCAGTCCAGGGCTTTTCCTTGGATCCCAGTGTTGTAGAGGTGGGTTATATGGGTGCGATGGCAGACGGTATCAAAGGTGGCTGAGAGGTCTAGGAGGATGAGGGCGGTTGTTTCCCCGTTGTCAAGCAGGGTCCAGATGTCATCGGTGGCTGTGATGAGGGCGGTCTCGGTACTGTGGTTGGCTCGAAATCCAAACTGGGATGGTTCGAGGAGTCGTTTGGCTTGAGGAAAGCGGTCAGCTGTTTATTGACGGTCTTCTTGATGACTTTTACAGGGAAGGGAAGAAGAGAGATGGGGCGGAAGTTCTTGAGGTCTTCAGGGTCTGCTGTGGGTTTCTTCAGAAGGGCGTTGATCTCTGCGTGCTTCCAGCTCTCTGGAAAGGGGGCAGACGTGAAGGAGTTGTTTATGACATTCCGGAGGTGCGGTGCGATGATGGTGTTGGCTTTGTTGATGATGTGGTGAGGGCATGGGTCGGAGGGAGAGCCGGAGTGGATGGTCTTCTTCATGACGTGGGTGGCGTCTTCAGTGCTGATGGGGGTTCAGGCGCTGACGGTGGTGGTAGGGGCATTGTTTTGGTGATTGGAGGTGGAGTCTGGGCACCGAAGCTGTTGTGTATGTCGGCGATCCTGCGTTGAAAGAACGTGGCGAGGGAGTCGCAGATGTCTTGCGATGGTGTGATGTTGTTGCTGCTGGAGCTGGGGTTGGAGAGCTCTTTTACGATGCGGAAGAGTTCCTTGCTGTTGTGTGTGTTGTTGTCCAGCCGCTCTTTGAACAATGTCCTTTTGGTGGTGTGGATCAGCTAGTGGTGTTTGTGAGTGGCGTTCTTGAGAGCTGTCAGGTTTTCTGTCGTCTGTTTGTGGTGCCAGGTTTTCTCCAGAGCTCGGCAGGATTTCTTCGATTCTTTGAGGGCGTCGGTGAACCATGTGGCTTTCCTGGGGGGTTCTTTAGTGGGGCAAGGGCGTCGGCGCAGTTGGTGATCCACTGTGTGAGGTTGTGGGCTGCTTCGTTGGTGTCATTGGTGTCAGTTGATGGGTTCTGGCTCAGTGACGTGGTTAGTTGCTCTGTAGTGGAAGCAAGGTGTACAGGAAGCAGGTTGGAGTTTTGCATGCAAATATGGTACAAACTGCAAACCTTCATTCGTGTATTTACCTTCAGAGGTGCTTGAGACTAATATAGGCCATAAGATAGCACGATCTGCAGAGAACCCGCTGCGCCTCCATGGAAACTTGTGCAGTCTTCATACTGTACAGGGCCCAACAGTAGCACAGGCAGAGCGAGGTTCTGGCCCCGAGGGGCACAACAACATCTTCCCACCACAGGATAGGAGGCTGGTGGGCTGCCTGGCAGAGGCTTTGGGGGTTAGGGCAAAGTGAGGGGAGCGCTCCCTCTGCAGCACTGCAGAGCTGCCTCATCACTCTGCTTCCTCGTCCTCACACAGCACACATAACTTTACTTTACCCACAATATAACAATGGCCAGGCAGTGCTTGGAACAGACTTGCCGAAATACTGAAACAGGAAGTGCACACTGCTGCTCCTGGCCTTTGGGGCGAGTGCTGGGTGCCCAACCCTGGAGGTAAGGCTGAAATCTTTTGTTTGAACATATGACATGCATGTTAGAGTGCAAAATTCAATATGCAGCCCTGTGTTGTTGTTATGTGCACCATACTTCTTTTGGACTTTGTAGTAAGTTCCTCAGACTTATTTGGAATGAAAGTGAGTTTATTGTTGTCAAGAGATACACAGCAACAGTCAGGAGGGTTACATAGTCAGGAAGCAACTGCTAAGTCCAGAACTTTACACATTCTAAAAAGGAATACAGAACAAACCGACATGAGAGTTCTATCTATGGGTGCTGGGACAGCCAGGCACCCAACTAGAGAACACTACATTATCTCCTTCTTTTCCAAAATTTAAAATCAATAAACAGAGAAGAACAGGAGGACAAAGGTAAAGAGGGAAGAAGAAAGGAAATAAGGAGAAAGAGAAAAAGAACAACATAGAATAAGGATAACGAAAGGAAAGGTAGAAATATAAACCTAACCAATATCGTACAAAATAACAACAAAGGAAACAATATGCAAAATTTCCTCATATAAATCTCGGAGGAACTTTACAAAAACACATGCTCCTGCGACAGTGTGTTCCATTCTCATTATCACATTTGGAAATTGAGTCAGAATTTGCATTTAAGTTTGGATGAGATAAATTAATATTAGAATTATTACCAGGCATCCTCTGATTCTTCTCTTTAACCACTCTGCAAATGTTCCACCAATTTTTGAATTAACTTTATTGGCATTCCCACAAACTTTGTCAACTAAGCAAGGATCTGAAAACTTTATACATCACTTGGGTGTGTGAACTGGACTTTTAATACGCACACCTTCCCCAACACAGATCTTGAGAGGAATAGCTCTCTTCCTTTCATCAAAATAGTTCTTCTGCTTTTCTTGAGCCCTGTTAACATTCGAGCTTACGTAACCATCCACATCATCCATAACATTCATCTTTACCTATTTGACATCCAACCTGGTCAAATTTTAGTGGAAGGTTTCCTCCCTGTCAAAAGTTCAAAAGGAGAAATTCCTGTTGAAGAATGTGCAGTTGTGCGGTAAAACCAAAGCATTGAACGCACCGCATTTTCTACAACACACTTACTAGCAATGGCCCATTGCACACAATTGTTCAAAACTCTATTCATCCGCTCAACAAGCCCGTTTGCTTGTGGATGATAAAAAGAACTCTTCTGGTGCATAATCTTCCTTGTTTCAAAAAGTTTTGGAATTCTGAACTCACAAATTGCACACCATTGTCGGACATAATAGAGGAAGGAAAACCTTATATCAAGAAAATGTCCTTCAAGAAATGAATGATATTTGCAGAAGTAGGCTCACTCATGAATCTAACTTCTGGCCATTTGGAGTAGAAATCAATAGCCACTACAGCAAAACGAGGAGAAGAAGGAAGCAGATTGAATGGCCCAACTAGATTAATACCAATTTTTTCCCACGGTCTACCGGGGAAATGAACAGGTTTCATGGGTGGTGTCCTTACTTTAAGACTCTTATCACAAACTACGCATTTATCAATAGGTTCATCAACACCCATGTCCATACGTGGCCACCAGAACACATCTCTCAGTCTACGTTTTGTCATGGTCTTGCCTAAATCCCCTCATGTGCACCATTTAGCAAGCATGTCCTTAAACTTTCAGGTGTAATGAGACTTTCCCCACTTAGGAGAATATCATCTTCCACAGTGAGCTCTTGAGATACTTTTACAAAATTTTGAAATTGATAAGCCACGTTTTTTTCTTAGGCCATACTTTTTTGACAAAATTCATTACTTATACTGGAACCTCATCCTTAGTCAACTCTCTCCTCCACTCAGATTCACTCATGGCACACATTCCTTCAAAATCAAAAGCAGCCACAAAACAGTCATCCTGATCATCATCTTTTTCCAGATCAGACTCAGTCTCCGAAACAGGAAAATGGGAAAGAAAATCAGCCCGTGCATTCTTCGGACCAGGTCAGTGAACAATATCAAAGTTGTATTGCAGCAAATTAGAAGACAACCTCGCAATTCTGGGCGTGTGCTCTTTAATTTTTTCACCTGATGAAATAGGAACTAAGGGACTATGGTGTGTCCTCACCACACAATGACTACCCCAAATAAAAGGATTAAACTTCCTGATGGCCCACCAACAAGCCAACAATTCTTTCTCGATGACTGAGAAATTGGTTGCAACTCCCCTCAGAACCCTTGAGGCGTAACCTACAGTGTTATAAGTGTTCCCATTATCCAGAGTAAGGACAGCACCCAAACCAAATCCACTAGCATCAACAGTTATGGTGCATTTTTGTTGGGATCAAATGGCTTCAAGTTCCTGCCACTAACCAACTGTAGTTTGATCCAATCAAAAACTTCCTGACAATTCTTGTCCCACTTAAAAGGAACACTTTTCTTTAACATATTAGTCAAAGGCTGAACCATTGAAGCATAATCTTTGATACATCTAGAGTTGAAATCACATAGGGCCATATGTATCAAGCTATTTAGCATTTGCAAAGGCCGAAATTCTGCGAATTTCGGCCTTTGCGAATGCTAAATACCTAAATGGTATGTATCAAACACTTTTGCATCAAAATAAGGAATCGCAAAATTTGCTATTCCTTATTTTGCGATTGCACTTAAGGAATCACAAATTTTGCGATTCCTTAAATGCAATGTATCAAAGAAAAAAAATGCAATAAATGCCATTAAGGAATCGCAAATTACCACCAACTTCTAGTTGGTGGTAAGTTGCGAATTCTTTTAATAATGCTTTTTTCAAATAAACCAAATGTGCCATATGACGCCCATACATGCCCTTAGGGCATGTATGTGCGCCATATGCCCCCAAATGTCTTTGTCAGGGGTGCAGCAGGGTGTTCTTGAGACACCCCTGCACCCTTGAAAAAATTCCTAATTTGCGATTAGCTAATTGCTAATCGCAAATTGCCCCTTCATTCCTATGGGCCTCCTGACCCATAGAAATGAATGGGTAATTTGCGATTAGCAATTTGCTAATCGCAAATTAGGAATGGTAAGGAATCGCTATATAAAAGTGATTTTGTTCATACATACCATTTTGCAATTCCAAAATAGCGATTCCTTAAAATTCGCTATTTTGGAAATGCAAATTGGTTTGATGATACATATGGCCCTAAGTCCAATGAAGAACTTCAATCCAGTCTTATCAGTAGGTGGACATGCATCAGCAATAGCCTTAACTAACCCCGGACGGGGTTCAACACCATTATGCGAATTGCCATGACCTAGAAACTCCACTTTTTCCTTGAGGAACATACACTTCTCACTTTTGAGTACAACCCCTTACTCCTGCATTGTCTCAAAAGCCTTATTGAGTGAGCTGTCATAACTTTTTAAACATCATCTTGGAAAACAGCAACACGAGGGATACATTTAAATATTTGACTCATCAATCTCTGAAAAACCACTGCCGCCGACGCAAGGCCTAACGGCATTCTTCAATATTGAAAGGTATGAAATGGGGATACAAATGCAGTCAGGTGTCTTGAAGAAGGATCTAATATCACCTGATGGTATGCAGATGCAAGATCCAACTTCATAAACCATTTAGCACCTTTGGTTAGTGGTGCTAACAGCTCAGTGATTTTTGGTAAGGGATGGTAGTCAATCCAGATATTTCTGTTCAAACCACGCAAATTCACACAGACACGTAAGTCACCATTCCTCTTTCGTGCCACAACAAGTGGAGATAGCCATAGAGATGACTCTATTGCTTCAATAATGCCTTTTTTACATAACTCTTTTACCTCTTTTTCTAAGCTCTCTCTAACATTGAATGGTACACTTCTCATTTTGTGTTTAACTGGGATTGCTCCATCCTTGACTCTTATTTCATGGGTGAAACCCTTGTTCATTCCTAAACCCTTTCCAAAAACAGAAGGAAAGGTATGAGTTAATTTTTCTGTGTAATCTGAAGAATCAACCACACTAACTTGCTCTATAGTACCAGGTATGAGAACCATCTGAAACAAACCCTGGTGAAACCACCCCACATTGTTAAACCCTTTTATGGCAACATAAACCTTCCCAAGTATTCTTCTTCCGTTAAATTGCAAAATGTCCTCAAAGTACACAGCAAAATCAATTTTTTCGCCCCTCATAAGAAACAAGAGCCCTGTCAGGGGGATCTAGATGTCTTTCAGGCCAAGTTTCCTCAAATAACTCTTGGGTAATCATAGTTATTCTTGCACCTGAATCAACTAGCAACATAAGCTTTTTGTTACCCACACCAATTTCAACATAAGGATCAATACATTCCAATGAATCTCCAGTAATAATTTTGTCATCATGGACAACCATAACCATTTCTTTCAGTTTATCTTGAATGCTTTGAATAGTATCACACTCATTGTTAATGCATTCAGAAACATTTCCCACACCCAAAGAATTCCCTTGACTTTTGTTTTGCATTCCAAAATTAGATTGTTTAGGACTTTGACATAATTTTGCACAGTGGCCATATTTTCCGCAAATCCTACAAGTAGAATTTCTTGCAGGGTATTCCCACACCTAAAACAAATATCACTTGGTTTAAAAAAATCTTTCCTTTCTGTTTGTTGTGACACTGGTGTCGTTCTTTTGCACGGACTGCTGCTACAGCTTCTTCATTCTTTTTTCTAGTTCCTTGACCAAAATCTTTGACAGATCAATACTCTTAGCCGTGCGAATAGTTTCATCCGAAATTGGATTAACCTTTGAGAGTAATTATTGTTGCATACACTTATCTGTGCATTTGCAAATGTACTGATCTCTAATCAGCTGTTCTGTAAATGCTTCAAATTGACATTCTGCACTTAATTGTCTGAGGGCAGATACAACATTTTCTACATCCTCTCCAGGCAACTGTTCTCTTTTGAAAAATGTATGTCGAATGACAACCAGAATAAGTTGTACATTGAAACGCAGTTCCAGTTTTCTAAAAGTTTCCATGTATTCATCAATGTCTTCTTCACCGTTAGCTTTGACTAAGGGAGGCAAATGTTTGTAGATAGACCTTCCCTCGAAACCTAAAGAGTGTAGAAGCAGATATTTCTTCCTTTCTTGGCGGTATCTAGATGCACCAATTGCTCCTAGATAAGTCTCGAAGGCATCAAACCATTTTTCCACAATATAGATGGATTTCCAGGTGTCTCTAAAAATGATGGTGGTGCAGAAACAGACTGCATGCTGATAACAGTGAGTAATTTGAAACAATAAATAAGTTAGCGTCGTTTTTTCACTATGTTTCAAACTATATGGAAACATCCTTGAGTGTTTTCTTCATGCACATTTCATAACTTGAGAGGAATAGCAAATGGAAGAATGCCGTTAATGCCTTACTAAATAAGGTCCAACAAAGTAATTTATTGTGACTTGCACAGCACAAATAGGCTATAATTGTTATCCTTTAAACAACCTATGGTACTTTTAAATGGTACAGTAAAGCAAAAATAATCTTCCTAGTTTTTTTTTATATCCGTAAATGGGCATATGCAATTGTATCGCTCTTGCACTTGATGACACGGCAGCTCTTCAGTTGTTCTGCCAACCACGTTTGCCAACTAACAGGGAATGACGGAGACTTGTATCACCCAGTCTCTGAATACGTTGCACTACTTTGATACTGACTTGCCAACCACGTTCGCCAACCAGCTTAAAATGGCGGAGCCGGATACGTTCTTTATGTTGCGTCTCAAAATGTTGCGCTTACTCTCGCTTACTTCGTGCTTGTTTTGCCAACCACATATGCCAACCATCTTAAAATGGCGGTGACGTTCTTCACGCTGCATCTGATTGCGTTGCGCTCACTTTGCCAACCACGCCTTTGCCAATCGCGTAACTGACACAGCTTCAGCACAAAATCCAAACGCTGCTCAAAACGCTTGGCAAGCACTTATCTTTTCCGACGTGAAAACTGCAACAAACTTCACACCCTTCCAGACCGACTGCTGCCACTTTACCATCAGGCTGTGAAGACTTGTCTAAGTTCTTCACTACGAGGTGCTCCGCGGGTTCTTCAGTATCTCTTGAGCATCGACGCAGTTAAAATTGTAGTAAGCTCCTCAGACTTATTTGGAATGAAGGTGAGTTTATTGTTGTCAAGAGATACACAGCAACAGTCAGGAGGGTTACAGAGTCAGGAAGCAACTGGCAAGTCCAGAACCTTACACATTCTAAAAAGAAATACAGAACAAACCATCATGAGAGTTCTATCTATGGGTGCTGGGACAGCCAGGCACCCAACCAGAGAACACTACAGACTTCTTTTTTGGATTGCTCTTCTTTTGACACTTTGTTGTGCTTATTTACACAGTAGCTCTTGGCAATGCTGCTGACAAAGAGAGAAAACTATGGTTTGGGGGGCTGGGACAAACTCCGCCACACAGAGCAATCAGAGTTTTTTTGCTGAACTCCACGTTCTTAGCGGAGGGCGGAGTTGGCAAAAATCTGCAAACTCTGCTGCTGGAGCGGAGTTCCCCACCCACCCCTGCTGGCAATAAGTGCAGGTTTTGCCGGTACTCATTTGTGGCCCTCCGGTGCCCATCAACCACTTGATGGACATCTAGGTACTTGACCTGAGTGCGGTGCTTGGTCCAATTTGAGCTTGCCATTCTGCCCAAACTACTTTGTATTACCTACCACGATACTTGGTGTAAGATCACCATTGTGATTCCCATCCTTCAGTTGTTGCAGATGCGATCATGATGCTCCCGAAGCTGTTTCTCTTTATGGAGTCATACCAACATGGTGGAGGGCATGTGCTCCTTCAGAATAGAGCACACTGTCAAACTTACAACTGGAGTGGAGTGGTAGGAGAGTGGTTTCTCAAAACACAAAAATAAACTGTACTTACCTAAATCAGATGATACTGGGGTGTTACAAAGTGGAATTAGGGCTCTTCTTTACCAACATTATTGTGGATCAATACAGCCCTACAAGTACTATTGTCACACACTTCCACAGCACCTGCTGTGAACGCTGGTGTCTCACTTACAAACGCTCCAACCTCTCCAGATAGTACTCTTGCAGCTATGAGACGAGAAAGACATTGCTACTGCAATGTGATACTCCCATGTGTGCGTTATCTTTGTAACACGCTGGCCAGCTCACTCTGTGCTGGTGGACTGCATGCGTCAAAAAGTCAAAGATGGTGCAATACGCAGAGGAGGCGAGCATCGTGAAGGCACGTGATGCGTTGGTTCCTTACTGATATGCAGGTCATTGGCACAATGGCGATTGGGTATGATGCATGGTGCAAAGGAGGTGAGGCAGAACTGTAGCAAATTGATGCGTTGGTTCCTGGAAGTGGTGCAGGGTCGCTGAGCCGTTAAAGCCTTGGGATGATGTGGGATGCACAAGAGGTGATGCTGGGGTTGTAGGTTCGAAATCTCAGGTCCTTAAGGCAGCGTGGTGCCGATGATGCATCGATTTCACATTATGGTGCATTGATTCCACTGTGTCAATGTTGAAAAACCAGGCTGCATGTGCTGCGTTGGAGTCAGAGCAGTGCGTCACGGACTTCAAATTTGATGCATCCATTTTTTGGTTGCAGCACCAGAATCACCTTCATGGGTCCAGGACTGGGTTTTGCAGCACATGGCAGTTCAGGACTTACAGCAGAGGATCCGGGTGCTGGTAGCAAAATGCAGGTGAAGTGTTTGAGGGCCCTGAGACTTCCAACAAGAGGCAGGCTCTACTCAACGCTAGGAGAAACTTTAGAAAGCAGGATGCAGAGAGCAAAGTTCAGTCCTCTCACTCCTAGACAGGAAGCCGGGCTGAAGACGGCTGGAATGCCAGAAACCGGTCCTCGGAAGCTTGTTTCCGGTCCAGGGAAGACATGGCTTGGCAGTTCGGGCTGGACTGTTCCCATGAGGCATAGGGTCAGACTGATTTTTATATAGCCATGTCTGAACTGGGGTGGCAGAGTGGGCTAAAGAATGGTGATGGATTAAACCCAGATCTTTTGACTCGGTGTGAGTGTTTGATTGATTCAGATGCTCCGTCCATCACCACCCCCTTTTGTACCGCTTTTGGCCGCCATAAGTGTGGCAGGGTATGCTCAGACGTGAATCCCTTGCTCACTTTGCCACTGGATTCAAGCAAGCCGGGCTGAAGACGGCTGGAATGCCAGAAACCGGTCCTCAGAAGCTTGTTTCCGCTCCAGGGAAGACATGGCTTGGCAGGTCGGGCTGGACTGTTCCCATGAGGCACAGGGTCAGACTGATTTGCATATAGCCATGTCTGAACAGGGGTGGCAGAGTGGGCTAAAGAACGGTGATGGATTAAACCCAGATCTTTTGACTGGGTGTGAGTGTTTGATTGATTCAGATGCTCCATCCATCACCACCCCCTTTTATACCGCAGCAGGCCAGGAAAGCAAGCAGCAAAGTGGCACCCCCTCCTAGCAATCCAATAGCTCTTCTTCCCTGCAGAATGTCCTCATTCCAGAAGTGTTCAGAGTATATGGTGGCAGAGGTCCAGTATTTATACCCATTTTAGCCTGTTAAGTAGGGAAACTTCAAATAAAGGTGCAAAAGACCCTGCCCTTCCTGGCCTGGGCTCCAGACACACTACGGGGGGTTTGCAGCTCTTTGTGCGGGGACAAGCACAGCTTTATTCAAGTGCAAATGTCAACTTCTCCCACCACTCTAGTTCAGGAAGACCTATCAGCCTGGTGATGGGCCATCAGGATATGAAGGGCACACCTCAGCTCCCTTTTGTGTGACTGTCTAGAGTGAAATCACAAAGCTCAACTATTGTCCAACCCAGACGGGTATTGTAGGAACAGACAGATGCAAACATGGTTAAAGTAAGAAAATGCCAATTTTCTACAAATGGCATTTTCATACTTGCAATTTATGAATCAACTTAACTAAAATACGTGTTTTTAAATTGTGGGTCCAAAGACACCAAACTCCAATTTTCTATCAACTCCCAAATGGAAGATGCACTTGTAAAGTGTTACAAGGCAGCTCCAATGCTAGTCTATGGGAGAGATAGGCCTTGCTGTAGTGAAAATCTAATTCAGCAGTTTTGTTCTACCAGAACACGTAAAACTTGAAAGCACTTGTCCTACCTTTTAAATACACTGCACCCTGCCCATGGGGTTATGTAAGGCCTGCTTTAGGGCTGCTTTTTATATGTGATAAAATGGAAGGTTTTAGCCTGGCAAGTAGGTGAACTTACCAGGTCGATATAGCAGTTTAAAACTGCAGAGGCAGGCTCTACAGTGGTAGGCCTGAGACGGGTTTGAAGGGCTACTCATAGTGGTGGAACAATCAGTGCTGCAGGCCCACTAGAAGTATTTGATTTACACACTTTGGGCACATGTAGTACATGGTACTAGGGACTTACTGGTAAATCAAATATGCCTATCATGGAAAAACAAATGCCATGGCATTTTAGACACAGAGCAGATGCACTTTAGCATTGGTCAGCAGTGGTTAAGTGCCCCAAGTCCTAAAACCAGCAAGAATTAAGTTCAGTGCACAGTCAAAAACAGGAGGGCAGGAGCAAAAAGACAGGGGAAACCATGTCAAAATATGACACGTCTAACAACATCCAAAAGGACATTACTGATCCACCTAAAAGGGGAAGACAACCACAATATTTTCCAAACTCACCCCAATACTGTGCCCATCTGCACTTTGGGCCAATCTGCACTTTGGGTCAATGGTCATGTATGACTATGAATGTTTCCTTGTCCGATATGTAGAATAGTGAAACTATGAGCCAACTGATACCTACTTAAACTCAGATAAGACACTTCAGCATCTCTTCCACATTTTATTACCTCCCCTGGAAGAATCACAAGTGCAGGCCATAGTAACATACCATAATGTGAAACAGAAGTTCAAAGACAACTACTAAAGGGATGCTCTTCTAACAAGCTGCCATGACTAATTTTGTTTGAGTCAAGCATTATGGTCCAAAACACCCTGACAATCCCATGAGGTGTCTGATATGCACACCACACACACATCAAGGGCCTCATTATGATGGAGGATTTTCCGCCTCCTCCGGGCCGGGGGAAGCCACCTCCGGCCCGGAGGAGGCGGAAAATCCTCTGCGGACACACCAAAGACCCACCGCCGCATTACGATGGCTGGTGGGTCTTGGTTACTGTCCGCTGCTTTTCCGCCGCGGTCAGATTACAACCGGGGCGGAAAAGCTCTCATTTGGCTGGCAGTGTCTATCAGACACCGCCAGCCAAATTAGGAAGCATTTGTAAACATGCTTTTCCGTGGCGTTTTTTCCGCCGTGGAAAAGCATGTGTACTTTTGATTTTGGGGGCCCGTTGCGGGCCCCCAGGGTGTTGGCGGGTGGGAGGTGCACATAGGGGGTACCTATGGTACCCCCCAGCATTTACTTGCACAAAGCGGCAGGCACCGCGCGGTGCCTGCCGCTTTGTGCATGTAAATGTTAAACATGCACTTTTAACATTGCGGCGGGTGCTGCTTGAAGCAGCACCCGCCGCAATGTTAAATATCCAGGATGTGACCGCCAGGGTGGCGGTCACATCCTAATCGCACATGAAGGGAACGCCGCAGCCCATGCGGACGTTCCCTCATCCTCTGGGCGTCCGTCCGCGATCCTAATGAGGCCCCAAGTCTGCACTTGCAAGTGTGAGTATCAAGACTTAGGTATGGGACCAATTTGCAAAGAAATCGTACTGAAAACCATCTCTCTTGCACCAACTTTACCATTAAAGAGGGCTTTAAATTACAGTTCTTTAAACACCACACTCGACATTCCGTTCTTCTCTCAATTGAAAGTTATCACTTATTAAATATAGGCACAAGGCATTATGTTTTGCAACCAACACATCAAGGAGATGCTTGCCAATGGGCACATAAGCCATACACATTAAGACAGGTAGAGGACATTTCAAATGCCATTTGATCTGACACAGTGGTTCATTCCAGAGGTAAAAGTAACCATTGGACAATGCTAAGTGAGATGATAAGAAAGGTGTCATGACATGTCTTACAGTCTCATTCTTTGAAAAGTGAGCATGCATCGATAAGGACTATACTGTGGGAATGGAAAATGATCAGGGCTGGACTGGGAACTTAAAACAGCCCTGGCAAAATTATACATTCACCCCCTATGTGAGACATGCTAATGTGCGTAAAACCAAAGCAACTTTTACAGGTTGCTGCTGGGATCGCATAACGTGCTCCACCACTCCACGAGGCAGAAACAGCCGATTCTCAAAATGGCCTCCTGGGACTGCAGCCTCCCTGGGTATTGCCCGCTTGAAAATGATGCTTTAAGGCAGGGGGCTCCAAACCGGTCCTGGAAGGCCGGATCCATGCCAGGTTTTTTGGATATCCCCATTGAGATACATGTAGTTATTTTAAAAATCTGGTATGGATCCGGCCCTCCAGGACCGGTTTGGGGACCCCTGCTTTAAGGGCTCGGGAAAGTTCCTTCAAAAGAATAACAAAGAAGAATAGGGTTTCCTTGTTGAATTATTCTAAGGGAGCTGGAGCCGACAAAAAACTGATGATGTCAGACCCTCTATGTCCTGAAGAGCAACCCAGCCAGAAGGCAGAGAGACTGCGTCTTGTAAGTCAAGGAGACGAATATACATCTTTCGTTTTATTTTGCCCTGTAGTACTTTTCAATTTCTTTGGGAATGGATTTCATGTTGTACGACCTGTGTTTATCAACAATTATCAAGGGTTTACCCATGATGGGTTGCATCTAATAAAATGTTGTTGTCCTGCCTGTCTATGGTCAGTTTTACACTAACAGGAACTTCGCTGCACACATCAAGGGTCTAGACATTTAAAGTGACAGTGTTCTGTTTCGGTGATCTGGTTTATTACACAGTCTGGTATTATTGAGTAAAACGAATGCTTTAGTTCCTCGTAATTTGTTATAGATTTTTAGTTAGGGTATCATAGTATAATCTTAAAAAAGGAAGTGGATGGAAAAATAAAAGAAAAGTCTTAGAAACAGGAAACGACATTGTCATTCGTGGCAAAGCTAACAGACTCACACAATGGCATGCTTCATTATTCTTTTTAAATGGTGTTCGCCTCGGAAAAACAGGAAGCTGGCCATAAATCTGCAGTCCAAACACCATCTGAAGCCTGTGGACCAGATATGTTCTCAATCAGCAGTCAGGCAGTAAATACACAGTTACTTTTAGCGACTCCTCCCAACCAGTCTGACCTTTGCCTGTTAGAGGGCACCAGCAGAGGAAATGTGTTTTGTCTTATTAAAGTCCGAGCAATATATCAATAGATTATTGAAAATGGAAGTGATCAAAACTAATGGGCTATATTGATTTTAATCAGCGCACTTAAATGGGTTGCTACAGAAGGGGCTGACAACTCGAGTTCCTCAGTGGAAGTAAAGCATGTCTCAAATGTAACTTCCGGTCTGTAGTTTTTTGTAATTCAAGATTTAGTGACACAGTGTTTGACTGTGGAGAATGAGAAACAACAGGCAGTCGCAGATGCTCTGGATAGGAAAGCTTCAAAACCAGGCAGTCAGAATGTGTCTGAATTTTGAGGAGTAACATTCACATAAGCAAACGTTGGCAAAGCCAATCGAACTGGCTTGCGTTTTGAGTGTAGAAGAAAATATTCCATACAAATCTGTCTGAAGTGAAAAACAAAACAAAAACATGATTACTTGCTGCATTCAATGATTCTATGACATGGAGAATATTTGTGAAATACTTCAGTGTCCTTTTGAGGTGTAAAATAGGCCCTTGTGCATTATAATGTAAGGAATTCATTGGTTGTGGATTATAAAGCATGAGGTGACTGAGGAATTATTTTTCTGGGTGGAGCCAAAGCCATCCCTATGTATATTTTAAAGAATTGGTAAAATTAGGTCATGGAGCCATTTGTGTTGTTACGTCAGACCCAACTAGCCATGAAAGTGGCTCCTGGGGATGCAAGTTCTAGATCAAAAGGCTAGATGTATGACCATTTTGTTCGGTTGCAAACAAGAAATCGACCCATTTGTGACCACAGAATTGTTCAGGCCCATGTACAAACCCTATTTTGCGAGTCGGTAACCAAATACAGACTCCCAAAATAGGGTTTGCGACTCACAACTAGGCAGGGTAATGCCAAGGGTGTTTCCTTTCCTAACAGCGAGTCCAAATGGTATGTGTAATTGTTTTGCAATGAATTTGCGGTCACAAAGCACTCGCAGTTCACCACCTACTTCAAGTAGGTGGTAAGCCACTCGCAAATGGGAAAGGGTCCCCAGGGCACCCCTTGTGAATGGGTGCGAAAATATTTTTTAAGACCAGGCAGAGATCCCAGAGACCACTGCCTGCCCTTAAAAAATGAAATTGAAAAGTTTCATTTTTCTTTTTTAAATGCATCCCATTTTCCTTTAAGGAAAACAGAATGCATTAAAAAAAACTGTTTTATTAAATAGCAGTCACAGACATGGTGGTCTGCTGACCCCAGCAGTCCACCATCCTTGAGAGTGCTAGCCAATCCTAATGGGTTCGCAAATAGCACCTGTCTCATGAATATTAATGAGGCTGGCAATTTCTGACCCCCATTAGGAATCGCTAACAGTGTCTGAGACACTATTGCAAATTGAATTTTGCGAGCTGCAAATTGCGATTTGCATAGCTTCGCAATTTGCAACTCGCAAACTGTAAGTGTTGCTAATCTGGCCCAAAGTTCTTTGTTTGATGCACAGGGGCCAATAGGATCTCTGCAAAAGCGATAACCCCACTACATGGATGACAAGACTATGCATTTGGTGGATGCATGTGTGATCACCCGACACACATTAGAACAGGCGATTTATATAGGTAGATATCATGAAGACCATGGAGCCAAACTGTGGAATTCCCACATGCAATTTCCCTTCCAATTATTTTTTTCCTTCTGCTGCAATATAATGTTTGTTGTTGCACTTAAGTCAGCAGTGTGCAGAACCATGAACAACGTAAGTGAGTGAAGTATGACAGCAATGTATGTATCCATTGTTCATTTTCACAAATAGCACATTCTTCATCATCCCTATTGAAAGATTGCTGAAATATACCGCATTAGGTCCAGGCTGAGAGCATAGTGAGAGCAGAATAAGGGAACCTCTTCTAGTTAACAGCATTTCTAGGCCTGGTTACAGAGGTATAGGAAATATGGAAAAGTGAAATATGCAGCATACTGTATAAAACTATAGTATCACTGCTATGTGATCAGCCCTTACTGGCTATGAATTCTCACGGGCTTCATGTTGCAAAGCAAGTCCAAGTTATTAAGTTTGTTTTAGGGTTGGACCACTCAATTTCTCAAATTAAAACTATGTAGGCAAATTCCCTTCAATTACCTTTCTTTTGTTCACATAGCTGAAAACCTTACATCTCAAAAATGTTCTAAAATGCACTGTCAGGCTAGTTTTGCCTCAAAACTTCCTTTCTCAGTTTGGGGAAAAACTTAAAACTTCAAAATTCCACAGATAAGTGCCCATCTGCCACAATCCTAGTGCCATGAAACCTTCACTTGCTATGGCATGCTTTACAAGAGGTTATTTATCATCACCATCCTTTGGTCAGGTAAGTTTCTTCCTAATCAAAGTCTGGGGGCCATATGTACAAACTTCTTGAGGCTTGGTACTCAGTCACATACTGGTGACCAGTCTTAAAAACATAATTTTGCTATGTAAGAAATGCATTCACAGCTGATAATTTTATGATACGAATGAGTAACGATTCAGTATTTTACAAATTCCAAATACCGATCCGCTATGATGAAATCTTTAATCGAGAATTGCTATTCTTATGTTTATTACATTCGCATATAGCGGCGTGTCGCAGAGAAGGAGGGATAGGCAGGAGAGAATCTTCAGACTGAGGATTACCCTATTTGACCAAACTGAGGAAGAGAGATATATGTAAAGTACAAGCTAAACTGCACTGTTATCGGGGACCTCATAGCTGATTTAAAGCCTCAGCTTGAGAGACTCACCTTGTACAGTAAGTCAATCTCCACCCAGGAGCAGGTGTCATGTAATTTGCATTACTTAGCCTCTGGTAGCAACCCGGGTGTGATTGCAGCATCTGGTGGTGTGTCGCAGATTGCCCTTCCTCATTTTCTTTTGCATTTCTTGTTGCAGAGTTGATGAACATTCAGATCTGTATATATTTTACAAGAAATGCACAGAAATTGAACATCACCAAAATAGAATTGTATAGGATTGCCAACTGTCTGCATGTAACTGAACATCAAGGCCTATATGCCTACCATCTGACATTCAGTATCTATTCAGGAATCACAAAATACTCATTCCCTGAACATTCAAGTGGTGTGTGATGCAAAAATGGCAAAACAGATATTTACAGGTAGCACCCACAACTCATTTTTATTCTGACATAGTGGAATTAACCAAAGGGTACAAAGACGAAATTTTGATGATGGATATTTATTGGGTGAATACACATAGTATTATATAACATAGAGCTTAAATCTCAATTTTATTCTATAGCTAAGTATGTTTTGTCTGTTTGAAGGTGATAGTCCTTATGCCTAACGCCCTTGGATGATGATACTACATCTGTCAACTACTACTCTCAATGTCGTCACAATGAGGCACACAGTAGAGCCAGAGGCATATTAGAACATACTTTTGGAATACTAAAACGTCACTTTAGATGTCTGCATAAGTTCGGTTGCAAAAATGATAGCAACATGTGCTATTCTGCACATTTATTGGAACAAAGAAAGAACTATTTTTAACAGTAGGAGGAAGAAGAGCCAATCCCACGACCTCCCACATATGAAAAATTCGTGCTGCGTAAGGGCTTTTGAGATGTGCCCATATAACCAATCATTATTTTTCATGGAAAGCATGTAAATGCATTCAATCGTACCTATATAGAATTAGAAAGCACTGCTGTAGGATGTATATTTAGTTAAATATACCTATATTTTCAGGTTACAAAATATATATCTGAAAAGACGCTTTCCTTTCCAGAGGGTTGTTTTGAGAAAACTATAATGTGAACATTAAATTCAATGTTAGGATGTAACAGTTCACCTTTCTAAGGCTTGCGTGTGTTGCAAGTTGATGTGTTTGCTCCAACAATTCCAGCAGCAACACTACGACTCCTGCTTTGCTTCAGATTTCAAATGTCTGTCGCTGAGATTCTGCCAACACTTGTTTGGCCGTCACTTTCTCCCACTCCAACCTGCGTAACACTTGCAATACTAGTAGTTTACATTGTCTCCACTGCATTGGTCACCTGTATTACGCCTCTTGCTACATTCGCAGTGTAGTGTCTCATTTCCACCAGTAACTTAATGCTGCAGTGATATAAGATGGTTGTGTCCTATGCATGGTGCTCGAAGTTAGCCCATTAATGCGAGATGATGAATGGGGCTCCCTAAGCCTTTGCTGGATGCTTTCATGGTGCAGTTCCTGACATAAGATTTGTATTGCATTGTGAGATAGGGTTACCCGTTTTTGGTTAATCATTTTGATCTGCTTCTTTTGCAGGCAATGAATCTTGAGCATAGATGTTTCTAAACCTCCAAGGAGTTGATGGGTTTTTGGACTTATCATAATTGCAACAGGGGTCTGGGCTTGTGGGTGACAACAGGTGCCAAGTTGATAACTTCCTTGGTGTTGGGGTGGCTTCACTACAGGTTCCTGTGGAACAGGTGGTGTGCTGTTCGCACTCCCTTCTTTAGCTGTTTTCCTATTCTCCATTGCTGCAGGGCTTAGATTTGAAGCTTGTGTTGGACTTGCCTCGCTGCAACTATCATTGTGTTTAGCTACATGCATGTGTATGTTCTCAGTGGTCACTTTCTGGAGGTGGATATTCTATGTAAAAATGGTTTGAGAAGACTTTAGTGATTTGTACTTGGTTGTACTTTGACTGCTTTTATAACATTCAGTTAAACATTTTATGTCCTTCTAGTTGTTGATCATTTCTTTAACACTACATCTTCCATAATGCACTTTGAAAGTACATGGATTACTTCGATTGTATATCTAAGATTTGGACTTTAGGTTTTGAATTTCACCATTACTATGGGTTAGCAATATGTTTATTTGTCTCACTGACACCCTTCACATACATTGTTTAGTGTTGCAAGTCTATATTTGAGCTTGTGAGGTTCTAAGAAGGTCTGAGGTGTCAATTGCACCAAATCCACCAATGGATTCTGGCTTCTGGGTTTTTTGCACAATTTTCACTAGGGCAGTTGGTGGTGAGACGGTGGGGGATCCTCCTGTTCCTCGTGAACTGCATTGATGGCTTGTCACCGTCTCCTTAGTATGATATCTGAGATCTTACCATCTCTTCCCTTATTTCCATATTTGCTCTCTGGGTGACTACAACTGTGTTAATCTTCTCCTGCATCCCCTTCCATACATTTTTCTTCTGGACCTTAGGTACTGTCATGGATGACAAACCACACAGTTGGTCATGGTGACCAACACATTCCTCTTTGAGGTTTTTCAAGTTCCTTTTCCGAAAACTTCAGTTTCCACTTCCTGCAGCCATCCTCCATCTTACTGTCCTTACTTGACATATTGCTTTGGTGAAAGGCTTCATGACAACCACACAGGGATCCAAAATGGATGATCCTAGGAACTGCTGCACCAATTCTCTCCAGCTTTACACTGAAGCCTACGTCCTGCTGATGATGCCATCACTGTATGCCAAATGTGACAGCCGCTATTTGCAACTCCTACCACTATTTGCGGACCGTTGTTATGTAGGAAATTGCTAAATATGATTTCCTAAATACGGAACCATATGGAATCGCTATTTTGTTTGTGATTCATTACATACATACTGATTATCTATTTCCACCAGTCACCTGCATTTCCCTTCACCAAATGTTGAAAGACCACAAATGACACAGACAAGTCAGCCAGAAAAACACACTTGTAAATCCAAAATGTAAAACTGCTTTTGTTTCTCACAAGTTTTAAAACAAATCATGCTGCATTTGATATACTCACTTTATTTCACAGATTTTAATTATACTTAAGAAAGAAGGAAAGCCTGCCAGTTCGAAAATTGTTTATCAGCTTGCACAGACCAAAGACATATGTTAGAAGCAAAACTATGATCTTTAAGCTTCAGTGGGTTCTCCAAATGTCTCTGTGAGAGGCATAAAGAGCCAATCTGGGTGGGCATGCAAAAACACAATCTGGAGCGAGCTGTGCCACCACAACCCAAACATCAGGGCAGATCTGAATTATATGTCTTTCAGAAAAGCCTGAAAACAAATTGTTGCATGTCACCCACAACTAAACTGGAATGCAACAGGGTTTGTGAAGGAAAAATATGACCCAGGTTCCCTCCCCTGTCAGACTGCTCTTTAACTCCTTGTACTTCTAACTTACATACATTAGAATAGCCACAGGGCTCTGAAGTGAATGAAATGTGACCGCTTCTGACAAATATTTCCTTGAACCTGCACTAGAAGCCAAGCAGATATGCTGTTTTTTTTTGCAAGTGCTACAATCAGATTATATAAAATACACCTTGGGTGCATTTCTTGTCCAGTGACATTCCACAAAATATATATGTTCTGCTATTTGACTACATCTTTCTTTAGGTGACCCTCAACTGTTCTTTATCTCTTAATCAAAATACAGGCAGCGGGACTGGGGCTATATAAGGTCCTGCACATGCACCCCTAGAAGAGCTATGAAAACAAGAAGTGTGCAGTTCCTGTGTGGGAGTCTAGGTCTGCCAGTTTGTTAAGTCGGGGGGAGTGCTCCATTTAGGGGCAAGGGCCTCACACACCACGGGGGTGTCATGCCTTATCATCGGGCAGATCCTCATTGAAGCAGTGCTGCAATGCCCAAAGGTCCCCTCGAGGGGGCTCTTCACCGGAGTTCTCTTGTTTTTGCCATTGTGAAGAGGGAGGTGGGATGACTAGATGTGAATAGAATGGGGAAGAAGTTTATATTAATAATTACTACAGGGATCCAATGGATATTTTAATCACTGGGTCCCTTTGTCATGGTTAAAAGCGTGGGTTGGGCAAGAGATAGATATAATGATCTATTCTAGCTACAGGTAATGTGAGTCACAGGTAAATATGTTTCATACCTATTACAGTCTAGATGGATCATCAGGACCAATAATCCTTTTCTACTCAAACACGGATGAAGAATTCAAGTGTATCAAAACCATACCCTGCATACAAACATAGATATGTAGCATACCTTCTGGGGACAGACCCAAACTCAATAGAACGGGGGCCCCAATCGGGCCGGTCAGGGCGGATGCTAATAAGTGTACAGATGGCCAGTAGACGTGCTGGATTTGGGCTGCTGACCTACCCCTAGCTCAGTCCCCGAATTGACCTACTGGTAGACATAGACTCCCACACAGAAACTGCACACTTCTTGTTTTCATAACTTTATCTCTTAATGTCTTGCTCATTTATACATATTTGTGAACATTTTTTCCATGTTTTGCATAAAATATAGAGTAATCGTCCCAGCCATGAACACTACAGTAAAGATTTTGAATCTGATTCAGAGAGATTTTGTAGTAACATCACTTTTTATACTCTTAGCTTAATCCCGGAATTCAGTAGTTAGCCATTTTAAGAAAGCCATTGTAAGAAATTGTGTTAGTAGTTGAGAGGCATTGAAGCCCCACTCAAATAATAAATACAGTCTTCGATAGGGTGAACCACAAAAAGTCACTTAATTAATCTGTACTTAACCCTCTGGTTGCTTGGCACAGAAGGTGTCGAGCTTAACTTAGAGGCTATGTCTAAAGCATTTAGGAAGCACACATAGAATAATACAATGAAAGTACAACACAAGAAAAATCCCAAACCAATTCACAAAAAGAGTTCGTTTGAATAAATAAAATGACACAAAAAATAACAAAATCCAATTAGTAAAACCAGAGATATGAACTTTCAAGGTATTTAGTCATATTTTGTGATTAAAAGAATAATATGCCAACCACGTATCTGGTCGTATGAGATCAAGTCAAAGTTACAAGATAAGGCCCGACCTGAGCGGAGCGTGGGTCGGCTATAAGAACCAATTATATCCCGGTCAGAAAATTTCCTTCATGCTTAGAAATAATATTATAATTCTCATGAGAAGGTAGAGTCTACAGCAGGGCAAGGTAGCAGGCTGTATTACATGAGATGCAATCATCATCAGGGTGCTGCTAGACAAGGTCTTGGTGAAGATTTTACCTTCAGATTTAGACAATTCTTTGGAACTCAGATTCCTCCAGCAGGGCAGGGCTGCAGGAGGTAGCCAAAGCGGGCTCCATGAGGCCAGATGCCTTCGTGGAGAGGTCCCAATGAAAAGGATTTGCTGCTGTGGAGAAGAACGTAGAGGGAGCTGCAGCAAAGTCAATTCCGCTACCAACACACCTCCAGCGGTTCGGCTTTCAGGTATGTCCCCGCCTCCTGTTGGTGCTCTGAGCAGTGTTTCCTGAGAAATCTTATAAGTCCCAGATTTTGGGTTTTGGCAGAAGGAGGCAACTTCAGGTCCAGGACCGGGGAGTACCACTTAGGGGATAGGACAGCAAAGCTACTTTGAAGTGCAAGTGTGGTTGGGGACAGCTCTGCCCAATCCCATCCTGGCAGGATTGCCCTTCCTGTCCACGCCAACCCCCTTTGATCTCAATGTCTATCAGAAAAATGCAACCCACAACAGCAGAGTTGTGTGCCATAGCTTTTTTGCAGAAAGGCACAGTTGATTTGGGAACACAAATACCAACTTTCTAAAAGTGGCATTTGTACAATTTCTCTTAAAATCCAACTTTACCATTAACCCCTTCCATGCTGATGACGAACCCCAGCCGTCATACACTACGGTGCTCGTGTGCTGATGACGGCTGGGGTTCGTCACGGCCCGCCCCTGTTCGTGTTGTTTACAGCACACCAGGGGAATCGCGGCCGCATGGAAGGGATTAAAGAGGATTTTAAATTATGATTCAAAAGAGACCAAGGAGTATTTACTACCTGCTCCTAATAAAAAGTTACCAATTACTAACGGTAATAAAACAATTCAGTGTAAGGCAACGGGAGAAGTAGGGCTTTTGAACTGTAAACAACGTTAGGAATTTTTCACTACCATGACATGTAAAACTTAAACCCACATTTCCTACTTTTTGAATACTATGCACCCTGGCCTAGGAGTGTTTAGAGTCTACCTTAGGTTTCAATTATAGGTATTAAAAAGGAAGATTTAGGCCAGGCAGAAGGTACATTTTTCCAGGTTGAAATGACATTTTAAAACTGCCCTAAGACTGAGACATGCTTTAAAGGGCTACTTAAGTGTGTGGCACAACGAGTGTTGCAGCCCACTAGTAGCATTCATGTTACAAGCCCTCTGTACATGTAGTGCCATATACAAGGGACTTATAAATAAATTAAATGTGCCAGTTATGTGTAGACCAATTTCACCGTTTTTAGGTTTCGGCTACCGTCCCACTGCTTAAGCAGTGGGTGGGCGGAGCCGAAATCTTTTGTTGGTAGTATGAGGGCCTGAACACGCCCTCTTCTCCATTGGCTGGCCTCGTAAATGCTGGCCAGCCATTGGAGGAGAGGAGCGTCACTGAGTTCAGGGCCCGCCTCGACGCGATTCGGGGGCGTTTCCGTGTCTTTTTTTAAGTCACGCCCTCTCCTCTTCCCATTGGCTGGAATTTTACCTTCCAGCCAATGGGAAGGGGAGAGGGCGAAAACACGCCCACAATTGTGTCTGTTGTGCATTCTTTATCCTCCGCCCTCCCTCCCGTTGTCCGTGCCTTTGCCGTTGTGGGGCAGAATCGAGTGCTTGTTATTTATTGGCAGCCCTTGGCGCTGCTATCACCATAGTCGCACAGCCGGTGTGCAGGAATCATCAGCCGTGAGTTTCCTCGCCGTTTGCAAGGACCGGGCACGCCCCTCCGTGATGTCAAGGGTGTCCCCATGATGATATCACGAAAGGGGCAGGTCCGGGCCCTGCAACCACTGAGAGGAAGCTCACAGCGGCCATGAGGCTGCCATCAAGCACACGTGGGGCACAAGGAAGAACCGCCAAGATCCCCAGGGTGAGTGCTTGTTTTAAAGAAGTAGTTGCAGCTGTTGCTATGACACACCACGGCACTCTGGCAGTTCAGTGCCTCGCTGTATTTACACATGATAACAAGCAGGCTGTGCATGCTGGAAAAGTGCAAGCAGACACAAACGTTTTCTTGTTTTTCCTACTGTCTGGTTGTAGGGCGACTGGACTTGCAAAACCTATTTCGCCTCGCTGTAGCGCCTTTCCAATAAAACGCCTCTATTTCTAAAATCCTTGTACCTTGCAGTAGCGTTCCTGCAGTGTAGCGCGAACACCTAGATGGGTTGGCATAGCGCTGATTTACCGTTACTCTACTACGTCTGTTGCATGACTGGAACTCCACCATCTCACCCTGTTGCTGTTCAGATCTGCAGTATAGCACGTATGGTTTATCGTAGGTACTCCACGCCTACAATACATCAGCTTGTGAACTTTCCTATATAACTATATCGTTCGCCCACCGACTCTACATCTGCAGTATATCCATGAGGTTGCGGTGGGGCCTCGGGAGAACATGCGTCCCACCCCCTCCCGCAGTGTTTGCATTAATCAGATTGCAGTGAGGTCTGGTGTCGCTGCACCTGCTGCTCCATTGATAGCCACGCCTCTACCCCCTCCACCATTTGGATTGTGTCAGCTGTTGCGGTTGCCTGTGCTCCATCTGAGTACAGCTAGTGGCGGGGGGAGGGGGTATTTCGTGATAGCAGCACCCCCAGCCAGGGGTACAAGGTCTCAGGCATGCGAAGGTTGGAGCGAGCCCCTGAAAAGCTCCACGCGGGTACTGTGCGCCGGTATGCAAGATTGTATTCCAAGCAATGGCCGTGCATGTTCCGTCAAGCCTGACCAGTGACAAGACCATTGCACACTACATGCTCTCTGTGGTTAGCCGCCGGCATAGACGTTGTGTGCCCTGTAATCAAGCGCTTCAGTGCCCCCACAACTCTACAATACTGGAACTGTGAAAATTGAATGATCGGAAAGTAAATTAGGCGATCAGTTTGAAACGGTTCTATGCGCATTTGAGAGGGTGGTGTCAAGAAAATATTCTTGCTTCTTGCTTATTATGTGTATTTAAGAAAAATGAAGTGAACATATTTCGGTATTGTTTTAGTTTTCGGCGGAAACTCACTTCATAGCAAATACATTTAAATGAAGATGAGTGCAAAACGCAATGCAAAGACTGAAAATACCCCATACGACCACTGGTCTTTCCGGTGGAAATAATGGTTACTGACCGTTTTGTTAGCAATTATGGTTTAAAAAAATTTAAATATGTCACTTTGTTTACACTGTTTAGTTGAAATGAGTAAGAGTTCCCTATTTCAAGATGGCAACCATGCTTCTGTAACACCTCCACACGCCAGTTTCTAAGGGACTACGCAGTAACTAAGATAACAGGCCCGTGTTGACATTAGTGATCCCTTGGGAGAGCATATCGGTGGCTTAAGGAGCACTCCCTCATCTCCCCCTGTGCCCCCTCAACTGCAGAATCATGGCAGTATCTTTAGTGTCCTTGTCCCTTGGCTGGGCCCAGTCCGATGAGTTCCTCCGAGTCCTGGCACCCTTGTTACCACTCTCTGTGGATCCTCAGCCCTTCCCCGCCTCCTGGGTGCAGAGAGAAAGCTGCAGCTCCCCAAGCTGCGGGAGGAGCTCCGAAGAGGAAGAAAGCGACAGGGAGAGCCAGGACAGCGAGCAGGAACTCTCCATGGAGAAGGTACATGTGAGTAGCACCTCTGGGGGCATATTATGCTTATAAATGTGCTGTTAACATTAATAATGTTAATAATGCTAGTATTCGTACGATCATAATCAAAACATTATTGTCATATCATATTACTGACCGAATTGTTATTCTCCTTGTCGATATCAATAATATCGGGTCAAGTTTGCGCTAGACAGATCTGGGTGGAAAATTCTGAAGTAACACATGCTCTGTGTGAATATTCCATACATAGGATACCAATACACTGCACATACATAAAGACAGGATACGTTGAGCTCAGCGTGGCTCTCCATGCTACCCCTCCCCCATCCGCCCTACAGGGCTCCTGCTCCGTCACCCTTGCCCCACTTTAGTCTTATTGTATTCCTCCCTCGGCGGCCGACTGCTGCTTGATTCAGCTCTCCCAGCCGCCCGGTCCTGCCCTCCAACCTTCCGGGGCTCAGCCACCTGCCCCTCGCCCCCCAGTCGGCCTGCTGTTCTCGGCCCCCACGCCCCGTACCGACAAACATGAAGTGTGTGTGAATATGTTTTTTGCTCTTGACTGTTAACATTTCAACTCTTATTGACACAAAATCCTTTGATCTCCATCACAGGGCATGTATTACAGGTCTGGTCTGCAAGACAGATCCGGGTGGAAAATTCTGAAGTAACACATGCTCTGTGTGAATATTCCATACATAGGATACCAATACACTACACATACATAAAGACAGGAAATGTTGAGCTGTCGATTAAAGTACGCAATTATATTTGTTGCACTCTGCTCAAACATGGCGGGGCAATCCATTTCCAACGGAGCATGAAGTTGTTAGCTACCGCGCTGCACCGTCAGTACTGTTAATTAATTATTGTAGATAAGTATGTTGTATGTGGCTCTATGTGTGTGTGTGGCTCTGTGTGTGGATCTGTGTGTATGGCTCTGTGTGTGTGTGTATGTATGTGTGTGTGTGTGTGTGTGTGTGTGGGTGTGTGTGTGTGTGTGTGTGTGCGCAAATGCAATAGGTCTTGAATTTGCGAGAGATTAACCTATTGGCATTGTAAATGACAATGCCATTTATTTATCTGTTTTCAAAACCAACACATAAATAAAAATGTTGTCATTTACAATGCCAATAGCTCTAACTTTTGCAAAGGCGAAACCGTTGCATTGTAAATGCTTGTTTACAGAGACAGCACAAGCAATTTAGCACCGGTTAGCTGGGGTAAAGTGCACATAGTCCTATACCAAAAGACACAAATTCAGTCAAAGAGGAGGGGTGAATGCTAAATGTCTGGGGGTGACGCCGCAGAGATGGCCGGGCCCAACTGCCATGACTACTACAAGATGACAAGAGTAAGTCACAGTTACTCATACAATCAATTAAATATGTCTGTTTCAGATACAATCTCATAAAACTTGATAAAACTATTAAAAAACAATCTAAATCCATAAAACAATATCAAAGTTCATCAACGATACATATGACATTTTGAAACCAGGTATAATACATCATTGCATGACATGAGATGTTTATAATTTAAGGTCAAGTTGGCAATTCTGCCCCAGGATTTTTAGAATCTATTACACTGTGCTTTATTCTCAGTAGCCATATGCCTGATGTAAATTTGACCCCACTGTAGATAATTAATTCTTTTGTATCATAAGTACTCAGAATGTTGCCCATGAGACAGCATTGTTAAGTACACCCTAATCCCTTTGTAAAATCATCAAATAAATGTCACCATTATTCGTATGAACCTTTGTTAGTTGACTTGAAGTGCCGTAAGAGAGATAATATCAGAAATATATTTCAACTTGTGATGCCAATGTGACTACACAATAAGGAGCAAAAATAGATAATTTAGTTAGATGAGTTTATTTTGGAACATGTATCTATCTGGTGTATATGCAGAATTAAATTTACTTGGATGGTACAGCAATGTAGTTTGAAGGCTAAAAGGTGCCAATAAATTGAGCCGTTGTAATATGAGAGACAGAATGGCAATAGCCAGAAAGCAAAAAAGCAAATGTCAGAAAATCAGGTTCATGTAACTTGGGGGCATCCCTGTTTCTTGTGCACACCGTAGGTGCTTAAATAACCAAGCCTCCAATTGGTAAACTGTTCATGTATTTTATTCGTTTCTCATCATTATCTTTATGACAGTAGGTCGTTTATCTTTATGTACATATTATGCATGCTTGAAATGGCTCCAATGCATTTCGGGTGGTGTACCCTTCATCTGGGAGCTACTGAAAACAACGATATAAGGTATAGCTAAGTATCAGGGCGTGGTCCAATGTCAGATTTATCGTGACATGCAGGTAAGGTTGGTGATGATAGTGACCGGCTGAAGCGGTGAGGTGATCTGGGAGGTGAAATGCAGTGAGGTGAAAAGACATAAATAAAATGAGGTGAAAAGAAATGAGTAAATAGTGAGGTGAAAAGAACTAAATAGAAAGTGAGATAGTAAAATGATTGGATGGGTACAATTATCCATGCTCAGTGCGTCTAAATGGGCTGATAAGGCATGCAAGGCAGTTGTGCCCTTAGGTGTTTAATCGCGTGAAAAGAGACCAGTTTAAGGCACTCACGTGTAACCGGATTTTTTTGATGTCTATAAAAGGAAAGCGGGAGCGTGTATTAGTTACTGGCACGTTTTTTACCAAGTGCATGAAGCACCTACATAGATTCGGCTGGCGGTACGTCGCATCGTACTTACTGAATGTTAAGGTTAAGGTTCTCCGTTCTATACGGGTGAACTTCTTCGGCGTTCCTACCCCTCGTCAACCAGGAAGTGGATGTGCATCACTCGGTGATGTGTAATAGATATAAAGAGCGGACTCCGGGTGGCGGCCATATTGCATGGGTGAATATCTGGACGTGCTAGTGTGGTTAGCATGCGAACAGTATAACGAGTGTGTAAGGGTGCATATACACAAGATATGAGGAATAATAAATAAACTTAATGGACAAGTGAAGAATACACTTGATCAATGCAAGGAAAAAGGAATGGTAATAATAGTGATAATGGTGATAAACAATTAAGTGGGTAAGTAGCCAATCGTCCTTCAGGAAGGTATGTAAACGGCATAAAACACCTCTGGTCGGTGTTTTAGAGGTAACAAGAATATTCCAAACGGTCATTCAGTCCCATGGGTTTCATGGACTGTAATTTGTAAATCCAGGTCACTTCTCTTCTTAGAAGTTCTTTGTGATTATCCTTGCCCTCTTGTTTTTCCACAACTTCAAGTACCAGGAATTTCAGTTGTGATACATTATGTCTGGATTCCGTGAAATGTACTGCTACATTGGATTTTGAGTTCTTTGTTCTTATGTTGGACTTGTGTTCATTAATACGGATTTTTATTTTCCTTTCCTTTTTGCCAATGTAGATGATGCCGCCCGGGCATTTGATCAAGTAAATGACGTTTTGTTTGTCACATGTTGCATTGACTTTTAGTTTGATTTCATTCCCTTTCATTGGATGGTTTATCGATGTGCCTTTGATAATGCAATTGCAATTACCGCAGTTCATACATGGTTGGGTCCCTTTATAGTTCCTTTCGGTGGTTGTGTTGTTGAGGAGGATCTCTTTGATGTTTGCGCTCCGGGTGTATGCGAAGATAGGGGGATTTTTTAACGTGTCTCCAAAATCCTGTTCTGCAGTTAGGATTGGCCAGTGTCTTAAAATTATTTTTCGATATGCTACACTTAGCGTGGAAAATCTTGATACTAGGACCATTCTGTCATCCTGCTTCTTGGTTGTCCTTATCAGTAACTTTTCTCTCGGTGTGTTTCGAGCTCTTTCCACAGCCTTTTTTATTAGTTTCTCCGGATAGCCTCTATCCTGGAATCTTCTTCCCATCTCATTCAAGCGTATTTCTGTTTGTGATGAGTTTGAGATGATCCTCTTTACCCATAGCATTTGGGATGTTGGTAGGTGTTGTTTAAGGGATCCTTGGTGAAAGCTGGTGTATTGTAGTGTATTGTTTCTGTCCGTAGGTTTACAGAACAGGTTTGTTTCAAAACCGGTTTCAGTGACGGTGATTCTTACATCCAGAAAGGTTATGGTCTTGTTATTGGTTTCCCATGTGAATTGAATTCTCTCATTGGCCAGGTTTAGAGTTGTCAATGCTTGTACTAGAGATTCTTCTGTGTTCTTCCAAATAATGAAGACGTCGTCAATGTCTCGATATAGAGACAGGGATGCAAACATTCTCAATGGAATTAATCATCTTCACGCTTTACCATAGCTACTTCGACAAGACGACACCTGGTATCTGCAACGGTCCGGAACTCCTATGGGCAATTGTGCCGCACTGACCTATGCGAACATTTACATGAAGCTCTTTGAAGAAGAGAACATCTACAATGACCCAAACTGGACGAACAATCTGGAAATGTACGCAAGGTACATTGACGACGTCTTCATTATTTGGAAGAACACAGAAGAATCTCTAGTACAAGCATTGACAACTCTAAACCTGGCCAATAAGAGAATTCAATTCACATGGGAAACCAATAACAAGACCATAACCTTTCTGGATGTAAGAATCACCGTCACTGAAACCGGTTTTGAAACAGACCTGTTCCGTAAACCTACGGACAGAAACAATACACTACTATACACCAGCTTTAACCAAGGATCCCTTAAACAACACCTACCAACATCCCAAATGCTACGGGTAAAGAGGATCATCTCAAACCCATCACGAACAGAAATACGCTTGAATGAGATGGGAAGAAGATTCCAGGATAGAGGCTATCCGGAGAAACTAATAAAAAAGGCTGTGGAAAGAGCTCGAAACACACCGAGAGAAAAGTTACTGATAAGGACAACCAAGAAACAGGATGACAGAATGGTCCTAGTATCAAGATTTTCCACGCTAAGTGTCGCATATCGAAAAATAATTTTAAGACACTGGCCAATCCTAACTGCAGAACAGGATTTTGGAGACACGTTAAAAAATCCCCCTATCTTCGCATACACCCGGAGCGCAAACATCAAAGAGATCCTCCTCAACAACACAACCACCGAAAGGAACTATAAAGGGACCCAACCATGTATGAACTGCGGTAATTGCAATTGCATTATCAAAGGCACATCGATAAACCATCCAATGAAAGGGAATGAAATCAAACTAAAAGTCAATGCAACATGTGACAAACAAAACGTCATTTACTTGATCAAATGCCCGGGCGGCATCATCTACATTGGCAAAAAGGAAAGGAAAATAAAAATCCGTATTAATGAACACAAGTCCAACATAAGAACAAAGAACTCAAAATCCAATGTAGCAGTACATTTCACGGAATCCAGACATAATGTATCACAACTGAAATTCCTGGTACTTGAAGTTGTGGAAAAACAAGAGGGCAAGGATAATCACAAAGAACTTCTAAGAGGAGAAATGACCTGGATTTCCAAATTACAGTCCATGAAACCCATGGGACTGAATGACCGTTTGGAATATTCTTGTTACCTCTAAAACACCGACCAGAGGTGTTTTATGCCGTTTACATACCTTCCTGAAGGACGATTGGCTACTTACCCACTTAATTGTTTATCACCATTATCACTATTATTACCATTCCTTTTTCCTTGCATTGATCAAGTGTATTCTTCACTTGTCCATTAAGTTTATTTATTATTCCTCATATCTTGTGTATATGCACCCTTACACACTCGTTATACTGTTCGCATGCTAACCACACTAGCACGTCCAGATATTCACCCATGCAATATGGCCGCCACCCGGAGTCCGCTCTTTATATCTATTACACACCACCGAGTGATGCACATCCACTTCCTGGTTGACGAGGGGTAGGAACGCCGAAGAAGTTCACCCGTATAGAACGGAGAACCTTAACCTTAACATTCAGTAAGTACGATGCGATGTACCGCCAGCCGAATCTATGTAGGTGCTTCATGCACTTGGTAAAAAACGTGCCAGTAACTAATACACGCTCCCGCTTGCCTTTTATAGACATCAAAAAAATCCGGTTACACGTGAGTGCCTTAAACTGGTCTCTTTTCACGCGATTAAACACCTAAGGGCACAACTGCCTTGCATGCCTTATCAGCCCATTTAGACGCACTGAGCATGGATAATTGTACCCATCCAATCATTTTACTATCTCACTTTCCATTTAGTTCTTTTCACCTCACTATTTACTCATTTCTTTTCACCTCATTTTATTTATGTCTTTTCACCTCACTGCATTTCACCTCCCAGATCACCTCACCGCTTCAGCCGGTCACTATCATCACCAACCTTTCCTGCATGTCACGAAAAATCTGACATCGGACCACGCACTGATACTTAGCTATACCTTATATCGTTGTTTTCAGCAGCTCCCAGATGAAGGGTACACCACCCGAAATGCATTGGAGCCATTTCAAGCATGCATAATATGTACATAAAGCTAAACGACCTACTGTCATGAAGATAATGACGAGAAACGAATAAAATACATGAACAGTTTACCAATTGGAGGCTTGGTTATTTAAGCACCTACGGTGTGCACAAGAAACAGGGATGCCCCCAAGTTACATGGGGACACAGTGAATATTTGCATGATTGAACGCGCGCCGGACGGACGCGCCACCTGTATGTAGCACCCAACCTTTCAAACAAACTTTAAACAAGTATTAAATCCTCTTCAAAACCTCCTCTAATATCGCTGTGCGCCCTCCCAAAAAAAATTTCTGAAAATCAGGTTCTCCATAAATACACTTCCCTGGTGTAATCTAAACATAAACTGAGGCTTAAAGTATTTAACAGGGACTTCTATTTGGTAACCCCAGAAGTGGTACAGTAGTGGCCAGCAAAGAATAGAACCTCTGTAGAAGTTCGGAAAAATAAGAGACTCACTGAGCATGAACCTCAACACTTAGGAAAAATCCCAGCAAGAGAGATCTGTTTCCTCTCAGTGTCAGGGGAAAGTGTGCCAAACTAGTTATGCAACACCTCTGGTCGGTGTTTTAGAGGTAACAAGAATATTCCAAACGGTCATTCAGTCCCATGGGTTTCATGGACTGTAATTTGTAAATCCAGGTCACTTCTCTTCTTAGAAGTTCTTTGTGATTATCCTTGCCCTCTTGTTTTTCCACAACTTCAAGTACCAGGAATTTCAGTTGTGATACATTATGTCTGGATTCCGTGAAATGTACTGCTACATTGGATTTTGAGTTCTTTGTTCTTATGTTGGACTTGTGTTCATTAATACGGATTTTTATTTTCCTTTCCTTTTTGCCAATGTAGATGATGCCGCCCGGGCATTTGATCAAGTAAATGACGTTTTGTTTGTCACATGTTGCATTGACTTTTAGTTTGATTTCATTCCCTTTCATTGGATGGTTTATCGATGTGCCTTTGATAATGCAATTGCAATTACCGCAGTTCATACATGGTTGGGTCCCTTTATAGTTCCTTTCGGTGGTTGTGTTGTTGAGGAGGATCTCTTTGATGTTTGCCTCCGGGTGTATGCGAAGATAGGGGGATTTTTTAACGTGTCTCCAAAATCCTGTTCTGCAGTTAGGATTGGCCAGTGTCTTAAAATTATTTTTCGATATGCTACACTTAGCGTGGAAAATCTTGATACTAGGACCATTCTGTCATCCTGCTTCTTGGTTGTCCTTATCAGTAACTTTTCTCTCGGTGTGTTTCGAGCTCTTTCCACAGCCTTTTTTATTAGTTTCTCCGGATAGCCTCTATCCTGGAATCTTCTTCCCATCTCATTCAAGCGTATTTCTGTTTGTGATGAGTTTGAGATGATCCTCTTTACCCATAGCATTTGGGATGTTGGTAGGTGTTGTTTAAGGGATCCTTGGTGAAAGCTGGTGTATTGTAGTGTATTGTTTCTGTCCGTAGGTTTACAGAACAGGTTTGTTTCAAAACCGGTTTCAGTGACGGTGATTCTTACATCCAGAAAGGTTATGGTCTTGTTATTGGTTTCCCATGTGAATTGAATTCTCTCATTGGCCAGGTTTAGAGTTGTCAATGCTTGTACTAGAGATTCTTCTGTGTTCTTCCAAATAATGAAGACGTCGTCAATGTCTCGATATAGAGACAGGGATGCAAACATTCTCAATGGAATTAATCATCTTCACGCTTTACCATAGCTACTTCGACAAGACGACACCTGGTATCTGCAACGGTCCGGAACTCCTATGGGCAATTGTGCCGCACTGACCTATGCGAACATTTACATGAAGCTCTTTGAAGAAGAGAACATCTACAATGACCCAAACTGGACGAACAATCTGGAAATGTACGCAAGGTACATTGACGACGTCTTCATTATTTGGAAGAACACAGAAGAATCTCTAGTACAAGCATTGACAACTCTAAACCTGGCCAATAAGAGAATTCAATTCACATGGGAAACCAATAACAAGACCATAACCTTTCTGGATGTAAGAATCACCGTCACTGAAACCGGTTTTGAAACAGACCTGTTCCGTAAACCTACGGACAGAAACAATACACTACTATACACCAGCTTTAACCAAGGATCCCTTAAACAACACCTACCAACATCCCAAATGCTACGGGTAAAGAGGATCATCTCAAACCCATCACGAACAGAAATACGCTTGAATGAGATGGGAAGAAGATTCCAGGATAGAGGCTATCCGGAGAAACTAATAAAAAAGGCTGTGGAAAGAGCTCGAAACACACCGAGAGAAAAGTTACTGATAAGGACAACCAAGAAACAGGATGACAGAATGGTCCTAGTATCAAGATTTTCCACGCTAAGTGTCGCATATCGAAAAATAATTTTAAGACACTGGCCAATCCTAACTGCAGACCAGGATTTTGGAGACACGTTAAAAAATCCCCCTATCTTCGCATACACCCGGAGCGCAAACATCAAAGAGATCCTCCTCAACAACACAACCACCGAAAGGAACTATAAAGGGACCCAACCATGTATGAACTGCGGTAATTGCAATTGCATTATCAAAGGCACATCGATAAACCATCCAATGAAAGGGAATGAAATCAAACTAAAAGTCAATGCAACATGTGACAAACAAAACGTCATTTACTTGATCAAATGCCCGGGCGGCATCATCTACATTGGCAAAAAGGAAAGGAAAATAAAAATCCGTATTAATGAACACAAGTCCAACATAAGAACAAAGAACTCAAAATCCAATGTAGCAGTACATTTCACGGAATCCAGACATAATGTATCACAACTGAAATTCCTGGTACTTGAAGTTGTGGAAAAACAAGAGGGCAAGGATAATCACAAAGAACTTCTAAGAGGAGAAATGACCTGGATTTACAAATTACAGTCCATGAAACCCATGGGACTGAATGACCGTTTGGAATATTCTTGTTACCTCTAAAACACCGACCAGAGGTGTTTTATGCCGTTTACATACCTTCCTGAAGGACGATTGGCTACTTACCCACTTAATTGTTTATCACCATTATCACTATTATTACCATTCCTTTTTCCTTGCATTGATCAAGTGTATTCTTCACTTGTCCATTAAGTTTATTTATTATTCCTCATATCTTGTGTATATGCACCCTTACACACTCGTTATACTGTTCGCATGCTAACCACACTAGCACGTCCAGATATTCACCCATGCAATATGGCCGCCACCCGGAGTCCGCTCTTTATATCTATTACACACCACCGAGTGATGCACATCCACTTCCTGGTTGACGAGGGGTAGGAACGCCGAAGAAGTTCACCCGTATAGAACGGAGAACCTTAACCTTAACATTCAGTAAGTACGATGCGATGTACCGCCAGCCGAATCTATGTAGGTGCTTCATGCACTTGGTAAAAAACGTGCCAGTAACTAATACACGCTCCCGCTTGCCTTTTATAGACATCAAAAAAATCCGGTTACACGTGAGTGCCTTAAACTGGTCTCTTTTCACGCGATTAAACACCTAAGGGCACAACTGCCTTGCATGCCTTATCAGCCCATTTAGACGCACTGAGCATGGATAATTGTACCCATCCAATCATTTTACTATCTCACTTTCCATTTAGTTCTTTTCACCTCACTATTTACTCATTTCTTTTCACCTCATTTTATTTATGTCTTTTCACCTCACTGCATTTCACCTCCCAGATCACCTCACCGCTTCAGCCGGTCACTATCATCACCAACCTTTCCTGCATGTCACGAAAAATCTGACATCGGACCACGCACTGATACTTAGCTATACCTTATATCGTTGTTTTCAGCAGCTCCCAGATGAAGGGTACACCACCCGAAATGCATTGGAGCCATTTCAAGCATGCATAATATGTACATAAAGCTAAACGACCTACTGTCATGAAGATAATGACGAGAAACGAATAAAATACATGAACAGTTTACCAATTGGAGGCTTGGTTATTTAAGCACCTACGGTGTGCACAAGAAACAGGGATGCCCCCAAGTTACATGGGGACACAGTGAATATTTGCATGATTGAACGCGCGCCGGACGGACGCGCCACCTGTATGTAGCACCCAACCTTTCAAACAAACTTTAAACAAGTATTAAATCCTCTTCAAAACCTCCTCTAATATCGCTGTGCGCCCTCCCCAAAAAAATTTCTGAAAATCAGGTTCTCCATAAATACACTTCCCTGGTGTAATCTAAACATAAACTGAGGCTTAAAGTATTTAACAGGGACTTCTATTTGGTAACCCCAGAAGTGGTACAGTAGTGGCCAGCAAAGAATAGAACCTCTGTAGAAGTTCGGAAAAATAAGAGACTCACTGAGCATGAACCTCAACACTTAGGAAAAATCCCAGCAAGAGAGATCTGTTTCCTCTCAGTGTCAGGGGAAAGTGTGCCAAACTAGTTATGCAACACCAATTAAATACAACAGTAGCATTAAAAGCATCCATATCTCTCTTCTGCCACCAGTAACCAACCAGATTGCTGAATGTGTAGAAAATCAACATACTCCCTTAAGTTCCGATCTCATTGAAACTGGAACTTCAACAAACAACCTTGAGCACCCCACCATCCTGGCACGTGATAAACAGAAGGCCTCTTATAGCCATTATTTTTCCTGGTTTGCTCCCAGCATCCGCCCAGGCTTCTCTATCAGATATCTAATACAAACAATGAGCCTTTCTCTAACAAACAACAAGCATGATTACACACCTGCAGAAGAAAAGAAACAGTCTACTGGGAAGGTTAAAGCACACATTTCATTTGAGGCCTGAAGTCAAGCTAAGTTAACTCGAGAATTAAAATTAACTTTTGTTACACAGTTATGCGTCTATATTTATGTAATAGAAATAAATGTCAAACATGAATATGCAAAACATGGTTACATGGGTCAATTGATCATTTAATACACTTACATATGAATCCTTAGTGGCTACAATGGTTACACATGATTAATACGTTTTAAATGCATCAAACATGGTAATAAAATAAGGTCAGACGTTGAATCTAAACGTCATATATGAGTATATTAATGTATATTTGTGAAGTATAATGGGTGGAGTCTAAATTACGCTGCTCCACCCACAATCTTCAATACAGACTGTCAGCTATGTATACTTGAATTCCTATTTATTGGCTCCATTTAATGTAACCATGCAGCCAACATGTTTCATCATGGTATAGGAAACCGTCAACTTCGTGACGGCTCAAACAAACGTTCAAGTGCCTATCAGTCAGTAATAGTCCTATAGACTCTGTCTCTTCTGGTCCCGAGATCATTTTATAGATGGATAATAAGAGTGAATCATTTCAGCACTTGATTCACAGACACTAGGAGGACCATAACTGGATGATAGGCAGTTTTGTTTGAGCCCTGATGTAGTTGACAGTTTCAAATATTGCATGACGAAACACATATTTGCTGTATGTTTAAATGAAGCCTTTAAATTAGAATTGAATTATAGTTGGTTGACTGTGATTACTGTAGAATGTGGGCAATATTCTGAGTACTTATGTAACTGGGATAATTCCCAGTGTTGGAGGGTGTGGAGCTGACACCTTCCCCCAACTTCTGTGCACCTATTGCTTGTAATTTTTTTAAAACAATTCTCGATCGAAGACAGTTTTTGGAAGCAAGCGCCAACAGTTTCTCTTGCCACTCCATCTTTTTTATACTTCTCTTGTATCGGTTCTTAAAATTCTCAGGAACTCAGCATACTACCTCATCCCTTGTTGCAATAGATCCATTTCCTGTATGGGTATATGTATTGTAAAAAAAAGCAGGTGTGAATCTGATTCTGTCTCTGTTTTGCTTCATGGAAATCTGTCTTAATCACATAGGCTTTTACCCTGTCTGCATCAATAACCCTTAATAGGAATCTAATAAGTTCAAGTTTAGTTCAAGTTTATTTTATTTGATTCGGAACTCCGAAGAGATCCACAAAAATAAAACAATGAATGCAACAATGCAAAACCATTTTCCAGAAAAAAGAACAAAGCACATTACAAAGTTACAATTTCTGTACAAAAGGTCAATACGGGTTACAAGAATCAATAATAATGCATACTAAGCTAAAAGAAAAAGCCCCTCAATAAATATCTAAAAAGCATTTAAAAAAGTTAAAAACATTAAAACAAAACATCTCATTAGGAGGGTTATTTAAAGCATGTACAAAAGCATTAGCAGTAAGAATACTCAATTTCAAACAAATGTGGCTTAGCCATTTGCGACGGAAAGGGAGCAGGGGAGGACATATAAATATGACGTGACTCAGATCTTGTTTGGGGCAGTTGCAAAAGTTGCAAGCTGCGGAAGTACCATACCACTTGGACAGAAGTATATTTAAAGGCAGGAGATCTTGTCTTAACAGAAACCAAAATCGTCGGACACCATGGGATAAATTCCAGGATATGTAGGGTTGCCTATATTTGATGACACAAGATGAGATAAATGGAGTGACTCCCTTCCTAGTAACAATATACTCCCTATCTAATCTGAAACTAGGTGCCCATGAGGCCCGTTTCAAAACTAGTTTTAATTGGCCCTGAGAGAGGGAGAAAAGGGAGGTCTCATCTAATTTCAGTAGTGTCACTGCCCTTCTGAAATTTTTTACAAGAAGGGAGAATTCATTGAAAGACCCCAATAGTTCGTCTTTCATTAAGCATCTTAGTGTCCCCACTTCCCCCTTCGCCAAACAGGCAACCCAGTGCACCAACCCCGCTAGGCCCTGGGCCCAACTACTACGAACTCCAAACTCCAGTCTGAAAGCTGCAGGTGTACATGAATTATTGGTAGAGGTTAGATTCCGAAAAATCTTCCCCTCTACCAACTGCAAAAAAACCCATTGCCCCAAATCCACTATTTCAAGTCCATATAGCAAAGTGGACGGAATCTTGGCACGAAATACTTCTAACAGGAAGGAGAAATGGCGCCTCCCTGTGGCTGAATAAAGGGCTTGTAAACTTTTCCCTTGGGCCACTGCTTTCCGCATGTTGTTATCAATATGGGGTTTCTCACTGGAGTTATTAGTTATTACTTTCCCCAAGAAAACATAGCTATTCACAACTTCCAACTTAAGTCCCCCAACTGTCCATCCAAATTTCACAGATTTAGGTTTTTTATTGCCGGCGATACACATTATTTTGCTTTTAGAAATATTTATTTTGAGAAAGTGAGTTTCAGCAAATAAATGAAGGGCATGCAGGCGGTTGTTTAAGCCTTTAGGCGTTAAATCCAACAATAAAATATCATCGGCGTAGAGTAAACTAGAAATCCCGACACCTCCCAGCATGGGCGCTATTCCTTCGCAGGCAGCCAGATTCATAGGGAGATTCGAGATATATAAAGAGAAAAGAATAGGGGCTAACAAACAACCCTGCTTGAGGCCATTAACAGAGTAAATGACCCTAGATAGCCTCTTTCTCCCCCCAAAAGGACCTTACACCAAGTATCTGTGTGAAGTGCGCGCACCAGCTCTAACAAAATAAGAGGCATACCGAGCGCAGACAGCTTCCTCCATAACAGCGGACGATCTACCTTATCAAACGCTGTTGAGAAATCAATGAACGCTGCGTACACTTTACCGCCGCGGACCCTCACATATTTGTCTGTAATTATCTGTAACGCCGTAAGATTATCAAGAGTACCATGACTCTTACGAAAGCCTGTCTGTTCAAGGGGCAATATGTTACTATTAGCTACCCACTCATTTATTGAGTATAGCAGGCATTTGGAAAAGACCTTACCAATTGCATCGAGAAGGGCGATTAGGCGATAGTTTTGAGGAACATTCCTATCGCCCTTCTTGAACAGCGGCACCAAAATGCTACCCTTCCATGATGGCAGAACTGTTTTGCTCATAAAGCAGTACCTAAATATCGGAAACAAAATCTTGCTCCAAGAGCTAGGATCCTGCTTCAGAACCAAAACAGGTAGCTCATCTGGGCCCATTGCACCAGAAGAGCGCAATTCTATTATAGCCCGTTCGATAACCCTCTCAGAGGGAGGATCTATAAGGGAGCTATCTTCTTTACAATCCTCATAGGCATCTAATAAATAAATGTAGCATACAATTGCCTGGCAATTGGGTAGGCTAGACTAAAAGGATTCAAAGAACGGAAGACATTTCAAAGAATGGAAGACATTTATTATTCAAGAACTGGTCTGAGATACCACCAAACTTGCACATAAGGAGCTGTCAATCCAATGAAAAGGACCAAAATCTATCTTTTAGAACAACCTTGGAAACCAAATGGGCCTCTGTTGGGGACAATCACAGAGCATCTAGGCCTAATTTATACTGCATGAACTTGACATATGGCACCATGGGATGTTTAGATGGTTCGTTCATTTTCAATATTTTCATGATTGCTAGCCTACAGTGCCCTAGTTCATCTGTATGCCACAATCTACGCCAGTAAAGCAATGGTCTTAATTTCACAACGTGAACAATAGGTTTCTAGCCAAGATCCATGTGTAATAGAAAAAGCAGGGCACACTGTGGCTGGGGAGACAGTTCATAGTGTTATTTTCTTATGCATCTTTGTTATTGCCATAGAGTGAAAATTCAGTTTCAGTACACTTTGTGAATCTGGGATGACCAGGACATATTGCTTGTGAGCCTATTTCCAAGATGCTCATGACACAATCAATAGTTATGCCAATATCTCTCAGTGAATCCTTTTTAGATTTATAGAGGTTGAATGACATATGCTTTGTTTTTGATGCACTAAGCTAGAACCCCCGCTCAATGCAGAATTTCATAAACTGATCAACCAGGAGCTGTTGGCCATAAGGGGTCCTAGCAGTAAGGAGTGGGTCATCAGCAAATAACAGCATTGGCAGCTTTGAACAGCTTACCATTGGTTTATCGGTGATTGGTATTTCTAGATGTTTCACCTCTTCATTCAAATATAAAGTGGAGAGGGTCGGGCCGATACACATTCCTAACAAACTCCCTTCTCACCTGCCATACGATTGATTATTTCTTTCTTGCTTCCCCATCTCACATGGAAGTAATTACTACTGTGCAACCTTATTAATACAAATAGGATGTTGTCTAGTATACCCATTTTTTCCATGACATTCTAAAGTTTGAAATGTAGAATCAGATCAAAAGGTGATCGAAGATTGATGTTAGAAATTGGCTTTCTGGTTGGCAGAGTATGCACCCTGTCCAAGCAGGAACCACAATCCTAGTTAGGGTAAGTCAGATACACATCCTAACTCCCCCTGTGCTGATCCTCTGGTAGCTGGCACAGAGCAGTCAGTCTTAACTTAAGAGGCAAAGTGTAATGTATTTGTGCAACACTTTAAACAGTAAAACAGTGAAAACACCGCACAAAAAGATACCACACCTGGTAAGAAAAATAGAGCTTAATTTAGTCTACAAAACAAGAACATAATGACAAAACTCCAACAAGTATAACCGGAATTATGAATTTTCAAATAATAAACAAAAATGTAGTGCTTAAAAAGCATACAGCACCAACCGGGGCCTTCTGATTATGCTAGACCAGGTCAAATCCAAAAGTTCAGGCCGACTGCGATGGAGCATGGTCTGATATAGGGACCACCCTTGGCTGCTGCAAAGTACCTTGTTTACGTCAAAGTAGAGGGTGATGCAAGTAGCGCTGAGTCTTGCAAACTCGGAGTTGCATCAGAGGTGGAGGAGCTATGTGACAGTGTTGATGAAGAGGGGCTGGTTCTGGGTGATGCAACTGGCTGGATGCATGGATTTCTGCTGGAGCAGCACTTTATACCCAGTTCCAAGAGCCCAGGACTGGTTTGGCACCACTTGTCAAGGCAAGACTCATAGGTGGTGCTGTAGCAGGGTGGTTGGAAGTCTTTGATGTCCCTGAGACTTCAGACCAGGAGGCAAACTAACAAGCCCTTGGAGTCCCTCTGGGTTTAAGTGGTGCAGGTCCAATCCTTCTCACCCAAGCAAAAAGGGAAGCAGGCTTTAGGCGTTAGGCAGATCAGTACAGCAGAGAAAATGTTCTACCTGAACTGCTGTCCAGCAGAGTGGCAGTCCCTTAGCAACACAGCTGTCTTTCTACCTGGCAGAGTATCCACAGTTACAGAGGTGTACTGAGTTGGTGGTGTCAGAGTTCCAGTACATATACCAAGTTGTGTCTTGAAGTGGGGAAGACTTCAAAGAGGTGCTTTAAAGTGCACAGAGGTTCTCCCTTCCTGCCCTGGCTCCTTACTCACTACATGGAGGTTAAGCACTCCTTTGTATGGGGGCAGAACACAGCCTATTCAGGTGTAACTGTGAGGCTGTACCCAACTCCTCCCTCCCATCCAGCCCAGGATGGCCCTTCAGCATGTGGATGGCCCATCAGTCACACCTAAGCTTCCTTTGTGTGTGGCTAAGGGAATGCAGAAGGCACAGATTTCACCCCAGACATGTATTGGAGACAGGCAGCAGACACACAGGGCTAAGAGCAGAAAAATTACATCTTTCTTAAAGTGGCATTTTTAAAATTGTAATGATAAATTCGACTTTACCATTAAAGATGATTTATCATTACAATAAACCCTTGGCAGAGCTTGCGGATAGGGGCTATGCAGAGGTCCACAGAGTTGGGACCCAACTCTGTGGAACTCAGCTCCGCTGCGCCTCACGCCTCCACCCCCACATTAAAAATTAATTTGACATTAATTAAAACAAACAAAAAACACATACCTGAACTGCAGCGTTCCCGGGCTGCCCTCCTCCCATCTCTCTCTCGAAACTTGGGTGATCATAGTGAAAAAAAAAAATGGGAATTTTTCACTACCAAGACATGTAAAACTTATGTTTATATGTCCTGCCTTGTACTTACACAGCACCCTGTGAGTCCTAAAACCATTTGCACAATGTGTCTAAATTTGCTAAAGTACCTCTGGGCTAATGGAGGTAGTAATGATGTTATTGCTATTCCCCATAGTGCCAATATTGTTAACCACCTTCCAAAATTTGTAATTTGTAATTTGTAATTTGCATTTGTATAGCGCGTTATCACCAATGGTCTCTAAGCTCTGAGAGAGAGGAACCTGCTCTGGATTACTGGTGGGGAGGCAGTACTTTACTGTGCGCCCCAGGCTTCTTTAAAGAGAATGGTTTTGAGTCGTTTCCTGAAAGGAAGCAAGGAGTGTTCCTTTCGGAGGTTGTCAGGGAGTTTTTCCAGATCTGTGGGATGATGGTAGAGAAAGCTCTGCCTCCAAGGGATACCAAACGAGAGCGGGGGCAGGCTAACATCCTAGCTTCCGAGGATCAGAGTGCTCTGGTTGGGGCATAGTTGGTTAAGCCCTTTTTGATGTATTTCGGTGCCTTGCTGTAAACGGCTTTATGAGCAATGCAGAGGCCCTTGAATTTTATCTTTTGCCTGATGGGGAGCCAGTGATGTTGGCGCAGGAGGGGGGAGGCATGAGTGCAACGCGGAACCTTGAACACTAAACGGGCCGCGTCGTTCATGATAATCTGGAGTCTAGACAATTGGTAGTCTGGGAGTCCGAGGTAGAGCGAGTTTCCGTAGTCCTGTCTGGATATAATCAGTGCAACTACGACTCGTTTAAGGGTTTCAACAGTGAGGAGAGGGGCCAGTTTCCGCAACTGCCTTAAAATGCCTGAGCAAACCCCTACTATTGTAGATACCTGTAAGGCCATAGTTATTTTATTATCGATCTTTATGCCCAGGCTTTTAACTGCCGGGGCAGGCTCGGGGTATTTTCCCAACTCTGGTGGCCAGAAAAGGCTATTCCAAGGGTTGGTGTCGGTGGTGACGGCCAGTACCTCAGTCTTATCTGGATTGATTTTGAGGCTGTTGGCCGACATCCAGTTAATTGTGAGTTTAAGGATGTTCTGCACTCTGTAGTTGGCGGATGTGGAGTTGTCGATCTGGATGATGATTTCGGTGTCATCTGCGTAGTTGTATACTTGGCACTCCAGCTGTTTGAGTGCAGCTATCAGGGGTTGGAGATATACATTGAACATGAGGGGAGACAATGCCGATCCCTGTGGGACTCCACATAGAAGAGTACCCGGCCTAGCCACATCACCCAGCTGCACTCTCTTACAGCGGTCTTTCAGAAAGGATGTAAGCCATGTCATGGCTATGCCCTGTACCCCAAAGTTAAACAGCCGCGACAGGAGCAGCACGTGGTTTACGGTTTCGAATGCCGTGGACAAGTCTAAAAGGATCAGGGCGCAGGGATCCTTAGAGTCGGCCCGTAATCTCAGTCCATCTAGTACTGGCAGCATCATTAGTTCTGTACTGTGGTGCGCCCGAAAGCCTGCCTGATTAAATTGTAGGAGGTGGTTGGCCTCTAGATGGTGTGTGAGTGAGGCGAGTACGTGCTGTTTAAGTACCTTGGAAAGGAATGGGAGCTGGGATATTGGCCTAAAATTCTTCAGGTTTTTTTAATATCGGCCCCGGGTTTTTTCAAGAGAGGGATCACACGCGCCTCCTTGAAGTCTCTCGGGACCACTCCCGTTTCAAGGGAAGAATTCAAGAGTGATAGAATCTCATCTTCAATCCCAGGGAGGGCCATCTTATAGGTCCTGGGTTGGCAGGGGTCTGCTGGAGAGCCAGACTTCACTCACCCTAAAAGTGGGGTCAGGGCTTTGTGCGAGGGCGGGGGGAATGAGGTTAGGTCTTGCTCCACAGGAGGATAGATTGGTAGTGGATTTAATGGGCATGGGAGCCTGGGGGTATTCTCAATTGTGGTCAGGAGGTCCTCCAATTTGGTGATAAAGAAGGTTTGGAACTTATCGCAGTCTTCTATGCCAAAGGAAGGCTTCTGCTCTTTGACCTGTCTAAGTTCTTCCAGGACTTTAAACATTTCTTTTTGCGTGTTGTGAGCAGATGAAATTTTATTTTCATAGAAAACCGCTTTCCCGGTTCGAATAGCGTTTTTATAAGTGGCAAAAGCTTCAAGATAATTTGAGAGGGCGATTGGGTCGCATGCTTTCCGCCAGGCTCTTTCACCTTGGCAAAGCTGTTGTTTTATACTGCGCAGGTTTTCATTGAACCAAGGGGCCCCCTTCCCCTTGTCTCTGATCTTTTTCCTGCGAGCGGGTGCTAGCGTGTTGATGGCACTGTTTAATCTATTCGTGAGGGCGCTATATTGTGCATCGGTGTCCCCAGCTGGGTGGTCTGGCGGACGGGAATTTCTGAGGGTAGAGACGAGGTCATCCACCCTAATTTTGTTCCAGCTTATTATTGTTCTCCAGCTGGGAGTGGTGAGAGTCCCAGCTTGGGGGGTTGGATGGTGCCATAGATGATTAGGTGATCGGACCAAGAGCATTGTCTGATAGCTGGGGGGCCGATGAGGGGCAGTGAGGACCACACTAGTGTATGACCTTTTGCATGGGTTGGACCGGTAACGTATTGACACAGTCCCAAGGCGGTCAGAGCCTCATCTAATTGGTTGGCTTGGCTCTCTTTGAGGGATCCTTCCCAATAGAGGTTGAAATCTCTCAGTATAAGGAGGCATTGGTAGCGTGTGCATAGGTCGTGTACCAGTTCCGTCAACCACTTGATGAATTTAGGTGGTGTTTTTGGGGACGGTACACGACCAGGACGGTGACACACGCTGAGGAAGAGTGGAATTTAGCCCCTAGTACATCTTCCCCTTCAATGCTTTCTGTGAGGAAGGTCTCAGCCTTCAGGGAGATTTTGTGCAGGATGGCCACCCCTCCTCCTCATGTGCTGCCTGGCCTGTTGTGATAGAGGGCCGCGTAGTTGGGGGGAATGGATGCTACAAGGTCAGGGGTGGATGAGTTCTCGAGCCAGGTCTCTGTGATACCTAGCATATCGATTGTTTCGTCTTGCAGTATTGTAAATACCTCCAGGTGGTGTTTTTGTAGTGAGCGGGTGTTTAGTGAAGCAAAAGTGAGAGACGGGGGTTTTCGTGGGCCAGTGGCTCTCAGAGGCTTACCAGTGGCCCTCTGGATAGAAGGCCTCAGTAGCCCTTTGGATTTAAGACGGGACGCTACCCTATTATCCAGTGTGATTGATGGGCTTTTCAGGAGGTGAAGGTCTGCCCAGGAGTATGTTAAGCCTCTGGCAGGGGTTCTGGCCCCTGGGGCCGGAAGGGCGCGGACGAGCGCAGATGGGCTTGCCTTCGGCGTGCCGCCGGCTCGTCCGCTGCGCGCTTGTTCCAGCTTGAAAGAAATAGGCAGAGTCACCACCCACCCGCCAATCAGCCCTGCTGTGCAGCGGCTGTCAATTCCCAGCACTAGACCGGTAACCGACCGGAAGTGCTTCTACCAGGAAGCGTCGTGAAGTGGAGGGTTAAGATATGGCAAAACACGGTGAAATGTTACTTTTTAAAACTAGTACATCAGTTAAAAAATAATCCAAACACTGTGCAAACAAGCAAATTAGCAGCGATTCAATTTTTAAAAGGCAGCGAGCGTGGCAGCGTTTCAGTCAGCCCACCACACCTGAGCAGGGCATGGACTCCTTCTGTTTGCAGGTCAACACCATTCTCCCCCAGGAGGCCATTTGGATCTCCTTGCTTTTAACCCTCTGCAGTTTTATACTCAGCTCTGCTCTGTTGAACCTTAGTTGCACGTGGCTCTTTACATGCAACCATTTCACCAAGTGCTTGTTATTAGAAAGGCTGATTTCCCCATATGATTAGGATGATCATTCACTCAGTTTGTGTGTTAAATAATCTTGCATTGTGAGATGTAGGGCATTGCGCTAACTATCTTTCTTCTTTATGAAGACATACATGGCCAAAGTTGCAAATCTATCATTATGTAATCAATTCTACTGTACTGATTAGGCTAACTGAAAAACTGAAGGGACTAGCTAGCCATTACACACTGTAATGCTTAAATTGATGTTCATCGCAATAAGTTGGATTGACAAGCCTGGCCATTTTTTAATAGGAGGTAAATCCACCCTTAGGATTCCCCACTTTAGATCTTGGTCATCTGTGATGGCTTTGTTTATTTTGTTGCAGATTTATATAGTGCACAGCCGACTCGAAGGTATTAGAGCACTTTACATGAGCACCAGTTACGTTACACAAGGAAACATTACTTTTTTTTAATTTTTAGTAGGCATAGAGAGATTAAGTGATTTACCCAGAATCACAGGATGTGGAGTCGACCTCCGAGGCTTAAAACTTGGTTTCCCAGGTCCAAGGAGGGCAGTCTATCCGTGAGACCCCATCCTCTCCCCGTTTGAGTTGCGTAAGTGCTCATATGTGATATTGAAGTCCCCTGGTACAACAAAAAGGGCCCTTTTCTATGTTGTGCTCTATATATGACTCTAACTGAGTTAACATTTCAGATACAGTAAGCTTGGCAGGGTTTTGATTATGAATGTAAAAAAGTACACAAACTGTAGTGGTGCGGGGATTTCACAAAATATCATACAAATGTATTAGTACTCGCTTAATTCAACAATTTCGTGCTAATCTGACCCAGATGGCTAAGCTCCTGATGGTCTGCCCTGGCCCTGTACAATGCAATATTGAGTAAAGGCAGTTCTAAATACTGGGCTTGAGTTCCGAGTCTACTAAAAAATGAACGTATAAAACAAAATCAATGATTTCGGTTTTGGCCGAGTTGTTCGAATGACCTTAGGCATGATATTGAACATCTCGAGCCGTAGTAAGTTCCTCTGTTGAGCGAGGATTTTACAAAACTGGGGAAGCAGTCTTCTTTCATTGCTGTGTGTTAGACCTGGCACCTTGGCGTGAGTCTCCCTTCCACTTTTGCTGATGAGCCTCAGATGTTTTTGCTGGTGTTCGCTGCTCAGAGCACTGCGCAACGGCCAATCCGTGCCGCAGTGCAAGTGCTCCCAATGTTAAATGTATATGTGATTGATTTCCATGATTGGCTCATTGGATTTACTGTCAGTCCCCAGTAAAGTGCACCAGGAGTGCCAGGGCTTGTAAATGCCAATACTGCTAGTGGGCCTGCAGCACTGGTTGCGCCACCCACAGAAGCAGCCTTTTAAAATGTGTCAAGGGTCTGCCATTGCAGAACCTGTGTGCAGTCTGGTACTGTCATGCTGGCTGGGCAAGTGCACCCACTTGCCAGCCTCAAAACATTCCCTTTGCTTCATATTGGTCACCCCTATGGTAGGCCCAAGGGCAGGTTGCATTGTAAGTGTAAGGTAGGACAAGCCCTGATGTGTGTGGCATGTCCTAATAGTGAATTACAGCCAATTTCGTTTTTCACTATTGTAAGACTACCTGTTATCTTAGGCCAAGATGGGCTGCTGGAATTATTACACCCTATAATCCCAGCAGGCTCAGGGAACATGGTAGAAAGTCAAGTTTAGTATGCCTGAACTCAGAATAATAAAATACTTCTTTTAGTAAAGTTTATTTTAATATCCTGTGTTAGCAAATGCTACTTTTAGAAAGCTAGCATTTGCTTGCCTAACCATTTCAGCCCGACTCTGCTACGATGTGTATCTGCTGTCTGGGTTGTGTGAGTGACAGGGCTGGGGGATGACAGGTGGTGAATGCAAGGATTACACCTTAGTGGGAGGTGGGAGTGCCCCTGGACTCTGAATAGGGATGTGCTCTGCCACCACAATGCTGGCTCCACCTCCTGGGGAGCGACTGATGACCCAGCCCGACACCTGGCCCAGGAAGAGGGAGTACTGTCAACAGAGTACTCCTGGCTGCCCCTGTCAATCCAATGCTGGCTCCACCTCATGCGGAGCGTCTGATGTGCCTGCCCCTCACACTGAAAGGAAAAGCCAGGAACAGCACAACAGAGTGCTTCAAAACTGAAATAGGCTATGCAAAGGCCCCCCTGGCCTGAAAGAACAAAAGAAACTGAGTATAGGTATAGGAGCCCTGCTCCCAAGAAATCAGATCCTGTTGACGCCAAGAAGAAACTCTGCCCAAAGAGAAAGACCTGGGAAAGCTGCATGGAGAAGTACTGTCTCTAATCCTGAGAGACTGGCCTGTGGTGGGTGCCTTGCTGGCAGCGGTGAGGTTCACAAATTTACAATTGCAGTGTCCATACAGTAATTATTGACCTTTGCACGGTGAGACAGTCCAGTAACTAAAGTCACAGTTTAAAAAAAAAAATGTTTTGCTTGCGAAAAGAAGATCCCTTGAGGAAAAGTCATGCCTGTCCCAAACAGCGTGGAGAGAGCGCCATCTGAAACCTCTGCGGTGTTGGAAGTGGAATGGGATTTGTCAAAACTGGACAGCTACAAGAGAGCTGAGCTATTTTACTTTATCAAGAAATTCAAGGTTCCACGCGCAGGTTACAAGAACAAGGAGGATTACTACAAGGCCCTGAAAGCCTGGATTGAATCAAGGAATGCACCTGAGGATCAGAATGCACCTGAGGATCAGAATGCACCTGAGGATCTTGTTGTACCTGAGAGAGCAGATAGCGTCCATAGCTTTGGCAGAGGCCTATCGCCAGAGGAGCTGGCAGACAGACAGGCAACCAGGGATCATGAGATGAAGTTGGCAGATCTGAAGTTAAAGGGCCAACTTGAGCTAGAGAGCAAGAGGATGGCTCTGGAAGAGTGAAGAATGCAAGTTGATCATGAGATAAGACTGAGGGAGATTAGTCTAAAAGAGAAAAGTTTGCAACATCCTCCCTCTGGTGGCAGGCTGGCAGCACAACGCCGGTGCAGGTAGAGTCCAGGGTGTACATACCCAAAAATGTGGTTAAGCTATACTTTAAGGGGGATGACATAGGACAGTGGTTTAGGGCCTATGACGTAGCCATGTCCTCCCAGCGGGTCCCTGGCAAGGAATGTGGAGCGGGGTTGTGGGGGAGGTTCCTTAGCGGAGGGCGGGACACCCTCCTAGATTTGCCCCCTGAAGAACGCAATTCCCATTCCCACATGAAAGATGCCATAATGACCAGGTTTGGGTTGACTCCTGAAATGTATAGACAGAGGTTCAGGGATTGTACTAAACTTCCTGGGAGAACGTATGTGGAGTATGTAACCTTTTTCTGCAGAGCACTGGATGGATGGGTAAAGTGTAGTAAGGTGAATGATTTTCAAGGGCTTCTTGATTTAATGGCCTGGGAGCACTTGTCGCTTAATTGTTTTCCTGAGCTACGCCAGCACCTGATTGACAGCAGGCTGTCAAAACGGAGGAAGCTTGCTGAGGAGGCGGACCGCTGGCTCAGCACCAGGGTCCACAAGGGTCCAGTGGGAGACTCAGCCAGAGGTGGGCAGGGTCCCCAGCAGAAGAGTGGGGGGAACAAGGGAAAACAGAAAGGGTTCCAAAATGGCCCCCAAAGTAATCCCCCAGGGAACCAAGGGAAAGGTTCTCAGCCTCCCCCACCCCCGAAGCAGACCGGGGCCCCGACAGGTAGACCTGTTCCAAGAGGGCCCTTCAATTGTTACAGGTGTGGTAACCCGGGTCACATTGCCACTGACCCTAAGTGTCGCCTGTTTGGTAAACCAGCACCCACTGGTGCTCCCCCCGGCAAATGGCTAGTGTTAATTTTGGGGAGGAAGTAGCAGTCCCAGGGGGTGGAGATCCTGTCCAGATGACCCTAGTCTCTTTAGGAGACAGTGAAATGGTCCCTGAGAACTACCTGCCCACTAACACTAAGAAATATGGGCAGGTGGTGACCATCAATGGTAAGAAAGCAGAGGCTCTTAGAGATACAGGAGCCAGCGTGACTGCAGTGAGGCAGCACCTGGTGTCTCAAGAGCAGTTTGTACCCTATGCCTACTGTAGGGTTGTCAATGCTGACAACTCAGAGAGTCAATGTCCAATGGCTCAAGTTCCCTTTGAGTGGGGGGGGGGTCTCTGGTACTCTGCAGGTTGTTGTGAGAACGTCCATGCCTGTAGACCGTTTGCTAGGGAATGATCTGGAGAACTCCCCTTGGGAAAAGGTGGAGAAAACAGCTCACCTGAGGATGGTGGGCTGGCCTGACTGGGCGTGTGTGACCACCCGGGCAATGGCAGCCAGTAGGGGTGCTCAAGAGATCCTGGTCCTGAAGGAGAGGCCCAGGAACCGGCCTTAGAAAGAAGTCACCGGGGGCGTGAGAAACCGGCCCCTAGAGTTCCCACGGTACAGGAGGAAGCAGACCTTGAGGGGGATGCCCTGGAGCCTACGGGGGAACAGATTTCTGAACTGGGGGACCTGCCTGAGCTGACCCATTGGCAGCAAGAAGGGGGCCCCTCCAGAGAGGAATTCTGCAGGGAGCAGAAAGAATGCCCTTCTCTCGTGGGTATGCGGCAGCAGGCTGCAGACCAGACCAATGGTGTTCAGTGTGGAACACATTATGTGTACTGGGAGAATGGCCTCCTTATTCTGAGCCTAAGGTTGCTGAACCTGGGTCAGCCCGTGCGCTGGTGGTACCCCAGAAGTTCAGAGCCTTCCTACTGGGACTGGCTCATGATGTGTCATTAGCAGGACATTTGGGGATGGACAAGACCTATGACAGGCTTGTCACCCATTTTTATTGGCCCAAAATGCACAGGAGCTCAGATGCTTACTGTAGGACCTGTCAGACTTGCCAGGCAAGTGGTAAGAGCGGAGGGAAGCACAAGGCTCCTCTGCAACCCTTCCCCGTGGTCGGTACTCCGTTCCAGCGAGTGGGTATTGACATTGTTGGGCCTCTGGACCCCAAGACAGCCATGGGCAACAGGTTCATCCTGGTCTTGGTGGACCATGTCACCTGGTACCCTGAAGCCATCCATCTGAGGACAGTGACGGCCTGCTCGGTGGGACGGGCACTGATGGGAATTTTCTCCCGAGTGGGATTCCCTCTAGAGGTGGTTAGTGACAGGGGCACCAATTTAATATCCAAGTATATGAAATCCCTTTGGCAAGAGTGTTATACAAGTTCACCACTCCTTACCACCCCCAAGGAAATGAGTTGGTTGAGAGATTCAACCGAACCCTAAAGGCATGATCATGGGCCTGGAAGGTCCAATGAGGCGTAAGTGGGGCGTCCTCTTGCCATGCCTTCTCTTTGCATACCGTGAGGTGCCACAGAAGTCCCTAGGGTTCAGCCCCTTTGAACTGCTGTATGGTCACCCAGTGAGAAGACCTCTGAGTTTGGTGAAGGAAGGCTGGGAGCAATCTCCCAGGAAACCTCCCCAGAATGTATACAGTTACATGCTGGCCTTCAGAAACCAGACCTGGCGATTCAGGCAACTTGCTGAGGCAAATCTGGAAGCCAGCCAGGAAGAGATGAAGTGGTGGTACAACCAGAATGCCACTCTGGTAGAGCTTCAACCTGGGCAAAAGGTGTGGGTCTTGGCCCTAGTGGAGCCTTGTGTACTACAGGATAAGTGGACAGGTCCATTTGAGGTTGTGGAGTGCAAGAGTCCTGTCACCTACTTGGTGGACATGCAGTCTCCCTTTGAGGGTCCTACATGTTAACCGCCTTAAGCCCCACTTGGAGAGGTCCTTCTAAGAAGCAGCCCAGGAAAGTGATCTGGACTGACATGAGGGGTGGGACCAACCTGTAGCCTTCATCAGTAGGAAGTTACTTCCACGGGAACAGAAGTGGAGTGCAATAGAGCAAGAAGCTTTTGCTGTGGTCTCGGCATTGAAGAAGCTAAGACCCTACTTGTTTGGGTCTCACTTCCGGGTTCAGACAGACCACAGGCCCCTCAGATGGTTGATGCAAATGAGGGGTGAGAACCCAAAACTGTTGAGGTGGTCCATCTCCCTACAGGGTATGGACTTCACGGTGGAACACCGCCCTGGCACAGATCACGCCAATGCTGACGGTCTGTCCAGGTTTTTCCGCCTTAGTGATGACTAACTCCCTGGGGAAGGGTAGTTCTCCCCACATTTCAGCTGGAGGGGACACGTGTTAGAGCTGGCACCTTGGCGTGAGTCTCCCTTCCACTTTTTGCTGATGTGCCTCAGATGTTTTTGCTGGTGTTCGCTGCTCAGGGCACTGCGCCACGGCCAATCCGTGCCGCAGTGCAAGTGCTCCCAATGTAAAATGTATATGTGATTGATTTCCATGATTGGCTCATTGGATTTACTGTCAGTCCCCAGTAAAGTGCACCAGGAGTGCCAGGGCTTGTAAATGCCAATACTGCTAGAGGGCCTGCAGTGCTGGTTGCGCCACCCACAGAAGCAGCCTTTTAAAATGTGTCTAGGGTCTGCCATTGCAGAACCTGTGTGCAGTCTGGTACTGTCTGTGTGCAGTCTGGTACTGTCATGCTGGCTGGGCAAGTGCACCCACTTGCCAGCCTCAAAACATTCCCTTTGCTTCATATTGGTCACCCCTATGGTAGGCCCAAGGGCAGGTTGCATTGTAAGTGTAAGGTAGGACAAGCCCTGATGTGTGTGGCATGTCCTAATAGTGAATTACAGCCGATTTCGTTTTTCACTATTGTAAGGCTACCTGTTATCTTAGGCCAAGATGGGCTGCTGGAATTATTACACCCTATAATCCCAGCAGGCTCAGGGAACATGGTAGAAAGTCAAGTTTAGTATGCCTGAACTCACAATAATAAAATACTTCTTTTAGTAAAGTTTATTTTAATATCCTGTGTTAGCAAATGCTACTTTTAGAAAGCTAGCATTTGCTTGCCTAACCATTTCAGCCCGCCTCTGCTACGATGTGTATCTGCTGTCTGGGTTGTGTGAGTGACAGGGCTGGGGGATGACAGGTGGTGAATGCAAGGATTACACCTTAGTGGGAGGTGGGAGTGCCCCTGGACTCTGAATAGGGATGTGCTCTGCCACCACAATGCTGGCTCCACCTCCTGGGGAGCGACTGATGACCCAGCCCGACACCTGGCCCAGGAAGAGGGAGTACTGTCAACAGAGTACTCCTGGCTGCCCCTGTCAATCCAATGCTGGCTCCACCTCATGCGGAGCGTCTGATGTGCCTGCCCCTCACACTGAAAGGAAAAGCCAGGAACAGCACAACAGAGTGCTTCAAAACTGAAATAGGCTATGCAAAGGCCCCCCTGGCCTGAAAGAACAAAAGAAACTGAGTATAGGTATAGGAGCCCTGCTCCCAAGAAATCAGATCCTGTTGACGCCAAGAAGAAACTCTGCCCAAAGAGAAAGACCTGGGAAAGCTGCATGGAGAAGTACTGTCTCTAATCCTGAGAGACTGGCCTGTGGTGGGTGCCTTGCTGGCAGCGGTGAGGTTCACAAATTTACAATTGCAGTGTCCATACAGTAATTATTGACCTTTGCACGGTGAGACAGTCCAGTAACTAAAGTCACAGTTTAAAAAAAAAAATGTTTTGCTTGCGAAAAGAAGATCCCTTGAGGAAAAGTCATGCCTGTCCCAAACAGCGTGGAGAGAGCGCCATCTGAAACCTCTGCGGTGTTGGAAGTGGAATGGGATTTGTCAAAACTGGACAGGTACAAGAGAGCTGAGCTATTTTACTTTATCAAGAAATTCAAGGTTCCACGCGCAGGTTACAAGAACAAGGAGGATTACTACAAGGCCCTGAAAGCCTGGATTGAATCAAGGAATGCACCTGAGGATCAGAATGCACCTGAGGATCAGAATGCACCTGAGGATCTTGTTGTACCTGAGAGAGCAGATAGCGTCCATAGCTTTGGCAGAGGCCTATCGCCAGAGGAGCTGGCAGACAGACAGGCAACCAGGGATCATGAGATGAAGTTGGCAGATCTGAAGTTAAAGGGCCAACTTGAGCTAGAGAGCAAGAGGATGGCTCTGGAAGAGTGAAGAATGCAAGTTGATCATGAGATAAGACTGAGGGAGATTAGTCTAAAAGAGAAAAGTTTGCAACATCCTCCCTCTGGTGGCAGGCTGGCAGCACAACGCCGGTGCAGGTAGAGTCCAGGGTGTACATACCCAAAAATGTGGTTAAGCTATACTTTAAGGGGGATGACATAGGACAGTGGTTTAGGGCCTATGACGTAGCCATGTCCTCCCAGCGGGTCCCTGGCAAGGAATGTGGAGCGGGGTTGTGGGGGAGGTTCCTTAGCGGAGGGCGGGACACCCTCCTAGATTTGCCCCCTGAAGAACGCAATTCCCATTCCCACATGAAAGATGCCATAATGACCAGGTTTGGGTTGACTCCTGAAATGTATAGACAGAGGTTCAGGGATTGTACTAAACTTCCTGGGAGAACGTATGTGGAGTATGTAACCTTTTTCTGCAGAGCACTGGATGGATGGGTAAAGTGTAGTAAGGTGAATGATTTTCAAGGGCTTCTTGATTTAATGGCCTGGGAGCACTTGTCGCTTAATTGTTTTCCTGAGCTACGCCAGCACCTGATTGACAGCAGGCTGTCAAAACGGAGGAAGCTTGCTGAGGAGGCGGACCGCTGGCTCAGCACCAGGGTCCACAAGGGTCCAGTGGGAGACTCAGCCAGAGGTGGGCAGGGTCCCCAGCAGAAGAGTGGGGGGAACAAGGGAAAACAGAAAGGGTTCCAAAATGGCCCCCAAAGTAATCCCCCAGGGAACCAAGGGAAAGGTTCTCAGCCTCCCCCACCCCCGAAGCAGACCGGGGCCCCGACAGGTAGACCTGTTCCAAGAGGGCCCTTCAATTGTTACAGGTGTGGTAACCCGGGTCACATTGCCACTGACCCTAAGTGTCGCCTGTTTGGTAAACCAGCACCCACTGGTGCTCCCCCCGGCAAATGGCTAGTGTTAATTTTGGGGAGGAAGTAGCAGTCCCAGGGGGTGGAGATCCTGTCCAGATGACCCTAGTCTCTTTAGGAGACAGTGAAATGGTCCCTGAGAACTACCTGCCCACTAACACTAAGAAATATGGGCAGGTGGTGACCATCAATGGTAAGAAAGCAGAGGCTCTTAGAGATACAGGAGCCAGCGTGACTGCAGTGAGGCAGCACCTGGTGTCTCAAGAGCAGTTTGTACCCTATGCCTACTGTAGGGTTGTCAATGCTGACAACTCAGAGAGTCAATGTCCAATGGCTCAAGTTCCCTTTGAGTGGGGGGGGGGTCTCTGGTACTCTGCAGGTTGTTGTGAGAACGTCCATGCCTGTAGACCGTTTGCTAGGGAATGATCTGGAGAACTCCCCTTGGGAAAAGGTGGAGAAAACAGCTCACCTGAGGATGGTGGGCTGGCCTGACTGGGCGTGTGTGACCACCCGGGCAATGGCAGCCAGTAGGGGTGCTCAAGAGATCCTGGTCCTGAAGGAGAGGCCCAGGAACCGGCCTTAGAAAGAAGTCACCGGGGGCGTGAGAAACCGGCCCCTAGAGTTCCCACGGTACAGGAGGAAGCAGACCTTGAGGGGGATGCCCTGGAGCCTACGGGGGAACAGATTTCTGAACTGGGGGACCTGCCTGAGCTGACCCATTGGCAGCAAGAAGGGGGCCCCTCCAGAGAGGAATTCTGCAGGGAGCAGAAAGAATGCCCTTCTCTCGTGGGTATGCGGCAGCAGGCTGCAGACCAGACCAATGGTGTTCAGTGTGGAACACATTATGTGTACTGGGAGAATGGCCTCCTTATTCTGAGCCTAAGGTTGCTGAACCTGGGTCAGCCCGTGCGCTGGTGGTACCCCAGAAGTTCAGAGCCTTCCTACTGGGACTGGCTCATGATGTGTCATTAGCAGGACATTTGGGGATGGACAAGACCTATGACAGGCTTGTCACCCATTTTTATTGGCCCAAAATGCACAGGAGCTCAGATGCTTACTGTAGGACCTGTCAGACTTGCCAGGCAAGTGGTAAGAGCGGAGGGAAGCACAAGGCTCCTCTGCAACCCTTCCCCGTGGTCGGTACTCCGTTCCAGCGAGTGGGTATTGACATTGTTGGGCCTCTGGACCCCAAGACAGCCATGGGCAACAGGTTCATCCTGGTCTTGGTGGACCATGTCACCTGGTACCCTGAAGCCATCCATCTGAGGACAGTGACGGCCTGCTCGGTGGGACGGGCACTGATGGGAATTTTCTCCCGAGTGGGATTCCCTCTAGAGGTGGTTAGTGACAGGGGCACCAATTTAATATCCAAGTATATGAAATCCCTTTGGCAAGAGTGTTATACAAGTTCACCACTCCTTACCACCCCCAAGGAAATGAGTTGGTTGAGAGATTCAACCGAACCCTAAAGGCATGATCATGGGCCTGGAAGGTCCAATGAGGCGTAAGTGGGGCGTCCTCTTGCCATGCCTTCTCTTTGCATACCGTGAGGTGCCACAGAAGTCCCTAGGGTTCAGCCCCTTTGAACTGCTGTATGGTCACCCAGTGAGAAGACCTCTGAGTTTGGTGAAGGAAGGCTGGGAGCAATCTCCCAGGAAACCTCCCCAGAATGTATACAGTTACATGCTGGCCTTCAGAAACCAGACCTGGCGATTCAGGCAACTTGCTGAGGCAAATCTGGAAGCCAGCCAGGAAGAGATGAAGTGGTGGTACAACCAGAATGCCACTCTGGTAGAGCTTCAACCTGGGCAAAAGGTGTGGGTCTTGGCCCTAGTGGAGCCTTGTGTACTACAGGATAAGTGGACAGGTCCATTTGAGGTTGTGGAGTGCAAGAGTCCTGTCACCTACTTGGTGGACATGCAGTCTCCCTTTGAGGGTCCTACATGTTAACCGCCTTAAGCCCCACTTGGAGAGGTCCTTCTAAGAAGCAGCCCAGGAAAGTGATCTGGACTGACATGAGGGGTGGGACCAACCTGTAGCCTTCATCAGTAGGAAGTTACTTCCACGGGAACAGAAGTGGAGTGCAATAGAGCAAGAAGCTTTTGCTGTGGTCTCGGCATTGAAGAAGCTAAGACCCTACTTGTTTGGGTCTCACTTCCGGGTTCAGACAGACCACAGGCCCCTCAGATGGTTGATGCAAATGAGGGGTGAGAACCCAAAACTGTTGAGGTGGTCCATCTCCCTACAGGGTATGGACTTCACGGTGGAACACCGCCCTGGCACAGATCACGCCAATGCTGACGGTCTGTCCAGGTTTTTCCGCCTTAGTGATGACTAACTCCCTGGGGAAGGGTAGTTCTCCCCACATTTCAGCTGGAGGGGACACGTGTTAGAGCTGGCACCTTGGCGTGAGTCTCCCTTCCACTTTTTGCTGATGTGCCTCAGATGTTTTTGCTGGTGTTCGCTGCTCAGGGCACTGCGCCACGGCCAATCCGTGCCGCAGTGCAAGTGCTCCCAATGTAAAATGTATATGTGATTGATTTCCATGATTGGCTCATTGGATTTACTGTCAGTCCCCAGTAAAGTGCACCAGGAGTGCCAGGGCTTGTAAATGCCAATACTGCTAGAGGGCCTGCAGTGCTGGTTGCGCCACCCACAGAAGCAGCCTTTTAAAATGTGTCTAGGGTCTGCCATTGCAGAACCTGTGTGCAGTCTGGTACTGTCTGTGTGCAGTCTGGTACTGTCATGCTGGCTGGGCAAGTGCACCCACTTGCCAGCCTCAAAACATTCCCTTTGCTTCATATTGGTCACCCCTATGGTAGGCCCAAGGGCAGGTTGCATTGTAAGTGTAAGGTAGGACAAGCCCTGATGTGTGTGGCATGTCCTAATAGTGAATTACAGCCGATTTCGTTTTTCACTATTGTAAGGCTACCTGTTATCTTAGGCCAAGATGGGCTGCTGGAATTATTACACCCTATAATCCCAGCAGGCTCAGGGAACATGGTAGAAAGTCAAGTTTAGTATGCCTGAACTCACAATAATAAAATACTTCTTTTAGTAAAGTTTATTTTAATATCCTGTGTTAGCAAATGCTACTTTTAGAAAGCTAGCATTTGCTTGCCTAACCATTTCAGCCCGCCTCTGCTACGATGTGTATCTGCTGTCTGGGTTGTGTGAGTGACAGGGCTGGGGGATGACAGGTGGTGAATGCAAGGATTACACCTTAGTGGGAGGTGGGAGTGCCCCTGGACTCTGAATAGGGATGTGCTCTGCCACCACAATGCTGGCTCCACCTCCTGGGGAGCGACTGATGACCCAGCCCGACACCTGGCCCAGGAAGAGGGAGTACTGTCAACAGAGTACTCCTGGCTGCCCCTGTCAATCCAATGCTGGCTCCACCTCATGCGGAGCGTCTGATGTGCCTGCCCCTCACACTGAAAGGAAAAGCCAGGAACAGCACAACAGAGTGCTTCAAAACTGAAATAGGCTATGCAAAGGCCCCCCTGGCCTGAAAGAACAAAAGAAACTGAGTATAGGTATAGGAGCCCTGCTCCCAAGAAATCAGATCCTGTTGACGCCAAGAAGAAACTCTGCCCAAAGAGAAAGACCTGGGAAAGCTGCATGGAGAAGTACTGTCTCTAATCCTGAGAGACTGGCCTGTGGTGGGTGCCTTGCTGGCAGCGGTGAGGTTCACAAATTTACAATTGCAGTGTCCATACAGTAATTATTGACCTTTGCACGGTGAGACAGTCCAGTAACTAAAGTCACAGTTTAAAAAAAAAAATGTTTTGCTTGCGAAAAGAAGATCCCTTGAGGAAAAGTCATGCCTGTCCCAAACAGCGTGGAGAGAGCGCCATCTGAAACCTCTGCGGTGTTGGAAGTGGAATGGGATTTGTCAAAACTGGACAGGTACAAGAGAGCTGAGCTATTTTACTTTATCAAGAAATTCAAGGTTCCACGCGCAGGTTACAAGAACAAGGAGGATTACTACAAGGCCCTGAAAGCCTGGATTGAATCAAGGAATGCACCTGAGGATCAGAATGCACCTGAGGATCAGAATGCACCTGAGGATCTTGTTGTACCTGAGAGAGCAGATAGCGTCCATAGCTTTGGCAGAGGCCTATCGCCAGAGGAGCTGGCAGACAGACAGGCAACCAGGGATCATGAGATGAAGTTGGCAGATCTGAAGTTAAAGGGCCAACTTGAGCTAGAGAGCAAGAGGATGGCTCTGGAAGAGTGAAGAATGCAAGTTGATCATGAGATAAGACTGAGGGAGATTAGTCTAAAAGAGAAAAGTTTGCAACATCCTCCCTCTGGTGGCAGGCTGGCAGCACAACGCCGGTGCAGGTAGAGTCCAGGGTGTACATACCCAAAAATGTGGTTAAGCTATACTTTAAGGGGGATGACATAGGACAGTGGTTTAGGGCCTATGACGTAGCCATGTCCTCCCAGCGGGTCCCTGGCAAGGAATGTGGAGCGGGGTTGTGGGGGAGGTTCCTTAGCGGAGGGCGGGACACCCTCCTAGATTTGCCCCCTGAAGAACGCAATTCCCATTCCCACATGAAAGATGCCATAATGACCAGGTTTGGGTTGACTCCTGAAATGTATAGACAGAGGTTCAGGGATTGTACTAAACTTCCTGGGAGAACGTATGTGGAGTATGTAACCTTTTTCTGCAGAGCACTGGATGGATGGGTAAAGTGTAGTAAGGTGAATGATTTTCAAGGGCTTCTTGATTTAATGGCCTGGGAGCACTTGTCGCTTAATTGTTTTCCTGAGCTACGCCAGCACCTGATTGACAGCAGGCTGTCAAAATGGAGGAAGCTTGCTGAGGAGGCGGACCGCTGGCTCAGCACCAGGGTCCACAAGGGTCCAGTGGGAGACTCAGCCAGAGGTGGGCAGGGTCCCCAGCAGAAGAGTGGGGGGAACAAGGGAAAACAGAAAGGGTTCCAAAATGGCCCCCAAAGTAATCCCCCAGGGAACCAAGGGAAAGGTTCTCAGCCTCCCCCACCCCCGAAGCAGACCGGGGCCCCGACAGGTAGACCTGTTCCAAGAGGGCCCTTCAATTGTTACAGGTGTGGTAACCCGGGTCACATTGCCACTGACCCTAAGTGTTGCCTGTTTGGTAAACCAGCACCCACTGGTGCTCCCCCCGGCAAATGGCTAGTGTTAATTTTGGGGAGGAAGTAGCAGTCCCAGGGGGTGGAGATCCTGTCCAGATGACCCTAGTCTCTTTAGGAGACAGTGAAATGGTCCCTGAGAACTACCTGCCCACTAACACTAAGAAATATGGGCAGGTGGTGACCATCAATGGTAAGAAAGCAGAGGCTCTTAGAGATACAGGAGCCAGCGTGACTGCAGTGAGGCAGCACCTGGTGTCTCAAGAGCAGTTTGTACCCTATGCCTACTGTAGGGTTGTCAATGCTGACAACTCAGAGAGTCAATGTCCAATGGCTCAAGTTCCCTTTGAGTGGGGGGGGGTCTCTGGTACTCTGCAGGTTGTTGTGAGAACGTCCATGCCTGTAGACCGTTTGCTAGGGAATGATCTGGAGAACTCCCCTTGGGAAAAGGTGGAGAAAACAGCTCACCTGAGGATGGTGGGCTGGCCTGACTGGGCGTGTGTGACCACCCGGGCAATGGCAGCCAGTAGGGGTGCTCAAGAGATCCTGGTCCTGAAGGAGAGGCCCAGGAACCGGCCTTAGAAAGAAGTCACCGGGGGCGTGAGAAACCGGCCCCTAGAGTTCCCACGGTACAGGAGGAAGCAGACCTTGAGGGGGATGCCCTGGAGCCTACGGGGGAACAGATTTCTGAACTGGGGGACCTGCCTGAGCTGACCCATTGGCAGCAAGAAGGGGGCCCCTCCAGAGAGGAATTCTGCAGGGAGCAGAAAGAATGCCCTTCTCTCGTGGGTATGCGGCAGCAGGCTGCAGACCAGACCAATGGTGTTCAGTGTGGAACACATTATGTGTACTGGGAGAATGGCCTCCTTATTCTGAGCCTAAGGTTGCTGAACCTGGGTCAGCCCGTGCGCTGGTGGTACCCCAGAAGTTCAGAGCCTTCCTACTGGGACTGGCTCATGATGTGTCATTAGCAGGACATTTGGGGATGGACAAGACCTATGACAGGCTTGTCACCCATTTTTATTGGCCCAAAATGCACAGGAGCTCAGATGCTTACTGTAGGACCTGTCAGACTTGCCAGGCAAGTGGTAAGAGCGGAGGGAAGCACAAGGCTCCTCTGCAACCCTTCCCCGTGGTCGGTACTCCGTTCCAGCGAGTGGGTATTGACATTGTTGGGCCTCTGGACCCCAAGACAGCCATGGGCAACAGGTTCATCCTGGTCTTGGTGGACCATGTCACCTGGTACCCTGAAGCCATCCATCTGAGGACAGTGACGGCCTGCTCGGTGGGACGGGCACTGATGGGAATTTTCTCCCGAGTGGGATTCCCTCTAGAGGTGGTGAGTGACAGGGGCACCAATTTAATATCCAAGTATATGAAATCCCTTTGGCAAGAGTGTTATACAAGTTCACCACTCCTTACCACCCCCAAGGAAATGAGTTGGTTGAGAGATTCAACCGAACCCTAAAGGCATGATCATGGGCCTGGAAGGTCCAATGAGGCGTAAGTGGGGCGTCCTCTTGCCATGCCTTCTCTTTGCATACCGTGAGGTGCCACAGAAGTCCCTAGGGTTCAGCCCCTTTGAACTGCTGTATGGTCACCCAGTGAGAAGACCTCTGAGTTTGGTGAAGGAAGGCTGGGAGCAATCTCCCAGGAAACCTCCCCAGAATGTATACAGTTACATGCTGGCCTTCAGAAACCAGACCTGGCGATTCAGGCAACTTGCTGAGGCAAATCTGGAAGCCAGCCAGGAAGAGATGAAGTGGTGGTACGACCAGAATGCCACTCTGGTAGAGCTTCAACCTGGGCAAAAGGTGTGGGTCTTGGCCCTAGTGGAGCCTTGTGCACTACAGGATAAGTGGACAGGTCCATTTGAGGTTGTGGAGTGCAAGAGTCCTGTCACCTACTTGGTGGACATGCAGTCTCCCTTTGAGGGTCCTACATGTTAACCGCCTTAAGCCCCACTTGGAGAGGTCCTTCTAAGAAGCAGCCCAGGAAAGTGATCTGGACTGACATGAGGGGTGGGACCAACCTGTAGCCTTCATCAGTAGGAAGTTACTTCCACGGGAACAGAAGTGGAGTGCAATAGAGCAAGAAGCTTTTGCTGTGGTCTCGGCATTGAAGAAGCTAAGACCCTACTTGTTTGGGTCTCACTTCCGGGTTCAGACAGACCACAGGCCCCTCAGATGGTTGATGCAAATGAGGGGTGAGAACCCAAAACTGTTGAGGTGGTCCATCTCCCTACAGGGTATGGACTTCACGGTGGAACACCGCCCTGGCACAGATCACGCCAATGCTGACGGTCTGTCCAGGTTTTTCCGCCTTAGTGATGACTAACTCCCTGGGGAAGGGTAGTTCTCCCCACATTTCAGCTGGAGGGGACACGTGTTAGAGCTGGCACCTTGGCGTGAGTCTCCCTTCCACTTTTTGCTGATGTGCCTCAGATGTTTTTGCTGGTGTTCGCTGCTCAGGGCACTGCGCCACGGCCAATCCGTGCCGCAGTGCAAGTGCTCCCAATGTAAAATGTATATGTGATTGATTTCCATGATTGGCTCATTGGATTTACTGTCAGTCCCCAGTAAAGTGCACCAGGAGTGCCAGGGCTTGTAAATGCCAATACTGCTAGAGGGCCTGCAGTGCTGGTTGCGCCACCCACAGAAGCAGCCTTTTAAAATGTGTCTAGGGTCTGCCATTGCAGAACCTGTGTGCAGTCTGGTACTGTCTGTGTGCAGTCTGGTACTGTCATGCTGGCTGGGCAAGTGCACCCACTTGCCAGCCTCAAAACATTCCCTTTGCTTCATATTGGTCACCCCTATGGTAGGCCCAAGGGCAGGTTGCATTGTAAGTGTAAGGTAGGACAAGCCCTGATGTGTGTGGCATGTCCTAATAGTGAATTACAGCCGATTTCGTTTTTCACTATTGTAAGGCTACCTGTTATCTTAGGCCAAGATGGGCTGCTGGAATTATTACACCCTATAATCCCAGCAGGCTCAGGGAACATGGTAGAAAGTCAAGTTTAGTATGCCTGAACTCACAATAATAAAATACTTCTTTTAGTAAAGTTTATTTTAATATCCTGTGTTAGCAAATGCTACTTTTAGAAAGCTAGCATTTGCTTGCCTAACCATTTCAGCCCGCCTCTGCTACGATGTGTATCTGCTGTCTGGGTTGTGTGAGTGACAGGGCTGGGGGATGACAGGTGGTGAATGCAAGGATTACACCTTAGTGGGAGGTGGGAGTGCCCCTGGACTCTGAATAGGGATGTGCTCTGCCACCACAATGCTGGCTCCACCTCCTGGGGAGCGACTGATGACCCAGCCCGACACCTGGCCCAGGAAGAGGGAGGACTGTCAACAGAGTACTCCTGGCTGCCCCTGTCATCACAATGCTGGCTCAACCTTCTGCGGAGAATCTGATGTGCCTGCCCCTCACACTGAAAGGAAAAGCCAGGAACAGCACAACAAAGTGCTTCAAAACTGAAATAGGCTATGCAAAGGCCCCCTGGCCTGAAAGAACAAAAGAAACTGAGTATAAGTATAGGAGCCCTGCTCCCAAGAAATCAGATCCTGTTGACGCCAAGAAGAAACTCTGCCTGAAGAGAAGGACCTGGGAAAGCTGCATGGAGAAGTACTGCCTCTAATCCTGAGAGACTGGCCTGTGGTGGGTGCCGTGCTGCAGAAGGAGAGAAGAAGAAAAAGACTGAGAGATTTTTTGAAACTAATTCTGCATTTCGCAATCTCCAAGGACTTGCTGTTGAACTTGCCCCCTGAACTACGCCCCAGGAACAGTGGGCGCTACCGCCCCTGGAAGAGGAACTGCTGCTGAGGATTGTGTCCCTGCATCGCTGCCCCTGAAAAGCTGAGTGCCCGTTTTTCTCTATCATGCCCTCTGAAGAACCTGCGCTGCCCATGTCCTGCCAAGCACCGTGAACTCCTGCCCGCCGAGCCGCAGCTCGCACAGCAAAGGTCAGCGCCGCCTGACCCAAGCACCGTGACTGCCTCCCTGAGCCGAAGCTCCCAACGCAAAGCAAAGGACCCGTCAGGTCCGATCACCACAATCTGCTGGCCCCTGCCCGTGGAAAGTAAAGAAAGGACGGACTTGAAGAGCGGGCTCGCCTTCCGTGAAAAGTCCTGCTGTACGCGATCACCAAATCTGCTGCACCCTCCTCGAGGAACCCAGGACTCTGCCCTTGTGAGCCTGTGTCCCCCGGAGCACCGCCAGCCTGAAGGAAAGTGACCCCGTGGCCCCCGCGTCACCCCGCCCTCCAGGACAACACCGCAACGCCGGACGACAGCCTAGAGCCGTCCGCACTGAATCCGACATAGAAAGGAAAGGTATTGTGCGCTTTAAACTGACTTGCAACGTACGCCTGCTCATCGGAGGCTGGTACGCCTCCCAGTGCGCTTCAAATTCATTGCCAGCGTACGCCTGCTCATCGGAGGCTGGTACGTCTCGTAGTGCGCTTCAAATCCATTGCCAGCGTACGCCTGCTCATCGGAGGCTGGTACGCCTCGCAGTGTGCTTCGAATCCATTGCCAGCGTACGCCTGCTCATCGGAGGCTGGTACGCCTCGTAGTGCCTTTACCTTGGGCGCATCGTACTACGGAGCTCACAGTGTCCACACCGAACGCTGACTCACACTAGATACGTGAGGTTTAGTAGGGCCCCTTCTTTGAAGCAGTACGGAGCGTCCGAGAGCGCTACAAAGCATACTAACCCCAGGGAACTGCTGAGAAACGCACAACCTTACCTATTAAGAACTTAAGTTGCTTAACAAGAACTGTGGCACCCCTTTTTGAAAGTATTGACACTTCAACATGTAACTGGAATCATTTTTGAAGTACAGAGACTGTATCTACAAGCCTGCTTAAAATATACATAAAAGAGATATATTTGTATACAAAATACAGTCTGGTTTCATTGTGTGGTGGGTTGGTGGTTGTTGTGTGTGATACTGCAAATGTTTAACCATATGTGCTCCAAAGATTAGCCTAGACTGCTTGCGCCACACTACCTAGAGGGTGAGCAGGGGTTATTTCTGTGAGTAATCCTTTGCCCTGACTTAGAGGAGAGGGTCTCTGTTTGTTGCCAGTGCTGCACTACGCCAACCAGAGACCCCCAATTCTAACACTGTGACATAAGGAGCATCAGCAGCCATCCACTTTCCCATGATACCATTGCTCCTTACATTTACAATTTTGTTTAAAAATAATCCCCCTAAAGCACGGGTACTCATAGTACGGTACGGCCCGGCAAGCCTTCCTTGGCCGCCCACGGACCTTTCAGACATCTGCCAGTGTGACTTGGAGACTCTGCTGCTCTGTGGGGGTAGAAGGTGAAATACAACACAGCCTCATTAACATGCAAATTGACCTGTGAAGTGCTCGGGTGCGGCTGTGTGTGTGCCCGGAAGCTGTCTCAGCCCGGGTGCACACAGGCAGGGTGAAATGACAGAGGGAGAGGGAGGTAGGGAAAGGAAGAAAGACGGAGAGGGGGAGGGAAATGGAGGGAGAGAGAGGGAGCGGGAGGGAAAGGGAGAGGGCGAGGGAGGGAGGGAGGGAAAGGGAGGGAGAGAGAGGGAGAGGGAGGGAGGGAAAGGGAGACAGAGGGGGAGTGAGAGGGAAAGGGAGGGAGAGGGAGAGTGGGGGAGGGAAATGGAGGAAGAGAGAGGGAGAGGGAGGGAGGGAAAGGGAGACAGGGGGAGAGTGAGAGAGAGTGAGGGAGGGAAAGGGAGACAGAGACAGAGTGAGGGGGGAAAGGGAGGGAAAGGGAGACAGAGGGAGAGTGAGGGAGGGAAAGGGAGACAGAGGGAGAGTGTGGGGGGAAAGGGAGGGAAAATGAAACAGAGGGAGAGGGAGGGAGGGAAAGGGAGGCAGAGGGATACAGAGGGAGAGGGAGGGAGGGTGGGAGGGAAAGGGAGGCAGAGGGAGAGGGATGGAGGGAAAGGGATGCAGAGGGAGACAGAGGGAGAGGGAGGAAAGGGAGGCAGAGGGAGACAGAGGGAGAGGGAGGGAGGGAGAGGGGAGGGAGGGAAAGGGAGGGAGAGAGAGGGAGAGGGAGGAAAGATAAACAGAGAGAGGGAGGGAAAGGGAGGGAGAGGGAGACAGAGGGAGACAGAGGGAGAGGGAGGGCAGGAAAGGGAGGGAGAGGGGGAGGGGGAGGGAGGGAAAGGGAGGGAGAGAGAGGGAGGGGAGGGAAAGATAAACAGAGGGAGACAGAGGGAGGGAAAGAGAGACAAAGACAGAGTGAGGGATGGAAAGGGAGAGTGAGGGAGGGAAAGGGAGACAAAGGGAGAGGTAGAGAGGGAAAGGGAGGAAGAGAGAGGGAGAGGGAGGAAAGATAAACAAAGGGAGTGTGAGGGAGGGAAAGGGAGGGAGAGAGAGGGAGAGGGAGGGAGGGAGGGAAAGGGAGGCAGAGTGAGGGAGGGAAAGGAAGACAGAGGGAGAGTGAGGGAGGGAAAGGGAGACAGAGACAGATTGAGGGAGAGTGAGGGAGGGAAAGGGAGACAGAGACAGAGTGAGGGAGGGAAAGGAAGGGAAAGGGAGACAGAGGGCGAGTGAGGGAGGGAAAGAGAGACAGAGGGAGAATAAGGGAGGGAAAGGGAAACAGAGGGAGAGGGAGGGAGGGAAAGGGAGGGAAAGAGAGGGAGAGGGAGGGAGGGAACGGGAGATAGAGGGAGAGTGAGGGAGGGAAAGGGAGGGAGAGAGAGGGAGGGAAAGGGAGGCTCAGTGAGTGAGGGATAGGGAGGGAAAGGGAGACAGAGTGAGACAGAGGGAGGGAAAGGGAGACAAAGCCAGAGTGAGGGAGGGAAAGGGAGGGAAAGGGAGACAGAGGGAGAGTGAGGGAAAGGGAGGCAGAGGGAGAGGGAGAGGGAAAGGGAGGGAGAGAGAGGGAGAGGGGGGAAATCTCGAGACAGAGGGAGAGTGAGGGAGGGAAAGGGAGGGAGAGAGAGGGAGAGGGAGGGAGGGAGGGAAAGGGATGCAGAGTGAGGGAGGGAAAGGGGGACAGAGGGAGGGAGAGGGTGGGAAAGGGAGACAGAGGACAGGGTGAGGGAGAGTGAGGAAGGGACAAGGGAGGCAGAGACAGAGTGAGGGAGGGAAAGGAAGGGAAATGGAGACAGAGGGAGAGTGAGGGAGGGAAAGGGAAACAGAGGGAGGGAGGAAAGGCAGGCAGAGCGAGACAGAGGGAGAGGGAGGGAGGGAAAGGGAGGCAGAGGGAGACAAGGTAGAGGGAGGAAGGGAAAGGGAGGGAGGGGGGAGTGAGGGAAAGGGAGGGAGATGGAGGGGGAAAGGGGGGAGAGGGAGAGGGAGAGAGGGAGGGAAAGGCAGACAGACAGCGAGTGAGGGAGGGAAAGGAAGGGAGAGAGAGAGGGAGGGGAAGGAAAGGAGGTAGAGTGGCGGGAGGGAAAGGGAGGAAAAGGGTGACAGAGGAGAGGTGAGGGAAGGGAAAGGGATACAGAGGGAGAGGGAGGGAGAGTGAGGGAGGGAAAGGGAGACAGAGGGAGAGGGAGGGAAAGGAGAAAGGAGAAGAGGGAGAGGGAGGGAGGATGGGAAAGGGAGAGACAGGGAGAACAGAGGAGAGTGAGGGATGGAGAGGAAGACAGAGGGAGAGTGAGGGAGGGAGAGGTAGACAGAGATAGTGGGAAGGAGGGAAAGGAGGAGGCAGAGGGATACAGAGGGAGAGAGAGGGAAAGGGAGGCAGAGGGAGGGAAAGGGAGGCAGAGGGAAAAAGAGGGAGAGGGAGTAAAGGAAAGGGAGGCAGAGGGGATACAGAGGGAGAGGGAGGGAAAGGGAGGCAGATGGAGACAGAGGGAGAGGGAGGGAAAGGGAGGCAGAGGGAGACAGAGGGAGAGGATGGAGGGAAAGGGAGGCAGTAGGGACACAGAGGGAGAGGGAGGGAGGGAAAGGGAGGCAGAGGGAGAGGGAGGGAGAGGGATGGGAAAGGGAGGGAGACAGAGGGAGAGGGAGACAGAGGGAGAGGGGGGAGGGAAAGGGAGGGAGGGAGACAGAGGGAGAGGGAGACAGAGGGAGAGGGGGGAGGGAAAGGGAGGGAGGGAAAGGAGACAGACGGAGAGTGATGGAGGAAAATGGAGGGAGAGAGGGGAGAGGAGGGAGGGAAATGGAGGCAGAGGGAGGGAGGGAAAGGAGGCTTAGGGAGAGGGAGGGAGGGAAAGGGAGGGAGAGGGGAGGGAGGGAAAGGTAGACAGAATGAGAGTGATGGAGGGAAAGGGGGGAAAGAGAGGGAAGGAGGGAAAGGGAGGACAGAGGGAGAGTGAGGGAGGGAAAGGGAGGAGGAGAGAGAGGGAGGGTGGGAGGGAAAGGGAGGCAGAGTGAGTGAGGGAAAGGAGGGAGGGAAAGGAGACAGAGGGAGAAATATGGAGGGAAAGAGAGACAAAGACAGAGTGAGGGAGGGAAGGGAAGACAGAGGGAAGAGGTAGAGAGGGAAAGGGAGGGGGAGAGAGGGAGAGGGAGAGGTAGAGAGGGAAAGGGAGGGGGAGAGAGGGAGAGGGAGGGAAAGATAAACAGAGGGAGAGTGAGGGAGGGAAAGGGAGGGAGAGAGAGGGAGAGCCGGGTCTGGTGGCTCAGTGGACGAAGGCTTCCACTGCAGGGACCAGTGTTAAACCTCATGGTCAGTTTTTTATGTTGCTCTAGGGCCTAAAGAAAATCAACAGGCAATTTAAAGCCACCTCCAGTCGGTGGAATTTGTGGCTTCTGGGGCTTTTATCTTCCCTACGGTATCGTTCAGCGCCCCTCCTACTCATATCATGAGTGCCCTGATGTACCCTGTTGCTTATCAGGTCTTGGAGTCCCCCTGTGGTGTCTTTCAGGTAATGCCTCTCCTGCAGACAAGTCATTCTAGTATTGCCACACGTTAATGCATACATTTTAGGCTATTCTAGAAAACCGAACACACACTTTTTAAATGAGGGTCTAAGGGCTAGTTTTAAGACTCTGAACTGGACACACGCCCCTAACATCAGACTTGCTACAACAAAAGGTATCCAGGAGTCACAACCAAGTTTTTTACTTTAGACTGACCACCATACGACTTACAGAATAGATTGTGAATTATATACTATTCGTATGTAAATACCATTCAACTACTCATATATTCAGCATGCAACTAGGACAGGAATTTTTCCCATCAGTTGCCGTACTGTACCACCACTATCACATCATTTGGGTCCTCCTTACCCAGGAGTTAGTACAAACACAGTCACACTATGTGGAAAGTGAGGACTGTGTGAGTGAGGAGACTGGTGTTATCCGTTTCGCTAGGTGGTATCGGTATGGTGTTGGTGTGATATTTACAACTGAAAGAAAGCAGTGCAGTGAAATAAGGTGATAGTGAGTAAAATTAGGTGGAACTGAGTAGAATTAGTGTTTTATTGTTTTCTCTCAGACCCCCAAGTCTAAAAACAAGTGAAAAGTGAAAAGTAGATTTAACATAATATCTACTAGCAAGTGGTCGACATGTTTCTGCATATAAGCGGAAATTATCCTATGCGTTCATCAGGACCTCGATGTTGCTACTGCTTGCATAACTAAGTGATAAGAAATAAAAGGGAAAAATATCACCTGAATGTCAGGTGTTGATTCTCCACCACAATCTAAGACAGTCATATGGATAAGGAAAGAGAAAAGAGAAAAACATTTATCAAAGAATGCACTCCCAAGTAGCAATATTCTTGTGGTCATGTATATACAATTTGATTGGCATGATATCACTCACCCAGTGTTTGTGGGGATGGCGCCTCACCTCACCTGGCTGCAGCTCAGGTAAATAAGGAGCACCGCTCTGTTAGCAAAATAATATTATAGAGACACTCAACCAATTCAGAAAAACAAGGCGAGAAGTTTTGACTCTTATATGTAAACAGATATGTGGATCAATCTACTTATCACGAATCATTACTGAGGGAGCAGGTAGGAGACTCGTGGATGTAATATTAAGTAGAATACATGGCTATGTGGAATTGGATTGTTGTGCAAAAAATGATTTTATATTTTACACAAAAACCCGTTGCAAGTCCGAAACCAGTATCGTCCCTGCCACGGACACCAAGAAACCCGGTAACTATGGTATGGGCGTTTTCAAGTAAACCGCCCGGGCGTTCAATGTTAGAAAGCCACGGGATCGTATCGTAGCACTATCGTCTAAGGGGCCGACATCGCTGCCAGCAAGAGGACCTCTCATACACTCACCTCTCCGTCGGTGTCTCCCAACGTCCCTCTGGGCTATTCTGGGGAGGCACCGAACGAGAGAAAAGGGCGGGTATTTCAATAGCGAACGACATACAAGTGTGATGTGTTCTGGGAATCGTAGTTTTAATTTAGCAGAAAAAAAGTCGAACATTTTAATTTTTAAATGTTATCGTATTTATAATGTATGACGAAAGGACCTCTTATTAAACAAAGTGTGTATCCGGGGTGGTACAAGGATACAGATTACACCCACTTACTTTATGAATTGCTCTCAGACAGTATCGGAACCCGTTATAATGACATCCAAGGTATCGGTTCATTAAGACCCTCCTTGTCACTGTTCAACTTGTAAACCCATTTCTGTTCGATTTTAAACAAAAATTTGCCTATGTCTGGACAGTGGTCTGGTATGTTGGGTTGTTCCAGTATGGTCCATGTAAAATCATTGGGGCCATGTCCTTTTTCCAAAAAGTGAGCTGTTAGGCGTGTCGCCTGTTTACGGCATCGAACAGTGCTCTTGTGTTCACCAATTCTAATTTTCATTTTTCTAGTTGTCATGCCAACATATCTTTTAGGGCACGGACAAGTGATCATGTAGATGGTATTTTCACTATTACAATTGGTGAATTTGCGCTGTTGCCATGGGCGCATGGTTCCTATATCTACGCTAGTGGACTTAGTTGTTTGGGGACATGCCGAACAATTTCCGCAGGGATGGTGTCCTTGTATGGGCGGTAAATCCCACAGAGTGCCAACTTGTCTTTGCTTTTCGGTCTAGTATGGACCAATTGGTCTTTTATGTTAGGTCCTCTCTTAAAGGCAAATAGGGGAGGAGGTAAAGTGTCTCCGCTTGTGTTCAAAATAGACCAGTGCTTAGTTATTATTTTGCGAACCTGGTTCGATTTTGTGTGAAAGGTATTCACAAATGTCATCCTTTTGGTTTTTTCTTTTGGGGTGGCAATGTCCAAAAGGGCGTCCCTGTTGTTATTTGACGCCCTTTTCTTAGACTGGCGGATGATCTTCGTGGGGTAGTTCTTTTCGCGAAGATATTCAGATAGTGTCTCTGAGTGTTTCTCGAAGGCTTCTTTTGTAGAACAGTTCCTCTTAAGCCTGAGAAACTGCCCAAAGGGCAAATTCTCCCTGAGGGCTCTGGGATGACAGCTCTCGAAGCTGAGGAGCGCGTTCCGTGCCATTGGCTTCCTGTATAGCTCTGTTTTTAGTCCATCATTTGTTGCAGATATGAGAAGGTCCAAGAAGGGCAGCTCTTTTTTGCTGAATTCTACTGTAAACTTCAGGAATTCATTGCAATTATTTAACCAGTTATGGAATTCCAATAGGCTGGCCTCAGAGCCTCTCCATACGACAAATATGTCATCTATGTATCGCTTCCAGACAAGAAGCGATACATAGTAAGGGTTGTCCTGATTCAATACCTTCGTCTGTTCTAGACGTCCATGTGCTAGAACAGACAAAGGTATTGAATTCAGCAAAAAAGAGCTGCCCTTCTTGGACCTTCTCATTTCTGCAACAAATGATGGACTAACAACAGAGCTATACAGGAAGCCAATGGCACGGAACGCGCTCCTCAGCTTCGAGAGCTGTCATCCCAGAGCCCTTAGGGAGAATTTGCCCTTCGGGCAGTTTCTCAGGCTTAAGAGGAACTGTTCTACAAAAGAAGCCTTCGAGAAACACTCAGAGACACTATCTGAATATCTTCGCGAAAAGAACTACCCCACGAAGATCATCCGCCAGTCTAAGAAAAGGGCGTCAAATAACAACAGGGACGACCTTTTGGACATTGCCACCCCAAAAGAAAAAACCAAAAGGATGACATTTGTAAATACCTTTCACACAAAATCGAACCAGGTTCGCAAAATAATAACTAAGCACTGGTCTATTTTGAACACAAGCGGAGACACTTTACCTCCTCCCCTATTTGCCTTTAAGAGAGGACCTAACATAAAAGACCAATTGGTCCATACTAGACCGAAAAGCAAATCTCCAAGACAAGTTGGCACTCTGTGGGATTTACCGCCCGTACAAGGACACCATCCCTGCGGAAATTGTTCGGCATGTCCCCAAACAACTAAGTCCACTAGCGTAGATATAGGAACCATGCGCCCATGGCAACAGCGCAAATTCACCAATTGTAATAGTGAAAATACCATCTACATGATCACTTGTCCATGCCCTAAAAGATATGTTGGCATGACAACTAGAAAAACGAAAATTAGAATTGGTGAACACAAGAGCACTGTTCGATGCCGTAAACAGGCGACACGCCTAACAGCTCACTTTTTGGAAAAAGGACATGGCCCCAATGATTTTACATGGACCATACTGGAACAACCCAACATACCAGACCACTGTCCAGACATAGGCAAATTTTTGTTTAAAATCGAACAGAAATGGGTTTACAAGTTGAACAGTGACAAGGAGGGTCTTAATGAACTGATACCTTGGATGTCACTATAACGGGTTCCGATACTGTCTGAGAGCAATTCATAAAGTAAGTGGGTGTAATCTGTATCCTTGTACCACCCCGGATACACACTTTGTTTAATAAGAGGTCCTTTCGTCATACATTATAAATACGCTAACATCTAAAAATTAAAATGTTCGACTTTTTTTCTGCTAAATGAAAACTACGATTCCCAGAACACATCACACTTGTATGTCGTTCGCTATTGAAATACCCGCCCTTTTCTCTCGTTCGGTGCCTCCCCAGAATAGCCCAGAGGGACGTTGGGAGACACTGACGGAGAGGTGAGTGTATGAGAGGTCCTCTTGCTGGCAGCGATGTCGGCCCCTTAGACGATAGTGCTACGATACGATCCCGTGGCTTTCTAACATTGAACGCCCGGGCGGTTTACTTGAAAACGCCCATACCATAGTTACCGGGTTTCTTGGTGTCCGTGGCAGGGACGATACTGGTTTCGGACTCGCAACGGGTTTTTGTGTAAAATATAAAATCATTTTTTGCACAACAATCCAATTACACATAGCCATGTGTTCTACTTAATATTACATCCACGAGTCTCCTACCTGCTCCCTCAGTAATGATTCGTGATAAGTAGATTGATCCACATATCTGTTTAAATATAAGAGTCAATACTTCTTGCCTTGTTTTTCTGAATTGGTTGAGTGTCTCTATAATTGTATTTTGCTAACAGAGCGGTGCTCCTTATTTACCTGAGCTGCAGCCAGGTGAGGTGAGGCGCCATCCCCACAAACACTGGGTGAGTGATATCATTCCAATCAAATTGTATATACATGACCACAAGAATATCGCTCCTAAGCATGGGCGGAAAATCCGTTTCGCTCGCGGATTTTGCGGATTTTCGGTAAATTCGCAATCCGCGAGATTTGCGAATCTCCCGCAAAATCCGCAAATCCGCGAGCAGCGGATTTTGCTCGCACTGCTCGCACTGTTCGCGTGAGTTCGCGGCTTCCCAGTACAACTTCGCGCCCCGCGAATAAGTGCAAAATTGCAGAAATACGATCTTAGCAAAACTGAAACTACTTACCAGGTTCAAAAGTTCAGGCTCATCATTAGTAGCCATTTCCTGTAGTGCTTCCTGAGGGGCCCCTCCAGAGTTCAGTTGCCAGTTGCAACTATTATGTGACCCTGCTCTGATCCTCAGAATAGTTACACATATGCCACAAAGGTCCTGAATTACAGCTAAGGGAGACAAGCAGGAGCCAGGCTGGAAGTTCAAATCCATTAATCAGCCCCTAATTCATTATTGTCAGTTGGGGCAGGGCAGGTGTTGTAACTAATTTTGCGACAATGAAAGCACTTAGCAAGTGCAAAAGATCACTAATCAGGAAGCACTAAGGAAGCAGGTGCCAGCTAAAAAAATATTCTGTGACACATTAATCAGCCCCAAATTAATTCAGGTCACTTGAGGCAGGGAAGGTGTGCTTGCGTTGCCACAATAATGTACACTGCCTGGACAACCAGAGGGTGCTGTGATGAAACAGAGGGTGGCATGGGTGGGCCAGAGGGTGGCATGAGTAGTCAGAGAGTGGCAGTGGTGACAGAGAGTGGCAGTGATGAAGAAGAGTGTCCCAAACAGGCTGGAAACGTAGAAACAACAAGTTCGCGAAACTTGCGACCCGACAGGTAAGTTCGCAATTTGCGACATTGTACAAAACCCTCGCGAACTGGCAGAAACCCGCGCAAACACCCAAAAAAAAAAATCCGCAAATTCGCGAGAATTCGCGGATTTTGCGGATTGCGAGTTCGCAAATCCGCAAAATTCGCGAACGCGAGATTCGCAAAATTCGCCCATGCTTAATCGCTACTTGGGAGTGCATTCTTTGATAAATGTTTTTCTCTTTTCTCTTTCCTTATCCATATGACTGTCTTAGATTGTGGTGGAGAATCAACACCTGACATTCAGGCGATTTTTTTCCCTTTTATTTCTTATCACTTAGTTATGCAAGCAGTAGCAACATCGAGGTCCTGATGAACGCATAGGATAATTTCCGCTTATATGCAAAAACATGTCGACCACTTGCTAGTAGATATTATGTTAAATCTACTTTTCACTTTTCACTTGTTTTTAGACTTGGGGGTCTGAGAGAAAACAATAAAACACTAATTCTACTCAGTTCCACCTAATTTTACTCACTATCACCTTTTATAACTGCACTGCTTTCTTTCAGTTGTAAATATCACACCAACACCATACCGATACCACCTAGCGAAACGGATAACACCAGTCTCCTCACTCACACAGTCCTCACTTTCCACATAGTGTGACTGTGTTTATTCTAGAAAGCACTTTAAACTATTGCTTTGACTCGTTACAATACTGAAACTCAAATTTTAGTGGATGATGAAATCCCACACTTTAGTTTTTTGCATAATGAATAGACATGTGCAAGGAAATTCGAAATGCCGTTTGGACTCTCAATTTCCCTTCATACACAGCATTTTTTAAGAAACTTATTTTAATCTGGTGCCCTCTATGTGCTGACACTGTAAGGCAGCTACGTACATCAGCCTTCATATTACAACTGCCCTGAATAATCAACTTTTTTAAAGGCCAATATTTATGCCTATGTGGTTCTGAACAAGTTGAGTTTTGCAAATACCTTGAGTGAGCATGATCAAAAATGAAAGTCGGAATGAAGAGTTCACACCAGGAACTTAAGATTCAAGCGTTTTCCTTTCAGGCTTTGCTTTGGTCATTTATTAAAGGTTACATATCTAGGCCTAAACTGTAGACAAGAAAGTCCTCATATAGAGTGTGCCACCACAGGCTTTGCCTTTGGTAACATTTTAAAATATAAGATGATACTGTTATCAATGCAATGGCTCACAAAGAATCAAGTAAGTAGAATAAAAGGCTAAATTATCTTTTGAGGTTTCTACTTATGTATTTCTGGTCATACATATATGTAAATAGTGTCTGTTTAACTCACTCAGCAACCTTTCTGGTTAAAGCACAATAGCAGCTTTGACATTTTTTCGACAGTCTAGTTTTGAGGGGTCACATAAGAAATATGATAAATATCCAATAATATCTAGAATACCATTACATTGTATGACACTTCTTATACCATTATGTTTTATAGGACAGCAAAAACACCAAAACCTCACTTAACAAGAAACACATAAACCTCTTCATCGTAGATTTTGCATTTAATTTGCATTAATTTATACATTTTTTAGTTATTCGCAACATTCAGCTAGAGTCCACTTGAAAATTTTGACAAGTCGAGGGGAGGTGGCCAAGCCAGGAACCAAGATGAACGCACAGCATTGAAGCTCAGCCAGCTTATCCCTAAAACGACTGGATAGCCACCACTTCGGGACCATCCACATCAACCAAAAGCGTTTCTGCCCTCCCCGTGGTGAAGCAGACATGTGTCTTGTATGATGACAGGTGTAGGGAGGTGCAGGATTGGCAGGAACGAACATGCTTGCGGTGTGGGCCCGGTTCAGACTTGGAGGCCCAGCGGCAACAGGGGCCGTGGGTGGGCTTGAGGCTGCGGATATCGATCCATGCTGAGACCCGCCACTACGCACACACCCACATTGCTGCTTCTAAGCCGCACCATCCGACCGGACCCCTGTTGCGAGGGAAGGGATCAATGACATAATATCGACTACAAAAATATAGGCATTTAAAATATTGACAACAAAATATCGACTACAAAAATATCGAAGTCCTATCTACAAACAGGTAAGTACAAAAATATCGAATCAAAAATATTGTTTAAAAATATGTACTTTATATATTGTTAAAACATATATATATATATTAACATATTATTATTACAAATATAAAATATTATTACAGTAGCATAGCAAGAGTGTTAAAATTACTATTCCCACTCGAATGAGTGCAACAGTAGGGAAAGCGTTGGATAGCGTAGCGGTAAAAATTACTATTCCCACTCCAGTGAGTGCAACAGTAGGGAAAGCGTTGGACAGCGTAGGGGTAAAAATTACTATTCCCACTCCAAAGAGTGACACAGTAGGGAAAGCCTTGGATAGCGTAGGGGTAAAAATTACTATTCACACTCCAGTGAGTGCAACAGTAGGGAAAGCGTTGGATAGTGTAGGGGTAAAAATAGTAGGGAAAGCGTTGGATAGCGTAGGGGTAAAAATTACTATTCCAACTCCAGTAAGTGCAACAGTAGGGAAAACGTTGGATAGCGTAGGGGTTAAAATTACTATTCCCACTCCAAAGAGTGCAACAGTAGGGAAAGCATTGGATAGCGTAGGGGTTAACATTACTATTCCCACTCCAAAGAGTGCAACAGTAGGGAAAGCGTTGGATAGCGTAGGGGTAAAAATTACTATTCCCACTCCAAAGAGTGCAACAGTAGGGAAAGTAAATACTTCATATATTATTCAAAAAAATATACAAAATGAATTAAAAGTAATTACCAATTTAATATAATATAATAATTAATCAATTAAAATTACAAATTAAAATGTATTATTACAATTAGTTACCTAATAATACGAATTAATTACAAATTAACAATTAATTAATTAACAATTAAAAATTAATTAACAATTAATTCAAATTAAATACAATTAAATACATTGAATTATTTAATTAATTATAAATAAATTACTTCCCACCCTATTCCCCTATAAACCCACAACCCGCTACAGAAAATAAATTTGTAAAAAATTAACATAATTAGCAATTAATCAATTAAATAAAATTATTTGGCAATTAAAATTTAATTAATTACCCATAAAAATTAATTAACAATTAATTCTAAATAAATACCAATTAATAATTTTACATATTTAATTAATTATAAATAAATTACTTCCCACCCAATTCCCCTATAAACCCACAACCCGCTACAGTAAATAAATTAGTACAATTAACTTAATTAGCAATTAATCAATTAATTAAAATTAATTGCCAATTAAAATTTAAATAATTACCAAATATAAATTAATTAACATTTAATTAAAAATGAATACCAATATAAATTTACATATTTAATTAATTATAATTAAATTACTTCCCATCCTATTCCCCTATAAACCCACAACCCACTACAAAATTAAATTACGCAAAAATTAAAAAAACAAAATTCATTAATAAAAATAAATTATAACATTAATACACACTTTTCACACATATAATAACATAAAAAACGCTATAAAAAATTGGATATTATTAAAAATTCGATAATTTTAATAACCTATATTATATACTTCGATATTTTAACTTTCTATATTTTTAACATTGGATATTACATTACTTACCTCAAAAACGATATTTTTGATATCTATATTCTGTCCATTCGATATTTTGTCCATTCTATATTTTAAACTCGATATTATGTCCATACGATATTTTTTACTCAATATTTTGACTGTTTACCGGAGGGGAGGCAGGTTGTCAAACGCCTGAATGCTGAATTCAGCCGCCAAGGTGATGCAGCAGCGCTACTGCCATTGGCAGCCATTTCGGGCCACGGTGTGCAGACCGGCTGGTTCATCTACAATGGAGTGCCCGGGCCCTTACATTTGCTGGCTGCAACAGCATTGCCGAGATCATCACCACTGCGGGAGATTGCAGCTGGACAGCCTGAGGGACCTGCTCTCTTCTCCCCCATCTGGATGGGGGATGTTGCCAGTAGCACCAGTCCAAATACAGCACGAGGCTCTGGGATTCACTGGGTCCTTGGGGAGCCACAGCCTGGGAAGTCTCTTTGCTGCCCTGGTGGGTTAGACTGTGCGGTGTGCTGTAATCCAATGAATATGGCATACTCCAACTAGACACCAGAGGGCTCTTTTTTTGACCTGGTCTTACCTGTTCCTGAAGCATTTGACCCCGCCCCTGGTGCGGCGTTGCTGGTTCATGTGTGTTTCTCCTTTACCTGCTGTTCCTCCCCCCACATTCACTTCTGCATCCTCAACAGAATTGGTTGTATGGACTCCAAAAAATGGAAATTGCCATTTGAATACTTGGCTTAGCCGAACTTGGTGGCGACGCCTGTTAGAATGGCCTCTGCAGCCTGCAACCAAGGAAGGCCTGTTGGTAGAGATACGAGTGGGGTTTAAGGCTATGGATGCCCGCTTTGATGCATTGTCAGTCACATTGGATGGCATGTGTGAGTTCCTTGATTGTCATCAGGCTCAATTTGAGGGGACAGAAGAGGACGAAACCACCACAATGTTAAAACTAAGCATGGGCTGAAAATTGGCGGAATTTCTGAATTTTTGGCAATTTCACCGGTCCGCAAATCTTTACAAAATTGGCAAACAATTCGCAATTCGCGAGTTGGCGAATTTTTTTTTACTTGGTCGTGCTTCAAAAATACAATCTCACGCACGCGGCGTTGACTTAGCGTGATTCTGAGTTCGCCGAGTTGTTTTCCTCCCGGTTTGCATGTGCTGCGCCATTTTGGATCGTGCGAGTCTTTTCGACCGCGAGTACGTCATGGAGTCCCACCATCTTGCACTGCGAGACTTTGAGAACGCGAATACGTCATAAGGGACCCGCGAACACGCGTCGTGAGAATAAACAATAGCAAATACGTAGAAGCGAAGAGCAGCTGACATCCGGCGGGAGATTTGAACAGTTCGCTTTCCCGAAGTTGAAAAATTGCAATTCTGCAAAAGAAATCTATCCCTGGCAGCATAAACCTTCTGAAAATGATGATTTGGATCAGAATAACTCCTCAGATTGACATTTGGCTGAACTTTCTTGTGAAAGGAGTCAATTTTTAGGGGGGTGGGAGTAAGGAAGTGCCCCAGAGTCTCCAACTTCCTGTTCCTGTCCAGCAGGCTCCTCCTAGTGCTTTGTCCATGTCCTGGTCACTTTTCATTTGGATCTGGAGCTGGAAGAATTACTCTTTGTGGCTGTGAAAAGTAGAGAAGGAGGCAATGATTCCTTCTATAATCTTTTATTCGTGTAAAATAGTGAAGAACAGGTGGTGCCAGGAAGCTCAACCGTACAGAGATGTAGCCAGGCTTCAACTGACTAAAACAGTCCGAACATAAATGATGTAACAAGCATTCTAGAGGCTCGCTCTAACACACAAGCCTTAAAGCAATACACTGTACTGTAAGGAAACACAACATAACACATCCCCCCCTCACAAAGAAACATAAAATATATATACAGGTTAGAGATAATAGTAGAAAGAAGAGCGAGGAAAAAAAAACATAAAGGGAAAAAAAACCTAAGAAAACCTACCTAACATAATCTTTAAGCCAAATAGGCAAAACTCTTTTCCTTTTTGAGCCTTCTGCACCAGCCAAACAAGGCTCTGAATTTGCGTCTATGTCAGTGGAACTAGAATTACCATTTCCATCCTTGTACCCTAGGTCACCTTGACCTGGCGAGGACCCACCAGCCTGACAGTTAGGATCACTAACCACCACTTCTCCTTCCCTTAATTGAGGAAGCGACCAACCTGGAGCTAACTGAGATTGTAACTCACTGTTTTCAAAGTAGTCTTCCACCCAATCAAAATCACCTGATTTTTTCCTCACAACTTGCTCCTCATCATGATTTTGACAAATGTCGAATGCAACATCCTTAAGGTTCCAAACTTTACCATCACTTAATCTAACCGAGTTCCTAAGAACATCAACTACCCTTTTCGGCGAATCAAATTTATTTTCACCCTTCAACACCTTGTAAGGTTTCCTGATCCTTACCCAATCTCCAGCTTTCACTATAGTGTCCTTTGCACCATGTCGTTTATCATAGTACTCCTTGCTTTTGAAATGAACTAATTCTAAATTCCTTTTCACCTCCTCAGGTGACCATTCCTGCACACTCTCCTTAAATAACCAACCTGGATTAAACTTACACCTGGGTAATCTACCTCTCATCATCACAAAAGGGGACACACCAGTGCAATTGTTCAAAGTCACTTTATAGGACCAAACCGCCTTCTGTATCTCCAATTTCCAATCCAAATTCTTGTTGTTATCCACCTGCAAAATACCTTTAATCACCCTATTAAAGCGTTCCACCGTTCCGTTCCCGCTAGGATTGTACAAGGAGGTTGTTTTATGTTTGATGCCACACTTCTCAAAATACTCTTTAGCAGCTTTAGATAAAAACTGTACTCCATTATCGGTTAAAATATTCACAGGTAACCCTTCCACTATGAAAATTTTATCCAAGAATTTCAAAACTGCTCGAGTGTCCACTTTTTCCACGAATTTAACCACGGGCCACTTAGTAAAAAGATCAATAGCAACCAAACCATATTCCTTCACATCACCAATCGGACCAAAAATGTCCACTGCGATAGTCTCCCAGGGAAGATCCGGAATGAGTCCCTCACTCATCGTTGGTCTCAATGTCCTCAAAGATTTATCAGCTGAACTACAAACTGGACAACCTTTAACAAAAGTTTCTATCTCCTTATCAACCTTCGGCCACCAAAACAAACTCTTGACAGCCAACTTAGTTTTTACTATTCCAAAATGTCCCTCATGACACATTCGTAAAATCTTTTTCCTTAACCCTGCAGGTGGAACAATCCTGTCCCCCCTCATTAAAACCTCCTTTTCAAACGATAACTCAGACTGTACATCCCAAAACGGTTTTAAACTGCCTGTCATAAATTTTTCTTTAGGCCATCCTTGGCAAATACATTTTGAAACTTCCACTAACTCCTTGTCAATATCCTGCTCCTTAGACCATTCTTCCCTGCTGATGGCTGGAACCCCAGAATCTTGTACAAAAGCTACGCTGAAATTCCCCCATGGGTCATCAACACATTCCTCTAGCGGTGCAGGCAGTCTAGACAAACAATCTGCCACTACATTATCTTTCCCTGGTATATAACTGATACTGAATATGTATTCCTTCATACGCATTGAAATCCTTGCCAACCTAGCAGAAGCTGTTGCAGTTCCATCTGTAGATAAAATGTGGACTAACGGTTTATGATCTGTCCTGATGTTTACCATCTTGCCCCACACAAATGCAGGAAAATGCTCTAATGCCCACGCACAAGCTAAAGCCTCCCTTTCTATTATAGGGTATCTGCTTTCCGCTGGTGACAACGCTCTGGACGCAAAGAAAATAATCCTCTCTTTTCCATCGTCCCCAACCTGCGATAATACAGCGCCTAAACCTTTATCGCTTGCATCAGTTGTCAAAAGACAATCCAAATTAGGGTCAAAGCTTGACAAGGCGTTTACTTTTTGTAATTCCCATTTAACTTCAGCAAACTCTCTCTCACACTCCTTTGTCCATTCAAATTTCACATTTTTTTAAAATAATGATCTAATATTATACACCTTTGAAGCGAAATTCTTAATGAATTTAGCGCAGTACTCTGCCATTCCTAAGAAGGATTTAATTTCTTCCTTAGATTCAGGTGCAGGCGATGAAACAATGCTTTCTACCAGCGACACCTTTGGCCTGACACTCTCCTCACTAATGATATGTCCTAGATAAGAGACGCTTCTCTCATCAAATTTACATTTGGATAACTCTACAGTTAATCCTGCTGAATTTAGTGTGTCAAACACCTTCCAGAGTTTTGCATCATGATCTTCTTTGTTGGTACCTGCAATTAAAACATCATCTTGGAAAAAACAAATACCTTCCATATCACCAAATAATTTGTGCATCAATCGCTGAAAAACAGCCGCGGCTGATGCAAGGCCAAACGGCATTCTTTTAAATTGGAAACAGCCAAACAGCGTGATGAAAGCCGTTAAATGTCTTGATTCTGGCTCCAAAACTACCTAGTAATAGGCAGCAGAAAGGTCTATCGTAGAGAACCAAGTTGCCCCTCTTAAGGAAGAGACCATCTAATTAATTTTTGGTAACGGGAAACTTTCAATTACAATATTTTTGCTAAGATGGCGTAAATCTATACATGAACGAATTTTGCCATTGGATTTCCTCGCTACTACTACTGGACTAATCCACTCTGATGAATCTACTTCCTCGATAACACCTTTAGCCAAAAGACCTTGAATTTCTTTCTTTACCTCGTCCCTTATCAACGGAGGAATAGGTCTGACCTTGTGCACTTTAGGTTGTGCATCACTCTTGAGCATAATCCTATGCTCAAAACGTTTCAATTTGCCTAACTTTCCTCCCACTACATTAGTTAATCTACTTTTCAAGGCGTCTTCTATCTTGCTACACTCATCTAAGACTAACACTTTCTCTTTGCTGTTAGGGTCCAAAATGATGTGAAGATTTTTCTGGTCATGCCAGCCTAGGACAGATGGTCCAGTTTTGGCTATGTAAAAGTTCCCTCTTGTTACTCTACCTTTAAAAAGGAAAGTGAGCCATCTGAAACCCAACAAACCTATTCTTTCTCCTGTGTAACTCACAGGATTAACATCAGAGACATTCAATTTATCCCCTATCTTGTGTGTAAATTTCTTCCTCCAAATCTCTTCATTAATGATAGTGTATGGAGATCCAGAATCTGCATACACTTTTACCTTTATACCTCCTAAGGATATTTCACAAATTGGTTTACGTTCCATTGCTTCATCAGTGATATTGAGCATATAATTCCCCCTCACATTTTCACACAACCTTCCTCATCTTCACCACTTTCACTAGCACTCAAATCTTCATTCCAGATACATTTAACATTACTACGCTTGCGACACAATTTGGTAAAATGGCCCATCAATCCACACACTCCACATTTTTTCCTTAGGGTAGGGCACGACTTGCTGTAAGCCGTGTGTTCTTTGCTATCGCAACAGTAACACCTTCTCTCGTCTACATTCTTTTCTCTTCCTTGATTCCTGAATGGTTGATTAAAGCTTTTGTTCTGAAACTGCCTAGTCTGACTCTTTGCCGCTCCTTGTATTTTGAAAACTGCAGATGACGTCTTGTCCAATTCTTTTACTGTGTCCTTGACAACAATGGCACATCTCCCTGACATTTCCGACTTCCTCATAATAGCAAGTACGTCATCCAAAGGTGCATCACCATTTACCCAAAGACGGTCCTGAATCGGTGAGCTGTCATTGTGCATAACTAGTTGGTCCCGAATAAGGTCATCATGCAAATTTCCAAATTTACAGTCAATTGCCAGCTTTTTTAAATCATCTAATCATTCATCAACCAATTCTTCTTTCTTTTGCTTCCTCTGAAAGAATTTGTGCCTCACTAAACCTATACACACTTTAGGTGCAAAATATCTATCCATATCTGCAATGGCATTATCGAATTCACTTAAATCTGCATTAACCACTTTTTGCATTCGTGAATAAGTCTTTAAACCTTTTGGTCCCAAAGAATGCAAAAGTATTCTTTTCTTCTGTTCAGGTTTCATTTTTGCATTCTCATCAATAGCACAAATATAATTGTTGAAATACTCTTTCCATTCCACCCACTTCATATCTGGTTGAGATCCTGTAGCCCAAAAAGGTTGTGGGGGGCTGATAACAAAACTCTGTTGAGCCATCTCCTCTTTCAAAATGCCCTGGGGTTGATCTCCAGTATCCATAAATGGTAATTCACTTAAATATGGTTGTAATTTGCCCCAATAATACACAATAAAAATATATTGCAATAACACACAAAATAATGTGTCCCGACAGTCTCACCTGTTCTCCCTGTAAAGTATTAATGCGTCGTTTAATTATTCTTAATAACGCTGCTTATTTGAATGATCGGCGCTTCTTCGTGTGATGCGAGTGAAACTGACAGAGACAGAGAAGCTTCCGATGAAAATTCAAAATGGCCGCTACACAGGATCACGCAACATGACCTTGCGCGTATGCGTCATCTCGCAAGTAATCAGCGTCTGAATGTAGAGACGAAGAAGACGTTCTAAAGAGTTCGTGGGGTCACGCAGCCAAGAGACCGCGCATAGAACTCGGCACACAGTCAAAAGATGCAGGCATGCGCCGCCCAACAGAACCCAGTAAGTCAAAGTCAAATTGATTTTCCGCCTACCTAGGATAACCAGACGGATAACGTAGTCGGCTCACACAGGAGAAACAGGCTCCGTAGGTTCACGCAGACGCTATTGAGAATCGCCATAAATCTCAGATGATATAAAGTAGAAAAGAAAAAAAATCCTCACGAAGTGCAAAATAATCCGGATCCCTCGTCGTCGCCAATTGTAAAGTAGAGAAGGAGGCAATGATTCCTTCTATAATCTTTTATTCGAGTAAAATAGTGAAGAACAGGTGGTGCCAGGAAGCACAACCGTACAGAGATGTAGCCAGGCTTCAACTGACTAAAACAGTACGAACATAAATGATGTAACAAGCATTCTAGAGGCTCGCTCTAACACGAGCCTTAAAGCAATACACTGTACTGTAAGGAAACACAACATAACAGGCTGCTGCTGGATATTTGTATTTGAGGACTTTTTGTTTGGATCACTTTTGGATTTGCGATTTTACAAGTAAGTTGGTGTTGTTTGTTTGGGGCATTGCAGTTGTTGCAACTTCAATTTAACTTTTTCACAACTTAAAAACATATATATTGTGGGCAGCCACAGTATCCAGTAGGCCCTGGGTTAGTCATGGGTGCATGATACAACTGTTTCTGTGAGTTTTGTTTAATTTAAACATCATTTAGGGTATGGATGGCATTGTATTCGGGTGATTTTTGTGTGTATTTCGATTTTTTGGGTGTTGTTGGGTCCTGGTCCAGGGGCTGGGCATGTGGATGGGAGCCATTTTGATACCTGGTCCAGGGCCTGGCCATGTGGGTGTGGGTCTAGGGGCCATTTTGAAGCCAGGCATTGTGCTTTGTGACATAGGCCTGCACCCAGTCTGCCTTGCTTTCATCCATTATGCCCAGGGGTACTCAGTGGTGCATGGACCAAGTCTTTCTGTGGAGTCTCTTGAATTTAGACATCATTTAGGGCATGGTTGGCATTGGATTGGGGATATTTTTGAGTGTATTTCGATTTTTTGGGTGTTGTTGGGGCCTGGCCCAGGACCTGGTCATGTGGGTGAGGGCCATTTTGAGGCCTGGTCCAGGGCCTGGCCATGTGGGTGGGGGTCTAGGGCCATTTTGAAGCCAGGCAGTGTGCTTTGTGCCATAGGCCTGCACCCAGTCTGCCTTGCTTTCATCCATTATGACCAGGGGTACTCAGTGGTGCATGGACTTAGTCTTTCTGTGGGGTCTCTTGAATTTAAACATCATTTAGGGCATGGATGGCATTGGAATGGGGTGATTTTTGTGTGTATTTCGATTTTTTGGGTGTCGTTGGGGCCTGGCCATGTGGGTGAGGCATATTGGCAGTTTTTGCCATAGGCCGGCAAGCTTGCGGGCCAGTCGGCCTTGGGTAATGAATGGGTGCATGAAACAACTCTCTCTGTGTGGTCTCTCTTCTATTAATTTAAACATCCCTTTTTGATTAGAATTGCAATTTTTATTTTGGGTCTTTCTGTTTTTGGTTGTGTTGTGTTAATAATAATAAATTCCTAGTTGCAATAGTATTAATTGAAGCACAATATAAGCAACATTTATTTAACTGATGTTCCTCTGCTTCTTTGCTTTTAGGTGCACAAAGACTGAGAACCAGGAATCATCCTCATCATCATCACTTGTTGTAGTGCCAGGAAGAAGTCCTACTGCGGTGTGTGCACAACGTCACGTGACGTCACGTGTGGCCACAGACAACTCGGCAACTCTGCAACTCGTGCATCTGCGTTCTGCTGTCTCGACATCTGAAGAAGATGGGCCCAAAGAAAGGTGGCCGTAGCTCCTCTACCAAGAAAGTTGCCAGTGCCACTGCCAGTAAGAAGTAGCAGAAGAAGCAAGTGGCGCCACTTACCAAGGAGACTGGTGTGCCGACCGACATTTTTTTTGTGGAAAAAAAACTACGCCTGCAGAAGCGGTGTCCGCAGGTGACCAAGCTGGGAGCAGCACCTCCACTTCATTGGTCTCAGTGCCACCACGCCAAGTTAGGCCCAAGCCCATGAGTGTCGCAGAGGCAGCCACTTTAATTGCTCTTTCACCATCGACTAGTGATGTTGGCGTTGACTCATCGCAAAGTAGCATCCAATCAACGCAGGCGCAACGACAACCACAGCTGCAACAAGGAGAGGCACAAGGAGAGGTGCAAGGAGGGCTGCAAGGAGAGGCGCAAGTAGAGGCGCAAGGAGAGGTGCAAGTAGAGGCGCAAGGAGAGGCGCAAGTAGAGGCACAAGGAGAGGCGCAAGGAGAGGCGCAAGGAGAGGCGCAAGGAGAGGCGCAAGTAGAGGCGCAAATAGAGGTGCAAGGAGAGGCGCAAGGAGAGGCACAAGGAGAGGCACAAGGAAAGGCACAACTGCCTACAATACTTGTTCCTCCAGAAGTAGCGGCACATCAGGAAATCGAGATTTATGCAGAGGTATCAGCCGAGCAAGCCACTTCTGATGATCCATTGTCTTACAGATCGCCAGCAAGGAAAAGGAGGGCTAGTATAACTTCTTCTTCAAGCCCCCTTCCTTCCGATGATCTAGAACTTGATTGGCACCCACCAATTCAGTCTGAGAGGGAGGCACCCATGAGCCGACAAAGCTAGGTAAAAGGAAGGTTCCCGCAAGGCTTTCAGTTATGGGTGATGACGAAGAAGAAGTAGAAGTGGTGTATTCTGCTGCTGGTGAAGAGTCTGACAATGACGACCCAGTCATCACAGTCGTCACTCCAACCCCAGCGGGCATGCAGCAGACAGACATTTCTACCCTATCCCGAAATGCTGCACGGGATGTGGGCGGCGTGGCACTGGTACCACCACTAACGCAGGTAACTACTACACCAACACGACCTACAGCTTCCATATTTTCTCTTCAGAAGGGCCGGCAGGGACCTCCATCCAGCTCGACCTCCATTACCTCAAGTAGTGGTGCTGTAAGTGCACAACAAAGTCAAATTCCGCCACACTCATTCTCCACTTCATCTGGCATTGAAAGTGGCACCTCCACCACCACCAGAAATCTCAACTCCCCAGTTTGGGACTCTTTGGTATTAGCCAAAATGCGGAAAACCAAGTTATTTGTTTGATTTGTAAACAAGTAGTTAGTCGGGGTAAGCTTGGCATCAACTATGGTACCGGAGGCCAGAGAGGTCATCTCCAAAAACATCACAGCATCCAGTGGGAGGGGCAAATAAGTAACATCCGGAAAGCCAAAAGTACAAATCCAAATGTAGCCATTGATATTGCATCTGATGACGAGGAGCTGATTGTGCAGGGGGGAGGTGAAGAAGCAAGAGAGATTTTTCCTGGTACACTCAGTACCCCTGGCAGCAGCACTGCAGTGGTAGCGCCCACACCCTCTACCCCAGCAACATCTAGGAGGCACAGTAAGAGTCTGGTAGAGGCACCAATGCAAAAAAGTACATCAATGAGCCTAACTGGGTTGAAGAAGTCTGGATCATCATCACATATGAAAATGGTTCAGACCACCATTAAAAGCATGTTTTGGTCGGAGGCGCCATTTGAACGCAACCACCCGATGGCACGTCTATATAATGCAATGCTGGCTAAAATGTTAGCGCTGGACCTTCTTCCTTTTTCTTTCATGGAAGGGGTGGGTTTTCTAGAATTTGTGGCAACAGTCTGCCCTAAATGGAAGGTTCCTAGTCGGTCCTATTTTGCTAGAGTTGCGGTTCACGCACTACATCAAGATGTGCTTGACGTGATTGGGGCAACTTTGCAGAAGAGTGCTGTTCACACTATCCACCTGACAACAGACATGTGGACCAGTTGCCAAGCCATTGATTACATGTGCATCACTGCACACTGGGTCTCTTTTTTGGGGGTTATAGAGAAGATAGCTGCAGGTGTTGATAGTGTCACAATTTTTCAAGCTACTCGGAAACATGCAACAGTAGCCATGTTTGCCATGGAGAAATCTCATACTGCAGTAAACATTTTGGAGGAGTTTAACAGCAAGGTCTTTCAATGGCTGCAGCCAAGAAGGCGCATGATTGGTTACGTTTCCACGGATAATGGCAGTAATGTAGTTAAGGCCATGGTTGATGGTGGCTATTTCAGAGTGCCGTGTTTGGCGCACAGCATTAACATTACTGTTCAAGATTTCTTTAAAAAAGAAAACACAGTCAGCAAGTTACTGACCACCTGCCGAAGAATCTGCACACATTTCAGCCATTTTTTTAAGGCCCGGAAGCAGCTAAGGATCATTCAACGTGACCATAGAGTGTCAGTCAGAGGACTCATCCAGAAGGTGGCAACACTTTGGAACTCAACCTTCTACATGCTTGAGCGTTTGTTTGAGCAGTACTTGGTAATCAATGCACGGGGTGCTTCTAGGAAAGACATGAGGCTAGAGGTGGAGGAATGGGACCTAGTTAAAAGCCTGACAGACATGCTTCATCCTTTTGAGGTCTTCACACGTGAAGTCAGCAGGGAGGACTGTACTTTGGGCAAAGCTATCCCATTGTTGCGCATGCTAGAGCACCAACTGAAGGCGGTGTCTTTATCAATCCGAGTTGGAGGAGCCAAGATGGCGATCGGGACGGACGCGTAGGCTCCCGGCTCCGTGAACCTCCAAGCCCCGCACGACTATCCTGCTCACCATCCTGCAATTGTGCCTCATTTTGAAGTTTGGGAATTTGCGCTGAAACTGCCGGCGCCATAGCCGGAGAAATCTGCGATGACATCAGCAGCCTGAAAGACTCTGCAACCGGGGCATCTGCAGCATAACATGGCCGGACACTAAGAAAACAACAGCGGCCATCTCCACCGGCGCGGCGTCGGTCTGCTGGGGCCCACTGTCCATCCGCCCGATTTTCACCACAGATGTCCTGATTGCCAAGCAACGCGGCTGTGGAGTACCCCCGAAGCGGTGACCTGGTGGAACCCTCGTATTTATGTGGAACGCAGACGGTGGGTGCCTCAACACGATTCAGGATTCGGCCCGGTTTTCGCGGGCAGTTCCCGAATTCTGGGCTGGCGTGGGAATAGAGCGACGAAGAACACTGCAGGACACCGCTCCTTAGGCGATCTGCCTACACTGTCCCTGCGACTCGGATAGTGGCCGCACTGTGTTGGACCTGCCTATGGCCGATTCCCTGTCCCCATTTGTGACGGAAACTCCGAGGGGCCGCCGAGAAGTGATGGAGGCTGCTGTCCTGATTATCGATGCACAGCAAAAGGGGGAATGTGCACAGCCAAATGGTGCTGCGGTACGGGAGAAAGGGCCTGCGTTTTCGTGTGGCGACATCCTTGCTGCTATTGGTGCCTTTCGATCTGCCTGGGATCACGGCGTCCGTGAGCTGGGGAGGAAGCTGGATGGTGTTACGTTCATGCTGGGGCACTTACGGTCGGGCGACCCCCTGGCACACGAGGATCCCTCCCAGCCTGTCTCCGATGAGGGTGCTGTGGCCGCCCTTTTGTGCGGGGGGCAGTGATGACATTGGACTATGCTGTGAATTGTCGACAACTAGCCGGGGATTTTGACTATTCTGATGGTTCTCTTTCGCAGCAGATGATGGTGGCTTCACACTCTGTAACATTATTGATGTCCCCTGCTTTGTCACGGCAACGACTGGATCCTGTCCCTGCTTCTTCCACCCCTGTCTTTACATCCTTGATGTGGGGTACGTGTTCTGAGACTGCATTGGGGAAGATGGCCGTATTTGCGAATGACTCTGTTGATGGCCCGCGGCATCCATTTTGTACGCTCATGTCGCTCTCTGGCCTTGCTTGGACACTTGGTTTCTTTGTGTCGGCGGATGAGGGGATTACTTGGCAGGCATGCCTCCGGGGACTAGCGAGGACTAGTGAAGGATAAGCAGTATTCTTAAATGTTGACATTTAGGTGGCTGGCAGAGGTGGAGGGAACGCGCTCTCCAGATACGTTTATTAGTGCTGTATGTTGCTAATTCTCCCCTTTACTGCTTGATTCGCTTGATTAACGTGGTGCATTGTATATCTTGGGGAGGAGTGAATTTTACGGGACGGGGTGACCGGGAGCCAGTACGAATGGCCCTCCTCCAGTTTTATATATAAAACTTTCTTTTTCTCTTTTCTGATACTAAATTTTACTCTCATGGGCGACAGGCACGCTGCTTGGGGGGTGGGGGGGTAGGCCGTGGCCTCTGCTGGGGTGCACGGTGGGGGGTTGGGGGAGGGTTTTTTCTTGGGTTTTTTTTTTTTCAGTTTCCATGGGCCTCTATCTGTCTCTTCCCTTCTCCTTTTCTTCCTCGTTTTTCTCTTTTCTTTTTTTGGGTCAGCATGATGGTTAGACATTGCGCCTCTTGCGCTTTTGATAGCTGGTTTTTCCTTTCTTTGTAGTCATTACTACTGTAGCCTCACGGCTATGGGGTGGGCGATGACTAGCCCGAAATTGAATGCGTGCTCTACATCCTGATGAGTGTGTTTCAGCTCGGACACCTAGTTTATGTTCTCCCGTCCTGTGATACTTTGTTGCGTGCATTGCTCACCCTAGGTCATCGGTAGATTGTATTATGTCTGATCCTTTTATTTTCCTAATATTAAAAAATAACCTTACCTAATCCTGTAACTCAGTGGTCGCGTCAAACTGAAGGCCTGTTTTGGTAAAACTGTTGTATCTCGTGCTGGGGGGACTGCTGAGTTGCTTTATTGCTAACGGTTGTGCTATAAATTGCTGTCGAGGCCGGCCAGGTGGTTGTAGGCCCGTATATGTATGCTATTGATGCACAATAAAGGTTTTCAAAAAAAAAAAAAAAAAAAACTATCCGAGTTGATGTTGAAAAACAAGACACATATCGGTTGTCGGAGAGCTTATTAAGCTGCCTAGTTGACAATGGAAGGCATAAGGCAATACATTCAGAACAACAATACATTTGTGCCACTAATCTGGATCCACGGTACAAAAAGGCACTGGAGAGCAATACATTCATTATTTTTTTTATTTTTTATTCATGATCATCGAATGAAACATTTCATTATTCTATTGCTTCCACCAACTTCTACATCACAGTCTTGTATAAAGAAAGAAAATGCATAAGAAGAAAATATACAATAAATCTCTACATGATTAAACAGCATACATTGATTGCTAGTAAGACTATCTGATTACACCCAAACAACAAAAAGAAGAGAAAAGAAGGGAGAAGAAAGAAGAAAAGAGAGAGAAAAAGCCAGAAGAGGGTGTACTCCTCTAACCATTTTCAAGGCTATGTTTCCAATCAGCTATAGGGGCCCATGCCCGTTTCCCCAATTGCTTTGTCTTCCAGCCCTTTTTGTCATACAGCGCTTTCTCTAATACATAAACCGCTAATAACCGTGATAGCCATTGTTGGAATGTTGGCGGATTTGGGTCTTTCCACAGTGTTGCGATACAAAGCCGGCTTAAAGTCATCGCTAAGTATACGAACTCATATTGAGGTAGTTCTACGCCGTCCCTGGTTACCCCTAAAACCATAACTTCATTAGTTATACTAATTTTAATCCCTAATGCTCTATCAAAAAATTTCTCTAATGAGCTTTTAAATGGGTCCAGGGCTGGACATGCCGCAAACATGTGTGTGGTGTCTGCCTTCGTTGCTTGACATCTAGGACAGACTACCCCCGTTGTTCCGCCCCATTGAGCAATTCTATGTGGTGTATAATAGAGCTCATACATGGTCTTATATTGCTGGACTTGCAAGCTGGCTACTGTTAACACTGAGTTTAAAAGCTTGAGCGATTTTTCAACCTCATTACCAGATAGGCTTAGCTTGGTATTCATTTTTCTACAACCCTTCCACAATCGTCCTCCTTATACTGGCTCAGTTCCCCATAGATCTGGGATTTCAAGCAGCCCTTCTTATCCCTTAAAAATTCCATGATTTCCTCTCTCTTATAGTTAATGTCCCCTCCCTGTTGTTTTACCAGTGCTGATCTTATTTGTAAATATTTTAAAAAATCTCTGCGATCTAAGTTATATAACTGCTGTACTTGGTCGAATCTCATAAGGCCTGTCATATCCATGAGGTCCCCAATAGTTTTTACCGCCAACTTATCCCACCTCTTTATTACTTGGTCATGGAATATCGCTGGTAGAAGCTGATTCTTGAATAAGGGCGTATAATAATTCATCCTCCCCATTTTTATTTTCTTCCTGAAAGTTGACCAAATTGATATTGCCGCCCCAAGGGCCTTGAACTTAAATTTCTTATAGTAGCTACCTTTGTTAAATGTAAGGAGCCACTTATTGGAATCCTTAATTAATAACTCATATATGTCAGGGACACTCTCCCCCACTCTCCACCGGTCCTCCATACTCCCACCCACTAGCCCTCTGATATATTGCAAGACAGACGCCCAATAAGAAGCCTTGAAGTCGGGTGCTGCAAGACCCCCTTGTTCCCTTAGTAGTGACAGGAATTTTAATGCTCGCCATGTTCTACCTTTGGCCCATATAAAACGATTTGTGACTCCCTCTATTTCACTGAACCAGTTAATATTACATTTTAATGGGATGGTTCGAAACAAATATAATATTTTAGGCAAAAATATCATTTTTATTAAGTTACAGCGGCCAATTGTTGTTAAATGCAGATTGTTTAATCTATCTAAATCCATTTTAGCTTTTTTGATCACCGACCCCAAATTCATTTCAACTACCTTAGAGAGATCTGATGTTAATGTTATCCCTAGGTAGACTGCTGAGTCTGTTAGTCTTTGATCTACCATTGTTACCTTTTTATTAATTACAATTTGGGTTTTGCTCTGGTTTAGTTTATAACCCGAGAGCGCCCCATACAAATTTGCTTCTCTTTCTATTTCCAATAATGCAGCTGCTGGGTCAGTAGATGTTATGGCTAGGTCGTCGGCATACCCTAAAATTTTTGTTTCGAATCCATTCAACACAATTGGTGAGATGTTTTGATTTGACTCTATCTTTCTAATGAAGGCGTCTATATAAAAGGCAAAAAGCAGCGGGGAGCAAGGGCATCCTTGTCTAGTTCCCTGTCCAATGTTTATTGTCCCGCTCTGCTCTCCCATAATCCTTAGTCTTATCATCGGATTCTTAAATAAGGCACTCAAAGCCCTGATGCAGACATCACCTATATTTGCCTTCCCTAATGCAGCTCAAAGGAAACCCCACGAGACCCTATCAAATGCTTTTTCGGCATCTAGCAATATTAGAGCCATAGGGTCTTGTGAGGCTGCCGTACCATCAAACAGCGTACACACTCTTCTGATGTGGTCTGCAGTCCCCCTGCCGGGGATAAACCCATGTAGTCGGGGGCATATAATCTTGCCTATAACCGTTCTTAACTGGTTGGCCAGAATCTTGGAGTAAATTTTCGTATCGCTATTCATCAAGCTTATAGGTCTATAAGACCCAGGATCATTTGGAGATTTATTCTTTTTCAGGAATACCACCATAGTGGCCTCCCCCCAGGACTCTGGGGGTGCCGCTCCTTTCTGTGTAGACACCATAAGCTGGTAGATGTCCTCTTCTAGACTGGCAAGAATTTTTTTATAAAATTCCAGCGGGATAGGATCGGGGCCCACAGCTTTCCCAGCAGGTAAATCTTTGATTGCTGCCTGTATCTCTTCTAGCGTGAAGTCCATTTCCAGCCCCGCTTTATCCTCCTTTGTCAACTTCTCTACTTGCGCACTCTCTAAATAGCTCTCTATTTCACCACTATCAGCACTGCTATCAGGATCCTATAGATTCGGATAAAAATCCTGGAATATTGAGCAGATCCCCCTTGGTGATGTAGCTGAAAGCCCTGCCCCTGAAGTGATCTATGAGATTTCCCCTTTGGTAGCCGCCTGTCGGGTTCTAATAGCTAATATGCGACCTATCTGTTTGCTGAACTCGTATTGGTCCTGCTTCCACGCCAAATATTTTCCTGCTGCTTTGACTGCTAGTGACTCGCCTACGACTGCCTTTGATATACCCAGATTTTGTAATATCCCTGCTACATCGTGCTTGGCCCTGATTGCTTCAGTTAATTCCTCTTCAATGACAGCAACTGTTCTTAACTTACTCTGTATTTCCTCTTTCTCTGTCTTGTTTCGTTTTATCGAGAAGCTGATAGTTTCCCCCCTTATGCCAGCCTTCATAGCATCCCAGACTATTATGGGGGAGGCAGACCCTCTATTTACCTTTAAGAATTCTTGTAGCCAGCTGTCCATCTGGGTCATGTAACAGGGCTCTCTCGAAAGTCCAATTCGATTTTTCTTTTTGATAGTTTGGGATATAGAAATTTAGTACCAAAGGGCTATGATCTGACATCACCGCAGTAACTTTCTAACATTGGAAATAGATATCAGCGCAGGTGAAATCAAAAAATAGTCCAATATAGCTAAGGATTTATGTGGCGCTGAGTAATACGAGCTCCACCCTCCACCAGTATTTGCTGCTCCCATATGTCAATAAGCCTGTTATCCTGCATCATTTGTATCAGAGCCCTATGACTTCTCTTTTTTCGGCCCAGAAACCTAGCCGGATCATTTTTCCACAGGCCATGCAGACCGTTAATGTTCAAATCACCACAAACTATAATCGGCATAGGCCAGTTTGTCATTTCCGCGTTAACGTGGTCTAGGGCCTCCGGGTCGTCTACTGTGGGAGCATAAATGGAGCAGAGAGTGAAGCTGAAACCATGTGCCTTGCATTCAATCGTGGCCCATCGACCATAGGGGTCTGCCTTTTGTTTTTTTACTGTCAACATCCTGCCCTGTGCCAGAATAGCCACTCCCAGCGTCCTAGACCCTTGAGTTGTACATGATAATAACTGATAACCAAGCTGTTCCAGCAAGAATTTACGAGATATCTCAATATGGGTTTCCTGTATGCATACAATATCAGCATATGTTGTCCTTAAATATTCCTTAACTCTCTTCGTTTTTTAGCATTGTTCAATCCACATATATTAATTGTGACTATCCGCATAAAAGAAATAATTTTTCCCCTTTTCCCCCTTTCCTATCCCCTTCTTCCCCTTCTTCCTCCCATGTGATTTCTTGATTTCATTCCTTTTTCTGAAGCAGATGTTTCCAAGTACAAACATTGGCTAGCTCTGTCAGCCACTCGGTTCGAAAAAAAGTGGCAGGAAATTGAAGGAACCACCACAAGTACTACTGAAGCAGCAGGCCATCCGGCGTCAAGGTCCACTTCTGTGGCCGAAGACAGTCAATTTCCCTCAGAGCCGTTACCGACACCAGCAACCGTATCATCATCACCTGCACCAGGCCCAGCCATAATATTGTCGGAAGCGGATTAGATAACTCATCAAGGGTTTGCTCGTTCCAGTGTTGATGCAAAGGCAACAGATGGTACGCAAAGTGGAGCACCCCTGGAGGACCTTGAGTGGATGGTGCAGGCCTATCTGGATGACCCAACAGAGGTCTTCTTTGATCAGAACCCATTGGTGTATTGGTATGGGAAAAGGCCTCAATGGCCACTGATCACCAAGCTGGCTATAAATTATTTGGCTTGCCCACTCGCAAGCGTGTCTTCTGAACGTGTTTTCAGTGCTGCTGGTGCAATTGTAAGTTCAAAAGGGACCCGCCTCTCGCCAAAAAAATGTGGAGAGGTTACCAATGATCAAGATGGATCAGCACTTCATACCACCAGATTACAAAATACGTGAATCCACGCAGGAAGAAGAGGACACCGACTTGACGGAAGTTCTTCTCTGTTAGCTGACGTACTCCTGTTTCAATTCACAGAGTTTGAGGACGAGCTCTACTTCCCTGACACCTAGGCTTGAAATACTTACTTTTTTTTTCGTCCTTGTTCACTTTTATTTCTGTGTGTCTTTCTTTTTTTTGCAACTTTTAGCACAACAAAACTCTAATCACAAAAAATCCATCAGCAGCACTGTCTTCATCTTATTTCCATATTGATGGTGCCACTGTCTGCATTCCTGAAGTTCACAAGTTCCCAACTTATTCATGCTCCTCTATCCTTCTCCTCCAGACTCCCCCTATCCATTTCCCTCAAGGCAGATGGCGGATTACACAGAATCAAGAAACTGTCACTTTGTAGACGAGTCCCCTCAAAAGAAGTGAGACTGGAATAAATGACTATGCTGACTGTTACTTCTGAAATTGACATGAGAGGCTGCCCTGTGGCCCTTCACTTAAGAATAAGATGCTGACAAAAAGTGAAACAGATAATGAATCATGCAGTGGACAACACTGGCTGTCTGGCTCTGATGAAAGTGATTGCTGTTTGTTGTGCGTGAAATGAATCCTATGTATTCTGTTATTATTTAATCTTTTACACACTAAATGTAACTCAAGTTTACCTTGTTTAGTGCAAATTGTACTTCTACTGCAGGGGCCACTACGTTGCATGATTTTTTAATATGGAAAATGTCCTTGGACTCATTGCCAACACCATGATGATTGATGATGAGTCATGATGACCAAAGTTACAAAATATCTTTTCAGTCACTCAATGGGATGGATGGATCATCATCGTCGATTTACGGAAGAACTATGGCCTTTTTGTGAGTGGTAAACAGGTAAACAAGTCAACAACAACCACAGCAGAACTACATGTCTTTCTAGTCATGGTATGGAGTGGTCAAGCCAGTGTAGTGTTATGCCAGAGTCCAGACAGCGGTTCATGGAAAATTGTGGCTTAGTGGCTTGCTGTATAAAATTAGATCTGCTTTGTGTGTCTGTGTCAAAGAGGTATGCTACATGGAGGTTGGTTTACTCAGTGGTGCCTGGCTTGACCGTCTGCATGGCCCTGGCCTGCTGTGTGCTAATTATTATCCTGGAAACAGAGACTCAGAGAAGGCATTTTAGAAATGATGCATGTATGTAATACTGTCGCCTCTGAAAGTGAAAGTGTTATTTTTGCACTACACACCGTACCTTATATTTTTCCTCTGGGGTGTTTTAATATCCCTTTCTGTTTTTCCATCGACAATTACAGGCCGGCGCTTATCCTGTGCCATGGGAAAAACATTAACTGAGGCTTAACATAGCAATCCGCAATTCTGCATCTGCCAGGCAGGCAGTGGTCAGTGTGGTCACCAAGATTGATCGACGGAGCGCCCGATGGAATGGAGGATTACCGTGAATAAGAGGAATGGCTGGATGCATGCAACTTCCCAATTTGACCAACACAACTACAACATACAGTTACAGTATCCACTTCACTTGTCCATATCTTTTAAATAATGTTATAGTTGTGAACTTCTATGAGTGCGACTCTGTGCATTTGCTCACTGCTTCAAATTCATCCCTACAGCTATTTGATAAGTTTCTTTGCTATTTTTAAAACTAATGTAATGTACTACTAAGTGTTTATTCTCTCTGAGGGCAGATAGGCAAGTGAAATTGCGTAATTACTGCAGCCCTGTACTGTCTAATTGTTTAGTACTAGTTAGTAAGTTGTAGTAAGTACTACTTTTCAGTAACCTAACCATCCATTTAGCAAACAACTTCATGCATGCACTTCCTTTATGTCCCTTAAAAGTTTTATGGATATCTTTGTACCCAAAGATTTGTTTTTCTTCATTTGTTGTCCATGCTGTATTTTTTTTCTCTCTCCAAAAAACTTTCCCAAAAACCCCCATTCCCATCCATTTTTCAAACCCTAACCCTCTTCCCCCGGGCTGTGCGGTTTTTATTGAGGTGTGACTAAATGACACCAATAATTCCACAAGCTTGATAAGGAGGATAAGGTCAAAAGCAACAGAAAATCAATTTCAAGGCAGGTCAAGGAATCCGAGGAAATATTCTTATTCTGATTGACACACACCCATGAGTATTTGCAAATCAATTCAGAATTTTAGGTCCGCCATCCAGTGGATTCATCATCAACAACATCCTCCTACACGTGACGAAAGCTTATGCTGCTGTGTCCTCTAGTACTAGTTCTTGTAGTAGCCATAATCCACGCAACTAGTAGTTAACTTTTGATTGAATACTTTATCATTGCTTAGGCTACAATTTATGGCACTGTTCTTGTGTACTATACTATCGTACTGTTCTAATGCTCCTCTCAGGCCACTCAATGTCTCATTTTCTTTTTTTTCTAATGCTGCTACTGCCAGTGTGTACCACTACTATACCACCACAACAATGCCATTTCATCCACCCAGGATTCCATAGCCAACCTTAATCGCCATGTGCCATGCAGCCAGCCCTGTGCCTAGCCCTATTCTCAAACACGAATCACAGGTAAGATAAGCATTTTGGGGGAGGAAGAATAATGGAGTATGAGAAGAGGAGATACTGACGGTAGTACTAGTAAATTAGTAGGACAATTGAATTCACTAACTCTGTCAGTGGCACTTTTGTTCAAATTTGGGTCATTACTTAGACAATTTGAATCAACCAGCCAGTTAAGTTTCAGGAAAACAAACATACAGTTAACCCCTCCTGCCTCCCCCAGAAACTAGTAAAAACACGTATGCTATGTTTAAGTGAAAAATAAATAATTATTTCAACCCTAACAAAAATAAACTATCCCACAAGACCCGACCCACCCCCCTCCCTAACCCCAACCAATGTCCATGAAATGTCCCGAAAAGTTCCAAAACCCCAATGCCCAATCCCAACCCCCCCCCAAAAGTCTTTAAAAAAGGGGCAAGGGACAGTCTCTACTTTTGCCGGCGGTGTCCTGTGGCCAGGTGGTCACGCAGCTCTCTCCCGAGGGCCTTGAGCCGGACTTTCTGCCTCTCCACCTCCTGCTCAAGGTAGGCCACTCGCTGGGTAAGGTGGTGCACACGCGCCTTGCAGGTACTGTGGGGGCAGCTGTTGGTTTCCCTGCTCGGTGGCGGCGGGCGGCTGCCGTACCACGGCAACGTACCGCTGGAGGATTACGCTGGCTGTATGACCCAGGGGCAGGGGCAGTGGAGGAGGCTGTTGTTGTTGACTGAGAGTCATCCTCCTCCTCCTGAGCCTCCAACCACCGATATTCGTCGACAATTGCCTCCAGCTTCCGTCGCCTGGCACGGATAGCCAACTCCTTCCTTGATAGTTTAGAAGGAGTATCTATATGAAGAAAGAAAAAAATACTGTAACTAATACTCTTTAAGATTAACACAAAATAATTCAACAGAAAGTTGTGTCACAGTAGCACTAGCAACTTGCAAGCACAGTACATAACATTTGTGGCATGTATCTATCTAACCTCCCACTTCGTCGGCCTCTGCTCTAACATTAGTGGGAGTTTCAGGAATTCTACTAGTACTATGGACTCACTACATTAGACTCAGACAGTACACCAGTCTTCTTCTTCTCTCTTGTTTATCGAAATTAGTGCGTAAACTTGTGGAAGCCGGCATAATGCCAGCGCAGTCAGCTTGCACCCAAGAAAAACAGACGCAAGCCATGATGACGCAGACTCGCGGTACTGTTACCAGTACATGCAGATTGGGAAGCTCTTACTTTTCTATTATGGGTGGCACTGGCCATACTCTGTTACAAGGGCCACGGCTCAATTAATTTAACTTTCACCCTGCCCTGCCCCTGACTACTACAAAAGGAAAATGAAGAAGATAATATGATCATCTATCCCTCCACATGATATTTGCTTATAGAAGGGATGACTTTAGGTGCTTTGTTTTTATTGATTGAGTGAACATCGATAGGTCACACATGAATGACAGAGTTGAAAAAAAATTATTAACATAGGTAGTGAGTGGTCTCCGTAATCGCCGGAGGAAGGCACTTGTGACTTGACCTGATAATGTGAACTATACAATATAGATACATAATATATGCTGTGCTTGCAAACTACTGTTAGTGAAGTGAGCATTCTGAAAAATTACAACCTCTACTTTCCTCGGCTTTGCTACTCTGGCATGGACTTTACATGCTCTTCAAACTAACACGCTTTATCCAGAGACCGTCTACTCTGTCTACTCTACATACACCTATGCTATCTTTTAGGAAGATATCATCCAGGCATCCATTCAAAGTAAATGTCAACCATTCTTCTTAATGTCTCAACTCGACAAACCTTACTTTTTCTCACCGAAAAACACCCTTTTTATTTTATTTTGTAAACCGCCACCCATGCATCCGTGCTTGACTTGCATTTGAATTTGACCCAAAGTATATATTGCGCACACATACAGTTTCTGTTTCAGCCACCCAGGCAGTCCTCTTTTCTTTCTCCTTCCACCCATCCTTGCTTCAACTGGCCATGTATCAGATTCCTACCAGCCACCTCTGCCTGCATTCAAAAACACGTATCATTCTTTGCCAGTCATTAATTTAACTCACTCATCCTTCCTCCTTCCTTACACCCTTCTTTCCCTTTTCATTCATCCCATCCATCAAGGTTATCTCTGATCTGACTTGGCTTCTCGATAAAACTTTCACAGTTGAGTTGAAGTCAAATTTAGAGGAGGCCATTGGTTACTCGTCAACTCCCACCGCTATTGCTAATGCGAAGTCAGGGGTGACTATCTTCTACCTGGTTGACAAAAACATAGTTCTAAATTTGTAAGTCTTCTTAACAGTAAAGTGTACTTGTACTGTACAACATACACCCCTGCAGCAAGCCTACTCTGCAATCTCAATAAGTAAGGAATATAATAGCTTACCACTGCCCGCCACTACAGAGGCATCCTGCACAGCAGTTCCTGCGGCCTATGGTGGCACCGTAATCGCCGGAGGAAGGCACTTGTGACTTGACTTGATAATGTGAACTATACAATATAGATACACAATATATGCTGTGCTTGCAAACTACTGTTAGTGAAGGGAGTATTCTGAAAAATTACAACTTCTACTTTCCTCGGCTTTGCTACTCTGGCACGGACGTTACATGCTCTTCAAACTAACACGCTTTATCCAGTGACCGTCTACTCTGTCTACTCTACATACACCTATGCTATCTTTTAGGAAGATATCATCCAGGCATCCATCCATTCAAAGTAAATGTCAACCATTCTTCTTAATGTCTCAACTCGACAAACCTTACTTTTTCTCACCGAAAAACACCCTTTTAATTTTATTTTGTAAACCGCCACCCATGCATCCGTGCTTGACTTGCATTTGAATTTGACCCAAAGTATATATTGCGCACACATACAGTTTCTGTTGCACCCACCCAGGCAGTTCTCTTTTCTTTCTCCCACCACCCATCCTTGCTTCAACCGGCCATGCATCAGATTCCTACCAGCCACCTCTGCCTGCATTCAAAAACACGTATCATTCTTTGCCAGTCATTAATTCAACTTGCTCGTCCTTCCTCCTTCCTTACACCCTTCTTTCCCTTTTCGTTCATCCCATCCATCAAGTTCATCTCTGATCTGAATTGGCTTCTCGATAAAACTTTCACAGCTGAGTTGAAGTCAAATTTAGAGGAGGCCATTGGTTACTCATCAACTCCCAACGCTATTGCTAATGCGAAGTCAGGGGTGACTATCTTCTACCTGGTTGACATAAACATAGTTCTAAATTTGTAAGTCTTCTTAACAGTAAATTGTATTTGTACTGTACAACATACACCCCTGCAGCGAGCCTACTCTGCAATCTCAATAAGTAAGGAATATAATAGCTTACCACTGCCCGCCACTACAGAGGCATCCTCCACAGCAGTTCCTGCGGCCACTGGTGGCACCGCATCCGCCCCTGGAGTGACCACATCCGCGCTGGCCCCGGCGCTGGTGTTTGTCTGTGCCGATGGTGTTCCGCCTAGAAAAAACATTTCATATTTTTAGATGCCATATACACCACTCCCTATTTTGTTTTTAGGAATGAAGAAAAATGTTAATACATAAACAAATTTCATTATTTGTGACTCTCTAGTCTAAACTAAAAATTCCCCTTTCGGAAGGGGAGGGTGTTTTTATTTATGCTTAGCCATAACATGCTACACTTTTTGGCACAACTGATGAATGCTTGCCTTTTAACGCACACCTATTTTCTCATAACAGACAGAAGATTCCCATCTACGAACAAGAGCAATATGTTACTCATCATCCTCAACACCAGTACTTTAAGTTCCAACCAGGTGAGGGGTCTCCAACAATTAATGTGTAAATCAGCCACTGTTCAGTTTTCATGAGATCACCGTTTCTCTTCTATGAAGTTGATTTTAATAAATGTTTTTATATAATGCACATTTGAAAATTATTATACAGAGTACACACACAGCTAGTTGTTTTACTTTTAATAAAGATTTAAAACTTACATAGACTCTGTGGTTTTTGATCATGAGTGAGTGAGCGAAAGGATTTGCAATTTGCAAGCATGATTCCGTGACTCTGAGAGGTCGGCACTCTGACTCCGTAGTCTCATGTTCTGGGTTGTATAATCATTGGGGATCATTGCTGCATTCGGGAGCTAAATAATGACTCTGACACACTAGCTAGTCAGTAAGGAGATTGGGCGTTCAACTTCTGTAATGACTGAGGTATGTGGAAAGTCTAACTGTGCCTATTATCACCAATGCCCTATTTCTTGTCCATAGTTCTGTATGTGCAAAATAGTCCCTGCAACAGTAGTAGTATGTCCTCCTATCCAATCAAAAAGTAAACTAGTTTCTTATTCTTGGTGGCCATTGACATTTTATTCTTGGGAATTGTCAAAGCATAAACATTAAGAAGACTTCAATAGACATTATGGACAACCCAGAGGACTGCACTCAGTGCCTAGAGCTATTGCTGAATAGGAGGTTTGTTTAACACCTTTTGCCAACTGTGCAAGCTTAACTAGCTACACAGACAGACTAATAATAATAAATAGTAGTAGCACAGAGAGTCATAGTAGAGGCAGGATAAGAATTTAGAAACAGTCTACAAGAAGATCAAAGACGGTTTAGGAAAAAATAGAATTATGATGAACGTTTGGAATAAATAGGTATTGTAAAAGTTACGGAAGTATAATTTTTAATATTAACAGGAAAACTTACTGGGGCCAGCAGAAGTGCCCTCAGCGGACCAATCCTGGCCTTCCTGCTCCGCCGGCGCCGCCAGTGCCACCTCTGTCCTCTTGCCCCTGGGAGGAGCTGATGTACATGAAAGAAAGACACAAACATGGATGATTGTTGTCAATGAAATCAAACATTTCAAAAAAACAATGACAAATTATTTCGGGGAAATAAACAAAAATTGCACAAAATTTATTGACCTACCTGATGTGGTCTACTAGGATATTAGTATTGCTGGATTCGCGGACCGTCTACTTGGAAACTTATGTAAATCACTAAACCAACTACAAAAAGGTTCTACTAGGGCTGGCAGCACTCAGCAGCACATGAAGTGACAGACACAGTACCTCATGATTGTAGACCACTAAAAAATGTCCTACTAAATAACAAGTCATAATATACTCAACCTATCAATCCACCACCACTATCTCTTCTTAGTGGCAGGAGTACAAAGGAAGGACTGGACTTGAGTCTCTAGTCTCTCTAGCATTACGCAGTTCTGTAAAGAACACTCATACATAATCACTAAGGCCAAATGAGCACAACATTGAAAACAAGTAAGCATAGTAGCACCGCCACTGACTGAGCAGGCGAGCACCTGCAATCACAGAAGCTTTTGAAACATAATTTACCTGCAATGTAATTGGCAGCATTCTTGCTTTTCGGAAAAACATATATTTGCAATATAACACAGAGCAGAAGAAAACAAAGTAGTTATTAAATATCTACTAGTACTCACCAAGCACAGGGATCTCGACACCAAGCAGGTTGAGCAGGTCTTGTTCCCGGTCTAGTATGTCGGACCACCGGTGCGTCACCTGGTTGTAGGTGTTCCGGACCCCTGACTCCTGATACATGGCCCGGCACACCTTAGCCCATAGCTGGCGACGTTCCCGGAGGCCGTACCCGGTACCGGGCCTATCGACTGCTGTGACGGTCTTGGGGAGATGGCGCTGCACAAAGAAGACCAGTGCGGCCACCTCCACCGCACTGAAGATCTCCCTGGGACTTACAGACTCCCCCCTTAAACGCCTGCAAGGGAGCTAGCTGCAGGGTGCGGGACTCTTCCCCTTGGACTGCCTTTGCCATGGCCCTGGGTTAAATTAAGGAAAAATAGGAAAGAAAAGGGAAAAAAAGTAAATAAAAGAAAAGAGAGAGATAAAAAAAAGTAGTTATTAAAGAAACAAAAAGTAGAAAAAACACAAAATATAGATGTACAAAAATAGAGAGATAGATAATGAGTAAAAAAGATTTTAAAAAAGTTCAAACAAAAAAAGGATTACAAAGATTGAAGCAGGATAGAAAAGGCATGCCCAGAACCATAGCAATGAATGAAAAACAAAATTACCGCGCCCATTGCAACCACGCAATATTTTCCCCACAAGCACGCAAAAATGGACACGAACATGCAATTGCGCCCTAGGAACAGGAAATGCACATCCCGAGCATGCAACTAGCGCCCAGAAACGGAAATACGCAACGTCAACAGTGAAAACAAGATGGCTGCACCCATATACGACCACATGGGTAACTTCACGGTAGCCGCGTTGAAAAAAAATCTTGCGAACTCGCAAAAAAAAAAAATCCGCAATCTCACGAAAGTTCGCGTATTTTGCGGTCCGTGAGTAAGCTTTCTCGCAAGTTCGAGTACCGCGAATTTGCAAAATTCGCCCATACTTATTTAAAACAGTTTGAAAACATGGAGTGCCAGGTCAAAATGGTGAGTATCAAAAATAAAGATTTAGAGGCCATGTCACGCCATAATAATCTCCGTATAACTGTCATTGCTGAGTCCACAGCTACTGGTAAAATGTACCTATTCATGGAAAGGTTGCTGGTGGAACAGTTTGGGTGGGAGATGTTTTCATCTGCCTTCCTGGTGGAGCAGGCTCATAGATCCTTGTGCCCTAGGCCCCCTCCTGGGGTGACGCCAGGGGCTATCATTGTCCAAATGCTAAATTTTTGGGGTAGGTACACTGCACTTTGTCAGGCACGGGAGCAGGGTCAGGTCAATATCAGGGAACCACTATCTCCTTCTATCCGATTTCACCTTGTTGGTCCAGGATGCTTGTTGTAAATTTGCAGAGGCAAAGGCTGCACTTAGGGGGCTGGTGCTACATTATGACATGCTGCACCCGACCAGCCTCCTTGTGGACGTTCAGTGCAAACCGCGGTTTTTGGACTCTCTCGCGGACGTCCAGATCTTTTATAAAAAATATACCACTGAGTTGCTTCTGCAGAGACTCCAAAGCAGAACAATGTTGTACCATATTATGCTGTCATGGCTGTATAATTTTTTTTTTTTACAGAGTTTTATATAGCATGAACTTGACCCGCATTGGGTATCAGAGCGCTTTACATAGCACCAGTTGCATTACAAGAGGACACATTCATTTTTGTTAGGCTGGGGAGATTAAGTGATTTGCCCAGAATCACAGGATGTTCAGCGTCATTGCCGGGACTCGAACCCAGTTCCCCAGATTTGAGGTCGACCACCCTAGTCGTTAGGCCAACTCCTCTCTCCTCTAGTTGACTTATGGTTATCATTTTATACTCACATACATCCTTTATCCTGTTCTATAATTGCTGTACCGTGTATACAATGGGGACTGGCTGTCGAGGCATTGCCCACCCCATGAGGTTTACTCTGCTATGGGTATTTGTTCTCACTGTTTGATTTTTTTAAATCTTGCTATAGAACGGGGATTCACCATTTTGTTGTTGTTGCCTGGGATGCTTGGTGGGTGGTGGTGGGGTAGGGGTTATGACAGTTATGATTGCATACCACATTGAAAGGACATTTCCAACTCTCAGTTGCACAGGATCTACATGGAGAACGAAGGGAAAGCACAGGTCTCATAACACATCGACCAAAGGGGTGGAGGTCCCATTCATGACTTGGAACATTAGAGGCAAGCTAGTGCTACAATATCTAGTCTGGCATGGGGTTCAGGTGGCGTTTATACAGAAAACGCATCTATCTCCTGGGTCCTCCTTGTCCTATGCCTCAGCTTGGAGCCCACACAGATTCTTATCCCCCTATAGCACATACTCTTGTGGGATTTGCATTTCTATCCACCATTCAGTATCCTTCACACTTAAAGACTACTTCAGTGATAAAGAGGGGAGGTATGTACCAGTCACTGGAAGCCTGGCGGGCCAAAAAGTGCTGTTACTAAATACGTACGTGCCAAATGTAGATCCACCAGATTTTTTATTGAAGTTGCTGGCTATATCGGAGAGGGTAGATGTAGAGCACTTCATAATTGGGGGCGACCTTAACTTATCTATTAATCCTGCTCAGGATTCAATGGTGAGTGGCCTGGGTGGGAACCCTGCGCACATCAGGTACTACAAGATATATGTGCCATGTACTCCCTTAGGGATGCATATCGACATCGGCATGCCATAACTCCAGGACATCCCTTCTACTCAGCACCATATGGTACCTGGTCCCGCTTAGATTATTGGCTAATGTCGATATCGCTTCTGCCCTGGCTGAGCAAGGTGAATTGCCTTCTCCACACACTGTCAGATCATGCTCCTCTGAACATAGTGTTAAACATTCCTTTCCCGGGGTGTGGCATAGGTGTGGATATTTCCATGTCAGGCTCACCTTGACTCAGCGTTCCAGGAAGCACTATGATATGCTATCACTGAATACTTTGAGATCAACAAGGGCACTGTTACCACACAGCCCACTCTCTCGGAGGCCTTCAAGGCCTATATACATGGGGCACTGTTACTATAGCTAAACAGTGCGGAATACTGTGTGATATACTTTGGTCCCTAGTTCGGGTTGAGGCCGCATTCCAGCAAATCGAGGTCGCAGCAAACTAGCAACTTGATAACGCCCAGTTACGGCTTCGGGCAAAGGGGATTGAGGAGCTTTGCATACTTGCTGATCGGGAGGTGAACTTCCCTGGAAAGTACGCCAGGGCCCACCCTTACGGTGAGGGCAAATGCCCTAGCCGCCCATTGGCTAGACTGTTTCGCCCACAGAGGTGCAGTAATTATATTCCACAACTCACACTTGGAGATGGTACTGAGACCTTGGATAATGGTGAGGTCCTGGTGAAATTATTGCGTTATTATACTGGACTTTATACCTCCCGCTACATTGGGGAGGCCCTTTAGCTGGCAGATTACCACTCAGAGGTGGCTATGGTCTGGCTGTCCTCCCCGCAGCTGCAATTCCTTAGCAAGCCAATAAGAGTGGAGGAGATTGTTTCCGCCATTGACTCCATGGATGGGTCTAAGGCCCCAGGCTCCGATGGACTGACGAGAATATTTTATAAAACGTTTAAACACCTACTTGCACCCCATTTTCTGGAGCTTTATGCCGAAGCACTGAAGATAAATGTTCTCCCCCTACATTGCTACAAGCAATTGTACTACGTTTGGAAAAACCCTGGAGACCCTAGGTTTTGCCAATCTTATTGTCCACTGTTTGTACCGAATTTTGACAATAAGGTCCTTGGTAAAATACTCACCACCAGACTCTCTCTCATACTTGAAATCATTATCTTTCCTCTAAAGTCTGGGTTTATTCCACACCGATCCACTTCCATCAATTTGTGTACGTTGTTTTAAGTTCTGCTTAGGATATCCCTTGGCGTTCCAGTGGCAGTTGCTCTACTTGAGTGGCCTTTCCTATTAGCGACACTTCAGAAACTTGACCTTCCATCCCTCATCATGCTCCTTTCAATGGCACGCATTCGGTCAATGGGTCTCTGACCTCCCCGTTACCTTGGCCAGGAGCACAAGGCAGGGGTGCCCACTCGCCCTGCTTTTAATTATTATTTCCTTGGAACCCCTGGTATGACGTTTGCAGGAGAGACACCTCCAGCGTGGATTGCGATTTGGCCCTGATCCACTACTTCTTTCACTGTACATTGATGACATATTAGTTTTCCTCATGCACCACGCTACGAATCTTGACCCCCATTATCCAAGAAATTCAGATATTCTGCATTTACTCTGGTCTTCAAATTAACTGGGGTAAATCTGAGTTGTTTCTGCTAACCCCAGTGACGAAGCAGTTTCACTGCACTTAACATTTGCTGTGGCTGGAGTGCACTGTTAAATATCTGGGAATTCATATTCACTGGGACAAAGAACAGATCCTTTTACTGAACTATGACCCTGTCGTCGGTAAACTGACAATACAGATTGAGAGATGGATTGAATTGCTGCTGTCAACAGCCAGCCTAATCCCCATTGTCAACATGGTGATTCTTCCCCGATTTCTTTATTTGTTTATCAATATACCCATTCTCCTCACGAATTACTTCTTTAGCATGTTGAGAAGCTTTCTACTACGCCCTGTTTGGGTGGGCTGCAGACCGCGGATGGGCTGGCGTGCACTGGTTCTCCCTTATGAAAGGGGTAGCTTTGGAGTACTGCATTTTCACCTTTATTATCTAGTTGTACAATGCTGGAATGCGCATTACTGGTACTGATGCTCGCCTTCCCTATGAGTGCGTGAAACAAGATCATGCTGGCGGGAACCCACTAAATGCCATCCTCCATGTTGGCCTACCTTTAGACCCCACAGACATCCAACCATTGTCTACCACATGCTGGGCATGGAACCGACTTCTTCGATTGCTGGGGAGGGGGTGGCTATACTCCTCTGCAAAAACCACTTGTTAATAATCAGTGGATACCCCATTTGTCAGAAACCATTGTCAAAAGCACTCTGAGGTGGAATGCATAACAAACCGCCGGTAATCTTTTGTCCAGAAGGCCATGCCAACTCCTGAGGAGAGGCTACCCCAATCGACAGACATTTTTTTACATCATATCCAAAGTGCCCTGCGTGCCCAGATTCTCTCTTACCCCATTTCCCTGGTGGATTTACCATTTCACAAACCTCATAGAAGATACAGATGGGAGATGGTGGACACTTGGTATCTAAACTATACCGAGCGTGCCTGGCCATGCTGCCCGGGGCAGATGATCGCTTGCGGGTGCAGGGATGGAGGAACTGCAGCGCCCTCTACCAGATGATGTCTGGTACTACTGTTGTTAGCAAACCAAATAAGTCTCCCCTAACCATAGTCACAAACTGATACACTCTCAATTTTTCCAATGCACATACATTGCACCCAGTTCCATAGCCAAGATAGATCCTCACCGACCTTCTACCTGCCCTAAATGTCACGCTAATGACGTAGATTTCTTACATCTCGCATGAACATGTCAGCACATAGGCAACTACTGGACAGATATTTTTGCACAGCTATCCTTGATGGTGGAAATGGCTTCCATTGCTGGCGCTGCTAGGGTATCTGCGTATTGTCTCAAACGGGGATCCGACGCTTCACAGCGATCACACTATTACTGGTAAAAAGTGAAGTTGCGATATGTTGGGGCAGTAATCACCATCCCACCGCTGCACAGTGGCAGAAGAGGCTTGTGTTCTGTGCTACCACCAGTGAGTTGTATGCTTCATGACAATCACCCACATCCTGTCCACGTGACATTTGGCAGCCATTATGCATGTATTTAGGGCAACAAGCCCTTGGCGGACCGGACTGAGGGCCTCCTTAACTAGTGCTGATGTTCCTCAGAATTTGGTATTTCTTCCCCTCCCGCAAGGTTCTGAATTGGTCAAAACAGCTATACATGTCATTTAATGATGTTTGACGGGCTTACATACGGATACAACTGTCACTGCTTGCGCAGAACTATTCACCTTGCACGTCTTTCCTTCCATTCCTGGAGCTACCATGTATCTTTGCTACATCATATTCATATGCTGTCACTAACTTGGTACTGTTTGTAACGTTTGAAAAAATGAATAATAAAGAATTAAAAAAAAGAAAATGGTGACAATACTGAGATTTCTAGATTTACTATTCACCAATCACATTTCTGTGGCTACTGCACACATGTTGGATGATTCTGTGGAGCATGCATGGCTGAAATGTAGAAAACACACATTTTTCTTTACTTTGTAACTCATTCAGAAATCATTTTTCACCCTGAGGAAACCCCTTTCACTAACAACTACTTGGAAATAAACTTAAAGACCTTTTTAAAAGAGTGGTTTTGCATGCATTTCTCATAATTCATGTGCGGTTTAAGAGCGGGAAACAAACTGCACACCGTTCGCGCGTTTTCACCAGCATGCGAGCTTGCTTGTGTTATACAGATTGGTTAGTCGAGTGTTCCTTTTATGGGAATGTATGCATAGTCTTCATACACTGCTCAATTGCATTATGTGCTATGGGCCTCATTTATGAGAAGTAGCGATGCGCCACTTCTAAGTGCGCCCTCCTTGCGACATCAATGATGCATCATATTTACAGTATGACGCATCATGTCGCAAGGAGTTACAGATAGGTCAGCCTTACTGACATATCTGTCAGCACAAAAGTAGCGCATTGCTGGAATTGTGTCGGAAGCGTGACGCAACTCCAGCAATGTTATTTTCACATGGGGCAAGCCCATGTGAAAGGGCCTGCGTCATCCTTAAGCCTTCCATGAGAAAGCCGTAAGGTTTTGACGCATTGGCGTCCTAGATATTACTAATAAAATTAAAGTACGTGCATACACCTTTAATTAAAACCCCATCCCCTCTTGAAAGTATTCCTACTCCGCTAGTTATTTGGAGGGTTGTTAATGTTCCCTTTGTCCTTCATCTTTGAAAAACGATGGATGTAGATGAACACTCAAATACAACTGATTTACAGACTTATTCTGTCGAAATGTTCTGTTTGTCCATTATGGGAAAATGTTACAACTTTGGACTGTCTCTGTCATTAGAATTTTATTCTTTCGTTTTGTTTTTCTTAAATATGATCATGATGACTATATCTTATTGTGAGAAAAAATGTATATACAACAAAGATTTAGCTATGTTAAAAAATCAATTCTTAACTGTATTTGTGACTGATTTTTTTTTTTTAATTCTTTTTCCAGGTAATCTGTGGCTATTCCTGAAGAAGGCGTCCAGTACGCCGAAACGCGCGTCGACAATTAATTTGCCACTAGTTTTTGACACTCCTTTTGTACCTGTGTTTTTAAATGTTTTATTTATTCTACACTGAAATGTTATTGCCCCTTTTTTTGAGTGTAATATAAAATATACTGTGTTTCCACACAGTTTTTATTTGAATTGTCTTTCTTTATGAATTATTAAAATTATGCTATTTGAAGACAGAATTTGTTTTGGTTGGTTAACTTTCCCATGTGCCATTGTTTGGACAACTATATGTAATTGCCTAGGTTTTTCTTTTCTTCGCACAGGTATAATGCAGCTCAGGGGTTTACAAAGGGGTGCATCTATCTAGATGTGTCACTTCGTAAATATGGCACAACATGGCGCATTTTTACGCCACTGGTGCATCACAAAAAGTGCCGTACCAGTGGGGCAAAAGAGCCGCGGGGGTCATAAATAAGCCTCCATATGTTTAGGACAAGTAGCCATACAGGCAAAGCTATTCATTTCATGTTTTCTTTAAGTTGAACACAAAAAATTAAACAGTAGACGTTCTGTTATTTTTTTTATTTGTATAGTGCAGACAGTCACACACAATACAATGTGTGCACCGTGTGGTTTGTGCTGACAGGCATCAATAAAGACAGCATCCAAGTCCCGCCTGACATGAAGTGCATCCATGAGCATAAGTACATTTTTATTTCTCTTACCTTAGCATTGTTTTACGACCAACGCTGCTTATTATCAGACCTGAAATATACCTTTAACAGTAAAAGTATATCTGTGGTCAGAAATTAGGCATTTCATTTTTTGCCTGCTGCACTCTGTAGCAGGCCGCTGAAATTATGTGATTCTGAGGCTGCTGCGTTTTCCGTATAATTATGGGTTTGCCGCATTTGTCACAATGCATCATCTACCTCATTATCTCCAGATTTTAACAAACAAAATTGGGTCTAACTCAAACAGATCAAAAGATACTAAAAACATAGTGGCACGTGTCCCTGTGCAGTGGAAGGGCCTTCGCAAAGGTTTCCTTGTCATCTTGCAATAGTTTTGTGCTGTACTTGGGTGTGAAACTGGTATTAATAGAGTGAAATCTGTGTCCAGACAATGTTGCCATGTGCAAAAATTCAAAGATAATGAACTAATAATGTCACAAAAGTGGTGCATTAAGATGCACGGTTTGCCTTTTCTTTTGCGCATAATTTAGTCAGCCCTGCCGCATAATTTGGCCCTCCACTCCTCCCTTGATGCCTAATTCCAGTGGCCCCGATCTATGGCTATCTACATCCCCAAAACGTTGTAAAGCGAGGTGACGCCAGCGCATAAGTAAAGGTTTTAGAATTGCCTTTTCTTGAATGAATGGAGAGGAATCCAGCTGCAAAACTTTATTTTACATGGAACACCGGACATCTTTTCAGCATCCGTGCACGGCTACAAAAATGGTCATGTTGCTAGTATTTTGTTGGAATGTTGAATTGCTGCTGCCTTTTCATGTGTCTTTTCTTCGCTGACAGAGGCTAGATCCAGCGAGTAAACCTTTTTATTGCTCGGTAAGCCAGGTGCCCCCGGGTACCCCCGCTTCCAAAAAGGCCTGTTTCAAGACACCTTTCTGTCTGCGACAACCTAGTTAAAATCAAATTAGTAGCAGGCATTTGAGTGGTTCTCGTGAGGAGGCGGAGGGGGAGTGGTGTCGGCGCTATAAAATCCCCAAAACGAGCCCCGGCCTCGGGATGGAAGGCCTGGCAGTCTGCGTTTAATTTTCGCAAATATAATTACACGTTTTGATCTGCCTACGCAGAGTTAAGAACGACCTGAATGTAACATATCGACCCATTTTAACTACCGTCCAGACAATAACCCCAGCTCTTCTGCCACTTTGCTGACATGTTGGCTGTCAGCAGCACAAGGCGCGAGAGCAGCCATCTTAATAAACACTTTAATAGTGTCAGGCCAGAAGCTTTTTCTCGCTGTGCGTGTATGTTGCGCCTCCGTTAGGCCCACGATTAGCAACACAAGGAAATTTGCTGATATTAAAAAAAGGCTTTTTTTTCCAGCCATTTATATTTATGAGCACAGCCATTCAGTGCTCTGGGATTTGACTGGGTGAAGCTAGTAAAAGCTTGTGTTTTTATTCAAGTCAAGCATGTGAATGGGGTTATTCAATATATTTTTCTTATTTATGGACTTGCCAGGTTTCCTGCCCAAAGTTTGCTTTTAACAATTTCTGATTTTTATAGAAAGCGCCAGGGGGCATTGTAGCGATTCATTTCTTACCGTCGGCCACTTTTTTCAGTGCGCCTTGAGACAGCAGGTCTGGAAGAGGAGGCAAGGGATACAGAGAGCGAGGTAATTGAGTCTGGCAGCCTGTATTCCATTGTTCAGACTTAGCATGGTGTTCCAATATATATATATATATATATATATATATATATATATATATATATATATATATATATATATATATCTCTCTCTCTCTCTCTCTCTCTCTCTCTCTCTCTCTCTCTCTCTCTCTCTCTCTCCTCTCTCTCTCTCTCTCTCTCTCTCTCTCTCTCTCTCTCTGTATATATATATATATATATATATATATATATATATATATATATATATATATATATATATATATATATATATATATATATATATATATATATATATATTTATATATATATATCAGGAACACTCCAATCTTCACAATATAAGAAAGCACTGACTCCGTGAAATTTCGAATTCCAAATAAGTTTTATTCCACTTTTAGGCTGCTTACATATATATATATATATATATATATATATATATATATATATATATATATATATATATATATATATATATATATATATATTTTACCTACTGGTGGTAGTTAGGATTATTTTCAATAGGAAATCGCAACATTCTATTGGGAATAACTTTGGCGCCGGTTGAGGAATCTGCCTGAAAATTTCCTGAATTTGCCTCGCTACGCTCCGCTCCTTCCCTGAAAGTTTGGGTGGGATTCATCAAGCGGGGGCCGAGAAAAAAGGGGGTCCCAAAACGTGTTTCCCCATGTTAATTTCCATAGGGCGGTCGACCTCACTTTTAGCCCGAATGGCTGATGGATTTCCACGAAACTTGGCAAAATTGTAGGGACTGGTAGCCCGATGTGCCTTTGCTATGTCTAAAGATATGTGCTCCAGTGGATTTTGAGTAATTTAGGTTCAAAAAAATATATATATCTATTAGCGCGCCCCGGTACGCGCACCGGGGCGCGAACCAGCGCGCTACATGAGTTCTCGGGCGGAAAGCTGATTGGCTCTCGGGTGTCTGTAAACATTCCAAACAGTCTGGAGCGGCCGCCATCTTGTGTATCGGTAGGATCGAGACACAAGAGGTGGCAAAAACAAAGAGGGAAATGACCAAAAGGCGGCAGGATAGACCCCCCCTGACCCCCTAGGTTGATGTGGGGGCCATAAAAGGGCCCAGCGGGGCAAAAAAACCATTTTTTTTCTCTATTTGCGCGGGGGGAGCGCCCGGTACGCGCACCGGGGAGCGGACCGGGGAGCGTACCATGGGAATAAAAGAATGACAGAGTTTTAAAAAAATGTAGCCTTTTTTTATAAATTGGAGGTAGTTCTAAAAAGAACTGTTTTTTTTTCTTTTTGTTGTTTTATATTTTTTTATATGGGGGATTGTCTTCAGGCAGGAACTGCCTTCTCTCCTCCTCCTCCTCCTTCTCCTCCTCCTCTTCTTCTTCACCACCAATGTGATGTTGTGGTGGTGGTGGTGGTGAAGATGCTCCAGCTGCTGCTGCTACTGTAGCCATTTCTCTATCAATAGAAGCAGGTCTTCATCACTCAAAGAATAAAGTGAGAATGAGGAAAAAAGGTGGGGGCTTTCATCATTTGGAAACCAAAACTGTTCTGAACCATCTAAAAGTGTTATTTTCAGGTCACATGACCCGACGCGCTTACGCTACGTGCCCCGGTGCGCGCCTGGGGGCGCGCCCCGGAGCGCGCCCAGCGGCGCTTACGTAGCACGCTCGTATACGCGTGGATGCTTACGGGTGCGCTTACGCCGTGCGTATCACGCAGACACGGCTACGCGATACATCACGATGTTGTTTTCGTTCGCGCCAATAGCGCTAATGGGACGCTCACCAGTACGCACATGGGGGCGCGCCGCAAGACTGCGCTTACCAGTGTGCTCATGGGGACGCGCACCGGGAGCGCTCCAGGGCACAAAAGAAAATGAAGAATATACATATAAAAAATAGTATTACATAAATATACAATGTCATGAGTGATGTCACTAACCATGTCATGAGTGATGTAATATGTGACGTCATCAGCAGTGCATTGCAGGCGCGCAAGTTATAGTGAGTCCAACTAACTATAACGTGGGAATTTCAATGGTTTTATGTCAGTAAAATTTCCAGCTAACTATAACTGGTGTGAAACCTATGGTTTTTCAGTGAATTTAATAGGTTTTTTAAATGCTAATTCCTAACTATAACTGGTGTGAAAGCTGTGGTTTTTTCAGTGAATATATATATGTATTAAAAAATCACTGAAAAACCAAAGGTTACAGTGATGTTATTGTTAGGCTGATATTTCACTCGTACAAAACCAGAGAAATTAGCAGTTAACTATAACTCACGCCCCAGCAAAGCACTACTTATGACCTCAGATACTACATCACGCATGCCATGGTTTGTGACATCACTGATCTTTTCATTATCCCTGGGCGAAGTACTATGCTACGCTCGCGTAGTTTGTGAAGTTTGCGCTAATTGAGTCTAGCAGTTACCTACCGGTAGTTCTGATACACAGGCTACTGGTAACCCAGCAGAACTTGGTTGGGAGCTTCCCAATATGTTTTGATCGATAGCATTCCCTGTATTATTTAGGATGATATCAGACACCCTTGGGTGCCAACATATTGCCTGCTTGACGAAAGCAGGCAAAATCTATTGTTTTGTGATTTTCTCAGGCTTTAAATTTTTTAAGTCCTGATGATGATTGCATTATTTGCTGTGGGATCGAAACGCGATTGACCCTAGTACCTTGACACACACATTTTATAGTAATTATTTTGTATAGGTGCAATGGTGCTTCGGATATGTTGTTTGGCCTAATTATGTAATTATCCTGTGGCCATGCTATTTTGTTTTACTTATCCCTGAGATTTTTCCATTTCCCCTTCTCCTAATATTGTGGACACTCCCCCCCTTTTTCCCATGCTTTTCATGATGATTATATTAAATAATACATGCTCTTATAACAGTACATAATAGTCGTTATTATATTTCTGTATTGAATTGCTCAAAATTCGAGCTTGTTGAAATGGACCACTGTTTCCTTATAGGTAGGCGATCGCAACGGCATCACAAATATTGAGCGTGATAAAAAAAATTATTTTTGGCACATAATTTGTGTCACTAACCCTCCCATTTCTCAAACATGGGGTCAGAGTTCCTCCACCCTGGCCCTCTGGTTAGCTTTCACAGACATTTTCTGCCCGGGAAACGCTCTCGATCAATAAAATGGTGGCAAACACTTTCTGTTCAGGGTGCATCCAACCAATCAGAGTATTCCCGCTGGCATGCAATCACGATCTACCATGATGTCACCGCATAATATCAGCGACCAACACGAAACCGCCACGAAATATCCGCAACCAGAAATATCACTACATTGTTTGGATTTAATTTCTCAAAAACTACTGAACGTTTTGCAACAAATAACAAAAAGAAGAATCTGCGTAACATCTAACTTTCTGCCAAATGTGGTGAAATAGAGACATAACGCAGCATTTAGTCTGACATTTGTATCAGTACCAGCTTAGTGGTATTCCCCTTAGGGTGTGCCCAACTCATACATGAATTTTTATTGCACAATTGAGTTGCGTTACACGTAATACTGCCACTCGCTGTCTGTGAGTATATACGCTTTAAGAATTATCAATAGGTGTTCACAGACACAATGTGGTGAATTTACTTGTTGAAAACATTTGGTGTAATAACTGTGTTGACAGGTTCTGCATGAATGCTTTGGTATTCTACCTAGCAACTGCTGTATGAATTGTGATTTTTCCTTGCAGGCAAATATGCAACATTCAAATGCTATTAGAATTATTTTTATGATTTACATTTGTTTACAGGAACGTATCTGGGGCTATACCTTGTTATGGGTGAATACTACATTTCAAGATGTCTGCCACAGATAGTGCTAAGCCCTCGAATGAGCACAGTCCTTTGCCTATTTTTGACTCACTAGATGCTTTGTATAATGCTTTATTAAGACACCACTCAGCACATTTCCTTTACGTGAGCAAGGCTTTACAGCCGAAACATGTTGTGGAAGGAATAAACACCCTTAAATACATTTGCTGGTGTGGGTTATCGATTTTGAGAGCGCATCGACATTGGGAACTTTTTAGCAAGCTTGAATTTCCGGCGTGCTCCGCAGGCGTGTGCGCCAACTCCCACGGGGTCCAGGCAATC